>NC_136068.1:899946136-901166200 GCF_964261635.1 Lissotriton helveticus
CTTGAGGGTCTTAGGATGAATAATATAGGAATACTCAAATGTAAGGATGTAAGGATTTGGAGTATGTCTGTATTGTTTTTCTCTTTTTCTCAGAATTTAGTAAATGAACACAGACTTTCTTAGCTGCTTCAAATAGAGTAATAGGTCCAAGTTTTTTTTTTACTCTCAGATAGATGAAGTGGTTCTTGGGTGCCTTGCTAATATATGGGGCGTACCAAGACTAGGAAGTATTCTGAGACTATCCTCTCTGTTGATAGATTATTTGTATGCCTTGTCTAAAGACCTTTTGTTCTGTCCACCAATAGATATTTGCTGCCTTACAACCATTGCCTGAGGGGCCCGGACATCAGATCCAGCCTGGGAGTCAGCACCAGTCCAGCCTGAAGCTAAGGACCTCAGTGAAGGCAGAAGCACTGGGATGTGAAGTGCGTCCCATGCCACTGTCTTGGGCGAAAGACGGGGTCACAAATCAGAACGGGGAAATCGTGGCTTAAGTTTTTAATGCCCAGCTGAGAGAGTCACAGACCGACCAGAACAGCAAGGAGGCTTTTGCTTGAGGTGACCCCTTTTGAAACAAGGGTTGCTTCAGAGATTCCAGCATCAGGCCCCTGAATCCTGTTCCCCGAGTGAATGAAAGTTTGCACCTTTGTTTGTTGATCAAGAGATACCTGGGCATACTGAATAATCTTTGGCCCCAACAAAAGAGCAGTGCGCCAGCAGAGAAATACAGTAGTTAGGGAAGGACTTGAGTTTAGGGTACAGGTGCTGTGTCTCGGGTGCCTGTTAGATTGAAGTGAAGAATACTGCTGCACTGCCTGAGACACTGGACAGGATCATTGAAAGACTTTTTCTTCTCAAACTGGGCTGTGATTCCTGATTTGCGAGTTGTGCAGCTCCACCGTGGGACCAACAAGAGCCTGCCTGTGACGACACAGGGAGAAGACTTTCCTCTGGCTAGTTGTACAGCAGCTTCATTTTTCCAAGGACTTCTTTTTTGTTAGTAATGTACCCTTTCAGACGTCCATTTTGGAGGAGGAACAGCCCTTTGCGGCTCCTCGTCCTAATTCCTATGACCCTGGGTGGTGCTCTTGGTCCCTTGGAGCCAGGATTGTTTTTGTAATATGTCTGACTGCTTTAATATTTGCATTAGTTATAATGTTTATTCTACACAAAAAAACGTTTTTCTGAGCAATTGACGAATATTACTTTGCCCTTTCCTTGAATATATTAATTGATACTCTAGCCCTTATAAAAGGAACACTGGAAAAGTCAATTGGAAATGTTCTTTACATAGAATTGGTATAGATGGTTCTAGGATTTGCTTTTTGCTTCTAGCTAGAAGAAAATTGATAATTCTGTTTGTGATAATAGTCATTACTCTCTCCTGCTATCTGTATGTTAATTATGACCCAATGCTTTGCTCCCTTTGTACTCCTGCTTATACCTTATATATACCCATTTAATGAAATGCTTTGAATGAAAATTGCTCACCTAGCAATGGATTAGGATATTGATAAAATTATGAAAATAAATGTGAAAAAATATTTTCTACGTTCCTACTAGAACATAGGAATTCCTTTAGCTCATGATAAAAGCACCATCTGCTAAAGATTGCAGGAATCGCTAATAGCATGAGCTGAAAGCCATTTTGTACTTGGCAGCCATCTTCGTTAGCCATGTGCTTCCAATGTGCTTTCTCCCTCTTCCCGAGCCTTGCACATGATCAGGAAGGCCTAGCTGATAGAATGCACCTGCTCCTAGTATAAAACTGTCAGACTATTCTTGCTGATGTAAGGAGAAATGTCTCTCCTCCCACTTTGTTGAGCTAGCAAATTTTGTATACCCTTATTTGTCGTTTTGCATGCTGGTATGTGCCAGGAACTCCCCTTGGTTTTATGCTGACTAATGTAACCTATGCATATATAAGGCTCCATTTCTCTGTACTCCTTAGAATGCCTCCTACTGTGGCCTGAGTGTACTGTATGACGCGGTCTCCCTCATCTGAGGTTAATGAATGCATTATTTTTATATTACAGCTTCTGTGCCAATCTCTTCTTTGTTGGTTAAAAGGACCAGGTGTATCAGTAAACCCCTTAGGAGGTTTGTATTTCTTCAGGCGTTTAAATAAAATTGCCCCCCACGTTGAAGCACACGGGCTCTTCTAACAAATAAGCACCTCTCTGGGCACTTACTGTCCCTTGATGCCCCCAACTGCTCTGGCAGGAATGGCACCACTGTGCCCCAAGGGGCACAACCACACGGGGGAGGGCACCGACAATGTGCCCCAACACACCCCCCATCCTACTTCGCAATGTGGCCCCACTCACCGAGCTACTTCGTTGTCGGCTCCGTTTCCCTCTGGTGGCATCCGCACTGCTTTGTGGAGCCCCCCTTCACTGGGGCTCCACAAACAGTGACGACGCTGAGGCAGCGGGAGGACACCGGCAGTGAGCCTTGGTCGGCCCCACCTCTCCTCAGCTCTGAGGACGCCTCCTTATTTGCAAGCACGTCGAGGAGCTCTTCTTGTCAGGATAGCACTCCGCAGGATCCGATTGTAGCAAATATGTTCCACCTCCGGACCTCACCAACACACTGACATAATAATTATACAGGGTGTTCGAGTGGTCGGGCGAGGGAAGGAAAGGAAGGGAACAGCGGGGAAGGGAAGCTGCAAGAGAAACAACACCTCAGGGTATAACAGACTAAACACTTTCTACTCTTATTTCATTCTCGCTAATGTTTGGTAATTCACCTGCACTTTATATGTCCTCTGCTTCAGCAGAGATGAGCCAACTTCACCATACGTCTTCCTTTCCTAATCAACACAAGAAGCACTTTAGTACATTATAACCAGTAACCCAATGTATATGTATGTTGTTTGCATGTGTCCTATTACGCACCCCCTAGATGTTAACAGTCACATCAATAACTGGAAACGCTCGGAACCAGTGATGTCAATTGATTCTTGACATAATCTGTTTCCATGTAGCACACAAGCAAAGTAACCACACATCAGGGTAACCCTTCCATGAATCGCAATATAGCCAAATGTTTTCCCTGGATTCCTTCATCCGGTAGAGAAAGGCAGAATCCCTCTAGTGCAATGCACAAAATACGGTAAGATGTAGCAAACTGACACCACTATCTTCCGTTTCAAATAGTTTTTTACCACATCCAACTTATCTCCTCCAAACACGGTAAGGAATAGTTAAATCACTACAGCCTTCCGCTTTGGCACTTGTAATCCGAGTGTAACTGTAGTGTAGTTCCTATATTCCCTCTGCGCATTGGAATAATATAAACAGCAGTGTAGACGTAGGACTGAGGTCGACTAGGTCTCTACTGACTGTATTAGACTTAATTAGTTTTGCAAGCTAGCTCAGAGGTCACTAGAAACTTTCTCGAATAAACAAGGAGGAGTTTAACTTCCCTGGATAGACAAGAAGGGATTAGCTTCTGACAACCATAAAACATGACAACTTTGCTCCCTCAGAATAAGAGTGTATCTCTAGAGTCGTGTGAAAACAATAGACAGTTATTTCGCTCAGTCAATCGTGCATGCTTAGTTTCACCAGGGTGCAGAGAAATACATAGACGGGCGTTTTCAATAAAAGGTGTTATTTATTGAGTAGTCTTCTTTCTCATGCAAGAGAAATGAATTGCCACAATTGCAATACTTAGTATAAAGTAAAGTGCGTACAGTAAAAGGAGTATTATAAATGAATACTGTAAAAGCATTGATATGGTTTCTTAGCCATATGATACTTTAAAATGGATAAAATATATACATACATAAATAGATTGACTAACATACTCAAAATCAAATCAAAAAGCTTTATTCGATTTGTAACACAAATCATACAAGCAGAACACATACAAATATAACAATCAGGACATGTCAATTAAAACAGTCAGGAGAGAACCATCAAATGCATAGTAAGCGGGGAATTCTAGGAGCATGATAAGACCAAACTTGAATATATACAGTACAAAAGCTGATTGACCAGATTTAAAAAGAACATATAATATACATTGTTCATACGATAATTATACATAAATAAATAAATAAGTAAATAGGTATACAGACAGGAAACCTAATAGGACAAAACGCAATCCGTGATATCGTAAAACTATGGTTATCCTGGCAGCTGTATATCTAATAAAATGTACAGACAGGGAGCCATAATGGAACGGGACATAGTCCGGGATGTCATAAAACTCATAAAATTATGGCTTTCCTGGCAGCTGTACATTTTAATATATATGTCGCTACAAAGAAGCAAATATCCAGGTTCTCTAGGGAACTAAGCAAATGTAAAGCATTCTTTGTAGAGCGAACTTTGAATCTTAAAAAGATGGGTTTTAGATATGTAACCCTAAAAAAGTAATAAAATTTACAAAACAATAAGAAATGACAACAGCTCTGGCGAGAGACATTGTCACAGGGGCATGCTAAAGCGGATCTAGAATTCATTGTAGGGAATGCAACAAGGTGGTGAACGATACCCAATCGTAGGCGAGTTAAAACAAACCGGTGGGAATTACGAGTGACATCAGAAAGATAAGGTTGGAAACCAATAGGTAAATTAAGATCCCGATAAAACATCACAGTTTGCAGCTTTCCAGACACCTTTACACGACCTTCTTTTTTATAGCTTAGAAACCTTTGTTTGATGACCTTTTTTGGGATTAATACCACGGATTTGGGGTCAAGAAAAGTGTCGAACTGAAAGAGGAGGAGAAACCAATGATATATATACTTAAGCCAGGATATTCGTGTAATATGATCCAGTCTGAGGCAGTCAAGGATTATCTCCTGGGTGAATCCGGTTTCCGGCTTGGCCCAAATAGAACGCCAGAGCAGCAAAGGACGTAATGCTGCCAGATCCGAAATAAATTCTATTCCCACTTCTTCATGGATCAGATCCACAGATGCTGAGGGTGGTACACATAACAATTTCCTAAGGAATTTATTTTCATCTTTCTGTACATTTGGTCCAACACAATGACCCCAAACCCCCGCTCCATATAGGGCTGAGGACACACATTTTACATTATAGATGGTCATCATATCTTTAATGCTCCTCACCCCAAGTTTGCATGAGAATCTAAAGATGCTGTTAGAGGATCTTTTCGTTTTTAGACTGATATTACCAAACTCGGGTTGCCATGACCCGTTATTGGCAAAGGTGATTCCTAAATAGCAAAACGTTATAACTATTGACATTTTGTCCTTATCAATAAAGAAGGTGGGATTAGGTTTCTTGGCTTTCATCCCGCAGGACATTGCAAAAGTTTTAGATTTATTTACAAGTAGCTTCCTACTCTCTATAAATGTCATAAATCTATCAATGAGGCGCTGTAGGCCAATCTGTGTGCGGGATAGTAATACGGCGTCATCCGCATACAATAAAATTGGCACCGGTTTGCCTCCAATCAATGGTGCATCGGCAGGGGTCTGACACAATATAAAATCAATTTGGTTGATAAAAAGAGAAAATAAAAGGGGTGCCAGAACACAACCCTGTCGGATGCCTCTTGAAACTTTGAAGAAAGGGGTACATTCACCTAGGGATCCGTAGCGCACCTTACATGACAGTCTCTCGTATAGCCTGGCCAAAAAATGTACAATCTCCGCTGGAGCTCCAGCATCTATCAGGACCTGCCATAGTATACTATGATCAACTAGGTCGAACGCACTACTCAAGTCCGCAAAACATAAAAACAGGTTCCCTTCTTTAACTTTAGTGTATTTATTAATTAAGAGATCTAAGTTTACACACTGTTCTAATGTCCCAATGCCTTTCCTAAAACCATATTGGACCCTAGTCAAAATTTCCTTTTCAGTTGCCCAGGTTTCCAGCCTCTGCAGCATAATTCGGCTCATCACCTTTACTGAAGCATCAAGTAAGGAGATGGGGCGATAATTACCTGCCTCCGATTTACTGCCTTTCTTAAATATAGGAATGATGACCGACTGGCCCCAAGATGGTGGTGGACATCCCTCAGCTGCAGCATTAAAGACCCTGACCAGAATGGGTGCCCACAGATTCATTTCAGATTTAAGAAGATCTATAGGGACTCCATCGGGGCCAGGGGCTTTGCCTCCTTTACTATTGGACAGGCCTTCGTAAACCTCCTCCAGGTTGATTCCCAGTGGTAGAGGCAACCAGGCTGAGACCTCCAGGTCCGAGGTTTCTAGGGGCTTTCCTTTCGGGTTAAAAATATTAGAAAAATGATCAATCCAGGCATTGCATGCTACATACGATGTCAATTCCGGAGTCCCATCAGTATTTAAAAAAGGACTATTTATGGTCTCCCAATAAAGTTTACTGTTTTGGGTTTCCGCTGCTCGGTGAAGATTGGCCCAGGCTTCTTCTTGCAGAGCCTTTTTCCTTTTGGAAAGGGCCTCCTTATATTTGACACGCAAAGTTTTGACATTATTAGGGTCGCGTGGTTTAAGACACAGAGCCTTTTTGAGTTCACGTAAGGACAGTGTGCATGATTTATCAAACCATCCCAGCCTAGCTACTCTGGTTTTAGACTGCTTCTTAGTGAAGACAGCTTCTATAGCTAGGTTTATCGTCGTGTAGCTTGTCAACAAGGTAGCTGGGTTAGTAGCTTCTTCCAGGCAATAGGAAATCTCGTTCCTACATTTTACCACGACCTCCTTAAGTTTTAACACAGGGTCAATTCCGGCCCATTTGATTCTTGGTCCGTTCGGTCTCGTGGGGGCAATATCAGTAGAACAGAATTCTATATTGGATGGTTTAAATCCCCAACCCAGTAGCGTTAAAAAGATGCTATTATGGTCACTAAGGGGTTCTTCCCTAACCATCAAGTTGTTGAATTCGCTGGAATTTGACAATAAAATGTGATCAATGTTAGAATTAGCATGCCTGCCTGTAAAAGTAGTATTTACAAAAAGGGGGTGGTGATGGACAGAGTATCTGAGCTAATCAGAACACTCCTACCCAGTCAACAGATTAGGGCTTGATCCATCACCGTTTTTTAGCTCACTGCACCATCCCAGTTCAGAACCTGGCTATATGCAAATTAGTCTGTCCCTGGCCCAGTGCATCATGGGAACAGGGCAGACCAAACTACCAAGCCAATTCTTCACTGAAAAGGAAACAAGCTTCCGGGGACCGGTTTCTGGCCTTACAGCCGTCTTCGGCCCGGCTTGCTTGAATCCTGATGGTGCAATGAGCAAGGGACTCATGTCTGAGCATACCCTTCCACACTCATGGTGGCCAAAATATTTACAAAAAGGGGGTGGTGATGGACAGAGTATCTGAGCTAATCAGAACACTCCTACCCAGTCAACAGATCAGGGCTTGATCCATCACCGTTTTTTAGCTCACTGCACCATCCCAGTTCAGAACCTGGCTATATGCAAATTAGTCTGTCCCTGGCCCAGTGCATCATGGGAACAGGGCAGACCAAACTACCAAGCCAATTCTTCACTGGAAAGGAAACAAGCTTCCGGGGACCGGTTTCTGGCATTACAGCCGTCTTCGGCCCGGCTTGCTTGAATCCTGATGGTGCAATGAGCAAGGGACTCATGTCTGAGCATACCCTTCCACACTCATGGTGGCCAAAATATTTACAAAAAGGGGGTGGTGATGGACAGAGTATCTGAGCTAATCAGAACACTCCTACCCAGTCAACAGATCAGGGCTTGATCCATCACCGTTTTTTAGCTCACTGCACCATCCCAGTTCAGAACCTGGCTATATGCAAATTAGTCTGTCCCTGGCCCAGTGCATTATGGGAACAGGGCAGACCAAACTACCAAGTCAATTCTTCACTGGAAAGGAAACAAGCTTCCGGGGACCGGTTTCTGGCATTACAGCCGTCTTCGGCCCGGCTTGCTTGAATCCTGATGGTGCAATGAGCAAGGGACTCATGTCTGAGCATACCCTTCCACACTCATGGTGGCCAAAATATTTACAAAAAGGGGGTGGTGATGGACAGAGTATCTGAGCTAATCAGAACACTCCTACCCAGCCAACAGATCAGGGCTTGATCCATCACCGTTTTTTAGCTCACTGCACCATCCCAGTTCAGAACCTGGCTATATGCAAATTAGTCTGTTCCTGGCCCAGTGCATCATGGGAACAGGGCAGACCAAACTACCAAGCCAATTCTTCACTGGAAAGGAAACAAGCTTCCGGGGACCGGTTTCTGGCAATACAGCCGTCTTCGGCCCGGCTTGCTTGAATCCTGATGGTGCAATGAGCAAGGGACTCATGTCTGAGCATACCCTGTAAAAGTAGGGCAAGTATGGTTAAACTTATTTTTATTGCAACTAAGCAAATCTAAATCGAATTTGACCAACATATTATTTAAAAGATTACCATAGTTACAATATGGGAAATGAAGAGATTCTACTCTGTCTGCTGCCCCATTAACCCCCGACTCTCTCCCAAAACCACATGGGTTACCTGGTGCAAGAGGGCATGGCTGGGTGTTAAAATCGCCTGCCCACAGAATGGTCGCCACTCTACGTGAAGATGCCAATACAGCTTCGAGAACGGCCTCCAGGGGAAATAAAATATTTCCCCTGGAAGCATCAAAGACTAACATACTCAACTGGTGCTTCTAATCTACGCCTACCCCGGTGTACCTGACCTAAGCCTAATACGTGGGAAGGAGTAAGTAAGTAGCAGTTTAAGTTAAGTTGGTTTTGCCAAGGAATCTGAATCAAGAATTCTCTCAAGGGTTTAGTCAGCTCCGTACCTGGGTAATAGAAAGCAGGAGTTCTGGTATCTCTCTCTCAGGACTCGATATCCCAGCAACCCGCAAGGGCGACTGGAAACACCGGAGCTGGATTTTCTGGGCTGGAGAAAAAGACAGCGTCTTTCTCAGTGCGTCAAAAGGGAGTGGCGGTGTCCGTGGGCTCTCGCATCAGCTGGGCTCTCGGGCAAGTAGATAGCCGCTCTGCTCCAAACCACCGTGTGTTTGCTTAAGGCAATTGTTGGTATATTTATACCTGAAAGGTGCCGGGTTTGACGTAAGGTCGGACATAAGACGTCAATTAAAGATGTCACTAAGAACTGGCCGTTCTTTCAGTGCTCGCAGGAGTTCTAGGACAAATCAAAACAAAAGCAAGGGGAATTCCCAGGTTGCTGGAGGTTTGGTTTGTTTAAAGAACGTGTTGTACTTTCTAGGAGTCTAGGGGAGTAGCCTTGTCGTATTTGGACTGCATGGGCTATTACTAAATACGGATATGATTCTTATGCCTTTATAAGGATATTATTTATTATAGCCATATAAGGGCATAAATTGGGAATATCGAATTAGGGTCCTAGATAGAAACACAACATACCCCAATATAAAATCACTGTTTTTGTGACGGTAATGCGTAGGAGCCCCCACTGCATTCCGCTCACTCACATCTTCAGGAACCACAAAACAGAAGGACAGCCATAGACTTGCCTCTCCTCAGAAATCAATCAACAGAGCCGCTCAGACAGAGGACTCCTCCGATAACTTGAACTGCACCAAAATCCACACTAGGCTCAGGAAACATAGCCCTTGTGATCGAAGCGCAGTAAACACAACAGTACCTCACCGAGCAGGACGCCACTTCCGCCTGGCTTGATGGAAATACCTCGGAACGCCGACCATCGACTCGCAAGCAACAACTCTCGCAGCAAACACACAAAATGACGTACAACGTGAACATACCCCACCCACACTATATCAGAAAAGCGTTGCGAAGGATCATGGGATTTGTAGTTTCTCTTGTCAGTTAGGCAGGCGCACCTGTCTAAACCCTGACACTTCTTACTTCACCAGGGCGCAGGCACAACAACACGTAGGCTCGGTGGGCTCCCCCCGGACCCAAGCTCTCCTTCTCTGCACATGCAGGGCTCTCCACAAGCACGGGAGCCCCACTGGTCCACACGCCCACTTCCGGCTGGCTTCTGGGCCCTGCCTGGAGTCAGGCGGGCTTTGCCTGGCTTCTGGGTCGGGCTGGTGGCAATTTTCTCGCTTGTGGCAGTATGGGGTAGGCTTCCGTCTCAACGAGGACAACGGCGGGGTGGGCCCCTGCTTTCCTGATCAAAAATGGCAGGGTGGGCACCTGTCAAAAATCCCAAACACGGGGTGGGCACCCGTTTTCAAGGTACCGATGCAGGGTGGGCTCCCACTCGGTTTTTAGGATAAATTAGGGGTGTTAGCTCCCACAAGATCTTAGCAATGCGGGGGAATCCCTACGTCGGGATTCCTTCAAAATCAATCGCATCTCGGCGCTGCAGGCCAAAAAACAGAAGGACTCCTCAGGATGAAAATAAAGCACTCTTCCCAACAAGCAAACCGCTGGGGTCCAAAGGTCAGGGATGAGGGGAGGGGGGCAAAGCTGGGCTCAGGCAGGCTAGCACACAGGGCCCTCTAGCAGGGAGGCAGAACCTCATGGTGGTTCGTCCTGGAGCCCAGTAGCAACAGGCCCCCCCCCCAGTCAGGAACAGCACAAGCACAGCACAACATTTTAATCATTGGCGTGAGTCTCCCTTCCATTTTGACGGATTGCCTCCTCTGTTTTGATATGTTTTTTCTGGTTATATGCTTTGGGCACTGTGCAACTGCTATTCAGTGCCACAGTGCAAATGCTCCCTATGTTAAATTGATGTACTAATTGGTGATTCCATGATTGGCTTATTTGATTTACCTGTCAGCCCCTAGTACAGTGCGCCATGTGTGCCCAGGGCTTGTAAATCAAATGCTGCCGGTGGGCTTGCAGCACTGGTTGGGCCACCCACAGAAGCAGCTTGTAAAGTGTGTCTCATGCCTGCCATTGCAAGGCCTGTGTCCAGTCTAGTACTGCCATGTCGACTTGGCAAGTGCACCCACTTGGCATTCTCTAAACCTTCCCTTTACCTCATGTCAGACACCCCTATGGTAGGCCCAAGGGTAGGGTGCATTGTAAGTATAAGGTAGGACATGCTCTGATGTGTGTAGCATGTCCTAATAGTGAATTACAGCCATTTTTGTTTTTCACTATTGAAGGCAACCTGTTCTCCTTAGGCTAGAATGGGCACTTAGAATATTACATTCTTATAATCCTAGCTGACTATGGGAACATGGTAGAAATTCAAATTTATTATGCCTGAACTCGGAATGATAAAATACATCTTTTAGTAAAATTGGTTTTAATATTCTGTGTTTGAATATACCACTTTTAGAAAGTAGGTATTTTCTTGCCTAACTGTCCAGGCCTGCCTCTGCTAGGTTGTGTATTCCTTGTTTGGGTTTGTGAGTGACAGGGCTGGGGAATTCCAGGAGCAGGCTGGGGCAGCCCGGTGGTAAATAGGGAGATCTGCATCTAGATGGGTGGGAGGAGTTGCACCTGGGACCGGAATAAGGCTGGGCCTTCCCTCTACAATGCTGTCTCCACCTCCTGTGGATTGTCTGATGTCTCTGCCCTGCACTGTGAAAGGAGAGAAGGAATCTTGTCAACAAAGTGCTCCAGATCTGTGCCTTCCTTCCCCTGTGCTGGCTCCACCTCCTGTGGGGCAGCTGATGTCTCTGCCCTGCACTGTGAAATGAAGTAAAGAGTTATGTAAACAAAGTGCTCAGGAACTGGTTTGGACTAGGCTGCCTTCAGAGAACAAAGGATTTTGGGGTATAAATATTGGGATCCACTCCCAAGAACTTTAGATCACTTCTGGAACAAGAAACCTTTTGCCAAGGAGAAGAGCCAAGGATGCTGCAGGAGTTTGACTGCCCCTCTGCCAGTGTGCTGTTAGCTGGGTTGGCCAGCAGTGGTTGCTTCATTGCCAAGGAAAGGAGAAGGAACTTTTTAAGGACTTTCATCATCTATAGAATATTCTCCAAGGACTTTAACTGTGCTTGCCTCCTGCTGAAGTCTCTGGGACAAAAGACTTCATCTCCAGCTCCCCCTGTGAATTTCCTTGCTGGGAATTCTATCTACAGACATTTGCGTGTCGCTGGGAGCTGGAAGCGCGATGCATCGAGAGGAAGCGTGTCGCCTCCGCAGCTGAAATCATCGCATTGCCAGAGAAGCAAGCCTTTACCACATCTCCCTGGAAGCGTGCGTTAATCGAAGCTGCCTGCTGTCGCATCACCGGAGAAGTGTGACGCCATCGAGAGAGTTGCCATAGCATCACCGGAGAAACGTGTTGCGGGGCCTGTCGCGGCTCCAAAGTACAGAGTCATCACACGGCTGCCAGGGCGTCTACGCATCGTCATTGCATCGCCGCATCAAGGGCGCAATCTTCTTGCATCGCCACCGGATCGTATCATCGCATCAAGGTGCCATCTTGCGCACTGTATCGGGCCCACAGGCCGAGAATCTACGCATCACCTCCGCACCGGTAAGGATCACAACGCATCCCCTATTCTGCGCAAGCATTGAGGCACGATGCATCATTTCCCCCGGATCATGGAACCAACGCATCTCCCCTTTTGCGAGCCTTTTGTTTTCTTTGCATTACGCATCCAGGTACTTTGTTGACAACTTTGTCGCATTTATCAACAACTTGAACTAAGTAACTTTGATCATCTTTTAAGCAATCTTAAGTGTAGTATTGTGGATTTTTGTCATTTGTGGTCTTGTGTTAAGTCTATATAAAGAACACTTATTTTTATAAAACCTGTGTTGTGTTCCTCTGTAGTGTTTCCACTGCATTACTGTGTATATTCACAAATGCTTAACACACTACCTCTGAGAAAAGCCTGTCTGCTCATGCCAAGCTACCAAGGGGGTGAGCAGGGATTATTTAACAGTGTAATCCCCTTATCCTGACTTAGAAGTAAGGGTCCCTATTTGGACAAAGTTGAATACCATTGCCAACTAGAGACCCCCAGACCTAACACTGACGATACTCAGTTCGTCTTCTCCCTTTCCGCTGTTCAGCACCAGGATCCTTCTTTATTGCAGCTTGGCCTGGGGAATGTTTCATATTGGCTGACTAGTAATGCCCTGAAGCTTAACAGTTCCAAAACTGAGGTGCTCATTCTGGGCAATAACCCTGAGCTGTGGGGTGGTAAACACTGGTCTGAGGATTTGGGCCCTGTGCCTGTCCCTGTTTACAAAGTTAAGAACCTGGTCTTTATTATCGATCAAAAGCTCTCCCTTAAACCTCAGGTTTCCAGGGTAGCCTCATCCTGCTTTGCTGCTCTCAGATGGATTAAAAAATCATTTGGTTAATCCCACTGGCACTCTGAAAACGGTCCTGCAGGCTCTGGTGATAGCCAGGTTGGACTACGGTAACGTCCTGTATTTGGGCGCTGATAAACCTCTTTACACCGGCTACAGGTCATACAGAATGCTGCTGCTCGCCTTCTTTTCCATATGCCTCGATCTGCCTCTGCTTCTCCTCTGCTTCACCAACTTCACTGACTTAAAATCAATAAGCGTATTGAGTTCAAGACCCTTTGCTACATGTTTCGCGTCAAATGGGGCCTTGCTCCTGCTTAAATTCAAAATCTACTTACTCTTTATGCTACGGCTCGACACCTGCGCTCTACCAGCCTTTCATTGTTTTCAGTTCTCAGGTTACAGCTCGTCCGTAAGAGGGGTGCCTCCTTCTCCTATCTTTGCCCCAGGCTCTGGAGTACCCTTCCGATTGACCATTGAAACTGTCAGTCTCTGTTGGCCTTCTGTAAGAGCTTAAAGACGTTGCTGTTTAATGACTTAGTCTGATTTTTCTGTGATCTTTGCCCTTTTATCTCTATCTAGCTGTATCGGCCTCCACATGTCTAGCGCCGGAAGACGATATTGGGTAGCTGTGTAAAAAGTAATGGGTGGTGGTGAAGCATGTGGGTCATGCAGTAAGTAACCCTGGGCGTAGTTCGCGGAGCCGCACTCCGCGGAGCTACGCGAAGACGCACTTGCACTCCGCGACCTACGCGTAGCTCCGCGGACATGCGTAGTTGCTTGCTAGACCCGTTCGCGTGCCGTTTTTCGTCTTCGGGAGCGCGGTGCGCGTGTTCGGGGCGCTGCCTGCATGCTCGGGATGGCTAGCGCGCTAAGTTACACAAGAGGTTTGTCCCGCCCGCTTGCGTTCCCTTATTTCCTGTTCCGGGTCACAAGTAACGTGTTCGGGTTGTGCAAGACATGTTCGGGAACTCATCTTCTCGTTCGCACTACAAAAGTGCGTGATCGCGCTAAATTTCGCGCGAACCTACATGGTGGCACACGCGACCGGGAAAAAGCGAACGCAGAACCAAGGTAAGCCATTGCCGTGCACGCGATAATGTTATTCAGCGCGCGAGAACTACGCTACGCACCGGATCGCGGAGTAACCGACAGCTACGTGTTCTCCGCGGAACGCGGAGTTGCCGAAACTCCGCAAGCTCCGCGAACGGAGCGTAGTTCTTCACCCAGGGTTAGCAGTAAGGTTCTAAATTGTCCAATGGATGGGAGGCGGTTAGAAGAGATTTGCTCTGTTGCTGTATGTGTGTTAGGTGTGGTGGAAGAAAGAAAGCTTGGCATTGGCGTTTGTTCATTTGTGTAGTTTGAAAGGTGGGTATGTGTTTGTATTTTGTGATGTACGTATTATGAGGTGTTGCGCTTGGGAGATTTTGTTGTGGTGGTGTGCATGATATGTTTTGTTTTTGAGGAGTAGTGAAAAGAGGTACTGACATATTTGTTTTATGAGATGGATTTGGGATAGAAGGTTGTATAGGTGTGGCTTAGAAGTGGATGCTGAGACATTGAATTGTGCATAGGGTTAGTTTGTAGTAAATGAGTGGAGTACATTTGGTGTGAGCGTGTTAATATGATTGAGGATGTGGATGGGGTAGGGTGGGTCTTGGTGTACATAAAATTACGCTGCATTCCTGGACCTGATCCTGACCAGTCTTGAACAGGCTCAAACACCTGCCTTTGTCCTCTCTGCCCTTAGCCTCGATGCCAGGGCTGGGACGCCCTGAGACCTGGTCTTATGTAGACCTAGTAATCAGGTGACCCCTTCAGCCAATGGGAACCCTAGCCATAGCCCTAGCCCTAACCAATCAGAACACCAACCCTAAGCCCTAGGACCCATCACAGCCCCAGTCCAAGCAGCTAATCAGGCACAAAACCCCAAGGCCTACGTCCAACAGAAAGTCTAACCCCAACCTTACTCCCTGCAGCCAATCATACAGGACACCCTAACCCCTACTTCCAATAGAAAGCCTAGCCGTAGCCCTTAACGCAGCCCTAATCCCAGCAGCCAATCAGACACAAAACCCTAAACCGTACAGCCAATCGAAAGCCTAACCCCAGCCCTCGTCCCAACCCTAGTCCCAGCAGCGGATCACACAAGAAACACTAAACCTTATGTCCAGTCGAAAGCCTAGCCCCATGAACCAATCCAAAACCATAAATCTATTCACCAATTAGATCACTAGCCCTAAACCCTACATCAATAGAATCACTGACCCAGGAAACAATCCATACCCTCAAATACCCAACCAATGAAAACACTAACCCAAATCCAATAGAAACATCAGATGCAACCACCAATCAATGCACACATGTAGCATCCAATAGTAGACTATATAAGGTTCCTGCGACCTCAAGCAATATTTGCTGGCCTGGGAGTTGGAAGCTGCTTCTCAATTCAGAATCTCCTAGGAGACAGACAAAATCAATCCACACTTTGGCATCCTGGAGGTAAAGGCTCAACAAACTGTGCCCTACTCTTTGTACAAAACTTTACTCACTCTCCTAGCCAAACAAACGAGTGTACAATCCCTTAAGAACACTGCTTAAACAGCCAACAACAGATTATTGCCATCTCAGAGCACTCTCTGTTCACTCTCTTATGTACAACTTAATTTAATCTTTATTCTGCAGTAATCACAACCATAAAAGATAAAAACACAGGGAATATGATACAACAATTCATATAAAAGTTCATTTAAAATTTGTGCAAGATCGCAAAAGTCCTTGCAGCCATCAGTCACAACTAGAGTTTCTGGATCTTAATGCTGCTCTCAAGAAGTTCATTATTACAAAAAGTGTGCAATCGTTGGGCAGAAGCTGCAAATACTATAAAGCAACACAGGCATGTGTAAATCTCAAGTCTTTTAAAAGGGGTTTAAGAAACAGTCTCCTGGGACGAGTTAAATATTTGCATAAAAGAACAAAATGTACGGTATCCTGTGGAGACCTATCGTCGCAGCCAAAGGGACCTCTATCCTCTACATGTAAAACAAAGCCAGCCGGAGATGCTAAAAGATGGTGGAGCTGATTACTTAATAGTTATTAAAAATCTGTCAGAGGCACAGGTTAAAATAGAGAGATATTTCTCTAAAGCCTGGACTGATTTAACTAAGACGTGCCTTCTCATTTCAGGTTTACTAAGCTCGTTCTCCTCACGGAAGGCTGTGGAGTATTTAAAAAACAACTTGTTTACTAGTTTTAAATCCCGGGACTTCACTGTATCATATTTCTGGAAAATGCCTGCTCTTCTTAGGGCTGCGAGGGTCTCCTTCACATGCCATAACCAGGGTATTTTGAATGCATGGTCAAGTGAGAGGTAGTCTAGGAATACTGAACATTTAAAACCCTGTCTCATCACTAGACCAGATCTTCACCCAGCACAACAAAGGCTTAACTGCCACCAGGTTAGTTATGTACTTAAGTCCTAATTCTCCATATATGGAAAACGTAGGCGTACCCTGGGAGACTTTTTTTTGTGCAGTCTGTAGTTTGTTGACCGCCATATACCCCCAGACCTTGCTGCCGTACAGGACCTTAGAAATGACGAAAGACTGATATAACTTTAGGATCACCTCAGGCGACCTGGTGCCTATCTATGGGTGCAGTTGGCAATAGCTCCCATTAATGTATTCATGTCCACTAGCTTCTCCTCCTCCAAGTGTTTCAAATTTAATTTTGCATCGGATAAAATTCCCAGGTTTGAAAAAGCCGGGACCTTTGCTAAACTGTGGGTTCCTGCCTTGAAGGTCTTTGATCTAATCACTGAGTAAGAATTTCCATAACATACGATTTTGTAAAGTTGAGCAACAAATCCAACCAATTCATGAAAGAAACATACCCATCTATCAAGGCCTGTAGGCCCATTGGTGTGCCCCCCATCAATACTGCGTTGTCTGGGTATAACAAAACTGGTATTGCTTTCCTGCCTATCCTGGGGTGTCCATCTGTAATGATATCAGGGCGGTTTCTAGACTGATAATATATATCGTAAATAAAAAAGGGGCTATAATACACCCTTGGTGAACCCCCTGGTGCAATTAAAATAATTGGTAAGACCCCCTTCATGAGAATATCTAACTGCAGCAGTGGTGTAGGCATGGAGGGTCATTAATACATTGATGATCAGCAGCTCAACTGCAAGAGAACCGAGTAAAATCCACAATTTCTTGTGATTCACCCGGTCAAATGCAGAGGTGAGATCCATGAAGCCCAAAAAGAGAGCTCTGGGTTTGGCGATCATGTATTTGGAGAATAAAAGATAAAGATTTAGGCACTGTTCTGTGGTTGATTTTAATTTGTGAAATCCATATTGCACTTCCGAGATAATTTGGTATGTGCCAGCCCAGGGAGAGAGCCTATTTAATAAAACCCGACCCAAGACCTTCACTGTAGAGTTGATAAGGGATATAGGATGATAACAGTGAGAGTTGTCCCTATCCCCCTTCTTAACAATGGGGACGATGGTAGCGGTAGATCATGAGGGTAGCATCCTGTTCCTTACTGTGGCGTTTAGCACCCTGGTCAAAACCGGAGCCATTATACATCAATGTTGACCCGAAAAAAAGTCAAGAGGTATCCCATCGGGTCCTGGGGCTTTATTCCGGGACAATCCTTCAATGCCCAACCTTACTTCATTCCAAAGAAAGGTGACAGGAGCATCACTAGGGCAGGGTTCTAAATTGTTAGTAGATCCCTCCCTTTGCCTGAAATTCTAAACTTCTTCAAAATTGTCAGTCCATTGATCTGAGGGTAATGTGGTGACATAAGGCTGGTCTTAATGGCTCTGAGAAGAGTGCAGTTCCTCTGTTCACTTGCTTCTGTTAGCTCTTACCAGGCTTGTCTTTGTAGCGAGTGCCTACTGTAATGTCTTGCTTTATTTAATAACACTTGCTTTTAATACCTACTTCCTCATAGAATGTAGAATACTCTCTTGTGATTACGGGTAGAATGTAGAATGTTAAGTGGAGTCAGTTGGTTTCCTGGCTGTTCGTGGATGAGGCGAATAAATAGATCCTGGATCTACAATCTGCTGTTTACTTTCATTTATTACAACTATTAACCATTTTACACTGGCGACGATCCTACCTCTCTCTGCCTCAACACGCAGCCGTCCCTGACACCTCTCCAGCGGCGGTATACACATTGAAGGAAGCGTAGTCTTCCCAGCGGCTGATCGAGTGAATCTTCACTGTCGGTGGGAAACACTTGTACGGTGAGGAGATCAGCGGGAGGTGGATTGTAAGGAAGGGACTTTTAAAAATAAGGAAGGAAAAGAAGGGAAAAAAGCAAATCAGGCACACGCGCCATCGTCTGTTGGAAACCTGCGCTGTTGCTCGCGCTAATTGGTTATTGTCTCGCGCGGCAATATGGTGGTGCGTTTCAATGACGCTTAGCCTCGTTTTCGAAAATGAAGCTCAGCCTCGTTTTGGAAATAGAAGTGACGCTGGCATGAAAGGAAACGCGCGTCAAGGGAACAAAGAGCTTTATGATGTTTTCGGATTCTAATTGAGTAAACACTGCTGTGGAGGCAGAAAGAAAGCATTGTGAAGTATATAGAACCTTTATAAAGTTAAAATTCTTACCAAAGAAGTTTGGAGAGTGCATTTTGAGAACTTTTCTATTGTGACATCAATAATTTTTTATAATTTTTCTTAATAGCACTCATATTTTTCTTGATAGCACTAACATAAAATTACAAGGAGTATATATATATATAAAAAAATAATTTTTTTTTAAAAAATGCAGAATGTAACACAACCTGCATTCTTTTTAACAAGTCCAGGTGAGCCAAATGTAAAATGGCAAAAATGGAAGAAGATTTTTGCAAATTATGCAAGAGTATGTGGCACGAACTTAAGTGCAGAAAGAAAACATTCATTACTACTACACTGTCTGGGAGGAGAAGGACAAGATGTGCTAGAACATTTACCCGAACTTACTGCTTCTGAACAAAGGAATTTGAACGAATACGAAGTAGCAATTGAGCAACTAGATCGACACTATCTTCCCAGGTTAAGCACGATAATGGAAAGGTATCACTTTGGCTTAAGGGGACAAAAGAAGGATGAGTCAGTTGAAGAATATGTCTCTGCACTAAGGAAGTTGGCCTCGTCGTGCAAATTTGGACAAACTTTGGATGAGAGAATAAGGGATCAGTTTGTATTGAGATGTGCTCATGATAGTATTCGCAAGGAACTATGGCTAAAAGATGAACCGCCATTGGATGAAGTCCTTGTTATAGCAAAGCAAGTTGAACACATGACAAAGTGCGTAGATGAGTTAAAAGTGGAAAAAGAGAAGATGAATGAACCTGAAAAGAAAGATGGACCTAAAGTTGAGGAAGTTGTCTGTCAAGTGAAGAAAGAAGAAAAATCTACCAGTGATAAAAATGAAAATGGAACAAATAATTTTAATCCAAATTTTAATGTATCTAGTATATTTTCATGTTTTAGATGCGGAAATAATGGACATTTAGCCAACTCGTTGAATTGTCCTGCTCTGAAATCTATCTGTAACAACTGTGGTAGAAAAGGTCATTTCTCAAAGTGTTGCAGGACTAGAGGTAGTAAGAGAGATAATGTATATAAAAGATGGACTCAACCTCAGGTAAAGACTGTGACTTTCCAGGTCAATAGTGGTTCGTTGGAACATCCCTCACACTTGGTAAAAGTGGATAATGTCATGATTGAATTTAAATTTGATTCATGTTCTCAAATCACCATGATTGATGAAGAGTTATTGCGGAAGACTTTTGGGGAGAAGGTCAAACTCTTCAAAAGCGACATATTACCTTTGGGTTACGGAAAAAACCTATCAAAATATTAGGTTATTTCATGACTACTCTTGAGTTGGGAAGTCGCATCATACCTGGTAAAATTTATGTAACTAATTTTGGAGATGCTTTGATTAGTTGGAGGGATCAGCGGGATTTAGGTGTAAAACTTGATCCTAATGCTTCACCTCAGGTGCAGATACAAGAAGTAGAAAACTTAGCTGAAATGTTTGCAGGAAAATTTCCAGAAGTATTCAGAGAACAATTAGGATGTTTAAAGGGTTACAAACACTGCATAAAATTGAAAAAGAATGCCATACCAGTTGTAGCAAAAGTAAGAAGGATTCCTTTAGCAGAACAAAGTAAGGTACAGAAGGAAATTGAAAAATTGATTAATAATAATATTATAGAACCAGTAGAAGCTACCGAATGGTTGGCCCCAATAGTTATAGCTAAGAAACCTACAGGGGAAATCCGTCTGTGTATTGATTTAAGAGCGTTAAATAAGGAAGTAATTGTTGACAGATTTCCTTTACCAAACATTGATGAGATTGTGGGGACGCTATAAGGGGCAAGGTATTTTACCACTTTAGATCTAGCTTCTGCGTACCATCAAGTGGAACTAGATACTACATGCCAAGATCTGACTGCTTTTATCACCCCTATGGGTACCTTTAAGTTTAAAAGGATGCCTTTCGGTTTAATCTCAGCAGCCTCAGTATTTCAACGAATCATGACTCATATTTTGAAAGGTCTTCTAGGAGTAAAATGCTATCAGGATGATTTATTAATCTATGGTGCCAACACACGAGAACACAATGAACGGGTGTGTGAGGTTTTGAAAAGGTTGTCTGAGGCTGGTTTATCCCTTAAGAAAGAAAAGTGCAAGTTTGGGTTGGAGGAAGTAAATTATCTTGGTCACTGCATTAGGAGTGAAGGTGTCTTTCCCAAGTTAGAACTGGTCACATCGATTGATAATATGGTGGAACCAGTAAACAGAGATGAGTTATTGTCATTCCTTGGCATGGTTGAGTTCTATGGGAAGTTTATTTTACATTTTGCAGATAAAACTAGGAATATGAGAAGACTCACTGCAAAGAATGTGACATTTGAGTGGTCAGATGACTGTAAAAAAGAATTTGATGAGATTAAAAAAGAGTTGAGAGAAGCTCCCTCTCTTCAAGCATTTGTTCCTGGTTTACCCACGTTTATATATACTGATGCTAGTGACAAAGGTCTAGGTGCTGTTTTGGTACAAAATAAAGGTGGTAATGATTTTCTCATTGCCTGCGCTTCAAGATGTCTTCGTGGTCCAGAGCTCAATTATTCAGTAATTGAAAAAGAGTCGTTAGCTTATTTTTGGGCTCTAAAGAAATTTAAGAATTTGGTCTGGGGTACAAAATTTATTGTAAAATCTGATCACAAACCTTTGAAAGAAGTTTTTTGTAAAAAAGGGTTGGATTCAATTTCTTCAAGGATTAGGAGATGGATAATAGCATTGCAGGAATATGATTTTGAGGTACAATATTTACCTGGTGTTTCAAATAAGGCAGCAGATTGCTTTTCTAGGCTGGTTAAAAGAAGTGATCTTCACAATGATGAAATAATGCTAGATGAAGATGAGTTTCTTGATGTTTGTGAAGTTACTGAGGATGTTGTTGGGAAAGATGAGTGGAAAGAGGAACTACTAAAAGATGAGGAGCTAAGAAACGTGATGTCATCACTAAGGGATCATAAACGCTTAGGAAACCCATGGTCTCTGGTTTCACAAGAATTATCAATAACTGATGATCTGCTTACACGAGGTGTGAGGCTTATTCCTCCTTATACTTTAAGAAAAAGGTTGTTGTTACATGCGCATTCTGGACATCAGGGTATAGTAAAAACTAAAGAAATGTTACGCACTCAGTTTTGGTGGCCTGGGATGGACCTAGAGATAGAACGAATGGTCAGAGATTGTGTAGAGTGTTGTGCGAGTGACAAAATCCTGAAAACCAGACAGATGCCCATGGTTTGCCGAGCATTACCCAATCATCCTTGGGATGAGTTGGCGATTGATATTTTAGGGCCTCTTACTGGTGTTTCTGACACCCCTTATCTAATAGTTTTAATTGACCTTTATTCTCGTTGGATTGAGGTGAGTGCTGTTAGTGAGATTACCTCCGAGTCCATCATTAAATTCTTGTCTGAGATATTTATGAGAGAAAGTTTTCCAAACAGTATTTTATCAGACAATGGCCCGCAGTTCTGCTCAGCGCTGTTTGATTCCTATCTTACTAAATGTGGCATATTACACAAACGGTCCTCTTTGTATCATCCAGAAACTAATGGTGCAGTTGAGAGGGTTAACAAAACATTAAAAGAATGCATCCAACTTGCCAAGGTCAATGGTTTAAATTGGAAAGTAGCACTCAAAGAAAGAATTGAGGCTTACAGGTGTTCTCCTCACTCCACCACTGGTAAATCTCCTTTTGAGTTATTTAAAGGGAGAATACCCAACACTATGTTGTGTCCTGGTTGGATGAATCTTAATAAGGGATTTGTTGATAATCATATTGGTGGTTTGAGGGAAAGGGAGTTGGAAAAACAGATTTGTAGAAAGGCTTATTTTGATAAAAAGAAATGTGTTCGATTTCAGGAAATCAAAGTTGGTGATTTGGTTAAAATAAAAGCACCTGTTGGGAGGAGTTCCTGGTCAAAATATACAAACGTCAGACCTGTTATTAAGGTGTTTGGTAATGCCATTAAAACACAAGATGGAAGGATCTGGAATAAAAGTAGGGTAGTTGTGATCAGATCAAGAAATGTTTCTCAACATACATCTGATACTGTTCATGATTTCTCTCACACGTCTAAGCTACCTGTGTCCAGTTCCAACAATTCTGCTTTACCTCATGTGAGAAGTCAGAGATTACGTAGAGCACCTGCTTATATGAAGGATTATGTTTGATCTTTCTTTTTCTGTTTGATCTTTCTTTTTCTTTCTTTGTTAAGAATAATTCATTTTCCTGTCTTATACTTTTCTCATCTTCATTTCTTTCATTGTAGTTATTGTTATTGTATAGGAGGGAGATGTGTAATGTCTTGCTTTATTTAATAACACTTGCTTTTAATACCTACTTCCTCATAGAATGTAGAATACTCTCTTGTGATTACGGGTAGAATGTAGAATGTTAAGTGGAGTCAGTTGGTTTCCTGGCTGTTCGTGGATGAGGCGAATAAATAGATCCTGGATCTACAATCTGCTGTTTACTTTCATTTATTACAACTATTAACCATTTTACACCTACGTTCCTTACGGGCCCCCTTGTAATTACTGCGACAGTTTGTCACCCAGAGTTTATCAGGGGGGTCTATTTCAGGGCCTTCTTATGGAGCCTGAGAGCCCAAACGCACTCCACATCAAACCATTTCGGGTGTTTAGAGGAAGGAGTGACTACCGGGACTGGTAAAAGACTGACAACTGACCGGGCAATGGCAATATATCACTGTATGGTTTCCTCTCCAGGGGCTGAGGGATCTAAGCATGTTAAAATCTCTTGTTGTCGCATTTTAAAAACGGAATGATTAAAAACCTTAGTATCTAACTGTGACCAACGTAAACACCTCCCCTGACCGGTTAAGGATAATCTGCCTGCATTAGTAGTACGGGTCACCATCTGATTGCCCACCCCTTCAAGCACTAGAGCCAGGGGGTTGTGATCAGTAAATGGTCTGTATAAAATATTAAAAGAACATGTGGAACCAGCCCAAAGAAACCAAAACAAAAATGTAATCAATGATGGTTGCACATCCACAGCCTTTATAGATTGGGGGAAAGTGACAGTTGCTGGGATGACACATTTTGTCTAAGGTGAATATTAAACCATAAGTATTTAAGAGACTGTTCAATTTGAGGCCTTCTGAAGAGTGCTCCATATGCAATCCCTCCATGATCGTACATGCAGGCAGACTTTGCGAGTTCTGTGGGGTGTGTGGGCATAAATGACAGGTAAAATCTCCTGTCAAAATTAAATTGTCCTGGGGGAGGCCTTCTTCCTTTAATGATTCAAGGAAGACTCTTAGGTCTGAGAGGCTTGATGCCCCTTACTTCTTCCTCTTTGCATTATAAACATTAAATATTTTCGGACAAAACGACCTTCCCCACTACTACTTTGAGGCCATCGAGTACTTTAGAGTCCCATTTCAAAGGCTTCACAGGCCCACAGAGCCCAAAGGCTACACAGATGATTAAACCCCCACCCGCTCTTCCTGCTCTGCTGGGAGGAAGAAGGTGTTGTAACCCTCAATAAAACAAATTATTTCAACCTCCCAGGTTTCTTGAATGCAAATATTGTTCAAAGATCTAATGAACTGAATCCACCTATTGTCTGTGGATTTTGCAGCTGGGCCAACTACATTTCAAGAGATAAAACGTAGATTTTCCCCGGTACCCTGGTTATGCTTTGAATAAGGAACTGTGGAACCCTCAAGCTTGTCTATGGTCCCATTAGTGGATGACCTTTTAGGATGATATTCTGCATTTACATGAGGCAGTGACTCAATGTTTGCCAATACCTGTATCGGGGGTTCTGAGGGCGGGTCAATAACTTTGCTATTGGTGGCGCTCTCTGACAGTCAATCTAGGTCATTAAGATCTGCCAAAGGGGCATAGGGGTTGCAATTTGTCTGCAACCCACCCAAAGTATGAACCCCCCTACCGTGGATTAAAAAGTGACTACTTTTTATGGTATTATGGGCAGGCCTATAGATAAAGCCTAATAGTAATGGTTTAATACTGGAATCATGGAGAAAAGACTGAAATTAGTGCCTCAGGAGGTTTCATGCCAGTTCTGTGAGTCTAAACGTAACAATCACACTGTCTCCCTCAAACATTTTCCTGGACGGCCCTATCCAAGAGACCCTGCTAGCCATTAAAATGTAACTGTGGTCTGCCACGTTAAAACTGGTATGTCTGCCTAACCAGTGGGAAACTTTATTAATTAACTGGTTTCCTGGTTTGGGGAGCTGAGTCCTGGAACCCCTAACAGGACCTGCGTGTAGGGACAACAAGCTGGGGAAGGTCAATTACTGGTAAGCCAGGGCTCTTTGTGCGAGCTTGGAGTTCCTTTGCTGCTTCATGTGTGTGTGTGTGGCAGAGGATGCTGTTCGATGATGTCTATTTGCTTACGTCCAACTTGGGGGTTGAAAGTTCGGAGGGGGCATTCATGCAATCGGGTTTGTGGCACATAGCTACCACTGCCATAGGTTTTTGAATAAGGTGCTGACCTCTGTTTGGATTGTCTGGGAGGGGCATCTCAGTGCTTACGGCCTGGGACTGTATGTTTGGGGAGGGGGGTGCTTTATTCATATTGGACAACGCACTTTCAACTCTATCCAGTGTGTCTTAGGAATCTGACATCATTTTTGTCAGTTTATCCCAGAACGGTGTCAATAATTCAGTCAATATGCCGGTGAGTTTTCACTTTAGGAGGTCCCAGACCTCCTCTGTGTCCATCTGGTTACTTCTTACAAGTTCCTCTGCAACTCCCTTACGTGTATTTAATGTCTCATCCAGTTTTTTTAAATATGTGTTTCCTCTAGAGTACAGGGGAAGCCACCAGATCTACTCCTTGTGATGTAACTGGGGTTTGACCTATTGTTGTCTGGACCGGAGAGGGAGCTGTTGGGGCTAAAGTCCTCATGGTCTATCGGTGCGACCCCTAAGACAGGCTCCTGTGAGTTTGGGCCAGCCAGGTGCAAAGCTTCGCTAGGCGATAGTAGAGAAGGGCCACCAGATCCCATAGAGAGCCTCCTCTCTGCCCTGTCTATTTCGTTAGAGATGGCCCCTACCGCTTTCACTTGAAAAAAGTAAATAGGTGCCTGCTTTAAGGTAATAATGTGTGCAGCCTTCCTCTTCCCAATTTTGCCCAAGGTGCAAGGAACCCATAATGAACCAGAGCACTGGTCAGGGACCACAACCGCACTTTGTGGACAGGTTAATCACTGGGTTGACTTCTGTTGGATCCTGTAGCTGGAAGAACGTCCAGTATCGATGTCAGACCACACCTGTGAATTTGATGGGTGCAAAAGTTTGGCCGGCCACCAACATGTACAAACCAAGAGGGTTGGCGCAGCCCAGCCTTCTCCGGCCACTGACAGGCGCAGACAGGCCCGCTCTGGGCCTGGTCTACACCTGGGCACGTCCCACACAGCAGGAGCCCAAGGCAGCCTTTATGCGCTTCAAGGGTGCAGGAATGTTGGCGAGGGTGGCGGCCACAAACAACACTGGGGTTTGTAGTCCTGCTCCTCACCTCCTGTTTGGACTTCCCGGGGGGTGTCTAGTTTCACTCACTTGCTAAAACAAAATGGGAGCTGGGGGTGGATTGCTTAACACACAGGTTTGAGCACAGAGCACAGAGCACAGAGCAAGGGAGAAATTAGCAGGGAAAAACAGGTAGTCATGCGCAACAGATTTTGGACTGCAAATCCCACAATTCAACATGTAAAATGAAACAGGCACAGACAAGTAAAAACCACATATTTCTAAGCAAAACTGATAACAAATGATGCAATGACGGGCAGGTAGAAAACTTCAATTTTTGAACTGTAACAACCGCAAGCAAAACAGGTTTTAAATGATGCAATCACGGGTAGGAAAAATCACTTTTTAAATTTAAAAGTAACGCTATATTAAAACATTAGTGTTATTACATGTCTAATAAAATAAATACTCAGATGGTTTTATTGAGGTGTTCAGGTATTATAACATTTGTATCACCATCGTAGTCTCTTCTACCGATGTTAGCTGTGCCGGCGTTTTCACCAGTGAACATGAGGCACAACACTAGTGTAGTTGGCAAACACAAAAGGTTACCGAATATGTAAATTCAATTACTTCTGTCGGACATAAGGAAATTGGCGAGGCTGACCGATCTCTGACTGTTGCCCTCGGATGGCGGTGGACACCCGGCAGTGGATCTTGAACATTGCGTAGCAGGGGGAACGCGTGGGAACAGCATGTCCTCCATCGAGTAGGGAAGCCCAGCCAGCCGGGAAGCCCACATCCAGACAACTTGAAAGGCCCCTCATCTCCTCTGTTATGGGAGCCTAACCAACAAATACACTTGAGATGCACATACTTGCAGCTAACACTAGAGCCCCCTGCATCTCTATGGTGGTGGAAATTGTGGCTCGGTGAAAGAGAGGGTCATATGTAGTATGGGCATTTTATTGCATTTAGTGACCTCTGTATCTACCAGTGCAGCCCATGTCGGTATTGTGGTAGCTGGGGAGGTATTGTATGTGTCTTTGTGGCAATAACGAGCCTTGCAGAAACTTCCTTCCAGGTATATCTAATCACAAAACGTCTCTACCCTCACTGCACAAGCAACACCCATTTACCCACTCACCTTCAAAACAACACTGACATGCTCTGGATGGGACTGCCCCGACGATGCAAAATCATTTAATTTAAAAAGGTTTGTTTGTTCCCGATCATTGGGCAAATTTCTTCTGCAGGGGCTGTGATGCTGAAACAGAAGCTGTGTTGATCTAACAAAAGGTGCATGGGAAACCAGCAATTTTTGGAGAGAGGATGTGGCGTAAGATGCAGAGCTGCCAACTTCGTAACCTTCGAACTGGGTTCAAGTCCCAGCTACGCTTCTCCTCGTACTTATAAAACAAGCAGAATACACAATCCAAAGGAAACAGAAAAAGAAGTAACAAAATAGACCAAAGAACAATAATACATATGGCAGGGCCAGTCGCCAGGGATGGAAGCCACCCACCAAAAGGTGGGACAAATGTAAAAATTAGCCACAGAAAGGAGGGGAATTTCGAAAAGCACAAAGAATTAATGGCAAGTGAGGGGCATACTCAAAGACCACAGAGGAGATCCAGCATGTCTCTAAGAGACAGCGCATGCGCTGCCTAGGCGAGACCTAAAACTAAAGGGAGAACTTGCTTGGAGTTTTTTACCTGAACTCCCGGCCACCAATGAACAGTGATTATTGATTGGTGCTTCACTTTTCCTTGCTGCTTTTTCTTTTAAGGTTTTAGAAATTCAGAACTCTGGTTCACTTTACTGGATGTTTTGGTGTTTGATGACATTTTGCTTACTACATGTTCTCTATTTTTTAAAAATAGTAATGGTAAAGGTAACAAAGGAGTCAAAAATAGGTATATCTAGAATGCTGGTGTCAGATATGTCGGATTGGCTACCTTAAATTCTGACCCCAGGGACAAGTAGGGGAGGAGTGTCCCAAAAATTTCTCTACTGATTGGTTGGCCACAACATTGACAAAATGTGGGACAGCCATTATGGGATTTTGGGTCATGGTCCCGAAATGCTTTGCCGTGAATGCCAGGTTATCAGGGACACAAAAATGAGCACATATAAGGGATGATTACAGCTTTTACTCACAATCCAAGTTATTTCCTGGGGGTGTTATACTTATTTTTAGAACTCTGTTAAATTCCGGGGTGATTTTAAAATGTGAAATAGGTTGAAGCCCTGCAGTGATTTGATGAACCATGTTTGAATGAAAACGGTTTCACTTCTACATTTCTCATGGAAAAGGTGCTCCAGAAGTTGAAATTAGAGACAATTTGTTGAAGTTCATACTACTGCAAGAATAAAGTCTGTTATACTGAATGAAGCATTTATTTCAGCAGTCATCAATCAGTTGATTCCCCAGTGTTCTACTACAGCTTCGAATAGCATTCAAAGGAACACATATATTGCCAACATTCTGTATGTATTACTAAAGTGTGGCACACTCCAAGCCATCTAGATGAAATCAAAGCTGTAAAACTTAAAGCATATCCTTTAGTAATGCATGTCCTTTAGTAAGAAACAAAACAAGGGGATTCTCGCAGAAAAGTTGGTTATTTATTTGCAACGCTAAAAGGAGGACGCATCTTCTATGGTTTGTCAAATATCTTTCTCATCCATATCAATAAAATATTCGGATATGCAACCTGAAATATGTACTTTTAACAACAGTATGCCAGTTAACTCCCTCGTGTTCTACACCAGCTTCCCACAGTGCTCTAATGAACAACTAGCAAACATTCTGAATTTATGACAAACATGTGGCACACCTGAAGCCATTTTGATGCATTCAAAACTGTAAAACTAAAATATATTTATTTACATATGAACAAAATTAGGGTTTTCATTTGTGTCATAAAAATTATAGTTTGTGTTCTAGAAAGCTAAAATGATGACACTTTTTCTATGATTTCTCAAATATCTTCCTTTTGTATTTCAGTAAAACATTCTGAAATGCAGAAAGAAACATGCATTTCCAACTGCCGCATGTCTGTCAGTAACTCCTTACTAATCAGCTTCAGCATCACCTAGAGTTCTAATGAAAAACTAGGGCCTCATTTATGAAAAGTGACGCATCGCTGCGTGAAAACAGCGATGCGTCACTTTTCACTGTACCCTCCTTGCGACACCAATGATGCGTCATATTTACAGTATGACGCATCATGGCGCAAGGAGTTACAGATACGTCAGTATTTCTGACATATCTGTAGGCGCAAAAGTGACGCATTGCTGGAATATGTCACAAAAGTGACGCAACTCCAGCAATGCGTCCTTTCACATGGGGAAAGCCCCATGTGAAAGGGCTTGCGTCAGTCTTACGCATGCTGTGAGGCAGGCGCAAGATTTTGACGCAACAGCGTCCTAAAAGTGACGCAGTGAAATCTCATAGATTTCACTGTGTCACTATTATGAGGCTTTTTGCGCGGGAACGCCCCCTCTGCATACATTATACCTGACACAGGTATAATGTAGCGCAGGGGTTTACAAAGTGATGCATCTGCTTAGATGCGTCACTTTGTAAATAGTGCGCAACAGGAGGCATGCTTTACGCCACTGATGCGTCACAAAAAGTGACGCATCGGAAGCGCAAAACTGACGCAAGGCCTCATAAATGAGGCCCTAAAGACCTAACATTTTATATTCAAGATAAAAGCGAGGAACTTCTGAACGCTATTTTTTGCAATAGAAGCTGTTCAATTTGAAGCCTTTTATGAAGAGCAGGCTGTAGTAAATGAGCAATTAAATCTTAAAAGAGACATGAAACCAGAGGGTTAAAAATTTGAGTGGAAGAAAAAAGAGACGTCTGCATAAGTATAGTATCACCTTTCTACCTCTGTTTGCTCAGCTATCTTTCTTGTCAGTCACTTCTAATTTTGTTAGAAAGTAATGCGTATTGTAGTTAGTTTAGGTTATGGCTATGTTTCAGAAATGAGCCACGAGATAACATTAAACACCCCCAATACCAGTTACAGTCAGGGCCTCTGAAATTATGCTGCAAGGGATGGCCAAATTATATTGCAGGGTTGACAACATTATGCTGCACGGAAAGGCAAATTATGCTGCATATTGAGGCACATTTTATGATTGTATTACTTCACTTTTGTCATTTGTGCACGTGTTACACTGTCTGGGCATGGTTGCATCTCATTAGTGACCGATTAACACTTAAATTAAGCAATAAACAACAGAAAGGTGCCAGTCAACCTTTGCATTGAGCCTTCCACTGTGCACAAACACATAATGCTAAGCTTTTAGTAACATTTGAACTGATTTAGCTACAAACAATTTGTTTTGCTAAAATCTGTAGATTATGCAGATGATGATGGATTATGTGACAGATGTGGCAAATCTATAACCATGAGCAAAATGCTGCAACGACACAATTACATCACTCAAGGCATTTACATAACATCATTGATTACATCACTCATGACATTTCATTCACATCGTCTGGCCAGACGCTGCATTCAATCTATATCAGGATTTGGAAATAGTCCCTGGACTTCAGCAAGGCCCTTGCACCCAGGTCTCTAGCTTCAAACTTCCCCTGCACATGCTCTTCAAACATTCATAGCAGATGTTTGGCATGTTCTTAACCTGTGTCCAGGGTCTGTACCCACTCCTCCACAAGCAGCCAAACCACACTATGAACACACCTTGGAAATACAAGGCAGAAGTCTTCTGCAAGGCCTGGTGTCGCAACAGACTCTCCATTCAACATGCAGCAGGGGTTGATCCGATGACTTGCCTGAAGGTTAGACCCTATGCCCACCCTTCATAAGTGGCCAACCGATTCAGAGCATGGCCATGGCAATGTAGAGTGGGGGGGGGGTTGGCCACAGGGTTTTGCAAGTGGGCAACCCCCATTGCATGGCCTTTACTCATGGGAAGCAGGGGTTGGCTGCAGGGCTTTACCTTGGCAGGCCCTGCACCCATCCCTCCATGACCACCTAGTATATTGCTTACTCAGTCTCCAGTTCTTCACAGCAAAGGTTGACCAAAGAGTCTATTTTTCAAAGAGGTCCATGAATCAGCTAATACAGGTTTTAATTTTGCTGATCTGTCGGGTTTGATGCCGCCCCCAGTAGTCATGTATCAACTCAACATTCTGCTCCTCACGTAACCCCTAACACCCACCTATCCCACCCTCCAGGCATGTCGCTTCAACCTGTGGTCCTGAATGGCAACGCTAACCAGTTCATCAGAGCCTCCGGTATGCTATTCCAGGTGATGCAGTTCCCCAATGGGGCCACGCCGAGCAGAAGCCCCATCTGGGTTATATAAATATCGTCGCTCGGCTGTTTCAGAATGTCCACTAATGCCACCCAAGCCTTCGCTGCTTTTAGTGTCTTTTCACTCCCAGTTCTTTGGGCCATTTGTAGTCTGAAGATTCACAGTCTGCCCACTTTATAAACTCCCTTGTCCACCTCAATACACTACGTGCATTTTTTGCCTTCCAGTGGCTAGTGAGTTCTCATTTGGCCAATACCAGCCCCAAAGCTATAAATGTGCTGGTTACCTTATTCCTGGCCATGTGAGGTAACCAATGTAGAAGGCAGCACCCTGGTGTCCGCGCTATATCGCATTCCGTCATGTCCATTAACCTAGTCGTCACCCCTCTCCAGAACTCTCCCAAAACTGGGTAGTCCCAAAACATATTTAAAATCCCCGCATTCTCCAGGTTACATCTCAGGCATACCAACTGGACCCCAAAGTACTCATTAATCTTGTGCAGGGTAAGATATGCGCTGTGAAGGACGAAGAATTGAATTAGCTGAAAGCGCGCATTTCTGGAACTTTTCCATGCCCTTTCCACCAATTCTCCCCATGGTTTCTCATCAATGGTCTCGCCTAGATCCGCTTCCCATTTAAGATGTAGGGCTGTTAGGGGTCACTGTGTTTCCTGCGTGAGGCGCCGATATTGGCAAGTGACCGCCTTAATCGTTCCTGCTGCCATCACTATATACTGACAAGCCAGGGAGGAAAGGACTCTGCCAACCCCTCCTGCCACTGTTTATTGATAGCTGCAGTCAGGGCAGCATTTAAGAGGAAGTCCCCTCATGGGAGGTCGTTTCGTTCTAGCAGATCATTAAAAGGGAGCAAGGTGTTGTCCTCATATAAATCTCCAATAGTAGAGATCCCCGCCTCTTCCCATGTCCGTAACCTATGCCAGTCCCCACCATGAGGTAGTGCTTCACAGATCAACAGCTGGATCTCTGGTGAATACAGGGTTCCCATCTGCGCCCACCCGCAGGCCCGATTCCAACAGTGGCGTACTACCCGTACATCCAATGGGGGCTGCCCCAGCCCTCAAAGGGAGGCACTGCAGCACACGAGATAGGTTCCGCAGATCCGGCTCCGATCCTCCAAGGTCCTCTACGCTCCGGATTCGGCCCACCATCCACTTTGCAAACCACTGCAGTTACGCTGCGTGGTAATATTATTCAACATTCGGCACCACAAAGCCCCCCTCTGCCATGGGTCACATCATGGTGGCAAGCGCCACTCTCCGCCTCCCGGTGCCCCACAAAAATCCCGAGATCAGAGTGTTGGGTTGGGAAAAAATCCTGTGCGGTATCCAGAGAGGTAACGAGCCAAAGTAATAGAGCAATCGAGGCAGCGTTATCATTTTTAATAGTGCCACCCAACATGCTACCAACAACGGGAGGGTACCCCAGAACTCCAAATTACTTTTGGTGCCTCGGATTGCTTGTCCTATATAGCCTTCTAGTAAATCTGCAGGGTCATGGTAGATTTCAACCCCCAAATAAGTCAGACACCTGTTTTTCCACACCACCCCTGACGTCTCTTGCGGCCCACCTTTCTCTGCGAGTGCAGGGAAAAAGTTTGAAAAGTTTGTCTTAGTCCAGTTTACCTTAAGTCCCGCCACTCTTCCATGTCTGCTCAACAAATCCTTGGCTCCTCATAAGGCCTCCCTAGGGTTAGCCAGAAATATAAGGAGATCACCCGCATATAATGCTATAAAGTGAAGCTGCCCCATCACCTCTAATCCCTGATAGTAGCGGAGTGATCGAGCGTGCACGGCCAAAGATTCCACTGCCAATGCGAACAAGAGGGGAGACAAGGGACAGCCTTGTCTCGTTCCCCTGCCCACTTCGCAGGCATTCGAAATCAACCCCTGTACTAACTTTAGCAGTAGAATTCTTATACAGAATTGCCGTCCAAGCTACAAAATCTTCCCCCAGCCCGAACGCTCTCAGGACTTTAAAAAGATACGGCCACTCAAGGCTATCAAAGGCTTTTTCATTGTCGATTGATAAAATGCATGCCTCCTCTTTGTTGTAAGTGCTCGTGTCCCAGATTCGTAAAAGTCTGCATATGTTCATTGCTGTATTCCTGGATGATCTGCATGCACAAGCGTGGACATGTGGCTCATCAGTCGGCTCGCCAGTATGCGACTTACAATCTTTAAGTCCAGGTTAAGCATGGCGAGGGGCCTATACGAGCAGTGCGATCCCAAGCTGGTTTGCTAGGTTTTAAAAGCGGAATGATTACCGCTTCTTTGGTTGAAGCGGGCAGGTAGCCATTGCGTTTCACTCTATCATACAGGGTCATCAAGTGGGGGGCCAATATGTCTACATACGTTGAATAAAACTCAATTGGGAGCCCATCTGTCCCTGGCATCTTATTCCTGGCCATGTGCTTGATGACACCTTGTATCTCTCTGACGTCAACCTCCCTACCTAGGGCTTCCGCAGTTTCCCCATTATTCTGAGGCAGTTCTATTTCCTCTAGGAATCCCTCCCCCTCTAGTACTGTTGGTTCGAGCTTGCTCTGATAGAGGTCAGTGTAGTATTCCCAAAACTGGAGCTTATTATCCTGCTGGTTATAATAAACCTCGTCATTCTGCCCATAGTTCCAGGATCATCGCCCCTCTCCGTGCTGGGTTGGCCAGCCAAGCCAGCAACGCTCCAGATTTATCTCTTTCAGCATGAGCCAGAGCTATGTAACCCCTATAATCAAAGCAACACAGTTTTTCTACCTGCGTCACCACATTTTACCTAGCCACTAGAAGATAAGTTTGTTTATCCACCCTCTTCAGTCTGTCTGTCTCTATCTCTCTAAGCCGATGTTCCGCAGTCTGTACTTCCTGTAGGAGGACCCTTCGAATGCCCACTACTTTGCCACTGCAATGGCCCCTAACAACGGTTTTGAAAGCGTCCAGTTCAATAAGTGGGCTGGACGCTGTGTTGGCATTAACTAGGAAATAATCTTCAATAGCAGTGTGTATCATGGCAACAAACACCTGGTCCTCCAACACTTTCGGTCTCAACCTCCAGCTAGGGATTGTAGGCCTTGTCCGTACCCAGTCCAAGGACACCAGCAGGGGGTAGTGATCAGAAATCATCCTAGTCAAGTATTCACTCGGGGTGACTCCCCCATGAACATCCGGAGAGCACAGGATCAAGTCCAAGCGAACATGTAGCTCATGTAGGGTGGAAAAATAGGAGTAGTCCCTTTACCCCGGGTGGTGAGCTCTCCGAGTGTCCATCAGTCCCCAGTGGTGCTGCCAGTCCCGTCTAGCCTCAGCTATTCTGTGTGTGGGAGCGGCAAGAAGCAGCAGGTGGGATTGGTCTAATCTGACATCGGTAACACAACTAAAATCTCTCCCCATTAGTACTGATCTAGTTAACACCAATGCCAGTGACTGTGAAAGGTGCGCTAGAAATGCAGGCTGATCCACGTTGGGGGCATAAATACTGCCTATCACTATATCCCGTCTGTCCAGTCGCCCCCCGAAACCACCACAAATCTACTGTCTGGGTCTATTATTTGGCGAACACACTGGAAAGGAACTACCGCCCGCACCCAGACCAGAGTCCCCCTGGCAAAGGCTGAATATGTAGTGTAAAACACCTGCCCCCTCCATTGTCGTTGTAATGCAACTCCACTCCCTCTTCCGCGATATGTGGGTTTCCTGCAGGAGCGCAGTCTGTACTCCTCTCCTAATCAAAAATGCATGTATTTTATGACGCCAGTTCATAGTGTGCATCCCCCTAACGTTCCAAGAGAGACATTTGATACCTGTGGTGGGTCCCATTGTGTAGGCTGCGTTCTTCCCCGGAATAGACCCCCCCCTAGCGACATGCCTGGTCCCTCCCAAAATCCCCTCCCCAGGACAGGTACAACCAAACAAGTTCCCATCCAAACTACTGCGCATGAACAGTTGTTCATAAGGTGGTGGGCGTAAACTGTCCTTGTGGGACCCAGATCTCCCCCAGCCCCCCACTTTCGTTTTGTAGTTCAGATGAGAGCCCCAGCTTCTCCTACATTGTCCCCGTGTGCCACCACCAGGCACAGGTCTTATTAAAGGTCATGCCTCAGCAGCATGTAACCCCCTTTCATACGACCTGATATGCAAGCTTCAAATTATGCCATTCTCAGTTTGAGGGGTAATGTCTGGGAGTTCAGTATCTGACTCCCCTTGCATGCTGCCCGACCACGACCATTTGGAGCCGCCCAAGTCATGTTCACTAGTGTTTCTGTTCGGGCTCGTGTCTCCATGGCTAATCTCCGCCACCGCTTTCACAGCGTTGTCTCTCTCCAGCTGTCTCTCCTTTGGAGAAGGCGCCCTCGGAAGAGGAGAAGAAGTGTTCAGCTCTCGCTGGGATGATCCTGGTGAGGCAGTACGAGTTCAAGCATTTCGTTGGGTCTCTAGCCATTCCCAAGCATCATGCGGGGTGAGAAAGAAATGTGTTTCAGAGTTATCAATCCACCGGAGGCGTGCCGAGAACAGCATAGCATAGGGAAGCCACATCTGGCATTGTTTCCGCTTGATGGCCAGAAAGGAGGTTTTTTGGCGCAGCACTTCCCTGGTGAAATTCAGAAAAATCATAACTTTACTGTTGCCAATCTGCAAGTCCTGTTTCTCCCTTGCGCGTTGCAGGCTTTGGTCTTGGTCACGATAGTGGAGCAGTCTCGCCACCAGTGGGCAGGGAGGGGCTCCAGGCTTGGGCGGCCAAGCTGGGACTCTGTGGGCGCGTTTGAGTGCATAGAAGGAGGAGAGACCCTCCGGGGCCACCTCCTTCTTTAGCCAGGTTTCCAGGACTTGGACAGCATCAGCCCCTTCTTCTCGTTCCGGAACTCCAACTATGTGCAGGTTATTTCTATGCGGGCGCCCTTCACTGTCTTCTGCTCTCAGTTCCAACACCTTGACCCTAGTTTCCACCGTTTTCAGAGCGCACTGTAGTGTAGAATCTGTTTTCGGGATCTCCTGCATAGCTTTCACATGAAGAGTTACACGTTCTTTAAGTTTACGATGGTCATCTTGTAGCAATGTGAGATCCGTCCCTATTGCGTCTATTTTGGTCTCCAGCACTTCTCTCGCTGAGGTGATGGCTTGCAGGATGTCGGCTAAGGTAGGGTCTCCAAGGGCAGTCTCTGTCCGCCTCCCAGAAGCTTCCTCATCCTCGGTGTGCTGCTCTGCTCCCTCCACTCGCAGGACCTCAAACCCCTTCCTTTTGGATACTCTTCCCATCTTGAAGTCCGTGATGGCAGGACCCAAAATGACCAGCAGCCCTCCTAGGCCGTCCAGAGAGATTTATGGGAACTCAGAAGCCCTGCGTAAGATCTGTTGGCACCCTGCCCCGCTGCGTTGGCCTCCGTCAGTCAGTAGATGATTCAGCACCTCAGCTGGGCCCTAAGGAGCAGATGATGGGGACGCAAGTTATGGTTAGTAGACTAAGGATGCCTGTCAATTGTAAGTGTTTATTTTTTTACATTACTTAGAGTTTTATTCCAACACTTAAGTACATTGTCACCATTTTCGGTGAATACAAATGTTATAGGTATAGGTATATATATATATATATATATATATATATATATATGTGTATATGTATATATATATATTATCTACTGCCGGTCGCCAGTAGATAGTTATAGTTAGGACCTATTTTCCATAGGAAATCCTTAACATTCTATTTGGAATAACTTTGTCGCCGGTTGACAAATCTTTGCGAAATTTTTAAAACTTATGGTCAGCTCCGGCCCGCTCCTATCCTGAAAGTTTCACGGTGATTCGATAAGTGGGGGCCGAGAAAAAAGGGAAAAGGGAGGTCTCAAAACATGTTTTCCCCATGCTATTTGCCATAGGACCTTTAGCCGCAGCTACAGCCCGAACTGCTGAACAGAATTACACCAAATTTGGCAAAGAGGTAGTCATTAGTTCAGACTCGTGCTTTTGTTTAAATGGTGTAAATCCGTTCAGTAGTTCCTGAGAAAATTACATTTAAAAGTACATATATATCTATGGCCTTGGAGGGTCCGCGTTAAAAAAAGAAAAGACGCAATTGTCCCTAGGCCCCGCCCCCTTACAAACACACTCTGCAAACGCACCCTGTGGCGCATTTTACATTGGGGAATTAATTCCCCTTCAATACTGGGGGTCCCTGGGGGCCAACTAGCCCACCAGGTACATCCAGTAAGCGCCACAGGTCTACGTTGCAGAGGGATGCTACAGTCAACGCCCCTGTTTACACCTCTCTGCAACACAGCCTTGTGGCGCTTACTGGAGGTACATGGTGGGCTAGTTGGACCCCAGGGACCCTCAGGATTCAAAGGGACTTAATCCCCAAACTTAAAACGCACCACGGGCGCGTTTGCACAGTGATGAAGGTTGGGGGCAGGGCCTGAGGTGATATGTGCACAAACACACATTTTGTGGCACATTTTAAGTTGGGGGATTAACTCCCCTTGAATACTGAGGGTCCCTGGGGGCCAACTATCCCAGCAGGTACCTCCAGTAAGCGCCACGGAGCTGCGTTGCAGAGCGTTGTAAAAAGGGGCGTGACCTCTGAACACCTCTCTGCAGCGCAGCCTCCTGGCGCATGCTGGAGGTACCTGGTGGCCTAGTTGCCCCCCAGGGACACAGAGGATTGAGAGGAATTCATTCTTTAACTTAAATTGCGCCACAGGGCGTGTTTGCAGACATATCACCTCAGGCCACGCCCCCTTCCTTCACCACTGTGCAAACGCGCCCCGTTGCGCATATTAAGTTGTGGAATTAATTCTCTTTCAATACTGAGGGTCCCCGAGGGTCAAATAGCCCAAGAGGTATCTCCAGTATGCGCCAGGGAGCTGCGTTGCAGACAGGTGTTCAGAGGCATGCCCCTTTTTACACCTCTATGCAACGCAGCTCTGTGGCGCTTACTGGAGGTACCTAGTGGGGTAGTTTGACTCTAGGGACCCTTAGGATTGAAGGGGACTTAATCTCTCAACTTAGAACGGTGACAGGGCGAGTTTACACAGTTGTGAAGGGAGGGGACACGGCCTGGCGCGATGTGTGCAAACATGCCCTGTGGCGCGTGTTTTAAGTTGGGTTAAAAACTCTACATCAAACCTGAGGTTCATGGGGGTCAAGTAGCCCACCAGGTGCTTCCAGAAAGCGCCACTGTGTTGCGTTACAGAGAGGAGGTGCTGGCTGTGCCCCTTTTTACATCTCTCTGCTACGCAGCTCTGTGGCGCTTACTGGATGTACTACGAATTCCGATTTACTCACCTGTTATCAGGAGAGACCTCAGTGCTGCATCTTTGAGCCCAGTACTGATTTTGAAAAGTAATTCTAAGCATACTTACCAGTATCTTAAATTTCCTTCCATAGTCTAACATTGACTGGTTTCACTTGAAAATTCTTTTAAGTGTGGAGTTTTGGAACTTTAAAATATTCACCTAAAATTATCCAAACAACAAATTCCGATTTACTCACATGTTATCAGGAGAGAACCCAGTGCTGTATCTTTTAGCCCAGCGCAGGACCTGAAAAGTAATTCTAACCGTACTTACCCGTAACTTGTGTTTTCTTCCATAGGAATCCATTGTCTGGTTTTCACCAGAAAAGTTTTGAAGTGTCTATTTTCACAAACTAAAAATAGTCCTACAAAATCGCCTGTATGACTTAAACACATTCTTTCAACTGTTTACAGGAGATGTAGCAGTGCTGGATCCAGGATCCACCACTGGGTAAGAAAAGATAACGACAATCCTACTTACCTGCTAAGTAAATTTGCCCCCACAGGATAACATAGGTGATTCTATGTGAAAAAGTTTCTAAGTGTCAACTCTTAAAATGGAAAAATATTCCTTAAAAATCACTACTGTAACCAAAACGCTTTTACTACATTAGTTACAGGAGATTCCACAGGACTGAATCTAGGATCCAGTCCTGTGGTTAGAAAAGTAATCCATAAAGTAACTAATTGCATTTAACTATAAATCCCCATTGACCACAATGTTGCATTGTGTTTGAAATTGTGTTGCCCAGTGCAACAACTGTAACTACTGTACTTAAAAGTATATTGCCTATTTGCAAAGTCTTTCAACTAAAGTAATTCATTCTGAGAAAGTATATTTTGTAATGTAATGTATAATGTAATTATAATGTAATTTAAAGAATAAAATATCTAAAATAAATAGTTTAAAAAAATGTAGTAAATCAGTATCAATATAAGAATTAATACATTTAAAAATTGTCATTTACAAAACCTTTGAAATTAACAGAAAAAAACCCATAGGTTTCAGACAAGCTATAGTTAGGAATTATCATGTAAAACACCTTTGAAATTCACTGAAAAAACCATAGGTTTCAGACATGTTATAGTTAGGGATTAGCATTTAAAAAAAATCTTAGAAATTCACCGAAAAAAAACATAGCTTTTAGGAGTGTTATAGATAGCTGGACATTTCACTCTTACAAAACCATTGAAATTCCTCCGTTATAGTTAGTTGTACTAACTATAACCCGTGCGCCAGCAATCCACTGCTGATGATGTCACATATTACATCATTCATGACATGGTCAGTGACATCACTGATGACATCCCAAACGACGTCACTGATGACATCACTGATGACATCATCCGCGTGACAATCAGATACACCTCATCATACACTAGTATAACCTTTCATCACTCACTATAAAATGTAAACTACCATTTTTAAAACCATTGACAGACCAAAACAAGTTTTTAAAAACCCACTCAGTGATTTGTAGATCTATACACACATCAAAACACTTGCCTATACATTCACTCATACATGCTGACAAAGATCAATAGAACAAAATTAAATATACTTATACATCTATATCAACATTACAGAGCAGCACATATCCTACTCACTTATGCAGTCCTCCTACTCACTTATGCAAATAATTGATCATACTTACATTTACTCAGCTACACATTTATTTATACAAACATAACTTCATTTATTGATATAGAAAGTAACTCATACTTAGTGTGTTATAAAATCACCATTATGTCACCTGAGTAACACACTCGATGAAGGCGAGGAGACGTCACACAATGCTCTTAAACTGGCGGCCATCTTAACATGGTAAATTCATGTACGTACATGAATTTACCATGTTAAGATGGCCGCCAGTTTAAGAGCATTGTGTGAAGTCTCCTCGTTGTCATCGAGTGTGTTACTCAGGTGACGTGAAACAGTTTAAATGGCGTCCTCGCAGTGTGTAGAATTAACACTGATGAAGGAAACTCCGAAGCGCGTCTGTCGAAGGCTGCTGACGGCAGAATAAAGATCTTCTATGCCACCCCAGTGGAGTGCTTGACTTCTTTTGGGAAGAAAGGGCAGTTGCTGCAGCGTTCATATATATATGTATGTGAACAAGGCTCCGTTGAGCCGAAACGTCTTTGACAGTACCTCTGCAATAAAAGGAAAAGCAGGAGCCCATTTGGTCCGTGTCCGAGTTTCTTTTGTTGGCTGGCGAGAGTCGTTGCAGCGCAATTTGAAAGCGGCATTTCTGATATATATATATATATATATATATATATATATATATATATATATATTCACTGAAAAAACCATAGGTTTCACACCAGTTATAGTTAGCTGGAAGTTTTACTCGCATAAAACCATTGAAATTCCCACGTTATAGTTAGTTGGACTCACTATAACTTGCGCGTGCAATGCACTGCTGATGACGTCACATATTACATCACTCATGACATGGTCAGTGACATCACTCATGACAACCTAAGTCAACAAAATCGTGTGCAAATATTGTAACAAGACACTTTGCTATGGTGAGCAAAGTATCGAACTTATCATGGTTGCTGGTGATAACCATAAGTGTACAAGAAAACCCTAATTTTTCCAGAATTTTTTTTTGCTCCAGTTGAGCCATTTACAATTCCCTGTTATTTGTTTCTCCCCATAAAAAATACAAAAAAAATATAAAAGTGTTCAGAAAAGCCAAAAAAAGTACAAAATGTTCAAAAAAACATTAAAAAAAATATAAAACAACAAAAAGAAGAAAAAAACAGTTCTTTTTAGAACTACCTTTACTTTATAAAAATAAACCTATATTTTTAAAGAATCTATGTCAATCTTTTTTCTGCAAGGTACGCGTACCGGTACGTGCACCGGGGCGCGCACCGAGGCGCGCACCAAAAAAAAAAGAAAAAAAAAATGAATGAAGGAGTTAGCTAGAGAGAAGAACACAAAGAGAGTAATGTTAAGAAAAAGAGAGCTAGAGGGAGAAACACAGATGGATTGTTTATTACATAGTAAAAAACAGAGAAGGTGTAATAGGGTGAAAGTGAGAAAAGTAAAATGACTAAAGGAGCGAAAGAAAGGAAGAGAGAGGAAGAAGACTAAAGTAGAGATAGTAGGAGAATGTGAATGGGTGTTGAAAGAAAAAGAAAGGCCAGTAAAAAATGGAGAATGAAGGGTAGTGGCGGAACCGGGATAAATGAAGAACGGTGAAGGAGGGTGAGAAAAGACCAGTTAGTGTAAGTAAAGAGGGGTGAAAGAGGGTGAAAAATTGAATTAGGATAAGACATGGGGAGTGACAAAGAGAAAGGACAAAGAGAGTAAAGGAAACAGTGCCTGAATGGGTTTGAGTGAAACAGCAAAGAAAGGTAAGTAATGCAGTGTGTGTGACTTATAGGGATTCAGTGGGTGTAGGTCGGGATATGGGTGTCTAAGGTGTGTCTGTGGGTGTGGGTGTGTGGGGTGTTTCGGTGTGGGTGGAGGTGAGGGTGTGTGAGATATCTGTGAGGGGTGTATGGGTGTGGGGGTATGTGTGTGGGATGTATGTGTGGTTATGGAATGTGTGTGTGTGTGTGAAGAGTGTGTGTGGGGGTGTGTGTGTGTATGAGGTGTGTGTGTAGTGTGTGTGTGGGGTGTATGTCAGAGGTGTGTGTAGGTGTTGGGAGGGGGATGAGGTGTGTGTGTGTAGGAGTGAAGTAAATAATTAAGAAAAAGAGAATGAGTGAATAAGTAAAGGAAGGGAACAGAGGGTAAGTGAAGTAAAGAATGGGAACTGAAACAAGTTGAATATGAGAGGGGAAATAGGGAAAGGGGAGTAAATATGGAGAATAAGTGAGGGAAGCAGAGTAAAGAAACAGGAGTGAGGTTCTTTGAGAAAATATTAGTGAGGTTAAAACAAAGGGTGATGACAAACTACATTTGTTTAGTCACACTTACCATATAATAAATGTAACTTTAATTACATATTTTTTACTACACTTTGTATCTGTGAAAGAGAGAAGAAAAAATAAGTTATAATTAGTAAAATATGTATTTTAAATTAAAAGATACAAATGAAGAGGTTAAAAAGCATAACAGTGTATTTAGAAATAAAGTAAGAGTAAAGGACATAGAAAGGGAAATAAAGTAAGGTAGAAGGACAAAAAGAGAGAAAAAGAAATAGAAGGAGAGCAAATTAGTAAGAGTAAGGAATATAGATTCACTGACAGAGAGGAAGAGAAGAACAGAGAAATGAACTGAAGGTAAGAAAGATACTAAAACAATGTGAGTTAGCAAAACTAAATCAGGAAACAGTAGTAAGTAAAAAGATAATGACTGAGACAGAAAAGAGTCTAATTAAGGATGCATTTAGAAGAATGAGGAATAGAAGATAACTGAGAGTAAGTGAAGAACAGTCATAGAGTGAAGGGATGGAGGGAGAGAGGATAATATACAACGATTGAGGGAAATAGAGTGAGGAAGTTAGTAGACAGACACACTAAGAGAAAAACTGAGTGAGGTGGAGTACAATGAGTGAGAAAAGGAAATGAGTAAGGGAGCAAAAAAAGGAAAGAGAGGAGAAGATGAGTAAAACAGTGGTACTGAGAGAAAATAATTTGGTGATGAAAGTAAAGAGAAGGACATTGAAAGAAAGGAAATGAGGGATAGTAATGGAACCAGAGTAAAAGAAATGGGATGAAGAACGATGAGAGAGGAGCAGTGAAGTTGTTGTAAAAGAAATGATATAAGGTAGATAAACACAAGTGAACATAACACAAGGAGAGTGACGCACTGAGGACATAGAGGTAGTGAACGAAAAATAGAGAGAAGAGGTCAAAAGAAAGGAGCAAACAAAGATAAGCGAGGAAGAGTGGGTGATTTATAGTGATAGAGTGCGATAATACTGCTGAGTGAGTAAACAGGAATTACTAAAAGAACAAAGGAGGAAAATACGGAAAAGGAAAGTAAAGCAGAGAGACTGAAAGCTGAAAAGTTATGCAAGGGAGAGAGGCGATGCAGACAGTTGAAATGAGAATGAGGGGTTGTCAAAGAAGTGGAGTAAAGGAACGGGGGTTACAGAGAGTGAGAGAAAGACATTATAAGTGAGTAAAAAGAGCTGAAAGAGGATGGAAAAAGGAAAGTGAGTGTCAGAGAATGGGAATACAATTTAATTTGCACAATCCAAAGTATAGAATAACTTGTACAACATGTTACATAGTTTATTTTTGCTGTTCTCAGAATATATTGAATTTCACTTAAAACAGTGAGTTCAAATTACTCATCATATGACAGCGGGAAAAAAACCCACAATCTAAAAGATTGTGTTTTTAAAAAAAACTTAGATACTGACAAATGACAAATGTACACTAATCTTTGATTGACTTACTTTTCCTTGAGGCCAAATAGTATATCATGAAGGTCCTTTTCTCGTTGCAAAGTACTCTGCTGTTCACTAAAAAATCCATTTCATCGACTTTCTAGAAGAAAAGCTCCAAGAACATCTGAAATATTTTCATTATTTTCATATACTCCTTTTTTCCAGTCATGACTCTTTACTCATTCCTGTACCTTTCCTTTTGGCCAAATAGTGTCAGATGTATGAGTATATTTTCAAATTAATTCTAAGAAACTCTGAAATTACCTTTTTTCCGACGTTCTGAAAGAAAGGCTCATACAGCATTTTCACAATATTTAAGTATTTGTAAAACCATCACTGACTCACTCATGTTCATCATTTTGTATAATACTAATATCACTTACTATGAGATCCACTTACAGTACCTATATAACAAGTAAATTTTTTATATTACCTGGATCACTTTTACTCAGAATATATTTTTAAACAACAAAATAACCTTTATTAACTGCTCCCGTCTTCATAGGCCAATTACCTTTACTTACATTTTGGTTGTAAAAACACTAGGTATGAATTTTTTAAGCCAAAAGGCAAACATTGTTTGAAAGTCAAATGAGTGTCGTTACAGTGGGTCCAACCTTTACAACTTTTTAAATAGCATGTGTAATGCCCTGATGTTGTAGAAGGACCGTCATGAAAAATAATAGCTACAGTTGCAAAGGTTCTTCCTGATATTGATAACTGAGATGCCACGAAATTTTTAATAGAAGTTGTCAATTTAGTTCCATCAGGTCTACATCGTTGGAACATTAAAATGACATACTGACCATAATTTTGTAGAAATAATGTGGACAGCATTGCAGACTTACATTGGGTACCCACCATATTGTGATCCGCTGCTTTAACTAGATTATTAAAAGGCACTGATTTGCAGTCTGGTAAAGTCAAATATATAAATCTTTCAGTCTCTATTCTAGTAGTACTTGATGAAGTACAGTTGTCGCAGTCATGCTGCCATTGATAAGAAAGGCTAAAAAGATTTTTTATATCTACACCTTCATCTTCCAATACATCAAACATATACATTAAAAATTCCTGACAATCCTGCTGAATATTCTGTGAAAATTGATTTTGACCAGAACATATGTCTAAAAGATTTCGAATTTCTGAAACACTTTCTATTTTTGCTCTATCACTTGTACATTTCTCAAACACGGAATTCAACAAACAACAGAATCTTTGATCCCGATTTTCAACAATCTGTTTCTGTATATTTTGAAGAAAAAAACAACATTAACCACTACATTAGCATAGCAGTTGACACCAGAACTGTTTTCAAACTGAAATCCAACAACATCTTCAACAGAATCCTTTTTCTTTCTCCTTACAATTACAGTTTCATCTACTTTTTGTCTTTTTGCTACTAACTCACTGCAATTATTCTGATTTCTTCTTTTTCGGCCTACCACACGTTTTTCAAACAGAGGATATTGAGGCAAATGTGGAGCATACTCTCTTCTTAACCTATTGTATTCTTTAACACAATCTAGATCTGCACAAATCTTTGTTTCATCACACTCAATCAAGTACAATCCTGATAAAGTTCTGACTCGTGATAATGCCACATATGCCATACCCTCTTTAAACACAGAACTTCCAATGTTCACCAAAGCACTATCTACACTTAAACCTTGAGATTTATGAATTGTCACCGCATATGCCAAACAAATAGGAAACTGTTTTCGGCGAACATATAAGTCTTTCACAAGCAAAAATCTAGCTGAACAACGACAAATGTGTTCTAGTTCGTCAATGCCATCAAATGAAATTTTTAAAATTTCAATTCCATCTCTATTTTTGTAATTCACAAAACCAACAACATGACCCATTGCTCCATTTACCAGACCTCTTTCAACATTTAAATTCCTTCTCAAAATGGTACGACAATTTAAACTCACATTCAGAGTTTTTTCAAAACCAGCAGTTTTAGATATAGTCTTCTCTAATGAATGCAATTTTGATTTCAAATTTTCAGACAAAATAATTGTTGCTCCCATATGTTCAATTTTATCAATAGCTTCCAGTTTCACTATCTCTTCATTTTCTAACTTTAACATTTTGTTGTTGAACATGGAACATTCTTTCAGAGTTGGCATCAAACATATGCCTGATTTCTTCTCGTTAATTTTCTTAAAAATATTCTCTGGAAGAATGTTTTCATTTGGGTACAAATTTGAAATTAATTGTCCATGTAAAGCTTCTTTCCCTTGCTGACTTACTTTTCCGATTCTTACATCTTGTAGAATATTTTTATAATCTTCATCCTTTGCCTGCCGCATATTTTGAAGCAGTTCTGCATATTTGAAGTTTAACCATATATTAACGTTTCCAATGCTTCCTAGGCACTTCCTGGTATCTTCATGCGTGAGCATTTTGAACACAGGTTGTCCTTTTTACTGGAGTCAACTGCAGTAGATCTCCAAAAACAATAATATGTTTTCCTCCAAATAAGACATCATAGTCTGTTGTAAGAATTTCTTGTATTCTCAAATGCACAAAAGCAAGCATTATATTTGACACCATGCTTACTTCATCAATGATAAGAAGTTTCATTTTCTTCAGGACTCTTGAAACTTCGGAACACGCATCTCCAGATAGCTTGTGATATTCCAATTTGTTATCATGCTCCACTGGCAGCATCAGTAAACGATGTAAAGTAATCCCTTTAATATTATGTGCTGCCAGCCCAGTTGGAGCGGTAACAACACAAGATTGCGGTGATTCAGTCCTTTTCTGCAGATAAGTTGCAATTGCTTTAATCAGAAAACTTTTTCCAGTTCCCGCTTCTCCACTTACGTACAGTTGGACTGGTTTAAATGATGTACATGAGCACTCTTTTTTCTCATGAGTGAATCCATGTTCAATCTGTTCTGTGACTTCGTCATATATCTGTTTCTGCTCAAGGTTTAGTTGTTTCACCAAATCTTCTAAGTTAACTACATCATCTTGAGCTTGTTCCATAGCTCTTTCCACCTCATCCATGGCAGTGGCAGCTTCATTTTGAATAATTGGTCCTCCAAGTGGATCCTGACTCAATGAAGCAGAACTCTGACTGTCTTGAGAACTGTCTCTAGCAATCTCTGCAGCAATTGTGGCTTCTTGCTCTATTTCCTCGTTCAACATTTGCAGATAATTTAGAAAAACAGGACATTCTATGGTATCCTTGGTTGCATTAAAAGAATCTTCGTAACAGAGAAAATCACCAAGTAGTTCCTCTTCTGTACGCCATGGCTTAAAGAGTTGCAAAAGAGCTAAATAGTAAAATTCCCTTTTCTCTGGATTTTCGCAACTTAATTTTCGATGATTAATCAAATGGCCTTTTTTCTGTCTCACTAGACATCCTTCACACCCAATGATAGCATATATTCCATTGTTGATATCTTCTCTGATGGTTCTCTTATAAATATAATTTTGCAGAACTTATACAAACAACTGTTCTCAAGATGACTACTTCTATTTGGATAGCATGTATCCAACATGTTTGTCTTCAAAATAGCTGTACTTTCTGGTTCTTTCTCCGCCAAATACTCTATTTCTTGTACAGATTTCAAAACTCGATTTCGTGTTGCAGCAAGACCTAGACTCACCCAAATGATGGTTCTAGATTTGGCATAGAGACTTGCTGATGATAATCGATCAGAACATTCATTTGCTCAAATTTCTCGATGTGACAACATCTTCAGACTGTAACTGTATAATTTCTTGCTTAGACTCTTTTCATGTGAAATGTCCTCCCACATTTCCTTCAGTTCTGTCTTTTCTTTTTTTGTGATGTAAGACGTCACATATCGAGCCACAGCAATAGAGTTGTCAGCAACGAATTGAATATCCATGTTAGCATTCCACATGGACAAAATCACTGGGTTGTAGTCGTTGATGTACTTGGACTCTTCGTTTCTTTTTAAATTGTATGTATTTTTTGGTGATTTCCTCGTCACAGTATGTCGCAGAGAAGACATCAAATTATTTACTCTTCCTTTAGAAATCACTGGTCATGGAAAGCTGAAACGACATTTTGTGTAGAACTTGTCCTTGTTTCTGAATTTTCGACGACAGTACTTTCCACAACGATGGGATTGAAAGCGTAAAACTTGTTGCCTCAAACTGTTTTCTTCGGTAGTTTTGGGAACAGCGCATGTTGAATACTCTTCAATTAAGCTCATCACTGTCTCATCCGAATCCGTTCCAAATTTGGGTGCATCTTTAATCCACAACAACATATGTATGTGAGGAGCACCTCTCGCTTGGTACTCCTTTCTCCAAAAGAAATCCAAAACCTCTTCAAGGGGAGGATTTTTTTTGTTGGCAATAAAAGACATCATAGCTTCAAATCTATGATTGAAATATCTGCACACATTTACTGGATCCAAAGAACACAGTTCTCCAGCAGTTTTGAATTCTATATTTTGAATATTTGCATTTGCCTCTCGTAGAAATTGAAGTAAGTTGTCCCATGCATACTCAGCACAGCTAAGAGTGAGGAACCATGTAGGAGTTCCTACGTTTCTTAGCATACATTTCAATTCCCCATGACGACGGAACCAATACTCATTTGTACCACGCTGACATGCCATGAGATTGATTAAATGAGATTCCAAAATATTATCTTGCAGATTCACTTTCTCCATAAAGTCCCTCGCCGAAACATTTTGCAAATGTGCTCCACTTTTCAGTATATGGTTTACTGCATAAGAAAGCCCAGACAAGTCACTTTCATACAGTAGATGAAACAAATTAGGAATGCATTGACGAAACCTTGGATCTTCAGCATATAATCTTACAGTTCGATATTCAGATGCAGGAATTTGAAGTGGTCGATCGTCATATTGTCCACCTCGACCTGTTGGAAATAGCTGTGGAAAACAACGAGCTTCCAAACTTTCTTCCCATACACTAATGGGACTTCCTTTTGCTCCTTTCATTTGAAACAATTCAATTGCATTCCCCATTACTTCTTTGGAATGCAAAGGATGAACAGTATAATGTTCATATATTTCTTCACTTCTAGACACATCAACTTTTTCAATTTGGCCGCCTGAACAATCACTGTCTTCATCTGCAGCTGTTTCCTCTGCTGCAACACATACATCTTTGTAATACTCATTGTTTTTGACTAAATACAGTGTTGCCTTTTTGACTTTCCTAACATCCACTAAATCTTGCCAGATTTTCTTACTCTTTGTCGGAACCCCATTAACTAGAATACCTAAAGGTTCCTCTTCTACTTTTTCTATACTAATTATATCAATATTTTTTTTTAAATCTAGAGGCAAATAAACAACTCTTCCTTTTAATCCTCTCTGCAAATCTGTAGGAGGCAATTTCCCTATCTTAGGCTCCATGCGAACAATTGTCTGAAAAGGATGGACACATTGAATCAAAATAGACTCATATGTATTTAAATCCATCAATTCACGGGGAATGTCTACCAACTCCAGATTATTATGAACAGCTCTAGCAGGCATTCTGTTTTGATTTAATTTATCATAACAATATTTACAAATACGCTGATCAGAACTCAAATCAAAACAATTCTCCACCCACAAATAAGTTGCAAAATCCTTCCACTCATAATTATTTATCTTTTCACTTTTTACGTATAAATCAACTAATCTAGTTTGATGCTTATAATGACTTCGTCGACAACACACCCAAGTAAAGTCCGGCCTTTCACTTGATTTCACCTTAAACCTGGTAATTTCCTGCTCAAACTTTTTTGTACTTGAAATCTGTACATTGTCTTCCACATTACCTTGAATTGCTGTGTCAATTTCTACACTGTCCTCTTTTTCACCAAAATAACAAATCTCAATTTCTTCACAAATCTTCTTCACATCTAATTCAGTTCCATGCAAAAGAGCACTGTTTAATTGTTTAAGCTTAAGTGCTGGACTTATTGCATAATACAACATTCTCACTAATTTCCTCATTTTGGTATGATGCACTGCTAACATCCTAAAATGATGAAAAACACTCTGACAGACTTTTCTAGAAAGACAAGCCAGTGAATGCCCTTGCAAACCTGTGTTTTCTCTCACTCTGCAAGGATCTAAGTCTTGCAACAACTTCACTTTCTGCTTTAGACTTTTCTTACTATATGTACGTAAGAAATTACAAAACAAATCAATTGATTCCTGTCGCACACTACAAATACTACTACACTTCCAAGTGTACACTGGACCCTTAGTACGTCTCCCTAAAACTTCATCAGATAACCCCTATTCTGGTTCTCTAGGCACAAGTTTCTCTTTTTCAATCGGACAACCATCTTTCACTTCATACGCTCGACCGCTGGTGTCAACTGCATGCACTAAATCATTCTCCTGGAAGTAACTCTCCTCATTAAAAAATGGCTCACAACTTGAACTGTGCATCCCTTCTCCTGAAAAAACTTTACAAAAATTAGTCCGATTAATTACTCTTTTCCATCTACTGTTTGATTTGAAAACATCAATTGTCTTGTTAGGTGTCCTAATTCTATTAATTATTAAAATAAATAATTTTTTCTTAACTTCAAAAGCCTGATCAACAATCTTCTCTACACTTTTCTTTTTCTTATAAAAAGCAGCTCTCTGTTTACCTTTCCTAATGTTTTTTAACAAATTTAAAACCACCCTATTGCGAAACATTCGTTTACGAATGTCTCTAAACTGATTCTGCCTTCTATTCCTATACATATTATTCTCTCCTGCTCCAGTTGTAGGATTCTTTGAGGGTCTCTCCTTCCTTTTCAAATTTACTCTCTCATTCTCTTTTTCTACATGCTCTCCAACATTTTTTTTGATCTACATATGTTCCGTAAGAAAGACTTAGTTGTCTTACCAGGAGCTTTGTTCCTGTTTTTTGAAGTATTTGTTGTTGAAGAGTGCTGTAATTCCGTTGCTGTTTTTGTTTGTAACCGTATTTCATTTTTCCTTCTTCTTTGCCTTGAGGGCATCTTTCCTTACTCTTGAAATCTTGATTTCAATCTGTGTTAAAGAAAAAATAGCACATTATAGACCACTATTATCAAACAACAAACCAATGACAAAAAGCAAACGGTCTATTCAGGGTTACAGATCAAGTGAGGATTCTCCAAGGGTGCAGAAGAGGTGAGACCTGTATTGAAGAGTGTAGTGGAAGAGAGGCATGTCCACAGGTACAAAGAAAGTGAGACCTGTGTCTAAGAGTGCAGTAGGAGATAAGCTTTATGAAGTCTAGTCCACTGCACTCTTACACATAGACTTCACCACCTATGTTCTCCAGGAAAGGGCTCTCTCCCACTACAGTATTGAACACAGGCCTCACCTCATCTGTCCCTTTGGACATGCCTCACCTCATCTACACAATCTACTTCCTAATCTAAGGTAACACAGGTGACATTATTGTGAAAAGATGAAATATATGTATTTAATCATGCAGACACTATTTATTCCTTCTCAAAAAACTAAAAGTCATTGTTTTCCACCAAAATCGTTTTTTAAATAACATTTTAGACACACAGTGCAGGTCCTATGTACAACCATTCAGTGTCCATGACTACAGTGGACAGGACTAAGCTCCTCTCACCCTTGGACAAGCCTTACCTCATCTCTGTCCTCTGAACAGGCCTCAATGTATTGAGTATAATTGATAGTAAGTAGGTGCAGATGAGGTGACGCATGTCCAAGGGTGTAAATAAGCTGAAGCCTGTCTAAGCATGCCAATTAGTTGAAGTCCATTCAGGGTTGCAGATGAGGTAAGGATTGTCTAGGGGTGCACAAGAGGTATGGCCTCTATTGAAGAGTGTAGTAGAAGAGAGGTCTGTCCACGGGTGCAAAGAACTTGAGACCTGTGTCTAAGAGTGCAGTGGGAGATAGGCTTCATGAAGCCTAGTCCACTGCACTCTTAGACACAGGTCTCACCACCTACGCTCTCCAAGAAAAGCCTCTCTCCCACTACAGTCTTGAACACAGGCCTCACCTCCTCTGTCCCTCTGGACATGCCTCACTTCATCTGCACAATCTACTTCCTAATGTGAGGTAACACAGGTAACATGATTGTGAAAAGGTCAAATTTTTTTATGTAATCATGCACACACTATTTATTCTTTCTCAAAAATGTAAAATACATTAATTTGCCCCAAAAATGTTTCAGTAGTGCAATGAAAAGCTTATACATATGACCTTTTCTCTGTTTTTCAAATTTTAATCTAAAAAAAGATTATGAGGCCTAAGCAAGAGTGCAGATGTGATGAAGCCTGTCCAACGGAGCAAAAAAGGTGAGGCTAGTGTCCAAGAGTGCAGTGGGCAGGACTAAACTGGAGTAGTGTGCAAACAAAAGATGAGCCTCATTTATAAAGCCCTGCATCAGTTTTCCACTGCTGATGCGTCACTTTTTGTGACGCATCGGCGGCATAAAACATGTGCCTTGTTGCGCCATATTTAAAAAGTGACGCATGTAGGTAGATGCGTCACTTTTTAAACCTCTGAGCCACATTATACCTCTGTCAGGTGTAATGTACACAGAGGGGTCATTTCTCCGCAGAAAGCCTCGTAATAGTGACGCAGTGAAATCTATCAGATTTCACTGCGTCACTTTTAAGACACTGTTACGTCAAAATCTTGCGCCTGCCTCACAGCAGACATAAGACTGAGGCAAACGCTTTCACATGGAGCTTTCCCCATGTGAAAGGATGCATTGCTGGAGTACAAGCATTCCATTTCAGTACTGAAAACTCACTATTTTACAAAATACATTTCCTCTCTCTTGCAAACAATCCTACCAAGCATTACCAAAAAAATGACACAAACCAACAGCAAAGAAGCTCAGTGTGCTTCCTAATCTGAGGTAACACAGGTGACATGATTGTGAAAAGTTCAAATTTTTTTATGTAATCATGCACACACTATTTATTCTTTCTCAAAAATTTAAAAGACATTAATTTGCCCCAAAAATGTTTCAGTAGTGCAATGAAAAGCTTATACATATGACCTTTTCTCTGTTTTTCAAATTTTATTCTAAAAAAAGATTATGAGGCCTAAGCAAGAGTGCAGATGTGATGAAGCCTGTCCAGGGGAGCACAAAAGGTGAGGCTTGTGTCCAAGAGGGCAGTGGACAGGACTAAACTGGAGTAGTGTGTAAAAAAAGATGAACCTCATTTATGAGGCCCTGCGTCAGTTTTGCACTGCTGATGCGTCACTTTTTTTGACGCATCGGCAGCATAAAACATGTGCCTTTTAGCGCCATATTTAAAAAGTGACGCATGTAGGTAGATGCGTCACTTTTTAAACCTCTGCACCACATTATACCTCTGTCAGGTGTAATGTACACAGAGGGGGCATTCCCCCGCAAAAAGCCTCGTAATAGTGATGCAGTGAAATCTATGAGATTTCACGGCGTCACTTTTAGGACAATGTTACGTCAAAATCTTGCACCTGCCTCACAGCAGGCGTAAGACTGAGGCAAACGCTTTCACATGGGGCTTTCCCCATGTGAAAGGATACATTGCTGGAGTTGCGTCATTTTTGTGACACACTCCAGCAATTTATCACTTTTGCGCTTACAGATACATCAGAAATACTGACTGATAAGTCATAGAAACATGATGCATCATACATTAAATATAATGCATCATTGGTGTCACAAGGAGTGCACAGTTAAAAGTGACGCATCGCTGTTTTCATAAATAACGCTCTCAGTGTGCTTCCTAATCTGAGGTAACACAGGTGACATGATTGTGAAAGCTTCAAATTATTTTATTTATTAATGCACACACTTTTTATTCTTTCTCAAAAATGTAAAAGCTATTAATTTGCCCCAAAATCGATTTTTCAATAACATTTTAGAAACACAGTGCTGGTCCTATGTACAATCATTCCATTTCAGTACTGAAAAGTCACTATTTTACAAAATACATTTCCCATCTCTTGCAAACATTCCTATCAAGCATTACCCAAAAAATGAAACAAACCAACAGCAAATAAACTCACTCTGCTTCCCAATCTGAGGTAAAACAGGTAACATGTTTGTAAAACAATCAAATATTTTTATATAATTATGCACACACTATTTATTCCTTCTTAAAAATGTTAAAGCCATGGATTTGCACTAAAATAATTTTTCAATTACCATTTTAGGAACAGAACATAGGTCCTATGTACAAGCATTCATGTTCACTACTCAAAGCCATTGATTTGCCCCAAAATCGTTTTTTGAATAACATTTTAGAAACAAAGCGCAGGTCATATGTACAAGCATTCCAGGTCACTACTGAAACTTCACATTTTTACAAACTACAATTCCTCTTTCCAGCAACAACTTTTTATCAAGCATGTTCAAAAAACATGAAGAAAGTCACATTAAAAAACCACATTTTGCTTCCAAATCTTCTCCATAGAGTATACAAGTCTCTATCTATATTAAATGAATCATAACTCACCTTTACAAATGCTTTAGGAGATTCAGAACAGTGTCAGATACACACACCAATATTTCTTTAGCAGGTCAAAAGGCATGTTCTCCAGGCACTGCAACCATTAATGGCACAGAAATCCTCTAATTCTACACACATATTCCTCATGGTAACCAATCAAAACTCTTCCCTCTCTATTTTCAAATCAACACCCTTCCCCCCCTCAGCCCTTTCTACCTGTTACCATAGCAACTCCCTCCTCACTAAGCTCCCAGGGTTAAAAGTTTATTCTACAATGTTGCAAATCAAATCAGCAAGCATGTTTGACCTCTCAATACACCAGCTTATCCACTGCAATCTTTCTTTAAATGACTTTTTCTTAACCATTCAAATTACTTCTTTCACATAACAGAACCATGCACCCTAACTTTCATTTTTCAACTATCTGAATCCACCAATTATTGCTTGTGATTCAAGAGCACTGAAACTCCACAGTTTTTTTTTGCAAACTCCTACTGTTCCAACTGCGATTTCATTCCTACACTTCATCTGACTGCACCAGAACCTCCTCTCACCATGTACTCTGTCTGGATTATTGAACATAGCTACATTCACTGGGCTCAAAGGTATGCAGCTACCAGAAATTTTCACAACCTTGATTTACCAAATGTGCACATAAAATGGATTGGCCAAAGAGGATTGAGATGTCATCAATCGATACCATTGGTGAAAACCTTTTACCATCTGCCACACCCTGACCGTATAATTTTGCACTGTGGTGGAAATGACTTAGGCACTTTGACTGGGGTAGGTCTGGAAATGGTTTTAAAGGACACCTTTGGGCAATTGATAACACTTTTTCCACAAACTGCCTTGGTATATTCCAATATATGCCAAAGGCAGAAATGGAAGTGGTCCAACCAATTTTGTCCACAGATTGAGAAAGCAAGGAAACATGTGAATAAATCTGTTTCTGCTTACATGAGAGACTATGTGTCAGGATCCACGTGCCTCATAAGAAGAAACTCGTAAAAAGAAGCCCATGCTGGAAATCGTCTTTGCGGTGTTTATTGAGGCGCTGCAGTGCTCAGCCATGTTGGGAAGGCAGTGTCCGATCCCCACCGAACAAAACACCATGTAGCAGTCTAGTTGTTTGTGCAGTGGCGAGATTTGTAGAGAATGCGCATGCGCGCGCCTCGCTCTGCGCACTTCAACCGGCTTCCTTCGTCCGACAGGAGCATTCAGCGCTCGCTGTCATTTCTGACTGAAAAGAAGTGTTGCTGAAGGAATTTGTTTCTGCCTTCTTCCTTATGTTAACAGGGAAGTAGGAAATGACATTTTGGCTCAAGCAATAAGAGCGTGTAGTAATTAATTTTTTCTCCTCAGAGAATTCGCGCCACAGTGTTTTTTGAAGACATCGTTTAGAGCATTCATCTGGAGCAGAGGAGCAGGTTTCTTAGGAGTGTCTTCAGTGAAGAGAAGACCTCGAATTTCAAGTAAGAGTGTTTATTCGATGTTATCTCGAGTCTAAGGCTATGACTGAGGTGATGTGAACTTCGGACCACAAGAGCTCTGAAGTAAAGAGGATCCTTGAGCCTTGTTGAGACTGGTTAATCTTAGAATGCAATGAGTCTTGACTCGACAGAGACTTCAGAGCATCCAGTATCCGTGTGCTATTAGAGACAATTAATCATCTGTTAATTGAAGCTGGCAATTCATGTATTTAGCCGTTTGACTTTCCTCTGGTCAGCTCCCCTTTTCAAGAACATTCAGAGACTGTTTGAACAGATTAGCAACCTTTGATTGAGACTTTGATGGTGATCCCAGCGCTTAGTATTCAACAAGGTGTCAGCCTGTTCTTTCAGTGAATCAGATTGTGCAACATTCCAGCCAAACATAATTAGGGAGGAGCTAGCTTCTAGTTAGACACTGGTAAGGATTTCCTCTTAGTTTAAAAGCAGAGAATGCAAGTAAACATTATCTAGTGTGTCAGGAATTAATAAGAATTTTGCCTTTCAGCGCAATTCCAGACCAGACCAGGTTGGAGCCAGTGTCCGAAGCAAGTCTCTCTTTGTTTGTCTTCCACTTCCCCTTTCCCCCGCGGGGTTGATTCTGTGGACAGCGAATTCTAGTTTGTCCTAGGAGTTACCCCTGAGGAGGATTTGGGGTAAGAGCTTCTGTTCCTGATGGGGCCGCTCCAGTGTATCCTTTGAACTTTCGTTTTATGGAATGGGTTCAATATACAACAACAACTTGCGTTACAACATGCAAGATATCTACAGAGGAGATGGTGTGCACTTCTCAGATGAGGGGAATAGAATATTCCTCCTGAATTTAAGATTGTGCATTGGAACCTACTTGTAGGTACCTAATTCAGCCCCATAACCCAAAAGCTCGTTTCAGGGCTACCCTACATCTGATCACTCACAATGATTATTTTACTCTAACTTTTTTCACTCATTTTCACCAAATTACGCTCCCCGTTACACTTCCCGGCGCGCGTACCGGGCGCTCCCCCTGCGATTTTTTTTTCCCCGCCTATATGGGCCTCCTAAGACCCCCTCAGAAAACCTAGAGGGTCAGGGAGTGCCTACCATGGCCCCTTATACCCATTCCCAACGTTGTTTGTCCTCCATTTTCTGTCTCAAATCTACCGAAACACAAAATGGAGAACTCCCGTAGCGCTGCCGGTACGCGTACCGGGGCGCGCACTGGGAAGCGCTCCACAAAATTTTTAACGTTAATTTACATAAAAACCACTGGAGACACTTTCACCAAATATAGAATAGGCCATACTACATACCAGTCCCTACCATTTTCCCAAATTTGGAATTCCATTGAGCCATTTGGCCTGTAGCTCTCTCTAAATATCCTGAGGTGAATTACTTGACAAAAACACATCTGAAGTGTTAGAATTTACAACCAATTAAAATGTTACTTTCATTTTCTACTATTATTTCATGGCATTTGATTGGTTATGTACATGAATATATATAAAGAAAGAGAGGGAAACACAGCCATTTTGATTACTACTTCCTGAAGTACATTTCAAAAGGATTTTCACTGAGAACTTAAACTTCTTTTTCAAAGGTAAGATGTTATTTTGAAAACTGAAGTATGTTGTGCACTTTAAGTTGATTTGGAAATCATTTTCTGATAGTTATATACTATCCCTCTGTAATAGTTATAGATTGAGATAGGCTTCTCTGTTATAGTTATGGATGGAGTTAGGCTTGTCTTCTATAATTATGAATTTACTTAGGCTTTATGATATACACTTTTTTATATTTCTACTTCCAGCCTGATACCATACACTGCCCAAAGATAACTTCACTGTTAAAAAATCAAAACTACCTGTCTGAACTTAAACCCAACAGTGCCCTATCTCTACTGATATATTTATTTTTTATGCAAATTACAGCAAGAAAATGGAATGAGAGCAGAATATTTCCTTCAAAATTGTTCTGGAGAACAACGCTGAAAAAGTTGTTAGAAGTTCAGTTAAATTTGGAAAATGAATCAGAAAAATAAATGTATATTTGATAACCAAAAATTGTTCAAGACATTATTCATTTTTATATGTAATTCATAAACTAGTACCAAATTGATTATAATGTAAATTCAGACTTATAGTATACTATGCAACTTTTTTATGTTACATAGTAATTTTGCTCATAGTTACTTCCTTTCTCCCACTATATTATCTCCAATGTGTTTTTAACATCTCTTTTTCATCTCCTGCCTCCATGCTCTTTCTGCTTTCCTGACAGACTATAATATGGATTCCATATACCACAATAACTTCTGTAACAACATGCAGGACATCTACAGAACAAAAGATGTACATTGAATTTAAGACTCTGCATTGGTACCTACATGTTGGTACTTAAATCACCCACACAACACAACAACACAGCTTCAGAAGGACCACGATCCACCACCACCAGCAACAGGTTGCACGCAGAAGCTGGAACAAGATCACAGCCGACCAGCTGGCAACTTCCCTGAGCGAGAACCCTCCCACCGGCGCAAAGAACCCCAGCCAGGCGGCCACCAACCTCACAAAGTGGATCAGCAACTGCGCAGATGACCTCGCCCCTCTGAAATCCCCGCCTAGCAGACACGGCAGCAAGAAAGCCCCATGGTTCACCGACGAACTGAAGAGCTCCAAGAGGAACTGCCGAGCCCTCGAGAAAGCCTGGCGCAGAGACCCAACTCCGGACAACATGACTGCCCTCAAGCTCGCCACCCGAAAACACCACCAACTGATCCACGCCACCAAGAAAACTGCATTCAAGGAACGACTGGACAACAACGCACACAACAGCAAGGAACTCTTCAACATCGTTAAAGAGATCTCCAACCCCAACGCCGGAAACAACGACATCACCTCTTCACAAGACCTCTGCAACTCCCTGGCCTCCTACTTCTACAACAAGATCGCGGACATACACAACAGCTTCAGCACTCAACTGACGCACGCCATGACTGAACCACCGCCCCCCACCACCACCCTCCGCGCCTGAACCCCGATCAGCACCGAAGACACCATCCGCACGATGAACTCCATCCATTCCGGATCTCTGACCGACCCCTGCCCTCACCACGTCTTCAACAAGGCCGACGCTGTCATCGCACCCCACCTGCGGGACATCATCAACACCTCCTTCGACACCGCTACCCTCCCGGAGAGCTGGAAGCACGCCGAACTCAGCGCTCTACTGAAGAAACCATCAGCCGACTCCACCGACCTAAAGAACTACCGCCCCATCTCGCTGCTCCCATTTCCTGCAAAAGTCATCGAGAAGACCGTCAACAAGCAGCTGGCCGCCTTCCTCGAGACGAACGGATCCCTCGACCTCTCGCAGTCTGGATCCGGGCCAACCACAGCACCGAGACTGCCCTGATCGCAGCCACCGATGACATCCGAGCCCTGCTCGACAACGGAGAAACAGCTGCCCTCATCCTCCTAGACCTCTCCGCGGCTTTCGACACTGTCTGCCACCGCACCCTAGTGCAGCGCCTCAGCAACGTCGGAATCCAGGAGAAGGCACTGGAATGGATCATCTCCTTCCTCGCCGGAAGGACACAGAGAGTCCGCCTCCCCCCGTTCAGGTCAGAAGCCACCGAAGTCATCTGCGGCGTTCCTCAAGGCTCCTCGCTCAGCCCAACCCTCTTCAACGTCTACATGAGCCCCCTCGCAGCCATCGCACGCCAACACAACCTCAACATCATCTCCTACGCCGATGACACCCAGCTGATCCTCTACCTCACCAAAGACCCCACCGCCGCCAGAGCCAACCTACACGAAGGGATGACAGACGTAGGCAAGTGGATGATGAACAGTCGCCTGAAACTGAACTCGGACAAGACGGAAGTTCTCATCCTGGGATCTTCACCCTCCGCCTGGGACGACTCCTGGTGGCCCCCCGCCCTGGGCAGCGCACCCAAACCAACAGACCACGCACGCAACCTGGGCTTCATCCTGGACTCCTCCCTCTCCATGACCAGACAAATCAACGCCGTCTCCTCGTCATGCTTCAACATCCTGCGCATGCTACGTAAGATCTTCCGGTGGATTCCCACCGAGACCAGGAAGACGGTCACCCAGGCCCTCGTCACCAGCCATCTGGACTACGGCAACTCCCTCTACGCCGGTACCACCGCCAAACTCCAGAAGAGACTCCAGCGGATCCAGAACGCCTCAGCAGGACTCATCCTGGACATCCCCCGTCGCAGCCACATCTCCGGACACCTGAGAGACCTGCACTGGCTCCCGGTCAACAAGAGAATCACCTTCCGTCTCCTCACCCACGCACACAAAGCCCGACACAACCAAGGCCCCGGATACCTCAACAGCCGCCTCAACTTCTACGCTCCCACACGCCAGCTTCGATCGACCGGCCACGCCCTCGCCGCCGTCCCCCGCGTCCGAAGAGCCACCAGAGGGGGAAGGTCCTTCTCCTACCTGGCCGCCAAGACTTGGAACTCCCTCCCGACCCACCTCCGCCTGACCCAGGACCACCTCGCCTTCAGGAAGCAGCTCAAGACCTGGCTGTTCGAACAGTAGCAGACCCCCCCCTCCCCTAGCGCCTTGAGACCCTCCGGGTGAGTAGTGCGCTATATAAATGCTATGATTGATTGATTGATTGATTGATTGAGTGATTGATTGAACTCTATTCAGAGCTACCCTACCTCTAAGCACTTTAAATTATTATTTTACTGTTTCACGGAGTTTTCCCCATGTGTGGGGGGAGGTGTGTGTGGGGGATGGTGGGGTGTCTCTGTGAAGTGTGTGTGTGTGTGTGTGTCGGGGGTGAGGTGTGTAAGGTGTGTGTGTGGGTGTGAGTGTGTGGGGTGTTAGAGTGTAGGTGGAGGTGTGGGTGTGTGAGGTGTGTGTGGGAGGTGTGTGAGTGTGGGGGGTATGTGTGTAGGATGTGTGTGTATGTGTGGGATGTGTGGGTGTGTCTGTGAGGTGTGTGTGTGTGTGTGGGGGGGGGGGAGGGAGGTGTGTGGGGTGTGTCTCTGAGGTATCTGTGTGTGCATGTGTGTGTGTTGGGGGAGGAATGAGGTGTGTGTGTGGGTGTGTGGGGTGTGTGGGTGTGGATGTGTAAGGTGTCGGTGTGGGGGTGTGTGTTTGGGTGTTGGTGGAGGTGTGCGTGTGTGAGGTATGTGTGGGGAGTGTGTGGCTGTGGGGGTGTGGGGTTGTGTGCGTGTGGGTGTGTATGGGACATACTTGTAGGTACCTAAAACAGCCACAGAACCCAAAAGCTCTTTTCAGAGCTACCCTACCTCACTCAAAATGATTTTTTTACACTACTATTTTCACTATTTTTCACCAAAGTACGCTCCCCGGTACGCTCCCCGGTGCGCGTACCGGGCGCTCCCCCCGCGAAAATCGAAAAAAAATAAAAAAAATGTTTTGTCCCGCGGGACCCTTTTATGGCTCCCACATCAAACCTAGGGGGTCAGGGGGGGTGTACACTACGGAGCGCCGCGAGGCACAGTTGAGGAAAATTTCAGGCAGATTCGTCCACCGGCACCAAAGTTATTCCCAATAGAATGTTATGATTTCCCTATGGAAATCAATCCTAACTATAACTACCTACTGGCGACCGCCAGTAGGTAATATATATATATATATATATATATATATATATATATATATATATATATATTTTCAACACACACGGTCCACACATATATATACGCTCCCTGTTCCCACTGAAGGTCCAGGCACTCACGGGTGGGTGCGGTATGCGGTAGTGGTACCCGCAATAACACGGCGCTCAACTCCAGATAAATCCCCTCCAAAGAACCGCACTCGTGGAACCAAAAGGATTTTCAATGCTCACACCAGCAACATTTATTTTGCAGAGCTAACAGACGCGTTTCAGCATCAAGCCTTCGTCAGTGTTAGTAGCGCTTTGCACGTTATGCTGGGTATTAATGCAGTCACATTATTGCCAAACATAGTTGAAGAACTGAGTGTTACGCTTGTGGGCGCCATCTTTGAATGTCCAAACATATCTTTGAATACATTTCATTATTTTACACTGTGCTCACTTTTCAGCATAGACAAAGTAAATATCGCCGTGTATCGGCATATCTCCCCGCTTCACAACATCGCGGGGAGGGCAAAGGAGTGCGAAGTCTCGCAACTCCCATTCTCACCAGTCCATCAAGCCATGTATTGGCCTTTCTTATGATAAGTTTCATTTAAAGACATTTTTTCCATATCATTATTTACATATTTACATATTCAAAGCTCACAGGGCAATACTATGATCGACAGAGCTGCATCTAACGATATCGAACAAGAAAGAGAAGAAAGCGGACTAAAACCTGTTTCCACATTCTGCCCCATGATGCCGTGGGATGCCATAGACGCTTTCTCTGAGACTGTTCTTCAAGATCTAGTAGCCCTAAGAGGCAAGCAAATAACTGCAAAAAAAGAAAAAGATAACATAGACTCGCAAGAAAGAACTGCTCTGCAAAATCTTGAGAAAGACGAAAGTATCATAATCAAGCCCTCGGATAAGGGGGGAAATGTGGTACTATTGACCAGGGAATACTACCACAAAGAAGCATTAAGACAACTCTCGGACCAACAATACTATCAAAAAATGGATGAGAGAAAGTATAAGGAGGGCATCATAAGATATGATGGCTTGGTCAACAAGTGGTATAAAAAACTAATGTTGGGAAGCGAAGAAAATCTCTATTTACGGAGTAACAACCCAACAATACCGACATTTTATCATTTGCCGAAATTACATAAGAACGCAACGGAACCACCTGGACGACCAATTGTGTCATCAATCAACGGATTGACAGAGAATATGTCAAAGTTCATCGACAGCTTCTTGTTTCCCTTAGTGACTCAACTTAAATCACATGTACGAGACACTAAAGACTTCTTGGAGAAAATAGCAGACATTGTATGGGACCCTTCCTACCTGATTATGGTGTTGGACATAACAAGCCTCTATACCAATATAAGGCATGAATTGGGTCTAGTAGCAGTTGAGCATTTTCTGAATAAGAGACCTGCCAGATTCGCACTACATAATTGCATGTTGCTAGAATTTATCGAATTCTGTTTAACTAGTAACATATTCTTGTTCGTTGACCAGCTGTATACACAGGTATCTGGGACCGCGATGGGCACCTGCTTTGCCCCCAGCTATGCGAACCTGTTCGTAGGCTGGTGGGAGGAGCGGGTGCCCATGGCGCTCCGGATCAAGGAACAGGAAACAGGCAGGTTAGTGAGGTGGTACCGATACATTGATGACCTCTTCATCGTGTGGCAGGGGACGGTGGAGATGGCTCATCGATACATCGAGGTCCTGAACAACAACAATTGTAACCTGCACTTCTCGGGGACAGTTAGTCCAACAACAGCTGACTACCTGGACCTGAGGGTGTTTGTGGAACAAGACAGGCTACACACCTCACTATACCGTAAGCCTACGGCAGGCAACTCCATCCTAAGAGCTGACAGTAATCACCCTATTAGACTGATACAGAGCATTCCTTATGGTCAACTTCTGAGGATAAAAAGGAATAGTAGCAGGGAAATTGATTTTGAACAAGCAGCGGAGGGATGTGTGGAAAGATTTTGTAAAAGAGGATATGATCCTCTATCTCTGTCTGAAACATTGAAAAAAGTGAGGAAGATCAGAAGGGAAGATTTACTGAAGTCAAGTCCAGCCAAAAAACCATCTAATAATGACGGGTAATTTCGGCTGACAACACCTTACACTACTGAGTCCAACCACCTCAAGAGAATATTGCAAAAAAATTGGCATATTCTGAAGACCGATCCCATACTAAAGGATGATATTCCAGCTAATAGTTACCTATCGAAAGGCCAGTTCGCTGAAAGACTCATTAGTGAGAAGCCATTTCGAAAGAGTTACCCCCAAAACAGGTAAAATAGCGGAAATGGGGGGCTTTTACCCTTGTGGTAAATGTAAAGCCTGTATAGGGAGCAAGAGGGTCCGGAGGTATGAGATTCCAGGTGCAGGGATCTCCAGGTCGATTAAGAAATTTATGACATGCAGCACTAACTATGCTGTATACTGTCTGGTCTGCCCGTGCGGCCTGAAGTATATAGGGAGCACAATCCACCAATTAAAAATTAGAGTCCTGGAACATCCCAGGGCGATCGAAAAAGCAGACGCATCCTATCCAGTCGCGAGACACTTCGATCAAATGCATGGAAGGGATAGGAGCAAATTACAATACTTTGGCCTGGATTGTGTACCGGAAACAGCGAGAGGAGGGGACAGACTCAAGAAGCTGAGACGCCTGGAATCCAGGTACATTATAGACCTGATGACAAAGGCACCGCGAGGACTAAATAGCGGGGAGGAACTTGCTGTCCATCTAGGAAAATAACTTTAGATGAGATTACAAAAACAGTAGAACCGTCCTCTGAAGAAGGTCAGGCGATTTAGTCGATGTTTCTTAAGTAATTTTGCCCGGCGTTAAACGCCTCTAATACCTTATGAAGATTTATCAAATAAAGAGGCAGGCGCTGGAGACAGGAAGACAGGAAACACGTTTTATTCCGACGGAGCAGAACACATCAGATCGGACAACAAGGTATCGTCTCGAGGTGCTCTCTTTAGCCTCTCTGAGGCCTGGCCTTTTATACACTGGTTTACGACATGTGACCATTCTTTATTACAATAAAGACATTGTGAAGTAATGAAAAATGACATCCCCGGTATCCCCCCAGTTCCGGCTCATTCCAACACGTGGCTACAGTAGAGGTCCTCACTCCCCATACGACAGGAGGGGGCTATCACGCAGCTGAGTGTTTCGCCGATTCCTTTGGAATGTGTGCGCCTGATCGAATCTCAAGGGGTGGGGAGGTCATGATCAATAGTAGCTCCTTTGAAAAGGGTCGAGTGCATACAGTAGTGGGCAATAAACTGTATCCTCAGGCCAAGGGATGACCAGCGGTTCGTACAGACAATCGGGCTCAGAGGAAGGGGTCATCAAAAGAGGGGTATTCATGGAAGGAAAGGAGGTGTTGGTCAGGCGCGGGGTGTGATTCCCAGAGTCAGAGTCATGCGGAAGAGGAGGGTTCATGACTTGTGCATGTGAGCGCGGGGGCAGCCAGGGTGCATGGGGGATGCTTGCAGGGTCAGGGAAGTGCGCTGATGATCGATCGTGAACAAGGAGACCATGGTACCTAAAATGGCTGTTGTGTATGTTCATACATGAGTCTGGGGAATGGGCAAGATGGCGCAGATGATGTTCAGTTCACAAACTAAAATTTCACAGTCCTCCCTTTTAACATGTCTCGCCAGCTTGTCAATTCGGATCTATCCCCATAAGACCACGTATTTCGATCTCATAGAGGGGACTCATGTGCTCAGTTCTAAAGTCCAAAGTCTTAGGGCACATACAGTTAGAAATGAGTGAACACAAAGGTGGCAAACATTGAATACCTAAGCAACACCCACACAGTATCACGACTGGTATCAGTATAAATGTAAACAACCTCCATCCCCAGTCCTTCAAAGTGTCCCAAAACCAGCCTCCAAGCGACCACCCTTCTTGCTCTTGGTGAACCTCTGAGGATAGTCTGTGGAGGTGTTCAATTGCTTTGCAGACTGAAGGCGAGTTATCTGGCACGTAGGTGCAACAGCTGGAGCCGATGATGCGGCATGCTCCTCCACGGTCGGCCAGAATCACATCTAGAACAAGGCGGTTTTGGAGAGCCACCAGGCGGACTGCCTGGAGCTCAACCGTGTTGTTAGCGAGGATGCCAGCCGTGATGTTAATGGTTGTTTCTACTGCCTGAGTCAGGTGTCGGATAGCACGGCTGTTTGCCATTGGTCCCCACAGAGGAACAAGTCCTTTCGCTGCATCCAGGAACTGTGCTCCGGTGGAGTCGACTTGTCCAACGTCTCCGGCGTGCTTTTGCCGGTGATGGTAGGCTGAGGCCACATACGTGGGAGGAAGAATGAAGGCGATGTAGCACGTACCCCTCCAACCTTTCGGGAGCCAGGTGTAAGCTTTGGTGCCACAAACAAAGTACATATTCGGAGAAGCAACAAAGGAAGGGGGATCAACTGAGACCAATGTTCTGGTGATGCGGCAGGAACTGTGACCCACCAGCTGCGTTCCCTGGCCTTCGAGGCACACGAGTCCTGTGACATTGATGACAGACAGGGCCACGGTCAGGGTGGCAGCCGTTTGCTTCCGCAGGTGGGAGAAGGTGGGTCTGGCTGGATTGTGGAGCACTTGCATTTCGACTCTTTCTTTGGCAGGGATGTTCATAAGGAAGGCGGAACCTGAGGCCACAGGACAAAAGGGGGCAGACGTTCCTCCTGTTTTGTTCAGCCAGAACCCATAGTAGAAGTGTGACACTGTCTGACCAGAAGCGGCGTTGTCCTTGTGGCTCTCCTGCAAGAGGATCAACCAGGCGAGGCAGGAGCCGTGAACTGAGAAAGGAGAAGGGATGAAAGGTATGGAGTGTTCAGTGGCATGCGGGAGCAACCCGCAGATCCAGCAGTTCGTGGCATTAGTAGCAAGGTTGTGCTGGTGCAACAGTTGCACGAAGGAATTGTTCCAGAACTCCTTACGCCTTTCTCGGAGCTGAGGCGAAAGGGAGATCAGGTGATGCTCTTTCATGGTGGTTGGCTGTGCAGTGGTCAGCAATATCTGATGAGCGGGTGTGCTGTCCTCCAAGATCCAGAAGGAAGTCATGAGGAGGAGGCAAAAGAGGAAGACAATGAAGAAGGCGATTGTCTTTGATCTGTGCAAATTGTCAGCCTTTGGGTTCCTATAGTGGGTATTTCCGGTTGCGTCCATCATGTTCTTATCTGGCGCTTCCATCATCTTCTTGTCTGGCGCTTCCATCATCTTCAAGGTGCTCGGTAGTGGGCAGAACCACAGACTTTGTTTAGCTTCTCTCCGGGCAACCCTTGGTTGTTTTAGGTCACCGTTCTGAGATTTTAACTTAGTCCGTGGTCTACTTAGCCGAAGCTCCCTCCTTTCGACGCAGGAAATACCCTTCCCGGGATGGCACAGTGGGATCAGAGAATTTTGCAAGTTCAAGTGCCTCGGTATCAGGATAGCAGTTCAACGATGGTCGGTCTTTGTTCAGGAGCTCTTCTTGGGTGTCGACGTTTTCTGTTGTGGCCAGGGTCGAGGAGACTTTCTTGCAGTGGTGGGCGTGCAGCCAGTGCCTTTTTCCATCCACTCGAAGAGCCGTCCGAGTGGTGATCAGTACTTGCCAGGGGCCCGTCCACCGGGGTTCCAGACTCTTCGCCCGTTGAAAGTTCCGGACTAGAACATAATCTCCCGGTTGGATATCGTGACCGGGGCCCCTGGAAGCATCGGGGATGGCCTGCTGCACCTGCTGCACCTGTTGACAGACAGACAGACCGTGACAGACAACGTTTTAGTTCATTTGCACAAATAATCTGACAGCAGGACGTCGGGGACGTCGTGAATGGAGGTTGGTTTGGGGGCAGTCCAGAGGTTCATTGGTCACCCAAACACCACCTCGTAGGGGGTCAAGTGGTGCTTAGTGGGAGTGGAGCGCATCGATAGCAATGCCAGTGGGAGGGCATCTGGCCACTTGAGTCCTGTGGTGGCCACTATTTTTGACAGTTTCAGTTTCAGTGTAGCATTGTGTCGCTCAACTAGGCCAGCGGATTGGGGATGGAAGACCGCATGGAACCTTTGCTTTACCCCCAGCCCCTTCAAGATTAGTTGGATAACTTCAGCTATGAAGTGGGGGCCATTGTCGCTCCATAAAATTCGACAAAGGCCGTAGCGAGGGAAAAACTCTTTCAGTAGTACTTTGGCAGTAGTCATGGCAGTGTTATCACGGGTTGGATAGGCTTCCACCCATTTGCTGAAGGCGCATACAATGACAGGTACATACTTCAAGCCTTGGCATCTCTCCAGCTAGATGTAATCCATCTGAAGGACTTCAAAGGGGTGGTCGGGGGTCCCAAACCCTCCCCGGGGTACCACAGTTCCTTTCCCGGGGTTGTGTTGTAGGCAGATAAGGCACTGCTGGACCAGGCGTTTGGCTGAGTCGGGGATTTTGTTGTTGTGCCAGACTTTGGAAATGAGTTCAATCATGGGGGCAGAACCTATGTGTGCAGGGGAGTGTGCCATAGTCAGTATGGGGATCAAGTATGAGTCAGGCAGCAACCACTTGCTTGTGTCTTTTGTTCGCCAGCAGCCTTCGTCGTCCTTTAAACCCACCCGTGCCCACTCAGTCAGTTCGTGAGGTGTGCTGGCCGACTGGATGTCCCTAATCGTTTCCTTAGTGTCAGTCCATTTTTCTGCTTGTGACCTGGTCACATACATGTGTGTCGTCGTCCTATTCTCAGCTGTGGTTCGGGCAGTGATGTCGGCCAGTGCGTTTCCCTGTCCAACTAAGTCCGTCACCTTCTTGTGTGCCTGGCATTTGATCACTGCTAATCGTTCGGGGAGGAGAACTGCTTCAATCAGGGCGGAGACTAGATCTCCGTGGAGAATGGGTGTGCCGTGGGACGTCAGGAATCCCCTTTCCCTCCACAAGAGCCCAAAATGATGAACCACCCCGAAGGCATACTGGCTGTCCGTGTAAATGTTTGTCGTAGTTCCTGCTGCTATAATACATGCTCGTGTGAGGGCAATTAGCTCTGCCGCCTGTGCGAATCGTTGCGTGATACGGGCTGTTTCAACTACTGTTCGGGCTGTCGTCACCGCATAGGCAGCTGAGGTGGTGCCGTCTGGGAGTTTGATACAAGAACCGTCTACCCATAGTTCTCCATCAGGGTCTGTAAAAGCAATGTCTCGGAGGTCAATTCTACTCCTGGTCTGTTCGTCCGTGAGGGTCACACAGTCGTGTATAGGGGGCACATCGGGGTCATTTTCAGGCAAGGGCAACAGTGTAGCAGGATTCAAAGTCGTGCATCTCTTAAGAGTGATATGGGGTGCAAGTAGAGTCAATTCGTATCCCGTCAGTCGTGCACTAGTCAGGTGTTGAGTCTTGGTCTGGTTCAAAAGGGTGTCAACTGTGTGGGGTACTAACACCGTGAGAGAGTTTGAAAGTACAATTCCCCCACTCTGACGGATAGAGACAGCAGCGGCGGCTACTTCTCGAAGGCAGGCAGGTAAAGCTCTGGCGACTGGGTCAAGAGTGGCAGAGAAGTAGGCACAAGGGCGTTGTTTGGAGCCGATGGGCTGAGTTAGAACAGACAATGCGCATCCCTCCCTTTCGTGAGTGACGAGAGAGAAGGGCTTGGAGTAATCTGGCGTTCCTAGGACGGGTGCCGAGCAAAGGGCGTCTCGCAACTCCTTAAAGGACGCTTGGCATACGGGGGTCCAAAGGAGTGGGAAGGGAACATCTTTGGCCAACAGGGAAAGTAGGGGTTTTATGACGAGACTGAAATTTGGTAACCATTGTCGGCAAAAAGAGGTAAGGCCCACCAATGAACGGACTTGCTTCTGTGTTTTTGGGATGGGGGTGTCTAGGATGGTTTGGATTCGGTCGGGTGTAAGTTTCCTCCCTTATTTGGACAGGAGATGGCCTAGGTATGTCACTTGAGGTTGACAGAACTGCAGTTTCTTTTTGGAGACTTTGTGGCCATTCTCCACAAGAAAGTGCAAGAGTTGGATAGTGGCCGTGATTGCAAGTGGAGTGGTGTCGGCCGCCAAAAGGATATCATCGACATATTGGATCAACACCACTCCATCTGGTAGCTGGACGGCGTCCAGCTGTCTTTTGAGGGCCTGGCTGTAAATGCTGGGACTTTCAGTGTAGCCCTGAGTAGCTCTACAAAATCGGTACGAACGGTTTTTTAAGGTGAAGCCGAAGAGATAACGGCTGTCTGGATGGATGGGGATAGAGAAAAATGCATTCTTGAGATCAATAACGGTGAAGGTGGTGGCAGTGGATGGGATGAGGGTCAGAATGGTGGTGATGTCTGAGACTACGGGGTACTGTGGCACTATCACTTTGTTGACTTCTCGCAGGTCGATGATGAAGCGGTACGCTTTCTCATCTCCCTCACCTTGCTTCTTAACAATGGGTAGGATAGGGCTGTTGCAAACATTACTAACCACTTCCTCTACCACTCCTGCATCTACCAGGGACTGAATAATCGCTACCAATGCCTTCTCGCCTTCGGGCGATATCCGGTACTGTGGGAGTTTCGGGAGTATGGCGTCTGGTCGAACAGTTATGTGCACAGGATCGATCATCATTCGTCCTACATCCGAGTCGTTTCTGGCCCACAGGTACAGGGGTAGGGTGTCGAGCAAGGTTAGGTCAGCATCAGTGATAGAGTACATATGTCGTGCGGGGCAGGATCTGGACATGCTCGGGTTGTCGTACAGGATGACTCGGACTCCATCTGGGGAACACCTAATAGTAGCTCGGAAATGTTTTAGTAGATCAATACCCATAATGGCGTCAGGGGAGTTGGAGGAGAGCAGAAATGTTGTGTCCGTGGGGTTGTTTCCTAGGTCAAAGGAGATAGGTACAGACAGGGGATTAGTGGAGGGCGTTCCATCGAAACCTATCAATGTAATGTGTGAGCCAGACAAGGGTGCCCTTGGAATCAGTCGCTTTGATAATACACTACGTGTTGCTCCAGTGTCTACCAAGAATGGAGACTTTGTACCCAGGACCTTAGCGGTGACGTAAGGACCTTGCTGGTCAACACAGAGCTCGACTGGATCCCTCCCTCGCCCTTGGCAGTCCTATGCAAAGTCGTGAGCATTGTCGCAGCCGGACTGTTGGCACTGATTCTGTCGGGGGCGGTCAAATGTGTTCGGTCTGCCAGGTCAGTTACTGTTGGTGTCGTGGGTGTGCCCTCGTCCCTGCCCTCTTGTCCTGGGGCCATTTGCCATGTCCCTTGTCTCGTTATTCTTAATCGTTTCTCGGAGGACCGGGCATTGAGACTTCCAGTGGCCAAATCCTTTGCAAAACGCACACTGGTTCTCATCGAGGTCTGTTCGTGGAGCGCCGGGTGTGGGTGTGCGGTCTCTAGGGGGTGGATTTCTAGGGGCATTCGACTGGTAGTTTCCCCTATACTGCTCCCTTCCTCTAGTCACTCCCTGTAATTGAGCAATCATCACTCGTTCTTTTAAGTCCTTTTTCTTTCTCTCAGTCGCCCTCTCGTTCTCGTTCTTTTGGTGTTCGTAATACTGAGCCATCTGAAGGATAGCTGCAGGTTTGGAGGCCCCCCAACTACTCTCGCTTGTCTGTAACTTCTGGGAGACCTCTTGTAATAGCCCCTTTACGTAGTTTTGCACGAATAGGTGTTGTCCGGTTGCGGTGGTCATGTCTTGGCCACTGTAGTCGGAGAACACTGTCTCAAATCGGGAGAAATATTCTGATATGTCTTCCTGGGGTTTCTGACGGCAAGCCGTGACTATCGACCAGTCTACCTTTTTCTCTGGGATCAATCTCTTTAGCTTCTGCACTATTTTGTCCGGGAGTTCCAGTATGTCTTTTACAGGTTTCTTACCGGGCTCTCGCTGCCTATCTAGTTCACTGAGTTGATTCCAGGTATGTCCGAACAGATCTGTGTGGTTGCCTTCCGGATTTGCTTCCACACGTCAGCCGGCAGACATAACCCAAAAAACAAATCAATGTCCGCTAGAGTCATTATGGTTGAGCCCAAGGCTGTACTTAGTTCGGTATAAAATGCTGTTGGGTTCTTTCTTAAATCGGGCAGGGTTTGCCTAAAGGTTAAAATATCTTGTCGATCCCATGGTTGATAAACCCAGTTATACACAAGCCTCCCTTTTGCATCTGCGTGGTTAATATAGTCGTTTGTTCCCTGACCTCTTGGGGGAACCCAGTAGGGGGCGGCTTCTCTGATAGGCATCATAGTGTTGGCTGCTTTCAGTGGGGGCTCAACTGTAATCTTGACCTCTGGTTTCTGCTCCGGGAGGTGGCGGAAGACTTCAAGCATTTGTATGAAGAGGTCCGTCACATCACTCTCAGCCCCATCTCCTACATCGACCTTTCTATATAGAGCCGTCAGTTTAGCAGGACCCTTATTCTGATACCTATCCTCATATGCGTTCAGGGTGTGGTAGCTGAACCGTAAAATGAAATGCCGCCTGTGACTACCGGCATGTGAATTGTGCATATTCATCGTATATTCTTCGCTCTCCTTCCGTTCTACCAGTGCCTTTGCTATCTTGTCAATCCCATCCCGCTCGTCTTTGCTCAACCTATTTGGTCTGGCTGTTGGCTGCTTGCCAGTCTCGAGTTCATCTGATGTTGTTACCGATGTGGCCGGTGCGAAGGCCGTAAGGGCCGGGGCACTAGCGCTAGGGTCACCCTCGCCCGCACTCAGGACTGGTAGGTGCTGTGCCAGTGGTTGGCAGGGGGCATAAGGAGGGGGCATGTAGATGATCGGAGGACCTAGCAGTAACTCGTCGTTTGCCCGTTGTTTGGAGGGCATCTCTGGGTAGAGCGTAGAGGGGGTCCTAACAGGGCATTGGCCTGTCGACCCTGATTCTTGCGTTTGTCCAACTTCCTCTCTCCTTTTTATCTCTTCATCTAGTTCCTTCGCTGCCAGGTGGGCTGCCTTTCGTAATTCTTTCCCTATTTTTGTTTCTTCTCTTTTCCTTCGCTGCTCTGCTTCTTTGCGCCACATGCCGATACTATCGAGCATAGTGGGTGTTGCCTTATTTATTCTAACAGCTGCTTCTAGCGCTTTTATTTTATGTTCATCAAAGGAACCTATCAGTGGCCACTGACTTTCGGGGTCCTTTTTAGTATATTTATGCCATAACTTACTATAAGCTATAGCGACTAGTCCTTGTTAAGTGAACATGTCCTTATTAGGGGTGCCTTCCAATGGAGCTGGATGGTTCATCTCTAATAAGCGGTCCGGGCTGATCCAACTACTGACCAATGGGGAGAAGATAGGCATGACGGGTTACAACGGGGACAAAAGTCTGCACTACCTATCCTTCACTACTTCGCGAAGACTAGACAGAATATTTCTATTCTACAGTATTCGCAAATAGGGAATACCCAAAGAGAGAACCAATATCGAACAATTAATGTTCGTTCAATCAAACAATCAGTGGCGAGAAAGAAATCGGCACGACGGGTTACAACGGGGGCAAAAGCCTGCGTTACCTATTCTTCACTATCTGCAAAGGAGGACAGAATACTTTTTACCCTTCCCTGTTTGTAGACAGAGAATTCTCGAGAAAAACAATCCTCGAACAAACAATGTTCGGGCAAACAATCAATCAGTGGGGGAGAAAAGATAGGCACGACGGATTACAACGGGGGCAAAAGCCTGCATTACCTACCCTTCTCTGCATGCAAAGGAAGAGAGAATACTTTTATCCCTCTCAGTTTGCAGACAGAGAACCTCCAAGAGAACCAACAATTCGGAGAGTAATACTAGTATTTTCCAATCAAACAATCAAATATTTCTTAGTTTGTCGTGTTACACGACCTTACCCGGACCGTATGGACAGTTTCTCGTCTTCCGCTTCCAGCGCCCGATCGTCCTCCACTCTCTGTTACTACCGCGGCACTCCTGATGGTTCCCAGTCAGGACCGTAGATCACTCGGGGAGAGGTCTGCTCGGAACCAGTGAAGTTCAGATGATCGGCTGTCAGACGAGGGTCTATCGGACAGGAGCTCTTCCGATCGTTGCAGTCGTTCACTCTGTCGTTGGGACCTCTCCCACCGGATGCACGTGTCGCTGATGGGCCCCACGTTTGGGACGCCAATTGAAGAAGATCAGTACTATGGTCAGGCGATTTAGTCGATGTTTCTTAAGTAATTTTGCCCGGCGTTAAACGCCTCTAATACCTTATGAAGATTTATCAAATAAAGAGGCAGGCGCTGGAGACAGGAAGACAGGAAACACGTTTTATTCCGACGGAGCAGAACACATCAGATCGGACAACAAGGTATCGTCTCGAGGTGCTCTCTTTAGCCTCTCTGAGGCCTGGCCTTTTATACACTGGTTTACGACATGTGACCATTCTTTATTACAATAAAGACATTGTGAAGTAATGAAAAATGACATCCCCGGTATCCCCCCAGTTCCGGCTCATTCCAACACGTGGCTACAGTAGAGGTCCTCACCCCCCATACGACAGGAGGGGGCTATCACGCAGCTGAGTGTTTCGCCGATTCCTTTGGAATGTGTGCGCCTGATCGAATCTCAAGGGGTGGGGAGGTCATGATCAATAGTAGCTCCTTTGAAAAGGGTCGAGTGCATACAGTAGTGGGCAATAAACTGTATCCTCAGGCCAAGGGATGACCAGCAGTTCGTACAGACAATCGGGCTCAGAGGAAGGGGTCATCAAAAGAGGGGTATTCATGGAAGGAAAGGAGGTGTTGGTCAGGCGCGGGGTGTGATTCCCAGAGGCAGAGTCATGCGGAAGAGGAGGGTTCATGACTTGTGCATGTGAGCGCGGGGGCAGCCAGGGTGCATGGGGGATGCTTGCAGGGTCAGGGAAGTGCGCTGATGATCGATCGTGAACAAGGAGACCATGGTACCTAAAATGGCTGTTGTGTTCATACATGAGTCTGGGGAATGGGCAAGATGGCGCAGATGATGTTCAGTTCACGAACTAAAATTCCACACCTCTGGATAGAGAATCACTACTTGTAATATCTAAGATCATGATACTGAATGAGGAATATGACTGGACCGAGAAATGATTTACCCGTTCAGATAAGATTTGTCATGATCGATTAATTGGTTTTGTCACGTGAAGGCATTCTTCTTTCTCTTTTTTACTTTATCCTATTCTTTTCTTCTCTCTTCTTTTCTTTGTTTTCCTTTCCTTTATGCTACCCTTCTGGGCTCTGCCCTCCACATTACAATTTAATGTAATCAATTGATATAGCTGTATAAGTGTATATCATTGAAAGTATATAAGAGCGATGGACGGTAGGGTAAGAACTGGGTCTGCAGGTAGGGATTGGGAACGGATGAAAGAATATGAGATGAAAATACAGGAAATGATCGTTCGGGCTGTGGAATATGTAAATATGTAAATAATGATATGGAAAAAATGCCTTTAAATGAAACTTATCATAAGAAAGGCCAATACATGGCTTGATGGACTGGTGAGAATGGGAGTTGCGAGGCTTCGCACTCCCTTGCCCTCCCCGCGTTGTTGTGAAGCGGGGAGATATGCCGATACACGGCGATATTTACTTTGTCTACGCTGAAAAGTGAGCGCAGTGTAAAATAATGAAATGTATTCAAAGATATGTTTGGACATTCAAAGATGGCGCCCACAAGCGTAACACTCAGTCCTTCAACTATGTTTGGCAATAATGTGACTGCATTAATACCCAGCATAACGTGCAAAGCGCTACTAACACTGACGGGAGTCAGATCGGCGAGGTAACAGAGGAGACGGACCACCAAATGCGCTTCACAGGTTCTTTCTTTATTGCAAAATTGTCGGTAGGCAAGAGGGCACTACGCGTTTCGGGCTTGAAAAGCCCTTGTTCACATGCAAGTGAGCCAGTTTGAATTTTTTGATTTTATAATGCAGTGCACACCCAATCAGCCCGCCCAGTCACATGATGTCAGAGGGTCATAAAAATGAAAGACATACTACTCCTATCTGTAGGAGTATAGTGCAAAATACGGGATTTTTTAAAATTCACAAATAGTGTGTATATCAACTAAACCTCATTCTTCAAGGCAACATACAGCTAAATACAACACTATGCAATAATTGTGCAATATAGACCCACACATATTATTTGTAAGAATTCCATGTACTCAATTTCGGGATAAATCCATTAATAAAAAAACGTAAATTTCACACATGATATATTTAGAGTGACTGGAGGATCCTACGCTGATCCATAAGTGCAAATATTTACAAATTTGACTGGTTCCAAGCCTGCGTCAAGTGGAGTATATTAAAGTGCATAAGGGAATGAGGGGAATGGGGATAAAGTGCTGAACCTACATATTGCAAAGTATCCTGTGTATTCAATGCATAAATGCAATCTTGACAGTTAGAGATAGGACACTGTCCTTCTATATATCTCTTAAAAAACTGTAAAAACATTTAATACTATCATAAAACTACAACATGTAAAATTCCTTATAGCTAAAAACACCCAGTGTAAAAAAGTGCTAATAAATATCATACAAAATTTGATAAAAGGTGTTTGCTAGATGTTAAATAACAATCAGTGTATATTTACAAAATTGGAGAAGGTAAGGAGCTAAGTCTATTGGCGGAAGAGTGGCCAACAAGGAACTTGACTGGCCACGCAACTGGCTAACTGGACAAGTGCTATCTCTGGTCACCTGGGAGAGTATATTTGGCCTACTAGATAACAGGGAACCTGACTATCTAGAGGGGTTTACTCCTAGAATCAATAAGAGTGCAGGAGACTCAGTATACAAAGAAGGATAGCATATCACAAGAAATGGCGAAGATCCTCTGTAATGTTAAGCCCATTCGGCCATTTACTGTCATATTCGAGGATCATTCGTGACTCTAGTTGACGAAGTTTGAGCTCACGGTTGCCACCTCGCCTTGGTTTGGGGACTGAGGCCACTACATACTATGTTAGGCAATTGATATCTTTGTTGTGTGAGCTCAAAAAATGGCGTGCCACCGGATATGCAGGATCTGAATGTAAAATGGCCCGAATGTGCTGTAAAATCCTGACATGTACTGGCTGTTTAGTGCTGCCTACATAATTGAGGCCACAGGTACATGTCAGTACGTATACTGCATATTCCGTTTTGCATGTGTGCTGGCCTTTAATTGGAATCTCAATATCACTGAAGGGGGTTTTATAGTGTGTCTTATTAATTCCGGATTTACATGCTCTACAAGTAGAGCATTTCCGGAATCCCTCCTTAATTAGCCAGTTTGGTTTAAGTTTGAGCTCAGGACTACTCTGGTCGAGCACAGCACCCATACTGAGTGCCCGACGAAAGGTGACCAGGGGTTTGTCAGGAAGCATGCTACCTAGTACACTGTCAGTTAGTATAGTGGGCCAGTGGTGGTTGATTATTTGCCTTATCCTGTTTTGTTGGCTACTGTAATCAGTGATAAATCTGGGACATTCCTGTCTGATGATATCTGATGTCTCATCAGGCAATTCAGTATTCCCAGAAGCTTGACTTAATAGACTGGCCCGTGTTCTGCCCTGGGATTTCACTAGCGCTTTGTTAAAAAAAAAATCTGTGTACCCTCGGGCTTTCATGCGGCTGCGCAAATCATTAACACATATCTCAAAGTCAGTAGCAGCACTACATATTCTTTTCAACCTGAGAATTTCTCCATAGGGAATACTTTGGATCGTGTGCCTGGGGTGTAAACTAGAGGCATGGAGGGTAGTGTTGCCCGCAGTGCTTTTGCGATGGAGAGTTGTCTGCACCTTGCTATGATCGTCAATATAAACAGTGACATCCAAAAATTCCGCTTGTTTAGTACTCATTCTAGAAGTAAATCTAAGGTTAAATGGATTGTCATTGATTGCATCAATAAAAGCACAGGCTTATGTTTCATCACCTTGCCAAACTATAAAAATATCATCGATATAGCGAAGGTATCGAACAATTTTTTCTCGCATCCACACTCGATGCGTAACGTTGAGGACCCGCTCCTCCCACCAGCCAATGTGCAAGCACGCATAGCTAGGGGAGAAGCAGGCCCCCATCGCCCTGCCCCTCAGTTGCCTCCAAATTTCTTTGCCAAATAAAAAGTAGTTATTATATAGACACCATTCAATCAGGCCCAGAATCACTTTGTTGTGCTCATAAAAGTCAATCGGCCGACGGCCCAGAAAATGAGAGACTGCATTAATTCTATCAGTGTGTGAAATGCTAGTGTATAGCTGTTCGACATCCAAAGTGATAAGCAGCATGTCATTTTGCCATTCTAGATCCTCTATTTTGGTCAGAAAATCTCCAGTGTCACGTACAAAGCTAGGCAGACTGCGTACCCATTTTTGCAAGAAAAAGTCCACATATTGGCCTACTCTTTCTCCACAGCTGTTTATCGCAGAGATGATATATATATATATATATTGCAGGTAAATTCCTTAGTTATTTTTTTAAAGATTAAAATCATATATATATATATATATATGGGAGCATATTTGCTGAAATAAAAGGAAATTACTGATTTATATTGAACAAGAGTGCGTGTATACCATATATATATATATAGTGTGGTGATTTAAATCTTTAACAAAGTAACAAAGTAATTTACTTGCAAAATAAAAACCTGCAGTCAACCTCAAAGACTTACATACAATGTAATGACCGCCGATGTAACTCTTGTGATGTAATGGCTCTCGATGTGTGGCCTGTGAAGTACAGTAACATACAACGTGGAATATGAGTATATGCATTGACGTCAGAAATTTCTAGTGGACCTCAGGACCTTAAATACAGGGGTCTCATATCAGAAGTAGACATTGTTGCTTATGTCCTGCCAGTCGCCCTGTGTGGCATCTTGCACACAGACTCTTTCTCAGGAGCCTTACTTCTGCTGAGAAAGTTCCTGTGTGCAGGATGCCAAGACAGATTGCAAATCCCATCCTTTTCTTGCACGGAGTAATGGGAATTCAATCTTATCGCATGATGGGAATCCTACAAATACTGAAGAATTTGAGGAGGCCCCCCACAACCACCAGAGGCCATTAATGGAGATCTAGCAGAGACTCAGGATGGCAGAGAGACATCCTACTCCTGTCCTAGAGATTAGAAAAATTAAGAATGAGCTCTCATGAATAGGCACAATTCTGCCGCAATGAATCCTCTTGTTGATTCACATACTAGAAGATTTGTAGATCTGGGGTAGTTAGGGGTATATTTACAAGTCATGTTGCGTCACACTTGTACCATGCAACATGCTGCAAGAGTGCCACAATTAAAAAAAAATGTATGAAGCCACGCAAGGCCACCTTGCATGTCACGGAGTAGATTATTAGATCTTGAGTAAATCGCTGTGTTGCATTACTGTGCCAGGGAAGCATTCCATGGGTGTTGCATGGGTGTTCCTAAGCAACGCCCATGGATTTTGTTGCGTTCCCAGATTTACCAGAACCTGGGAATGCGCCAAAATGATAGACATCTCCTTGTGAGGCATAGCGAGGAGAAATATCTTTGCTTCCCCTCGTTAAATCCTATTTCTATGTGTGCTGCATTCTACCGCGCACATAGAAAGAGGAATGTGCCTCTCAGGATTGTTTTTGTGCATGAAGGTTGATCAAGGTGCCCATTCCTGCCCAAAAACGATCCTGCATGCAACACAAGCACCTTTGCACCCTGATGCAAGGGGGCCTGCGCTGGTGCTAGGCAGCCAAAATGGAGCCAGCGCAGTGAGGACAGGGATGTGTCGTATTCGTTTAACTACAGCACATCCCTGCCATTTCCCTGTGACACGGCACAACAAGTTAACTTGCTGCTCCACATTCTCATAAACATGCCCTTTATGCTTTAGAAATAGTGCTATGGCTAAACATCTTTCCCTTCTCAGGTCTTTTTATGTATTTTAAATTTACACTGTCTTAACCTTGTTTGACTCGCAGATGATCACATAAGGAAACAACTCCCTTTAGAGTGTTCAGCCCCTCACACTCCTCCAGTACATTGGTGGTATTGAGCTCAATATTTTGCGGCAGAAATAAGAATAGATTGAAGTACATGACTAACCGTGGGGATTCGAAGCATCACTTTTGCATAATAAAATGGCAGTGCATTTGTCTTTACTGTGATCTTTTTGTTGGATTCGACCTGCTTCCTAAAACCAAGGAGTGAGTACCAGGGCTATCATTATGATAAAGTCGTTCTGAGTGGTGGCTCGGTGGCGACGTGTGATTGGGGGTAGTTTAAGTTGATAATGCTGGGGGTCGTAGCAGTTACTAAACGGAAGCAAGACTGAGACGCCATGTTTGGTAGATGAAACTGTGAAAGGAACCATAGAACGGGGCACTGAAAGGAGTACAGGATAGACTCACGAGTTCCTCAGTGCCTTCATTATCTCTGAAGGCCATTCTGTAAAATTGCATTCATTATGCTGATGAACTAAGATTGGCGGTACCGGGATTCGCTGTGTCCAAAGTACCACAATCTACGCATTTATGATTTAGCTCCCAATGGCAGCCATCAGTGGCTGCATCTACCTGTATAGTCTTTGCTTTCATCGCTACATCAGACTATAACTCGGCAGATGAATATTTTCACCCATCAAAAGAACCGTCTAATTTATTCACAGAATATTGCGCGAATAAAATAGACGATTTTTTGTGTCGGTTTTAGCAATTGCGCTTTCCGTTCTTGCATCTACTCAGGCTTACGGAGCCGACTTCCTTACGGTGAGCTACTTCGCGCACATCTGAATTTTTCTCTTAAATACAGAAGTTGACGGATCCTGATAATAATATAATCATGAATAAAACATAAACACGAGCACGGAAAATGACATACTCTTTATAAACAATTTGTAAAAGGAGTTGTGCACTGTGATTATGTACTGCAGCAGCAGATGCAATATAATTAGCCGGTAACAGAAAACCTGAATCATTTCATGCAGCAGCCTGGCAGCCTCTTGTTAATGTCAAGAATAATTTGGCCCGTCTGAATCTGATTGCTGCTCTTTTGCTGCAGGGGTCACAATAAATGAAGCAGAGCCCAGCATAATGTAGGCCTGTGAGTCTCCTGGTAAAATAATGATGAGGATTGCTGCACCAAACCACCTGCTTCAGATTCATATTGGAGACTTTCTTATACTCTCTCCCTTCCTCCCTCCCCCATGTATATAACCATATCTAGATAGATAGATTATATATATATATTAAAATGGATGTATGACGTTACAACGCATACTTTTACAACGCCTACCTTTACATCGCAAGTTTTACAACGCATCCCATTACAACGCATGATGCTTTTGGGCGCTGGATAGTGAATAGTTTAATTTACTATTCCAACTCCAGTCCCCGTGGATAGTAGGGAAGGTGTTGGATAGTACATTAAACCTATTCCCTATCGTAGAGCGCCCCCAAGCGCTATGCGTTGTAATGGTTTGCGTTGTAAAAGTTGCGTTGTAATGGTAGTTCGTTGTAAAAGTTTCGTTGTAAAGGCTGTATACCTATTAAAATATATACATATATAATTTCTTTCATTGTCTTTCTACTCTATCTCTTCATCTCTCTCTCTCTCATATGCTTTTTATAGTAATCAAAGGCAAGAAGTAAACACACTTGGCTATCCAAATACCTTGCCAGGAAGGAAATAACCCCTAGGTAAGAGAAAGCAAAAACAAGCTGAAGCTGGTAGATTAAATAAAGCACAGGGATGAAGAATAAACTTTTCTCTCTCCTTGATTACAGCTTGACTTATTTGAGATTTGCCGAGTTTTTAACTGCACATACCATTGGAGGTTCCATCTAAATCCAATCGGTAGGTGCTAAAAGCAAAATGACTCTATAGGGAGTAATGCTCTCCCTAGCAATAAATCGTTTCTTTAAAACAATAAGCACCTATGGGCAATTAAAGAATTTAGCTACCCATTTGTCTTGTGGGGTTACCAAATAACAGGGCGATGTATCAGGATGCATTAGGATGTATACATATAACGTCACCAGTATGATGAGTATAAACATGAGTAGGACCTAATGGAGTGTTATTGTATATCTTTTAGATGTGCTTGTAATCAATAAAGTCCTGAAGAAGGTGCAAGACTGTTTATATCACCGAAACACCGCGTCAACAATTTGTTTGTTTACCATTATCCGTAGTGTGACTAAAAAGGAATAAGATTTTTTTCGTATGAAATTGTGATGTTTTTAATGAAAAGTTTTTTATATAATTGTGATTAATAACTTAGAAATTATGTATAACATGACTCTAGGAGGATACTGGTAGTTTGTAAAAGTGTTTTAATAAAGACATTTTAAGCTCATGTGTGACAATGTGCTCCTGTTAAATAATTGTTACAAAGAAGTTTTGTACATTTGGTAACTCACGCAAAGACTCTTATCATATTTATGGAAAGGTCGCTTTAGAATTCATTCTTGATAAAACTGGGGAAAAGGGAAATCTGCTGTTTTTTGATATTGTAACCCATCCCTTTTCCAGTAATAAGGGTAACTCCCTCTCTCTTTTGGTATATTTTAATATATGCCATTTATGCAAAGTTGCCAATTATGACCATGAAACGAAAATGTCAAGGCAAGTGCCACTTCAATGTTTGTGCATGGTCTGTGTCAAAAATACAAGGAAGTCTCTGGCACTGGATTGCACAGACACTTCGGCAGTCACAAGCTTAATAATGCATGAGTGGAATAGGAGCACAGGAACTCAAGATAACAGCACTGCTTTAGTACATGATAACTACACACACACACAGCAGATCCAACACTTGAAGCCCATTCTCATCGGATCGTACACGACTACGCCAATGTGGTTTCACAACACACTTGTTGCTTAGGCCTCCCGGCCTAATAGCAGATAAAGAGGCAACAGAAATGCACCACTATAGTTAAATAATACACTTCGAAGCTCGATTGCAGCCAGTTGAAGCCCCTAGAAGGGATCTGCAAAGCTCCAACAACATGATAGAATGAAACATATAATGGTCAAAGGATTTTTCATGGAACAAAGTGCAGGAATTTCAAAGGATACCACCAATGAACATGACAAGTACATGTATATATAGCCTTTATTGACACACAAAATGGCCAAGGCAGGATGCTTGCAACCACTCAACAGATGCCAGACAACTGACCAAGCAATGTCAAAGGGCTTACTCAATGATGGCTAGGAATATGTGGCATCTGAGATATGCTCAATGGGTGGTGGTTATTGGATGGCCCAGTTTTACTACCACCATATAAGGACTATTTGTCAGGCACTATGCAACAGAGAGGCTTATTTTTAAAATGCACTCTGTGCCTGTGTGTCTCCACAGCACAGCCTAGTTCATGATGACATTCCAGTATGTCCAATGATCCATATGTCCACAAAGCCTGCAGTGCGTGCAGTACTTATGATACAAGAGTAATAACTGTACAACGTATACCATAAACTCATCTTCTTACAGCTGCTTCTTCAAGCAACAGTGACAAAATACCTTCACCTAGTAAACCAGACAAAACTGAGCTGTGGGAGAAGCGGGACAGATTATCTCATACCATGGCTACTCTAGCAAGAATGTCATGCACCTTTTTTTAGAGTTTTGAAAATGCATCTGAATGCTGTCTACAGCTGCCTCATACTTCTGCCAACCCACTCCAAACCATTGCAACTACAGGACATAAGTGCTGGAATTATAGTCATTTCAGATTCCATGAACTGACCCCTCACTTACCACATCCCTCTCATTTGGCACTTGTTCAGTGGTCTGACGGCTTGCTCAGAGTAGATAGTAAAGTAATTCATATCCTGTCTCAGACAGCATAGCTACCTCTCACCTGTTCTAGTTAGGAGAGATACTCTGCAGGTTTTTCTACTGTGCTCTCTCTAGCCGGATTCCTTATCTGTCCAACTATGTGTTCTATTTCTCTGTCTCTCTTCATCCACCTATCAATCCCAGGAAGCCTTGGACTTAAAGTTTCAAAAGATAGGGATCCAGGGAACAGGAGGTCTTAGGGAAAGACTGCCTCAGAGGCAACTCTGGTGGAGTAAACGAACCTCAGAGATAAATCTTGAGCGACAGGTAAAAAATACACAGGGGCAGTGAAACACGGTAGAGGGGTTGTGAGAAGGAGCCCGCCTTCGCCCCTATCAGGGCCACTGACCTCGATATGCCTGACCACCTAAAGAGCGCTGATCGGACTTCGTCAGACACACAAGGGTTAACTAACCCCGACTCCTCTTGCACACAGGAAGAGGAACAACCCGGAGGAAGGGGACCAATCAGGAGACACTCGATAGGCGGGACCAGCCCCTAAAAGGAAGATGCTAGAACCCAACATGGTGTGGGAGATCAGGAGCAGAGGACCGGCGGACAAAATTCCAGCAGCGCGGAGGAAGAAGATGTGGAACCGGACGCCTGGATGGAGGACTGGTGGACGCCCCCGGAGGATGCCTTCACGCCGCCGTAACTCTGGAGAGTTACGGCTTTCTCGGTATGTAAACCGGGGAGAGGGGCAGGAAGGGAGGGGAAGGGAAGGGATTATTGATTTGTTTTCCCTAAATGCCACATGAGAAGGGGGGAGCCTCTTCCTTTGTGTATACAGGTGTGGGCAGGAAGGGAGGGGGAGGAAGGGATTGTTGATTTGTTTTCCCTAAATGCCACATGAGAAGGGGGGGAGTCTCTTCCTTTGTGTATACGGGTGTGGGTGGGCTGGAGTGTAAGCTAACACCCAGGCCATAGTATACACTGGAGTGTGCTTAAACAAAGGGGACAATAAGGAGAAGTGTGGCTCACTGGTTAGAGGAGGCAGACCCTGAAGCAGAGGTCAGACCCGGGACCAGGTTTCAATTCCCGACGCGGCAGGGTCTTGAGTCCAAATATCCACGGACTTGATCATTCTCGTTTCGGTGCCTACTCGAATCACGGGTTCACACTCTGCAGCTCTGGGCGTTAGCCTGCTTAATCGCTTAATCTCCACTACGGCCCCCCCCGCGGTGGGATGCCTGGCTTTCACCTTGGGGAAGCCAGGACGGGTTCCCAAGGCAAGCGCCGAGATGCCTACGGGTAATCGAGCGCTATATAAGAACGCATAATAATAATAATAATACTCAAGTTAATCCGGGTCAAGACAGGTTTGGGGCAGACTGGGAAGGGGTGGGTTTTTGGAGTCAAAGAAGGCCTTCGCTACGGAAATAGCCTTTATAAGCCGTTACCTGAGAGTAAGGTGACCAGTCTCACAGGAGGTATAGGCATTGCTTCACCTTGATTTACCCCTACACTTCCACCCAATAGATGCACTTGGGTGTCCCACACTCCTTTTTCCTTGGCGACGGTCTTCCCTCTTTCAGTAGGTTAGACCTTTGAAGAACTAAATACTTACTGCATACCATTTCTTCTTTCCACGGTACCCGGGGGACATTGTCACCACTCACATGGAGGGAAAAGACCCAACCGGAAGACGGAAGAAAGAAGTCCACCAACCAACCCTGATTATCATTTGCCTATTATTTTGTTGAACCTTAATAAAGTACGCCATCATTGATCCACGCATAAGACCTCCTCGATTCTTTTCCCGCCCAGCCCTCTCACAGGGGTCAAACGGACAAATCAAAATTCAAAACCGAGTTACGTTGGGGCAGGAAATATCAGAAAAATATCACAGTGATGTTGCACCCCCAAAGTACTGTGCTGTTATTTTGCATATAGGTACCCTATATAGGCGCAGGTAACATTGCAACCTTTCACCTATATTCTTCCCTACATTACATACATAACGGTTCATAGGGACTGACCTTTTACCTAGATACAACACTGCTTTCAGAACGCAGGTTTTTCCCTAGTTTGAATCTCATACATTATGTAAGAGGCTTCTTAGAAGCACAGCAGGACTGACCGCTCAGGCCCAACGTCATCCTTTAGGCTGACACAGTAACACAGCAAGGTAGGACCCGTGGGGAGACCTATGGGTATATATACATCACATCTTACTTAGAAGGGGAGAGGAGACCGAGACTTCCGGCTGACACACTGACCAGAGACTCGAGGTTCCTGGATGCAGACACTCCAGCTCGCAGTGGTCTAACATCTCTCTTGGGGTGTCCAACTCGAGACTAGGATGGGGTCCCATATTCTCTCATTCTCAGGTAATGGGGATGACATAGATCCAAGAGGGATTCTTGGCATAACACCTACACCAATGCTAGGTACATTTAGGTACATCTAGTTAGAGAGGCATCAAAGGAGTACGCACTTTTTATCATGTGTTTTATATACCTGTATGTATTCATGATTATTACAAGATGTTAGAACTTTACCATCCCTTTACTTTCATAGTGCTTCTAATCATATATCTCTGCTACTGTCTAATGGTTGTTGCAGCACATCCCTTCTACACTAGAATAACAACTGTTAAATTCTTATTGAAAATGCCCAGCCTGTTTATTCTGTGGATCTCTCTGAGACAAACTAAGTGAGCACGAGTGACTGAGCGAAAAGTAGTACATTGATTCCACGATCCTCAGGGTTCTGGATAGTGATGTTCTGAGGTTGCAGAATCTATTCTCTCCTTGTTAAGAGGAGATCATAGTGGCACTGTGAGCTAGCTGATACAGACAGGCTAACATATCCGGTGGGGGTGCACAGAATCGGTTTGCCACCAGTCCCACAGTTTATGTTATCCAAAACACGCAGTTCCTGTATAGGTCATATAGTAACTACATGACAGTGCAAGGTGTAGACAGGCCTGTTTAAACTATATGGAGATTGGGACACAAGCACCCATGGGTCATCTGTTCATTAGAATCTAAATCAGGAATGATATTAACGCATAATAAAAAGAAGATCAACAAACATTGCACTAGGAAGATTTCGGCACACAATATCTTGGTCATTTGGAAAGGCACAAGATCTATTGTGCCTAACGGCAACGCTGTTACAACTGACACAGGTGAGCTGGAAACCCTCAAGACCCAACCTCTACTGTGAAATGTCAATAAGAGACATTCATGAAGTTGAGTCCACAAACCCCATACTCCCTTACGGAGCACTGCTATGAGACTATCCAATCTCACCAAACAACCTAACCCATAACAATGTGCATTGGTAAAGAGATCCCCTAATGGAGACCTTCCTTTGAATGTGTTACAACTGCAGGCTGATGCATGTAGAAAGAACTGCGAGACCAAGAAATTGGCGAAAGGAGCGCTAGCCAAATAGCAAATAACATAACATAATAAACATCATTAATCTTTTCAACCTGATTGTAATGGAGGCAGTCTTGAGCAGGCTGATATGGCTAGAGGAAAAAAGTGTCAGAGTAGGAAGTGGAGACACATAGAGTCACTGTGATGGAGCAAGAATTCGCACGTAAAGCGGCTTGCTTGCACTCATGAACCTCGAATAACCATAATGAACTAAATCAACTTGTTTGTCTTACTAATTTCCTAATATTCTGACATTTTGGGTATCCGAGTGATGCTTGCCTATGTGTTTATTAACCTTAACAAAGCTTGCCTCTAAAAATGGCCGCTGCTTGGCGGGATATTCTTCTGCGCATGCGTCGGTCACAATCACGTGACGTGACGTACTCGCAGTTCTGGTGGGAACTTTTCGCGCTTGCGCACTTGACTTAAGATGGCCGCTTTGTGTTCTCACATGCCGAAGCTTGTCTTGCCGTTTTCTGCTTTCTGTTCGTATCGCATTAATAATAATGCTATAGTTAATATAAAGTAAGGGGAGTCATATAGGGATTTCTGGTATACAGTGTAATCATTTATTTTCTATGTTCTAAATTGTTTTCGCTTACTTTACATGTATTGAAAATTCGTGAGCATGTGGGATGAAAATACTCCATATTGAACAGCCTTTCTGCGCATGACAGTCTTCTGCCGGTGGCCTTGAAACCCTGCCAAGCCAAGGTCCCAGCCAAGATGTTCCTGGGAAGATACACCTTCGCCTAGTAGAAAATGCTGAACTGTTCCAAATGTATCATAAATCATAGATGCACTATTGTAACGTTAAGATTTATGTCATGGGAACCCCAAATTCAATAGGCGGTCCCAGAGTATGCTAATTAAGTCTTGTAGAAGTGAAATGTGGTTGGTGTGTTGACTTGGCCTACTTGTGGACCAATCGAAATTGGGGATTCTTACACTTGCAACATTTGGGGGGTGGTACACTGACCCAAAAACAGTATAACTAGCCTAGGTTTAGCTAGAGAAATTGTCCGACTTGTCCGAATAGCTAACCTGTCACTGACCCAACGCATTCAATAGGTGACTGATACAGACTGCTGCGGAGCACTCTGTCTGTAATTTCCAGAGACCCAAGCGGGGTTTTGAACCTTAAGTGCTGGCCGAGCACTTTGCTGGGGAATTCGATAAGCCAATTGGGGTTCTGACTGATAGCTGCAGAGAGGGTGGAGCGCAGGCGTTGCTTCCGAACTGCGGATGCTGGTCTTACCTTGGTGGTCCTGTCCTGATCCTAACTTGGTTTCCCTGTCCTGTCCTGGGGTGTCCGTTCTGCACCTGCTGGCCTACTGGCGACTGTCTTTCCTTGGGGTTCTTCCCGTCCTTAACTGACCCGTGGCCAGGGTTGGTCTTCACACCAAACTAGGTAAATATAGAGCTGAGAAATCTATTCTGCATCTTCTAGTTTTCCTTTCTTTGCTTTAATAAAGTCATATTCTTGCATATTGGATTTTCCATGCTTTTCGCACCACTAAATGAACAGGTCATACATTATCGTTGTTATTCTAGCATGTTCCATTTCTTACCCATCCTTTAAGTACATTCCTGTTTTCAGTTCATGATATATAGATGTTCCTTTTCTTTACCCTCCTTTAGCAAATTATAAAAAATCTGCATTGAAATAGTAGTGTGTGTGTGCCACTTCTACCCTTCCTAATAGTCACATGTTATCTTTCGAGTCTCCATAGACTGATAAAAATTCTCGTACCATGTCCACCTTTGAAGGATATATATTCTAGTATGTTCCTTATTTTCCCCGTCCTTTAGCTGCTCCACGCCTAGTCTAAACCTGAAAATTCTTACTAGTATGTTCCCTGTTCTTACCTTCCTTTAGACTCATAAATTGTTGGTCTCATATACTTCCTTTATGGATACGTGCTCTTTGTAATCTTGGTTATTGATTGCTTACTCACTGTAAATCTTATGCTTTCGGAATCTGATGAAGTTTAGATAAAGGTTTTAAAACTTCCCGTGTCTCTGGTTATTATCTGAGTGAACATATAGACAAAGTACGTTTGGTATCTGCCTTTCTTTTACAGCTAGCTCCCTGATCCATTGTGGTCATAGGTACCCGTAACGGTGGATTGGTAAAATTATAGTCTGGAGACCTGCGCGTTCTATCAGTAATTTTCTGGTAGCAGAGGTGATGGTTAGGGACTAGTTAAAGGTAGGTAGAACTAGTTAAGATAGGTAGGTAGGTTATTTGCTGCTAATAGTGAAAATGTTGCTGCTAAAACAAATTTACTAATGTTTTATTGCTTTGAAAATTATGAAATGTTTTAAGTTGTTTTTCTTGCTGTTATATTGATATATGTTCTAACAAACCTCGTTAGTGATTGTTATATGTTTGTCTGGAATCCCCGGGGAAATTGAATAACGGGTGGTGAGGAGAATCCACGCCGTAGAGAGGTCACTTCCTAGAGGAAAATTGGTGCAGGTTAGGCAGAACTGGAAGCACTAATTAGGGTTTTCTGAATGTATGATTGAATAAATGGTAGCAAAGAGTTCGCTGGCAAAACTTCTATTGTGATATAACCTAGTAAGGGTCACACGGAAGGAGTAGCAGGTTCGTCTAAGCTTGATTGATAGCAAAGGAGTTCCCTAGTGAAACTTTTGGCTTAGTATATATCCCGCAGTGGATGAATCGAAGGAGTAGCAGGTTCACTAATGCTTGTGTGAAGAGTAGGCAGAAGGGATCTACTCGTAGTATTTGAAAAGTAAATAGAAGTAGTTTACTTGCAGTGAAACAAATCTTTCCTTTCTAGACACTCGAGTACAGTGGCGAATGTGTTTTCGTTATAAATTAAATAAAGCACTTGCACTTTAAGGGGTAAATCGTAGCGTTTCTTACCGTGTGAAGGAGGGAGTCAGTTGCGGAGCTGCGCTGACGTCATTTTGTGCCGCGCTGGTATTGGTTGAGACAGCGGGCGTGTAGCTGAGGCAGAATTGTAAAGGAGGGGTGAGTGCCGAAGCGTGAGACCCTGTCTCACGAAAAGGCCGCGCACCCATTGGTCGAGATTATTTGAAATCGCGCATTTGATTGGTTGCACGAAAATAAAAGACGCCTTGGTATTGGAAGTGATTTCGTAAACAACAGTGAAACGCAGGAAATTGTATGTAGCATACGTATATGCCAGAGACTAGACCTGATCCAAGATATTTAGGGTTTGGAAAAGATCAGTGGAAAGGTCGTAACTGCAGCATTATGTACTGAAATAAGAGAAAATTGACTCTTGTAAATAAAGTGAAGAATTATTTCAAAAAGGACAAGCCTATCAAAACTAGAGAAGGAGTTGTCATTCCACCACCTAAAACTCCCGCATCATTCATGATGTTTGATAAAGGGTACCACTCTTGTGTGTGGTTGGAAAACTGGGTGGAATACACTAAAAATGACGGAGGTTTGGCTTTTCCGTTAGATGGTACCTTTAACAGTAGAATTTTGTTTAATTTGAGAACCAGAATGAACGATTTACATCCCAGACCCAGATTAACGCAATATGAGGCCTTAGAAGAGTGGGAGATAGAGGCTTTTGAGCGAGATAAACCCAGAATGGACAAGGGGTTAACTAAATGGTATCCAAAATTGAAACAAGAAACCCGAGAGAAAAAAATGAAACAATGGAGACAGAATATGATAGTGGACGGACTATACCCTGTAATAGCCCTAGAAGCGCCCCTGGGAGAGAAAAGGACTGAGAAAACCAAACATTTGATGACCAGTGGGGATTCAGATGATGATTATTTGGAGGATATATTAATGAAGAATCCACCTCCTTATAATGAAGGTTCAAGGCCTTTAAGTGCTAGGGACACCTGTCTGAGACCACCTTATAGTGAGGAGTCGAGGTACCTAACTGAGAGAGACTCCTGTCTAAGACCTCCTTATGAGGAAGAGAGAAGGCCCTTAAGCACAGGAAATCCGTTTCTGAAACCTAATTATGGTGAAGGACCGAGTATGATACATCCTACTGCCCCGAACTATACCCCAACTTTGACCCCGCAGGTATTACACGAAAACCCCATGGAGAGGGTACTGCAGGAAAGGGAGCGAGAGGCCCTAGCCAAACAGAGAACAGAATTAATCCAGAAAATCTCCCAGCTAAATACAAGTCCTGAAGCCCTGACCATCCCAGTAACTATTGGACCAGTCGTTCCCTTGTATGGGGATAAACAGGGGAGTCCAAAGACTCCGATTATTACTCCAGCTGTAGTACAGCCGAGAAAAGAGCCCTTAATTGTAGATGATCAGGCAAGTGAAAGTGAATCTGAGATTTCCTTAATGGATTTACCGATCAGAGAACTAGGAAAGGGTCCGCGGAGAAGAAACACTCCTTTCACTTCAGGAGAAATTCAAATGGAATCAACTTCAGGTACTAAAAATGTCACAGTAGTGACTCCTGAAGAGATTGAGAGATGGAGTAGAGAATTAGAGAAACAAACTCCTCAATCAAAACCACTAGATATTTACAAATTAAGAATAGAGTTGGAAGAACTGATGGCTGGAAATGTGGGGTTAGACAGACTGAATACCTTTTCGGAGGAGGAGTTGCTGTTTATCTGCAAGAGTATCACCCGTAATACTAGGGTGTTCCATGAGAAACTAGTGGACACCGCGGCTAGTATGGGAATAGATATTAGCAAATCAAAAGTTTTGCAGCAACCATATCGAGCAGAATTTTCTGATAAAGATTTGGAAAACATGAATGTGTCAGGGAGAAAGGTGCAGATCAGAGAATTGCTAAACCTATTACAAAAGTGGGGAGACTTAGAAAAATGGAAATCCAGGTGGGCCAAGAAAAAAGAAGATAATAGGTCAAAACAGATGGCTTCCGAGTATGTCTTGAAAGAAGCAGACAAAGCAGAAAATGTATATCCTATGCGGGAAGTGCCAGGTGGAAAGTATGTAGATGTTCCATGGTCCCGACAGGATATTGTGTCCTTTACCAATGATTTCCCAAAATTACGAGAGAAACCTGTGGATTGGTACAGGCAGGTAGAAAGGTTTGTGAAGGTACAAAAATGCCTGTGGAAAGATCTGGATGGGTTTTTCGATATCGTAGTTCCCGTAGATTTGTGGACAGAATGTAAAATTGCTATTGGTTGGCCTAGTGAGGAATTCCCGAGGGACCCTATTACGGGAGCTCCTTCCGATGAGGTAATGAAAAAATACCATCAAGTAATGTTACATCTGAAAGGGAAGGTGCCTGCATAAGAAACTGATTGGACCAGAATAGATAGAACTACCCAGGATAGAGATGAAACTGTGCATTCTTATTATGAACAATTGTTACAGGTGTTCAAAACGTACAGTGGCCTAGATAACATTGAGATGAAGGACATGACCCATTTCATTTACAGGTTTGTAACAGGTTTAAGACCTGAAATTTGCCAATGGATCAAAGACAATAAAATCTTTTGGCAGTCTAAGAAAATTGATGAGGTTTTAAGGTATGCCAAATACTGTAAAGATGAGATGGCTGACAAACGAAAGGCCTTAAAGGAAAAAGTCATGTGGGCACAAGTAAAATTAGCAGAACAGCAAGAAAAACAATTGAGTAACATGAGTAGTAATACCCAAAATCAAGGTTCTGGGGGTGGAGGAAAACCCAGAGTAAAAATGAGCAGAGAAGAAGCCAAAAAGAAATTCCCCTGTCACGGATGCGGCCAGATAGGTCATTGGAGAGACGAGTGTCCATATGCACAGAATGGTAATATCCAAATCAATGATTTAAATCCACAGACGCAGAATGAGAAACCACGAAAGACCCAGCAACAGGTAAAGCAGAATCAGTTGCCACGTGCACCTAGGCAGAATTATAAAGGCAAAGCACAGCAGAGGGAAGACACTGAAGTGTGGGAAGGAAGGGAGAATAGAAATGCAGCTGTTTCACAATTCCTGTTAAACGACACATTTCTCTGTGATGATACCCACTGACGGTGCCTGAGGGGGGAGGACGAGGAGTGCGTACTTGGCGCCTCCTTGCCGTGGAGCAGACAGAGCCATACATTGAAGGAAAGGTTGAAGGAAATGACGTCACCTTTCTGTTGGACACTGGTGCCACTCGTTCTACTGTGAGAACAGCAGACGTTCCAAACCTACCCCTCTCGGGAGAAGCAATCCAGGTAGTTGGTGTTTCTAATCAGCTAATTAGTAACCCAGTCACAAAACCCATGGAAATTAAGATTGGAAATTTTAAAGAAATGCACAGATTTGTCGTTTGCGACTCCAGTCCTGTAAACCTGTCATGGAGGGATTTGTTGTGCAAAATGAATTGCACCATCTTTTGCACATCAAATGGCGTTGAAATTCAGACCCCAGATGAAGATAGAATTTACAAACTAATGTTAGCAAGATCCGATTCTGAAATTAAAAAGCTGACCATAGCAGATTTACCTGAAGAACTCCAAGAAACAGTAAAACCAGAAGTATGGGATTTTACTGGAAAAGATGTAGGATTAATGGCAAAGGTAGACCCGATTAAAATAACCATAAAGGAGAATACAGTGTACCCAAACATTAAACAGTACAAAATGAGTGCAGAAGTAAAAGCAGGAGTTGTCATTGAAATTAAACGATTGTTAGATGCCAAAATCATACAAGAAGTGATGAGCAGTCCATGCAATTCACCCATAATCGGAATCAAGAAACCTAGCGGTAAGTACAGGGTAGTACAGCACCTGCGAAGGGTTAACAAAATTGTGGTTCCCTGTTGTCCTGTCGTGCCAAACCCTGCAGTGATTTTATACCAAATTCCATGGAATGCTGGATTGTTTACCGTCATTGACTTATGTCATGCATTCTTTTCAATCCCATTGCATCCAGACAGCAAATTTCTATTCTCATTTGAATTCGACAGTCACGTGTTCGTCTGGAAGCGCGTCCCTCAGGGGTATACAGAAAGCCCCTCAATCTTTAATCAGATTCTGAAAAAGTGCCTTGAGACCCTAATTTTGCCCGGAAAATCAGTTCTGGTGCAGTATATAGACGACCTCTTGGTGGCGTCTAGGAGTCGAAAAGACTGTGTGACTGACACCATTGCCTTACTGAACCATTTAGGTGAGGGAGGGCATAAAGTGTCCCCAGAAAAGTGGCAATTCTGTACAACATCAGTGAAGTATCTGGGGCACCAGATAGAGAGAGGTATCAGGAAAGTCACCTCAGAAAGAATCAGGATAATTCGAAACATGGAATTGCCAAACACTCAGAAGGAAATCAGAATGTTCCTTGGAGTTGTAGGTTACTGCAGGCAATGGATTGTGGGATTTGCAGTCCTAGCAAAACCATTGATAAAAATGACCAGGAAAGGAGCAAGTGACCCAGTGGAGTGGGATGACGAAAGCATGTCAGATTTTATCAAATTACGAGATTGTCTCTGTGCTGCTCCTGCCCTAGGAATGCCTGATTATTCAAAGGATTTTGCACTGTTCTGTGATACACTGGACAATTGTGCACTTTCAGTCCTGACCCAAATTCGTGGTATGACTCGACGTCCAGTGGCATACTTTTCCTCCACATTGGACCCAGTAGCAGCTGGATTACCTGGGTGTTTGAAAGCTGTAGCTGCAACCTGCATGAGTCTTGAACAGAGTGAGTCCATTGTGATGGGACATCCAGTAACTGTGTATGTTCCGCATTCTGTTGTGATTTTACTGACAAGAACGAAAACCCAGTATCTCACACCTAGTCGGCTGACTAAGTACGAGAGAATCCTTGTAGGTGCAGGAAATGTAACCATCGAAAGATGTAACATTTTGAATCCTGCAACCCTACTACCTAGCTCATTCACAGAAGAAGTGAGGGAAGAATTTGCACATGATTGCATTGAGTTAACTGAATTCAGTACAAAACCACGCCCAGACATTAAAGAGCACCCTTTGAACCATGGAGATTATGAGCTGTTTGTAGACAGCTCATGCATGAGACACGAGGACTGTGGCTTAAGTGCTGCCTACTCGGTGTGCACTCTGGATCGTCCAGTGGAAGCATCTTATTTGTATGGAGTTAAGTCTGCACAAATAATTGCATTGACAAAAGCTTGTAAATTTGGGAGAAATTTGACAATAACCGTGTATACTGACAGCCAGTACGGTTATGGGGTTGTGCATGACTTTGGCCAATTATGGCTACAGAGGGAGTTCCTGACTTCTTCAGGTACCCCTATCCGAAATGGAAAATATGTGCAGGATTTACTGGAAGCAATCCAGTTACCAAAAGAATTGGCTGTGGTCAAGTATGCTGCTCACAAATCTGGCAATGACGATGTGACAGCCGGTAATTGTTATGCTGACCAGTTAGCCAAACATTGTGCAAAATACAAAATCTCAATCAATATAAGGGTTGGGGGAACTGGAAGCAGCTGCCAACTTTTGATGCTAGAGGGAGTGAATACATGGGAAGAGGTGAGAGACTTACAGGAAGCAGTAGAGCCCCAGGAAAAACAGAGATGGAGAAACTTTGGGTGCCGCCGGAGAGATGAAGATGGTGTCATTGTTTACCTTGATGGGTTGCCTGTGTTGCCAGACTGTATGCTTGCTCCTATGGCTAGGCTGATACATGGACATACACATGTGGGCAGGGATGCGATGATTTGCATGTTCCGCCGAACATGGTTCAATTCGAATTTCAGAAGAGTAGCAGAGGCACTCTGCCAGAGGTGTTTGACTTGCCAGCAATTTAACCCTGGAAAAAAGACCATAGTGTTACCAGGGAAAATTGGAAAGGCAGAAGGCCCCTTCATTAGACTGCAACTTGACTTCATTCAGTTGCCTCTTTGTCGAGGAATGAGATACCTGCTTGGGTAGAAGCTTTCCCTACACGTAGAAATGACAGTATCACAGTAGCAAAACTATTACTTAGAGAGCTTATACCTCGTTACGGTTTCCCGGTCTTAATTGAATCTGATAGAGGAAGTCATTTCCAGAACGAAATAATAAAATAAATCTGTGAAGCATTCAAAATCACGCAACATCTGCACTGTGCATATCGTCCAGAGGCTTCTGGAGTGGTAGAACAGATAAATGGCACAATCAAGTCAAGATTGGGAAAGATGTGTGAATACACTCAACTGGAATGGCCAGATGCTCTGCCTCTTGTATTGATGGGACTCAGAAGTATTCCAGACCGGAACACGGGCTAGAGTCCACATGAAATCCTGATGGGAAGAGCAATGTGGCAAGCATGGGTGCCAGGATACAAAATAATAAGCATATCTGATGATTTGGTGCTGGAGTATTGTAAGGAGCGGGCTGACCAAGTACGTTCTATCTCTCACCAGGTTGGGGGAGAAGACGTCGCCAGGGCAACGACTCCAACACCTAACCCGAATCCTGGTGATTGGGTCGTAATAAAGAAGCACACCCGGAAGAGATGCCTTGAGCCGAGGTGGGGAAATCCACGACAAGTGATCCTGGTAACCACCACAGCTGTAAAGTGTGCAGGAGTACCTCGCTGGATCCATGCCAGCCACACGAAGAGAGTGACTGAACCAGACCTAACTGAAGCTGAAGGTTGTCCAGCTGAAGGATCCCAAGCCATTGGTCCTGACGTAGCTGAAGGGGGACAAACGAGCTCCAGTCAAGACGATTGGGTTCCACTCATCGATCTGACAATTGACCCAATCCGAACCAGAAGCCAAGCCCAGCTAGACAGACAGTGGGATAGTGAGGACGAGACAGGTGAAGAAGAAGCTACTCAGATCATCGAAATCCATGTAAGATCTGACTCTGAGGAGGACCAGATAGGGGAAGAGCAGGTAATTGACATTCTACCCAGAACACCTACACCAGAAGAGGGACAGATAGAAATTACGGCGGAAGTTCATGCGGTAGAAAATCAAGAGTTCGAAGAGCGTGAACAGGAACAGACAGGATTAGACAATTGTGTTCAGGAAGAAGAGGTCGAAACAGATCAAAGTCAGACTCAACAGATACCTGAACAAGGCCAGTTTAGGGACCAGGCAGAAGAAACAGAAGAAAGACCTGGACCTAGTCAGGTAGGGAACACTGTTGAAGACGAATAAGACTCCAATGTGCCACAACTAAACAAAAATAAAAGAATATTGGACAAAAGCCAAGAGACAGTGGCATTCAAAAGACTCCGAAAGGGTGATTCAGTACCTCGATTTGTGAAAAGGCTGAGACTACGTTTGAAGACGATAAACGAGGAGCCTGAACAAATAAATGAGGTGTCGAGTCAAACTGACCCAGTCCACACCAAGGTAAAGAGAAGAAGTGCTCGCTTAAAGAAACTGAATAACAAGTAGCGAGTCCTGAGTGGACATATTACGTATTGGAGTAGTTTGAGAATTTGGAAATAAGTGACGAAAGTGATGAAAGTGACGAAGAAGTGATTGCTGAACATATCTGTGAAGAAGCAAACGCAACCTGAGAAGTTGCTCGAGTAAGCAAGCTGTGTAAATTTACAAAGAGGGGTTGTAACCTCTTTTGAGATAAAATGTCTGATTCTTCTGAGAGCGAAAGACCGAGACGAGGTTGTTGTAAAACATGCTGCCAAGTATGTTTGTGTAGTGTAGCTATAGTACTGATCCTCTGGATAGTACTAACAATAACACTTCCTTCTATGATGAGAAAGAACCCAAGTCTGTTCCCAAATAATAATTTACCTGACGACACCGTAGAATCACATACTAGAAAGACACCACGAAGAGTAGACTCATTGGACAAACCACTTAGCCTGAAACGGAGACAATTAAACTTAGACGCATCAGATGAGGAAGGATTACACTTTAACAAGGTTAAGAATAAGACACATTTGAATGTTTTCGCAAACCTGTTATTGCATTATGTAGAAACTATGGAAATAGACGATTGTTATGTCTGTATGAAGCTACCTACTTCTGTAGCTGAAGGTGTGACTTATCATCACCTGCCCTTAACCTATGGAATTTCCTGTAGTATACTAACTAGCTTATTCTACAAAAGAGGACCTTTACAGTATTACTATTCAAACTATGACATGACGTTTTCTGAACTTCCTGTTCGAAGAAACCTGAACCCTGTACATACGACTAGAGATGTAGCTAAATACATGAGTGACTATTTTCTAACTGTAGGGAAAATTAATATAGATGATGCACATAAAAATAACTTGACCTGTTCTTTACATGAAATGGAAAAATAATTTCTGGACATGGTAGAGAAGAGAAGAGAGAGTTTCCAAAAGAAGGCCAAATACAAGAACCACAAGGTTCCAAAATGGGCAGAGAGTATAGGGAGCACCTCAAATGGTGGAACTAATGCTGCTATGCTTTTGGATTTTGAAAAGAAAGGGAAACTCTGTCTTAAAAGAGAAATGACTAGTTATTATAACAATGTTTTTATTGGTTCCAGTGAATGTGATCATAATTACAAGTTAATTGGAGGTTGGGGTTTCAAAGATGGGACAGAGCCTCTGTTTCCTGGAATCTTTTTTATTTGTGGGAACAAGGCTTACTTCAAATTGCCCGACCATTGGTACGGGAGTTGCTACTTTGGTATTGTCTTCCCAAAGATATACCATGTGGGAAAAATCACTGGAAGCAATGAAGAAACTAACCAATTAGTACGCAATAAAAGAGAAACTGCTGGTGAGATTGTAGGAGATATTTTTAGTGCAATAATACCTGCAGTGGGAGTGGTTCTGAACTCACATAAAATTTGCAAATTGTCAAAAGTAGTAGATCGGTTATCTACTGACACTGCTGGAGGGTTCCTGATGGTCAATACCGAAATGGTTGCGGTAATATCAATGGTTTTACAAAACAGACTTGCCCTTGATACTCTATTGGCAAAAGAGTGCGGAGTCTGCAGAATGTTGAAAGCGCAACATTGTTGCACTTACATACCAGATAAAAGTGTGGAAATCCAGAGGTATGTAAGGAACATTATTAATTTGGCTAAAGAACTCAAACCACTGGAGGTTGATAGTGCCTGGAAGAGACTTACTGATGGTCTTTCCGCCGTAGGTCATTGGTTTGCTAATTTAGGTAGAAGTCTTCTGATTAAGGTACTAATGCCAATTGCAGGAATAGGTTTAGTAGTATTCATTATATTAGTTTGTTACAAATGTCGAAGGCACCGAAAAAGTATACTGTGAACCAGAGAGGGGTGAAACGGAATGTGGATGAATTTGAATTAGAAGAAATGAATAATAAGCTTTATAAAAGGGTGAAAAATTCTCACCCTAATAAAGAAACAAAAGAGAAATTGAACAGAATGTTTGAAGAAATTGAATTGGGCAAAATATGAGAAAAGTTGGCATCTGGTTCTATTTGTTTGTGATGATATAAAATATCATCAGAGAGGGGATTGATGGAGCAAGAATTCGCACGTAAAGCGGCTTCCTTGTGCTCATGAACCTCGAATAACCATAATGAACTAAATCAACTTGTTTGTCTTACTAATTTCCCTTTTATTCTGACATTTTGGGTATCCGAGTGATGCTTGCCTATGTGTTTATTAACCATAACAAAGCTTGCCTCTAAAAATGGCCGCTGCTTGGCGGGATTTTCTTCTGCGCATGCGTCGGTCACAATCACGTGACGTGACGTACTCGCAGTTCTGGTGGGAACTTTTCACGCTTGCACACTTGACTTAAGATGGCCGCTTTGTGTTCTCACATGCCGAAGCTTGTCTTGCCGCTTTCTGCTTTCTGTTCGTATCGCATTATTAATAATGCTATAGTTAATATAAAGTAAGGGGAGTCATATAGGGATTCATGGTATACAGTGTAATCATTTATTTTCTATGTTCTAAATTGTTTTCGCTTACTTTACATGTATTGAAAATCCGTGAGCATGCGGGATGAAAATACTCCATATTGAACAGCCTTTCTGCGCATGACAGTCTTCTGCCGGTGGCATTGAAACCCTGCCAAGCCAAGGTCCCAGCCAAGATGTGCCTGGGAAGATACACCTTCGCCTAGCAGAAAATGCTGAACTGTTCCAAATGTATCATAAATCATAGATGCACTATTGTAACGTTAAGATTTATGTCATGGGAACCCCAAATTCAATAGGCGGTCCCAGAGTATGCTAATTAAGTCTTGTAGAAGTGAAATGTGGTTGGTGTGTTGACTTGGCCTACTTGTGGACCAATCGAAATTGGGGATTCTTACACTTGCAACATTTGGGGGGTGGTACACTGACCCAAAAACAGTATAACTAGCCTAGGTTTAGCTAGAGAAATTGTCCGACTTGTCCGAATAGCTGACCTGTCACTGACCCAACGCACTCAATAGGTGACTGATACAGACTGCTGCGGAGTATTCTGTCTGTAATTTCCAGAGACCCAAGCGGGGTTTTGAACCTTAAGTGCTGGCGGAGCACTTTGCTGGGGAATTCGATAAGCCAATTGGGGTTCTGACTGATAGCTGCAGAGAGGGTGGAGCGCAGGCATTGCTTCCGAACTGCGGGTGCTGGTCTTACCTTGGTGGTCCTGTCCTGATCCTAACTTGGTTTCCCTGTCCTGTCCTGGGGTGTCCGTTCTGCACCTGCTGGCCTACTGGCGACTGTCTTTCCTTGGGGTTCTTCCCGTCCTTAACTGACCCGTGGCCAGGGTTGGTCTTCACACCAAACTAGGTAAATATAGAGCTGAGAAATCTATTCTGCATCTTCTAGTTTTCCTTTCTTTGCTTTAATAAAGTCATACTCTTGCATATTTGATTTTCCATGCTTTTCGCACCACTAAATGAACAGGTCATACATTATCGTTGTTATTCTAGCATGTTCCATTTCTTACCCATCCTTTAAGTACATTCCTGTTTTCAGTTCATGATATATAGATGTTCCTTTTCTTTACCCTCCTTTAGCAAATTATAAAAATCTGCATTGAAATAGTAGTGTGTGTGTGCCACTTCTACCCTTCCTAATAGACACATGTTATCTTTCGAGTCTCCATAGACTGATAAAAATTCTCGTACCATGTCCACCTTTGAAGGATATATATTCTAGTATGTTCCTTATTTTCCCCGTCCTTTAGCTGCTACACGCCTAGTCTAAACCTGAAAATTCTTACTAGTATGTTCCCTGTTCTTACCTTCCTTTAGACTCATAAATGGTTGGTCTCATATACTTCCTTTATGGATACGTGCTCTTTGTAATCTTGGTTATTGATTGCTTACTCACTGTAAATCTTATGCTTTCGGAATCTGATGAAGTTTAGATAAAGGTTTTAAAACGTCCCGTGTCTCTGGTTATTATCTGAGTGAACATATAGACAAAGTACGTTTGGTATCTGCCTTTCTTTTACAGCTAGCTCCCTGATCCATTGTGGTCATAGGTACTAGTAACGGTGGATTGGTAAGTCGTGTACACTGGAAATAAAATAGGAAGGAACAAGGATTACTGGTAGTAGAGTGCAAGGCCGCCCGATTTAGAAATATGGTAAATTGGTAATTATATGGGCCCGATACGTGTATGGTAAAATTATAGTCGGGAGACCTGCGCGCTCTATCAACTGGAATGGACTAGGAAAAGAACAGTGATCGGGAGAAGATGGGAAAATAATTTTGCTGGGATTTAGGGCAACTAAAAGGAATAATACGAGGCAAACAGTGTACCAGGGAATGGGTGGAAAGGGTCAAGGTTGCTGAGAGTAAAGTGAAAGAGCAACAGTGACAAGAAGTTAAGTGGTTAAAATGTTGAATTGATCCATGTGGAGAGGATTGGTGTTACATATGGCAGGGAGAGAGAAAGCCACAGTGTCAAATAGTATGTGTCAGTTACACAAGAGTAGGGAAGTGGATGCTGTAATGAGTGAGTCAACGTGGAAAATATAGGAGGTCAGGAAAGTAAACAGATTGCCACCTAGGTTTCCAAATAGAGGTTTGTGCCGGTGTCCTAAATGCCTTCCATTCATGCAGTTGCCATGTGGTGGTTTTCAATATGTTAATTCTGCAGAGTTGAGCATTCCACAGTCTGTGACTCTACATGACAATGCCCACAGACCATTTCCACAGCAAAGGGCAGTCCTCTGAATGGTAGTGAGTCAGCATCAAAGGGAGGTTTTTACTGCTGAGGATGGATCCTGCAAAATTAGAGCTGGCAACTGCTTATGGCGTTTCTGTACTACTTAATAGAAGTTGCAATGGAAGCTGAATATGGATTTTGACCAGGGGCAGGAAGGTACATTTTCAAATCCAAAGAGGATCAGTGAGGGTAATAGGACCAGCGAAGCATGTAATGCAATGTCAAAGGAGGTGAAGCAGAGGGCGTGGTGGTTGTACAAACAGAAATAGCAGGAGGCTTTGCCCTATGTCACCAAGGGACAATATGCTAAACAAAGCGTACCTTGAGAGGCTCGGTAATGAAATGAAGAGTTTGATGGTTATTCCATTTCAGTACCTTTGGCAATTTAAGATTATAAGCGCAACATACACAACATTTGCATCAATATCTCGTGATTTAACAATATTTTGGTGTTTTATTTTTTATTTATACCTTATCCTAATGGAAGTCAAAAACGATCATTTATACCAATCAATACCTTAATTAGTCTTATCTATCACATACCAAAGAATGCATTTAAACACACTCATATTTGTTTTTGCACTTTTAGGTACCCATTTCAATATAATTATGCACCTCATGTGCACTTCTGGCACTGCACAACGACATTGGTGTGGAACGCCGCGTAATAAGGAAGGCTATTAATGAGTGCCTTCCAAAAAGGAACACACACACAAAATCATAGGCAGTACAGTAATGTCCTATTGAATATCAAAGGTGTGCTCAGGAAAAAGAAAAAAAACCAAAACGCCATACACTGTCAATGACGAAGACATTTTACCTACTCCTCTACACTAAACAAGATTAGTGTAATAATAAACCTTTCCTGTTTTTCTTGTTTTAAGTCTGTCAAAGAGCATGTAACTGCATCAGTGATAAATGCCATCAATTTATGTTGAAAGATGCCCTGTGGAAAAGAGTTTTAATGAGAAATCTCATGGGGGAGGCTTTTACCAATTTGCTCTCACTAATAGGTGTGCTGAACTGCGCCCTTCTATCACTGCTATGGTCAATAGGAATATTGAATAGACACACCTTGATCCTGCTAGGTAGGTCGCTCCCCCTCCGCACAGCACCGCCTGTGTGTCCTTGCCCCAGCTGCCGCTGCTGAGGAAGTTTGAGGCCCTCCTCCACCCTCAGGCTACCACCTGCGCCTCATCCCTGGTGGCCAGTAGGAAGGCCGTAGGTTTGTATCATCATCTGTATCTTTATTGTATTGCCTTATTGTTATTTTGGTGTCTGTGACTGCTGTTGTCTGTTTTCCCCGGTGCCTGTATTTGGTCTGTGCCCTCTCTTCCTTCTGTTCCCTCGCTGTCCCCGTGTTTCTCTGCCCGTTTTACCTTCTGTTCCCTTCGTTGCCCTGTGTTTCTCTGCCCGTTTTTGCCTTCCGTACCCTTGATGCCCCCGTAATTCGGTGCCCTTCTCCTTGTGCTCCTATCTGCAACCACCATCATCTCATCAGCACTGCCAAGAGGACCTCCTTCAAAGACCGCCTCAACAACAATGCACACAATAGCAAGGAGCTCTTCAACATCGTGAAGGAACTCTCCAATCCCAGCTCCAACACCAATGACATCCCGCCGTCGCAAGCCCTGTGCGACCCGCTCGCCACTTATTTCCACCGCAAGATAGCAGACATCCACGACAGCTTCAACACCCAGACAGACCCAACAGACATCAACACAACAGTCTCTCCACACACCATCAACCACGACCCACTGCTAGCCTGGGCCAACGTGAGCATTGATGACACCATCAAGACCATGAGCAAAATCCACTCGGCTCCCCATCAGACCCATTCCGGCACCACATCTTCAACAAAGCCAGCAGCTCCATCGCACCCCATCTGCGCAACATCATCAGTCTCTCCCTCGAGACCGTGACCTTCCCAGAGAGCTGGAAACACGCCGAGATCAAAGCCCTACTCAAAAAACCCAAGGCGGACCCAAGAGACCTCAAGAAATTCCGACCTATCTCTCTGCTTCCGTTCCCGGCCAAGGTCATCGAGAAGATCGTCAACAGACAGCTAACCCGATACCTCGAAGAAAACAAAATCCTGGACCCTTTCCAGTCAGGGTTCTGCAGCAACCACAGCACCGAGACCCTCATCGCCACCACCGACAACATCAGGACCCTGCTGGACAACGGTGAGACCGCGGCCCTCATCCTCCTGGACCGCTCTGCTGCCTTCGACACCGTCTGCCACCGCACACTACACGCACGCCCCCACGCTGTAGGGATCCGAGACAAGGCTCCGGAATGGACCACCTCCTTCCTCTCTGGCAGAACCCAGAGTGTCCGCCTCCCTCCATTCTGATCCGAAGCCTCCAAGATCATTTGCGGCGTAACCCAGGGATCTTTCCTCAGCCCGACACTGTTTAACATCTACATAGCCCCGCTCGCACACGTCGCCCGACAGCACAACCTCAACATATTCTCCTATGCCGACGACACTCAACTGATCCTCTCCCTCACCAAGGACCCCATCACTGCCAAATCCAACCTCCACGAAGGATCAAAGGCCGTCGCCAACTGGATGAAGATCTGCAGACTGAAGCTGAACACGGATAAGAAGGAGGTCCTCATCCTCTGCTCCAACCCTTTAGCCTGGGACGACTCCTGGTGGCTGACGGCATTGGGGGCAGCCCCGACACCCACCGACATGCTCGCAATCTGGGAATCATCCTCGACTCAACGCTCTCCATGACCAAGCAAGTCAATGCCGTCTCCTCCTCCTGCTACAACACCCTCCGCATGCTCCGCAAGATCTACAGATGGATCCGGACAGATACAGGAAGAACAGTCACCCAGGCCCTCGTCAGCAGCAGACTCGACTAGGGAAATGCCCTCTACGCGGGAGCCCCGACCAAGCTCATCAAACGACTGCAACGCATCCAGAACGCCTCTGCACGACTGATCCTTGACATATCACGCCACAGCCACATCACTCCCACCTGAGAAACCTGCACTGGCTCCTCGTCAACAAGAGGATATCCTTCAAGCTCCTCATCCACGCACACAAGGCACTCCACAAGACCGGCCCAGCCTACCTCAACAGACGACTTTCCTTCTACATCCCCAACCGCCAGTTCCGCTCCGCCGACCTCGCACTCGCCACCATCCCTCGCATCTGAAGAACAACCACTAGTGGGAGATCCTTCTCCCACCTCGCCGCCAAGACCTGGAACACCCTCCCACTGAGCCGATGACAGACCCAAGACCTGCTGACCTTCAGGAGGCTCCTCAATACTTGGCTATTTGACCAGTACCGCCCCCCCCTCCCAGTGCCTTGAGACCCTCACAGGTATGTAGTGTGCTCTACAAATGACTGATTGATTGATTGTTTGACAACTGCCTATAGACCTTAAAAGCCATTGAACAGAATTCTTAGCATATTTAACCATTTCCTGATATTGAGATACATTTATCAGACAGATTCCTGGAAAACATATGCATACACTCTTTTTTAAGCCAATAGAACACTATTTTCTAGGCGTGTAAAATAACCCAGTCCACATCACTGGATGTAAAAGAAATGTTATTGCATATCATGTATGATATAAGATGAGAACTTCAGATCCTACTGGTTGTCTCAGCGTGTAGGATGCAAATTCAGACAAAAACAAATTAAGGTTATTATAGGTAATTAAAAATAATTGAAAGAGGACAAGAAGGTTTTAGAATAGCCATGTTTATTTAGTAAGAATGTTTTTTTTTAGATAAAGGAAAACTGTGAACTCCTTAATGAGTCAATGGAGGAACGATGCATGCAATGAAAATTTGCAAAAGGAGGAATGAGGGTACTGAGGATAGCTCCTATTCAAACAAGTGAAAAAATAAGGATCAATAGGTTTGGGAACAGTAACCTATTTTAAGAATAAATGAAGGCGAGAGTTGGAGGAATACCATCCAAAATAAAATCGAGGGAACAGCAGGAACAGGAGGTAAGGAGAAAAAATGTGGTAGGAAAAAGTGCATCGGAATGAGGGAAATGGTGTTAAAGGGTCATCCTCCAGGGACACCAATGTAGGAAAACGTTACACATCAGGATTCTGAAAGAGAAAGGTGAAATGTGATTAAGGGAAAGGGGATTCATGCAAATCCTGTTGACAGAATCTATTTACAGGAATTTTGGCATTTAAATATTGACAATCTTTGGCAAACTGATAGGTCTCAGTTCTAAAAGGCAGAGGAATCTGGTTTGATAGTGCTTTTGTCCATGCCATTTCCTTGAGAGTGCATTCCTTATGAAGCTGGATGGCACTCTTGTAGTGGATTCTCTATTGAAGTAAGGCCATTTCAAGATGGCCACCATGCATACACCAGTGACGTGATGCTTATGAGTCACCATGCACACGCTGTAACATATGCACACAGGCATCTAAAAGCACAGCAGTCATTTATTTATTTTTTATTTATTGTTCTTAGATGGCAGACAGCAATGTTACAAAAGTAAATTAAAAGTTACAATTTGAAAAACTACTTGTGCACCAGTGCAATACATGGAAGCCAGTGGCTCTAAAGCAATCTGCAGCTGCTTGGCCTTCATAAAAAACATAAATACTGTTGTACCGAGCACTTTCTGCACAGTCACCTCCATGAGTTTGCCTTCAACCCTCCTCTTTTAGTTTTTGATGGCTTTAGGACTCTTTACCCCTGCTAACCAGCGCTAATGTGCTTGTACTCTCTTTTTAAAACACGGTAAAATGGCCTGCACTGAATTGGAACATTTAATTTGCTTCTATGTCCCTAGTAAATAATCCTACCCAGGGACTGTAAATGTAATACTACTAGTGAGCCTGTAGCACTCATTTTAAAACCCACTAAAGCAGCACTTTAAAACTTGTCTAAGACCGCCACTAAAGGCTGTAGTGCAGTTGAAACTGCCAATTTGACCTAGCAAAATAAACCTTGTACCAGTCCTAAACTTTCCTTGTTAATTCTTATAAGTCACCCCTAAGGTAGGTTTTAGCACCTCCCAGTGCCGGGTGCATGGTATTTAATAAGTAATTCATGTGCAATTACGTTTTACATATCCTAGAAGTAAAACATTGTTATGTGGTTTTCACTGTTGCAAATCCTATCCCTCCCACTGACTAAAACACATGGCTACTTTATTACATTTAATTAGTGCTATATTTGGATTAGGATCAGTTTAGGCTCAAATGAATTGTAATTTAAAATCCTCTTTAACGGTAAAGTCAGATTTTAGGTTACAATTCTGACAATGCCACTTTGAGAAAAGTTGTCAGTTTTGTGTCCCAACAATTAGTGCCTTCTACCACTGCCCTGGGTCACATGACTGTGAGTGGATTTGGTGTTGGGGGTGGTGTATTCCTCCCGGACAATGACACAAAGCAGACTGCCAGGGTGCTAGGGGTTCCTGAAATCAGCTTTTTGTCAGCCAGAAAGTTTGGAGTCTTGACAGGGGAAGGGAAGAGCCTTCTAGGGCCAGGGGAGGGCAGTAGGACAGGGTGTATCTACACACATAAAGTCTGGCACCAGGTATAAATATTGGATGCCAAAACTACTCTTTAGATCACTTCTAATCTGTGGATGACAAAAAAAGTAGGACTGCTCTAGCATCCTGCTGCTGGAAGGATGGACCTTCTGCCCTACTGCTGGAAAGACTGCTCTGTTGCCCTGATGCCTGAGGAAGGGAGGTTGTGACTGTCCCCTGGAACCCAGGACCACTAGAGTGACTCCAAGGGCTATGTGGCTGACCAACTGTGTGAGCTACAGGGACACAGCAAGCTTCAGAGTGTCTTGCATTTTCCCAGCTAGCTAGACCCAACTGGACCTGCCTGTGCCCTTACTGCTTGCCTCTTCTAGAGTGAGTCCTGATCCCCAAAGGTGTGTACCCCTAGATATGGGATGCTTGGCTGGCATCAGAGTGTACTCCTCCTTGTCAAACCAAGGGTTCTCTCAAAACTGATGCAGAGCGATTCAATTCTATATAGGACCTTGCATTGCAGCAGCTCACAGTTCCTAATCAGCAGCCTCATCGGAATCGATGCGGCACAATGCAACTCAACACAGGACCTCACATCACAGCACCTAGCAGCTCCGGATCGGTAGCCTTTTCAGGACTGACACAGCATGAAGCAACTCACATTTGTATTATTATGAATACTGTGGATATGCACAGGTAAAGTAAAGTAAAGTAAAACTTTATTTGATCCAGACCTCAACTGAGGTCAACAAAAACAAAATTAAAATAATTTTAAATACTCATAAAAATGCTTAGCTAAACACTTTTGCTTTTTTTTAACTCACTACAAGATGGTACAGTGGTGATGTTCAGCCACCAACTCAGACAACATTAGAGTGAATTTGATAGAATAGAATAAAATCTTTGGATTGTACTTCTTGTTTAAAACAGCTTCAAGAAGCTTTTTAAAAACGTAAACAGGTTATGACAAACATATTCATTAACCGGAGAGTTACACAATGTAATCAAATCTTGAGCAGAGAAAGCGTTATACTTTAGTTGAATTGGGGTTATGTAACGTCGGCGGGCCTTAACTATGCTCTCATTAGGACAGATTAATAGAACGTGGAGCAAATCTTGTTGCCCACCTTTACAAAGTTCACATATACTTTTAGGGTTATTAGTACCATCCCAGCTAGCTGAGAAAGTAGCTAAAGGGAGTATGCCCAAAAGTAGAAGTAAAATACACCCCCTTACGCCATGCTCTAATTTAAAAAACAAGTAAGGGACAGAAGTTTTAAATTCCTTTTGTTCAGCGAACCGTTTATAGTGCTTCAATTGACAACAGTGATCTTTATCAGATTCAAAACTAATTCTAGGGGCCAAATGTTTCAAAAAGAGTTTCAGATGTGCTGGAGTCCACTCCTGTGAAATTGCAACCGTGCATTGAGACCTCCAAGGCTTTTACCATATTCTTATTAAAGGTGTACCCAGACGCTTCCTCTCTAAAAAACTCCAATTTTAACAAATGTCTTAAGGTGTCTGGGGCTGCATGTAGCAGATTGTATGCCCACCTAATAATATTACAATTACTCTGCCAAAAATTCCCGTAATCGTTAGCTCAAGACGAAGGGCTTGAACTGGGACCAACTGTGCCACTTTTATCAGTTTTCGAAGAATGGTCCCTTCTTTTACTTTTAACGATTACCACGTTTTAATTTGAGAATATTCCATGGCATATGATAAGATCGGGGGGATTTTCATATTATAGACTTCCAGCATTGAATTAAAGTGTCTGTTTCCTGTGTGAAAGATACAATCTCTGTAGAGCCCCAACATGGGAATCTGCCTTCCGGTACAGGTGGCAAAGGTGGGCTTTATCTAGGAGGTTGGAAGTGAATATTCGACCCAGATACACGTACTCTCTTACGGAATCTATTGGCTTGTCTCCTAGAGACCAAGTATAAGGCAAAGGCTTCCTTCTGCCCCTAAAGGGGAGTACTTTAGTTTTATTGAGATTTGGCATCAGGAAGTTTTCAGTTGCATAGAGATTTACAGGTAGATTCATCAAGCATTTTTGCGAGCGTAAACGGTGCGAATTGCAAAATTCGGCCGTTTGCGCCCGCAAAAATGGCATTTGAGATTCATCAATGGTTAATGAACTCGCAATTTGAAAAATCGCAAATAATTGCGATTTATCAAATTGCGATCGCATTTAAGGAATCTCAATTTGAGATTCCTTAAATGCTATTCATGAACCTTTTAAAAATTGCGAAATCGCCTTTGTCTGGAATGGGGACCTGGCGGACAGAATTGCGCTGTATGCGGATGACGTCCTCTTCTTTCTCACCGACCTGCAACGCTCGGGCCCCCGGGTCCTGGAGATTATGCGGGCGTTCGGCGAGGCATCGGGCCTCCGTCTCAACCGTAACAAATCGACCCTGTGGGTGCTGGGCGGCGGAGTGGTTGCCGACCCCTGGGCTGCGGAGTTGCGAGTGGCGACGGGAGGCCTAAAGTACTTGGGCGTTTTTCTATCGGAGTCGCGGGTTGTGGCCTGGGCGCGTGGAGTCCTGCCGGTGTGGGAACGGGTACAGGCTGATGTCAAAACTTGGTCCAGGATGCCGCTCACTATCTTTGGTAGATCGGCCATCTTCAAGATGGTGGCGCTTCCGCGTCTACTGTACCAGCTCCAGAATTTCCCATACCCCATCGGCCTGGAGTGGTTCCGTCAGGTTAACTCTGTTTTGGGTCGTTTCCTGTGGGATGGGGGTGCGGCCAGAGTAGCACTGAAGACGTGTTTTCTGTCCACATACTGTGGCGGCCTGGCCACCTCGGACCTCCTCTCCTACTACCAGGCTTCCCAGTTACTTGTTCTTAATGAGTGGTGGTATGGCGATAGAAGCGATCCGGCCTACGCCCTGGAACGGTCACTCATGGGTGACCATACGCTCCACACCATCCTGTATTCGGCTCGCCTGCGTCGTGGGTTACCCTCGGTCACAAGGGTGGTCTTTGCCGTGTGGCGACAATCCTTGCGCCGCATGGGATGGTGGGGCAAGTTGACGGCTGAGACGCCGCTTTGGCATAATGGTCTGCTCCCAGAGCTAGCGGCTCTGGCCGGCTTTGAGGGTTGGGAGGCCAAAGGGGTTACACAACTGGGCCAGGTCGTGTCTGGCACCACTCTCAAATCCTTCGAGGAGCTCCGCACGGAATTCCAGATGCCTCAGTCCCAATTCTTCCGCTACCTTCAGCTGCGCCATGCCCTCGCCCCGAGCATCGCCGGTCTCGACTCCTTGCCAGAGTTTAGCCCGATCGAGGCCAAGGTGTTTATGGGAGACTTGGGAGACAGAAAGGTCTCCAAGATATACCAGACACTTGTTGTCCACTGCTCCTCCACCCTGCACTCCCTTCGAGAGGCGTGGGAGGTGGACGTGGGTCCCCTCGATGAAGACGATTGGAGGGAGGCGCTGGAGTCCCCACGTGGAACTGCCATTGCTATCCGGCTCCGGCTCATTCAATTCAAGTACCTGCATCGGGCATACTATACACGTGAACGATTGTGGAAAGCTGGTTTGATTGCATCCCCGGAATGCTTGCGCTGTGGGTCGGTGCCCGGGTCCTTACTGCATACTGTGTGGACGTGTGGCCGGCTGACTGGGTTCTGGAGGGGTGTGTGGAGTTGCCTGGCTGAGGTGCTGGGCTGGGACCTTCCTCGTACCCACCGGTTGGGCCTACTGCACATCATGGAAGGGATTGGGGGTAACATATATAAGCGCCATTTGCTGCTCTTGGGGCTGGTTGTGGCCAAGCGAGACCTGGCCCGGGCATGGAAAGCGGTGAGGGCCCCCCCCCTTTCTGCTTGGAAGGCGGGGCTGGATTACTTCATGGGTCTGGAGAGGCCGGTCTTTGAAGCACGGGGCTGTCCTCACAAGCACTTCAAAATTTGGAAGCGTTGGGCTGACTATCGTGGTCTATTCCTGGACCCCCCAGCGGAGCGTGAGGAGGACATTTGATCACAGTGACACTGTTGGCCCGAAGTAACATTGCCCTGGTGGCGCTGCACCTACTTGCTTTTCTTTATTGCTTTCTATGCACGTGTGGTGGGGGGGGTTGGGGGGTGTCCGGGGCTGGGGGGGTGGAGTTGTGGGTTAGGGTGGGTCACTGGGGTGTTTCTATACTGAGCATATTTTATGAGTCTACTCTCGCATTTGCTGCCTATGTAATTGCTGTTTTGATACTGTCGTGGTGTTCTTCGGTTGTGGAGATGCCACATTCTCAATGCTCATTTGCTCAATAAAATTGGTTGTGAAAAAAAAAAAAAAAAATTGCGAAATCGCAATTTTTGGCCGCTATTTACTGCGAAGTCTGACTTCGTGGTAAATAGCGAAAACTTAGAAAAATGCACTTTAGTGCATTTTTCTAAGTTGTATGTTACACACACTCATGTCCTTTGGACATGTGTGTGCGCAACATCAGTCTACATTTACATTTCAGGAGTGCTACAGGGTGTCCTTTGGACACCCCTGGCACCCTTGAAATCGCATCCTTATTTGCGATTAGCAAATTGCTAATCGCAAATAAGGAAGCTGTAGAAATCGCAAATAAAATTGTGATTTCTACATGAATCCCGTTTTGCGAGTCTTTAATAGCGATTCCTTAATAATCGCTATTAAGGACTCGCAAAACGGGACAATGATTAATATGGGGGTTAGTTCATTCAAAGATCTTTGTAGACCTATCGGGGTCTGGGCAAGAATTACGATATCATTTGCGTACATCAAACACAGTATATCTACTTGAGCTAATTTTGGAGGAAAATTATTTCTTTGAGAGAGACGCCTTGGGAGATCGCTGATATAAATAGAAAATAATAAAGGAGCTAATGAGCATCCTTGTTTTAGCCCATTCTGCAAAGGGATGGGTTTGGTTAGGCCTTTTTCGACCCCCATTTGAACTCTGCACCATGTAGATGTATGTAGGGCGATTATTATTGCTAGGAGATCTTTGGGTATCCCTAATTTAGCCAATTTTCTCCATAGTGTCGGACGGTCTACACTATCGAACGCAGTCGAAAAGTCGATAATAGCACAATATAAAATTTGGCCATTTAACTTTACAAACTTATCTATCACAGTTTGGAACACAGCAATATTGTCCAATGTAGAATGCTTTGAGCGAAACCCAGCCTGATACATAGGAATTACTTTCATGGAAAAAGCCCAGTCTTTTAAGTGTTCCAAAATACAAGCAGCAAAGATCTTGCCAGAAGCATCTAGGAGAGCTATTTGCCTATAGTTTGCAGGGTTTGTTCGGGCGCCTTTTTTTAGGGGTACAACCACGCTCCCTCAGGAATTTCACCACTTTCCAAGCAATATTGAAAAAGAGGGGCTAAAAAATGTTCCCCAGTCGTCAGAGTTTTTTTGTAAAACTTTGATAGGAATCTTATCTGGACCCATTGCCGATGTAGACCTGGCAGAAGAAATCAAAGTAGAGATCTGAGCGGCTGAGATTTCCATTGTCTTTTGTTTGGGGAGTTTCATTGATGCCTGATCCAGTCCGGGGAATAAAAGGTCTTGATGGTTGGATTTATACAGCCTTAAGATATACTTTTCCCAATCTGAAGATGATACAGGAGTTGCTTCGACTGATTTTCGAATCCCCATCTGCGCAGAGATTATTTTCCAGAATGCTTTATTATTATTGTGCTTTACTGCTTGTTGGATGTCTACCCAGAAACAATTTCTCAGAGCTTGTCTTTCTCCCGCCTTATTACGTTGGAGTTGTTTTTTCAGTTTCCTTATTTCTCCTGGTCTATAGGCGCTAAAAGAACTAAATTACATTCTAGTCAATTTATTTAATTGTCGAGAAATATTGTTCTCCTGAGTTTTTCCTATCTGGCATGTTTTAACACATTCGCGTCTAGAAATACTACCTTGGAGAGAGGCGACTACCGTCTGCAAGGTCACCTCAAATCTATTTATTGGATTACCGGTCTTGCTTAGTGATGTTAGCAATTCTTGTGAGATCATATGATTTGTTTTACTAATAGCTTTAGAATTCCAATGGATCCTTCCTGTTTTCTGATTTAAGACTGCCTGGCCTTCATAGGAATGGAGTGACCATGGAATGGGGTGCTGGGTATGAATTTGAACTTCGACAGTAAGTAATGTATGATCGCTTTCATGTGAATGTCTAGTAGAAAGCAATTGAACCTTTGAGAATAAGTTTAGGCTGCAGATGAAATAGTCTATGATAGAAGACTTAGGGGCTCATTAGGATGGCGGACGGACCTGCGTCTGTCCGCCACCCTAGAGGAGGAGGGACCGTCCGCAGGGGTAGCGGCGGTCTCTCCAGTGCAATTAGGATGTGACCGCCAGCCTGGCAGTCACATCCTCAATATTTAACCTTGCGGCGGGTGCTGCTTGAAGCAGCACCCGCCGCAAGGTTAAATATGCACGCTTAGCATTTGCATGCACAAAGCGGCAGGCACCGCGTGGTGCCTGCCGCTTCATGCATGCAAATGCAGGGGGGTTGTACCCCCCATGTGCACCCCCCACCACCCCAATCACCCTGGGGGCCCGCAACGGGCCCCCAAAGAAATCACCGTATGCCTTTCCACGGTGGAGAATCCGCCGCGGAAAGGCATCTGTTTTCCGCCATCCTAATATGGCTGGCTGTGTCTGATAGACACCGCCAGCCATGTTAGAGCTTTTCCGCCGCGGTCGTAAGGCGACCGAGTCGGAAAAGCTGCGGACCGATTTTGAGACCCACCGCCATCCTAATTTGGTGTTGGGTCTTTTGTGCCTCCCCAGCGGTTTTTCCGCATCCTCCGGGCCGGCGGTGGCTTCCGCCGGCCCGGAGGATGCGGGAAAGTCGCGATCGTAATTCCCCTCAGTTGGGGCCAATCTGGTAAATGCCGCTGGAATATCTCCCTCTTTTCTCCCATTAATTATTACGCCATTAATTGCTTCAATGGATGACAGCAACATTTTCCCCTTTTTATCTGCTTTTAATTCATCAGGAAAAACAGGAATTGGAATCTAACAGGCTTCTTCATGTGGAGATTTCCCCCTGCTATATATTAGTGAATTTGAGATCTTCTCGTTGAAGTCCCCAGCCATTATCATCATAGGGAATCCCCTTACTCCTAATATTTATTTGATTTCCTTGAATGCTTTAATCAGGATTTGATCTTTTGAGATTCCTGGTGGAAAATATATGTTAAAAAGTAAGAGTTCGGATGAAGACTCCAATCTTTCTTTCCAACACCTAATGCTGATGCATTGAACATTTGGGAGTGATAGGTCGATTTCCTCTGGGTCCCAGTCAATCTCTTCTCTCAATAGGATTGCTAGGCCTCCTTTTGCGTGACCTCTTCTGGAAGCCTCTGCTGCTTTTGCAAACACCACGTAATCTTTTTGCGCAAAAGTTGTTGTTGACCATGTATCTTGAAGTAACATTATAGACGGTGGGTGTTCCAGAATAAAATGCAATTTTTCAGTTGTCTTTCCCTCGATGTTCCATGATGTAATAACATGCCTAGCGCTAAAGAGGTAGTTTCAGATCTTTGCCCAGCTTATTCCTGTTTAAAGAACCCGCAATCCAAGTCCAGGAATTTTCATCCAGATACGGTTTTTGCCGTAAGTCTGATCCTTCCGAAATTTGCAGAACGCCATCTTTTATTGAGATCTGCAGGGGAGTATCTTGCACATATTTCCTTTCTATTTCTTCCGTTCTCAGTTGTTTAAAGTTATTAATAGAGATGCCTTTTATTCCTTCAACTTCCCTTTACATATGGAGCTTGCCTTCTTAACCATAGCAATATCATAACCATTTTTATGAAGAGTGCTTTGTTCTTTAATTTTAATAGCTGGAACGACGTTAGACCAAAACTCAACACGGGCCACCGAGCAGTTTGTTTTGTCTGGAAAAGAGACAAATTTTATTTCACCGGAGGTTAACGAATGAAGCAGTCCAATCTCCTCGATTTAATGGCCATTTGCCGCTAGAGAAAATGTCTGTAAAATCTAGTACGTTTTGAAGTGAGACCTTGGGATCATCTTTAGCATCTAATATGTCACCATTACCCTCTGTCATATATTCTTTCTTATATTCTTTTGGTTGTGTGCAATTCGAAGAGTAACTCAGAGCTAGCGGATTTAATGCTTTACTACCTTTTGTTTCCATTTGAGTGATTTTTGGAGAGGACTTCTGACAAGTATTATTATATGGTCCATTGCTCTTGGGGATGTTGGTTTCTTCCTTATCGTGTTCAGCTTGACTTACTTGAAGAAATTTTATTTTTCGCGATGCTCTTTTTGATATTCTTCTTTTAACTTTTTTCTTTGACAGTTTTGGTATATTCTTTTTCCCGGCCTTATGTTTCTCCTTTTTTTGGGTCGATCTTATGGGTTCCAGAGGAGTTAAATTGATCCAAGGAGACAAGTCCCATTTCCTCTCAGATAGTCGAGAAGGAGAAAGACCTGTTTTTTGTTTTCTTGCTATAAAGATCGGAAAGAAAGAATTTGTTTTTTTGGTGACGCTCCCCTTATCTCTTCCTGGCCCTGGTTCTTTAAATAGTTTTCGAAGAGAATAAATTTCATCGCCATTTGGGGGATTCATTTTTTAATTTTTTGGTATTTGGTCCTTTTCTATTTGGCTTCCCTTCTGTTTTTCCCCCTTTTCTTGCATAGGCGAGATACAAGGGACCGAGGTAGTTACATGACACTTACTTTTTCTGCCCGCGTCATGCTGTGGGCTAAGACTTGCAAACACAACAATGATGGACAGAATGTGGATCAATGTCACACATTCACCCCAGTCCAAAGATCTGGGCCCAAATCCATCGTTTTTCCACTCCACACCACCCTGGGTTAGACAATGGCGATATGCAAATCAGCGCTGATCCTGTGCCCCATGGGAACAGTCCAGTCCGAACTACAAAAGCCATGTCCTTCCCAGAACGGAAACAAGCATCCGAGGACCGGCCCGGTTTCGAGGTAACACCTCTCTTCAGCCCGGCTAGCTTGATTCCAGTGGTGTGAAGTGCCTGGGACTCACGTCTGAGCATCCCCAGTACACTTAGAGCGGTAACTGCAAACACAACAATGATGGACAGAATGTGGATCAATGTCACACATTCACCCCAGTCCAAAGATCTGGGCCCAAATCCATCGTTTTTCCACTCCACACCACCCTGGGTTAGACAATGGCGATATGCAAATCAGCGCTGACCCTGTGCCCCATGGGAACAGTCCAGTCCGAACTACAAAAGCCATGTCCTTCCCAGAACGGAAACAAGCATCCGAGGACCGGCCCGGTTTCGAGGTAACACCTCTCTTCAGCCCGGCTAGCTTGATTCCAGTGGTGTGGAGTGCCTGGGACTCACGTCTGAGCATCCCCAGTACACTTAGAGCGGTAACTGCAAACACAACAATGATGGACAGAATGTGGATCAATGTCACACATTCACCCCAGTCCAAAGATCTGGGCCCAAATCCATCGTTTTTCCACTCCACACCACCCTGGGTTAGACAATGGCGATATGCAAATCAGCGCTGACCCTGTGCCCCATGGGAACAGTCCAGTCCGAACTACAAAAGCCATGTCCTTCCCAGAACGGAAACAAGCATCCGAGGACCGGCCCGGTTTCGAGGTAACACCTCTCTTCAGCCCGGCTAGCTTGATTCCAGTGGTGTGGAGTGCCTGGGACTCACGTCTGAGCATCCCCAGTACACTTAGAGCGGTAACTGCATACACAACAATGATGGACAGAATGTGGATCAATGTCACACATTCACCCCAGTCCAAAGATCTGGGCCCAAATCCATCGTTTTTCCACTCCACACCACCCTGGGTTAGACAATGGCGATATGCAAATCAGCGCTGACCCTGTGCCCCATGGGAACAGTCCAGTCCGAACTACAAAAGCCATGTCCTTCCCAGAACGGAAACAAGCATCCGAGGACCGGCCCGGTTTCGAGGTAACACCTCTCTTCAGCCCGGCTAGCTTGATTCCAGTGGTGTGGAGTGCCTGGGACTCACGTCTGAGCATCCCCAGTACACTTAGAGCGGTAACTGCAAACACAATGATGGACAGAATGTGGATCAATGTCACACATTCACCCCAGTCCAAAGATCTGGGCCCAAATCCATCGTTTTTACACTCCACACCACCCTGGGTTAGACAATGGCGATATGCAAATCAGCGCTGACCCTGTGCCCCATGGGAACAGTCCAGTCCGAACTACAAAAGCCATGTCCTTCCCAGAACGGAAACAAGCATCCGAGGACCGGCCCGGTTTCGAGGTAACACCTCTCTTCAGCCCGGCTAGCTTGATTCCAGTGGTGTGGAGTGCCTGGGACTCACGTCTGAGCATCCCCAGTACACTTAGAGCGGTAACTGCAAACATAACAATGATGGACAGAATGTGGATCAATGTCACACATTCACCCCAGTCCAAAGATCTGGGCCCAAATCCATCGTTTTTCCACTCCACACCACCCTGGGTTAGACAATGGCGATATGCAAATCAGCGCTGACCCTGTGCCCCATGGGAACAGTCCAGTCCGAACTACAAAAGCCATGTCCTTCCCAGAACGGAAACAAGCATCCGAGGACCGGCCCGGTTTCGAGGTAACACCTCTCTTCAGCCCTGCTAGCTTGATTCCAGTGGTGTGGAGTGCCTGGGACTCACGTCTGAGCATCCCCAGTACACTTAGAGCGGTAACTGCAAACACAACAATGATGGACAGAATGTGGATCAATGTCACACATTCACCCCAGTCCAAAGATCTGGGCCCAAATCCATCGTTTTTCCACTCCACACCACCCTGGGTTAGACAATGGCGATATGCAAATCAGCGCTGACCCTGTGCCCCATGGGAACAGTCCAGTCCGAACTACAAAAGCCATGTCCTTCCCAGAACGGAAACAAGCATCCGAGGACCGGCCCGGTTTCGAGGTAACACCTCTCTTCAGCCCGGCTAGCTTGATTCCAGTGGTGTGGAGTGCCTGGGACTCACGTCTGAGCATCCCCAGTACACATAGAGCGGTAACTGCAAACACAACAATGATGAACAGAATGTGGATCAATGTCACACATTCACCCCAGTCCAAAGATCTGGGCCCAAATCCATCGTTTTTCCACTCCACACCACCCTGGGTTAGACAATGGCGATATGCAAATCAGCGCTGACCCTGTGCCCCATGGGAACAGTCCAGTCCGAACTACAAAAGCCATGTCCTTCCCAGAACGGAAACAAGCATCCGAGGACCGGCCCGGTTTCGAGGTAACACCTCTCTTCAGCCTGGCTAGCTTGATTCCAGTGGTGTGGAGTGCCTGGGACTCACGTCTGAGCATCCCCAGTACACTTAGAGCGGTAACTGCAAACATAACAATGATGGACAGAATGTGGATCAATGTCACACATTCACCCCAGTCCAAAGATCTGGGACCAAATCCATTGTTTTTCCACTCCACACCACCCTGGGTTAGACAATGGCGATATGCAAATCAGCGCTGACCCTGTGCCCCATGGGAACAGTCCAGTCCGAACTACAAAAGCCATGTCCTTCCCAGAACGGAAACAAGCATCCGAGGACCGGCCCGGTTTCGAGGTAACACCTCTCTTCAGCCCGGCTAGCTTGATTCCAGTGGTGTGGAGTGCCTGGGACTCACGTCTGAGCATCCCCAGTACACTTAGAGCGGTAACTGCAAACACAACAATGATGGACAGAATGTGGATCAATGTCACACATTCACCCCAGTCCAAAGATCTGGGCCCAAATCCATCGTTTTTCCACTCCACACCACCCTGGGTTAGACAATGGCGATATGCAAATCAGCGCTGACCCTGTGCCCCATGGGAACAGTCCAGTCCGAACTACAAAAGCCATGTCCTTCCCAGAACGGAAACAAGCATCCGAGGACCGGCCCGGTTTCGAGGTAACACCTCTCTTCAGCCCGGCTAGCTTGATTCCAGTGGTGTGGAGTGCCTGGGACTCACGTCTGAGCATCCCCAGTACACTTAGAGCGGTAACTGCAAACACAACAATGATGGACAGAATGTGGATCAATGTCACACATTCACCCCAGTCCAAACATCTGGGCCCAAATCCATCGTTTTTCCACTCCACACCACCCTGGGTTAGACAATGGCGATATGCAAATCAGCGCTGACCCTGTGTCCCATGGGAACAGTCCAGTCCGAACTACAAAAGCCATGTCCTTCCCAGAACGGAAACAAGCATCCGAGGACCGGCCCGGTTTCGAGGTAACACCTCTCTTCAGCCCGGCTAGCTTGATTCCAGTGGTGTGGAGTGCCTGGGACTCACGTCTGAGCATCCCCAGTACACTTAGAGCGGTAACTGCAAACACAACAATGATGGACAGAATGTGGATCAATGTCACACATTCACCCCAGTCCAAAGATCTGGGCCCAAATCCATTGTTTTTCCACTCCACACCACCCTGGGTTAGACAATGGCGATATGAAAATCAGCGCTGACCCTGTGCCCCATGGGAACAGTCCAGTCCGAACTACAAAAGCCATGTCCTTCCCAGAACGGAAACAAGCATCCGAGGACCGGCCCGGTTTCAAGGTAACACCTCTCTTCAGCCCGGCTAGCTTGATTCCAGTAGTGTGGAGTGCCTGGGACTCACGTCTGAGCATCCCCAGTACACTTAGAGCGGTAACTGCAAACACAACAATGATGGACAGAATGTGGATCAATGTCACACATTCACCCCAGTCCAAAGATCTGGGCCCAAATCCATCGTTTTTCCACTCCACACCACCCTGGGTTAGACAATGGCAATATGCAAATCAGCGCTGACCCTGTGTCCCATGGGAACAGTCCAGTCCGAACTACAAAAGCCATGTCCTTCCCAGAACGGAAACAAGCATCCGAGGACCGGCCCGGTTTCGAGGTAACACCTCTCTTCAGCCCGGCTAGCTTGATTCCAGTGGTGTGGAGTGCCTGGGACTCACGTCTGAGCATCCCCAGTACACTTAGAGCGGTAACTGCAAACACAACAATGATGGACAGAATGTGGATCAATGTCACACATTCACCCCAGTCCAAAGATCTGGGCCCAAATCCATTGTTTTTCCACTCCACACCACCCTGGGTTAGACAATGGCGATATGAAAATCAGCGCTGACCCTGTGCCCCATGGGAACAGTCCAGTCCGAACTACAAAAGCCATGTCCTTCCCAGAACGGAAACAAGCATCCGAGGACCGGCCCGGTTTCAAGGTAACACCTCTATTCAGCCCGGCTAGCTTGATTCCAGTAGTGTGGAGTGCCTGGGACTCACGTCTGAGCATCCCCAGTACACTTAGAGCGGTAACTGCAAACACAACAATGATGGACAGAATGTGGATCAATGTCACACATTCACCCCAGTTCAAAGATCTGGGCCCAAATCCATCGTTTTTCCACTCCACACCACCCTGGGTTAGACAATGGCAATATGCAAATCAGCGCTGACCCTGTGCCCCATGGGAACAGTCCAGTCCGAACTACAAAAGCCATGTCCTTCCCAGAACGGAAACAAGCATCCGAGGACCGGCCCGGTTTCGAGGTAACACCTCTCTTCAGCCCGGCTAGCTTGATTCCAGTGGTGTGGAGTGCCTGGGACTCACGTCTGAGCATCCCCAGTACACTTAGAGCGGTAACTGCAAACACAACAATGATGGACAGAATGTGGATCAATGTCACACATTCACCCCAGTCCAAAGATCTGGGCCCAAATCCATCGTTTTTCCACTCCACACCACCCTGGGTTTGACAATGGCGATATGCAAATCAGCGCTGACCCTGTGCCCCATGGTCCTCGGATGCTTGTTTCCGTTCTGGGAAGGACATGGCTTTTGTAGTTCGGACTGGACTGTTCCCATGGGGCACAGGGTCAGCGCTGATTTGCATATCGCCATTGTCTAACCCAGGGTGGTGTGGAGTGGAAAAACGATGGATTTGGGCCCAGATCTTTGGACTGGGGTGAATGTGTGACATTGATCCACATTCTGTCCATCATTGTTGTGTTTGCAATTACCGCTCTAAGTGTACTGGGGATGCTCAGACGTGAGTCCCAGGCACTCCACACCACTGGAATCAAGCTAGCCGGGCTGATGAGAGGTGTTACCTCGAAACCGGGCCGGTCCTCGGATGCTTGTTTCCGTTCTGGGAAGGACATGGCTTTTGTAGTTCGGACTGGACTGTTCCCATGGGGCACAGGGTCAGCGCTGATTTGCATATTGCCATTGTCTAACCCAGGGTGGTGTGGTGTGGAGTGGAAAAATGATGGATTTGGGCCCAGATCTTTGGACTGGGGTGAATGTGTGACATTGATCCACATTCTGTCCATCATTGTTGTGTTTGCAATTACCGCTCTAAGTGTACTGGGGATGCTCAGACGTGAGTCCCAGGCACTCCACACCACTGGAATCAAGCTAGCCGGGCTGATGAGAGGTGTTACCTCGAAACCGGGCCCGTCCTCGGATGCTTGTTTCCATTCTGGGAAGGACATGGCTTTTGTAGTTCGGACTGGACTGTTCCCATGGGGCACAGGGTCAGCGCTGATTTGCATATCGCCATTGTCTAACCCAGGGGGGTGTGGAGTGGAAAAACGATGGATTTGGGCCCAGATCTTTGGACTGGGGTGAATGTGTGACATTGATCCACATTCTGTCCATCATTGTTGTGTTTGCAAGTGGGCTAAGACTTAGCATATGTGTTGTTTTAACTGGTACATTTGAATGAACCATTTGTTTTTTCCTTTTTTTGCCTACGAGATATTGAAGGATTCTGGTTTGAGTTTCTAAGATCTGATCCGAATTTTCCAGATTCTTCTCCAGAGGTGTTAATATCGAGTCCATAATTCTCTGTAGTGACAGGATAGTATTAGATACAGGATCTTGTCTGGGTGCTGATTGAGGCATAATAAACGACGGGAACTCAGTAGATTGAGAGAGATTTTGATCTAGCTTTAACAAATTACTCGGTGTACTGGATAATATACGGATGGATTGCCTTTGAGCATTATTAGAGTCAAGATGAACAGGTGAGATGAGGTTAAGATCTGGTAGAGTAAAATCAGTTGGTGCGACTTGTCTCAGGCCCTCCTTTATTTTCGTTTTAGAGAATATTCTTGGAGGGTCTGTCATGAGCGAGAGATTCTCACGCTCTTTGTGCTCGTGGGATGTTGTTGGATCATACATTTCTACAGGATCTGGCGATTGAGCATTTTTGTGAGGTTCATCCTTAGATGGGAGGGCTTTGAAGGCTTGGTCTTCACTTATAGCGTCAGCTTTTCCTTTTACGATAATTGCGGATTGCTTTGTCTGATCCTCTGTAGACGATATCGCTGTAAGTGAGAAGAAATTCATTATTAAAAGTTTCTCTGTTGGAGCCGAAGTTACAGCTTGAGACATTGTACATGAGCTCTTGTAGTTGACTGAGGATCGCGTTGTTCCCACTTTTTCCATATTGTGGTATATAAATAAATTATACCGGATCTATTTTTGTCTAGGCATAGCAATAACAGATAGCTCAATAAATAAGAGTCAAGATTCGAGGTAGTAGGAGTTTTGCAGGTTTAATACAGCATAAAGGACAGGAACAGGACAACCTGCATAGGAATAGGATGGCAGAGCCCGGCAGCTGCCGGGGCTGGATCTGGGATGAGCGCGCTAACATTTAATAACAATACACGATCATATATACTAAAACAGTTGCATTACAATACATACGATAGGCGGAGCAGTGGGTGTGGTCAATAGCAGTCGCGAAAGATAAGGGTGAAAGTAGGTGTAACAGAGGCGTATACATAGACATGTGATGCAAACGTAACAGAATATGTCATGAATGGGGTGGAGACATGGAGGGGGCTACCTAAGGAGCCGGGACCTCTAACCTAATGGTGCGCGCAAACTGACAATGACGTGTTACTAGGAGAAGCTGGGGGCTATGAACTCTGTGCTAGGAGCAGAGACTGAAGTCTGGAAAGTCTGGAGAGTCAGGGCACATGTACCTAAACAGTATCTAGTATCTGATGTTTAGAGAACATGTTGATAGAATCCAAAAGTCATCAGGGTAAAGGCTAACGGACTCTAAGACTGGAGCATGCATTATTCTACATGTAGTGCGTGATGAAGAATATTAAATGACCATTAAATGCAGTATTTCTCTTACATGGAGACGTAAAGGCTAGACAATGACGGAAACTATTGATGCGATTCAGTAGCTTAGGAATGCAGAGAAGGAGGGCTGGACTGATAACTAGAATCATAACATACTCTTGGCAGACTCAGAGGCAGAGCCAGGCCGAGCCGGGCACTGTGAGGCAGGAAGTAAGTGAAGGGTCGAGGATACAAGTGGGGGGCTGTATCGCTCCTCAGCGAGGACTCAGAAGACAGGAGCTGAATCTAGTGTCCGGGCCCTTTTGAGGCCTAGAAACGGGGACTTTACAATGAAATAACGTGCATACTGAGAAACGTGGCAACGTAACTTTACATAGGCCTGATACTCGTAGCTTTCACGAGAACTGGAAACTGGCATACTAGAGATGGACACAACTGTAATTGCGTCTTTAATCGAACATGGGGAATACATATGCATATTAATCATGCACAGATAACATATGATGGAGGACGCGTAGGGACACAGAACATGGCAAAATTTACTTTTCCACATTCCCTCCTTGTCACTACGTTTCCATCAGGAAACATCAATATTCATGATACCATCTATCATTTCATACAGTATCATTTGCTCGTCTCGAATTTTCTTGGAACGGGATTTAGAACGGGACTTAGGACTAGGAATACAAGAGGTAGCACAAATGCCACAAATCGCACATTGTATACAGAGGCAGCAACTGAATATGATCGCTACTGCAATACCCAGAAATGACAATACTTTCCATCCCCAGGCGGAAATTATATTCCAGAACCAACCGGACCATGTCCAGGTGCCTGGATCTTGGTGTAACATATGGGCAATTTTATGGAGTCTGGTTATAGCTGAATAAACAGACGGCGCGTTATTAGGAATGAAAATGCAGCAACTAGATCCGATGACTCTACATGCCCCGCCCCTATCGGCCAGTACGACGTCAAGGACGAGACGATTCTGGAGCACGACAATTCTCATAAAGGATTGTTCTTCGGTTAAGTTACCTAGAGCAGAAGTAGTCTCAATCACTACTGCTTCAAGTGTTCTGGTTAATCTACGTATCAGTTTACTATTTACGACAGTACCTAAGTAGGGGAAGACACCTTTATTGATATCTATGTATTGTTCTAGAGCAGTTTCAGTATAATCGACAATCGGGAGATTTCTCTTGTGTCTAGTATGTACTAGGTGGGAATTCCTATGATAGTCAGGTGGGGCTAGAAAAACTGGTGGCAGTAGGAAGGCAATGTAACATGTACCATCCCAATCAAGGGGCAGACGAACATATGCAGTTTGACCACAAATAAAATAAGAATGACGTGAAGCTTTGAAAATAGATTTCCTACTGTCACCATATTTGACAATAGTAGTACAATCACTATGTCCTACATGTATGGAACCATAATTTCTAACACATAATTCGCCTTTGACTGGTAGTACTGAAATAGCAGGTAAGTCTGGAGTAGTATCAGACTGAACATTCAGGACCATGTAATTCGAAGAATAATTCCCTAAATTGTAAACTTCGTTTTCGAGATCTAACCCTGTTCTGTGGGGAAGACCTTGCTTGTCTGGGAAACATGTACTGTTAAGAAAAGACATATCTGTTGAGGATGATGTTAACGTGGACCATGCTCCACACGAACCATTATGTGAAAATGGATAAGGAAAGAGTGGCAGAACTCCCTTCGGTGTCTGGAAAGGGGGGAGTCGACCACACACCCAACAATTAGTGGCATTGCTGGTCTGGTGTGAATAATGTAACATGCGGATAAAAGAATTGTTACGCATAGCGAGGCGGTAAGAGAGTTCATGAGGAGGCAGATCACTAAACGTGTGCTCTACTGTAACATTAGAGGACTTATTTACATGAGAAACTGGAAAATACAAGTAAAATGCATAACTGGTGCAGGAAATCATAATGCTGAGAAATAATATGAAACTTAGAAAAACGATACATCGGATTGAGTTTTGACTAACTCTCTCACTATGGGGGTCTATTTTATACATGTCAGAAACCGGTCTAACCGTTTCACCTAGGGGAGGACTTAGACAATCAAACTGGCTGACTTATTTTACTAGACCTTAACTTTTTCTTATACTCCTGTTGCGGAGTTGTCTCTAACAGGGAGGGTGCAGTATCATTGTCTTTTGCGGGACAGTCCTTAAGAATAGTACTTTGGCAGTCCTTTAAATCCTCGGAAATGTTCTTTGAAACTGGTTTCAATCCATAAAATTTTTTGATGTGTGAAAGATGCACCCAGCCTTTTCGTCCCTCCAACTTCACGGCTGTACGGGTGGCCAAGAGAACCTGTCGGGGCTCCTTCCAGCGAGGCTCCAGCGGACTTGAACGATCGAAATTTCGGACAAGAACCATGGATCCGGGAACGATTTCATGCGGTGCCACCTCGGTATTGTCTGGAAATGCGGCAGCAACCTGTGAACGACAAGAGTTGAGGGCAGACATCAAGGAAGCTAGGTAATCTGTCAGCATATTACTTGAAACATCGGTAATACTTCGGGGTCTAGGTGTACCCCACATGTTAGGGGGGCGGCCGAATACGACCTCATACGGGGACAGACCTGATCTGGAATGTGCGACCATGCGCATGTAGAACAGAGCAACTGGCAGAGCTACTAGCCAGTCCACACCTTTCTCTTGACAAACTTTTGCAATTCGGATTTTCAGGGTCTGATTATGTCTCTCTACGAGACCAGCTGCTTCAGGATGGCGTACACAATGGAACTTCCATTGGTACCCTAACAAAAGGGAAACATGTTTCATCAACTCGGATGAGAATGGCTGGCCGTTATCAGAATATACGACCCTAGGGAGTCCATAACGGGGGAAGAACTCACGAACCAACTGCTTGGCAGTGTGTAATCTGGGACTGGATATGCCTCCGTCCACCTGGACAAAGCGCATACAACTACAAGGACATACTTGAAACCTCGACATCGCTCCATCTGAATATAATCCATTTGGAGGACTTCAAAAGGGTGGTCAGGAGGTTGGAATCCACCTTGTTCCACCGGGACACTTTTACCTGGATTAAACTGGCAACATATCATACAGGTACGGACTTTCTGCTTGGCTGCAGCTCGTAAATGCTTGTTGAACCAAATGTTCTGGATACTATCTAACATAGCTTTTTCTCCTAAATGTGCTGGACTATGTGCGGTATTGATAATGACTTGAACCATAGAATCGGGGAGAAACCATGTGGCTTTACCCTTCGTTACCCATCCCTGATCTGTCTGGACCCCTCCTTGTTCAGACCATTTCTTGATTTCATCGGGAGTAGCATGTAACTGGATATCTATGACATCTTGAGTAGGGTCCTTAACTGTCATACAGGTAGTTGGATCTGGAGTGTATGTCGGTGTCTTATTTACTGGAACGTCTGGTGTCTGTGCTGTAAGCTTGGCTGTGCGATCTGCTAGATCATTACCTTGAGAAATAATGTCAGTGACTTTCGTATGTGCTTTGCACTTCATGATAGCAATAGATGTCGGTAAATGTATAGCATCTAACAGAGCCTGAATAAGGAGACCATGCTGAATCTTGGTTCCATGAGAAGTCATGAAACCTCTCTCCTGCCAGAGCACTCCAAAGTCGTGTACGACTCCAAATGCGTAACGTGAATCTGTATAAACATTAACTTTCAGGTTCTTGGCGTGTATGCAGGCTTGCGTCAGAGCAACTAGCTCTGCTGCTTGAGCAGACAGGGTGTCAATACGGTGTGTTTCAATAACTTCAGTGTCAGTAGTCACTGCATACGCGGCTACTAGTTCTCCTGTACTTGTTCTCATACATGAACCATCCACATAAAGTGTCAGGTATGGATCTGGTAATGGAATATCTGTCAGATCTTGTCTTGGCTTAGTCATAATGTTAACTACTTCCACACAGTCGTGTGTGGCAGGATTTGAATTAACTGACGGTAACAGTGTAGCAGGATTTAGAACGTTGCAGCGTCTGATTTCTATGTGTGGCTGGAACAGTGTCAATTCATAACCTGTTAAACGCGCAATTGTCAAGTGCTGAGTCTGTGTTCGGTTTAAAAGAACTTCCACGGAGTGTGGAACTTGTACTGTCAAGGAATGTCCTAATACTATGGAATCACTTTGTCTGATAGCTAGTGCTGTGGCTGCAACTGACTTGAGGCACGCAGGCAGAGCCTGGGCTACAGGATCTAATGTGCTCGAAAAATAAGCACAAGGCTTGTACTGTCCTGCTTGATCTTGTGTGAGAACAGATAATGCTGTACCTTCGCGTTCTGTGACGAAAAGTGTAAAAGACTTACTGTAGTTCGGTGTTGCTAGAACTGGAGCTTGACATAGGGCTTTCTTTAACTCATTGAAACTAAGTGCATGTTCAGATGTCCAAGGGAGAACAGTCGATACGGCTGCCTCCTGTGTCGTTAACTGTATCAGTGGTTTAGCTAGAAATGCATACTGAGGAATCCATTGTCTGCAATAAGAAGTAAGGCCAATAAAAGCACGTACCTCCTTCTGGGTCTTGGGCTGAGGAATACTCGCTATTAACTGAATACGGTCTGGTGTCAACTGCCTACCCCTCTTGGACAGTAAGTGGCCTAAATAGATCACTTGCTGGACACAGAATTGAAGCTTAGAAGGGGACACCTTGTGCCCCATCTCGGCAAGGAAATACAAGACAGTAAGGGATGCTCGCTCGCAAGCACGTTCAGAACGGGCTGTGATCAGTAGATCATCGACATACTGGAGCAGGGCAGTGTCAGCTGGTATGTGAATATTGTCTAGTTGTCTCTTAAGTGCTTGACTGTAAATACTAGGACTTTCTGTGAAACCTTGAGGAGCTCGTGTGAACATATAGCTCCTTCCATTTAAACAAAATCCGAAAAGAAACTGGCTGTCTGGATGAATGGGGACACTGAAAAACGCGTTCTTGAGGTCTTTGACTGTGAAAAATGAGGCTTCAGAATCAATGGCTGTCAATAGGGAAGAGATATCTGGGACAACTGGATACTGGGGAATAATACATTTATTAAGCTCTCGGAGATCAATCACTAATCGATATACTGGGGGTGCATTTGGATCAGTACGTTTCATGACTGGAATGATCGGAGAATTACATACATTGGAGTCAGTTTCTACAACTACTCCTTGAGCCATGAGCTCGTCAATAATTTTGGATAAGGCTGCTACAGCCTCAGGTGGCAGTCTGTACTGCCTGATTCGTGGTAACACTACACCTGGCTTGAGAGTCACACGATGGGGTGTGATTTGCATATAACCAACATCAGTTGGACCTTGCGCCCATAGATGCTGCGGAACATTAGACAATCTCGGATCAAAATCTCGTAATACATAGTGACCCTTGAAGTCACGTAGGAACAATCGTATTCCCTCGGGGGAGCAGCATATGACTGCACCTAATTCTTTCAGTGTCTTAATGCCTAACAGATTTTCTGGACATGACTTAGTAAGTAACAGATCAGTAGTGCGGGACAATGGACCTACTTCTAGAGTAACTGGCTTTGATATTTCATTTACAATAGGTTTTCCTGAAAATCCAAGGGAAACATTTCTTGAGCCTGAGAGCGGAGCCCCTGGAACTTCGGCGTGACTAATGGTGGTCCTACTTGCCCCTGTATCAATCAGAAACTTTCTGTCTTTCCCTAATACTTGACTATGAACATAGGGACCTTCTTGATCTACAGGTATCTCGATGAGAGGCAAGCCTACCTCCCTCTCTAGGCTGTTTCATGAATATGGCTGATACTCTGGATACTCAGACTGTGCATACTGGTACATCTGCTGTGTAACATGCTGTGTTGCAGCGATGGGCTGCGGTGCTGTAACTGTCTGTTGTGCATTCTGTGACTGAGGAGTCTGTGTAACTTGTTCTTGTCTAGGCGGACGTGGTCTTTCTTTAGTCTTACCGGTAGCTATATTATGTTTCAGAACTGCACACTCGTTTATGAAATGACCTGGCTGTTTACAATAATTGCAGTTCCCTTTAACGGGAGCTGCAGGATGACTGGCTTGATTCGGACCCCTCTTATGACTGTCTTGTGGAATAGATTGTGCAACTAGTACTTTCATTTTCGTGTCTTTCATATGTTTCCTTTCGTGATCTTGCTCTTCTCTGATTCTATTCTGGTGATATTGAAGCATCTGTAACATTTGGGACGGGGTATTAGCTTGCCAGGTACTTTCGACTTTCAAAACTCGGTTTTTAATTTGTGGACTTGAATTCTCGACTAATTTAGTAACAAAAAGATGAGGGTATGATTCGCTACTTGTCTTGAGGCCACTGTTTATACTAAAACATTTCTCGAATCTAGAATAATAATCACTAATATCTTCATCTTGTTTCTGTTTACAGGCTGAGATTGCATCCCAGTCTTCTTTTCTAGGTGTCAATAATCTAGGCAAAACTTGTATTAATAATTCTGGTAATTCTTTACATTTATCTCCAAGACCGGTACCTGGTACTCGTGCCTTGTCTTCAGCTTCGAGAACTGCCCAATCGATCTTTTTCTCTCCCACCTCCCATTCTTTTTCCTTGAGTTTCTCGTATACCCCTGCGGGCAACAGGACCTTTAACATTTTAATAATATCTGGATACGTGTATTCTCCCATACGGAGCATGTCTTTTAATTCTCGGTGGAACCCTGCTGGATCTTTATCATGACAGGGAATTAACTTTTTCATCTCTAAGAGTTCCATCTTTGTAATCGGAGTGTAAACAAACACTCGTTGCATTTCACCATCTGTTGTCCTAACTGGGTGTACTTCTCGTAACGGATTCTGTCTGTCTATGTAGAACGGTTTACTTTCTGGAGGTGAGACATGAACAAAATGCGGGTTCAAAAACATACTATATTTGTGGCGCTGTTCTAGAATGACACTAATTAAATCGGTACCTAAACCTTTCCATCTATACTGGAGTAACTCGTTCAGGACATCGTGTAACGGACCTGGATCAGAATGTTGACCCTCATACAAAGTAATGAGGTGCTGGATCATATACATACCCACCAGTCGTTGCTCGGCTGGGGGCAATTTCAGAAACATTTGTGCCACTATTTCGTCTGGAAAAGTGGTAGAATCAGTAATCCATCGGATTGCTGATCGAGCTAGTTCTTGTTCATGCATAGTGCTTAACTCACTATAACCGATTCGTGACTTCAGAATGTGGTCGGTAGCTTGAAATACTTGTTCTAGAGAACCTTGTTCTGGTGCTGGATGGTGGAAAGTTGGCTTGTGTTCTAGGCGTAAATGGCGATCTGGAAATCTAGATTTTCCTACATACGCTATTCTGTCGGGATTCTCGTCCTCTACCTCTTCAGTATCAGAGTTACTTTCTTTCTCGCTTACTTGTGCTGCTTTACGTTGTTCGTGTAACTTTATTATTTCTTTACGGATTTTCTTGTACATACTCTCTATACTACTGATAGTCTTGTGTTTACCCTCGGCTATATTATCACTCCACCTTGTCAGGATTTTCATTTCGGCCTGATCTTTAGTCGGGGAATCTTGTTCTCTTATTAAACAATTAATCAGAAACTTTAATAGCATGAGCTGGACTTCAACTTTTCTTTGGCACATGACGTCACTAATACTTTCTGGATCATTCCCTGTACGGAGGAAACGATATATTCTGTCTAGATCTTCTTTCATATCTGGTAGGGTGACTAGATACTCGGTCACCTTTCTCACGCGTAATGAATATAAAACCATATTATCCTCGCCTGGGACTGGATCATAGCCACATTCGGTAAGGGCTTTTCTTATTTCTGCAACAGACTGATATCTGGGCGTACGCTGTGACGCTTGTGCATGTAATTCGGCTAACGTTAAACGCTTGTGTGGCGGCGGGGTTCCTGGAGGACCTCCCCCTGCGGCCCCTAAACTAGAGTCGTCTACTGATGCTCTTCGTCCTGGCAGAGTGGGAAATGGAAATGCAGGCTGGACTTGTATGGCGGGCTGGACCGGGGGTACCGTAACAGGTACTCCGGTGTCTGGAGGAGCGGGAAGTGTCTGATTTACAGGGACTGGCGGAGCAGGAACAGGATTTGCATATTCTGGGACTGTGTCGTCCAAATAGGACGAAATGAAAATATCAGCTGCGGTCGGTTTGTGACGTAGCTTGGTCGGAACTAGTGGTGGCGGAAAATTACTGGATGCCTCCGGGGTTGCTTTTGGCAAGCCCTCGGCAAGAAGAGGATACATACCCTTGATGAGGGCATGCCTCTGTCTGTCTGACTGTTCTGTTTTAACTCGTTCACCTATCTCGATTAGTTCCCTTTCTTGGGCTCGTTCCAAAGATTCTCTACTTAGTTCTGACTTTCTGATTTCTTTTTCGGTTCTTTTATGAGATTCTTTGCGCCATAACTCGATGGCATCTTTCTGTGACTGTCTGGCTTTCTTTTTCCATAATGCTTCTTCTACTCTCATGATGCACTCGGCATCCCATGTACCCGATACGGGCCATCTATACTTTTCTTCTAACTGTTTGGTATACTCTACCCATAAATCTAGATATAATATGGCACTTATGCCATGCTTCTGATACATAAAATGACCTGGACTGTCCCTAGGCGGGACAGGAACTGCTGCTTCTAGCAGACCTTTTCTAGTTTTTAACTGGCGTAGTCTGGAAAATAACGGCATGACTGGACTGTAATCTAGACACAATACAATATACAATGAACACGATAAATACTTCACACTCATACCACGACATTAAAATACATGAAGAATATTTAAAATAACAGTTCGAACAGAATACTACCTGGAATACTGAAAACAGAATACATGAATTTTCTCGAGAACAGAACTGACTAGAACAGAAACTAGATGCACTGCTGAACCAGTACGAAACTTACCGGTCTCATACAGAGACACGTCAGGACCCGCATCCACCGAAGTGGACACTTCGTTTTGTGGGTCTGTGTACCACCAACCCACGGACCAGAGTCAATTAGATTGACCCTGTCTAGATACTACCCCAGCAACGGTACTCACCGGGCAGCAAGAACGGAAGGCCTCGGACTGGACTGGACTGCTTCGACGCCGGACGGACGAACTTCGGACTTCTGTTACGGGTGGGCCTCCGGATACCTCGGACCTTGGACTCTCGGCTTGGGCTCTGGTCTGGACTCGCCGCGTTCCTCCACCGCCTCGTCTGGATGCTGGACCGCCTCCTCCGTCTCCTCCGTGGGCCTGAGGGATACTTGAAGCAGAAATATCTGCACGTGCACGGTATGGTTCCGTCACGGCTGCAGAGGGTCAGGGGGCCGGCGTGGCTTCACCGGCGCGTGGGGAAAGGGCAAGTCCCTATTCGGGCGCCATTATGTGGTATATAAATAAATAATACCAGATCTATTTTTGTCTAGGCATAGCAATAACAGATAGCTCAATAAATAAGAGTCAAGATTCGAGGTAGTAGGAGTTTTGCAGGTTTAATACAGCATAAAGGACAGGAACAGGACAACCTGCATAGGAATAGGATGGCAGAGCCCGGCAGCTGCCGGGGCTGGATCTGGGATGAGCGCGCTAACATTTAATAACAATACACGATCATATATACTAAAACAGTTGCATTACAATACATACAATAGGCGGAGCAGTGGGTGTGGTCAATAGCAGTCGCGAAAGATAAGGGTGAAAGTAGGTGTAACAGAGGCGTATACATAGACATGTGATGCAAACATAACAGAATATGTCATGAATGGGGTGGAGACATGGAGGGGGCTACCTAAGGAGCCGGGACCTCTAACCTAATGGTGCGCGCAAACTGACAATGACGTGTTACTAGGAGAAGCTGGGGGCTATGAACTCTGTGCTAGGAGCAGAGACTGAAGTCTGGAAAGTCTGGAGAGTCAGGGCGACATGTACCTAAACAGTATCTAGTATCTGATGTTTAGAGAACATGTTGATAGAATCCAAAAGTCATCAGGGTAAAGGCTAACGGACTCTAAGACTGGAGCATGCATTATTCTACATGTAGTGCGTGATGAAGAATATTAAATGACCATTAAATGCAGTATTTCTCTTACATGGAGACGTAAAGGCTAGACAATGACGGAAACTATTGATGCGATTCAGTAGCTTAGGAATGCAGAGAAGGAGGGCTGGACTGATAACTAGAATCATAACATACTCTTGGCAGACTCAGAGGCAGAGCCAGGCCGAGCCGGGCACTGTGAGGCAGGAAGTAAGTGAAGGGTCGAGGATACAAGTGGGGGGCTGTATCGCTCCTCAGCGAGGACTCAGAAGACAGGAGCTGAATCTAGTGTCCGGGCCCTTTTGAGGCCTAGAAACGGGGACTTTACAATGAAATAACGTGCATACTGAGAAACGTGGCAACGTAACTTTACATAGGCCTGATACTCGTAGCTTTCACGAGAACTGGAAACTGGCATACTAGAGATGGACACAACTGTAATTGCGTCTTTAATCGAACATGGGGAATACATATGCATATTAATCATGCACAGATAACATATGATGGAGGACGCGTAGGGACACAGAACATGGCAAAATTTACTTTTCCACATTATGTATAGAGCGGGACCGTAGCCTTTTATACACCATGCCGCCTTACCATTGAGGGGGGAGGGGGGGATAACTGTGAAATGAATCAGCTGAAATATTTTCCCCCTATCTACCTTCCAAGTACTAGAGCACCCGATCTCCAACAGCTTTCTCCTGTTTTTGAGCCTTCATATCTTCCTATACGCCTATTGACAGTCTGGCAATCTATCGCCCTTAGCTGGTTTCTTGCTCTTCTTCAGGTCACCTTATCGCCGCCCTACCGCCAAGCTGCTCGGCGTACTCTTTATACTGTAGGTAGGTTTCCGGATTTTGGGAGACAAGACTCCCCTTTCCAAACGCAGATGGCTCAGCTTTAACCTAATTCATCTGAGCTGTTGAGATTATTAACTTAAAATATAGAAGTACCACCGAATTCTACAAAATTCTGCCAGATGTTGCCAGGTGCTATATTGGGCCAAAAACCGTTTCATTTCAGTTCTACTGGTATTTCACGTCGAGGCACTAGCCCCATAATAACGGAAAGTAGGCAACAAAAAGTATCTGAGAGTCAGCAAAAAGCTTCCTGGCGTATCAATGTCCGCAGCTGCCGCTGAATGATCTGCTGACTATCTGCTCTTTTCTTTTTTTTGTGGTTTTCTCAGATTACAGGGGGATACAGGGGGGATGCAGAAGTGAGGAATATGCAGGATAGATAACAATCACCTACCAGAGCACTATAGCCGTCAGCGTTTCTTCGCGTGCTCCACTCCTCCTCCCCTGCTCCCACTTCTGCTCTGCTCTGCTCGGCCGCTGTGTCCAGATCTGGGCGGTGCGCCTGCCCGCATCCTACTGCTGAGGAGAACGCCCCCCGCAGCTCGGTCCCAACACCGCGGCCTCTCGCAGCATCGCAGCCTCCACAGTTCTCGTCCTCAGCTCCGAGTCCGAGTCCGAGTCTGGGGATGGGTGTGCTCCGCAAATGCCTGCCGGCGAATTCAGACCGGAACAAAGACACCGAATCAACGCCGGCACACCAGCACTCCCGCGGGTCCCCCTCCACTGCCGCTCGGCTCCGAAGCCGCTCCAAAGCCGCACTCCAGCCGCTCTCCACCCACAGTCCGCACCGTGTACTCTCTCGACGAGGTCAGTGAGCAGAGTGTCGACTGACGTGCATTTTAATTGCTGGCATATTTCTATGTTAAAACTGTACATGACACAACTCAATGCTAGACCTCTCATCACAGAACCTAGCAGCTCCTGAACAGTGGCCTCATCTGAGCTGGTACAGCGAAACACAACTTATCACAAGACCACACTTAGCAGCATCCTGCAGGTCCTGATCAGCTGCCTCACCAGTCACCAGAACTGAAGCATTGCGATGCAGAGCGATGCAGGACCACACATCTCAGTCAAGTACTGACAGGTAAAACTTCCAGGGGCCAAACTTGGTCCTGTACCCAGCCTGTGCTCCGTTTGTGGGTGGCTTGAACTTTTGACTTTAATCTGGTCCAGCAGGATCAGATTACCACAGTTGCCACTTTGTGCTTCTGGGGGCTATTTTCCCTCAAAACTTTAAAACCTACTAACTGTGCTTCTACTGAATAGATTGAGTTCATTTTGCTATCATTATATTTGGTAACCTGTCCTCTATTTTTCTAAGTTGCTGTGGGATTTTTTTTGTGTTGTGTTTTCACTTTATTACTATTTGTGTGCTGCAAAAATACTTTACACATTGCTTCTCAATTAAGACTGACTGCTTTGTGCCAAGCTATCAGAGGGTTAAGCACAGGTTTAGTGACGTTTTGTGGTTCACCTTGGCAAGGGTTGTGTTTATTATTTGAGTAGGGCTTCCACCCCCTCAACTAATAATAACCCAATTTCTTACAAATACCAAATTATTTTACAATTTTAAATCAGGAAGATGAGAGGGGCATGAATTATCTTTGAGCATTGGGGGCAATGGTACAAAAATAGAAGCAAGAAATACTGCAGCACTTTCCAGCTGTTGGGCCCTCTTTAGAAAATATAATATTATACATATTTAACACAGGAAGCTTTATGGGGAGTGGCAAGGTGCCATCTGGGAGAAAAGTGAAAAGTGAGCCCAATGAGAGAGAGCAAGAAAACCCATGTATTCCCATGAAGTGAATACCAAAGAAAACATCTCCTCAAGTCAGCAGTGGAAGGATGCAACTCATCTAATCAGAATGCCATGAGACCAAAATGCCCCTGGACCCGACAAACACAATAGGGAAGAAAGCTGATGATGAGTAAAGAGATGACCTAAAACCCACCATAAGGATAGTAAATATTGGAAATAATAGGACACCAACAGATAGTTAAAGCTGAAACACGACAGATAAAGGATCACTTTCTGAAAAAAATAAAAACAAAAAATGTAAATCTACTGTATTGGTATTTCTGAAAAGGTAAATTTCATTCTTCTTGAAAAGTCTGATTAAACAGTTTTGGGGAAATGGCTTCGCAGAACGATAATCTGTGATTATTTTTCTATGAAATCACATACTACCACCTCAGCTATGTTTGACACCTAAGACCATATTATTCTTTAACCTCCTGATTGTGCTAAATAAGTTGGCAGCAGGTAGGTGCTGGTTCCATCTTTCTTAATCAAACACTCATCACAGGCATCAAGCAGAGAATAAGTGAGTAAAGAACTTAACAGAATGGTGGTCAGTCTTAATTTCTATTTAGTGAGTATATGTTGAGAAGGTCCATGCATCGTTTTAGTTCTGCAAACCTATTCTTGTGTTGTTTCCATTGTTAAGCTACCTGAAGCACACATAATTTTTGTCTTCCTTATGTATACACCAACTGCATAACTTTCGCTTGGGCAGGAGTTGGCAAAAGAAGAAATAACCTGTAACAATGAACAGCCACAACTGCAAGATATGAAAAATAACTTTTTCTCGAAAACAAGGAACTAAAATGGAGCTCACCCAAGAAATAGTAAAGCTAAGTCCAGAAAGTCACCTTTCTTGACATGGGCAATATTGTTATGAATTCTGTGAGCTATGCAGAAAAGATCTATGTAACTTCATTGACCTATCATTTTTAACAGTTCTTTTGGCTTCTGCCCTTTCACCTGTGCCATATATCTGTATCTCAGACAGTAGCTCACTGGTGACCTTTGAAAGTAGTGTGGTGTCATCTTTGGCTCAAATTCCTGTGAGCGATACACTATCACTCGGTCTCATTCCTACTCTGACTTAGTCTCACTCATTGGCAGTCAGTCTAACTCAGTCTCACTTAATCTTATTCTTTCTCACTCAGCCCCACTCATTCTCACTAAGTCAATCTCACTGACTCACTTACCAGTCAATCTCACTCTGACTCACCTATCGTTCAATTTATTATTTATTTATTTATTTGCGAGTTTATATAGCGCTGGAATCGACTCCAACTGGAGTATCTCTGCGGTTTTGGGCCGGTTAACATACACAGAGGAAATGAAAGAAAATGCTGGGACTAAATCTCGTTTTTAAACAATAGGGTTTTAAGGTGTTTTCTGAATTTCAGATGTTCGGTGCATAGTCTGAGAGTCAGAGGGAGTCTGTTCCACAATGTGGGTCCTACCACTGATAGTGCTTTGCCTCCGTGTCTGGCTTTCCTGGCGCGAGGCACTACCAGTAGATGGCTATTGCTGGATCTAAGCGATCTGGGGGGGAATGTAGGGGATGAATTTCTGTTCCAAGTAGGTAGGGCCTTGTCCATTTAGGCTCTTGTGAATCAAACAGCATATTTTGAATTTTGTCCTTTGTCGAATGGAAAGCCAGTGTAATTTGTTTAAGAGTGGCTTAGATGCTGTTCTTGGAGGGGCATTGAGGACTAGGCGAGCTACCGTGTTTTGGACTACCTGGAGTCTAGCCAGCACTCCCTCATTGGCGGAAAGAAGCAGGCCGTTGCAGTAGTCAATTCGACTCAAGATAAGGGCCTGCACTAGGGTTTTCCTGAATGAGTAAGGCAGAAAGGAAAGATTTTGCGCAACATGCTGATGATATGAAAGCATGAGCCTGCGACTTGGTTGCTGTATTGTTTGAGCGATAAATCCTGATCAAGGCGGATCCCTAGGTTTTTAATGACCTGTTTGGGTACGGGGACCGTAGACCAAGACCAGTCCGGGGTCCACAGGATTCTGGCCTCTCCGAACAGCATAACTTCCGTCTTGCTGACGTTGCATTGTAGATAGTTAGTGGAAATCCACTGTGCTACGGCCTTCATGCCTGCTAGGAAGGAGTTCTTTAAATCAGCGGTGAGGGTTTTGAAGGGAAAGAGGAGCTGCGTGTCATCCGCATATGACACGGGGATGAAACCAAATTTGCGCATCACTCTTGCCAGGGGTGCCACGTAGATGTTAAAGAGTGTTGGGCTCAAACAGGAGCCCTGTGGCACCCCTTTTGAAATCTCTACCTCCGCTGATCGATACGCACCCATGGTGACAGTCTGGGTGCGATCGGATAGGAAGCTCCTTAGCCAGGCAAGGGCTTTGTTCTTTATTCCCACGTTCGACAACCGGTAAATAAGAACATTATGTGACACGGTGTCGAACGCTGCCGACAGATCCAGTAACACCAGGATCACAGAGTAGCCTTTGTCCTGAAACATGTGAATCTCACTCTGACTCCCCTAGGGTCGTTCAGTCTCACTCATATCCACTTAACCCCACTCATTTTGACTCGCTCTGTCTCACTTATTTACTGGCTCACTCAATCCCACTCATTCTCTGACTCACTCACTCCGTTTCACTCATTCACAATCAGTCTTACTCTGATTTAATAAATCTCAGTGACTCACCTAGTCTCAATCATTCTCACTCATTCCTACTCAGTCCCACTTATTTAGGCTCACTCTGACAAAATAAGTCTCACTGATTCTCACTCTCTCACAACTTTTGACTCACTCAGACTGTGACTCTCAGTCTTACACACAGTAACACTCACTGTCATTCTCCCTCACAGTTACACTCACTGTCAATCTCCCTCACAGTACTACTCACTTTGATTCTCCCTCACAGTTTTAGTCAGTTAGGAGGCCTTGCACAGTGACTTAAAGTGGGCCAAAGAGGTTAGAATTAAATTGTGCACAACATGTAAAAATCTAAAAGTGAAATTCGATCAGGTGAACAATAGGAAAGGAAGTATCCAGGTTAAATGATATATTGTACCTGAGAAAGAAATCATCAGTTATCAGTAACTTACCCACTGAATTGCGTAAAGAATCCAACTTGTTGCCCTTCCGAAAAAAATTAAAAACAGTGCTTTTTCAGCAAGCATGGGGTGTGCTGTAAATTTGATCATCAGCTGCAGAATTTGGTTGGCATTTTACCTGGAAAAGCGCTTAGAGACCATGGGGTGATTACGCGCTATATAAATTAAATAAATAAATAAATAAATAAGTTCATTATATGATGAATTGCTGGGAGAACGAAACGTGGTACCCTTACCTGGACACACAACCTAACTTCGGCCTCAGAGCCGAAGTGCTCAGATGGAGAATAGGCGTCAACCATTGGGTAACAAATGTAAGTAGAAAAGCAGTAATGGTACAATCTAATGGCAAATGTCACTGTGGACTAGGTACTAAGTGTGACAATTTACATATTTTATTGGACTGTCAAAAATGTGTGCCACAACAGAAACTATTTTTACGACCCATTTTTTTAAAATATGGTATAACTGAGCGCTTGTTAGCAATCAAACTCCTTACTGACTTGCCAAACCTCGATATGGCAATTGCCATGGCAAAATATATGAAAGTGATAAAAAGGGCCTCGCTGGAATGAATATGGTTGGATAAAATTAGTACGGAAGTAAAGTGGGGTACGTTTTAAATAAATAATTTGCGTTTAGACTGTAAATAGTTTAGGCTCTTAAATAGTTTTTTATTGAGAATAATATGAGTGTTTTTATAAGAAACTTGTAAGCTGTGGGGAGAGGTAGGAATTGCATTTTTAAGGTGTTAGTGAAAAATGCTCTTATGTTTTAAATTATTTATGTAAGATGTTTTATGTTGATTAGAGACTTACGGTCTAAATAAACGTATTTCTAAACTGACAAAAACACGGTCATACTCCCTCACAGTAGGACTGACTGTCATTCTCCCTTGCAGAAACACTCGCTGTCATTCTCCCTCACATTAACACTTGCTGTCACTCTCCCTCACTCACTAATAATCACTCTTCCTATCACTCATTCTCACTCACTGACTCCCTCCACTGATTCCTTCACTTTCACTTTTACACACACACACACACACACAAACGCAAACACCTACACACATACACATGCACACATTCCCACACACATACATACACACACACACACAAACACACACATGCCACATGCACTTGCTCCCTCTCACAGACACACTCTTACCCATAAACACACTATATGCAGAGCACACAACTTTTAAAAGCTTTCAAGCTTCTTATTGTTGTTTACCTACATTGCAGCAGGTCCCTATGTGAACCTATGCCAACCACCAGACATACACTGTTACTGGACATGAAGGAGGTCAGACGTTTCATTATACCTAGAGTGAATAATATATTGTCATGCACTCTTGGTATATTAAAACCAAAGGGGCAGAAAACAGAGGTGGGCATAGCCCCTGAGCCCATTAAGTGGAGCCGCCACTTAGAGCTATAAGATGTCATGCAAAAGACATGCATAATGCAAGTCTTAACTACAAAATGTTAAAAAAAGGTGTGATAACATTTAAGAGCACTAATGGTTCAACAACCAGACTTTAGTCTCATAGTTCCAGACATCACACCAAAAGCCCAACACTTAAAATTCACTGTTGAGGACTGTCACACCTAGTACAACAGGAAAGGTATGAAGATATGCTCTTTATGGTGCCACGGGGTTCAGGGCTTCAACTATGGACACAGATCTGGAATTCAGTATTTTTGCAGATGATTCATAGCTTTTGGAGGTTCATCCTAATGCATTTGCTTTAAAATGGGACAATTCAAAGAGAAGCATTCCCCAGATTTAAAAGAAACTGAACGATGAGTCAAATAGGTCAGAGAAATGGAGGGAGTTTGGAGCAGTTGATGGGCATAGAACAATAGAATTCACTGTGATATGAACTTCTTAGCCTAGTTGTGTTCAAGATGAAAGCAAAAGCTAGTCTGTTCAAAGAGAGGTCGCCATCTCTTTAGAAGCTCACAGAACTATCCACCACCACCCTTTAGAATCAAAGACACAAAGAGTGCAAAATGGCCAGAGTTAAGCCCAATAAATGAGTAACCTTCAAGTAATCTTGCACCCACTGCAGGCATGAATTATCTGGGCTAGGAAAAGTGTAAGGGCTTAAAACAATCTGCCACTCAATTACCAAACGCCTTTCCAAGTGGCTCTTGTCACAAAACAGTGGTTTACAAAACATAGGGAAATAGAGAACTTTGTGGAATTAAGTAAGAAGATAACAAAGCAAATGTGAATTAGGGGGAGGAATATAGAAAGGAGTGGGAAGATGGATTTCTGTGGCATGGAAAATGAGGATGAAACCACCACCCACAGCCAAAGATACTGGAAATGTTAAGGTGTAGTGAGATTCCTGATAGGCAATTTCTGAAAAGAAAAGGTCTCTATGGGAACTGTGTTGAAAATGTTTGTCTGAATGCTAAATAGCTGGTTAAGACATAGATAGCAATGAAAATGTGATTACTCTTGCAAACAGTCAAAAATTTGACTAAGAGATTCAGAGTCCTGCAGAATTTCAGAAGATTTTGATCTTCTCTGACTGTTCAGTCAATAATGCATAGTACTTTAAACAAATCTGTCTAGGGCTGTGGAGAGAATAGCACACCAGGATTTTTAGAACAGCTATCTAGCTCTGCCAGTCTACAAAAGATAAAACCACAGCATTTGTTTGACTCTTGAATGCCATATTTTAGGAACATTGACAATGCAATTTGACATTCACATGAGCAATGCTAGGGTGCAATCTGGAGAGAGGACCTCTCCTGAATCCTGTTAGAGTTCGGAAAAATAGAACCCCTCTCTGATTAGCGGACCATTTGTAATCTGAAAGGCATTACGCAGCGATTGGATATAGGCATCTGCCCAACTTCTAGTGTTTAGAATATGACCTGAAACTGCCTTCCATCTCAGTTCAGGTTATTTTTGTATTCATTTTGATTATGATCTCAAAAGAGATCTTGCAAATATATAAAAGAAGGAAGAAATAAAAGATGTATATATATAATATAACACATTACAGCTTTACTCAAATGATATATGGGATAAAGTATCCCCGCCGTACATTATAAGGATATGGCAAGTCACAGAGGAGTTCCATGACCATAGAGAGGAATAAGGCCAGAGGCTGCCTTCTTTTTCTAAGGTTATGGATTTCCGAGGTGGCTTGCAATATCTTGATCATGTACACGAGGGGTTACTTTAATCTTTATAATACATGCTCAGAGCATCACCTTTCCCACAAGCCACTTAAATCCTTGGTGCGTAGCTCTTTCATATGAAAGAGAGAGCATGTTTGTAAACATGAAGAATAAAAATATAATCTCGAGTGCAAAAGTAAAAACTTCAAAAAAGTTGTTAAATATTTGTTGGAAAGTGTATTATATTCAGTTTGATACAAGTCAGTTATAAAAAAGGGATCACTGACATAATATCGAATTCACAAATATAGAATTAACAAAATATAGAAGAAAAAATATAGAATGCAAAAATATCGAATTCCTATCTACAAACAGGTAAGTACAAAAATATTGAATCAAAAATATAGTTTTAAAAAATATAGTTAGTCAAAATATCGATTTTTTTAAATGTCTTAAAAATAATTTAAAATTAATGAAATACTAAAAATAATTAACTATAATAAACTTAAAAATAGTTAACCTTAAAATTATTAAATAATTAATTTAAGTTATAAAAAACATACAATTTTATTTTTCAAAACATATATATATTCACATAATATTAATAAAAAAATATACAATATTTTTACCGTAGGATAGCGGGAGGGTAAAATTTACTATTACCACTCCAGTGAGTACAACAGTAGGGAAAGCGTTGGATAGCATAGGAGTAAAAATTACTATTCCCACTCCAGTGAGTGCAACAGTAGGGAAAGCGCTGGATAGCGTAGGGGTAAAAATTACTATTTCCACTCCAGAGAGTGCAACAGTAGGGAAAGCGTTGGATAGCATAGGGGTAAAAATTACTAATCCCACTCCAGAGAGTGCAACAGTAGGGAAAGCGTTGGATAGCATAGGGGTACAAATTACTGTTACCACTCCAGTGAGTGCAACAGTAGGGAAAGCGTTGGATAGAGTAGGGGTAAAAATTACTAGTACCGCTCCAGTGAGTGCAACAGAAGGGAAAGCGTTGGATAGCGTAGGGGTAAAAATTACTATTCCCACTCCAGTGAGTGCAACAGTAGGGAAAGCGTTGGATAGCGTGGTGGTAAAAATTACTATTCCCACTCCAGTGAGTGCAACAGTAGGGAAAGCGTTGTGTAGCGTAGGGGTAAAAATTACTATTCCCACTCCAGAGAGTGCAGCAGTTGGACAGCCTAGGGGTAAAAATTACTATTCCCACTCCAGAGAGTGCAACAGTAGGGAAAGCGTTGGATAGTGTAGGGGTAAAAATTACTATTCAACAGTAGGGAAAGTAAATACTTCATATTATAATAAAAATAAATCAAATATTAATGCCAATAAAAAATTATTTTAAAGTAATTACCAATTTAATATAATATAATTAATCAATTACAAATAAAAATAAAAATTAATTATTAAAATTCATCACCTATTAATACAAATTAATTACCAATTACCAATTAATTAATTAGCAAATGAAAATTAATTAACAATTAATTCAAAATAAATACCAATAAATATATTAAAATATTTCATTAATTACAATTAATTTACTTCCTACCCTATTCCCCTACAAACCCAAAACCCGCCACGGGAAAGAAATGTATAACATTAACATAATTATCAATTAATCAATTAATAAAAATGAATTACCAATTAAAATGTAATTAATTACCAATTAAAAATTAATTAACAATTAATTCAAGATAAATACTAATAAATAAATTAAAATATTTAATTATGATTAAATTAGTTCCCACCCTATTCCCCTATGAACCCACAACCTGCCTCGGAAACTAAATTAATAAAGTTAACATCATTATTAATTAATCAATTAAGTAAAATTAATTGTCAATCAAAAATGAATTAACAATGAATTCAAAATAAATACCAATAAATACATTTAAATATTTATTTAATTATAATTAAATTACTTCCCACCCTATTCCCCTATAAACCCACAACCCGCTACAGAATTAAATTACGCAAAAATTAAATAACATAAAATTCATTACTTAAAATAAATTATAAAATAAATATACACTTTTCACACATATACTAACATACAAAACACTTTAAAATATTCAATATTTTAAAAATGTCATATATTTAATACTTATATTTTATACTTCGATAATTTAACTTTCTATATTTATGAAAATCAATATTAAATTACTTACCTTAAATTAGATATTTTTGTTGACTATATTCTGTCCATTCGATATTTTGTCCATTCTATATTTTGACTTCGATATTAGTGCTATTCTAAAATTTTAATTCGATATTTTTTCTGAATACCATAAAAAAGGCATAGTAGAAATATGCAGAAAGAGTCTAACTTTTCTTTCATTGCCTAAGTAACGTAAGCAAAACTATATTGCCATAAATATCTACTTTCTACTTGTCATTGTGCAGCAAGAAAAACAGATCTGAAGAACGAAATGCAACATTTCATTTTTGTTCTTAAACAGCTTCTCTAATTATGCTCTGTGACCTGACTTCCCTTTTCCCTTAGCTGCTGGCAGGAGACATTAGGGTGTCAGAATTCAACTGCGATAAGCTTTTTCAGTTGAGTTTCGATGTAATGTCTTTATAATAGGCAACTGGGCTTGTCACATGCGCCTATTATTAAGAAATTAGAGACAGGCTTACTCCTGAGGCTCTGCCGGGAGGTTTTTAAAATTGTACGCTGCACTTTGCACTTTGATCATCCATTGCTCGCTCCTGAGGCTCAGCCGGGAGATTTCCTAGGTCACGCTGCACTTTTGTAATTTTAAATATTATTGCTGCTATTTCATTTCAAACCACTGTTCATTTCATCGGAGGGCTTACCTGAAGGAGGACCGATCAGTGACGGCGGATTTCAGGGCACTGCCGGTCACGCTGTATTGGTCCTGGGCATAGCGGGCCGCCATCTTGGGGAGGCTCGGGCGGCAGCGCTCTAGTTGCTCGCCTGGATACTCCATAAAAGAATTATGACCCAAGCGCGCAGCGGGCGAGCGCAGTGGGCGCTCCAAAGGCGGGCCCATCTGCACCCGTCTGCGCCTGGACCGGGCCGAGGGCCACGACCCCTGCTACTTCTAGCTCAGATAATCGATCTATTATTGCCTATACTAGAAGTGGGCTACTACGACTGAATAACGTGGGTAAGAGTCCAGAGTGCCCTTGTCTTTCTGTATATGAAAATTCGACAGACAACCCAACGTTTTGCCCTCATTGTAACATCACCCTCCCAAAGCCCATATTTAATAGAGTAAGGAATAGGACACTGAAGGAAATAGGTGTTCGGAGGAACAACCCTACACAGAATATAAAAGGGATTCTTTTAAATGCTCGATCTTTGGTTAAACGTAGGACGGAATGCGCTGCCCTGATTGAAGATCTAGGGGCTTAAGTGGCATTTATTACCGAAGCCTGGATGGATGATGCATCCGGAATCCGACATAGTAGAGGCATCACCACCTGGCTTCCTAAGTCATACTGTCAACAGGCAGGGTAAGAAAGAAGGGGGGCTGGCAGTAATCTATCATTACTCCATTAAAACTGTGTTCAAAACAATCACTAATGGGGGATGTGAAGCCTTGAGCTTCTCCCTCTTCCTCCCATATAAGGAAAATTTTAGGGGAGTTTTGCTATATCGGCCACCAGGACCGCGGAAACCTTTTACCGGTCAATTAGGATGACGGGCGGACTTTGCCCGCCCGTCTTCCCGTCATAAGGGCGGGGATCCCGGGGGTGCCATTAGGATGTGCCCACCAGAGTGGCGGGCACATCCTGTATTTTCAGCATCACAATGCTGAAAATGCACTTTCACATTGTCATGTGCCTGCCGCTTTGCAAATGACAATGAAGGGGGGTACCACAGGTACCCCTCATGTGCACCCACCATCTGTACTTTAGTCTGGGGGCCCGCACGGGGCCCCCAGAGTGAAGACCGCATGCCTTTCTGTGGCGGCAGCGCCACCGCGGAAAGGCATCTCACAAAGCCCATTGTAATATGGCTGGCGGTGTCTAATAGACACCGCAACCATATTAAACATTTTCCGCCTCGGCCGCAAGGCGACCGGGGCGGAAAAGTGGCGGGCGGTGTTTCGCTCCACTGCGTTCCCCCCCGCCATCGTAATATGGCGGGAGGGAATTCAGGGAAGGATGTCGGGCGGATTGCCCCCGCCAGGCTGGCGGTAGCCACCGCCAGCCTGGCGGGGGCAATCCGCCCGACATCCTAATGTCCGCCCGACATCCTAATGGACACCTTAGTGTGTAATCTGATGGAGGAAGGTATAAGCGGCAGATCCTTCTCCATATTGGGCGACTTTAACTTCCATCTGGAAGACCCTGTAGATTCAGATACAAAGGAACTACTTGATCTGATGAATGGACTTGACCTCCGACAAATAGTTAAAGGAGCCACCCACACAGCGGGACATACGCTTGATGGGATTTTTTCAAACTATCCACAGCTATCGGTGATGGATGTGTACCCGGTAGTTTGGTCGGATCATTCGGCCATTCTATTTGAGAAGAATCAGAATAAGGCGAAAGCAGCCACAAAAGCTAGCTATTCACGCGCATGGAATAAGATTGAAGCTAAGGAACTGTCAGACCTTCTGGAATCTACCTTTCCTTCTCTAGTGGGCGAGCTGGATACAGCTACCACTAGTTTTAATGATTGGATAAACAAAGCTTGTGATAAGCTCGCCCCCAAAAAGCGTTTTTCACGGTAAAAGGACCTACCCTTCTTCCCCTTGGTATACCCCTAATTTAAAGGCTCAGAAATGCATTTGCAAATACTCTGAACGGGAATGGAGGAAGGGCTATAAGGCAGAGGACAAAATTAAACATAAAGATAGTTTACGGGCATATAAACAATTGTTGCTTACCGCTAAGCAAGAGTACTTCGCGAGCCAAATTAAATTAGCTGAAAACTCAGCAAAGGAACTCTTCTAAATTGTCTGTCAACTGGCCAATCCTCATTCATCAAAAGTAGTAGAGAGTCAGGAACTATGTCACAACATTGCTAAGCATTTCGTAGACCAAGTCGAAGTTATTTTTTCAACTTTCATTGATGCCAATAATGGTCTCTCCTATGAATCAGATAGGGACATAAATCTAATCCCGCAAACACAACATGCATTGATGGAATTCCCTGCTATGGCTAACACTGATACGGCTACACTTTTTCAAAATTTGAAATCTGGCTCTCCTTATGACCCCTGTCCTGTCAAAATAGCCAAACTGATTCCTCATGTAATTACATCAGCACTGACTCCCCTTTTTAATAGGGTACTGGGGGAGGGCAGTTTCCCAGTATATTGGAAGACGGCTTCCTTGATTCCGCTGCTAAAAGAAACAAATTTGGATTATACAGATGTCCGTAACTTCAGGCCTATCTCTCGCCTACCTTTCCCAGCAAAAATGCTGGAAAAATGGATAAATAGACAACTGAGCAGCTACCTGTATGAGGCTGAGGTACTTGATTGTACACAATATGGCTTTCGGGAGGGTCATAGTACAGAAACTGCTCTCATAAAATCTACTGATGAGATTAGGAAAACGCTAGATCAGGGGGGTAAAGCAGCACTGATTATGCTTGACCTCTCCGCAGCGTTTGACACGGTCCATCACACTCTGTTGATGGACCGTTTGTCAGCCTGCGGAGTAAAAAATTCTGCCTGGAAGGTTTTAAAATCATTCCTTGCTGCGCGTAGGCAGATAGTAGCCCTTGGAGACTTCTGCTCAACTCCTTTTCATCTGCCTTGTGGGGTCCCTCAGGGCTCATCACTAAGTACAACTCTATTCAATGTGTATGTATCATCCCTGGCCCCATTGATAAGATCTTATGGGTTCCAGCTTACATCTTATGCGGATGATACGCAGATAGTGGTATCCCTCCTTCCCGGACTAGAAGGGGCGGTTAGCCACAAATTACACGATTGTATGGAAGCAGTTGGATCTTGGATGGCCAGTAATTGTCTGAAATTAAACTCAGACAAGACTGAGGTCATCCTATTTGGTAATGACATTAATATTTGGACCCCAAAATGCTGGCCAGACTCCCTGAGACCTCTACCTGTTCCCTCTACACAGGTGAAAAACCTGGGTGTTTATCTGGATGAGAGACTTAATATGAGGAAACAAATCAATGCTGTGGTTTCTTCTACGATGTTCACCATTAGAACCACTAAGAAAATTCTCCCTTTCTTACCCAGGGAGAGTCGGCATACGGTGGTCACGGCACTTGTCATGTCAAGACTTGATTATTGCAACAGCCTCTATCTAAACATCCAAGAGAGGCTGTTGCGGAGGCTTCAGCTGCTGCAGAATACAGCTGCCAGGCTGATTTCCGGCTTACCTAAATTTTCCCCCATCTCTAGTGAGATTCGTAAACTTCATTGGTTACCGGTGAGACAACGGATACCTTTTAAATCTTTGTGCCTTGTCTTTAGGTCACTTCATAATCAGGGTCCACACTATCTTCAGGACCAATTTCAATGGTATTTACCATCTAGAACTCTGCGCTCATCAGCTCAAAAATTAGCAAGAGTACCACCAGTGAAAAAGGCTCAGTGGGGTGGTAAGAGCTTTGTGGTAGGTGCAGCGAGACTTTAGAACCAGATCCCGTTCATCTGAGGAGCTGTACTGAATTACTCCCCTTCAGAAAAACTTAAAACCTGGTTGTTTTAGAACCTCTCTTTGATCCAGCAACCCACTTCCGCTAGAGATAGCAGATAGCGCCAGGACACCTTCGGGTAACAGATGCGCTTTACAAATTAATTAACTTAACTTAACTTAACTTTTATACAGGGATTACAGAATCCCATGTATTATAACAATCTAAATTGACAAAAGGAGACATAAATAAAGCCTTTGTTGTGCTACTTTTCTTGTCCTTAACCCCTTGGCTGCAGCGTGAATTTTGCTGTGGCTCGCGGGAGGGCATAATTGTGAGTGCGGCGCCGCTGTGCTCGTTACGGAACCACGCCATCATGAGTCATGGGCGGTGGGTGCTCATGAGGGCGTGGTTCCGTCACGGCCCAGCCAGCTCATTAATTCACCCGCAAAGGCGGGGAATTCATGCCGGGTGGACGGAGCGGCAGCCGCATGACGGAACCACACCATCATGAGCACACGCCGCCCCCGGGTCATGACAGCTTGGTTCTGTCATGAGCAGGCAAGGGGTTAATAAACACCATGCAATGGAAATTATGACAAGCAGTTGTCAATACTTGGCTAATAAACAGGGCATGTGGAAGGTCGTGAACTCTTTTTATGTAACAGGTAAATACATTGTCCAATATTCAGTCCTTCCCAATTCCTAGTAACAGGTTTAGAAGGCAAGTTCCCATTCCTGTTTTAAGCATCATGTGAGGAAAGCCTCACACAAAACATGGAATGTGCTTCAAAACTCATTTCTCTAAACCTTTTTGTTAAAAGGTATTTCATTTAAGAGACATAATTATTAAATAAAATATAATTTTAAAAATCCAATTCATAAGTTGCAAAACTTACATTTGTAAGAAATTTGAGAAGGTGCATACTATCTGTGAAAATCTGCCCCTAAATAATGCCTGCAGGGAGTTGCAAGAGCCTTGCTAAATACTGTAATCCCAATTTATGATTGTGTCTAACACTTTTAAGAAGCAACTCACTAGCACTAATACAAGACAAGCTGCTTCCACTGGTACAGATTGACCAAGAACATCTATCCTTTTTGTAATTTGCCCTACATTTTATTATGAAAGAAAAGATTAGAGAAATGTACATATTCTAGTCCAAACTATTTGGATTTTTAAACTGTATACTTCTTACAGATGTAACCTTTTCTTTTACCCAATGCTCAATAAAATTGCTGGATATTCCTCCCCTGTGTGATAATGCTATTGCTGCTGCAAGATTTATACACAAATTATCCAATAGATTCCTGGATAGAACCATGTCGAACTAAATATAGCTATAGACTTTTTCAACTAATTCTTTACTCAACAACCACTTAAAAGGAGGATGATATGTTCTTTTGGTGAAAACGTTACTCTTTTTGTTAGGAATAGAAAGGAAGATCAGGAGACAGTAGTATGTGTATTCTGAGATCCGGAGTTCTGACTATCATTTAAGATCAAAAGAGATCAGACATGAAAAATAAGGAATATTGGGGGTATTACAACTAAATGATCCTCATATTCTGAGTTAGAAGAGTGACTTCTCGGGTGATAGTGGGTGAGTGGCTACATTGAAGACTTACTTAGGTTGGGAGAATGTGCCTGGAAACATACCACTGTTCTTTTAACTTCCTCCACTAACGATTAGGTTGTGAGGTAGCCTTGCATTCCTGCAACTCATTAATTTTGCCCTCCTTAGTCCTTTGTATCGCATGCTTGTCCATAATTCATTGTTTCCCTTGCCTCTGTCCTGAATACCTTATGAAATGTGTTCACTCTTAATTGCATTCAGCACTGCTCTCAAGGAACTGCTGTTTGTGCCCTGCCTTTTCCAGCTCCTTACTGCTCGGCTACTCTCAGCAACATCTTTGAATCTGGGCCTGTATGTTGGTTGGATCGTGGCTAATTGAAGCATACCATAGCAGATTGAGAAGTAAACTTATAACACACAAGATTCTAATAGTCATTTTTCTGTCGCTGAATTTCTATCAAGATTGCCAAGCCATAGTTCAGGGACAATCCCAACCTGCTGTTGAGACCATTCATAACCAGTATTTCTGTTATCTCCTCCATTTTTCTCTGGGTGCCTAACTGACAAATTATTATTCTACTCAATAGTTGGAGCAGGTGTACAATTGGGGCTTTAATGTCATTGCAGGATAATCCCATGATTACCTTCCTTTGCTGAACCTGCTTTTGTTGGCTTACAAGACTGTACACTTTACTTCTGTTAACCAGTGGTAAAGTGCTTGTGCTCTCCCTTTTCAACATGGTATAAGATTTATACACATGATTGGTACATTTCATTTACTTATAAGTCCCTAATATATGGAATTATATGTACCCAGAGCCTGTAAATTAAATGTTACAAGTGGGCTGCAGCATTCATTGTGCCACCCACTAAAACAGCACTAAAATCATGTCTCGGGCCTCTTGCTGCAGCCTCTAGTGCAGTTTTAAACTGCCATTTCAACCTTTTACAATAAAGCTATTGCCAGTACTAGACCTTCCCTTTTCATACTTGTAAGTCACCCCAAAGGTACGCCCTAAAGACTCATAGGGCAGAGTACATGGTATTTAAATAGTAGGACATGTGTACTTAAGTTTGAAATGGCCTGATAATGAAAAAGTAATTTTCCACAGTAGCAAGGATACCTCTCCCACAGACTAACACTGGGTTACCTTATAACACTTAGTCGGATTCTGTGGACGCCGGGGCTTTTTCACTATCTGGAACTGAACCTGACTTCCCCTTTTTGTGATAACCGGTGTTGCTGCTGGGACTGCGAGGCCCACAGTGCAGTGCGTTCAACACACCACGCACACCTGCCGCCTCTTCCCGTGACCCCTCCCCGCTGTGTCTCCTGACCTGCCCTGCCCTTTAAATCGCGACTGGCGGCCCCTGCTCCGCGGGAGCCGCTCGTAGTCGGATTCTGTGGACGCCGGGGCTTTTTCACTATCTGGAACTGAACCTGACTTCCTCTTTTTGTGATAACCGGTGTTGCTGCTGGGACCGCTGTGGAACTACAGGGAACGGGACTGCGCGGCCCACAGGGCAGTGCGTTCAAAACACCACGCACACCTGCCGCCTCTTCCCGTGACCCCTCCTCTCACTCTATTTAGGGCAAACCTATCACGCATCCGCGGGACGCGCGCGGGACCAAGCGCGGGGCTAAGCCCGGGCCAAGGGCGGGCCCGTTTTAGCCCGTTATAGACCGTGAGAGACCGGGCCACCCCTTCAATGGCCCCTATATTGGACTTGATGTAAACTTGTATGTATTTTATATTTAATAATTATCAACTGAGTTTAAGTTAGTGATTTGTACCTATTTGTAAAAGCCTATATTATGTCTACACGGGGAAGCAGAAGTAAGACAGCTGCAGGAGAGACCCAGCTGATAGGCCCCCTGGATAGCTTTATTATCAGGGCAAATAGTTTTATAGACCAAGGCATTTCTATTATGGAGCGAAGAGTGTCACAGGACTTAGCCCTGGCCAATGCTAAAAGATCTTCCCTGGGACTTCTGGCAACCGCCAAAACACCTGAGCCCGCAAAGGATCATGGTTTGTTGGAAGTCCGTGCCGATATCCATACCCTCCCAAATACAGTTGATCTATCGGCCTCGCATTTATTGTCCGACTCCCAGTTAGGTACGGATTTGGAAAAAACCCCTGACTTAACCACCCAAACTACACCAGAGGAAGCAAGACAGCTGAGGGGTAGGAGGGAGGGTGCAGTGCGGAAAAAAAAGGGAAAGACAAACAAACCTAAAGTCCAACAAATTAGAGAGATACCACAAACGATAGTAGAGAAGCAAGATCATATTGAAGGAAGAGGGGAAGGAGATAGGTGTACGACACTCCAAAATCTAGTCTTAGAAGAGACCCCCGGCCCCACTTTGCAGGATATATCGGTTAACTCTCTAGAGGGTAAAGTGGTAAATGAGGTAGATGGTCAACTATTAAAAATTATGCGGGATCGTATTGAATCGTGTTTTATCCCAGTAGAAGCGAGATTATCATTAATTGAAAAACAGTTAACAGAACTGACAGTCTTTATACAAAAAAACCCCAATCATGGGCTCCAAAAGCAGAACAAGCAGACTTGTATTAAGCCATCTGTACAACCAGTAAAAAAATTAGCACCTTCGGGCCAGCCGTTAAATCGACTCCATTGTTAGCAAAAGAAAGGCATACTGCGGAAAAGCCTATTAATATAACCACACAGACTATTCAGGTACAAAACAACAAGCCTGTACTAAGTTCCCCTAACCCAACACCACAGATAAACCAGGCACAAAGTAATAAGACCCCTAAGCTTTCTGATTTAAATGCCAATAGGAATTGGGAGAGGAGACCATCTAACAATAGATATCCCGTTAATTTGCCCCCCGAGGTTAGTCCCTATGTGGTTGTGATGACCGGAGTACCAGAACTGGCCGATCCTGCAATAGAATCTAGTTGGTCCTTAAATAATAAGGTCCAACATTGGTTAAACTTGAATCGACCACTACCTCCTATCTGGTCGAGTAAGATTCTCATGGTCCGTAGGGCCCCTTGGGTGGGGCAGGGAAGGAAATCAATACAAGGAGACTAGGTCATCGTCAACTTTGAAGATCCCCGAACAGTTGACTACATTTGTTCATGGGGCCAATCTGATATGAATAATGGTATAGGTACGCAACATCTTTCCTTTTTCTATCCCTCTAGAAACTGTAATAGGCCGCCTGGTGAGGGAACTTGGCACACAATGGGCTCTCGCCCTCGGGGTCTAGCTTTGGAAGAGTGGGGAGGTAATTTTCCCAGGAATGGGCCCAGAGAGATCTCTCCCTGGAATGGATGGTGTAACATCCCACTGATGAATATATACAGCTGTCTAGAGATGGTAGATTGACCATCACGGAGGGAGAAACGAGGGAAGAAATTTGGAGAGAAACCTGGGGAGAATCTAGATCATACCCCTTTGGCTCTAAATGTTGTCCCTCGGAACCCTCCCAATCAGGGAGATAGAAACCCCAAGGCAATTGGGGGAGTAGATGAAAGTTACTGGTATACCCTTAAATTGCCAGATTGTATAGTACCTAATATGAGTGAGGATCATGAATGTAGTGGCGGGGAAGATCTAGTACAGTGCGAGTATGTAGAACAGGGCAAAATAATTAATACAGTTCCCTCCCACCAGCAAGGAGGTAGTCACCCATCCCCTAACCAGGCAAATATAGAGGCAATAGATGCCCTATCTCAGGATAGGGTCACCTTACCTACGGTAGGGTTACACAATGATAGACGAGGGTATAAGCTCGCAAGTTGGAATATTGCTGGCTGGAACAACAAATCAGGTACCCTGGGTTGGAAAGAAACTTTGGAATCACATGACATCCTATGCTTGCAGGAAACATGGAGTGTAGATGACATCACCTATGATGGCTATGCCGCCTATAACCTCCCAGCACAAAGCTCGAATATGGGCAGAGCCAAAGGGGGTCTACTTATTCTGCTCTCTGTTAACCTCCCTGTACAAGTTATAAGATATGTTATGATTGGAAGTTATGCCCAGTTGTTGTGGTTGAGACACAAGAATGATGGTAATGTCTTACTGATCAATTTTTATAACAACTTGCCTGACTCTATGCGAATGTCTGTGGTGTATGAGGTCATTAAGACCCTGGAGGGGATTGTTCGGGCTAATCATGTCAACTTTGTATTTTTGTGGGGTGGGGATTCCAATATCCCTTTATGTCCCTTGTCATTGACCAAGGTGTGTGGGGTATCTGATGATAGAGGAGATGGGTATTTTCACTTTAAGCATAGCCCCTATGGAGAGTCACTGAATACCGCTCTTGCTAAATTTGACCTGGTCGTGCTGCAACCTTTAGGCGATGGTGATGGTAATCCCGTCCCCACCTTCACTGGGAGGAATGCGGCCACAGTCATTGACCATCTTTTGGTATCAGATGACACTCGTATGTTCTATGATGCACCAGTCATATTGGACCTTGCGATCAGTGTCCATAATTGTGTCACTGTAACATTGCATGTATGGGGTAATAGATCACTAGTAGTTCAACCAGTTGTCGCTGATATTGTCCCCTGCAGACCAAATGGTCATAGGATAAAATGGAAGGGTGACAATTCTGAAAAACTGTTGACTAAAATTGTTGCAGCATGCTTACCCGACTTGCATATTTGCCTGGATGATGATACAGACCCTTGCGGTATTTTAACTAGTTTTAATTAGAATAATAGGATAATTGTAACTGCTCTGATGATTACGAAGCATACCAATCATGAACCAATGATGGGTTGGTTTGATTCTCAGTGTTCTAAGTCATTACAGATGCTCAAAAAGGCCCTATCTTGTAGACCTAGAGATAGACTGAGTATTATAACCCTCAGGGCTACTTACAGGGGGCACTTAAAACGCTGAAAACTGGAATTGCGGGAAGAAGCATGGGGCAATCTGACTAAGGCTGTGGAACTATCGGACAGTAAACTTTTCTGGGAAACGGTTAACTGTTCTTTCCTCAAAAGTGATGAAACCCCGGTCCTCACTGCTCTTGTTAGCGAGGCCTGCTGGGTTACTCACTTTTCTAGTATTTTTGATCCACATAGAGGGGTGGCTTCACACATGGTGGAGGCGGACCCATGGCCAATAGTTCCTTTATGTATTACAGTATCGGAGGTAGACCTTGCTATTAGATCCAGCAAAGGAGCCAAGGCACCTGGCCCTGATGGGGTCCCCCTCGACCTTTTTAAGGCAGATACAGCACTGTGGGGCCCCGTTCTGACCAGGGTCTTTAATGCGTCTGTTATGGAAAGCACTCCGCCTAGTTAGGGTGAATCAGTAATTATCCCGATCTATAAAAAGGGGGATAGGTCGGAGGCCAAAAACTACCGCCCTATCTCCCTTTTAGATTCTTCGCTCAAAACTATGAGCCGGTGCTGCTGGCCAGGTTAGAAAAATGGGCCGAGAGTTGTGGTATTCTCGCGCGGTCCCAATTCGGATTCGGAGAGGGCCTTGGAACCATAGAACAGTGTATAAATCTAGATCTCTTAATAGGGAAGTATACCCGTGCTAAGCAGGGCTCACTTTTTCTCTGTTTCGCTGACTTGAGCATCGCGTTCGACCTTGTCGATCACGCGCTGCTATGGGCTACCCTATTATAACAAGGGGCCTCAACAGAGATAGTTTATTTCCTGGCCAGACTTTATTCCAAACTTCCAGCCCGCATTAGATATGGTCAAGGAGGGGAATGTACTGATTGTATCAGTGTGAGGCTAGGCATTAGGCAAGGTTGTGTCCTTGCGCCTCTTCTTTTTTCCCTTTTTATTAATGCCATAGACTCTGAGATCAAGCAGATTAACTCTGATACACCGTTGGTGGACGGACAGGCTGTTCCCATCCTGCTCTACGCCGACGATTCAGTGCTTCTATCAAGAACCCCTCGTGGCCTACCAAAATTGATGGACACATTTTCAGACTTTATCAAGGATAAAAAACTGAAAATTAATAATACCAAAACGTTCATCATGCCTTGTGGAAAGAAAACCAGGAACCTGAAATCATTTTATATAGAGGGGCAAAAAATAGGAACTGTAAATAAGTTTTGTTATTTGGGCATTACTTTTAGTAGCAATGGTATGTGGTCGCAGGAAATATCCAATGTACAATCTAAGATGTCCAAGAGTGCCCATGGAGTTTTTAAATTTGCTAATAAACTTGGTGACCGTCGTATATATGACATGTTACATATATACCGATGTAGATGCATTGCAATTGCGCTCTACGGATCTGGTGTCTGGGGTCACTGTCGCCACGGGGATCTGCAAATAGAAGAAAACTGTTTCTTAAAAAGATTGCTTTGTTTGCCCACATCTGCCTCTAACCTGATAGTACACCAGGAATTGGGCCTGGAGTTTCTGTCAGATTTAATTTGTTTAAGACCATTGCTCGTGTGGAGAGCAATCTGGCATAAAAAAGAAACTAGTTTTACCAGGAGTATTATCACAGATTATCTCCGCCTAGATAAAAGCTCATTGATCCCCTGGATTAACTATGTTGTGAGAACAGCCAGGGATTCTTTCAACCTTGATCTTTTAGATGATCAAGAGAGCCTTTCTGATTTCACTAAGAAAGAGCTTAAGCGTTCTTATTTATATAAGAAAGCTCAAGGGCGTAGAGACCTTACTATGCAGTTATCCATCCCCCAGTATTATTTCTCCAACAGAGACTCATCTGTTTTTTCTAAATACTTAAAGGTTGTCACTAGACCATCCCATCGTTTTGTCCTTATTAGATTGAGACTCGGAATCGTCCACCATTTGGTTGCGTTCCCAGTCATGAAAAATTACCCCTCTATTCCATGCCCATGTGATGGGGTCACCAAACAGAGTACTGTACATTTTTTATTTCTGTGTGATCTCTATAAACATCTATGTGTTGCCTATCTAAAACCATTACTTATTAAACGGGCAATCACAACAGTAAATTTGGCAATGAAGATGTTGTTTCCCCTTGAATGATTTTGATATTTTGATATCTGTTTTCATACCGCTATTTTTATATTGAAATCTGTGGCCGCAAGGAAAATAATCATTTTTATCTTATCATAATGAGTTGTACTAAAATTCCTTTTATGAGTAATTACATCAGACTGTATATTATACTGTATATTATGTAGCATATGTATTGCTCGCTTTTGTGATTGATTCTTTTAATCGAATAAAGTTTTTGAAACTGAAACTGAAGTGATAACTTCAGTTTGTAATCAGATAGAAAAAGTATTCTTCCATTCATTTGAATTGCAATTTAAAACTCTCTTTAATGGGAAAATCAGATTTTAAGTTACTGTTCTGAAAATTACACTTTTAGAAAGTTGCCATTCGCTAGCCTAAACCATATTTGCCTGTCTGACAGTGCCCAGGGTCACATGATTGTTAATGGCTCTCCTGTGGTGTGATTTGTATTCCTTCCAGACAGGGGACAAAAGGGCATTGGGTGTGAGAAGGGTGTTCCTCTCCTAAGCAGGATGTGCGGGGGGTCTTGTATTTATCCCTTCCTGAGTTTGAAGTGGTAGCCTGAGCATTGTGTGCACCCCCTAAATGACTTCAGAAACTACCTGCCCTTACACTGGCAAACACAGCTCACACCTGGGCCTGCCTCCCTTTTGTTACTGTAGAGATTTTGCTTCAGACCCTGAGGAAGGAGTAGAATGATCCAGAACCAGTTTAGGGGTAGACAAAGAGAAGGACCCCCATTCATACAGGCTAGAATTAAGTATAAAAGTGGCACCCTCAGAACCTTTCATCAGAACACTCCTGGACCTGTAGCAGATTCGGAAGGACTGTCCTGGGTGAAGAAAGAAAATTGGTCCTGCTTGTCTGGAACCCAGGACTCCAGAAGTGACTCCAAGAGTCACTGAACTCCTGCTTGAGCTACAGTGACACACCAAGCTTCCAGAGGCCTTACCTTGACCGGCTGCCCAGCCTCAATTGGACCTGCCTGGAACCTGCTGTTGACCTCTGCTGGAGTAAGTCTTGACCCCCCGAAAGGTGCTTCCTCACATCCTGAACCCGTTGCTAGTATCAGAGCTTACTTCTCCAACCTGCAAAATGCACTACAGGTGAAAATACAAATGTCCTCCGCGTCAGCAACAACCACCCACGTCTTCCACCAATGCTAACCTCTGATGGTGACTTGCTGTTTGTGCTGACAACAAACTCCTTGTGGTCCCAGCCAAACTGAAACTCCAGCTGAGGATAATTTTTTGGAACTGGTAGATCTCAGGAGAAGGGATAATCTGAGACATGGATAAGGTCAAGGTCATATTAGAATGGGAAGCACCCACAACAGTTAGAGATATTTGGAGATTTTTGGGATCTGCCAACTTTTAAAGATATAATGTCAATTATTTCTTAGCTATATTTCACCACATACAAAAGTTCACCCAAAAAGGACAAGCATCATTTGGGTAACAGAACAAGACAAGATTTTTCAGATATTTAAAATGGCTTTTACCGCTGTGCCAATTCTGAGGCATGGAAAGATGCAATTCCAATCTTAATGTGTTCTCTGTTACTTTAGCCCTTGCAATTGAGGCTGTTTCATTACAGAGACATCCTCAGACAGATGTGGTACATCACTTGGCCTATTATTCTTGAACACTATCTTCCTTGGACCGCAATATATTATTTCTAATCTGCAACTTGTTTCAACAAAATGGACTGTTACACCGTGGTGATGCTATTTGGAATGGGCATCGGATGTTGCATTAATCTACAGTTTGGATTGATCATAAAAATCTTCTGTATGTATGCTTGATGAAATGTCTGAATTTAAGACCTGTAGGATGGTCATTTTTCCTCTCCAGGAATCAGTATAATGCCACCTATGGACCTCAAAGTCATTGTGACAAGAAGATGGAGAAAGAATAACAATTACTGGCTTCCAACATGTTGCTGACCACCAAAAATGTATCAGAGATTATAAATACTTTTCTAGACCAATTCAACTTCATGACATGAGCTGTTAAAAGGAAAGCAGTGAGTTCAGAAAGAGCCGATATGCAGCAAGAAAGAAGGCCACCTGCTGTGTTGAAAAGAAGTATTGTATATTCCACACAAAGAGTTATAACTATAGGCTTGAGGTGGTGTCATGACACTTAAGACACCTAGGACAAAGGAAGATGCAGGATGTAATAAAGACAAGTTTATGTTGGCCCAACATGCTTGTGCACTCAAAATACTTTCTAAAACATGTGTTTCATTTGCACTCAAACCAAGACAGACACTGCTCGACTTGCAAGTCTATTACAGCTGCTTCCAGAAACCACCCAGCTGTGGTCCATTCTCTCCATCATCAATTTTCTATTAGAGTTGTCAGAACTACAGAGATTCAACGTACTTTGAGTGGTCATGAAATCTTTGAACACGTCAGGACATTATATTATTCTGAGAGGTTTGCCTTCAGCAGTTAGAATTTTCTTTATGATGTGTTACTCCTTCTTGGGTTGCCTGATGTCATAATCACAGATTGAGCATCATAGTTTGTTGCCAACTTCTGGAAAGAATTAACAAAACAGAGTTGGTGTCAAACACTTCCCTCACTCTAACTATCATCCAAAGACTAATGGATAAACGGAAAGATTTAATCTAGTCATTGAACAATGCTCCAGGGCTTTTTAGTGGTCCTACAGACAAACTGTAGCAGATATATTTACATGTCTGAATTTGCCTATAACAAGTCACTACATTCTTTTGAGGGAACCTCTCCTTTTTACTGCTGTTATGCCTACATCCACACATTTTTCATGCATGTGTTTCTGCCACATACGTTCTCTCAGTTACATATCTTCTAAAATGCCTACACATTGGGGACCTCATTTATGAAAAGTGACGCATCTCTGCGAGAAAACAGCAATGTGTCACTTTTCGATGCTCCCTCCTTGCGAAACCAATGATGCGTCATATTTACAGTATGATGCATCATGTCGCAAGGAGTTACGGATACATCAGTATTTCTGATGTATCTGTAGGCGCAAAAATGACGCATTGCTGAAGTGTGTCACAAAAGTGTCACAACTTCAGCAATGGGTCATTACACATGGGCAAGTCCCATGTGACATGTGCCTCCATCAGTCGTAAGATATTGACGCATTTGCATTCTAGAAATGGCACAGTGAAGTCTTATAGATTTCACTGCGTCACTTCTACGACCCTTTCATGCGTCGGAACGCCCCCCCGCGTACATTATACCTGGTGTGGGTAAAATGTGGCGCAGGGGTATACAAAGTGACGCATCTACCTAGATGCGTCACTTTGTAAATATGGTGCAACAAGGCTATTTTTTTTTACACCTCTGGTGTGTCACATAAAGTGATGCACCGGCGGCGCAAAAGTGACGCAATGGCTCATAAATATGCCCCCGGGTTTGGCCTTGATACATTTTAATAAAGAGGACAGGATTATGTGAAATTATTACATCATGTCATGAAAGATCATATGATTATTGGAGAGTGCTCCTCTTTATAAAAATAAAAAATAGGAAAGTGTGAGCGTTTTTATTTGAGATGAAATAATGGAAATGGAGATAGGAGGAAGAGGAATGGGTCTGCTGTCTGGCATTGTAAAATCAGTTATCAAAAGATTTTGCTCTGTACTATTGATGTGTTCATCTTCATAGTCCAGCAAAGGCCCTATCAGACACTTGTCCTTGGAAATGGTTGACACTCTATTTTACAACTATAGAGTTAATGACACTAGGAATAGTTTGTACATATACTTCTGTGATGATTAAGAATGTTGACTTAGGAGCAATCAAATAGTATGGGTATTTACTTCTAACGTGGAAGTGTTTATTTGTAGGAATTTGCCACAGAGGATTTACTAAAAAAAAAAAAAAAATTGTGACACAGAAATTGAAATTCGAGAACGACCATTAACATTTTTGTCAAATTTAATAACCTATTTATGAAGATTGTCCTGGAGCAAAGCTTCTTGATAATCATTGTCACAGTAGCAACATAAAACTAGAGATTTCCTAGCCAGAAGGGAAAGTGAATTAGAGATAAGAAGGAAGCTTCTACGATTGTTGAAATGTGATGAAGGACAAGAAGATATAAACAACATTTTTAGAGGTGATTGAAAATATTAATGTTCTCGACTGCTTAGTAAAAGCAAATTGACCAGATTTCAGTTATTGGTAGCAGCAAGCAGCAACAAGCAGCAGGAAATAATAATTAAAGATGGATCAGGAATTCAAAGTGGAGGGTTTCAACAGAAAACGGCCTACACAGGTATGAAGAAAAGTAATAGTCGAAAAACCAGAGGTAAAAAGAAAGGAAAATCTACCACTTCCAGAAGTCTACCCCTTTTTTATACTTTCCTCTTTCTTTGGCGTTTCTATTTTCAGTACAGGACAGTTTCAAAGTAATTTTCACAGTTTCCCATTCGTCCTGCATCTTTAGCACCCCTATATTTGGTTGTCAGAGGAATCAGAGGGAACAAAACATATGGCCTCGGTTTCTTCTTGCCTGTATCCAGAGTCAGAAAGCCTTCCCCCACAGCTGCAGTCCAGTGTTTGTACCCACTGCCCAATGGTTCACCTCCAGACTTCCCAAGAGGATGTGGCAAAGGTGGATTAGATAAGAGAAGGTAGGTTCTGCAGTCGTGATCTGCACAAACAAAGTAGCATAAGAACACCAGGGGTTATAGTTCACTATGTATTAGGCAGCACCAGTAGTCGAGATAAAGCAATGCCAAACTGCCAAACCTCCAGAAAAGCAATGGTTGTTAATCAATGTATGCTATAGGTACCTAGCAGCTGATACTGTACCAATGACATCCCGAAGAATCAAATGGAAGCTCGATGATGTGGCGTTGTGATGTCATGTCATATCGTGACTGCACATCTACATAGAGTAAGGGCCAGTGAGAACTGTGAAGAAAGGCAAGACCCTCCACCTCAAGTATCCTCTTCTGAACTCAGTACTGCATTTATCCTGTTGCTATGTGGTGCATACAGATTATGCAAATATGTTCTGCCCACTCCCTTTTCGCTAGGATTAGGCCTCCATGACCTTATGAAGCTCTGCTGACCTGCCCTGTGACTGCTGTTAGCCTGCCTCCTTTGCAAGTCGACAATAGAACCAACTGAACATCCCCGCAGCTCACTTTACTCTTCACCTCGAGACTAGAGGTGGGTTCCTGAATAAATAACCTTGACTGATGTTCTTTGAGCCCTTTTAACTCCTTGCCAGAGACAGAATGAGTCTGCTAGATTGACTGCTGCAGTTGTAGCTGAGAAGGGTGTTGGCTCTCCCTGTGAACACACCCTTCATTACACCTGCATTTCTATTTTTTGTTTTGACCCTGCGTGCATGCTGGTCCATTGTCCAGCAAGACTAGACTCACGTGTGGTTTAATGATGAGCACTCTATGGTTGTTAGAACTGGCCTCCTGGATGTGATTTCCCCAGTCTTTTTATATCTACCTCCTGTATTTTTGAGTGCATGCTGGACTTCGTTTTTTTTTGTAATTGAGCAGAGCATCAGGGACATGACACTAATAATAAATAACAGGGAAACATCATTAGATCAACACACACTAGACACGGATAAAGCCAATTCAATGAAAGTGCAGGATAAATGCAGAAACATATTACATCAATAATTTAACGGTATACCTTTTTTTTTCTTCTTTTTTTTAATTATTAACCTTAGCATTAATATACCAAAGTAACGGATATACAATTAATTCTTACTAAAGTGCTAGAGTGTTAAAGTGCTAAACTTGCTACAGTGCTAAGGTGCTAAATTAACCAGAAACCCCCCACAGTACATTTCCCCCAATTTCGCCCACTTCCCCCACTGTTTCATATCGAAGGCGAATTTGTTCAGAAGAGGTATTCAATAGAACGGAAAAATGGTAGAGTGCGGTGCGTTCAGAAAGGAGTTCGTCGGACATCAGGATATGTGAAAGAGGAGTGACTGTATTCATCCTTACCGTAGTGATTTGTCAGGACTAAAAGCAGCGGCGAAGCGTCGAATATTTCTAGAAGCGAGTACGGTGATATTTAGTGCACAAGGAAAAGGAGGGGACGGCGTTCACCATATTGCAGTTCAAAGCTTAACTTAAAGAATATTTGTTGCCGCCATCCGAACTTGCAAAGTCATTTCTATTGCAAGATAGTTGCTCCCCTGAAGAAAGGATGTATTCCCGAAAAGCATTGTGATTGGAAAACAGGGATTTCCAAGCAACAGCAAATTCGTTTTTAAATTTGCAGTTTGTTTATTATTTACCTAGAGAGGAGTGTTTATGCTTAGTTCAGGGAATTGAAAAAATTGATGATGTCCACTGTAACACAATGAGTAAAAATGGTTGAGAATGTGTGTACAAAATATATTTAGGAAATTAAAAGTGATATTAGAGAACACAAACATTGTTTGATTAATTCGGGCAAACGGAGGTTTGCCAATAGCTGTGCAGGCAGGGTCAAGTGACAGTTGTCACTTGACGGTTTTGGTCTATTGTTGAACTTGGAGGGTAGCATCCTCCTTCCCTCCCAGCACGCCCATAGTAATAATTGATGAACTAGGCAACTAGTTTAAGTTGAGTTCTAAACCAGGTGTGCACTGCACAAACCCTCATTATTCCTTACTTCCTAACTGGCATATGACCTACCACTCCTGACTTGAGAAAGACCATTGAGTTTCCCGGGTTACCCTTTCTAAGTGCTTCTCGACCAGTAAAGATTCACTTTGAGTGCTCAGAAGACGGTTCCAGTTCCCCACCCCTCTTAGCTTTGCTCAAAAAGAGCAGTCACCAGCTTAGATGGGGCACAATTAAACGAAAAGTTATGTCTATTTAGAAAATGTAAAATCTGTAAATATTAAAAAAAACTGGCTTTCTCTGGTCCCTGCTTCTATTCTGTGCCTCTTGCCAGTGATTACTCTGTTCAGGATTGAAAAGCGCCCTAGCTCTTGTAGCCCACAGTCCTTCCAATTTCTATGGTGACTAGATTGAATTTAGAGGCCGACATTTTTACATTCACCTAGTTTTAGAGGGAAACATCCTTTACAACGCAACTTTTACCACGCAGTGCCTTTACGACGCAACTATTACAACGCATGTCATTACAACGCATTGCGCTGGGGGGCGCTCTAGGATAGGGAATAGATTTAATTTACTATCCAACACCTTCCCTACTATCCACGGGGACTGGAGTTGGAATAGTAAATTAAACTATTCACTATCCAGCACCCCAAAGCGCTCTGCGTTGTAAAAGCATGCGTTGTAAAAACTGCATCGTAACAGCATGCGTGGTAAAAGCATGCATTGTAATGTCGTACATCCAGTTTTAGCTAGTAAAATCCAGAGTAACCAGCTTACCTAAAAAAAGGTTGTAATCTAAAGTAATAATCTTTCAGAGTCTTTTATGTAGTTCTCTTGGGAAGTTTAGAGGTTTTTAGAAACCTCCTTGAGTTCCTCTTTTTGTATTAATTATTTATTTATTTATTTTTTCTCTTTTTCATAACATTCACAAAAATGCTATGTTGTTATTTATTATATTTCAAAGTAATGTGTTATTCTTTATCTCGTAGCTGGTATTTTTCTTTTTTTCCTTTTGTACTTATCTCATATGAACTGTTTTTTCTTATCTATTTTTGATTTTTGATTCTCGTTCTCATGTGTTTCATTTATTATTTCTGTATCAAGTTCATGCTTTCGTGTATTTAAATTGTGTATATGACTTTTTTCAAAACTTTCAATAAAGCTTATTTTGAACTTAAAAAAAAAAAAAAAAAAGAAATATCGGGATCTGAGAGCCGACTTCCTGCACCATTTTTTCCTCAAAAAAGTGGTCTGTTAAACCATTTGCAACCAAACAACGGGCTGTTAAATCTAAAAAGGCTGCGTCGTTGTATGTACAAACATGTGGTAATACTAACCCACCCTGATCAATGACTAGTTGTACCGCCAGGAGTTTAACCCTTGTGTCTTCTTACCCCAGACAAACTGTATAAACATTGTTTCCAGCTCTTTAAAATAACTGACATTGATTTTGATAGGTATATTTATAAAAAGAAAACAAGTATAGGGAGTATGGATATTTTGATAAGGGCTACCCGGACTATCAAAGTTAGAGGTTGTAGCAACCAATTATCCAACAGTTTCTTAATTTTACCATGCATAGCTACGTAATTCAGCTTATATAGCTGTTGGTATTGATCGGAGTCATAAATCCCCAGATAACGTATTGGGTCCTACTTAGCGGCTTGGTGTTTAAGATTTATTGGAAGGAAATTCCCGTCAGAGTTTAAAACTAGAATTTCTGTTTTATTTTATAACCCCCAATAAATTCAAATTGGCTAAATTCTATTAAGACCAATTCCAAATTCTGGCTCTCGGAACTGAGATATAAAATAATGTCGTCCACGAACAACTTTCATTTAGACATACCCGTAATTGGAGCATTTATTGCTACATTGTCACGAATTTGGGTTGGGTAGAGGGATTCAATAAAAAACATGAATAATAAAGGGAAGAGCGGACACCCTTGTCTCGTCCCCCAGTTTATGTTAATTGTACCTACTCGGTTTGCATTTATCACCACTTGTGCCTGAGCCCCCTGATAGATATTCCAGAGCATTTTAATAACCTCAGGAGGAATTCTGAACCTGTGGAGGCCAAAGAAGAGGGTATTCCAATCTACCAGGTTGAATGCCTTTACGGCGTCAACCATCATAATACAATCTGGGGTACAGTTAGTATTTCAATATTTGAGAGCCTGTTTTAAAAATTCTGTATTTGGGGACATCGACCTCCCGGCAACAAATCCAGACTGCTGCCTGTGGATCACTTCCTGTTCTAAAGGTATAAAACGCTGCGCCCAAGTCTTTGTTAAATTTTGTAATCAGCATTGAAGAGGCTGATAGGTCTATAGGAATTTATGTCCTTAGTGTTCTTGCCCTTTTTCACAAAGCTGACAACAATAGCCTCTTTAAAAGCCAAAGGTACAGCACCACCATTCTTAATGTAGTTGAATAGCTTTGTCAGGAACGGGATCAACTCCTTTGCGAAGACCTTATAAAATTCAATGGGCAGCCTGTAATTTCCACAGGCTTTCGCTCCAGCGGTTGAATTCAGGGCTGCCAGAATTTCAACAATTGTTATACCTAGTTGTATCTGTTCCACGAGGGAGTTTGGCAGGCTGGGGAGATGTGCGACCTCAAAGTAATTCTGTATAGAATCTTGGCAAACCACATGTTCAGTTGTAAAGATCTGTTGGTAATGCTCCATGAAAGCTTGAGCAATCTCATCCCTACTGTGGTGTTGGGTTCAAATCAGGCCTACATACTCTGCTAAACTCTCGAACGCCTTAGTATAGAAGTTGGCACGGACACTGGAAAAGGTAAAAGACAAGTTTATTAAGACCCCATGGGGTGGTGATACATTCCTACAGCACCCTTCGGCAATGTAAGAAGTAGCACACCGAACATTGGTGTGCGACCTCTTTTATACAGTTTAATAGCAATAAAAAGATAGGCGGTTACAAGTTACACATTTTAGGTACATATAAGGTCATTTTTTGGAACACAGCCAGCACGTGGGAGGAGTTCAACGGCACTGGTCAGTTAGTGTGAACATTCCTAAAGAGTGACCAGTTGATGCATAGTGCGCATGTGCGCTTGACCAGTACTAAAAATAGCCTGTTGCCGAGCAGAATAGTGACCATGGGTATCGAGAAAGGACGAAAGGGCACACTGACCACGAGGCAGCGTGTTCATAGGAAACGGAAGTCAGAGGGATTCAAAATGGCCCCCGTTCGTTTTGGTCAAGTTAACAGAAAAGACCGTGTAGCTGTGCTAAACGCTAACTCAGGAGCTGCCAAAACACGACAGACGGCCCTTTTAGCGTTTAGCAAAAGCTACCTCATAGTGGACGTAGTCAGAATGTTCATCCTCAATGTTAATAGCCATTATTTTCAATACTTCATCATTGATCAGTTTCTCTTGTTTATCAATAGCTCGTTTGGACGGAATACAGGCTGTGATACATACAGAACATAACGTAGGGCCACATTGAATACATAGACAAAGGAAAAATAGTACTCCAATAAAAACACAGAGAATCGTTAATAATTTCCAACCCCAAGTACTAAGCAGGGTCCAGAACCAACCAGAAAAGGTCCATGTTCCATTTTCTGGGTGGATCTCAGCAGCTATCTTATGTAATTTTGTAATCGAATCATATACAGAAGGTGAGTTATCTGGTACGTACACGCAACAACTACTTCCGATGACGCGGCATGCTCCGCCCCTGTCAGCTAGTATCACATCTAGAACCATTCGATTCTGGAGCGCCACAATTCTGGTAATTTGCAATTCCTCAGTAATATTCCCTAAAGCGGAGGCAGTTTCGTTAGCGACTGCTTCCACCACACGCGTAAGCCGCCTTATCTTCCTGCTATTCAGTGCAGCTCCTACGAATGAGAATAACCCCAAATTGAAATCTACATATTGTTGTAAAGTGGTATCAGTCTGGTCTATTTCATCAAGATCTACTGTTCGTTTGACCCTGTTTAGTATGAAATCATGGTACAGAACGTAATCATTGTGGTACATGGGAGGAGCAATAAATACAGGTGGTAATACAAAAGCTATATAACACGTTCCCAACCATCCCAATGGTAGACGATGGTATCCCTTATTTCCACAAATGAAATATGTGTTATGTGAAGCTACAAATGCAATTCCAATTGGTGTATCAAAGGTAAGTGTAATATTACATTCACTGCGGCCTACAGGGATTGTACCTTTATTTCTAATACACAAATCTGCTTTTGTATCAATGACTGTTATCATATGCGAGCTCGTCACATTTATAAGTCTTTGATTCGTATATACACGAGGTGTAGAAACATTGTCCGGACGGTACTCTTCCCATTCAAACTTAGTTCCTTCAGCGTGTGGATAGCCGTCTTTGTCGTTATAACATATTTTATTCAACCGAAAAAGTAGTCCACCTTTCGTTGGCCATCGCAGAGTAAAAAGAAGAGTGTACCAAGCATGACAAGAACCATTATGAGAAAACGGGAGAGGAATGAGTGGTGTTCCTCCCTTCTTCTGATGTCCGGGCAACATTCCACATACCCAACAATTGGACGTGTTGGTCATGTTATGAGTATGATGCAAAATCTTAATAAAGCTGTTATTCAAATAAGTCTGCCTATGTCTTTCTTCGTGAAAAGGCAGAGTGAAATGAAAATGTTCAGATGGACTTGGAGTGGTGGGCAGCAAATGTTCTCGTACAGGAAACAACAGTTCTATAGTCCAAGCTAATACTGCGATCACCACTACGGTCAAGACAAACAAAACAACACCAAGAATTCTCCCTCTTCGTGTCGAAGGAGATGCCATAGTTCCCAAAACAATACTCTTCAAGAAAACAACACTAAGCGGGAAAAATAAAAACGATGGTTCTGAACCGAGGCTGCCGTTGATTTGTTCTCCGGGATTCAAGACGGGTGTCGCTACACTGGGCAGAACTGATCCCCCCCCCTTGATATTCCCGGCTTCCGTTTCACAAACCTCAGAGCGGTTACCAACCAGTTTCAAAAACACAAAAGGAATCTTATTTCCTGGGGCGTAGATTGTACTTCACTTTATCAGAAACAACGTGGTCCGGGAAGGCTCCCTCCAATTCATCAGGCGTGACCGCTGGGCTCTTTTTTGTATCCAAAATCTTTCTGTAGTCGGATAGCACCACAGGGCTCACCAGATCCGGAGAGACACGTCGGCAGTGCGTTGAATGTATCCACCGCTTCTTGTTAGTGACTCTCACAGCAGTTCGCGTAGCCAGCAGCACTTGCTCAGGGCCATGCCATCTCGGTTCCAAACTGCTGGATCGCTCAAATACTTTGACCATCACATGGTCCCCAGGGCGGAGATCGTGAGCCTCACCAGTGGAGTTATCAGGGAGCGCCTCTCGAACCTGTTGATGGATAGAAAGCAAATCATTTGTTAATCGTGCCAGATAATCGTTCATCATTATACAAGGCATATCATGTATCAAACGAGGTTGGAACTCCCCAAATATTCATAGGCCTTCCAAACACCACTTCGTAGGGTGTGAGGCCAGATCGAGAATGTGGCACTGACCGAATGGACAGCAATGCCAGAGGCAAAGCGTCCGGCCATTTCAGAGATGTAGATGCCACTATCTTTGCTAGCTTCAGCTTCAGAGTTGCATTGTATCTCTCTACTAAACCTGCTGATTGCGGATGAAAGACAGCATGGAATCTTTGCTTGATTCCCAATCCTTTCAGGACGTATTCCACTACCTTTCCAATGAAATGAGGGCCATTATCACTCCACATAAGTTTACAAACACCGTAGCGCGGGAAGTACTCCTTGAGTAACACCTTAGCTGTTGTCAATGCTGTATTGTCTTTCGTAGGGTAAGCCTCAATCCATTTGCTGAAGGCACACACCACTACTAGGACATACTTGAGATTATTACAGCGTTCCAGCTGGATGTAATCCATTTGTAGTACTTCGAATGGTGCAGTAGGTGGAACAAACCCTCCTTTAGGAGTATGAGTCCCTTGTCCAGGATTGTGCTGCAAACATATCAGACAGGTCTGCACTACTCTCTTAGCCGTGCTAGCAATGTCAGCATTTTCCCAAACTCGTGTAAGCAATTTAGTAATTGCGAGAGCTCCAATGTGTGCCAGCCCGTGTGTCATTTGCACCATTGTTTGTAAATAGGCCATGGGTAGTTTCCATCTCTCCATATCTTTACTACGCCAGCAACCCTCATCATCCAATACTCCTTCAGTGGCCCATTTCATACGTTCTGCCTCAGATGCTGACTTCTGTATATCTAGTATTTCTTCTCTAGCATCATGCCACCGCTCAGCTTGTGACTTCACCACATACATGGGGAAATTATTTTGCAGCATAGCGGTCTCTCTCGCAATGCGGTCTGCGAAAGCATTGCCTTGCCCTATTTTGTCCGTCACCTTTTTGTGTGCACTACACTTGACTATTGCAACTTTCTTTGGGCATAACAGTGCATTCAGGAGATCGCGTACCAACTCTCCATGCATGATGTGTACTCCGTGTGAAGTCAGGAATCCTCGTTCCTTCCCAAGTAGGCCAAAATCATGCACTACTCCAAAAGCGTAACGACTATCCGTGTAAATGTTCACACATAGCTCAGCACTTAACTCACATGCTTTCGTTAAGGCTATCAATTCAGCTGCTTGAGCCGATTTCTGGGGTATTCGTGCTGCTTCTACCACGGTCTTAAGTGTCGTGATCGCATAAGCTGCGGAAGTCGTACCATCTGGTAACCTCACACACGATCCATCAACCCACAGTTCCCCATCTACATCTGGAAATGGCGTATCCTGTAAATCGATACGACCCTTTGTCTGTTCCTCAGTCAGAAAAACACAATCATGTTGTTCTTCCTTCTGGGTCTCAGCAACAGGATCCGGCAGTAAAGTAGCAGGATTTAGTGTCGCACATCGCTTTAGTGTGATGTGCGGCGCCAACAATGTTAGCTCATATCCTGTCAAACGGGCACTGGTTAGATGCTGCGTTTTTGTTTGATTCAGTAACGCATCTACCGCATGGGGAACTAGCACCAACAATTTGTGTGACAAAACTATTCCCTCACTTTGTCGTATCGCAACTGCTGTTGCTGCAACTGCTCGAAAACATCCAGGCAATCCTCGAGCCACAGGGTCGAGTACCGCCGAGAAGTATGCACAAGGCCTCTGTTTGTCTCCGTGTGTCTGCACTAACATTGACAATGCGCACCCATCCTTCTCGTGTACATATAATGTAAAGATCTTCGTGTAATCAGGTGTACCCAACACTGGTGCAGAACAAAGAGCTTGTCTCAATTGCTCAAAAGCATTCTGACATTCATCCGTCCATTCAATGGGAATCGGTGTATCTTTAGACAACAATGCCAACAATGGTTTAACGATATGTGAAAAACCCAATATCCATTGCCTACAAAAAGACGTCAAACCTATAAAGGCGCGAACATCCTTCTGAGTGCGAGGGACTGGAGTATCTAGGATTGCTTGAATTCGATCCGGTGTCAATGCACGGCCCTCCTTAGACAAAAGATGACCGAGGTAGGTCACCTTTGGTCTACAATATTGTAGCTTTTTCTTCGAAACTTTATGATTATGTTTGGCCAGGAAGGAAAGCAAAGAAAAGGTACTCTTCTCACATTTTTCTGGCGTGTCTGCAGCAAGTAAGATATCGTCTACATATTGAATGAGAACCACTCCCTCTTGTAAGTCAAAGGAATCAAGCTGTCTTTTTAATGCCTGACTATAAATGCTAGGACTTTCAGTATAGCCTTGAGGAATTCGACAGAATCTGTACGATTTATTATTTAATGTAAAGCCGAATAGATATCGACTGTCAGGATGTACAGGGATCGAAAAGAAGGCATTCTTCAAATCGATGACTGTAAAAGTAGTTGCCGTCGATGGAACCAACGTAAGCAACGTGGTGATGTCAGACACCACCGGGTACTGAGGCACTACTATCTTGTTTATTTCCCTCAAATCAATAATGAAACGGTAAACCTTAGCATCTGTATCTCTTTTAAGAATCGGTAAAATTGGGCTATTGCAAACATTGTAGGGGACTTCCTCAACTACTCCTGCCAAAATCAAATCGTTCACAATGTGCATCAAAGCAAGTTCTCCTTCTCTGGAAATCTTATATTGTGGGACACGTGGTAGAGATACTCCCTCCTTTACAGTAATACGTACTGGAGGGATTAACATCTGCCCCACATCCGTGTCAGAAGTGGCCCACAACGTGTTTGGTAAGGAGGCCAATACTTCAGATTCATGGAGAAAACACACTCGCTCAAAGTCTGGGTAATTCTCATTCAACACAACTCGCACTCCTTCTGGGGCACAGCGAATAGTAGCTCGAAAGTGTTTTAACATATCGAGTCCAATAATATTATCTGGTGTATTTGGAGACAACAAAAAGGGACATGGGGCAGCAAATTTATCAACATGAAATGCAACTGGTTGAGACAATGGGCTAGAAGTAGGTGTTCCATCGAACCCTATTGCTGTAATTACCTCGCCAGACAGGGGAGCCCTTGGAACCAAGCATTTGGACAAAGCGCTACGAGTAGCTCCTGTATCGACCAGAAATTGATCAGTGGAACCCAGAACATGTGCTTCTATGTATGGACCCCTTTGATCAACTGGTACCTCAACCGATTCCACACCCCATCCTACGCAATCCTATGCATAATGCTCATCCCGTGGTTCAGCAGGACCACCCTCATTTATCTGATATTGATTGCGGTTATCAAACGTATTATAATCAGACTGACCACGACCCCTTGCTCCATATCCTCCACGATCATTCGTGCCATAACCTCCTCTTGACCCTCCATAATAATTCCTAGACCTTCCACTTCCTCGTCCCCTCAAATTACGCTGCTCTCGAAACACCGGACAGTCTGCAATCCAATGCCCAAACTGTTTGCAGTATGCACATTGATTCACAGAAATGTCAGAACGAGGGGGAGGAGCATTACTGTATGATCCTCGCCCTCCTCTGTTATTTCCTCTCGTAGCCTGAACCTGGGCTAACATTACCTTCGTCTTCAAATCCTTTGCTTTCTTTTCACTACTTTCTTTTGCCTCTAATTCCTGTCTTTCATAATATTGAGCCATAGTCAATAAAGAAGCAGGGGTTGCTGTGGTCCATGAACTTTCACTCGCTTTCAATCGTTTCGCAATCTCCGGTAGGAGATTAGCCACATACTTATCAACGAATAAATGCCTGCCAGTATCTTCTGTCAATAATTGACCACTGTAATCATGGAACGCTTCCTCGAAGCGAGAGAAAAAATCGGAAACTGATTCATCCGCTTTCTGCTTACAAGAGGCTAATATAGTCCAATCAATCTTTTTAGCGGGAGCAAGAGTCTTTAGTTTTGTTAGTATGGCCCCTGGAAGGTCTAATATTAATTGACACGGCTTACATGCTGGTTCTCTATCTAAATCAGCCTGAACAAGATCTTTCCAAGTGGCCCCGAGAGTCGTGAGGTCATCAAACCTACGAATCGCTCTCCACATATCAGGGGGCAATATCAACCCGAAAAATAGATCAATATCAACTAACGTCATGATACATGAAGAAATTGCACTTTCAACATTTTCATAAAAAGCCGCAGGGTTTTTACGGGGATCAGGTAAAGCATTCTTAAGCGCCATGACATCTGCTCTATTCCAAGGCGTATAAACCCAATTATATACAAAATACCCTTTCGCGTCTTTGGATCTTTTATCATCATCTGTGCCATCCCCTTTATGAGGGACATATAAAGGCGCAGCTTCTCGCATAGGTCTAACATTAATCGCAGCGATCTTATCTGTTTCAAAGATAGGGCATTCTTTGGATATCCCCGTCGCTCCGGACGTAGACGAATTCTTCGACTTTTCCAACTCCCGTAGTCGTGTCGCCTCATTACGCAGTTCAATCAAACGTTTGAAGAAGTCGTCCGCATCTGAAAGAACAAAAAGACCTTTACGAAAATTCTCACGACCCTTGGATATCTCCTTTGGTTCTAACTCGAGAGAATATTTTCTATACCGCTCAACAACTTCATCTCCAAAATGATCTAAAAAATACAGTCGTTCCTTATCAGGCCACTGTTCCATTTGTTCAGTAACGTCAGAAACAGTAACAGTATTAATATTTAGTTTTCGTGCAAATGAACGTAATTCCGCAGCTCGTTCCGCATGTAACCTGGTACGCTGTGTTCGATCACTATCCTCGTCCGAGTCCTCGTTCGGAGCCGTAGGTACGACGTACGGAGGCGGACAACGATCTAGTAATGAAAAATCATCTGTTTCATTAGTAAGGACTGGATAAAGAGGACGCCTGATAGGGAATTGACCATTAACCTGTAAATTGCGTTCTCGTCTCTCCCTCACTTTCTTTTCCTGTAATTCCTTCTCCTGTAGCTGTAAAGCTTTGTCATGTGCAGCCTTCCGCTGCACTTTCTCCGCCAAGGCTTCCTCACGCTTCGCTCGTTCACGCACCTCTTTCTCCCACATACGCACACAATCAAACATATCTTGTCTAGACCTTCGCTGAAACAAACACTGCTCTACATACTGTACCTTTCGAAGGTCAAACGACCCATATAGCGGCCACTGTAACTCACGATTAGTCTTAGTATACTTATGCCATAATGTACTATACATTATAGGTGGAATACCGAATTTGACATACATTTCACGATTGGGAGTCCCCTCTGGGGGAGCCGGCTGCTTTTCACTTAATCGATAATTGGTACCATTTTCAGAACAGCACATCCTACGGAGTGTGCTAAAAACAGGCATGTTCCAAAAAAGTACCACGAAAATGTGATACTACAAAATGTCACCTAACGCGGTGTACCGTTCAAATCAAATAAATCAGAGAAATATCCCTACATGCCTGCCTATGTGAGGTGCACTTCACATATTCAAATTCAAATTCAAAGATTCAAAACGTCAGCTAACAAATTTCAAATTCAAATTCAAAGTTTCAAAAAGCCACAGTAAGTGTCAGTAGACTACCTCACCGCTCAAAAGCTTACCAAATATTTTCAAACGTCCAAAGTCCAACTGCCAAGTTCTGTGGTCAAATCAGCCAAAACGGCACATCACGACAATCCAAGATCAGAATCTCAGTCGAGGACCGGCGCCACCTGGAAGGTCAGATCGGAAGGAGGGGAAAACACACCGTGGGTGCCAAGACTCGGGTCACTCAGTGGCAGCGTACGCGTCCATGGCGAGTTTCCTGACCTTCGTCACGACCTCTCCTTCGGGCATCCGAGTCGCCGATGAGTCCCTTCGTGGTCGCCAATTGTGGTGTTGGGTTCAAATCAGGCCTACATACTCTGCTAAACTCTCGAACGCCTTAGTATAGAAGTTGGCACGGACACTGGAAAAGGTAAAAGACAAGTTTATTAAGACCACATGGGGTGGTGATACATTCCTACAGCACCCTTCGGCAATGTAAGAAGTAGCACACCGAACATTGGTGTGCGACCTCTTTTATACAGTTTAATAGCAATAAAAAGATAGGCGGTTACAAGTTACACATTTTAGGTACATATAAGGTCATTTTTTGGAACACAGCCAGCACGTGGGAGGAGTTCAACGGCACTGGTCAGTTAGTGTGAACATTCCTAAAGAGTGACCAGTTGATGCATAGTGCGCATGTGCGCTTGACCAGTACTAAAAATAGCCTGTTGCCGAGCAGAATAGTGACCATGGGTATCGAGAAAGGACGAAAGGGCACACTGACCACGAGGCAGCGTGTTCATAGGAAACGGAAGTCAGAGGGATTCAAAATGGCCCCCGTTCGTTTTGGTCAAGTTAACAGAAAAGACCGTGTAGCTGTGCTAAACGCTAACTCAGGAGCTGCCAAAACACGACACTACTTGTCACTGCAAATCCGGTCTTAGGGTCTACCACCTCTGTGATTAAGGCCACTTCCTGTCTAGTTTTAGTGGACCCAGCTAACATTTTTCCCACCATTTGGCTTTTTTCATACACCCATTGTTGAAAGATTCGGGAACAACAAATTTCTTCTAATAAGAAAAATTCCCTTAACGCCTTTTTAGCTTTTTCAAGCTTACTTAGTTGAGACGCATTTCTCAGATTTTGAATGCTTTCAATTGCCTGCTGGAGTTCTGCTATTTTAATACATCGTGTTTTCGACTGAGTGGCCGAGAAGGTGATCATTTGCCCACGCACAGCTGCCTTAAACCCCCCAAAACTGAGAATGGTTCTGCCGTTCCCTCATTGATCCTGAAATACTTATGAATCCATTCTCATAAACTTTCTACCCATTGTTGATCTTGAAGAAGGAGAATATCTATCTGCCACCTGGATCTCTCCTCCCCTCTTTGATTTCTAGATAAAGCTTAATAAAGGAGAGGTCTGTAATAAATTAGCTCCAATTTCTGCCTCTGTAATAATCAAGGAGTTGGCCTAACGGCTAAGGCGCTCGACCTAGGACTTGGGGATCTGAGTTCGAGCCTCGGTAACGACGCCAAAAACCTCCTGTGATTCTGGGCAAATCACATAATCTCCCCGTGCCTAAAAATGAAAGTGTGTGTCATGTAAAAACGTCACTTGTGCTATGTAAAGCGCTCTGATACCTGATTCCGTTCGGGTCTAGTTCACGCTATATAAAACTCTACAAAAAAAAAAAAAGGACCGAGATGAAAAACAAATCAATACAAGATGCTGTCTGGAATTGGCGAGAATGGCATGTGTAATTACTTATGGCCGGATTACCATTACACCATGGATCCATCAACTGATATTCATGTGTTATGGCATCAAAAAAAATTTTGTCTTTGGTTTCAGTTGTTTTTTGATTTAATTAGAAGTATCTTTTTTCAAGTCTTGGATATAATTAAAATACCCACCAAAAATGATCTGACCAGGGACTCCCCTAAGAAGCTCATTGATCCTGGACATCCCTCGCTAAGGCGTCATTCATATTCGGACCATAGTAGTTGATATTTCCATTTAATTTCACGATAACCCATAGCCATCTTCCCTGGTGATCTCTCCGACCTTGGACAAATTCCCAGGCTATCTTTCTAGAAAAGTAGTTAGCTACTCCTCTCATTACCTATCCTACTGATGCAAAAAAGACGTCTGAGAATGCTCTAGGCAGGAAGAGCTAAGGTAAATTTGTTTTAAGATGTGTTTCTTGGATAAAAAGGACTTGCAGTGTAATGGAGGCCAGCCATCTTATAAGCGCTCCATATTTTTGTTTGTTTAGCATACCATTCCAATTTACTGACATAATATGACATTTACTAGCCATATCTATGATTTAAATAGCCATAATAATCAATCAAAATCAAAACCCTGTTTTTTCCTCTCTTTGTTCCTTTTGCCATTGCTCTTTTGCTGCTATTAACCTCCTCCCTTTCCCCCCAACACCGCCCATATTTAACTTCATGAAACCTTTTCTGAATAAGATAGATGTTAACAGAAAAATGTTTGACCTTATGCAACCATTCCTAAACCATGTCCATCTGTTTGCGCAAAACACGAAATGCTTTATGTGACTCACAACACATTCACAAAAGCATCATCATCTTGTGAAGCTTTTGTAGTTCACAGGGCAAGAACCTTTTAAGGGGCCCTGAACCAAAGAACCTAGTTTCAATCCTGGCATCCCAGCTTGACCAATTTGTATGACCCAATTCAATTACCAGTCTTCACTGTGTCTCTTTTTCAATGATCATTTTAGTGCACCTAGAAATAATTAAATGCAGCAGGTGCATTGTACAAAAAACCTTGCTTTTTGGTGGCTATGTGTCTAGGCCAAGCCCCCGCACCCTTACCAGGGACAGGTGCTCTTACCAGTCCTAACCCATTTTGATACCTGGCTTATCACCACAAGGTTTCTGCCTCACTCCCTCTATTCTGACCCCTGTTGATCCTCTTTTTTCTCTTTCACCAAACTGATCTCCCTCTTTACATATATTGTCCACATTCTCTTTACTGTCATGCCTTTTCTCTTTTGTGCCTATCTTCGCGTTTGTGCCTTTTTTCTCTTTCCTCAAATGTGCACTCTTTCTATTGTGCTTAGTCACTTTTCTCTTGTGTGCATTTCTCATTTATGCATTTCTCTTTTGTGCATTTTCTCTTTGTGCACTTTCCCCATTTTCTCTTTTTACACTTTCCCTGTTGTGACTTTGTTTTCTTTTGTGCCTTTTCACTTTTCTCTTTGTGCATTCTCTCTTTTGTGTCTCTACTCTTTGTTCATTCTCTTTTTTATGCTTTTTCTCTTTGTGCGTTCTCCCGTTTGTGTCTTCTCCATTATAATTCCCACAACCTCCATGCATTTTACCGCTCCCTGCCTTTCCCTACTCTTTACCTGGTCCTAACATGTCGGCTTCCTGCCTCTTCTTCCCAACCATCTAAACCCCGGACTACAGCTTCTCACTCTCCCAGGACCTACTTTATGATAGCCACTGCATGACCTTGCAGTTGTGCGCACAGTGAATGCACCAAAGGCATGCCAAAGGCAAGCCCATCTGTACGCATTCACCACGTCTAGCACCAGGAACTTTGTTACAACAAACGACCAGTGATACCAGTGATACCCTACAGCCCTCCTTCGGTTGCTCAACTTGGGGCATCCCTCACCCCGTGCTGCTAAACTGCACCACACAACACGGTAGTGGCCTTCACTCGCACCCACTGCAGGTTCTCCTGCAGCCTCACAAACACTCCATTTATATACCTATCAAGCCACCTACACCCTCACTCAACATCACATACCACAGCAAACCAACATGATAGCACTCACTCACACGCATGCTACTCAACACACAATCACTCACCAAACACATGACTGAAATCCGGGACCTACTGAGCAGGGACTCACCAGACCTCCGCTTCATCAAGGAAAACTGTCTCAGTTCCACATTGGCACCCAACATCACCACAGCAATCAAAGCAGGCTACAAGATCACACGACTGAACTGCAACCACAAGTCCAGAGGAGGACTCAGAATCACCTTAAACAATCCATTAAATGCTAAACATCAGCAGAAAACGACACCCCATTCATGGATCATCTGCACTTCAAACTACAAATCTCCGCAAACTTCACCCTGAACCAGACCCTCACCTACCGACCCACTCAGACTACCATCCAATTTCACCCAGCTGATCACTGATTGTTTGCCGCGCTCACCATTGACTCCAGAACCTACATACTGCTCAGCAACCTCAACTTCCACCTAGAAGACAGAACCTACCTCTTCTCCAGAGCATTCCACGAAAATCTAGGCAATATCGGTCTCACCCAACTCATCCTCGGACCCACACACACTGCAGGACATACAATGGACCCCATCTCCCCCACCAGCAACAGCATCAAAGACAATGGAATCAATCAATCAATCAATCATAACACTTGTATAGCGCGCTACTCACCCGGGAGGGTCTCAAGGCGCTTGGGGGAAGGGGGCCGCTAATGCTCGAACAGCCAGGTCTTGAGTTGTCTTCTGAAGGCGAGGTGGTTCTGGGTCAGCCGAAGGTGGATGGGGAGGGAGTTCCATGTCTTGGCCGCCAGGTAGGAGAAGGATCTGCCTCTGGCGGTGGCTCTTCGGATGCGTGGAACGGCGGCGAGGGCGAGGCTGGCGGACCGTAGCTGGCGGGTGGGCGTGTGGAAGGTCAGGTGGTCGTTGAGGTACTTGGGGCCCAGGTTGTGGAGAGACTTGTGTGCGTGGGTGAGGAGCCTGAACATAATCCTCTTGTTGACGGGGAGCCAGTGCAGGTTCCTCAGGTGGCCGGAGATGTGGCTTCGTCGAGGGATGTCCAGGATGAGTCGGGCGGAGGCGTTCTGGGTGAAATTGTAGTCTTTTATGTAGTTTGGCTGTGGTACTGGCGTAGAGGGTGTTACCGTAGTCCAGTCGGCTGGTGACGAGGGCCTGGGTGACCGTCTTCCTGGTTTCGATCGGGATCCATCGGAAGATCTTGCGGAGCATGCGGAGGGTGTGAAAGCATGAAGAGGAGACGGCGTTGACTTGTCTGGTCATCAAGAGGGAGGAGTCCAGGATGAAGCCCAGGTTGCGTGCGTGGTCTGTCGGCTTGGGGTGGTGCCCAGGGCTGGGGGCCACCAGGAGACGTCCCAGGCAGAGGGTGATGGTCCAAGGATGAGGACTTCCGTCTTGTCTGAGTTCAGTTTCAGGCGGCTGTTCTTCATCCACTCGGCGACGTCTTTCATTCCTTCGTGGAGGCTGGTTCTGGCGGTGTCGGGGTCTCTGGTGAGGGAGAGGATCAGCTGGGTGTCGTCGGCGTAGGAGATGATGTTGAGGTTGTGCTGGCGTGCGATGGCTGCAAGCTGCCTCATGTAGACGTTGAAGAGGGTGGGGCTGAGTGATGATCCCTGTGGGACGCCGCAGATGACTTCGGTGGCCTCGGAGCGAAACGGGACTACCACACTCACATGGACCGGCGCCAGTATACCCAGCTGCAGCTGAGGCAAAATCTCCAAAATAGACTGACTCAGTGCCCTCATCACAAATCAACACCACCCCACGAACAACCTCAACAAATATATCACAAACTTTAACAACTGGATCAAGAACTGTGCCGACACCCTCGCACCCATAAAAACAAACCAGCAAAGAAGTTCCTACAAGCAAGCCAACAGGTACACAGAGGAATTCAGAGAATCAAAACAACACTGTAAACAGCTAGAATTAAAATGGAGAACCAGCCCGAGATCTGTGACAGATCTACCTATAAGGCCGCTCTCAGAGGCTACCACCAGCAACTATGGCCCTCCAAGAAATGTCCACTAGATGAATGCATCAAAGGAAGTTCCAACAGCAGCAAGGTCATCTTCTTCATCATGAAGGACTTCATCACACCTTCAGCAACAGTCCACATCTCCCCTCCCAAGAACTCTGCGCCAATTAACAAAATGTTTCCACAGCAATACAATAAACATCTACAGCAGCTTCCCACACCAAACAGACCCAGGTGACATCATTGGCAATCTAAGTACCAGTACCCAAGACAACTATTTGGCTGAATGGACAAACCTCACCAGAGAAAAATCAGTGAGGACCATCCACTCAGGGACCCCCACTGACCCATGCCCCCACCACATCTACAGCCTGGAAACATCACCCATGCGCATCACCTTGCCCCGCATCATCAACACCTCCATCACATGTGCCACATTAGCTGATGACTGGAGGTCAACGCCTTCCTCAAAAATCCATGAGCAGACCTGACCCAACTCTGCAAGTACCATACAATATCCCTACTCCAGTACACAGCCAATGTGATAGAGAAGGCCTTCAACAAACAATTCTCTACCCTCCTCGAGTTTCACTACTAATTGGACAGAACCAAATCAAGTTTCAGAAAGAGCCACAGCACCAAAACACCACTCATCGAAGCCACAGAAAACATCAGGAGCATCCTGGACCATCGGGAAACAGCCACCCAGGGGAATAACGGGGCCCCCTCGGCCCCTGTGGAGTGGGGAGGTCCCCACACTGTTCGCCTCAAAAAGGTCCCCCTGGGGCATGTCAGCCCCAAACAAATAAACCACTCAGAAGCAGATAGGCAGTTAGGGAATGGGGAATTGGAACCCCCTCATTTTATCTTTCAGGGGTCTCCCTGAGGTTTTGTTACACCACTGCAACAGCCCTCATCCTACTCAATTTATCCTCAGCTATCAACACTGTCTCCCAAAACACTCTGAATCAGAAGACTTCACAACATAGACATCCAAGGCCCTGCACTCCAAATTTTCTGCTCCTTCCTCACAGGAAGAACCTAAGGAGTACACATATGCCATTTACATCAGAGTCCAAAAGATTGATCTACAGAGTCCCCCAGGAACATCCCTCAGCCCACGCCTGCTTAACATCACCATGATCTTGCTAGCCACCATCATCCGATCACAATGCATCTCCATCATCTCATATTCTGACTACACCCACCTCCTCCTCTCCTTGCCAGACAAGACAACCACCTTCAGAGCCAACTTTATGCAATAACGCCTAACCCTTTAAAGACAGAACAGGGAACAGATCAATCTCTATGACATGCATATAAGCATCACTGGTTCAAGATAGAGCAGCTATTTTAACTGTGCTGTCAGCGAGAGCATTCTTTTGGGAAACTTTGTCAAGAGAATTCTGGTGTGCCACACACTTAACAACAGCAATTTTAAGTATCAAAAGCAAAGGATTAAGCAGATTTTGTACCAATAAACCATTTTTAATCAGGGTGCCTTCAGACGTTAGAATAGAATACTGCTCTTCACCCAGAGAAACCACAAGTTAAGGGTTGTCCAAATTCATACTTTGAAATCTGTGGCTACAGCTACGGTCTTTTTCTCAGGAAGGATACTATAGAGGTTATGCTGTATATAAATGATGCAGCCGACACGTAGATAATTAATTAAATATGCTTTAATCGTCCCGAGCGCCGGGAACGCTGCCAATCAATAACTTTCACTCGCAGCTCTGAACATGGCCACTCTCACGCTCCCAGTGTGCACCCGGGCACGCTCTAAAAGACTAGAGCGCAACACCACATATCTCCCCCCTTTGCAATAATGGGAAAGGACAGGATGGGGGGGCACATAACATGAGTACTTAACAGTCTTACTTGGCTTTAATATCAAAGTCCTCAAATCTCTTGGGAATCTTGACCAGTCTACCCAACCTGGTCCGTAGAGGTGTCGGAGTGATGTCCACATGTTGGTCACATGCCGGATGTCTCCCTTCCTCCATTGCTTCTGCCTGTCTCACTCTCTCCATTCCATTCGCACTTGGGCTCCGTAGTGTTGATTGACTGGCTACTTCTGCACATTCACTCCCTTCCCAGGCATGTAGAACTTCGCTCTCTCGGCCGGGAAAGGTTGGGCCTTGCGTTGTTCTCTGCGGTGCCTGCATCTTTCCTAACCCATTGCTTCCTTCTAGAGTACGCGGACTCATCACTCCAGTATCTTCCCACTTCATTATTTTGTTGCATCTTGCCATCCTATCTTGTGACCATATCTTCCCATCGCTCAATAGAGCCAACCTGGCCTACGATTCCACTACTTGTAACGGTGGGCTAAACTTGCTGTCCTCCTTCTTCTTCAGTATGGCCTGTTTCACTCTTACCCACTCGCCCTTTTCCAGGATTACCTCCTTGACATTTCGACGCTTGTTGTAATGTTCAGTGTATATGGCTTGGGCCTTATCAATGTTGCGACGCACCACCGCCGGGAACACTTGCTTTGGATGATGAGTTGTTTTCACGCTAAGTTGTCCCTCATGAAGGGGTCAAGCCATCGTAACATTTTGAATGGACTGTACCCAGTGTTTGTTGGGGTGATACGGTAAGCCCATTTCATTCGCTTGAGTTCTTTCTCCCAATCTTGCCCAGCACTTATTGCTGCCTGTATGGAACCCATTATTACTCTGTTGAACCTTTCTGCTAGTCCGTTTCCCGCCGGGTGGTACACTGGGGTATGTTTGACATCGATCCCGTTTCAGTCCATGAATGCGTTCCATTTCGCCGACGTAAATTGCGGTCGATTGTCGCAGGTCACTATCTTTGGAATCCGTTCTCTTAAAAATGTCGTGGTGAGGAAAGATAACACCGCTTCTGAGTCGGCCACTTCGCATACCTCCACCTCCGGCCACTTGGAGTATCTGTCCATCAGTACTATGGCATACTTGGGTGCGCCATTGGTGTGCAGAATTGGACCCAGGATGTCCACCGAAAGCATCAACCATGGACTCGAAGGATAAGTAAATTTCCCTAGTGGTGGGCGTAGTAGGACTTGAGCCTTGTCTGCTCAGTTGCATTGTTCACACAATCTGACGTGTTTTTCTACTTGACTGTCCGTGGCCGGCCACCAATATGCCTGTTTTGCTCTGGCTTTAGTTTTCATTATCCCTAGGTGTCCTTCATGTAGAATGGTCAGGAAATGAGTTACTAGGGTGTGTGGGGGAATCACCTTGTCTCCTCTTAATAGGAACGCCGCATTGTCTCCAATGGATAGTCCCAGAACTTCCTCAAATTGCTGTCTTGATGTTTCTTGTCCGGCCACCCTTGCGTTACATAACACTTGACGGCCTTCAGTGTGTCATCGCTGGCGTACGCTTCTTCCCACTCCTGCTTGCTTATCACCCCTCTGTGGTCTTGTGTGATCGCCACCATGTAGTCTTCCCATTCTGATGGTTCTTTGTCAGCTGCCGGTTCCATTGCTGCTGACCTGCTTAAGAAATCAGCCACTTTATTCTTGGTCCCGGGAAGATATTCTACTTCGGACACGTAATCCAGAAGTCTCAGGGTCATCTTAGCTATGCGGGGTGTCGCGTGTGCAAGTCCACAGCGGGATAGGACTCTCACCAGTGGTTTGTGATCTGTGCGGAGCAAGAACTTGGAGCCCCATAAAAACTGTCTGAACCGCTCCATGGCCCAGACTGCTGCCAACATTTCCTTTTCTATCACACTGAATTTTTCCTCGTTGGGCGCTAGTGACCTTGAGGCAAAGCTGATAGTGGTGACTTCTCCGCCCTGGGACCTCTGCGTCAGTACCGCGCCCACTCCTTTGTCACTGGCGTCCGTGGTTAAGATAGACAGGGCTGTTTGACCAAATCCTTTGAGAGGGATGGCAGCACAAATGTCTCGTTTTAAAAGGTCAAACTCTGATTGTTCTGCTTCTGCCCGTTTGAACGTGTTCTTCTCCTTCAGGAGTTGTCTCAAGTGGGGCGTCTTGGACGCGAATTGTGGAACGAACTTGCTGTAAAACTCTGCCATCCCATGAAAGGAGCGGACATTCTGCTTTTGCTTGGGCATGGGAGCGTCCTTGATGGCTAAGACGTTGGCTCATTTTGGCTCTATTCCCCTCTCACTAATCTCACGGCCCAGGTACATCACTGATCTCACTCCCAATCTGCTTTCTCCCAATCAGCGGTGAGTCCATTTTGTGCCAGTATGGTCAGGACTGTGTCCAGTTTCGCATTGTGGTCCTCCTTGGACTTCCCCATGATAAGGATGTCGTCCTGGAAGTATTGCACTCCATCTACTTTTTAGAATAAGCGGTGCATTCATTTTTTAATACTGCTGCTGCAGACGCTAAGCCGAACGGCATCCTGAGGAACTTATAGCACCCAAAAGGCGTGATGAACGATGTCAGGTGAGTGCACGATAGATGCAGTGCAATTTGGTGGTATGCAGAGGTGAGATCCACCGTGGAGAACCACCTGATTCCCTTTGTCTTCGCCAACATCTCATTTACCAGAGGTAGTGGGAACTTGTCCACAACAATGTTCTTGTTGAGCTCCCTCAGATTCACACACAGGCGTACCTTACCGTTGGGCTTCTGCGTGACAACTAATGGTGTGAGCCACTCCGCACTTTCGATGGCTTCTATGATTCCGTTTCGTTCCAGGCGTTGTAGTTCTTCTTGCACCGCCTCTCTGCTTCCGAAGGGGATGTTGCGGATCTTGTGGCTTACTGCTTTCGCTCCGGCCTTGAGACAGATCTTGTGTGTGAATTTCGTTAGACGCCCTATTGTCCCTTTGAAGACTTCGGGGAACTCCTTCTTCCATGTGTTTTCTTTGTATCTCTGGGTGTCAGGGCTCACCTTATATTCCAGCTTGGTCTGTAGTTCTTGCACAGGAACAGAAGTTGCTAACTTCCCGACTCCCACTACCAATCACCCAGGGCCAAAAGAATCTTGGCGCTAACTGATCAGCGAGGGGGAAGGGGGAAAAGTGGATAAAATAATAAAGAACAAGAAGAGACAGGTCCAGAACCTTCTGATTTCAGTCAGGTATTCTTCTTCAGCTAGCACTCAGCTTATTGAAGACACCTAGGAAACTAAGCACACAACAATTATATGTACCCCTTCTCTACTCTACTCTAATTTCTATTTAATTTTCCTAAGGAATTTTACCTACCCACAGTCCTTAACACCTTGCCTCTCTTCTGTGCCTGATGCAGTCTTTCTGTTTTATTATGTAGTTGAGGTATTACATCTGTAAAACATTTTAGAATGGAATTAATCTCTAGCTTCTTCTCTCTGTATTTCTTATTAATGTTTTCTTTTAATTCTGTAACCTACCAGGTTTTCCTAAGAAGGATTTCCTAAGTAATCCGTATAGTTTATTTATGTCCTTCAATTATAGGTTCTATTAATCTCAGTATTCTAATGCTGCGTTTTTTCTCTTTTTCTCTACAGCAAATTACTTCACGGAAGCAAGTCTCTGGTAAGTGTTCTCCACTATCACTTTATCCTCTACGAGATTTTGTAGCTTTCTGCGTAGCTAAAGCTGGTTTAATTGTCATTTAATGTCTTTCTTTTTTACTGGTAAACAAACATCGAAACAACTGTTAATGGTAAGTTTCTCAGCCACTTGTTTGCTTGACGAATTGTAATTGAAATTAAACTAAGATAATTCACAAGTCTCAGTCTGCTTAAACGATTTGTTTATACTGAGTAAAACTTTTATCAAAATTAGCTCCAAACAGAAATACGTTCTTTCTGCCACTTAGCTCTCAGTCAGGTTTGTTGTGGTAGAATGAAGATACATCAGTCTCTTCCTCAGAGGATGAGCGGAACTCCGTTGGCTCACCGCGGTCGTCACTCGCTCTCACAACTTGGACTACGGACTCAGGAAATGTTGTCACTTTCGAGACGTCTTTTGAAATAACTCTACTCTAACGCTCTGAAACTCTCAATAGCATTCGGGGGATTTGTAAATCCTTAAATTCTACGGGCGCTCTGGGACACTACCTCTTCGGTGAAAAGCTTCAGTGAAGTGCGCAATACCTCAGGTGTGCGCGCGTCACATAGCCTCACTCTGGATCTGTAAGAAGACTAGACCACTGACCTTAACACCTCAGCGGCCATCTTGCAGTTGCGCAAATGCCACCAACTTGACCACTGATGTCCAGTTTTCATCCCAGTAATAACGCAAGAGTCTTTCCAGTCACGAACTATTGTGGAATTTACATCTAAAGCGTTAGGGATCCTGACACTGGGCTGTGTCCGTCATTAAGACTTGAGTCGCCCCCCTGGGTTGAGTTGGATTCCCAGAGCTCCTTGATCCATCCACCCTAGCACTGAGGGTCCTTTTTCCGCGACGTACAGTTTTCCTTCCGCTGTTCGTCCTTTGAATTCCAACATTAGTGGGCGGTACCCTACCATGGGTATGGGTTCACCTGTAAATGTATCGGGGTGTATGTCAGTGGGAACCAGGTGTGCGCCCACACTGGGTGTGAAGTCTCTCTCCCAAATAGTTTGTTGAATTATGGTGTATGGGTACCCCAAATCCAGCACAATGTTCACCTGTACTCCTCCGATCGACATCTGTAATGTCGGTTTCCGGGATCTGGTGCAGTCTATTCCCAGTACCAGGTCATCTTTGTCTTCCTCTTCTTCTTCCTGGTCCTCTTTGCCTCTGTCCTGTTCCTGGGCGACGTACTTAACCTCCGTTCTTTTGAGCTTGCGCCTGCATACCTTTTCGTAGTGTCCCATTATTCCGCAGTGGGAACACTTGGCTCTGGACGCCTGGCATCCCTTGTCGTTGCTTGCGTGTGCTTGGCTGCCACACCTGTAGCAGGTACTTCTGCTTTCTCCTCGCTGTCTTTGTAGTTTAGTGAATTTCTGTGGATATTTCTTCTGATACCTTCTCATGCCTGACTGTGTCTGTTGCTGTGTCCCTTTGCCGCTTCCGCGCATCTTTTGGATAGTTCTGCCTTCTTCACAAGTGCTATGACTTCTTTGAGGGGAGCTTCGTCGTTGTCCCACAGCTTCTCTTGAATCGCTGTGTTGGCTGTGTGCATTATGATCTGGTCTCTGATGAGTTCATCATGCAGTGCGCCGAACTTGCACGTCACCACCAACTTCGGTAACGCAGCCACATACTCATCAATCGATTCTCCCCCGTTCTGTTTCCTTTGGAAGAAGTTGCATCTATCTATTGCGGTGCATACTACGGGGCGGTAATGGGAGCGAAGGACCTCCATGGCATGTTGGAACTCATCTGTGTCGTTTGTGGGTCTGGTCTTCTTCACCAGATTGTCATACACTCTGATACCTTCTGGGCCTAGGTTGTGTAGCAGTATTTTCTTCCTCCTAGAGTTGGAGAAGGCCCCTTCACCTTCTTCTTGTAGTGCAGAGAGGTAATTTGTAATTTAGGAATTACCGCTTCCAGTCTTCCCATGGCATTGCTGGATCGCCTGCTTTGGGCAAGAAGAGGACTAGATTGGTGAGGGAGGACGACTGTGCGCACATTTTGCCCGCATTGCGTTGCTATGGGGCCGGTTGTGTAATCACTCCTGGCGGGCTCCCTGGGGCTTGTCTCTCCCTGGACCTGCTTGCTTGCATGGATGAAGGGTCCCTCTCCCCCGCTTGGGTTTGATTTTGGGCCTCCAGAATTCTGCTAACTGCAGTTTGGTTATTGTGATGCCTGTGGAGTTTCCTTGGCGCTTGGAATGCTGTGCCTCTCGTGTTTGTGGTGCACTGCAATCTCTCCCCCCCCGGTCACTCACTGTTCAGTGTAAGGTGTCGTCTTATCCCCTCCTTCCGGCCGCGTGGTAAGTCCCTGGGGAGTACCTGCGCCATGTACCAGGAGTGTCAGCCCTCTGGTGTTGCTCCCCAGCAGACCTGCCTTCACGACCTGTCACACAGAGCTCTCGCTGTTGACTCCTGTGCTGCTTTTTTTCTCAGGGGTGTGCCTGCTTGCACCTGGGCCTGATGGTACAATTTCGGAAGGAGGGGGGTTTTCAGCACTGCCGCGCGGTGTTCGTGGCCTCTCTTGTGTGTTCAGGCCCACGTGGTGCAGCCCATGGCTCTGCCTCGCTCAGGTCTACTCTGGAGCGTGTCGTGGTCCTGGGCGCGCGCCGCCCGACAAACGGCCGTTGCGCCCTCTCAGCCTCGTCGCCAGTTTGTAGAGGTTGTGCTGTATATAAATGATGCAGCCGACACGTAGATAATTAATTAAATATGCTTTAAACGTCCCGAGCGCCAGGAACGCTGCCGATCAATAACTTTCACTCGCGGCTCTGAACATGGCCGCTTTCACGCTCCCAGTGTGCACCGGGGCACACTCTAAAAGACTAGAGCGCAATACCACAGATACAAACTTGGGTAATGACAAAAAGTTCAGCAACATGATCAAATTAAACATTGGGTACGTAGAATCTCTCAACATATAGTACATATATAGTGCATAGAGTGTATCCAGCAACAACTACAACTTCATTTCCAAGACATAATCCTTCTACAACATAGATTAGGTGACAGTGTTTTAGGGGTGCATCACTAAGTTTAATTCAGTAATTGGTACCTATGCAGTAATCATATGAGAATCATTGGGTTCTCCCTTCTTGCCGGTGAACATAAAGGATGCAAGGTTAAGTAATAGAACTAAAAACTCATATCTGGACAACCTAGCAGAAGAAAGGTGTTGCGTTTTGGTAGTGAGGAGGAGGGCAACAACAGGGGAGGAACAGCCACAGTGAAATCAGAAATCAATACAATATTTCAGAGGCTTCAACAAGGTGGTGAGCTGTGGCTACAGAGTGAAGACCTGGGAGGAGGCCTGCTACTACTATCGTCTAAAGGATAGGAATAATGTGCTATGGGCTTTTTCTAATCACCACAATTCTGCACAAGTACTCTAAGGGCAAATCCACCTTGTTCATGGCAATACAGTGTAAATTACTGTGTATAACCCAGGATCCCCAAAGTAGGTACAGAAGCGAGAGCTTGTTTTATTTTAACAAAGACATGCTCCGCTTCCTTAAACTAATCCAGAGGTTTGGGGGTGTCCTTTTGAAGATTCCATTGCAAAGGTTTTGCCATAGCAGCATACCCAAGAATTCACTGTCTACATTACCCAGTGAAACCCAAGAAAGATCAAACCTGAGAGAAGGTTAGTGTAAATGGTAACTTAAGGATGGCTTCAAGCTGTGCCATCACTAAGTGTTGCCTTCTTGTGGGAGTCCATGACCAAGATAACACACAGAGGAGAGACACAATTCTAGCTTATCTTTTTGAACCCTTATGTCCTTTCTTAGCTAATTCAGTGAGCGAGTAGGTTTTGCACCGGTCTTAAGTAAAAGAGGCAAGAAGAAATGTGTCAATATCAGGAACTAAAGTAGAGTTCTGGAAAAATCAGGGTGTCCAAATCTTTCTATAAAGCTCAGGAAAAGTTTGAAGGTCACACTGTAAACCCTTAGTTGGGATCTGCTGAATGAAAACATGAAGACAAATTGACTCTTCTCATCAATCGATATGTGAAAGAATGTGGAGTACACATGTATTACCTTAATTTATTGGTCACTTGCAGGAATACACAAAAGGACTTTCCAGTCTTGTTAATAGGAAGTATAGAAGTATTACATCAGCTAACAAATGTTGCCAAACACCTGGCTTGATAAGGTCCACAATGACTTGTCGAATTTGCTGCTTTGGCTTCAGGCTTCAGAGGATACTGTGGAATATGAGGCAACTTTTTCCTTGTGGACAATAACCTGTGGGGCTCCTGCGCATGCTATTTTGACAACCCTCTACATATTTCATGCTTTTAGGCAATGGGTGTCAGCAAGGCAAGGACTTTGTCTTCTTTGTTCTGAGGCACATTGAGATATGTTATATTATGTTATGTAGATTTTTATTGCACATTTTATCACACATGAGGGTATCCAGGTGCCAAGGTAGACTTTGGCAAGTGGGCAGAAAACATTACAATTACATTTTTACAAAATATCCTGCTTCAGTAGAATAGCCAGCGAGGTAGAACTTAAAAGGAAAGCATGCTTATTTGTGATGGGAACAAGAGTTATGGAAACAGAATTAGAAATGTCGTGTGGAACTTGTTGATTTGAAATATTGACTGTCTGTGGCCTCTGAAGGGAATTCAGAGGTTGTCCGGACAGAGCAGATTATGTCAGTATCAATGAGGTAATTGATGAGTTTTTTATTTATTATATAATCAAAGGTAAGACCTTTCAGATCTATGGGAACCATGGTTTTCAGGGTGCAATGAGCACTGCTCGAGAAGCCCTAGTATTCAGATTATGACGTTTGTGTAATCTGTATAAATTCAGGTGAATCATTAGAAGGAGTCACATATGAGATTGAAATGAATAAGGGCAATCTATTTTCTAATGTTCCAAATGCCCACAGTCAAAACAAGACCCTCCCACTCCCAAGGCTTCCTGTTCTCTCTCTCTGTTAGCCCTCTATCCAATCCACATTGTTGCTTCCCTCTTGAGTGAGCTACCCATCCCCTCCCCTCCCCTTCACATTATGCAGAATATTCTGCAATTTTAAAATTATTAACCACACCCTTAGATTTTGCTGACACTTTCTAGCATGCAACTAAATTATTTACTTTTGTTGCAAATTTAGCCACGCTTTCATTTTGCCGTCAAATACAAATAGCCATCAATTGATTTCACACGTTTGGTGACAATCTCTGCACAAAAGCAGCACCTAGACCTTCCTGAGTAATCTCTGTCCAAAGGCCAATGACCGAATATCTTTCAAACACATAATTAAACCTGTCTAGATAATCTGATGGCGATTCGCCTTTATTTCACTTACAATTTGAAATCTTAGTCCTAATCTGTCTTCACTGGGCACACATCCACAACTGCATCCAACAAGGCATCCACCACTGTGTTCGGGGTCCCATCATTCCGGGGTAACAAATCTCCCAACTTGTTGCTACAACCAATTTCACTCTTACTTCTCTTGGCACCATTCATCAAATGCAACAATTGATCAGCCCAGTTAGGTTTACATCTTAATGATTCTTCTAAGAGCTCAGTAGGACTTTCTCGAATGTTAGGATATTGTTCCTTATAACTCAGAAGGAGTCCAGTGAATGTGAACATTGATTGTATTCCTGGGGCAAAGGTAGGCTTTTATGGGAAGTTACGGTGTTTGTGACTGGAGCAGAGGTATAAATATTGTCAGCAGACCTGGTGTGAAAGGAGGCCTCTGCCCTCTTTTTTTGTAGCCTATTGCTAGCCAGTTATCCAATAATCTGTATTAAACTGTCTTTAGCAATAGTGGCACGGCTCTTATACTGAGCCCTATGACCATCTGGGATGGACCATGCTCTTGGTCTACACCGCTCCACAGTAGTCTGCATCTCGTCTTGCTATCCTTCACCTTCTGCTAGCATCTTGCTGTCAGTCATTCTCAATGCAGTACTTGCTTGAGAGTTGCCTCCTTGTACTCCTCTTGTTGGCAGCCCAATGGTGCAGCCTTGTTTTAAGATGCATCTACTAGTGCACCCAGCATCAACATCCAGGATGAGGACGTTTAAGACATCCAGTCAATCCTCCTTCCTTTCCTAATCCGAGGAAGGAAATGGAAAGCAAGGCTATGGGTCGCTCAGTCATTTCTCTAATTGATGTCATGGAGGTGAGGTAGTAAAGGCAGTGTGCACCCTAACTCAAGAATAGGTTGCTTTTGCCCAGTCTTCGGTTTTGAGCCTGGAAGGGCTAACAAAGATCAGAGTCTCATTCTAACACACGTTCATCATTCAAGTGTCAATGACTCGGGTCCTGGCACTTCTGCCTATCTCAGCCACTCCTACATATATTCACTGGGGTTTGTTTTCTCCATGTGACACCATATTTGCTCTATGACTACTCCTAATCCTATCTCCCCAACCAGTCTATTACCTGGTGCAGCCTTTTAACAAATTACAAAACAGTTCATGCATGGCGCAAAACAAATCAGAAAATAATAAATATGGCCAGACTTCTTAATTTTGTTCAGAGTGCTTACACTGCCAGGCCAAATCACTGGGCCCATCATAGATCTTGTGCTACAGCAGTCCTCATGGGAAAAGTCTCCCTTAACTTGGTACCTTAGGCCATCGTGTGGAAAGTGGTCCAGCAACTGTTCCTTTTAGTCTCAAAGTGAAGACCTTTCCTGGCACACAATGTACCAGGTTCCATGAAAGAAAAAAATAACATTCATAGAAGTCTAGCGTATATGTAATGCAAAGTACCTAGGAGAAAAAATGTATCTAAATTATATTAGCAGTCAATGGACCAGCGCTTCACCGCCTGAACTGTTGGAGCACATAATGCTAAGTTCAATACATGTTTGCTCTGGTTTTGTACATTTTGATCGAAACAGCATCCAGAGGCAAGAACATGTAATTTAACCGAAACTGAAGACATATGCGAGAAGACCCTGGGTGAAAAATACAGTGGTGTCCAACAGACAGCTGGCTTCACTAAAAGTGCAATTCTTGCATGGCTTTTCCAACTTCAAATCAAGGCTGCTGTTACTTGAACAGTCAGACTAAATGAGCTATATACAATAGTGAAATACAAAATGGCTACTTGTTTGAAATACATGCTAATATCCAATAATGGCAAATGATTTGGTAGTACTTTAAGCCGGTATAAAAACAATTTCACAAGTGTTAACAGAAGCAGATATTACATATGCCATCATTACGAAGGACACTCAGAGCAATGATATATTCGAAAGTGCTAAAGAGAAACACCCCTAAACAAGTTTTTGTAATTTGAAAGTCTGTACTTCAGCTATAAATGAAGTGGTAGTGACTGACACTGCAGCAGGGCAGGAGATGCTGGCTGAGCTAAACATTGCTCTCCTCATTCTCCAGCGATGCTCTTCCAGACAGAATGCAACACAGACAGGGTTGAAGAAATATGGGATCCAGCTGTCACTATCTCAGTACCATTGCCGTGTTGGTGCTGGTAGCAAGGCAATAGACCATTTGGTGTTGGGCGTGCGAAGCACGGTTTCAAAGAGCCTGAAATATAGTTTGGGAGACAGGGTACTCCACTGCAAACTCGATGGAGAACCCAATCCACCAAACCATTGGGTCATCCACCTCATTTAGAGTCAAGCAGACCATAAGTATTTTCTCAAGGAAGCCTGGCTGGTTTTGTTGATAGAGTACTTCCTCCGACGTCCTGACGAAGTAAGGGCCATTGGAGGAAAGACTTTGCACCATCCAACCTGCTTAGGGATGTGGATGGTGCACAGTCTTTTTTCCTGTCCATCGTGGCCAGGAAAGACCTGGCAGTAAGAGACAGGAAAAATCAATTATGATTTCCCACACTTTGCACTCAGGAGGAAAACCTCCAAAGTGTGGAGGCCATTAGTTCCTTTTTCTTTCTAAATAAATTCCCGCTTTGCTAGTTTCTTTAAAAAAAAATTTAAAAAACTCTGAATAAGCTACCCGCCGTGGGTGACATTGCCATGTGTCTAACATTCTCTACATTGACAGGTACCACCATCACATCGCTTCGTGTGGAGCGTTTCTCCTGGGCCGGCAGACAACTCTAAATTTGGCAGGTGGAGGGCTCTCAGGAATGATCGAGGTTGTGTACTCCACCATTCTAATGGAGAAAAGTCCCTTTGCAAAATCTCTAAATCAGGCCGCCGAGTCTGTTCATGCCAGTTTTCCACAGTTAACCAACTAAAAGCCTGTGTTGTCAGCCTGGGTACTGGCTGTTTCAAAGTCTGGATCTACATTGTGAAACATGTTGCATGTCATAGCACGAGACGTGGGGTTTCTTCACAAGGCACAACAGGAAATCATTTGCCTCACCGCCCCCGCACTGATGATGCTGCTAGTTATGCTGTTCTGACCTCTACCAGTCAGTAATGAATGTGAGAGAAACTGTGATGCGACCTGTGGGTTGTGTGAAGATAGTAAGTACATGGGCTAAAGTGAGGAACGACGAATCCTACTCACTAAATGTCAGTCGCATCTTTGTATGTTTGAAGTGACTTAAAGTCGGGTTGGTGTGCCCCCATGCGTTCATGCATCCCAGTTCCTGCACGACATGGACTTTTTAGTCATGCCGTGCAGGAACTGTTTTTGACGTTTCCATTGTGGTGCCCATTTTTAGAGTAAGCATCATGGGAACATCAAAAAAAAGCTTGAGAGACAGGAGGAAACTCCTATTCTGGCGGGCGGCCCAACCACCGCTTTGGTGTTGCGGCAGCAGGGCGGACCCAGCGCCCCATCGCCAAAGCTGTAATCAGGCCCTTAGTAATTAAATTGACAGGACCATTATTGGTGAAATGTTCAGAAGTGAAATGGTTTCTAGTTTTTTTGTATCGGTGGTGGTTGCTTGGATTATGCAGGATTACGTTTCGTGAAGAAAAAGCACATGCAGAGTATCTGATTTGAACAAAAGATGTCAAGATGTTGATATCTGACAGGTTTGAAACGTTTAGGTAGATTTGTAGTCATCCTCATACTTAAGGATGCAAGCAACATTTTTCCAGCAGCATTGGGGTTAGAAGTTCCCTGTTCCCTGTTCCCTGTACAGATTAGGTAGGGATGGTGACAGGTTTGAGAACATTTTTGCAACATATTGTACAATCTATAGCAGTTCATTTTCACAAACTGTGATCTGAAAGGAAGGACGAAAAACATTTTAGGACTTCCCTACAGGCACATTTTGAAGGAAAGAATAATAAGTAATAACTCAATGTCAGTGCTGTCGAAGCTGCAGAAACATTGCGAACATCTCTTTCAGTGCTTCGTACAAGAAAAACAAACTTAAAGGAGTTCAGGAGATTGTGTCTTAAGAGCTAACTAAAGGAAGTAGTTTTGAAGGATGTAAATCATTTTGTATTATAGACTCTACATTGCAATCACTGGATTCCAGCTATGCAGTAATGGGTCGCAAAGGACAACGCTTTGGGAAGCTTTGATTTGGTGTAACGATGTGTCCAAGGTTTGGAATGATGACCATATGGAAGTATATGGTATGGGTATATTGGAAGGGTATATTGAGTGGCAATGTTTTACCTCCTTGTGTTTCCTTAGGATTTCTCATAACAAGAAGCTGGTTTGAAAGAGTGCTTGCTGGTGATTACTGGCTTCATTGTGCTGATAAAAAAAATCTGTAATGTGGCCAGTGGCGGCTTGCCGACGGAGTGCTGTAGGGGAGTGGGGCGGGGGAGGGGCAGGGTGGGGGGTAGTGGAGTCCGACATACGGCCGACAGGGGTAAGGGTAGTAATTGACTAAATAAAACAATTTACCTTGCGTGCGCTGCATCGCGCGCAAGGTAAATTGTTCTATTTATTTAATTTCTTACCTTACTCCTGTCCGTCGTATGTCAGACTCCACTACCTCCCACCCTGCCCCTCCGCGCCTCACCACCCTGCAGCACTCCCTCGGCGAGCCGCCACTGAATGTGGCAATAAGATAGTTGTGTAGTTTGCTCTGACTTTCCAAGGCCTGTATTGATTAAACTCTTTGCAGTCCTTCTTTGTTTTTACAGTTTTCTAATTATGGATTTACTACTAGTGTTTACCGTGCTTTTTCTGTAGTGCCATGTGAATGTTACAATGATACTCAACCGGGAGAAGACATTTATTTCAGCTACCAATCATCATTAAGCCAGATAGCTCTTGGAAAAACTAAGAATCTGTTCATAGGCGAAATGTCAATGAGGGCAAATTACTGGGCAATGGTTGAATTGAGGAATATGGAAGAACTCTTTAAGGATGGGAAAGATCGTAGTTGTCACAAAAGTCGAGGTCAAGGCTGTCATGAAAATTTTGTTATTGGTTCTACCAGATAATGTATTACTTTTTAGACCAAAACCTACCAGTTGTCAAGTTGTTAAAAACGTCCTATGGACATTCTGAAAACTTCCCTGGAAATGCATTCCCTCCATTGCTTACCATTGGCTTTGTGTTTTGTTACTCACAATTGCTTGCTTTCTGTTTGCTGGCTTGATTTGTTTCAGGCTTTCCAGCACTTCTTTGTCCCTCCTCCAGTGGCGACCAGCACAGTAAAATACAGACAGCTTCAACCACGTTTAAGTACCTTGGAGTGAAGATATGTAGGACTCAGCAAGATACACGGGATGGTAACGTTTAAAGCACAATAGCGCACAATAACAATTGCGACCACAGGCCGTCTGTCCATCGCAAAGATGGTGATGTTGCCTAGAGTGTAGTACTATTACATGACGCTCCCAATGCTAATCCTTATGAAAGTGTTCGAAGTGCTAGCTTCACTGCTGACAGAGCTGGTTTGGGGGGTGGGTAGACGCAGAATGGCATTGAAGAAGTTACAACTTCCAATAACTGTGGGAGGAGTGGGAGCTCCAGACTTTAAGGCCTACTGCATGGTGAGTCAGTGACAATCGCTTGCATTCTGGTTAGCGGGCCGCAATTTGTAGGAAATTGGCTATACACCGAAGATGCTGGCACAGGGTAAACTGCATGCAAAGCTACATAACATGCATCCAATCAATAGCACTGACCCAATCAACCAATCATGCGTTTGTTAAGCGCGACTACTCACCTGTAAGGGTCCCAAGGCACTGGGAGGGGGTGGGATAGCAAGCTCCAGTCCATCAAGGGGGGGGGGCATGTCGAAGTGCCAGGCTTTGAGGTTTCTTGCAAAGATGGGGAGCGATGTCTCTCTGAGGTGGAGCGGCAGGGCGTTCCAGGCTCAGGCCACGAGGAAGGAGGAGCGGCCTCCCGATCTGGTCTTTCTGGTGCGGGGACCACAGTGTAGGAGAGCTGGGTAGTTTGTAGGGTCCTCTGGGGTGCGTGGAATTTGAGCCGGCTGTTCAGGTATGCTGGTCCAGTGTCGTGGAAGGCCTTGTGGGCGTGGGTGAGCATCTTGAAGGTGACTCTAGTTTCGATGGGGAGCCAGTGGAGTGTGTGCAGGTGCTGGGAGATGAGGCAGAGTCTTGGCAGGTTGAGGACTAGCTTTGCAGCAGCATTTTCGATGTTCTGTAGCTTTCAGGTGAGGTTTTTGTTTATTCTGGCATAGAGTGCGTTGCCGTAGTCGAGTCTGCTGGTGACCAGGGCGATGAGTGATGGTCTTTCTGTGTTCGAGAGAGATCCATTTGAAGGTCTTATACAGGAGGCGGAGGCTGTGGAAGCAGGAGGGCGAGACGGAGTTGATCTGGCGGTCCATTTTGAGCTCGGAGTCCAGGATGATTCCCAGGTTACGTGTGTGGTCCGTGGGGGTGGGCAGGTTTCCGAGGGCGGGGACCCACCAGGTATCCTTCCATGCGTCAGGGTTTGGGCCCATGATGAGTACTTCTGTTTTGTTGGCGATTAGTTGTAGCCAGATGTTTTTCATCCATTTGGCGACGACTTCCATGCCTTCTTGAAAATTGTGTCTGGCGGTATTGGGTTAGTTGGACAGGGAGAGGATGACACATTGTTGAGTCCGTCGGTTCTGACAATGGGGGTGAGAGGACCCATGTATACGTTGACGAATGTATGGCTGAGGGAGGACCCCTGGGGGTCTCCGCAGGTGGTAGGTGTGGGGTCAAAGAGGAAAGGGGGGAGCCTGACCCGCTGCGTTCTGCCAGTGAGGAAAGAGCAGATCCAGTTGAGGGCCTTGTCGTGGATCCCTGCATCGTGGAGTCTGCGTATTAGGGTGCGGTGAGAGACTGTGTCGAACGCTGCTGAGAGGTCAAGGAGCATGAGGGCTGCTGTTTCTCCTTTGTCAAGTAGGGTGCGGCTGTCGTCTGTTGCAGCGAGGAGGGCGGTTTCCGTACTGTGTTTTTTTCTGAAGCCGGATTGGGAGGAGTCGAGGATGTTGTGCTCTTCGATAAATGTGGAGAGTTGGCTGTTGATGGCTTTCTCAATGACCTTCGCTGGGAACGGGAGCTGGGAGATGGGTCTGTAGTTTCTAAGGTCATTGGGGTCCGCCGAGGGTTTCTTCAGGAGGGGGTTGACCTCAGCGTGTTTCCAGTCGCCGGGGAACATGGTGGTTGCCAGGGAGCGGTTGATGGTGTAGCAGAGCCTGGGTGTGATGGTGTTGGCGGCTCTGTTGAAAATGTGGTGGGGGCAGGGGTCTGTGGGGGCCCCGGAGTGGATTGACTTCAGCGTATTCAGTGTGTCTTCGGTGGTGAGGGCCGTCCAGTTGTCAATCGCTGGCTTCAGGGTGTCGGGGGTGGTTGGTGAGGGTTCAGTGTGTTGGTTGTCTTCGTCAAAGTTGTCGTAGATGCTCTTGATTATGTGGTGGAAAAAGGTGCTGAGTTTGTCGCAGAGGTCTTGTGAGGGAGGGATGTCAGTGGACTCGCTGGTGGGTTGGGTGAACTCCTTGATGATTTTGAAGAGTTCTTTGCTATTGTGTGCATGAGTTGAGATTCTGTCACGATCTGGTGGAGTCCAATGTTGTGGAGGTTGTCCAGGAGGGATGTGGTGCTGGGGTCCAGTTGGTTGTCGAAGTGGAAGTTGAGGTCTCCCAGTAGGGTGTAATTGGTGGACGCAATGGCATGGGGGAGATGATGTCCGTGATGGAGTTGGCAAAAAGTCCACGGGGTCCAGGGGTTCAGTAGATGAGTAGATGAGGGATCCTCAGAGGGTGGTGGTAGGGCTGGCCAGTATCTTGAAGTGAAGGTGTTCCAACAAGTCTGTTGGCTCATCGGGGAGTGTGCTCAGGCGGAGGGTGGATTTGTGGACGATGGCGATTCCTCCTTCCGGGTGGCTGGGGTGGTCCTTCCTGGAGATCGTGCATCCTTAGTGAATGGCGATGGCGATGTCCGGTCCCGCGGTGGTGTTGGTCCATGTTTCGGTGGTGTTGTCGAGGAGGTCCCAGATTTTGGTGGCGTGTTTGTGGAGGGATCAGACGTTGGGGAGGATGCATTTCAGGGTCTTCGGTTGGTTTGTCGTCTTGCGGGCAGGTTGCGCCGGGTCTTTGGTCTTGGAGGTGCTGCAGGTGTGCCGGCAGCGGTGACAGCTGAAGGGTCCTTGGGTGTCATCTGGTGATGGTAGCTTGCAGTTGTTGTCGTGTCCTGGGTTGAAAGCGTGGAGTGCCGCTGGGTCGTAGCATTAGTGCTGAGGAGGTCCAGGGTTCATGGCACTGGTCACGGTCTAGTCGCGGACGGGCGCAGATGGGCTTGCCTTTGGCACGCCAGCGAAGCACCCGCTGCCCGCGTCAATGCAGCGTCCGCCATTTAGTAGGGGTCGGGGAGAGTTGAACAGCTGGGAGGTGGGAGCGTGGAGGGGAGCTGGATTAGGCCGGTCGTGTTGGCTGTGCTGGGGAGGAGGGGCCGCGGGGGCAGCAGCGGCAGGGATAAATGGGCAGAAAAGGCAAAAAGCGAGGAAAGAGTGGAAATGAGGCAGTGAAAGGTGCACAGAAGGAGGATTAAATCAGTGAAAAACAAGCGAAAAAAGGAGGAAAGACAGAGGAGGAGTGAAAGGGGGAGATTGAAATCAGTAAAAAACGAGTGAAGATGGAGGAAAGACACAGAAGGGGAGTGAAAGGGGGAGATAGAAATCAATGAAAAACAGATGAAAAAGGAGGAGGGACACAGACAGGGAGTGAAAGGGGGAGATTGAAATCAGGTAAAAACAAGAGAAAACGGAGGAAACACACAGAAGGAGAGGAAAAGGGGGAGACTGAAATCAGTGAAAAACAAGTGAAAACGGAGAGAAAGAGCGGAGCGAGAGAAAGGAGACAGAGGTCCACTGAAGCACCAGGGATGAGGCGCAGGTAAAACCTGCAGGTAGAGGAGGGCCTCGAACACCAGCACTCAAGAGTGCAGGGGCTCACGGGAAGGCCTCACTTGATGTGGAGCTGCGAGGGAGGAAGAGCAATTTCACTGACAATGAGTCAGTGGTCTTGCTCCACTATTGCAAGTAGCACTACAGTATTGGAAATCTGCCATAAGGTATACTCAAGCTCGCCAGTCCTATGCAACAAGTGCCCCTCTATTGGGTTTGCCCATTCCAACAGGCACAGTCAGGCAGGGACTGCTGGCCGGATGGGAAGATGGTGGGATAACAACAGTGGGGGCACTGTTCTACGAGGGTATACTGCTATCACACGCGGACCTTGTTCACACTAATGGCTTGCCGGATACCCTATTTCTCTTACAAGCCGGATTAACACACTATGTGAAAAAGGTGTGGGCCCCGGACGGGCAGGAACCGCAAATGAATGGACTGGTCCATACTTAATGGGAAACGGTAGGCATTTGACCAAATCGTTGAACACGGGCATCAGGGAGACACATTGCGGGCTAGGTGGGAGGTCGACTTGGAAACAGAACTGTTGGATAGAGAATGACCAACACTGCTAGCCTACCCAAAAGCAGTGTTGCGTAATGCGCTGTTTACATTTATCCAATACTCGGAACATGCAAAGGGCATATCTAACACGACATAGACTCTACAATATGTTTCCTGCTTCGACATCAAACTGCCAGAGATGTATAGAGGTAGTTGCAGGGTTTGTTCATATGTTGTAGGCCTTTACATCACTAACGCACTACTTGGCGCAGATAGTGCAAATATTGAGAGATGTGGTTGGTGTGCGGCCTTGGCATATGGCAGAGAGCTGCATACTAGGGATATAGCCACACAAGAAGGGACACAAGATGCAGGTGCGTTTTGCGTTTTGCTAACCTAGCGTTAATACTAGCAAAATGGCCCATTACTAGGAGGTGAAAGGCAATAAGGCCACCAAATATAGAGGGGTGGAAGGAGGAAGTAACAAAATGATGCCTAGCCGAAAGTGCAGCAATTCGTAAGGAGGAACAACGGGGACAGAGGAAAATACCCATAGCGATGGCATGATATATGTTGTGTGAAGCCTTTAAGGTATGGGATGGACCCACACAGGTGGCGGCTGACACGATAACTGACACTTTATAGTTATTGTCACTGGATACTCAGATTGCCTCAACATACAACTGGATAGATACCATACAAAGCAGAGCCAAGGATATTGGAGGCACAGAAGTCATGTACAGGATGACCAGGAGCAAGATGCTGTACACTGTAATGTGTTATTGGCTCATGTCCTTTTTGGTTCATAATATTTTATTTTTTCTATTTTTGAATGTAATAAATAGTGCACTATTTTACATTGAAGAATGTACTCTTGCAGGTAAGTAATCCAGTAGCCAAAGGTGTAGTTAAGTAAGTTTATTAGTTATAAGTAAGATGGTAAAGAAGGCCCCACTGGGAGCAGTGTCCTGCTGCTCAGCCCAACTCACTCAAACTGACCACTCATTCAAACCATGCATTCATGAACATTCTGATTACATCACACACACAGGCGAAGCAGCAGGGAAGGAGAAGACCAGAATACAACACATCTCCCTCCTTCAAAACAATAAAAACAAACAAATGCAATAGAGAATACATATAGTATGCCATAACGATGACAAGGTTAGAATTTCCAAATAAGCTGTTCAAAAGGAAATAGATGAATGATTACGAATCTCAACTGCAAGCTAACTGAACAAATAAGAGAAATCAGAACAGTCATGAAACAATGCAGAATAAAAATAGATGGAAAATTATAGAATGGCAATACAGCATAAAATAGAAACTCAGACAGTGGAGATATAAGTTAAAATGGAATGATGAAGAGCATCACACCACAGATAAACGAACACAATTCACACTAAATTTAAAAGAATGATCAGACATCACATCTCGCACAAAACATGAAAAGAGACATCATATCACCTCGCACAAAACCAATGCAGAAACATCACATGACAATTTAACCTCACATAAACCACCATCCCTCATCACAAACCAAGCTGTAAGGGACGAGCAAGCATGTTATGAAACATTGTCACGCAGCGGTTTGAAACAGCAAGTTGCCTACTATGCTGTTCATTAGGAATAAGGGATTTTGGATGTAACTCAGAGGCACTAATCGAGCCTCAACGTGGATTTACTCTGGCGCTGCAACAAAGAATTGTGCTGTTATTTGTGTGCCTCTATGATTGTGGAGATAGTGTGTTTGAGGTTTTGCACTAGCAAGGACGGTACACTTTATTTGGCGTTGTTGTGCTTGAACCGAAATAGTTTGAATTTTGCTTGAACCTGAAGTGGCAGTTACCTTCTGAGCGAGCAAAGTTGCGTGGTTATCCTGGCGTTCTGTTCATTGTACTCCATGAAGTGAAGCTGGTGTCATCTTTGCTGTGAGAGACTGCAGCGTGTCTGACGCAGGGACGTCCTAAATGTGACGACGCTCCCAGCGGCCATCTTGAGGAGTGCATCCCACCTTCGTCCCCACTTTTACATCGAAGAATATACTCTTGCAGGTAAGTAATCCAGTAGCCGAAGGTGTAGTTAAGTGGGTTTATTAGTTATAAGTAAGATGGTAAAGAAGGCCCCACCGGGAGCAGCATCCTGCTGCTCAGCCCCACTCACTCAAACTGACCACTCATTTAAACCATGCATTCATGAACATTCTGATTACATCACACACACAGGCTAAGCAGCAGGGAAGGAGAAGATCAGAATACAACACACTACGTATTAGATCGGAGACCGATTGTGTTGCCCAGTTAGATAACTGCAATGGGATCCAGGGTGGATGTCCTGAGAATATTAGAAACATGTATTGCTTGTTACAAATATTGAATGAGGTTAATGCAGAAAGTGTAGACATACAAAGTAAAAGGATTCTGCTGTAGGATTGAATGCACTATAATTAAGGACTAGCGACTGTAGGCTAAAAAGATAACCGTAGTACTTGCAAATGTAAACTGCATTGATATGTATATGTAGCCGTACGGGTGTAGGATGTACAACTGTATTCTTGGAAAACTTCAATAAAGTTTGTGTTTAAAAAAAATCTTGTTACATGTGCTATCCTTTCAAAGACAGAGGTCAAATGTCAGGCTCTGTCTTCCGAAGGATCTTAGTGTTTACTTTTCTTTCTCTGAAGTGAGAGAATTTATGTGACAATCTTGCTGGGGACTGGAGGTGGGAAAGGAAAGGCTTTTTTCTAGCACAAAACGATATTTAAATGTTTGTAAGTGAACTGTGCAAATATTTCACAATATAACAGAATTAGGAAAACACAAATGAAGCATTTTTTTTGTAATTCTGAAGTTGATTGAAACAAATGTTTTAATGCAATCAAAACAAATCAATACACTAGGTTGTGCATTTTCTAGACATTACAGTTTGTATGTTTTATAGTTTTAACAATAAAACTGTATGTCTGTGCATATGTAATGGTCATTTTATGAACATGTGCTGTCTGTAATGGCAGTGTGCTACCACAACATGCATGCTCCATTCTGCACCACTCCACTCTATGCCCCTCCACTCTATGACACTCTACACCACTCCAATTGACTCCACTCTATGCCTCTCCACTTTACGCCACTCCTCTCTATGACACTCCACAACACACCATTCTAAAACACTTCATGCCACTTGTTACACTCTATGATCCTCTGTGACACTCTATACCACTCTATGCCACTCTACACCACTCCACACTACTCCACGCCACTCCATACCGCTTTACGCCACTTGACTCTATGACACTTCACTATACAACACTCCACTCTAATACACTCCAATCTACTCCAGTCTACGACATCCCACTCTACGACACTCACTTTTACTGTACAAAACACAACACAATTCTTTGACACTCTACTTCACTATGCAACACTCAACAACACTCTAAGGCACTCTAGTCCACTTTACCCCAGTCTAAGCCATGCTACTCCACTCTACGCCACTCCACACCTCTTCACTGCAAGATAGCCCACTCTACGACACTCCACTCCACTTGATGCTACTCTACAACACTCCACTCTATGACACTCCATTCCACTCTACTCCACCCTATGCCACTCCACTCTACGTCACTCCACTTTACGCCCCTTTACGCCACTTCATTCTAAGCCACACTACACCGCTCTATGCCACCCGACTCTACTCTAATCTACTCTACGACACTTTACTCCACCCAATGCCATTCCACTCCACTCCAAGCCACACCACTCACCACCATTCCACTATGCAACAACCTATTCCACACCAGTCCACTTAACAACACTCCACTCTACAACACTCTACTGCACTCAAAAATGCTCCCCTCTACAACAGTCCACTCCTCTCTACATCACTCTATGCCACTCCATTCTACTCTGCTCCACTCTACTGCACTCTATGCCATGCCACTCTACTTCTCTCTACTCCACTCTAGTCCAGTACACTCCACTCAGCTCAATGGCACTCTAAGTCACTCCAATCAACACCATTCCACTATACAACAGTCTACTTCACTCCACCCCACCCCACTCCTCTCTACAACACTCTATGCAACTCACTCTATGCCACTCTACTTAACTCCATTGCGCTCTACGACACACTATTCCAGTCTACACCACTACTCCACTCTATGCTATTCCACTCTACGCCACTCCACTCTATGCCACTATGCTCCACTCTATGCCCCTTCACTCTATGCCCCTCCAGTCTATGCCCCTCCACTCTATGTCCCTCCACACTACGCCACCCCACTCTATGTTACTCCCCTCCACAACATTTCTCTCCACTCCACAACACTCCACACCACTCTACTCTGCCCCACACCACTCCACTCTATGAAACTCAACTCCACACAACTTTTGTCTTCGCCACTAACTTTAATCCAGCTGAAAATCAAACACTCTTGTGTACAACATGGCCAAAACACATTGGCAAAGCCAAATGGTCTTACATGGCAATGCTTGGTTACGTTAATATTAAAGAAGCTGTTCTTTTTCCCGTTTAACATCTATGAAGTCCCTTGCAGTATAACCTTTGTTAACAATGGTGTGGTGTATATTGCTTAGGTAATACGGTTTAATATATAGATACAGAATATAAATAACATTAAAATTACACAAAATTTCTAACTCAGTTTTCAAAAGTGTGACTTTGCTGAGAAGGATTATGCACAACATTTAATAAGTGAAAATGAGGATGTCTCACTACAACATGCTTCTATTTAAACTAATGTTACAAGATACGTTCCTTTTTTCCTTACTTGTAAAAGAAAGGGTAATACATTATAAATACAGTTTTGTGGTCTGTATTTGTTTGATCTTTTTCAAGACCTCATTGGTTTTCACAAACTCTCTTTACCGGCATTTTCGCCTGTCCTGTTTGGTCTTTGAGTCTGTGGCATGGCTTTACTAGACTTTTGGTAGACACTCCTTTTTTCATGGTTCAGCCCTTCCTACCTTTGGTGTTTGGTATACAATTGTTCTCGTTTTCTTGCAAGAAGTGCAATTTCCTTTGTTTCAGCGTTAGTGAATTAGTACTGTTTCTGGGTCTGTTTTCCGTGATCTCTATAGTTATTTATTTTCCTACTGCACTTTTTTTCGCTCACATGTTTGTGTTCACCCTCGGCGTAACAGACATCCAATCAGAAATATAAATCAAATAAACCTTTGGGCATATGTAAAATGAAATGGCTCAGTGCGGTGCTGCTGCAATTTTTTGCAGAGTCGCTCTGCACCATTTTCAAAATGCAGAGATATGCCATATTTACAAGAATACGAATTTCCCTAGTGCTGGGACTAAAAATAACTGCTTAGCGCCAACACAGAACAACCTTGGGCAATAGTGCGTGGATGATTGTTTATGTGCAGTAAGGTGTCCCTTTTTGCACATAACAAACAAAAATGGCAAATCAGCTCCTTGCAAATCTGGGGCAGCATCAAAAAGCAATAGCTATTGCGGTGGAACACCCACAGCAACACCCATTACACACCCCTTTCACACAGATACCTGCGCAAAAGGGTACTATATTTACAAAGCGGCATTATGTCACAAAAAGTGTCTTAACGCAACTTTGTAAATATGGTGCAGGGCCTTGCGCCACCTGAGCACGGGTAAAAGTGACCTTCTGGTGGCGCAATTCCCTTGTACATATGCCCCCTAGTTATTTGAACTTCTCATGGCCAACCATCAGACGTACATAATTTCTCCTAATTCTTCGTCCTTCCCCACTTCACAGATACTGGTGTTGGAGTTCCTTCCCTTCTATTGTAGGTCCCCTGACGCTTCTCCTGTATGCATGCATGTGTGAGGAATGATACCATATGACAGCGCCATCAGTGATTGACCAGCATACTTCCTGGACTCCTTCCATTATGTTGTACTGGTCTTTAAATACATACTTCTGCTTTACTTTATCCTCATACTTCTGCTATGGGGTTGTTTATACAAGCCTGCTCGGATACTGTTGATTGTTCTCCTCTGGCCTTGTAGCCCTTTCATTTTGGCAGTGTTGTCAAAAGCAAGACAGTTGTTTGTACAAAGATGCCTGAGGGGCTTCTGCCCCATTATTCTCCGCCTGTTAATCTTGCTCCTTACATGACTGACAAGAGAAGGTGGCTGCTATGTTTCAGGGACTTTACTAGGTCTATCTTTACCTACTGTTCAGTGCCCTTCCTTTCCACTATTCCTTGAGCTGGCGTTTGGAACGACAGAGAGATGCGTTTGTACAATGCGCCTTACAAATATGTCCTGTAGACCCTCCTTGGCTCTCAGGCAACCACTGGTCTGAACCAACTTACAATATTGGGCAGGAGAAATAGGATGCGGCCCATAAATCCTTCATAACTTAGCTTGAGATAACGTGCATCTGGTATGATCAAATACTGCCAGAGACAGCCATGAGTGAAAAGAATCGGTGTGGGTGACTGAAAAACCTTTGCCCAAAGGCCGCACACATATAAGAAGTTCACGCTATAATTTTAAAGAGCTTTAATTGTATGCCTTGTTTTACTGCCGGATATATGAAAAATCATAATTGCAGATACAAATATTATCGTGAGCAAAGAGAAGGCAATGCATGTAAGTAACATGAAAATTGGCAGCATGATTGACGACATTCATAGATACAAGCTGAGATGGAATCAGTTCTCTAAGATCCCTTACTTTTTATTTCTAGCTGATGTCTACATTAGCACCAAACTCTTCCCAAAGCAAAGAATCTCCTAAGTGGTGCAAACACATACTTGCTCATTCTGTTCGTAATGTTCAGTCTTCTGCGAGCCAATAAGGAATGCAACTCTTTGTCTCTATTTTGTTGATGTTCTGCAAAGTGTCTGATAGCATCTTGCTGGTGTGACCTTGATGCAGACTGTTTGTTGTAGAAGCTCCTTACAGAATATCTGAAGCTAGTCTCTCGCTAATGAGCTCCCTGACCTGTGACATTATTTGTGAAAAGAAACATGTGAATTCTCTTGCAGATTCATCTAAAGCTACTGCGTTTCTTCTAAACACCATATGGTATGAATGTATAACATATAACCTATGGATTCATTATCAGCCTGGAACAAAATTATTTTTATACTGTTAATACATTTAAATGACATTCCAAACAACATTATAAATTAGAAAATAGATGTAAACTTTGAAGAGGCTTAAAAGCAGAAATAAGGGAAGGGATACGACAAGAGTTTGCCTCTTAAATTCTCCCGAAGAGATCATGTTCCTCAATGGGTACAGACACAGTCCTTGTAATGTCATTTTCATGGCCACTGTGGTGGCCGATGTATTCTGGCCTGGATTGCGGATTTTTCATCTGGTGCACTCCTAGGGTGGGGGATGCTACAAGGTGGTGGTATTTTCACACGTTTTTTGTTTTTCTGCTTTGTACTTAGGTAGCATATTCTACAATGCTGTACCAGGCTCTCACAGGACTTTTTATTCCAGGGGATTTTTTTCTTTTGTCATCTTTTTTGTGCCGCGGGATTTTTGCAGCTGTTAGCACTGTTACTCTGCTACAGATGCATATCATACTGTTCCTCAATATGGGCTTATCGTAATTTGCCGGTGCTCACCAGGCTGCTGGTATATAATTACTTAGCTCTCTCAGTGGAGTTTTAGAAAAGTACTCACAAAATATACTTTTTGGTACATGACTCATGGGTTCCTGCAAGTGTTATCATTAGTATTTTTAGGGGAGCTTTCTAGCTGACTGAAGTCCCTCATAAAGGCAGAGGCACGTCTTCCTTTCTCCTTAAAGTAGTCAGAATGGGCACTCTGCTTCGAAAAAGCTCCACACAGTTCTCAGCGAGACAGTAGCTAAGGAACCAGATGGGAAATAGTTAAATGCAGCATTTGACTGACTCAGATAATGTTGTTCATTTTGAGGTGCCCTAATGGTCTGATTCAGAATGCTTTTGCCCTGCCTTTTTTCCTTTAGCTTCTTGGTTATTTATGCTGCTTTCTTTTCGTGATATCAATCACAGCTCGGTCCTGCAAGGGAGTTAGGATCTGATTATCCTCGCCGAACTGCACTGTGAACAATAAATTGTCTCTTAGCAGATTATTACAAAAGCACAGCCATCAGTTTTACGCCTCCGTTGGAAATGTTTAGTGGTGCAGAGAAATATATTAGGTTTTGAAAGACGTCAAAACAGGGAGGAAGGAAATTAACAACCTGTAAGCAATATAGGGTCCATCTGAGCTCAGATCGCCAAATGCTATAGCTTTCTTAGCCACCAGGCTTGTTCCCCGTGAAGATGTTGGTGTTTGAAGCCTAAATGTACTACTTTTCACATTCATAAGAGCAGAAATAGGCATTCTCTATGGCTTTAAGTATATACATACAAATATGTATTTGTTCTTTTAAAGTGGACAATCCTATCATCCTATTTAACTGTCTGAAAACTAGTCTATGTAAATGTTTTTGCATCATGTAGGCAGGACCGCACTTACCCAGCACTTCTCCACATGAGATCTTTCCATCCAGGAGTCTTCCCCTGCAGAGAGTAATGACCAGGGCATGAGCATTATGTTTTGGTGAGTACTTTATTGCAGCCGCGGCCGGTAGTAGGTGTAACTGCAGGGCGGTGACGTGGGGAGGGGAAGGGGCAGGGTGGGGGCTAGAAATGTATGGATTAAGGACTTTAACAGTAAGTTAACATATAAATAAATAAAACGAATTTCGTTGTGTACACTGTATCACCAAATGCGATGCAGTGCGCACAGCGAAATTCGTTGTATATATTTATATGTTTACTTACCTATTAAAGTCAGTAATCCATACATTACTACACCCCACCCTGCCCCTCCTCCCCCCCACTTCACCGCCCTGCAGTTACACCTACTACGGGCCCTGGCTGCTTTATTTACTCCTTAGTCACCAACAGTCCCAGAAAGACCGCCGTTATTGGAATTCCTGGGGACCAACCAAAGTCCATATTCTGGCAGTGGTGGCTCCTCTGTCAAGGCGAAAGAGCGTCGCTTCACTGCTGCTGTGCAGCAGTAAAAAAGGTAAAACAAAATTATAATAACGCAATGATATCATTTTATTCTTCCCTGCTGTGGCAGCATGATTGTGGGGCTGCTCTGCTGACAGAGTAGGGGAGGAGTAGTGGGCACACTAAAGTGCGCGTGATGCATGTTCTTCATAGAGGCTGAATTACAGCCTGCATGGAGAACATGCCACGGCCCCTCGACCCCGTTTGAGTGCCGAACCACAGCACTCAGACCAATCACAGCGCTGCATTGTAGCGTTGTGATTGGTTTAGGGGAGCCAGACAGCGTGGGACTGAGTGGCAAGGAGGTTTTTCTTTTTTTTGGAGTTATACCTCCTTACCAACTCTGCCCCTGCCTACCACCCCAGATCTGTGCTGACCGCCACTGTACTCTGAAACCCAATTATGTCATTAGTGTCATAGGAGGGCCATACAGTAAGACATTGCACATCTTTCCTTCATAAACAATGAATCCACAATCTCACAAAACACACTCAAACACCCAAACATAAAAATAAAAGTTATCCAGCCCTGGGTTAACTACAGCATTACCAAAGAAAAAGAGGAACCCAAAGAGAACAACCAGAACAATTTCAGATGCCAAAGAAACCAAAAGAAAATATACAGAGATTTTCTTTAACAAGCCATATAGGGTCTCCTGCAGAGTCTGGTGGGTGGGATACTCCCATTCACTGTATTTATTACAACTGACATAGACTATAATGCCCTCATAATATGGTAGACAGGACATCAGCCACGTTTGCAATGGCATACCCATCCACTAAACTCTAAATAGCACCCATTGGCATTTAAATGTGCATGCAGGCGACAGACTCTTCTTCTTCTGGCACAACTGGCAATACACTTTCCACACTTGGCACCCTGTCCATGGTTGAGCCTATCCAGATGACAACACTAGGCTCATATCCAGCCACTTTAGCATTCTTCCACATGGACATTCCAATCACATTCAAAATCAATCCTTCCATCATCAGTCCTTACTGTGCTTTAAAAGATGTCCCCACTTTCCTAGGCTCTGTAACCTTGGGTCAAGGCTTTGAACCATCATTTGCTTCCACTTTTATCCAATCACTCACCTTGATCCCGACATGATTGCATTTCTTTTGTGAAAATAAACTTTCCTCCCCATGACGTTTTCCTCTTCTCTCACCCTCCATCCGTCATTCACTGACACTCTAGTTCAACCTTTATTGCACCTTTTTCATGCAAGAGCAAACTTAAAGTTGGGTTTGTGACCTCTTAACAACTTGACAGTAGTTTTCCTGGTACTCAAATGCAGAGATGGACAATACACAACCAATCTATTCAGTACCTACCTCCTCCAATCCAATGAAATCCACATATCAATCGAACATAGTAACCTATAGGGTAGATTAACTTAGTGCCTCTACACAGGAGACATCTAATGTATACAAAAAGTGATGGATGAAATGCCTGAATTAATTTCAGCCACTGGCAATCAGTCTTTGCTGCATTCCAGTCCATTGTTATTTTGCACACTTTTGGAGTCCAGCCAAATGCAAAACAGTATAGAACGTTGTCCAGTGGGAGAAGTCCAGCCCATACTGCCAGACTCGGTCCTTCCTTGACACCACTCAATATAAAGCACACCACCCTTTGAAAGACTGAAGCAGTCAAGACCAACCCATAAGGCATTGACCGAAATCTGAATGCCTCCCAGTGGAGCCATAATGACATTCAGATCCTGAGATTCCTTGTACAATCAGATTTTAGTCATAGGCTGAGGCTAAATGTAGTGTTGTGAAATGCCTAGTCCCAGCCAGTCAAAAACATTTCTGTGAAATTGGGGAGCAGGAACCTATTCACCAGAGCATTCCTGTTGAGAGTCCAAAGATCAACATAGAGACATAGCTTTCTGTTGGCTTTCTTAGCTATCACAACTAATGCAGACCATACCGTCACCCCCCAGAGTCACAATCATACCCAATCCACACAATCTAGCTAACCTCTTGCTCACTGCCTTTTACTTGTTGACAGATATTTCTCTCACCTTGGATGCAAGTGGAACAGCCTTCTCTTAAGCATAATCCTGGGTAGATAGTTACAGACTCATATCAAATCGGACTTAAACAGATCAGGAAATTTGTCCTTAAAATGTTCACAGCAAAGACTACAAGATGATGGACGGAGTGCTGAAACTTTTCAAACACTCACCCCCAGTAAAGAGATCTGGGTTTAATCCATTGTTCTTTTGCTCACCATCCCACCACAGTTTGGATCCAACCATATGCAAATCAGTCTTGACCCTGATCCCTATGGGAACAGTCCAGCCTGAACTGCCAGGCCAGGTCCTCCCTGTACTGGAAACAAGCATCCTGGGACCGGTTTCGGGGTATCACCCCTCATACTTTCTACCACTTTCCTCATCTCACAACTTAGAGAAAAAGGAGAAAGAACCAGGGTACGGGGTCTTAGTGAAACTTCAAACTGATTTGTACACGTTATGCCCCCTGAAAGATGAATAGATGAGTTGGCCATGCCTCTGATTGAAGCAGTGGTGCTCAACCTAGTGAACTATTTAACATACTCTTCTGAAGTTCTAACAGTTTTGGAAAAGTAGATTCCTCCTTTCACATGGGCCAAAGACAGAAGGTTTAGTTGAATAAGGTAAGATTATTTTAAAATTCAATGCTTGGTGGGTCTGAACGTTTTATAAAATGCACAGAGCTCGTTCACCAACTGACAACTAGGACTAATGGCTAATTTAACAATAGAAATTTAGAAAGGGCAGAGCATTGGTTTTGAGAACAACTGGTAAAGGCTCATGTCGGCAGCAAGGTATTGCGAAATGCCCAAGCTTCCCCTTTTAATCACATTCTCATATTCTATATGATTGGGCACATTTAATAAACATGAAGTGAAGAAACATGTTCTATGTATTTTGGTGAGAGATGGCCCTTGTCAATGTAAGCCCCAAAATCTCTGCGAAGAGTATTTATTTCCAATTTTATATAGCGCAAACGTGGCCCAAGGAATTATAGCGCACCACATTAGACAAGGGTACATTCATGTTTTAAGGCATTGGGAGATTAAGTGATTTGCCCAGAATAACAGGAAAATGAGCCAAAGCTGGGATTCAAACCTCGTTTTCTAGTTTCAAAGTTGGTAGCTCTCGTCCCTAGACCGCATCTCTTTCCTTCATCTCATAAATGTAAATTGATACTTGTATAGCGCACTACTCACCCGCAAGGGTCTCAAGGGGCTTGTACGAATACCGCTGTGGAACCCATCCTGGCTTTCCCTGTTAGGTGTTCACTCCTGGGCACCCCCAAGGTGGAGGCCAGGCATCATAGCATTGTGGGGGCCGTTGTGGAGATTAAGCAAGCTATTGCCCAGAGTGGGACTCCATGATTAGAATAGGCACCGAGGCGAGAATGATCAGGTCTGTGGAATTTTTGAGCTCAAGACCCGCCGAGGCGGGGAACTGAACCCTGGTCCCGGGCTAGACCTCTGCATCAGGGTGGGCCGCTCTAACCACTGAGCCACACTTCTCCACTTAGGTCTTCCATGAAACACCCAAAAAGTATTATAATTGTTCCTTAGAGACCCTTTAGAACATCTGTATTTTCTGATTATATATGTGATAGGTACGTTGTAAACTTCAACATTTGTTGCTGTTTTATTGGTTCTTTTTCATGTGTCAGATCACCCCCCTGAACATATGTTCACCCATGGGTATTGACTCAAGGCGGACCTGATGCTAGCACTGAAGACAGTGTGCAGGGCGATGGTGGCCCAGTGTTGGTCGTGAGCAAATGAGTGTCACAACGTGCTCATGTTTTTTAAATTTTAGAAAAGCAGTTCCCCACCTTTTTTGCGTAAAGACAACCGTCCCGGGTAATTCTGACTGTTGAAATGCTTCAGCTGAAGTGTATGGCAGAGAGTCTCCTGTGCTGTAAAACGGCAGGCAGCTAAACAAGCATGCTTGCCAAGGTGCCTACTGGCCTGAAAGAAATGTAAATGTATGCAACTGGTCAAACTGCAAATGTAAAGGGTGCATGGTGGCCGGTATTGGCTTTAATTGATTGAATGGCTTGAAGCTTGCTTATGACATACATGTATTCTTATTTTAGATATATTGCTAGAGAGATACCGGCTATGCTGCAAAACGTGTACTTTTCAAAGACAGTTATTAAAAAAATGCCTCCTGATGACACAAATGTATTCTTTTCGAGAGATATTGTAAGGAATCTACAATCTAAGCTGGGAAGTGTGTGTTTTAATGGGCAGATAAAAAAAAATGGGTATTTCAAATTCCTATATTTGGGAAGCACTTTTTTATCTTACATCTTTTTGTGCATTTTGTAGCAGTCTATCTGATACTGTGGGTAGGTCAAGTTTAAAATAATGATTACATCTATTCACAGTGCTTTCTGTCACAGACTGGGAACTTGTAGCACTAAACATACACAAGTAACTATTCACCATTACACAACCCGAGAATTAGATTCTGTGGCTTTCTGGTGCAGTGCATTAACTAAGAAAAACCAAAAAGGTGGTGATGGACGGAGCGTTGACAATACAAACACTCACCCCCAGTCAACTGATCTGGGTTTAATCCATCACCGTTCTTTAGCTCACTCCTCCACCCCAGTTCAGACATGGCCATATGCAAATCAGTCTGACCCTGTGCCTCATGGGAACAGTCCAGCCCGAACTGCCAAGCCATGTCTTCCCTGGACCGGAATCAAGCTTCCCAGGACCGGTTTCTGGCATTACAGCCGTCTTCAGCCGGGCTTGCTTGACTCCAGTGGCAAAGTGAGCACGGGACTCACGTCTGAGCATACCCTGCCAACTTAGGGCGAACAAAGAAAAACGAAAGGTGGTGATGGACGGAGAGTTGACAATACAAACACTCACCCCCAGTCAACTGATCTGGGTTTAATCCATCACCGTTCTTTAGCTCACTCCGTCACCCCAGTTCAGACATGGCCATATGCAAATCACTCTGACCCTGTGCCTCATGGGAACAGTCCAGCCCGAACTGCCAAGCCATGTCTTCCCTGGACCGGAATCAAGCTTCCCAGGACCGGTTTCTGGCATTACAGCCGTCTTCAGCCGGGCTTGCTTGACTCCAGTGGCAAAGTGAGCAAGGGACTCACGTCTGAGCATACCCTGCCAACTTAGTGCGAACAAAGAAAAACCAAAGGTGGTGATGGACGGAGCGTTGACAATACAAACACTCACCCCCAGTCAACTGATCTGGGTTTAATCCATCATCGTTCTTTAGCTCACTCCGCCACCCCACTTCAGACATGGCCATATGCAAATCAGTCTCACCCTGTGCCTCATGGGAACAGTCCAGCCCGAACTGCCAAGCCATGTCTTCCCTGGACCGGAATCAAGCTTCCCAGGACCGGTTTCTGGCATTACAGCCGTCTGCAGCCGGGCTTGCTTGACTCCAGTGGCAAAGTGAGCAAGGGACTCACGTCTGAGCATACCCTGCCAAATTAGGGCGAACAAAGAAAAACCAAAGTTGGTGATGGACGGAGCGTTGACAATACAAGCACTCACCCCCAGTCAACTGATCTGGGTTTAATCCATCACCGTTCTTTAGCTCACTCCGCCACCCCAGTTCAGACATGGCCATATGCAAATCAGTCTGACCCTGTGCCTCATGGGAACAGTCCAGCCCGAACTGCCAAGCCATGTCTTCCCTGGACCGGAATCAAACTTCCCAGGACCGGTTTCTGGCATTACAGCCGTCTTCAGCCGGGCTTGCTTGACTCCAGTGGCAAAGTGAGCAAGGGACTCACGTCTGAGCATACCCTGCCAACTTAGGGCGAACAAAGAAAAACCAAAGGTGGTGATGGACGGAGCGTTGACAGTACAAACACTCACCCCCAGTCAACTGATCTGGGTTTAATCCATCACCGTTCTTTAGCTCACTCCGCCACCCCAGTTCAGACATGGCCATATGCAAATCAGTCTGACCCTGTGCCTCATGGGAACAGTCCAGCCCGAACTGCCAAGCCATGTCTTCCCTGGACCTGAATCAAGCTTCCCAGGACCGGTTTCTGGCATTACAGCCGTCTTCAGCCGGGCTTGCTTGACTCCAGTGGCAAAGTGAGCAAGGGACTCACGTTTGAGCATACCCTGCCAAATTAGGGCGAACAAAGAAAAACCAAAGGTGGTGATGGACGGAGCGGTGACAATACAAACACTCACCCCCAGTCAACTGATCTGGGTTTAATCCATCACCGTTCTTTAGCTCACTCCGCCACCCCAGTTCAGACATGGCCATATGCACATCAGTCTGACCCTGTGTCTCATGGGAACAGCCCAGCCCGAACTGCCAAGCCATGTCTTCCCTGGACCGGAATCAAGCTTCCCAGGACCGGTTTCTGGCATTGCAGCCGTCTTCAGCCGGGCTTTGCTTGACTCCAGTGGCACACCCTTTGGTTTTTCTTTATTCGCCCTAAAGCAAGCCCGGCTGAAGACGGCTGTAATGCCAGAAACCGGTCCTGGGAAGCTTGAATCCGGTCCAGGGAAGACATGGCTTGGCAGTTCGGGCTGGACTGTTCCCATGAGGCACAGGGTCAGACTGATTTGCATATGGCCATGTCTGAACTGGGGTGGCGGAGTGAGCTAAAGAACGGTGATGGATTAAACCCAGATCAGTTGACTGGGGGTGAGTGTTTGTATTGTCAACGCTCCATCCATCACCCCTTTGGTTTTTGGCAGTGCATTAACTAACAGGGTAATCCTAATGTACAATAGTGCATTTCCCACTGATTTACATGCCTTTCATTTAATTTTCATTTACACTGTGTGCTATTTTATATGTAGTAATTTGAAAGTGAATGACCGAAAAAAGTTACAGAATACTTTGTTTTTTAACCATGCCTTGTGTGGTATATAAATAAATAATACCGGATCTATTTTTGAATGAATGAATGAATAACAGATAGCTCAATAAAATAAGAGTCAAGATTCGAGGTAGTAGGAGTTTCTGCAGGTTTATTACAGCATAAGGACAGGATCAGGACAACCTGCATAGAACAGAGGTGACAGGGCCCAGCAGGACAACTGGGGCCCAGCAGGACAACTGGGGCCCAGCAGCTGCCGGGGCTTGATCTGGGATGAGCGCGCTAACTTTTAATAACAATACATGGACTTATATACATAGCGCGAACACATAGCATTACATTGCAGTAGGCGTAGCAGTGGGTGGAGCAGAAGGCGTGACGCGTAGCAGTCGCGAAAGATAACAGAAAAAAAGAGGTGTGACTGGGAGTATACTTAGGCATGTGATGAAAACGTAACAGAATATGTCATGAATGGGCGGAAACATTGGAGGGGGCTACCTAAGGAGCCGGGACCTCTAACCTGATGGTGCGCGCAAACTGGCAATGACGTATTACTAGGAGAAGCTGGGGGCTACGAACTCTGTGCTAGGAGCAGAGACTAGAGTCTGGAGGGTCGGAGCGACATGTACCTAAACCCTATCTGGTATCTGATGTTTAGGGAACATGTTGATATAAACTAGAAGTCATGAGGGGAAAAGCTAACTTGACTCTAAGACTGGACCATGCATTATTCTACATGTAGTGCGTGATGAAGAATACTAAATGACCATTAAATACAGTATTTCTCTAACGTGGAGACGAGAAGGCTAGACAATGACGGAAACTATTGATGCAGTTCAGTAGCTTAGGAATGCAGAAGAGGAGGACTGAACTGATAGCTGGAACTATAACATACTTTTGGCAGACTCAGAGACAGAGCCGAGCTGCACCGGGCACTGCGAGGCAGGAAGTAAGTGAAGGGTCGAGGATACAGGTGGGGGCTGTATCGCTCCTCAGCGAGGCTTTCAGGAGACAGGAGCTGAATCTGATGTCCGGGCCCTGTTGAGGCCTGGAAACGGGGACTTTATAATGGAATAACGTGCACACTGAGAAACGTGGCAACGTAACTTTACATAGGCCTGATATTCGTAGTATTCACGAGGACTGGAAACTAACATACTAAAGGTGGACACAACTGGAATTGCGTCATTAATCGGACATGGGGAATAACATATGCATATTAGTCATGCACACATAACATATGATGGATGAGGCGTAGGGACACAGAACATGGCAAAATTTACTTTTCCACATTCCCTCCTTGTCACTACGTTTCCATCAGGAAACATCAATATTCATGATACCATCTATCATTTCATACAGTACCATTTGCTCGTCTCGAATTGTCTTGGAACGGGATTTAGAACGGGGCTTGGGACTAGGAATACAAGAGGTAGCACACATGCTGCAAATCGCAGGGCCACATTGTATACAGAGGCAGCAGCTAAATATGATCGCTACTGCAATACCTAAAAAGGACAGGACTTTCCATCCCCATGCGGAAATTATATTCCAGAACCAACCGGACCATGTCCAGGTGCCTGGATCTTGGTGTAACAGATGGGCAATTTTATGGAGTCTGGTTATAGCTGAATAGACAGACGGCGCGTTATTTGGAATGAAAATGCAGCAACTAGATCCGATGACTCTACAGGCCCCGCCCCTATCGGCCAGTATGACGTCAAGGACGAGACGATTTTGCAAAACGACAAATCTCATAGCAGATTGTTCTTCGGTTAAGTTACCTAGAGCAGAGGCAGTCTCATTTACTACAGCTTCAAGGGTTCTTGTTAACCTACGGATCAGTTTACTATTCTGGACAGGTCCTACAAAGAAGAAGAAACCTTTATTGAAATCTGTATACTGTTCTAGAGTAGTTTCAGTATAATCGACAATTGGGGACTCCCTTCTATGTCTAATGTGTACTAGATGTGTGTTTCTGTGATAATCAGATGGGGCTAGGAAAACAGGTGGCAGTAGGAAGGCAATGTAACAGGTTCCCTCCCAATCGAGGGGCAGACGAACATATGCAGTTTGACCACAAATAAAATAAGAATGACGTGAAGCTTTGAAAACAGATTTCCCACTGTCACTATACTGGATAACAGCAGTACATTCACTATGACCTACATGTATGGAACCATAACTACGGACACATAATTCGCCTTTGACAGGTAGAACTGAAATAGCAGGTAAGTCTGGAGTAGTATCAGACTGAACATTCAGGACCATGAAATTCGACGAATAATTACCTAAATTATATACTTCATTTTCTAGATCTAAACCTGTTCTGTGGGGGAGACCTTTCTTGTCTGGAAAACATGTACTGTTAAGAAAAGACATATCTGTTGCGGATGACGTTAACGTGGACCATGCTCCACATGAACCATTATGAGAAAATGGATAAGGAAAGAGTGGCAGAACTCCCTTCGGTGTCTGGAAAGGGGGGAGTCGACCACACACCCAACAATTAGTGGCATTGCTGGTCTGGTGTGAGTAATGTAACATACGGATAAATGAGTTGTTGCGCATAGCGAGGCGGTAAGAATATTCGTGAGGAGGCAGATCACTAAACGTGTGCTCTACTGTAGCATTAGCAGACATATTTACATGAGGAACTGGAAAATACAGATAGAACGCATAGCTGGTGCAGGAAATCATTATGCTGATGAATAATATGAAACTCAGAAAAACGATACATTGAATTGAACTTCGACTGACTCTCTCACTATGGGGGTCTATGTTATACATGTCAGAAACAGTCTAACCGTTTCACCTAGGGGAGGACTTATACAATCAAACTGACTGACTTATTTTGCTAGACCTGAGCTTTAACTTATACTCCTGTTGCGGAGTTTTCTCTAACAAGGGAGGGGTTGTAGTAATGTCTTTTGCGGGACAGTCCTTTAAAACAATGTTTTGGCAGTCTTTAGAATCTTGGGAATCCTTGGAAATGTTCTTGGAGACTGGTTTCAATCCATTGAAAAGTTTTACATGAGAAAGATGGACCCACCCCTTCCTGCCTTCCAACTTGACGGCAGTACGGGTGGTCAAGAGGACCTGACGTGGCTCCTTCCAACGAGGCTCCAGCGGACTTGATCTGTCAAAATTTCGGACCATCACAAGGGAACCTGGAACGATTTCATGCGGTGCCACCTCGGTATTGTCTGGAAATGCGGCGGCAACCTGTGAACGACATGAGTTGAGGGCAGACATCAAGGAAGCTAGGTAATCTGTCAGCATATTACATGAAACATCGGTAATACTTCGGGGTCTAGGAGTACCCCACATGTTAGGGGGGCGGCCGAATACGACCTCATACGGGGACAGACCTGATCTGGAATGTGCGACCATGCGCATATAAAACAAAGCGACTGGCAGAGCTACTAGCCAGTCCACACCTTTTTCTTTACAAACTTTGGCAATACGGATTTTCAGGGTCTGATTATGTCTCTCGACTAGACCGGCTGCTTCAGGATGGCGTACACAATGAAACTTCCACTGGTACCCTAACAAAAGGGAAACGTGCTTCATTAACTCTGAGGAGAATGGCTGACCGTTATCAGAATATACGACTCTAGGGAGTCCGTATCTAGGGAAGAATTCACGAACCAACTGCTTGGCAGTGGTCGCGGCTGTGTAATCTGGGACTGGATATGCTTCTGTCCACCTGGACAAAGCGCATACAACTACAAGGACATACTTGAAACCTCGACATCGCTCCATCTGAATATAATCCATCTGGAGGACCTCAAAAGGGTGGTCAGGGGGCTGGAAACCACCTTGTTCCACCGGGACACTTTTACCTGGATTAAACTGACAACATATCATACAGGTACGGACTTTCTGTTTGGCTGCAGCTCGTAAATGCTTATTGAACCAAATATTCTGGATACTGTCTAACATAGCTTTTTCTCCTAAATGTGCTGGACTATGTGCGGTATTGATAATGACTTGAACCATAGAGTCGGGGAGAAACCATGTGGCTCTACCCTTCGTTAACCATCCTTGATCTGTCTGGACCCCTCCTTGTTCAGACCATTTCTTGATTTCATCGGGAGTAGCATGTAACTGGATATCTATGACATCTTGTGTAGGGTCCTTAACTGTCATGCATGTAATCGGATCTGGAGTATGTGTCATGTTAACTGGAATGTCTGGAGTCTGTGCTGTAAGCTTGGCTGTGCGGTCTGCTAGATCATTACCTTGGGAAATAATGTCAGTAACTTTCGTATGTGCTTTGCATTTCATGATAGCAATAGATGTCGGTAAATGTATGGCATCTAACAGGGCTTGAATAAGGAGACCATGCTGAATCTTGGTTCCATGAGAAGTCATAAAACCTCTCTCCTGCCAGAGCACTCCGAAGTCGTGTACAACTCCGAATGCGTAACGTGAATCTGTGTAAACATTAACTTTCAAGTTCTTGGCGTGTATACAGGCTTGTGTCAGAGCAACTAGCTCTGCTGCTTGAGCGGACAGGGTGTCAATACGGTGTGTCTCAATAACTTCGGTGTCAGTAGTTACTGCATACGCGGCGACTAGTTCTCCTGTACTAGTTCTCATACATGAACCATCCACATAAAGTGTCAGGTCGGGATCTGGTAACGGAATATCTGTCAGGTCTTGTCTTGGCTTTGTCGTAATATTAACTACTTCCACACAGTCATGTGGGTCAGGATTTGAACTAACTGATGGTAACAGTGTAGCAGGATTCAGGACATTGCAGCGTCTAATTTCTATGTGTGGCTGGAACAGTGTCAATTCATAACCTGTTAAACGTGCAATTGTCAAGTGCTGTGTTTGTGTTCGGTTTAAAAGAACTTCTACTGAATGTGGGACTTGTACTGTCAGGGAGTGTCCTAAAACTATGGAATCACTTTGTCTGATAGCTAGAGCTGTGGCTGCAACTGACTTGAGGCACGCAGGCAACGCCTGGGCGACTGGATCTAATGTGCTCGAAAAATAAGCACAGGGCTTGTATTGTCCTGCTTGATCTTGTGTAAGAACAGATAATGCTGTACCTTCACGTTCAGTAACGAAAAGTGTAAAAGGCTTACTGTAGTTCGGTGTAGCTAGAACTGGAGCTTGACATAGGGCTTTCTTTAACTCATTGAAACTAAGTGTATGGTCAGATGTCCAAGGGAGGACAGTCGATACGGCTGCCTCCTGTGTCGTTAACTGTATCAGTGGCTTGGCTAGAAATGCATACTGGGGAATCCATTGTCTACAATAAGAAGTAAGGCCGATAAAGGCACGTACCTCCTTCTGGGTTCTGGGCTGGGGAAGACTCGCTATTAACTGGATACGGTCGGGTGTCAACTGCCTACCCCTCTTGGACAGCAAGTGTCCTAAGTATACCACTTGCTGGACACAGAATTGAAGCTTCGAAGGTGACACCTTGTGCCCCATCTCGGCAAGGAAATACAAAACTGTAAGTGACGCTCGTTCGCAGTCACGTTCAGAACGGGCTGTGATCAGGAGATCATCGACATACTGGAGCAGGGCAGTGTCAGTTGGCATGTGAATGTTGTCTAGTTGTCTCTTAAGTGCTTGACTGTAAATACTAGGGCTTTCTGTGAAACCTTGAGGAGCGCGTGTAAACATATAGCTCCTTCCATTTAAACAGAATCCGAAAAGAAACTGGCTGTCTGGATGAATAGGAACACTAAAAAATGCATTCTTGAGGTCTATGACAGTGAAGAACGTGGCTTCGGAATCAATGGCTGTTAATAGGGAAGAGATGTCTGGAACAACTGGGTACTGAGGAATAATACATTTATTAAGTTCTCGTAAATCAATCACTAATCGATATACTGGGGGTGCATTTGGATCAGTACGTTTCATGACTGGAATGATCGGAGAATTACATACATTGGAGTCAGTTTCTACAACTACTCCTTGAGCCATGAGCTCGTCAATAATTTTGGATAAGGCTGCTACAGCCTCAGATGGCAATCTGTACTGTCTGATTCGGGGTAACACTACACCTGGCTTGAGAGTCACACGATGGGGTGTGATTTGCATGTAACCTACATCAGTTGGACCTTGCGCCCATAAGTGCTGTGGAACATTAGACAATCTCGAATCAAAATCTCGTAATACATAGTGACCCTTGAAGTCACGTAGGAACAGACGTATTCCCTCTGGGGAACAGCAAATAACTGCACCTAACTCTTTCAGTGTCTTAATGCCTAATAGGTTTTCTGGACATGACTTAGTAAGTAACAGATCAGTAGTGCGGGACAATGGACCTACTTCTAGAGTGACTGGCTTTGATATCTCATTAACTATTGGCTTTCCTGAAAATCCAAGGGAAACATTTCTTGAGCCTGAGAGCGGAGCCCCTGGAACTTCGGCATGACTAATTGTGGTCCTACTTGCCCCTGTATCGATCAAAAACTTTCTGTCTTTCCCTAATACTTGACTGTGAACATAGGGACCTTCTTGATCTACAGGTATCTCGATGAGAGGCAAGCCTACCTCCCTCTCTAGGCTGTTTCATGAATATGGCTGGTACTCTGGATACTCAGACTGTGCATACTGGTACATCTGCGATGTAACGTGCTGTGTTGCAGCAATAGGCTGCGGAGCTGTAACTGTCTGTGGTGCATTCTGTGGCTGAGGAATCTGTGAAACTTGTTCTTGTCTAGGCGGACGTGGTCTTTCTTTAGTCTTACCAGTAGCTATGTTGTGTTTCAGAACTGCACACTCGTTTATAAAATGACCTGGCTGTTTACAATAATTGCAGTTCCCTTTAACGGGAGCTGCAGGATGACTGGCTTGATTCGGACCCCTCTTCTGACTGTCTTGAGGAACAGATTGTGCAACCAGCACTTTCATTTTCGTGTCTTTCATACGTTTTCTCTCGTGTTCTTGCTCTTCCCTGATTCTATTCTGGTGATACTGGAGCATCTGGAGCATCTGGGACGGAGTATTCGCTTGCCAGGTGCTTTCGACTTTCAAAACTCGATTTTTAATTTGTGGACTTGAATTCTCGACTAATTTGGTAACGAAAAGGTGAGGGTATGACTCACTACTTGTCTTGAGACCACTGTTAATACTAAAACATTTTTCAAATCTAGAATAAAAATCACTAATATCTTCATCTTGTTTCTGTTTACAGGCTGAGATTGCATCCCAGTCTTCCTTCCTAGTTGTCAATAATCTGGGTAAAACTTGAATCAATAATTCTGGTAATTCTTTACATCTATCTCCAAGACCGGTACCTGGTACTCGTGCCTTGTCTTCAGCTTCTAGAGCTGTCCAATCGATCTTTTTCTCTCCCACCTCCCATTCTTTTTCCTTTAACTTTTCATACACCCCTGCGGGTAACAGGACCTTTAACATTTTAATGATATCTGGGTAAGTGTATTCTCCCATACGGAGCATGTCTTTTAATTCTCTATGGAACCCTGCTGGATCTTTGTCATGACAGGGAATTAATTTCTTCATTTCAAGAAGTTCCATCTTTGAAATCGGAGTGTATACAAACACTCGTTGCATTACGCCACCCGCCCCTTGGACTGGGTGGACTTCTCGTAACGGATTCTGTCTGTCTATGTAGAATGATTTACTTTCTGGGGGTGAGACATGAACAAAATGCGGGTTCAGGAACGTTCTATATTTGTGGCGCTGTTCTAGAATGACACTAATTAAATCGGTACCTAGACCTCTCCATTTATACTGGAGTAACTCGTTCAGGATATCGTGTAACGGGCCTGGATCAGAGTGTTGACCCTCATACAGAGTAATGAGGTACTGGATCATATACATACCCACCAGTCGTTGCTCGGCTGGGGGCAGTTTCAGAAACATTTGTGCCACTATTTCGTCTGGAAAAGTGGTAGAATCAGTAATCCATCGGACTGCTGATCGGGCTAGTTCTTGTTCATGCATGGTACTTAACTCACTGTAACCGACTCGTGATTTCAAAATGTGATCGGTAGCTTGAAATACTTGTTCTAGAGAACCTTGTTCTGGTGCTAGATGAAAAATAGACTTGGGTTCTAGGCGTAAATGGCGATCTGGAAATCTAGATTTTCCTACATACGCTATTCTGGCGGAATTCTCGTCTTCCTCTTCAGGATCAGAGATACTTTCTTTCTCGCTTACTTGTGCTGCTTTACGTTGTTCGTGTATCTTTATTATTTCTTTACGAATTTTCTTGTACATACTCTCCATGGCACCGACGGTCTTGTGCTTACCCTCGGCTATATTATCACTCCACCTTGTCAGGATTCTCATTTCGGCGGAATCTTTAGACGGATAATCTTGTTCTCTTATTAGACAATTGATCAGGAACTTTAATATCATGAGCTGAATCTCGGCTTTCCTTTGAGACATAATCTCGCCAATACTTTCTGGATCATCCCCTGTACGGATGAAACGATATATTCTGTCTAGATCTTCTTTCATATTCGGCAAGGTGACTAGATACTCGGTCACTCTCCTTACACGTAAGGAATATAAAACCATATTATATTCGCCTGGAACTGGATCATAGACACATTCGGTAAGGGTTTGCCTGATTTCTGTAACAGACTGATGTTTGGGCGTGCGCTGTAACGCTTGAGCATGTAATTCGAGTAATGTTAAACGCTTGTGTGGCGGCGGGGTTTGAGGAAGACCTCCTCCTGTGGCCCCTAAACCGGAATCGTCGACTGATGCCTTTCGTGCTGGCAAGGTCGGTAATTGTAACGTGGGCTGGACTTGTATGGCGGACTGGACCGGGGGAGCTGTTAAGGGCACCCCGGTGTCTGAAGGAGCAGGAAGTGCCTGATTTACAGGAACTGGCGGAGCGCGAACAGGATTTGCATATTCTGGGACTGTGTCGTCCAAGTAGGACGAAATAAAAATATCAGCTGCGGTCTGTTTGTGACGTAACTTAGTCGGAACTAATGGTGGCGGGAAATTACTGGATGCCTCTGGGGTCGCTTTTGGCAAACCTTCGGCAAGAAGAGGATACATACCCTTAATAAGGGCATGCCTCTGTCTGTCTGACTGTTCGGCTTTGACTTGTTCACCTATCTCGATTAATTCTCTTTCTTGGGCTCGTTCCTGGGATTCTCTACTTAACTCCGACTTTCTGACTTCCTTTTCAGTTCTTTTATGAGCTTCTTTACGCCATAACTCGATGGCATCTTTCTGTGACTGTCTGGCTTTCTTTTTCCATAATGCTTCTTCTACTCTCATGATACATTCGGCATCCCATGTACCCGATACGGGCCATCTATACTTTTCTTCTAACTGTTTGGTATACTCTACCCATAAATCTAGATACATTATGGCACTTATGCCATGTTTCTGATACATAAAATGACCTGGACTGTCCCTGGGCGGGACAGGAACTGCTTCTTCTAATAAACCCTTTCTAGTTTTTAACTGACGTAACTTGGAAAAGAGCGGCATGACTGAACTGTAATCTGGACACAATACAATACACAATGAAAACACAAAATCACGTCGCACTCATACCACAACAGTAAAATACATAAAGAACATTATAAATAACAGTTAGAACAGAATATTACCTGAAATACTGAGAACAGAAACAGAACAGAATTTCTCGAGAACGGAACAGACTAGAATTACTGGATGCACTGCTGTAACAGTACGGAACATACCGGTCCCATAAAGGGACGCATCAAGACCCGTATCCACCTAGGTGAACACTTCGTTTGTGAGTCTGGGCACCACCAACCCACGGACCAGGAGTCAATTTAGATTGGTCCTGTCTAGATACTACCCCAGCAATGGTACTCACCGGGCAGCACGGAACGGAAGGCCTCGGACGGGACTGGACGACGGACGACGAACGACTTCAGTTACAGGTGGGCCTCCGGATACCTCGGACCTTGGACTCTCGGCTTGGGCTCTGGTCGGGACTCGCCGCGTTCCTCCACCGTCTCGTTTGGATGCTGGACCGCCTCCTCCGTCTCCTCCGTGGGCCTGAGGGATACTTGGAGCAGAAATATCTGCCAGTGCACGGTATGGTTCCGTCACGACTGCAGAGGGTCAGGGGGTCGGCGTGGCTTCACCGACGCGTGGGGAAAGGGCAAGTCCCTGTTCGGGCGCCATTATGTGGTATATAAATAAATAATACCGGATCTATTTTTGAATGAATGAATGAATAACAGATAGCTCAATAAAATAAGAGTCAAGATTCGAGGTAGTAGGAGTTTCTGCAGGTTTATTACAGCATAAGGACAGGATCAGGACAACCTGCATAGAACAGAGGTGACAGGGCCCAGCAGGACAACTGGGGCCCAGCAGGACAACTGGGGCCCAGCAGCTGCCGGGGCTTGATCTGGGATGAGCGCGCTAACTTTTAATAACAATACATGGACTTATATACATAGCGCGAACACATAGCATTACATTGCAGTAGGCGTAGCAGTGGGTGGAGCAGAAGGCGTGACGCGTAGCAGTCGCGAAAGATAACAGAAAAAAAGAGGTGTGACTGGGAGTATACTTAGGCATGTGATGAAAACGTAACAGAATATGTCATGAATGGGCGGAAACATTGGAGGGGGCTACCTAAGGAGCCGGGACCTCTAACCTGATGGTGCGCGCAAACTGGCAATGACGTATTACTAGGAGAAGCTGGGGGCTACGAACTCTGTGCTAGGAGCAGAGACTAGAGTCTGGAGGGTCGGAGCGACATGTACCTAAACCCTATCTGGTATCTGATGTTTAGGGAACATGTTGATATAAACTAGAAGTCATGAGGGGAAAAGCTAACTTGACTCTAAGACTGGACCATGCATTATTCTACATGTAGTGCGTGATGAAGAATACTAAATGACCATTAAATACAGTATTTCTCTAACGTGGAGACGAGAAGGCTAGACAATGACGGAAACTATTGATGCAGTTCAGTAGCTTAGGAATGCAGAAGAGGAGGACTGAACTGATAGCTGGAACTATAACATACTTTTGGCAGACTCAGAGACAGAGCCGAGCTGCACCGGGCACTGCGAGGCAGGAAGTAAGTGAAGGGTCGAGGATACAGGTGGGGGCTGTATCGCTCCTCAGCGAGGCTTTCAGGAGACAGGAGCTGAATCTGATGTCCGGGCCCTGTTGAGGCCTGGAAACGGGGACTTTATAATGGAATAACGTGCACACTGAGAAACGTGGCAACGTAACTTTACATAGGCCTGATATTCGTAGTATTCACGAGGACTGGAAACTAACATACTAAAGGTGGACACAACTGGAATTGCGTCATTAATCGGACATGGGGAATAACATATGCATATTAGTCATGCACACATAACATATGATGGATGAGGCGTAGGGACACAGAACATGGCAAAATTTACTTTTCCACACTTGGACCATGCCCCCACACTCACTCACCTTGCTCCCATGGAGCGCATCATCAGGCCCGGACTGGCCGTAGCGAGCACCTGGCAACCCCCATGTGTGCCGCACGGGTGGGGCCGGTTTTGGGACCCTGGGGGCCGTTTTTGTTACAGGGCCGTTAATCAGCCCTGTAACAAAATCGACCAAAAACCGGCCCCAGCAAAGAGCTTGATCGCCCCCCCAAACACCCGGGGGGGGGGGGAGAGGGGGGCGAGGTCGAGCACTTTGCTAGGTCCGGGTTTGGTTCCCAGTCCGGCCCTGCGCATCATCACAGTTCCCATACTTTTTAAATGCACTTCGATCACTGATTTTTATTTAGGCGGTTATTAGCACTAGCTGCTGGACTATGTTTAAGATGTTACTCTTTTGCGCGGTGCTCTTTTGTCCTCCACAAACCCTAAATTAAACAAATACTGCCCATGTACATCAGTTTTTAATTATAACATTGATTGTTTTGACTGCCTAATGTTCATTCTTATATCATCTATTATTCTTGGCAATAACTATATGTAAGCCGCCTTTCTGCTACAAACATGGTAAACAGGGTAAATGTTTATTTTCGAAAGATAAAGGTAAAAGAACTACACGACCAGTTTGTGTTACTTGTGCAACCCTCTTTCACGAGAGTGCAGAATATTTGGTTCTAGATATCGCTTTATTTATTCTGGAGAATGGAAAAACATTTTCCCCAGGATATTAAGCCTAGAGATTATGCTCTGAAGCCTTATTTTGGCACACAGGGAAAAGCGTTGTGTTGTTATTGGCAGAAGAGCTGTTCCCAGATTGTGCGGACAAATTCTAGTTAATGATGCTTGCAGACTTACATCTGAACCCACAGCTGTTGTCAGTGGGATAGAGGAGGCGAAACTGATATGTATTACCAGCCTTCCTTATTTAAATCTACCGCTGTTATGATAATTTCACTGCAGTGTATCGAATGGGTACGGCATATCAAGTGGGTACACAGTGCAGCGCTCTGCCGCCATTTACTCAGCTTTGGAAATACATGTATAAATGCATGGAGTAAGCAAACGGGTGTAGTTGTTCCACAGAACCTTAACCCCTTCGCTGCAGGGTGTTTTCCCCCGCTGTGCGCGGGGGGGGGGGGTCTGCGTACGGCACCACCGTGCTGGTGATGAGCTGAGCTCGTCATGAGGCGCAGCGGAGCCACCCTCATGATGAGGTCACCTCGTCACGGCCACACCCGTTTTTAGGACGTTCAGCACAGCGGGGAAATTTGCCCCACGTGCGAACGTTCCAACGGCCGTGACGAGCTGTGCTCGTCAGCAGCACCCATGTGGTTAAAGTATGTTAAATCTTTTATAAATACACAGGGTATCAATATGGTGTCTCACTTCTCTCTTTTCTCTCTTCTACATTCTGTTTCAGGTTTTGAACCTGTTTTTCTTGCCTACCAACCGAATTGTAATGTTGTGACTTTAAGTAAGCCATGGGATGAGGTAAACATGAACTCTTGATATAATGTATGGTTTAAATTCATTATGATACAGTGGCAGCTCGCAGAGTGAGTGCTACGGAGCGGTGAAGCGGGCAGGGAGGGGCACGGTGGGGGGGTAGTGTACTCCGACATACAGCAGAACGGAGTGAAGTAAGTAAATACATAAATAAAACAATTTACCTTGTGCGTGCTGCATCGCCGAGTTGGCGATGCAGTGCGTGCAAGGTACATTGTTTTATTTATTTATTTACTTACTTTACTCCGTTCCGCTGTATGTTGGAGTCCACTACCCCCTACCCTGCCCCTCCCCCGCCCCCATGCCCCGCAGCACACCCTCTGCGAGCCGCCACTGGTATGATGTGCTAAATACTGATAAACACATTTCAGTATAACCAATTCCAGAACAGCTCCAGGCTACTTTTCATCTTGTTTCATCATCTACGCGGGCTACCCTCTTTCTTACATTATTGCACTGGCGACAAGGATGAGATCCGAACCCACATGTGCGAAGCACAATGGATTAGCAAATGGGGTGTGCACACTGCACAGCCCCAAAGTAGGAGTTTCTGGCATTCCAAACTACCCTGCCTGTTGCTATGCAGCTACGAGCAGAGGGAGCAGCAAGCAGTAGGAGTGATTCCAAATGGATTGTTTTCCTCGGAGAGTGCGAGCAGGAGCAAGCACAAATCATCATGATGATGCTGTGTTGTCACTGGCCTGTGACTGGGAATGCAGGCGCGAACCTTTGAAGCGACAGCTCTAATGATAGAACCTCAACTGTCTGTGTCAGCACTGGGGTGTACGCGTTTGAACCAGGTTATGGAGTTAAGGAGCTGACTAATGTAAAGTTTTGAAAGAGCATGAGGATAAGTAGAATCTGGAACATGTGTTGCGGTTATTAACACTGGACGAATACACAGTCCTATCATTCAAACTTAGGCGGTGAGAGAAGTAATTAGCCAATGTTCAGCATTGGGATTTAATGCATGGTGATTGCATATTCGGGTGAGATCTCTCTCACCAGTGAGTGGACTTGAGTTACCTGCAGCTTAATGATGCTTTTATATTTTGAAATATACTCTCGTGCATTTTTTACTCAAAACCATTCTGGATTTGTTGCATGTTGTATTTTTGACATGTTGACTTGGCTGTGCACACTTTTGCTTTACCTGTCAGCCATGTCTTCAGTTATATTGCTAGATGCTACTTATTTATTTATGCCATGCTTTTTACTGCTACTGGTTTTCTACTGTTAGTTTTGCCCTTACCGCATTACTAGGTGCTGTATGTGTTTTAGCTGAAGGTGTGTGTTCCTTACCCTGTACAATCTTTACCTAAGGTTACTGTTGGTGAGGGTTATGTTTTCACCTATATGTTATGTGCTTTTACTTGTCTTGGGATATGTCTGTTTGTATGTCTTCAAACCAATCTTTATTTTTATTGGTGATGGGGCAGGTACACTATGACCCAAACCTTTTTCACTTTCTGTTCTTAAGGTGTTTGGATATGTTTTTTCGCACAAACAATTTTGAGGAAGCATATTGTGACCCCATACTTTACTGGCATTTTCTAGTGATGGGTATGTTGTTTCGCTCAAACCGTTTTTCATTTACATTACATTTGAGGATGCATATTATTTGTGACGTTTTACTGATGATGGGTATTTGCATTTAGCTCAAATGTTTCTTGCATTTACATTTTACATTTACATTTCATGTGATGGGGCATATCAGTTGTGACTCCACACAGTGCTTATGTTTTACTGGTGATGGACATTTGCTTTAAGCTCAAACCTTTTACTTCTGTATTACATGTGATGGGGTATATTGAATATAACCTCAAGTACTACTTATGTCTACTGGTCTTGAGCATTTGTGCCCAAACTGTGATACAATTATAGTTTGGTTCTCCCCATACGATTCCTGATGATGGGGCATTTACTTTGCACCACGCATTCCTAGGGCATTTGTTATGCACCCATCGGGGCACATGTACCCCACCCACTTGCTGAAGGGGAGAGTATGTGTGTCTGAATTCTCTCTGTATTTCCACTTTCTTTTATGTCGTAGTTTATGTGTGTCTAGTTAAGTGAATGTCAGTTAGATTGTGTGGGCTGAGCATCTGGGACGCTGCTCCCGGTGGGGCTGCTACCTTACAACTTACAATACCTATAATCTATGACTCCTACTTGAAAATGAAGAATAAACTTTCATCTTGTTTCATCATCTATGCTAGCTACCCTCATACTTACATTATTACACAGTCGATAGTATTGCATATTTAATTGTGATATACTTTTCTCTGTTTTCTTGCGTTGGTGAGAAATTAGGACCATGGAACAGTGACTGTTATGTAAGGTTTCCCAATCACAGATATCACAGGTAAGGCTTACCAACAGTAACTTAGGGGTATATCAGCAACAGCCAGCGATATTTATTGCTAAGCCCGCTTAGAGCGAGGATAATTATCGCCGGCTATTGCTGGAATATATCGCCGAGATAGCACGCTATCAGCAACGCTTATCTCCAATGCCATATATAATCCAGCGATAGCTGCAAAATGTAGGATTATCGCTGGAAATCCAGCGATAATCACACAGCGATAGGTGTTTTGTTGATAATAGGGCAGGATGGAATCATCTGCACAATCCACCTCACATAGGATATCATGGCTAAGTTAAAATGAAAGCAGGCGTAAAGAAAGGAGCGATAAGCGCGTTAGCGCTACTTTTGTCATCGCTAAGCGGGGTTGCGGCTACATTGATAATAGGAGAAAGTCGTGTTAGCAACATTTGTCACGTAATTTAATTGAGATACGCCCACTTTGCATCTCATTGGCGTTTCGATGCTGGGCGTTCAGAAAACGGGCACTGAGGCATGATTTCACACGCTAGGTGACCTTGATGATAGTGCGATAAAATCACCGCTTTTCGTCCAAAAACGGGCCTTGATGATATGCCCCTAAGTTCTCTCTGTAGCACAACATGTGTTAAGAAAATATATATTGTAACCTGGTATACCTGCTTTTAATGGTGATACAAGCCCTTACAGGGCACTATCATGTGAAAACAGTATATTCAGAAATTGTGTTCGCTATTATTTAAATTCTATCAACTAAAGGGACAAATAGTCTGATGGTTATACATGTGGTGTGGTTGAAAAATATTGCTACATTTGATTTACAGTGATTACACATACAGGGAAGCAATATCATGGCAACAATCAAATGTGAACTTTGAATCATGTATTTTAAACATTGAGTCATGTCTTAGTTGGAAATTTGCATTTAAATATGAATGAAATGTGTATATTTCCCATTTTCAGATGGTGGCCATGGTTGTGAGAAATGACAGAATTTATGTATTGTTGAGAGTCCTTCATTGATTGTTATGAATTATAATTCACTGATGAATGTAAATGTATTTAATGACGTCTCATGGCTTAGACTGCAGATATTGACAAAGGTGCTAGCTGAACTGTGTCTGTATTTACACTCTTGTTGTAGTGGAAGCAGATATATATTCACTGAAAAAAACAAAGGTTAAAGTAACATTATATCTCTGATTGATGTGGAGAGAGCGGGCAAATTCCCTCACTTCCGGCATCCCGGGGGTTAGCAGGCTAGTTGCCTCACACTATTCCGTAAATCTAGAAGATGGAGGCGCTGACGTGCAGCGGACATTAACGTTGGCAAGTAACAGACTGGTCTCTGTACCACCGACTGACTGACTTTGATTTACATTGGTTTAATATTTAGTTTCAATAACTACTGACCTCCGTTACTAGGAGAAATTGTTTGACAATTTCCTCCTCTCGTCACTGTCTGATACACCGTGAATTTTTCTGTTTGATGTCGGGAGAGCTGGCAAATTCCTTCACTTTCGGGCACTCGGGGGTTAGCAAGCTAGTTGCCTCACATTATTCCCTATATCTAGGAGATGGTGGCGCAGACGTGCAGTGAATAATAATGCTGGCAAGTAACAGACTGGCCTCTGTGCTTCCAACTGCCTGTCTTTGATTTACATTTTTTTAATATTTTTAGTTTTAATATCTACTGACCTCCGTTACTAGGAGATCTTGCAGGACAATTTCCTCCTCGCTCCCTGATCCATCGCAGATTTTTCCAAGTCATGTGGAGAGAGCGGGTGAATTCCCTCCCTTCTGGGATCTCGGGGGTTAGCAGTCTAGTTGCCTCACACTATTAACTATATCTAGAAGATGGCGGCACTGACCTGCACAGTGGGCACCCCAATGGCATGCCAATGGCAAGCCTGTCTGAGCCCGTCTGTGCCTGGCCAACGCCAGGAGCCAGAACCCCTGTATCTTGCGCCTCAGAAATAAGAAATGGCACCAGAATTACCTACTATCTTCAATAATCCACTAAAAATCACTATAATCAAATCTTTTTCCGAGGTATGGTTGGAGATATGAGTTGTTAAAATTGACTTTTCAGCCCAGAGCAGCTGGAAAGAAGCCCTTTTCTATTGCCCTCCCGGCCCTCCCGGCTCCTTAGGACCTTTCGGTCATAAACCTATGGAACTCATTGTGATCCCGGTACTGTCCTCAAATACTTTTTTTTATTTCACTTAGTGACTTTAGATCTTAAACAATTTGTTATGGGATCCACTCATACTGCCGGTCATACTCTTGACCTAATTTTCGGTAACTCCCCCCTCCTGTTCTGTGAACCTCTGTGTCCCCTTGTATGAACCAACCATGCATTAATCAACTTTCACATCTCTGTGGCACACATAACTGTACCTCGCTATAATCCTTCCAAGCCAAACTATAGCAGACAATGGCATAACATTTCTCCCAACGCATTTACTAAAGACTATATCACCCCTAACATAGAGATAGCAGTAGATATGCAGGAAGCACTTAAATTATTCCATACTTCTTTGAATACAGCCATTGACATCCTGGCCATAATGAAAATTCATTCTTCCCTAAGACAAACTCCCCATGCTCCTTGGTACACTTCTGATTTATGCAAGGATAAAATCCAATGTAAAACATTGCAAAGATGATGGCTAACAACCCCTAAGCATAGCAGTGAGAAGCCTATAAGAAATCCCTAACGCACTATCACAGTAGTATCAGACAAGCGCGGAAAAATTATGTCTCTCATTAACTTGAAAAAGTTGAAATTTCCTCTAAGGAACTTTTCAAAACCTTCAACTTCCTCATTAACCCTCAGGCTTGTATAACAAACACTCCCCCTTTGCAAATGCTTTGTGATGAGATTGCAGACCATCTGGAGGATAAAATTAACTTAATTTATAATAATCTTGTGAGCTTGATACACAGCATTAACTCATAACCTATATGTGCCGCTGGAAAGACTACTTGCATGTGTACTTTTCAGAAGTTTGGAACCTTTAATCTGTAGTCCGCTCAATTTTCTCTGAAAGCTGTAAAATCAGGCTCTCCTTTTATATCTTATCTCAGCCAAGAGAGTAGCCATGCTATCTTATCAGCTGGCCCGCCATTTTGGTTATTAGTTAACCTTGCATTAAGCATGGGTGAAATTCCAGCTGAGTGGAAAGCCGCACAGGTCATTCCAATTCGGAGAAAAACAACCTTCCTACACAGACGTATCTAATTATCGCCCTATATCACTTCTTCCCTGGGCAAGTAAAATAATAAAAAGCAATATCAATAAACAATTGATGGAGTACCTTGAGTCCAACAGGATCCTGGATACATCCCAGTCAGGTTTTAGACCAATGCATAGCACCGACGCTGCACTCTTAGCACTCTTAGCTGTTACAGACCATATCAGATGCAGCCTAGACACAAATCGACCATCTACGCTTGTGCTGTTAGATTTGTCAGCGGCCTTTGATACAATACTCCACATAGGATTGATACAGAGACTGGTAGAGATAACCAGGTGCTACAGTGGTTTAGAATATTTCTGTCTGACCGAACTCAGACCATCCACCATTTAGGTCACGCACAATGATAATCAATAAGGCAGTGACCCAGGGCTCCTGTCTGACCCCAGACTGTTTAATATATATGTTTCTCCTCTTGTAGACATTGGAAGAGCCAATGGTTTCACACCTATCTCATATGCGGATGACACCCACCTTCTGCCGACATTTGAAAAAGATTTGTCCCAAACAAGGGACCATTTTATGAATGGCATGAAAGCTATCACAGCTTGGATGCCTCAAATTTTCTCCAGCTAAATAGTGGAAAAACTGAGATCAAGCTATTCAGGGCAGCACAACTGTTATGGTCCCCTGAGTGGTGGTCACCCAAATTGTGAGTGCCACCTACTCCAAAATCCTCAGTGAAAAACCTGGACATTAAATTAGACACAAACCTAAACATGAAAGACCAGGTGATGTCTACCACTGGCACCTTCTTTCATGTTATGAGGCTTCTATGAAGAGTTTTTCCAGTGCAGTGCCCAAGACCCTTGTCCAAGCGCTGTTAATTAGTTGCCTGCACTATGGCAATGCTCTTCTGGCTAAGGTCAAAGAATCCCTCCTGGATAAACTCCAGGTGGTCCAGAATATAGCGGCTCTGCTAATTCATAATCGACCGGCACGATTTGCTGCAGTTCCTTTACTGCGTGCACTATACTGGCTGCCAGGGAGAAACAGAATCACTTTTAAAATCTGCTGCCTAGTGCAGAAAGACCTGAATGGTAAGGGTTCAAGTTGTTTGTTGGAAAAACTCATTTCCTATCGACCAGGAAGGTTTCTAAGATCTACGAACAAATCACTTCTCACTATACCACAAATTAAGGAAACCTGCTCCTGAGGCCGTGCATTTTCATTTCCAGCTCTTTATCTTTGGAACAAACTTCCCTTACACTTACGTGAATGTACTGTCCATCGCAACTTTAGGAAACTATTAAAAACCAGACTATTTAGTATCCTAAGCTACTGCCTGCGTTTTTATTTCTGCTGCACCAAGATATCCCTTCGGGGGTGATTCATGCACATTACAAATAATAAAATGATCTCAGAAATGATGTCATATGTAAAGTCATTAGTAGTGCATGGCAGGAGACAAGGTATAGTTAGCACTGCTAACCAGAACTGCTGAATTTCTGTGTTTTTTAAGTTCAAAACGTTAAAGTTGCCATGGACAAATTCACCTAGCAGATCATTTATCACACCTAACTATAACATTACTTTAGCCTTTAGTTATTGTCATAGAATTGCTAGGGTTTTCAACATAAAGTAATATTTAATTACATACATAAATGCAACTGGTCGCCACACATGACCTTTGGCCGTACAAGGTGGGTGATTGACTGCTGGGCCTGTCCTGATCCTACGGCCAAGCCCCTCCATACTGCCAACCCTATGCTATGGGGATGAACATGGGGCCTGGACTTGGAGGAACCCCATCCCCGGGCACACAGTAATTTTCATGTGGGGGGGGCATGCAACCGCCTTCCCTGGGCCAACTTCGGCACAGGGGAACCCCCATCTCCTGTGGCCTGGCATTGTTATTAGGGGAAGGGTGCACACAACCCCCCACACAGGTTGAATTTATCCCCCAGGGTTCAGTGTAAAATTTAGGGGTCATGTGGCATACCTCCCTGGGCTGATTGCAACCCTGGGACCCCATCCCCTGGGCTCTGCAATGTTAAAGGTGGGTGCCCTGATGCCCCTCCAGAGCATGCACAATACACTTTTTGCGGACTGCGGGGGGGAGCCCCAATACCCCCAGAGCTCCAGCCAGCCCCCCACATCCAGTGAGAGCCGGCATTGGTCCTGCCGGCATGGAGCAGATGCTAATGATGCTCCATTCATGCGGGAGCAACATTTACATCTGTTTCCCTGCAGTGATCACTTCAGGCAGGGAAACAGATCCAAAGTCCTCTTCCAGCAGGTGGGAGCACTTTTGAAGCTCCCGCTCACTGGGAGTGGACGTGTTGTTTGTTCCAGCTTAGTGGGAGATTTAAAAATTCTCCTGCCAAGCAAGAGCAAACACAGGTTTCCCTGTCCACACCCTGCAGGCAGAGAAATCTCTATGTTCTGGGGGGCACCCTGGGACCTAATCTCAGTCAGTCCAGGCAGTGGGTGCCCGGGGCCAATAATGGCTCAGGGAGGTGGGCCACACTGTCCCCCTTCTCTTGAAGAAATTAGCCTTGGGGAGCCTTTTGAGTCATTGGAAGGGTGAATGCACAGTCCCCTTCCCCATTTTGTGAATTGCTGTCCCTCGGGTTGGCTCCCCAGCGCCTTTGGAGGCATTGGGAGGGGGGCCTGACTGTCCCCCACCCCTTAAAGCAACATTTGGCCCTAGGGGTAGGCTCAATAGGGTCTTAGAGGCAAAAAAACACTGAACAGATTTTTTAACTTGGGGACTGGGGCCAAAAGTGATTTAAAAAAATGTATAACCAAACCATGGTAGATCCTCAAATCTTCAGCAAAATTTGTGATGTCAAGAAACAAGCAGGTTTCACAATAAATTTAATAGGGGACTGGGGTGTGCAACCTCATCCCCAAGCCTCCCTGAGGGCCCTGGGATCCTACACACATGTCGATTGTGCATATGGAGGGGAGGGGGGCACATTCCCCCTACCTAAGCTTCCCTGAGACTTTGGGTACCCCATCCACTGGGACCGATTTTTAATTAACTGGAGGTCTCAGCCCCTATCCCTGAGCCTCAAAAGGCCCCAAGTACCCCATTTTCCTGCATGTGCCTCCCCTTCCCAAATATTGGAAGGCCCCAGGGACTCTATCTCCTAGTGCTGCTATTTTAAAAAGGGAGGAGGTATGGGGCCGCACTCCAGATCCCCCAGGGTCAGCTAATTGCTTGGCAAATGGAATCCATCCCCAGAACAGTTTTCCCGTGGGCAAGAACGCGGGCAGGGAAGACCTGTATGCTTTCACCTGGTGAGAGCTGCATAAACACTCCTACTGTATAGGAGGACACATGCCTTTCCCTGCCCACGCTCTTGTGGGCAAGGAAACAGAGATGGCTTCCTCCCAGTGGGAGAGGAGAAAAAAACCTGCATACAAGATAGCTGGTTCGGCAGCGGGGGCCACAGACTTTTCCCCCTTGGGCCCCAAAAGTTGTAAGTCTTGTGGGTGCCCCTAATGAGAAGAGGCACATTCCATAGGCCCCAGGGGATGGGGTTCCAGTGGCCAGAAATTGTTTAAAAAGGGGGGCCACGCACCCCCTCCCCAATATTAAAAATAAATCAAAAGAATTGCCGTCTCCCATGATGGTTGCTGGCATGGGAGCAGGAGAAGCCGTGGGGGCTTTGGAGCTACCTCGGCACCCTTAATGAAAAAAAAGCCAGTGGGTTTCCAAATTTAGCCTTTGACATCCACAATAATAATAACATTTTAAAGAAAAAGGGGGAAAGTGAATAATAAATGAGTAGCAAAATGTGCTAATTTATTATTCACTGCTCCTATCAAGGAGCCCCCCATAATGCCCTACAGCTTTTTTACATACACATATTCTTGGTGATAGTGCCCCTAGAAGAGGCAGGGGCACCATCAAACATTTTTCTTAATGTTGTGTGGGGGCTGCAAGGAGTGCAGCAGCCCCTGGCAACATTAATAAAACAGTCCATAGGACCTCTGTAATCGCGGTGGAGCTCCTGGGCCTGTTCTTTCATGGTATGGCATGCAAGCCACACCCTGCAGGAATGTGCTACAGGAGCTGACACAGCAGCAGGCTGAATTTTAGGCTCTCCTATGAGCCTAACATTCCACAGCCGTGGGACTGCAGCATCCCCGCCCGCCTGACCAGGATTAAACTCTCAATCAAGTGGGCAGGCACACCATGGCTTGGCAGTCCTCCCGCGGACAGCGCCGTGGCAGTACCACTGGAGGACTGCTAAAGTCGTAACAAGGTCCTTAGTCTTCTGGATATTAAAATTAAATGCATGACCCCAGAAGGCTTTATATATTTTTTCAAAGCACTTCAAGCTGGAAATGTGTGCTCTCCAGCTGGAGCACAGGGAACTCTTGTGGTTGTTTATGTTGTTGCTCTTTGTGCCTTAAAGAATGTTAAAAGAAAGATCATGCCTTTTTAAAGGCTTGATTGAAAATATTTTATGCCAATTGCAATGTGTGAATTATTGAAAAATACATTTGATTATAGTTATTGGTGACTTTTTGACAGAGCCAGTATGTTTGCCTTACTCAAAATAACACCCTTTATATTGTTGCACATAGTCATCTGTGTGTGCCGGTGAGATGTAAGGTGGATGCGCGGGGTTGGCTGCCAGCATGAGTTGGGTTCCCCTAAAGTTACTATGAATTGCCTATAACTTTGGCATTGCTTCACCAATCTGTATGAAACGTTATCAAAAGAGTGTCAAAGCAGGTTCTGTGTCTCATCGAAAGTTTGGGGGATGATCGGTGCTGTGGGGACCGAGAAATAGGGGCACATACTAGGGGGTGCTTTTGTAGTGTTAATTCCCCTAGGAACCTACAGCCAGAAACTGCTGGATGGGATTACACGAAATTTTGGCAGAAAGGTAAATGTTGTTACACAGATTGTGCTTTTTATTATTTGGCACAAATCCATTTGGTACTTTTTGCAAAATGTAAGACGAAAATTATAGTGACATCTCTGGCCGCGAATATTTTGCAATGATGTTGTGATTAATTGCGAGTGCCAATGGGAATGCTCTGATTGGCTGGACACAACCTGAACAGAAAGTTAAGGCTGCCATTTTATTGATGGAGAACAGTTACTGAAGCAGAAAATTTCTGTGAAAGCTAACATAAGGGGTCATGGTGGAGGGACCCTTGTCTCATGTTTGAGAAATTGGAGTATTAGTGACACAAATTATGTGTACTAAAATTATTTTATTAATCTAGCCTGATTTTCACAACCACAACGTGATCGCCAGTGTGACCCCACATGTACCATCATGGGGACATCACGAATATTGGTGAAAATATAAAAGAATTATACACACTCGCTGGTCACTGTCACACACTCATGTATGGACTCACAAACTCACTCAGACACTTATACACCCATTCACATACCCAACCACACACTTATACATTCAGTCACATCCCCACTCATACACTTATGCACCCATTCACATACTCATTCAGGTACTTATACACCCACTTACAGACTCACTCAGAGAGTGATGCACTCATGTACAGACAGACTGAGAGACTCATGCACCTACTTAGAGACTCACTCATAGACTCATGTGTAGTCTCGTACCCACTTAGAAACTTTTACACCCACTCACAGACCCACGTGGAAACTCATGCACCTACTCACAGATCCACTAAGATACTCACGCACCCATGTACAGACTTACACACCCATTTACAGATCTACTCACACATTCACATATTTACGTACAGACCCACTGAGACACTCCTATACCCACTCATAGATTCAGTCAGACATGCATACATCTACTTAGGGACCCACTCAGACACTCACACGCCCCATTGTAGACCCACTCAGAGACTTTTGCACCCAGTAAGCTATACACTCAGAGACTCATGTACCCATTCACAGTCATACTCAGAGACCAACACACCCACTGACAGAACCACTCAGACATTTACGCTGCCAGTGATAGCCCCACTGAGAGACGTATGCACTCACTCACAGACCCACTCGGGCACTCATGTATCCTCTCACAGATCCAGTCAGATAGTTATACGCTTATTTACAAATGAAAAAAGGCACTCATGCACCTACTAACAAACTGAGTGAGAGAATTATGCAACCAATCATAGACCCATTGCAACACTGATGTACACACTCATAGATGCACTGAGGCAGTCAAGCAGTTTGTTTCAGAGGCATTGATAGACTGATGCACCGTCTTGCAGATTTACTGAAATACTTATATAGTGAATGAGAGACTTACTGATATAGTGACACATGCATTTATACGTGACACTGAAAATGTTAGGCACTGTGTTATAGAGATATTGAGGGAGTTGTAAATGCTTTTATACAGGCATTTAGATTGTAATGTGCTTAGTCTGTTGGTTATGAATAGGGCTCCCGGTATTATGGTATTTATTTTTTTGCCATTTCCGTCTGTATTTATCCATATTTATTTTTTGGGCATTTTTTCTGTATTTATCCACATTTATTTTTGCCACAAGCAAAAGACGATGCTACTGCTAGAATTTTTCCACATTTATTTAAATTGACAATTGTATTCGTTTTCTAGTACAATATAGGCTATATTGTACCAGAAAACAAATAAAAAATTGGTTAAAAAAAAAGGGCAGGGAGTGTAGGGTGGAGAGAGGAGCGCGAGGTGGAAGCATACCTATAGAGCCTTTGGTGTTTGGTACCCCGGGGGCTTCTAACAACAAGCATTGGCATAGCCAATAGGTCTCGCCTTTGGGACCTATTAAGTGTTTGGCCATGCAGCACATTATCCTGGGTTCTACAACGTCTACAGTTAAGAGTCTGTTTTATTGTGTAGGAGGTGGCAGTGTATACCTCACACATTGCGGGGCACTCCCACTTCATGCTGGTCAACGGGAACAGGCTTGCCTGCTTACTGTGTGTTAGTGCACCTCTTGCAGAGTTGTGTGTATTAAGCAAGCCTAAGGACTGAAAAACGGAGCAGGGCAAGCTTTAATGTCAATGTGCAAAATGCATGCGGCGTTAGTTCTCCACAAGGAACGCAGAACCTGCTAAACTATCTCCTCACCAACAAACTCAAGGAAAAGTGTACAAAAGGAAAACTGTTTCGTTCAGACGCATCTGATAAAAACAATATATATAATATAGTCTGAGGTCTTGGAAGCCACTGCATCTTTTGATAAAAGCTCAAATGAAAAGACAAACCACTTTAAAAAGAAAATGACGAATTGGAGAGCGGGAATAAAACAGATTACAAAAGTGCCACAAAGAAAAACAAGAACACACTGGAAACAGTAATGAAATGTGCAGTTAATTATAAAGAAATGCACGTTCAAAAAGTGAAAAGGTGTAATTAAATACACAGTAGTCTCAAAGATTAAACCATGAGAAGACAAAAATACGGTTACGTCATAAGCTTGCAACTCACGACCGCAGAGCACAGACACTTTAAAGGAATTATAAAAATTGCGAAAAGGATATTATTTTGATCGCCGAATTTCGAGGCTTGGGGGATGTAGCCATGCAACAGCTGCCTTTATTTGAAATTATTTTACACAATGCTTACGGAGGTAACAAGGGGTCAAGCATAAACCGATTATGTTTCCAGCAAAATAATAAACAATATATCAAAAACATATAAATACTGTATAACAGAAACAGAGGGTTCCATATTAAAATTGAAACTGTAAATGGTTGAGTTCCTCCCCAAATATTTGGCTATGGAAATGGGGATGATCGAATTTCTACCTCCTGGCTTCCCCACTTGACAACTGTGTGATCCTACACAATTGCCTTAATCTCACTGCGACACAAATTCCTTACGAACCAAAACAGGAAGGTTAGAAATGGGCTACATAATAAGCAACACTCAGCCACACTGTGACACTTCTAGAGGTTTACCTCTAGTCCTCTCAAATAGAAGGCTACGTGACCACCAGCAAGCAATTAAACACTTGGTGAATATACACAGAGGTCGGCCTGCACCAGAAACACTCGACTATCTCACCGCCAAGCGTGAATTAATTAACGAGCAGAAGACCATATAATGAGGCAAACCATGTGCTAGGGGTGAGTTAGTAGAAGGGATTGAGGCGGTCACCAACAGGCCGAGGGTCCCTACATTATATGAATATATTTGGGGTGTCTGGCAAGTGATGCGTTACTGCTAGGCCGCCTCAGGGCGCATGCCAAAGAGTTGCGCGTCGCTCACGCATTTGCTAAACAGGACTGCTCCTCTTCACAGCTCACGTGCTGGCTACGGAAATACTTGTTTTTATTTACATTTCTCATGCAGTTGTCACACAGCACACCTGATATATAGCAGATCCGTGCCTCGAGTAACAAAACTGCTTTAACAGTCAAATAAACGGCTCTACCAACCACCGCATCACTGCCCAGGAGGGCACAGGCTGCGAAGGATTCAGTTTTTACTATTTTTAAGCTCAACACTTCTCGCCCGATTAACAGAACACTGCGAAGCAAATTCCAAAACGTTGGGCAAATGTGAATGCAAAATTGCATCAATGCAGTCTTTGTAGAATTTTAACAGCATCTGTAATAAAGAGCTGAGAAGCAAAAAAAAAAAAAGTATCCCTCTCAGTAAAGTTTAAACTCATGAGGGTGCATGTTAATAATTCATGGAGGCGGGAACGTAGACTGACTACCTTACAGATTCAAATCAGATGGAGTTTCTTGCTGCGTGAGGTAAAGCTGACAAGCCGCACCCAAGTACTTCACAGGTCTTTAAAAAGACCATTCATTTGTTAACGAGGCTTTGTTATTTTTCTCACCCCTTCTTACCAGACTGCAGGCAGTGTTACAGGACCTCCCTGTGAGAGCTGCCTTTTGTACACGGGACAGCAGAATTGTTTCTTTGCAATGTCGGTAGCAAAATTCCAAACCTTGCTAGTATTTTTCCGTTTCTACATATAAATACAGACAAAGGAAATATAGATTTCCGTCTGTATTTATATGTAAAAATCCGTAAAAACGGAAAACCGGGAGCCCTAGTTATGAACCATTTTGCTGTTATAAGCTTTGAATGTGGGGTTGGTAATTAAATGTCTGCATTTGTTTTGTCATTTCGCGATGTATTTGCGGTGATCGTGGCTACCAATATCATTGCAATGTCCAGCGTCACCGTGAAAATGGAAAATCTGTTCAAATTATTCTTTTTATACAAACTCCCTACAAAAATATGACTTTAAACAGTGCAGTAATAAACCCCTAGTTTCTAAAACACTGTAAAATATGTGCATATATGTGTTTTACACCTGTTAAAAAATGCGCAGTTATCGAAATCAGTGCGACACTCGGCATCATCGTGAAAACAGGAGGTAAAATTAAAAAACTTTTTTTTTAAAGTTACTACAAATATATGTGTACAAACATGTTCTTTAAGATAGTAATGTGTGTATTGTAATAGTTAGCATTATTTTTTAAGATATCATTTTTCAATTCATGGTGGTCGTTGAATGTTTGTCTTTGTTTCGCGATTCACAAAGCAATCAAGATGTTGCAGTGAATTAAAAAAAATATTTTACAAGATAATTGACAACATTTTGGGTGGCTCTGACAAGAGCCTTTGTGTTGAGCGTATATATAAGACAGCTACAAATAGGACTGTCTGCAAAGTTTCAGGTTGCCTAGAAGCACCCTGTTCCCTTCTTCTGTAAAGTAAACTCCATCATCTCTATATATTGCATGCATGTCAAAACACAGATTGTTGTTGTAGATAGAGCCCATGTTATGGTCTCTGAGGAAAGCAGAAACAGTTTTAATAACATGTTTCCTGGCTTTGTCAATCTGTGGACAGAATTGATTTGACTACTTCCATTTCTGTCTTTGGTATATATTAGAGTACACCAAGACAATTTGAGGGAAAGTGACATCAGTTCTACAAATTAGCCTAGAATTTAAAACACCTTAGAAATTCACTGAAAAAACAAAGGTTACAGGGATGTTATAGTTAGGAAATAGACTAGGAAAAACCAATAAAGTTCACTGAGAAAATCAAAGGTTATAGGGACGTTATAGTTAGTAAATGGAATTTAAAAAACCTGGGAAATGCACTGAAAAAACAAAGGTTACCGGGGTGTTACAGTTAGGCTTACATATCACTCATACAAAAACAGAGAAATTTGGAAGCTAGATATAACTCTGGCCACCCAAAATGCACTGATTATGACCTCACATATTACATCACTGAAGACATAGTCAGTGGCATCACTGACAACATCACTGATGACATCTCAAATGACATCAGTGATGACATCTCAAATGACATCACTGATGGCTTCTCAAATGACATCACTGATGACATAATCTAGTGACTGAGTATTTTGAAAAGGTTTGTGTTAAATATATACACCAAGCTGTATTGTTGAATCAGTGTAAGCATGAGTGCCTGTATGGATGATTCAGTGGGTGCGTGACTGACTCTATACGTCAGTGATTAGGTATCTCAGTGAATGTATGGGTGAGTGACTGGTTTTGTGAATGTTTATATCAGTCTTTTTCGGTCTTTAAATACTTAATTTTGATCAATCACCATAAAAGCAGCATGAAATAAAAAATCACATTATATTAGCAAACAAATAAATACACTTAAAGCTGGAATTCCAAAGGGACAGCGCCACAGTATTATTTAAAAAAAATGTTCTTAAATTTAAATAAAATCTGTATTAAAAAGTGATTTTCAAACTTTAATACACAATTATGGAGGCAAGGTTATATTCAAGTTTCAAGTTTCTTTATCGCATTGATTAATTAAAATCTTAGCAGTCCACACAGCAGTAAAAAATATATAAATGAATACATATGTAGCATGAATCCATATTTCCTTAAAAACGTGGTGGATATGTTTTAAAATCGAACAATTGACAGGTTTAAAAATGCATACAATATATTTGCGGTAGAGGTGTAAAGTTTGAAAGGGACTGTGGGTGAGTCCCGATCTGGGGGCGACGCCAGTGTCCGTAGATCTAGTAGTCTTTGGTGTGGTCTTGAACGACTGGACTTAGAGTCAGAGCGTGGTGGGAGTCAAGTAGAGTTAGTAGGGCTTGGGCGTGTGCAATTATGCTCAGGCTGCAGTGAGAAGTTTTGATTGGGCAGTTTTCATGAAGCGGACGAAACTACAGGTTAATTTGACGTTGGCCCCGCTGAAGCAGGCTTTCACTGCCTGCCTACAAGACCGGATATGCAGCGTATCTTCTTTAGTTTCGTTTAGTTTAGTTTTACACAATGCAGATGCAAATTCACATTTCCAGGGGGCATGTGGGGTTTGGCAGGTAATATCCCCATCCTCAGTGCCAAGAAGCCTTCTTTTAGTGGACCTGAAAAGCTGGTGCCGAAATACGGTTGTTGTGAGCATTTTGAGTAGCTTTGTATCACGAACTAGCTATAAAATCAGCACTTTACTAAAAGTAGATATTTTCTTGGCAGGTTAAGATTCATACTTCGCCAAGCACTAGCATACAGCTATAGCTATAGCTGAGGTGTCATATTTACAGTTGACTTGTATGCTCAATGTTTAAGTTCCTTTTCACGAGTATCCTAATACGAATAGGCCAAACTGATTCTAAGAAATTAGCTATTGAGAAAACCACACAAGACCCCGTGTATGACCTGCAAATATGCAAAGCTTGTCTATGGAGCCTTATTCCAAGGTATCTGCACAAGGGAACAATCCAGTCTCTTCGCAGTCTGGAGTATACTGGACAAAAAAAGAGTAGGTGGGCATCTGTCTCCTGTGCTACTCCACATGTCAAGCAGGCTGCACTACAATCCATTTGTTGGTGCAGGATGCAAGTGGCAAGTACCCAACCTGAATTTAATATACAGAGATCTAGTAAAATGGTGAGTCCATTTTTTGATTCAGCAAAAAAATCAGTACAACTGCCACTGCTGATGGTTTCCAATACTTTCCTTCATTCATTTGTCCAGAAGGCTTCTTTTATCCCGTTCACAAAGGAAGCAAAGATGCCCCCTAAAACCTCTCAGCTCAGGGACCCACTATAGTCTTAGCCATTATAAGTTTGGTTTGTGTCTCACTATGGCATTGATTGGGCGAACATTTATGTCCACTCTTAAACAAAATCCAGAGCGTGCCCTGTGGGAGTCTAAGTGCTGTTCTCATAAACTTGTTTTCCACAATACTCAATGGATTAACACTGCTATAGTCCCATAGGTCAGAGCCATGGGTAGCCGCAGTAATGGCTTGGGCTTTCTACATTTCCAGTAGTGGAGACATTCGATGGAAAGATGTTTTCTTAGCTAAATTCAGCATGGCAGCTGCCCTATGTTTGAGAAGTAATACACTCTTAACAACCTGTCTGTTCCATGAGCAGGTGTTGGAAAGACGTATGCCCAAGTAATCAAAGTCTGAGACTCTTTCTTAATGAACTCCCCCTAATTGTTCCTCAGAATTGTTTATGTGGATGGATATCCATAAATTCAGTTTTGTCAGCATTTATTGCTAGCCCATTGGTGGTGCACTACAATTTGAATCTTTCTTATACTAGTTCCAAACCTTTAGGGGTATCAAACTGTTAGTTTGTGTCTAAGTGGCTATATGGGTGTGTGAGTTGCTGTATGGGCAATTCATTGGTCGTCTGAGTACCCATTATGAGTGTCTGAGTGGGTGGGTAAAGAGCTGTGTGACTGACTATGGTCGAGTTAGTGGGTGAGTAAGTAGCTGTATGGGTTAGTCTGTGTGTGAGGAACTGTTTGGGTGAATATGTATTGCTGTGTGGGTAAGTGGATGTGTCAGTTGTATATAGGTGAGTACCTGGGAATGTAAAAGGCAGTACATGTGAGTGATGGGGTATATGGGTGACTTTGTGGGTGAGTAAGTCAATGTGAGAGTGCCTGTATGGGTGAGTGTCTGTTTGTGTCAGTGACTGTATAGGTGAGTGAGTATATGTTAGTCTCAGTATAAGTAAGTAAGTGGGTTTGTGTGTAACTGTATGGTGGATTAAGTGGCTCTGTGATTGTATGCGTGAGTGACTAGGTGTTTGAATAGCTCTATGGGTGACTGACTCAGTCTGTGAGTGTCTGTATGGGTATATGAGTGGATATGACAATGGCTGTAGTGGGTGAATGAGTAGCTGTATGGGGAGTGAGTGGATCTGTGCTGTGCATAGGTCTATGAATCAATAAGTGGGTGTGTAAGTACTGGTTTGATTGTATAAATGGGTTTGAGAATGGCAGTGTGGGAGTGGGAGTGGGTAAATACAGGTTTTTATGGGAGTGTGCATGAGTCTGTCAGTGAATCTGTTGATATGAAGGAAGGTAGAGGATTGTGCCCTCACAATTGTCAATGTAGGTTCAAGGCAAAAACAAATGTCCAGTCAGAATCGTAACTCAATAAAAGGCCGTGGTCGAGGTCTATGCGGTCGGGGAGCAGAGACCTCGACCACGGCCTTTTATTAAGTTACGAATCTGACTGGACATTTGTTTTTGCCTTGAAAAAACCCACGGCCTAAACAGGCCTTTTGGGCGAAACACGTGTCAGCTGTCCTACTATACTGTGAAAAATGAAATAAAACTTAAGCACGCTAAACTTTCAATGAACGCCTGAATTTTCTTATGAACCTTTATTGACAATTGTGAGGGCACAATCCTCTACCTTCCTTCATACTTACCTCCATAATGGCTCTTGGGTGAAGCCTTTCGCGAGGAATGTGCCACAACATATTTGGGCCATAACAATTGTAGCACGAAAACCCAGAAACCTCCACCCAAACAACGATTCAGTGAATCTGTGGATGATGTCATCAGTGATGTCCTCAGTGATGTCAATTGAGAGATGTTATCAGTGATACCACTGACCATGTCAAGAGTGATCTAAAATGAATGTGAGATCATAAGCAGTGCATTGTGGGGAACACGAGTTAAAGTTTGCTTAGCTAACTATAACTACTGAATTTCTCTGGTTTTATACGAGTGAAATGTAAGCCTAACTATAATGTCCCTGTAACCTTATATATCTTAATTGTCTCCTATTGCACAGATGACTTCGCTGTAATATTCCTATTAATTGTAATAAATGACGCACAGTCAGATGATGTAATGGTTCTCTAAAGATAATTGATGGGCAGTATGTATAGTGTCAATGGATTTTTATCAAATTTGAAGATGGTGTCCACATTACTCTTCTCTGTAGTAGTCCTTTGTTGATTTTGGTTTAGTATCATGGGGGAGGTAACTTACATATTTGAATAGAGAGTAATGGCATCAATGGTCATGAACAGGGCTGCCTGGTGCATCAGAAATGTGTAGATGTCATCTTCAGCTACTTTAATACCGCACTTTTTGTAGCAACTGGAGTGCTGTTGTCATGGTTATTTCAACGAGGTTTGATAATATCATTCATGTTAATAAATCATTTTATTTGCATTTCAACAATTATTCAGAAAATGCTGTGGATATACATGTTATATCGTACACCAAGGAGTTCCAAATAGAGGTTTCTCAAACCTGAAGTAAATCCACAGTAATAAAGCTCATACAGAAGTTGCTTAGTCTGGCTACAATTATGTCTTCAGCATTTCTACCATGCAAGTGGCTTGGAAGGTAATCATCTGGACTATATACAATGTGAGCACAACTGATACTGCTAATGAAATAGAAATTGAGAAAAATGTGAATTATTTGGAAACGGGCTGGTGGTAAAAATGCTGATAGTCACAGTGTCAAAGAATGACTGTGGGCTCAAAGCTTTCTGTATGCTAATAAGGTTCCAGGTTCTATAGAAAAATTGTTAATAGTATAGGATCGTAATTTAAAAAAAAACAAAAGTGGCTTATGAATGAACCAAACTTGAGTTTCAGTCACACTTACAGTAGGTTTGTAGTGATTAACATAAAGTGGATAAGTCACAGGTTAGTCAGGGAACGTGACTGAAGAACACTGTCTGAAGTAGGAATCACTTGCAGTGCATGGCGTTGAAGACAAAATATAAAACATGGAAGCGGGTGTCGATGCTCCAATTTACTACAGGTTCCAAGGCAAATAGGAAAGGAAGCAGAGAAAGTAAAATAGAGGTAGGTTGATAGGTTGTCTGAGGAAAACCAATTGTCATAATAATGAACGTGCACAGTATAGACTAGAAGTAGTGATCTGATATGGTACATGAAGTACATAGAAGAACCTTATTTGTTATTGTTATGTATTCTAGTGGACAACAACCATTTACTGAAAGCAGAAGTACAGCCATATGCAAAACTCCACAAAGCTAGAAACACTTGCATTTCTCAGTGTACAAACCCTGACCTCACATATGATCATTGACATCTGAAATAACATGATCGATGATTACATCTCAAAGGGTATTATTGATGGCACCACTGCTAAGACCAGATATTTCATTACTGACTGCATCTTTAAAATCAGAACTTTAGAACAGGAAACCAAAAACAAGCAAACATTTGAACCCTTCTTTAGGAGGAAAGGTATTGGTTTTATCTACCCTACATTGTTTCATGTGCATAGTTACCAAGTACCCCATGTTAAGTGTGATACATTAGCCAGTTCTTACTTTTTTGCCACAGATCGTTACATACGAGGAGTAGCAATTTTGCTGTAACTATTTTATGCATATACTTGAAAGTCTATGAATGCAAAAGGGGCATACTCTAAATTTAGGACAGCTGGAAGGTCACATGAGACATTTGGCATCTTGCAAATTTGCAGAAATACAAATGCTCATGAGAACCTTTATGTGGGCTGTGTTTGTTAGTATGTGTGCCCCTTTATGTTATCGGTGTACATCGATGATTGTACACAGTTAGCCACTTACCCAAATGAATCTTTATTGTGTATGGTTAGTTAAGACCTTTACAATATAGAATGCAATAAAAACCAATCCGTCTTATAAAAGAAGCTAAATCTTAGATGGTATAAAACCAGTTAAAAGTGAATGAATTCATAGAATATGATCAAACTCTCAGCCTGTTCCACTCAGTCCGTTAGCTACTTGAAATAAGGCATCTAGGCACAAATAACTTTCATCTCCCGTAAACAGATTACCTAAATGAAATGCAAAACAGGCTGACAATTTGGATCAACTTCTTTCAAAATGTCTGGAATAAGCAACATCTCAGCTCTCAATATTTTCTGCTACTTGTAGTACTTGTAGTACTGCACATATATAATGCAAAGAAAAATATGAAGCTTTTTTTTAGGAAGCACATTGACGGCAGGTGTAAAAGAGTTATATAGTAAGGTGACAACAGGAAAACCTTGATAATTAGGCCAGTTCTTTGTGTGTGAAGTTAAACAGAAAAGGAGGTTGTGGAAGGGCAGAACTCAGTGAGAAATAAAACACAGATGAAACAGCAATGAAAGAAGGGAGTGCACTACCAGGTAGCAGTTATCACCTCTTAATTTGTGCCAGTGTTTGGAAGTGTGGGCTCAGACAATCGCTGTTAGCGATCAGAATTTATATTTCAACATTACACTTTTACTCACATCAAGGGAGAGAAAGGGGAAGAAAAAGATAAGTAAAGACTAAGAGAAGAATTAGAAAGCAGAAAGGAAAAAGTAGCTGTAAGAGTGGAACACAGACAAGAAGCGTAGGTGGTAGGAGAAAGAGGCTTCAGAGGCAATCAAGTCCAAACAACCTTGGTGTTTAAATCCCAGCATTCGGCGGCGCCAGCAGTGGGCTTCCAAGAATAACTTTCGCCTGTTACAATTATTATATATATTTTTTTATTTCATTTAGAAATTGATCCCCGTGAGTCACATTATTGTCAGGTCTATGTACTGAAAAAGAGTTCACTCTGACAAAGCACTTGGAGGCACAGGCACCGAGAAAAGTGCAGCTATAGCACTGAGAAAAGTGCCGATATAGCATCATTGGATCCCCACGTACAGCCACATGCTTCATTTTTAAAAGAAAAAAGGATGATCTTATTGCTGCAATGAAACACAAATGTGACAACAGGTCTGGGAACGGCAGGTGAGAGGACGTGACAGAGATACAGGAGGAGCGTTCATCTGTTGGGATTTGTCACCAGCAGACCAAGCATTAGGCGCATTTCAAGATGTCATTTAAAACGTGCTGGTGGGCCATTTCGTTCCAGGAAGAAACGCTGCACCTTGAGAAAAACGCGGCACCTTGATTAAAATGCTGCACCTTGAGTAAAACGCTGCACCTTGAGTAAAACTTTAAAGACTTCTCACAATGACGATATACAATGAAGACTTCATAATTTCACTTTATAGGTTTCTTCTACTCCCTGTAGAGGTACTTATTGTTAACATTTCGCACATCGTGTGCACTACATTTTGGTGTGGCACCTCTCTAAATTAACATCAGCTTCAACAAAAAATCAATGGACACAGTCAAACTTACTTGAGGTGTTCCACCTTATTGTCAAGTTGCTACCGAAGTGAAATCCAAAACCACTATTGTGGACTATTTGGAATAGCTGTCCTAGGCAGATTGAAACAGAACCAGGCATTAGTCAAGGTTTACTAAAGTGAACAAAGGGGAGAAAATAATATAAGGAGGGTTTTCTAGAAACATGTTTTATGCCAAAACTCTCCTAGGATCTCTCACCTATTTGACTACTTGATGGCCATCCAAACAGCAACCTCAAATTTGTTCCAGAACATTTGCCATTTCAAACTCAGGATCTTCAATTTTTTCTCTAATCTCAGGATCTTCAATTTTTTCTCTAATCACAGAAAGGGGGGAAATGTCACTATTTTGACACTGTTACAATACACCTTAAAATCTGGAAGCATAAAAAAATAACTTGGCTTAAATGAATGAATTCTCATCTGTACACCAGAAGAACTATGGTGTGACACCAGAAGGACTACATTTGGTGTGACACCATTTGGCTTGGACCAGCATGAAACTAACGCCACAGTGTTATCATCAGAAGTTAAAAAATTAGAACAACAGTCCAAAAGGCAAATTGATACAATGGGATCAACTATACAAGGAGATTGTAACATGGAGAAAGTAGAATATCCAGCAGTAAAAAGGGGGTCAGCCTAAAAGCAGCAGTGTAACAGATGTCAGGTGAGAAAGCAACTATGAAAAAGAGGTCAACTGGACAAGCAGTGGTGCAAGGTGATTAACCAGAAAGCCAATGGTATCAGGGTGTCCAGTTTCTACCTCATGTGCTGAAGTCGACAAGTGAGCAGCATATGTTGATCTTCTCACCAGGAACCACATGAAAGTAAAAGAGGAAAAATTCAAAGGGTAGCTATGAACATTGTGTGTATCAATTTTGATCCCAACGCTACTCAATTCGGACAGATATCTTTTCTGTTGCACAGAATATTGAGACAAGTGTCATACAATACCATCATCAACTTAGGCAATTCTGCTTGCTTTGCAATTACAACAAGCATTTGCAATGCAATAGGTCTCGCATTTACTAGAGTTTGAGCTATTGGCATTGTAGATTACAATGCCTTTTATTAATGTGTTGGTTTTAAAAAAATAAAATAAAAGGCATTGTCATTTACAATGCTAATAGCATAAACTCTCGCAAAAGCGAGACCTATTGGCTATGGCAATGCTTGTTTATGCATTGTTGGTACCATGTTTGCTTGCGGGAGACCAGTAAGTAGCTACTCAGCTTGTTATTCATTGAGAGGGAGTTAGAGAGAGGTGTGTAGAGTGAGAGAGAGGTGTGTATAGATAGAGAGAGTTAGAGAGATGTGTGTAGTGCGAGTGAGAGAGGTGTGCAGATAGAGATAGAGAGAGAGAGGTGTGTGTAGATCGAGCATGCACTGTTTTGGATTTGTGCTAAAATAACAAGCCGGTGCCCACCCGGCATTTGCCCCAAATTGCGGCGTATTTCAACTTGTAGCGAGTGTCACCTCGCTTTATAATTAAATTCTGGAGGGAGCCTACCCCTCGTGTGTCCCCCCGCATCACCGCCGCAGCCCGGGACAAACCGAACATCGCCGCCGGCCTGTGACCAGGAAGTCAGGCAGGCCGGGCGGGACAACCGGAAACCGGAAGTAGGAGGGCGGGAGCCTACCCCGCCTCCCACGGAAGAGCCGCGTCTGTTTTGAGCACCGGAGCAGGCAGGAGCCTACCCTGCGCCCCGGTGCACTTGCCCTGAGAAGGAGGGAGGAAGAGTCCTGCTGCCGGCACCTTCCACGAGTGAGGGAGAGCCCATGGTAACCGGCATAGACGTGCCCTGCAGCTGCCGATGAGAGGAGAGCCGCCGCACCAAGGAAGCCAGTGAGTGAGGAAGGCGCCATTTGCACTAAGAGCTGCGGCGGGGGGCTCTGTATGTGTGTGAGCGTGCGTGTGTGTATGTGTCTTGGGGTCTGTGTGTATGCGTTTGTGGTTAAAAGAGGCCGATGACTGTGGGGGGGGAGGGGGTGTGTGTGAGCGAGCGAGTGTCTGTCTGTCTGTGTGTGTATATGCGCGCGCATGTGTGCCAACTTCAAGAAATCGGAGCCAGGGATGTGCGCGGCGCGGGGCTGGACGTGCGCACCCAAATCCAAAAGGAAAAGCTCGTAACACCCTCTTGTCCCTAATTCCCCCGAGACTGCTGACTAAAGTTGTCGAACTGGAGCATCCTATCGGATGCACTCCAGCTCGACCTAAAAAGGGCCAGTTAGCATATTAGTGCTACCGAAGGCGTCAAAGGTGAAGGGGCAGTGCTGGTGTCAACCAGGCGTGCACAGCCCGCACACAGCCCACGCTTTACGAGCACACGTGGAGCACTGTGAAGGATTTACAGTAACACGCAGCTGCAAGCTGAGGCAAATGTTTGTCCACACCCACTGAAGCCTAGAGGGAGCACCCTGCCATTGTACTTTGCGACGCTCACCTTCAGTGCCAGCGCCATCCTCTGCGTCCTCTGAGAAGCACTGCGAGCCGCCATCGCTGCCATTCTGAAGCTGGCCTGTCGACCTTTCACTTCCAAGAAGGCAGAGCCGAAGACTGACCAATCAGAGAGCGATCCGAGCCCTTGGTTCAGACCGGGTGTGGAAAACGTCAGGAGGAGCATAGTCAACGGAGAACACAGATTAGCTGATACCAACGCTGTCAGGAACAACGTGCAAGTCAAGAGCTGGTCCGGGAATATCACTTGGACTGGTAGTATGGAACCCATCCGTAGACCATAGGCAGTTACTGAAAACGCTTCTGCCAATCGGATACTGGTGCTGTTGTTTATAAAACCGTATGTTAAATTGGAGGCACCCTACCACATCACTGTACTGTGTGGAGTGCATGCTTTTATTAGAGCCTTGTATATGTTGTGATCCTATGTGGGAATTGATTGGTTTTGTGCATGAATTTCAGCTATAATTGTTACAGTAGAGAAATAATATAGTACTGGCACATTTCACGTATTGTGTCTACCGACATGCATTTAACACTAACAGCATTTTTTCTCATTTTGGAAAATTGTCAACAAGCTTCGTCGGGGAGAGCGAGAAGTGTAACAAGCATTGGCCGTGCACGAAAGTGAAAGCAGCGCGACGCGGTGGGGGAGGAGAGGGGTGGAGGAGCATGAAAGCAATCAAGTGAGAGGAAAGACAGATGGCGCATGATCAGGCGCTGAAAGCTGGCGTTTGCGCGCGTGCACGCTTGCGTGAACGCAAGCGCTAGGCCAGCCAAAGCAGCTTGTGGTAGCACTTTTTAAAGCCCCTACTGAATGTATTGCAGCGCGGCACATGCGCTGGCTCAGGCGAGACCTAAAAACTAGATGATCCTACTATGAGGGAATATGGCCATATTGTACTCACCTATGACAAATCGAATTATAGCCTCTATTGTGCTTAACCATGTCCCCTGCTGCATATCAGCTCTCCTTAAAACTTCACACAGTCCTGTGAACCAGTATCGAACATCGCAGCGTGCTACCCTGATTCACAACACCCACTGCCAGCTTCATGCACAACAACTACTGATCGCTTGATGCTCAGCTCATGTAGTGCTTAGGAGACACATCATCCAGTGTTTCAGTGCAGGACCCTTCTCACAGGTGTATGCTCCAGGGTACCACTATGGTGCATCATACATTATTGCTTTAAAGTGCATTATTCGCATTCTCCATGTGTGCCTAACCATGTGCTCCTTTGATACACATCAAGCTTTGCTCTACATGTGCCCTTTGGGGGCACATGCCGCACATGCCGCACATCAACCAGTTTAATATTGAAGCACGTCACTTAGGCCGGTTTGATCTGTATGTAGTTAAGAATTTTTGTTTGTAGGTCTGCATTGAGGAATATATGAATGTCGTTTCAAACATGTATGTCTACAGCGATGTTGCCCTAAATGCATGTATGTAAATCCCAAATGTGAGCATATATGTTGTGTGCACTACACAAAGGTAAAACATATTGGTTGTGACAATGCTGATTAGGTGTGGCTTTTATCTATTTTTAATTGTTTGAACAAATATTCACATTTCATATTAGATAAGTGTGCAGATCTTGAATGTTGAATTCAAAATCGTATCTTGATGTTTCTTAATATTGGTGTTACAATATCATGAATACCAAAATATTGAGAACTCTTGAGAGTAAATATATAATTTTTTACATTATTATCGCAGCTTTAAATATCTTTTACTTAAATACTGTGGAATAATTATCACTTTTTGTTTGTTATTTTTATTTTTTATTTTTTAATGTTACATTCATAGTAGTGAAATAATACATATTATTAAGTTTTTTGCATTTCAATGCTTATATTTTTATTTTCTGATGTATTATGTAATTTGACAAATGCATATATATTTTCAAATATTGTGTTACTTATAAAAAATAATTGTACTAAATATTTTTAAATAGTTAATTTTACTTTTCAATAATTTTTAACAATTCAAATTGTAGTTTTATTAACCTATTTAAATGTAATACGTAATCAATTTTCAAACAAATTATCTCAATAATGTTTGTTAAATATGCGCTCATGCAATTATATTTCCGTTAGAATAAATGTAGCATTTTATTGTTATGAAAAGTTATTATTTAGTCTATTAATAAATACTTAGTTTGTACTTTTCAATTTTTGTTTTGCATTTTACAAGTTTGTAGGATTTTAGTATTTGAAATAAAGATAAACAATTTATGTAATTAAGACTTTGTCTTCTGTATTATATATTATTTGTAATATTGCTAAGTATTTGCTTTTAGAGTAATGTTTGCTGGCCTGCAGACATAACATTAAATATTCCTCTCCCTAGTAATCTGCTGTTACCCAATCTATTGCAGAATAGTAAATCTGACCCCTAAATATGTGCACCTTCTCTGTTGTAAGTTGAATGTGAGTTAGACTAGTAACATCCCCCAACTATATGCATTTTTCCAATGCAAGTTGGATTCGGGTTAGAACACTAAATTTGAAAGCATAACCATATAGATTTTGCTCAGTGTGAATTGGATGTTAATTAGAATAGTAAATATGAATCCCACCTATATGCATTTTCTCCAATGCTAGTTAGATTGGAACAAGCATAGTGAATATGACTTCTCTAAATATGAGCACTTTCCCCTGTAGTGGTCAGATAGGTATTAGAGAAGTAAATGTGACCACCAATTATATTTATTTAACCCAGGGCTTGCGGTATTGGAGTAATAATAGGAAATCGGAACCCTGCATATATGCATTTTTTCAATGTTAGTTGAACTGGAGTTAGACAAGTGAATATGATTGTCCTAAATCTATACACCATGAGACAGGAAAAAAATAAAAACCTCCCCCGCCAACCAACTGCTCCCTGCATGACAATAAAATCAGGTTTCCCACCAAGGGCAATTATACAGGCACTCCAAGTCCAAAAAGATCCAGTCACAGCCCCCAAAAGCAGTCAAATTTGTGGGGAGACTCTGGTGCCACATATAAGTGGTCCTCCTGTTTTATTTTAGTGATTGTATCTGTAAACATACGGTTTCGAAGTAGGATGAATGTTATAGAGTCCAGCTAGTGCAAGGGTTTCTGTTCCCGGTAGAGCCATGCTTTATTACTTAGTATGCTGTGCATATGTTGCATTTGATTGGACAGTTTAGTTTTCAAGGTTTGTGCTAAGGATTGTTTTGTTTTAAGATCTTCAGAAATGTGTTCCTTTTCTATGATTTCAAATAACTGGTAGAGTATGGGGTGATGTCTTTTCATGTAAGCTTGGAATGAATTGTAACATCCTTTGGTGGCCTTATTGGTGTTTGCTTCTCTGTTTAGGGTACTGGGATAAATATCCCACTACTCTAATAGAATCTGTATTGGTGTCTGTGCCCCAATGAGAGGTGCAGAAGGTCAACGCAGGTGTCCTAACAAAATTGAGGAGTTGGGCTAGTTTCTCTTTGTTGTTAGAATTTTCAAGTAAATCATAAAATCTAGGGGCTGATTAGGATGGCGGGCGGACTTACGCCCACTTGCCACCCTATCGGGAATTGAGAATGCACGACACGTCAGTGGTCCCGACATAGACATTACAATGCAACCACTGTGGTCCCAATGCCTATACTTTGTATTGCAGCAGGCGCTGCTGGCTGCAGTACCCGCCACAATGCAAAAAAGGGACACTGCACATGTAGGAGGATGGTGCCCACCAGTGTCCACACCAGGGGGCCGGGGGGGATGAGGACCTGCTACGGGCCCCCAATGTCCCTTTGCACCAGTCTTTTCATGGTTGGTTAACCACCATGTAAAGGAGGGCAGAAAGGGACAATGTAATCCTTACTGCGGTGCATGGCAAGCATTGCCACCATGGTGGGACTAAACTCCCCTCCACCACACTGAAAAGCTCAAGGAGCCCATCGGATGCGTGACGGTCGGCCTTTCCGATCACCAGCACACACCTGACATCGTAATGTGGCGTGCAGTGATTCAGTCACTGGTGCCTGTTGGATCACCACCAATGGGCTGTAGGTGGCGGTCTCACCACCATCGTAATCGGGCTCCTAGCTACTTGCATGGTGTAATGAAGGCCAGGGCATTGGAATTGGAAAGTGCTAAGTGTGGATTTTTAGGTAGTGCCATATTACTTCAAAGTAATTAAAGTAAGATCCTTGGATGTGGGAGTTAAGCTGCATGTTTGTTATTGTGTGCATCATTTCTATTGTATATAAAATAAGGGGTTGTGATAGTATCCATTAATGGTATATAGTTGATAAAAGGGAGTTGGGTCAGTTTCTGAAATTCTAGTGAATTGTGCTTTTTCATTTCCTCACAATGAATAAGTATGGTATTGCTGAAACCATACATGAGAAAATTCGTAGAGATATTGGAAAATTAATGTACGCTGGTTACTGGTTACTTACACTTTTAACTCACACCAATGAAAGAGTCCGAAAGGGTCAATATATAACGTAATTAAAACCTGAATTTAAAAAATCATTTACCTTTCACCAAAACTGAGTTAATATCCAATAAGTAAAGAAAATATGTAAATAATCTGTGCTAAAAGCATCTCAGATAGCAGTGTAATGATTTTGGGTATATTTATGATAGTTTATCAAGAATATAATTAACATGATGAAGCACAAAATTCTGATTATAATGTACAGTATAAGTAAAGATGTTATCCATAAATTAATTAGATAGCAATAACCCATATGTGATCTTTTAACTCTGCTACTTCCATACCACTATTTTGCAATCAGTGCAACAAGGCAGTCAAAACACACTAGGGGGCAATTCATTCAAACTAAACTTGGTGTGCCAGATTCTAATAACAGAGAGGCTGTTAAGAAAACTCATACCACTCCCAGGGCATTGAGAGACAGTGCAGAGGAATTGCTTACAAATCCAGGAGAGTAAAGTAAATATGGAATGTGATACTTCATCAGCAAGGTGGTTACTATGAAGGCTCAGGTGCCTATGCAGCAGGTTATTCCTCATAAACTTTCTGGCTTGACAGCATGTGTTAAGACTGTAGAACATTTTCTTCTCTTTGTAATTGTAGAAGAGTCAGTGCAAGTTTAGTAGAAGAAAATAATATTTTCCTGGAAACAACTCCTTTAGGAAGACTGTTGCTAGATATCACTCAAAGTGATCAAGAATTGTTAAGCAGCATGAAGAGAGTTGAGTAACTCTCTAGGCTCTCAAAGGAAATCCCAACTGTGCCTAAGGAACAAAATGAAACCGCACTGGAGGTGAATAAGAACAGCAAGACGTCCATAGCGCTACGAGAGATATTAAGCGAGATCTCAGGAAGGAAGGAAATGCATCAGCAAATTCCTAACTGTGAGGATAGCCTATCCGGTACATCTGGGCTCGTAGATAAGTACAAGAAGTAGAAAAAATCACTGCATGACAAACAGGAGGAACTCGTGACTCACTCCAGGAGAGCTAATCTAAGAATTACAGGGATTCCTGAGAACAAGGAGGATACAATTGGCTCTATATGAAATATGCCAATGACTTAATCAAACAATATGGTCTTCCAGGACATACTCAAGATTAAATTATAGTGCGAGCACACTGACTTCCCCATCACCCCCTGACCAATCCAAAATATGCTCGCACATTACTAGTGAAGTTTGTAGTACGGCTATACAGGTGAAATAGTTTGATGTAAATAAAGAGTTTTCAATCTGAATCTTCCCTGATATGTCCATTGACCAAGCCAGCAGACACTGAGATTTAAAAATTTTATTTAGTCCCCTCCGCCTGGATAGATCCCAGGCAAATATTGGCCAGCCTGCAAAATTGAAAGTGCTACACACAGGCCAATTTAATCTGCTGGGGACCATGGAGCAAATGTTAGGCTTTTTTTTTTAAAGAAAATATCTCAAGGCTCAGCAGGGGCTCAGAAATAAAATTGTTGTCTGTTGGGTGTTCGAGGGGTGTTCGAGGGAGACACTGGAGAGGGGAGATGTGGAAGGATTGGCACAAATACAGGGTTTCAATAATTAGGTGTCACTGGGGCCTCTTGGAATCACAGTGGGTGAGACCCTGGGAGGTAAGTGGGGCTGGGGGTTTATTGGGTAAATGCAATAGGGGAAAAAATTGAAGTTTGCACATGTTGTATATAAATTGGTTAAGACTTAGATATGGATAGTTGAACTAGAATACACTTGATAAGATAGGATGTGGAAGTATGAGTTTTGGAGCACTTTAGATATAATAACACTAAGTCACTTTATTACTTATGTGCAATTTTGAACTGCTAGGCACTTTTAGTATAATGTTGTCTCCCCACTTTTATTTTTTTTGGGTGTTGCTCTGATGATCAGTTAAACTTATTCTTCAATGCTGTAATTGACCAATACAAATATATTAAGGGGCATATTATCAAGCAGGGCGATAGCCAATTATTGCCGCTTTAGCGGTCGTATTCGGCCGCTAAGCGGCGATAATTCTATCGCCCTATTAGCAAGCTGTCGCTAACTGAAGTTAGCGACAGCTTTTAGGCGATAGCGAGCGGTTTGGGGCCTGCTTTGCATGTTAGCAATGTTTATCGCTAATGACATGCAAAGTGGGCGTACCCAACCAGTTAGCGACTGAAAGCAGTCGCTATCGTCGCAATCGCCTATTAGCAAAGCAGGCGTAGCGATGGAAATATTCACACTAAGCGCTAATATCTCCAAATACTAACACCTGCCCAGACCAGTTCTTAGCCATGTTATCCAATGGGAGGTGGATAACATGGCTAAGAGCATTTCGTCGTTAATGCGTGAATATCTCTGTTTTCTCAGCAATATTCACGCATTTCGCCGCTATCGCTGGATATTTTAGCACAATGGAGAAAAACATTGCTAATAGCATATTTTCTCTGCTAACATATCCAGCGATAAAAAAAAATGCACTAAGCGCATTTTGCGATAGATGTCGCTATTCCTTGGTAATATGCCCCTGTATTCTTCAATGGCAATAGTCTGAACCTTAGACGTAAGGCAAAATATTTGCGGTGTCATATGTATGCCTTTCTGACATACACACAATTGGGGGAGATTTTACTTTTCTACGAAATTCTGGGTTAGATTCTTATACATGAACTCATAGACAAAATAAACCCAAAATGGCTAAAATGATAGAGGAATACAATAAGAGTTTATACTTAAATGACCTATAAAGGAAAACGTTTCAACCCAGCTTAAATACACATGTGTATCTGACTGATTTAAATCTGCTATCAGGCTGGAGTATTTTTTAACATCTTCATAATGTTGCCTTTTTAAATATCGTTATTCATCAAATGCTTTCTCAAACCATTAATTGAGATGCATCCTTATGGCATTAGGAAAAACTGCTTATCACATAGATGTTTTTTAATCGGTTAAAGCTGGAAGATCAGTCTTGGGTATTAGATAATCTGATCAGAAATATGTAGATATTTTGAGCTTAATGTAGGAACTGCCCCACCAGACAATTGTATAGAATGCTTCCAAAGCTGCTATCAGAGCACAGATAATTAGCCAATACTTTTTTAGAGAAAACGGGCTGTAAAGAGGTAAGGGAAGCCTTCGAGTCATGGTTAAAGCAGATATATGTGAAGTATATTCACAATACCCATACAGGCTTTGACACACCCATTCACATACTGATAGAGATACACCCATTTACATACCTGCACAGACATTATTACAGCTATTTATATACCACAAATTCACTGTAACACCTATTGCGAAACTGACTCATGCACCTAAACTGATACCCATTTTGACTCTGTTATCCACACTGTGATATGCATTCAGAAATGCTTACAAGAGAGGGGGCGTGGCTAAGCGCCCGAGACGGATGGATGCACCGGGGTGAGGCTCCGTCTTCACCTGGGATTTCTGGCGATTCCAGCCTTCTTTTACCACAATGCTTCGCAGCGAACGACTACGGAACGCTCCGGGCACTTCCAGGAATACATGCTGAAGCCGAGCTCCTCGTCTCTGCCCGGCAGCTTCAGTTTTGCTTCGGTCGCGGCTCTGCCACCGCCGCGACCGCCATTTTGATGCTTCAGACGGCGCTCGTCTGAGGAGCGCGCCTGTCACGCACATCGCCTGCAGCAACGAGCGCACTTTACGAACTTAGCATGAAACTGCAGGGAATGATGGCGACTCGCAACAATTACTAAAGGTGACTTTATTTTATTTCTGAAATTGTATTTTTCCTTTTTTATTCGGACTATAGCTCTCTCCTCAGCTTTGGCGGCCATTTTGGGCTTTCTACTAACTCAGCTGGTCTACTACCTCTCATATCCACCTGGTATTGCTAAGCCTGCGCACGCTTGTTTCTCATTTCTAGCTGGCTTGTCTTGGACTTCACTCGACCTCCTCCTATAGCTGACTCTGCTGGTTTTCCCTCATACCTATAGTGTTCATCTGCTTTATACATTACTGGGGACTACCCTTAACTGTTACTTCCATGGCGGAGGGTCCTGGCAAAACCTCTAAACGCAACTTTGTTAAGAACTCGAAGCTATTTACTGCGTTGGCTCAATTAGAAGCCTCTGCAGGTTCCTCCAGCTGCGAATCATCTCTCACCATGGACGCTCTTCCTCAGCCAGGTGCGAAAACCACTCCTAAGAGACTGAAACACAATCCTCCGTCTCCCCCAAAATCACCGTCAACCATTTCCATGGAGCTTCTCCTTGAGGAAATACGAGCACTGCGCCCCTTTATGGAGGAGACAAATTCAAAGTTGCAAACTCTCACTGATAACTGGTCATTAATGGACACCAGGGTCTCCAAAGTGGAAAAGACTGTGTCATCTCTCCAGGAAGCCGCTACCAAGACGGTCCATATGGATATGCGCATTTCGGCCCTCCAGAAACAGGTGGAGGACCTTGAAAATAGGAATAGGCGCAATAACCTACGTCTTTACGGCTTGAAGGAAGGTTGCGAGGGGAATGATGCCATCGCCTTTTTCAAGTCCTTCTTACCCAAGCTTCTGCATCTTCCTGAAGGCACCTCTCTTAACATACAACGCGCTCATAGGCTTGGTAGGGCTCCTTCCAGTACTTCTCCTGAGGCGAAGCCAAGAGGTGTAATAATGTACTTTCTCGAATACACAGATCTGCTCAAGGTTCTTTTCGCGGCTAAAGCAATACCTCATCTGAAATGGTCGGATTCCACCTTGTTTATTGCCCAGGATTACGCTAAAGCTACTGCCTCCCGACGCAAAGCATTTCTTGACATGAGAGCAGAATTACGTTCCATTGGAGCCAAATATGGACTTTTTCACCCTTGTTTATTCAAAGTCACCCATAACAACAAGACCATGACTTTTGAAGATCCTCTTCGGCTCCGCAGTTTCCTGAATTCCTGTGGTCCAGCTGACATGTAATTCTCTGGCCCTTCTTCTTCATTTCCACCTTGACTTTGTTGCTAATGTTTCCTGATTTTCCTGATATTTATGATATTCTGTTGCTCATATGACGTTGTGTTCTTTTTTTTTCACAGATTCCTCAGCTAATGCATAACTTACCCGTTCTCCGCCCATGCTGGCTTATTCTTGTTCTCCAAATGTTTAATCTTACATTTTCTCCTGTTACTTAGTCGTTTGCATGTTCTAATCTCGTTGTTTTTCTTTTTTCTCACAGATCGTTTCCCTGTGTTCCGTCATATCTCTCCGGTGGGACGTCCCGTGACCCCGTCTGCTTGTCCTCCGTTGGTTGGCCTTTCCTCCCTCCTCTCGTCTCCACTTTTCCCCTTCTGTTTCCTGCCCTTTGAACACACCCACCCCTCATCATTTTTTGTAAGTACTTCCCCATGTTCTCCTTTTCTATTGCTGACATGGCCCCTACTTTTCCGTTAGTTTTTGTCTTGATTGTTTCCTTGTTATTACTGGTTCTTATGCGATCACTCTTTTTTAGACCGCTCCTGATCTGCTTTTTATTTTTACTACCAGTTTCTTCTATTGTCAGTCAACTGTTTTTTATCCCTCCCATTCTTTTTCTATCTTCTTTTATCACTTTACTTCGGGCACCATTCCTATTTCCTTCGTATCCCTTTTTAGGTCATCTTCTCACAATATTTTTCACTTCCCTTATATCGACTTCTTTCTTTACTGTTTTCTCTCTCGCCCATTTTCCTATTATTTTCCCAATGCGATTTTTTTCTCTTCTCATAGAATTTTTCTGCTTCTTGCTATTCCCTATTAGTGTTTCTCTGCCTATTTTCTTCCTTGCACTTTCCTATTTTTATTCCTTTTCTAGTTTTTCCCCTCTCGACTTTTATGAGGCTTGCTTCCACTTCTGTTCTACATTCTCCCTTTTTATTTGTTCTTGATGTCAGTACGCATTGTTTCTTGGAACGTTAAAGGTATAAATTCGCCCATAAAGAGGCAAAAGATACTTTCTCATTTAGCTAAATTCAATGTTGACATTGCCTTTTTACAGGAAACCCATCTATCTGATAGTGAGGCTGCTAAGCTCCAAAGAGGTTGGGTGGGTAAGGTTTTTTCCGCCCCTGGTGATGGCAAAAGAAATGGTGTTGTTTTGTTAATTCGGAAATCTTTTACTCATTCAGTGTTGCACTCTGACTTTGACCCTGAGGGCAGATGGTTATTTGTCAAACTTTCTTCTAAAGGTGTCCCTTTTTCTTTGCTCAATGTCTATGCCCCTGCAGGTGGAAGTCCCATTTTCTGGAGTGCATTTGCCTCTCGCATCACTGATTGTATTGATGATAATTTCATTTTAGCAGGTGACTGTAACCTACCATTGGACCTCTTTTTGGATAGACGTTCCAAATCTCTGTTTGTTCCTAATAAATCCCATAAGCTTTTTACTCACGCCATCTCCCAACACAAATTAATTGATGCTTGGCGACTTTGTCACCCAACCGACACAGAATTTACGTTCTATTCTCCGGTCCATCATTCTCAATCCCGCATTGACTATATCTTTCTCTCCCACCATATCTCCCAATCCCTCACCCAAGCGGAGATTGGTCCCATTGTATTCTCCGATCACGCTCCAGTCCTGATCAACATTGATTTTTTACCTAAATCCATTGGTCCTAAAAGGTGGCGATTCAATAATACCCTTCTTCTTGATCCCAAATTTACTGCCTCCTTTATTGAATTTACTAATGAATTTTTTGTTATTAATGATACTCCCTCCTTACCCACTCACACTGTCTGGGACGCTTACAAAGCAGCAGCCAGAGACTTTATCCTCAGACATGTTGCGGCAAAACGTAAACTTGCTCGTCAACGTACTAATGATCTTTTGTCTCAGATTAAAACCCTAGAGCATTCCTTTTATACCTCTCACACTCAGGAAAGTTTGACAGCTCTTATTACTGCGAAAATGAACTATAACAAACAGTCTACTGATGACGCTTCACTGTACCTCCTGAAATCCAGTTCGAAATTTTATGGTGGTAAAAATAAGGCGGGGAAGGTTCTTGCTAATTATTTAAAAGTCAAACAAAACAAATTGAATGTTGAGTCTGTTTTTGATGTTAATTCAATATTGCAACATAAAGATGCTGACATCCTGGAGGTATTCTCTCACTTCTACTCTACACTTTACTCTTCCGGCACTCAACCCTCTGATCACTCTATTTCCGCTTTCTTTTCCAGCATTCATCCTCCTCCCAACTTTCCTGTTGACCTGGCCTCCCTTGAAACTCCCCTTACCATTCGCGAACTCCGCACTGCACTTCATTCACTTAAAAAAGATAAGGCTCCTGGCCCAGATGGCTTTACCGTCGAATTTTATCAACACTTTGCCAATCTTTTACTACCCAAATTATTTCGCCTTCTTGATTCCTTCAAGACCAGCGATGCCTCCTTGGGCACTTTTTCAGATGCTTATATCTGCATTATACCAAAGGAGGGCAAAGATCCCCAACATTGCAAGAACTATAGACCGATCTCCCTTGTCAACATTGACTACAAAATATACGCTAAATCTTTAGCCATTAGACTAGATCCTTTTCTCCCAGATCTCCTTGGCCCTGAACAATCCGGATTTGTTAAGGGCCGTTTCATTTCCGATAACCCCAGACTCCTCTTTAATGTTTTATCTAAGTCGTCACGCTTTAATAGTTGCCTGGCCGCAATCGCTTTGGATGCCGAGAAGGCATTCGACAGGGTAGAATAGTCATTTCTTTTCTCTGCGTTAAAATGGTTTGGGTTTGGCCCTAACTTCATTTCCCTCATCTCCTTTCTTTATGCAAATCCTAGAGCAGCGATCTGTGCCAATGGTCTCATTTCCTCATTTTTTGGCCTTGGTAGAGGCGTTAGAAAAGGCTGTCCTCTTTCCCCCTTTCTTTTTAATCTTGCCCTGGAACCTTTCTTATCTAAGATACGTCAAAACCCGAGCATTCATGGCTTCCCTCTTGCTCACTCGCAAATTAAGTTAGCTGCCTACGCAGATGACGTTTTACTTTTCATTTCAAATCCGTCTGTCTCCATCCCGGCCATCCTTGCTGAAGTTCATACATATTCCCAGCTTTCTGGCTATAAGCTAAATAGCGATAAATGTGAAATCCTACCTCTCACCAAATTCACCTTTAAACCCGATTTTGCTGCATCTACTTTCACTTGGAGTCCATCTCATATCAAATACCTCGGCTTACACATTACTCCTTCTGCTTCAGATACTATCTCGTTATGCCTTACTAAATGCACTCAAAAGTTGTCTGACCTCACCTCTAGACGGCACCCCCTATACCTTTCTTGGTGGGGCCGCCTCGACACCATCAAGATGATGCTTTCCCCTATCGTCCTTTATATCATTTCTAATATACCGATTTCCATCCCTGCCAAATTTTTCACTAAAATCAATTCCACGCTCTCCTCATTTTTATGGTCTGGGAAGAAGCCGCAAATCGGAGGGCGGAGTTAACTTCCCACATTTTCCTGCTTATCATAAAGCCTTCCTCCTGAAACAGGCTGCCATCTGGCTTAAGGATCCTGTTGACCCTCTTCCTCTTTGGGCTGAACTCAAACGCCTTTCTCTTTCTCCCTTTTCCTTTGCTGAGTATCTCTCCTTTTCCCGTAAGCCCCAATTCTTATCCACTCCAATTCACAAATATACTGCGAAATTACTTTTAGCCACTAATCCGGTTCCTCCCTCTTCCACTACAGAACTTCTCGCCACCACGATTTGGTATAATAACAGCATTCTTATCAAATTGAAACCCTTTTATTGGAAAACTTGGAGACAGCGTGGTTTAATCTGGGTCTCCCAACTTTTCACTGGATCTGTCTTCACACCTTTTCCAATTCTTAGTCGACTCTTCTCTCTCCCTCCCTCCTTTGTTCACAAATACATCTTACTCAAGAATGCAGTTATGTCTGCATATGACTCCCTTTCTCACTCTAATTCGATTGCGATTTCTCCTACTCCCATTTCTTCTCTGCACACCCAATTACGCTCCAACCCATCAGCGTCCTCCGTATACCATTCCTTTCACAATCCTCCATCACCTAGGCCTAAAACCAAAGTTGAAGAGCAATGGGAATCTGATCTTGCTGTCTCCTGGCCCACATCCTTGTGGGATAAAATATGGACTAAACTTCGCAAGTCCTCCAGGGCAGCCTCTCTCACACAAACACTTTTTTTCCTTTACAATCGACTTCTTTACACGCCGTCTCTCCTTCATAAACGATTCCCTTTGACTCCGGATCTCTGCTGGTCCTGCTCCGCCCCTAACGCCACACTTTTTCATATGCTTTTCATGTGTCCTCTCACGCACGCTTTCTGGACTCAAGTCTGGAACCAAATCAATTCTATCTTCAAGACCTCCATCCCCTTTTCTATCACTGACATTTTCCTTGGCTCACTTTCCTCCTCCTGGATTGATGTTGAAGCAAATGTTCATATTATTGATTTGTTATTAGCTGTTGCGTTTCAGCAAATTACTGTTAACTGGAAAGACTCCAAGGGCATTACTTTTAAAGCTTGGTGGTTCAATGTATGTTATAATCATAGACTGGATACTGCATTTGTTTATCCCATTACCCTAGCCCCGAAAAGACTTGCGTTATGGCTCCCCATTACCCTTTACCTGGATGCTTGTGCTCAACGGTCCTTTCATTTACCCCCAATTCAGCAAGAAGTTTCGAAACCCCCATGAATAACCTTTTGTTCCTTTTTTTTTTTTTCACTAATATTCATTTATCCGCATATTTGTGCATTGCTTCTCATGTTATATAGCCTCATTGAATGAAATTTTTAAATTTTTAAATTTTTAGCCTCCTTGCTATTTCCTTTCCCTTTTTTCTTTTTCCCATCTTCCCTTTCTTCTTTCCCCTTCCCCTATTTTATTTTATGACATTTTTTATGATGTCCTAAGTTATTATCCATGCTGTTCCTGCTGTTTTCACTTTGTTTTTTGTAATACGATTATTTGTTCATCTTAATAAACTTCTATTTGAACTGAAGAAATGCTTACAAGAAATATTAAATGTGCTCTTCTGCATTCAAATGTGTGTTTTTGGTAACCCTGGGCGGGCGGCTACGCTCCGTGCACGGAGTGTGCGTAGTGCCGGCTTCTACGCATTTTGCGTAGCAGGCGTAGAATCCGGCACTACGCACGCGCCGCAGACGGAGCGTAGCTGGCCGCCACCCGCCTCCCTCCCGCCCTCCCTAAATACTTTAAATTAATAGTGTAAAAGAATTAAAACGCACTTACCTTGCCCGCCGCTGCCCGCCGCGTCCCCGGGGCTCGCTATCTTCATGGCTGCCGTCTTGTGTATCTAATGCGCATGCGCGAGCGGCCGCGCATGCGCATTTCTCACGAGAAATGCGCATGCGCGGTCGCCCGCGCATGCGCATTAGTACACAAGACGGCAGCCATGAAGATAGCGAGCCCCGGGGACGCGGCGGGCAGCGGCGGGCAAGGTAAGTGCGTTTTAATTCTTTTCCACTTTTAATTTAAAGTATTTAGGGAGGGCGGGAGGGAGGCCTGCGGTGCGTAGTGGGGCTACGCGGAGTGCGGAGGTGGGCATAGTTTCTCGCCCACTTCACGTAGCTCCGCGAAGCCCCACTACGCCCACTACGCCCAGGGTTAGATTTTGGTTTGCAAATCCATGAGGAATCTCTGGAGTAGACAAATGTATTTAAAAAGAGTATTTAGAGATAGAAATACCCACTGTTAGGGGTATAGTGTGGCTTTTAGAAGTGCTGTTGTATTAATTGCGTGCATATGATGACACATAAATTAGTGAATGCAGAGTTTCAAGTTGTTTAGAAACACTCTTTTGCCTTCATCTGTAAAGTGAACACCTTCTCTCCTGTATTTTCCATGCATGTTGAAGCGCAGGTTATCATTGTAGACAGAGCCCATGTTATGGTCTCGCAGGAATGCTGAAACAGTTTTATTAACATGTTTCCTGGGTTTTTCTATCTGTGGACAAAATTCAGAAGACCGGTACCATTTCTGCCTAAAGCATATGTTACAAAAACATCAAAGCAGTGTGAGGGAAAAGTTGCATTAATTTTTCAAAGGTATTCTTTATTAGGATTTTTAGTCCTACTTCACTCAGTGTGTCCAGGTCAGTGTCACCACAGTGCAAAATCATGAGGTCTGGATGTTGATTCTCCATAATGCTGTCAAACAGTGGAAGCAACTGATGTCACTTTAACCCTCTCTGGTCAAACCAATTATTATCCTTAGTAGGCAAACCTAGGCCTAGATGTAGGTAATTCCCATTTACAGACTCTTAAATACCGAATTTTACCGAATCGGTATTTAAGAATCTGTAAATGGGAAGGGGGCAGATGTAGGTAATTCTGATTTCAGGAATACCGAATCTGTAAGATTCGGTATTTACCGATTTGGTAAATACCGAATCGGTATTGCCCATTGATTCCTATGGGCCTTGAAGCCCATAGGAATCAATGGGCAATACCGATTCGGTATTTACCGAATCGGTAAATACCGAATCCTGCACGGGTGCAGGGGGTGTCACTTTGACACCCTCTAGCACCCCAAGTACAGGCTTGTGTGACATGTGGCACACATACATGCCCTAAGGGCATGTCTGTGTGTCACATTGCACAGGTGTGCATGCACAGATGTGCATGCACACCTGAATTTGGTATTTTACCACACAAGAGGATTGTGTGGTAAAATACCGACTCTTAAGGGCCTGTGGCACTCTCAGGAGTGGGACAAAAGGGGGTGGTGATGGACGGAGCATCTGAACCAATCAAACACTCACACCCAGTCAACAGATCTGGGTTTAATCCATCTCCGTTCTTTAGCCCACTCTGCCACCCCAGTTCAGACCTGGCCATATGCAAATCAGTCTGACCCTGTGCCTCATGGGAACAGTCCAGCCCGAACTGCCAAGCCATGCCTTCCCTGGACCGGAAACAAGCTTCCTAGGACCGGTTTCTGGCATTCCAGCCGTCTTCAGCCAGGCTTGCTTGAATCCAGTGGCAAAGTGAGCAAGGGTCTCACGTCTGAGCATACCCTGCCAACTTATGGCGAACAAAGCGGTACAAAAGGGTGTGGTGATGGACGGAGCATCTGAACCAATTAAACACTCATCCCCAGTCAACAGATCTGGGTTTAATCCATCACCGTTCTTTAGCCCACTCTGCCACCCCAGTTCAGACATGGCCATATGCAAATCAGTCTGACCCTGTGCCTCATTGGAACAGTCCATCCCAAACTGCCAAGCCATGCCTTCCCTGGACCGGAAACAAGCTTCCTAGGACCGGTTTCTGGCATTCCAGCCGTCTTCAGCCAGGCTTGCTTGAATCCAGTGGCAAAGTGAGCAAGGGACTCACGTCTGAGCATACGCTGCCAACTTATGGCGAACAAAGCGGTGCAAAAGGGGGTGGTGATGGACGGAGCATCTGAACCAATCAAACACTCACACCCAGTCAACAGATCTGGGTTTAATCCATCACCGTTCTTTAGCCCACTCTGCCACCCCAGTTCAGATATGGCCATATGCAAATCAGTCTGACCCTGTGCCTCATGGGAACAGTCCAGCCCGAACTGCCAAGCCATGCCTTCCCTGGACTGGAAACAATCTTCCTAGGACCGGTTTCTGGCATTCCAGCCGTCTTCAGCCAGGCTTGCTTGAATCCAGTGGCAAAGTGAGCAAGGGACTCACGTCTGAGCATACCCTGCCCACTTATGGCGAACAAAGCGGTACAAAAGGGGGTGGTGATGGATGGAACATCTGAACCAATCAAACACTCATACCCAGTCAACAGATCTGGGTTTAATCCATCACCGTTCTTTAGCCCACTCTGCCACCCCAGTTCAGACATGGCCATATGCAAATCAATCTGACCCTGTGCCTCATGGGAACAGTCCAGCCCGAACTGCCAAGCCATGCCTTGACTGGACCGGAAACAAGCTTCCTAGGACCGGTTTCTGGCATTCCAGCCGTCTTCAGCCAGGCTTGCTTGAATCCAGTGGCAAAGTGAGCAAGGGACTCACATCTGAGCATACCCTGCCAACTTATGGCGAACAAAGCGGTGCAAAAGGGGGTGGTGATGGACGGAGCATCTGAACCAATCAAACACTCACACCCAGTCAACAGATCTGGGTTTAATCCATCACCGTTCTTTAGCTCACTCTGCCACCCCAGTTCAGACATGGCCATATGCAAATCAGTCTGACCCTGTGCCTCATGGGAACAGTCCAGCCCGAACTGCCAAGCCATGCCTTCCCTGGACCGGAAACAAGCTTCCTAGGACCGGTTTCTGGCATTCCAGCCGTCTTCAGTTAAGCTTGCTTGAATCCAGTGCCAAAGTGAGCAAGGGACTCACGTCTGAGCATACCCTGCCAACTTATGGCGAACAAAGCGGTACAAAAGGGGGTGGTGATGGACGGAGCATCTGAACCAATCAAACACTCACACCCAGTCAACAGATCTGGGTTTAATCCATCACCGTTCTTTAGCCCACTCTGCCACCCCAGTTCAGACATGGCCATATGCAAATCAGTCTGACCCTGTGCCTCATGGGAACAGTCCAGCCCGAACTGCCAAGCCTGTCTTCCCTGGACCGGAAACAAGCTTCCTAGGACCGGTTTCTGGCATTCCAGCCGTCTTCAGCCAGGCTTGCTTGAATCCAGTGGCAAAGTGAGCAAGGGACTCACGTCTGAGCATACCCTGCCAACTTATGGCGAACAAAGCGGTACAAAAGGGGGTGGATGAATAGGAGTGCCGTCTCTGTACTATGTCCAGATCTAAAACCATTCTGTGTCGGGTCCAAAAGATGTGCAGATGCCAGATGGTTTGTTAAGATGTTGTTAACATGGGCCTCTGTAATCTTTGCCACCCAAGGAAGGAGGGAGATAGGTCGATAACTCTCCGGCTTCAATGGATCCAATCCAGGCTTCTTTATGATAGGCATGACACAGGCAGCCTTCCAACTAGGTGGAACTGAACCGATGGTAAGGGATTGCTCCACTAGATGACGAATAGGAGGAAGGCAGAAGAATGCCGAGTCCATGAACTGGGCAGGTCTCAAAGGGTCGTCCGGAGAGCCAGACTTGACCTTGGCCGCTAGGAGATTAAACTCCTGCTCCAATGGTATGGAGAGAGAGGCCAAACACTGTGAAGTACGCAATGTCAAGGTCGTACTATCAGGGTCCACTTTGGGAAAAGAGCGGTAGATGGCATTTACTTTTTCCACAAAGAAGCTGGCTAACGACTCACAGTGGGCAAGGGAACCGATCTCCGTAATAGGAAGTCTGTTCACTGTGAGCTCCTTCAAGATTTTAAAAACCAGTTTGGACGGGTTAGAGCTCGCCTGGAACTCCCGTGCATAGTAATCAGCACGGGCCTGGCAGACAGCTCTATGGTATAACTTTACCTTAGTCAGATAACCTACTTTCAGATCTTTATTGTAGTTCTTCCTCCATGCTCTTTCGGCTTGTCGGCAGGTAGCTTTAATACACCTGAGCGCCTCTGTGTACCAGGGATTAGGCTGAGAATGTCGATTCCTACTCCAGCCGGCTGGGATTAATGCGTCAAGGGCTTTGACAATCCAAGCGCAAAAGATGGTATAGCCGGTTGCTACGTCATCTGTATGAGCCAGCGGTGTAGTGAAAACGGTGGAAATCCTCTAATTTGAGCTTTTTCCAGGGCCGCCTGAAAGATGTTTTACCAGGCTTCCCAATAGATTGTGTCACCATTGTGACAGAAAGTTCAATGAGGTGATGATCACTCCATCCCATGGGTCTAGGGGGTGAAACCTCGACCAGTTGCAAGTTAGTAAAGACCGGATCGAGGATATGGCCTCCCTCATGAGTCGGATGACGAATCAGTTGGAGTAGTTGTACTGCTTCAAGATCGTCCAGCAGACCTCTAACCGCCGGTAACTCCATGGCATCAAAGTGTATATTAAGATCGCCGACGATGGTAATGTTGGAGGAGAACAACGAGAGAGAGCTTACCAGCTCAGGAAGGGCTTTCCTGAAGGCACTGTCACTCCCCGGAGGGCGGTAGATCAAAAGACCTGACAATGTATGATGTTGACTAAAACCGATGGAAAAATGGGCACACTCAGCACCGGCCAAATTCATGGGCTTCCAGGTGCAGGTGAAGCAGGTTTTAAAAGCCACGGCTATGCCTCCACCTCTCCCCTTGCGGTTTAAAGTATGAATTGCATAACCCGGAGGAAGGGCCAGATTAATAATGGCCGTATCCTCATCACCCAGCCAGGTCTCCGTCATAAAGAAAACATCAGGGCTTTCCAAGGAGATAAGTTCATATATATCGCAATGATGTTTCGACAGGGATCTAATATTGAGATGCCACAATTTGGCAGCACTGGGGGGGGGAGGTTCCTTCTTACAATGCGATATTGCCTGGCTAGGGGCCATCGTAGGTGCCGATAGTTCCCACCAACCACATGAACAGGTATGAGGACCGCACAGAGGATGCTGAGCCGAGTGCGAGCAAGGGGGCAAACATCATTTGATCAGATGGAGAGCCTGGCTGGAATATTAACGGATCATACCAGCGGCACGATAGAGTCCTGCCCCGTCCTGCGTCTCCCTTGCGCGGACGAGCGCAGACGGGCAGGACTCTGGCACGACTCCGGCACAGCGAAGGCGTCACAACTGCGCGTCCCGCTGCGCGGGAGGGGACGACTTTAAATAGGCGCTCCCTGGAACAAAACGAGCGTAAGAACGCTCCAAGATGGCGCCCGCCGGTCTTGCCAGAGCCCAAAGCAAGATGGCGCTGGAAAACAGAGCCCTGAACTTCCCACGGGACCCAGGACCCACCAAACGGTGGTGCAAACTCCTTCATGTGCGGTGAGTGGAGGGGGGAGATAAAGCCCAGCCCGGTCCGCTAAAAGCAAGGGAAACGTGCAAATGAAATGAACACAAATAATAAAACAGGGAAATTTAAAAATAGCAAAGCGCCAGCAGCAGCGCGCTATCAGCAATGCAATACCTGTATGAGAACGCAGGCATCAAAGGGTCCGCCTTAAATAGGCGCTCCCTGGAAGAAAACAAGCGTAAGAACGCTCCAAGATGGCGCCCGCCGGTCTTGCCAGAGCCCAAAGCAAGATGGCGCTGGAAAACGGAGCCCCGAACCTCCCAAGGGACCCAGGACCCACCAAACGGTGGTGCAAACTCCTTTATGTGCGGTGAGTGGAGGGGGGAGATAAAGCCCAGCCCGGTCCGCTAAAAGCAAGGGAAACGTGCAATTGAAATGAACACAAATAATAAAACAGGGAAATTTAAAAATAGCAAAGCGCCAGCAGCAGCGTGCTATCAGCAATGCAATACCTGTATGAGGAATTAGCATTTAAAAAAAACCTTGCAAATTCACTGAAAAAAACATAGGTTTCAGGCCTTATATAGTTAGGTATTAACATTTAAAAAACCTTGCAAATTGACTGAAAAAACCATAGGATTCAGGCCTTATATAGTTAGGAATTAGCATTTAAAAAACCTTTGAAATTCACTGAAAAAACCATAGGTTTCAGGCCTTATATAGTTAGGAATCAGCATTTAAAAAACCTTTGAAATTCACTAAAAAAACATAGGTTTCAGGCCTTATATAGTTAGGAATTAGCATTTAAAAAAACCTTTGAAATTCACTGAAAAAACATAGGTTTCAGGAGTTATATAGTTAGGAATTAGTTTTTATAAAACCTTTGAAATTCACTCCAAAAACTATAAGTTTTAGTGGTGTTATAGTTAGCTGGACATTTTACTCATACAAAACCATTGAAATTTCTCATATATAGTTAGTTGTACTAACTATATTTCGCGCACCCGCAATCCACTGCTGATGATGTCACATATTAGATCATTCATGACATGGTCAGTGACATCACTGATGACATCTCAAATGACATCACTGATGACATCACTGATGACATAATCCACGTGACAATCACATACACCTTTTCATACACTATTACAATTTTTCATCACTCTTTGTAAAATACAGAGTATCATATTTAAATCCATTGTCACAGCAATACAAGTATCTAAAAATCCACTCAGTGATTCATAGATGTATACACACATCTAATCACTTACCTATGGATTCACTGATACATGCTGTCAATGAATAATAGAACACTATCAAAAATACTTATACATCTATATCGACATTAAACAACAGCACGCATCCTATTCACATATGAAGTCATCCTACTCACTTATGCAAACAATGGATCATACTTACAAAATTACTTAACAAAACACTTATACAAACACCACTTCTTCTATTCATTTAGATAGTAAGTCATACTTAGTGAATTATAAAATCATTATTACAAGTATACAGCTATCCATACAGTCACTCACACAATCATTGTGTCTTATGTATACTTATTTATATACAACAACTGACACATACACTGCCTTTTATTTTTCTAGTTTGTTGGACCTGTACCTTTGAGAAATATATTTGCTCATCACCACACCCATAAAGAGATTCCCTCACCCAAACTGTTAGAACATGTAGTTTTAACTTCATATATCTACTGAATCAACTATTCACACATCTTTGGACAGTCACACACCCCCCACCGAACCACACACACTTTCACACTCCCATACAAATACTCAGTTAACTAATCAATAACTAATATAGACTTTCACATAGCTAGTAACCAACTGTAGAATCAGTTTACACAACAACTGACAAAGTGATACAGATATTCACACAGTTTAGTCACTATCCACTATATTTAGTGAGACATTATAAATTGGTCAAGGAAACAGTCAATTACACTGCTACTAAATCCTCCATCCAAATATTTATTAATATATATCCACTCATTCTTCAATGCAAATTGCTATATATATAATGCATATTTAAATAACGAAGCAAACCACATGCTAATTCCTAACTATATAAGGCCTGAAACCTATAGTTTTTTCAGTGTTTTAAAAAAATAAAAATTGATTGGTTAACTGGCTTATTAAGTGTATCTTAGTGAATACATATATTAGAGAGTAATGTTTAAATATTTAAATATATGCATGAGTGATGTAATATGTGACGTCATCAGCAGTGCATTGCAAACGTGCAAGTTATAGTGAGTCCAACTAACTATAACGTGGGAATTTCAATGGTTTTATGCGAGTAAACTTTCCAGCTAACTATAACTGGTGTGAAACCTATTGTTTTTTCAGTGAATTTCAAAGGTTTTTTAAATGCTAATTCCTAACTATAACTGGTGTGTAACCTATGGTTTTTTCAGTGAATATATATATATATATATATATATATATATATAAAATTTCTATGGCAAAATGAAACCCCTCATTTTGTTCCTTTTCAAATTAAATGTATTAAGTGTTACCACTTTATTCCAATCAAGATGACTTCAGGTGTGCCATACTTTTGTCATAAGTAAGACTGTTAACGTTTTAGTTGTTCTTTAGAACACTCTGGGACATTCTGTCATTGGGCTATAGTTGGGCTACATCTGGCTGATATTTGGGCTACATTTGGGCACTTTTGTCTCTGGTGGCCATCTTGGGAGACTGCATATCAGAATTTTTTTAATGAAATATAAGAGGATTTGAGAAGACACTCAAAATGTGCCCTAATTTTTCTTTCTTCAGCACTAATCATAATTTCTATGGCAAAATGAACCCCCTCATTTTGTTCCTTTGCAAATTAAATGTTTTAAGTGTTAACACTTTGTTGCAATCAAGATGACTTCAGGTGTGCCATACTTTTGTCATAAGTAAGACTGTTAGCGCTCTAGTTGTTCTTTAGAACACTCTGGGACATTCTGTCATTGGGCTATAGTTGGGCTACATCTGGCTACATCTGGCTGATATTTGGGCTACATTTGTTTTTTTTTGTCTCTGGTGGCCATCTTTGGGCTACATTGGGCTACATTGGGCTACATTTGGGCTCTAACATATATATAGCCCAATTTAGCCCAATATATATTTTTTCAAAGTTAATTTTCGTAAAAACCACTGGAGCACATATCTTGAGACATAGCAAAGGCACATCGGGCTACCAGTCCCTACAATTTTGCCAGGTTTGGTGGAAAACCATTCAGCCGTTCGGGCTAAAAGTGAGTCCAACCGCCCTATGGAAATTAACATGCGGAAAACATGTTTTGGGACCCCCCTTTTATCTCGACCCCCACTTGACGAATCGCACCCAAACTTTCAGGGAAGGAGCGGAGCACCGCGAGGCAAAGTTAAGGAAAATTTCAGGAAGATTCCTCAACCGGCGCCAAAGTTATTCCCAATAGAATGTTGCGATTTCCCTCTGGAAAACAATCCTAACTATATATACCTACTGGCTATCGCCAGTAGGTAATATATATATATATAAACCTTTTTAACTTGGTTCTATGAGTGTGTTTACCTATCATTTTTTGATACTCTTCTGGGGTAGACTACATGTATTTCCTGGGTTCTACCAGTATTTTGAGTATTTTGATTGTGTCCTTTTTTGTCTTTGCCTTCAAGATGAATGTTAGGAGTGTGGGTCCTCCTGGATCTTTAATGCATTAATTGCCCATCTAGGGCTTGATTGATGGTGCATATGATCACGTATTTGAGATTGTGCGGGGGGAAGGGGTTTATACAGCAGATGTATTGGGAGGACGAGTACATCTATATATAATTTTTCCCTTCCTTTAGAGAATACTGTTTATGGATTTATCCTTATTTATTTTATACTGGTGATAACAGTGAGTAACTGTGTATCCTTATATTTGTGTACTGCTAGCCATGCCCATCCAGGGCTTTATTTTGTATTTATGTCTTGATGGAGTATGATTTGAGACATTCCAAGATGGCGCTTACCCTTACTGTGTTTCCTTCCCCGCTCCATAGGCTAGTCCTATGTTTATGGTTTTGAACCGGATGTGGGAATATATGGTGGACGCCTCTGTCGGTTCGGTAAACTTCGAGGAAGGTTCCGACCGAAACGCGTCAGTGTGCTGTGAGATAATAAACTTTTTTGAATTGACACCCCTGCGAGTGCTTCCTTCGTCCTGCGGGTGATTGCCGCGTTGGGAGGCAGAGCGGTACTGGTTTTGCGAGTGCACCCTCGCAACGGGAGCACCCGCCTGTGAGTGCTACGCTTTGGTGCTTTTTGAGCTTCAATATATATATATATATATATATATATTCACTGAAAAAACCATAGGTTAGAGACCATATATAGTTAGGAATTAGCATTTAAAAAACCTTGAAAATTCACTGAAAAAACCATAGGTTATAGACCATATATAGTTAGGAATTAGCATTTAAAAAACCTTATTTTACTCACACAAAACCATTGAAATTCCATATATAGTTAGTTGCACTAACTATATATCGCGCACCCGCAATCCACTGCTGATGATGTCACATATTACATCATTCATGACATGGTCAGTGACATCACTGATGACATCACTGATGACATCTCAAATGACATCACTGATGACATCACTGATGACATCTCAAATGACATCACTGATGACATCACTGATGACATCATCCAGTGACTGTGTGTTTCTGTAAAGTTTAAATATGTTTGATTTATTGAAGAATGAGTGGATGTATAAGTGTCTGGATGAAGGATTTAGTAGGTGCGTGACTGACTGTATGAGTGAGTGAATAAATGTGTCGTACTAAATGCATGGGTTAGTGACTAAACTGTCTGAATATGTGCATCAGTATGTCTGTTGTGATGTAAACTGCTGCATGTGTTGATCATTAGCTATACGAGAGGTTATATGTGTTATTGATTGGTTGCCCAAGTATTTGTATGGGAGATTGAGTTTGTGTGGGGGTGGCTGGGAGGTGTGTGACTCTGTGCATAGATGTGTGAGCAGTTGATTCACTAGGTGTATGAGTTCAAGAGTGCTTGTGGAAACAGTTACATGGGTGGTTGACTGTGTGCATGAGTGTATTGATGAGTGAATGGATATCTCAATCCTACATGTCATAGTAAGTACATATGTAAAACACAGTACATGTGAGAGTTGGCATATATAAATAACTGTGCATGAGAGCCACTGAATGTGTGAGTGGCTGTATGGATCATTGTGAACTTGTATCAGGGATTGTATAAGAGAGTAAATATTTGTTAGTATATGTTTCAATAAGTAAGGTGTGTATAACTATATAGTTTGAATAAGTAATGTGTATATCTGTATAGTTGAGGGAATGGAGGTGAGATTGTTTCTTTGCATGACTGACTAGGTGTGTGAGTAACTCCATGGATGAGTGACAGTGTGTGAGTGTCTGTATACACTGAGTGTATCTAAGGTTATATTAGAGTCTGAAGAGGTTTATCGTATTAGCACAAGAATGATGTCAAATGAGATGTCATCAGTGATGTCATCAGTGATGTCATTTGAGATGTCATCAGTGATGTCATCAGTGATGTCACTGACCATGTCATGAATGATGTAATATGTGACATCATCAGCAGTGGATTGCGGGTGCGCGATATATAGTTAGTGCAACTAACTATATATGGAATTTCAATGGTTTTGTGTGAGGAAAATAAGGTTTTTTAAATGCTAATTCCTAACTATATATGGTCTATAACCTATGGTTTTTTCAGTGATTTTTAAGGTTTTTTAAATGCTAATTCCTAACTATATATGGTCTCTAACCTATGGTTTTTTCAGTGAATTTCAATGGTTTTTTAATAGCAAATATCATAAGCTGTCGAATGTCAAGTACATGGTAAGTAAAAACATTTTCGTGTTTATGCACACTGATCTGCTTTGAATGCTGCCCCCCCCTCCCCCTCATTTCTATTAGGAGTACTCTCTCTTTGCAGATAGTGAAGGGTAGTTAACGCAGGCCTTTGCCCCCGTTGTAATCCGTCGTGCCTGCTTCTCTCTCCATTTGATTGATTGTTATCCAAGCATTTACTGTTTTAGAATTTGTTCTCTTTGGTTCATTCTCTATTTACAAACAAGCACAGAGTCGCAATACTCTGTTTAGTCTTTGCAGATAGTGAACAATCGTGTAAAAAAACAAAAGGAATCGAGCAAAATCAGTAGGCCACTAATGGGATCTCTTTTTGACCTCGCTAAAATAGAAACATTAGGAACAACCCCTCATGAGACATACGAAACTAGTGAGATGAACTGAGCTCCACACCATGATGGCTGCAAGACAGCTCGCTCCGCCACCCACCCCGCCCAAAATAACGATAAACTCTATGCAAATATTACAAATATATACAACACACCAGCAAAGTAACAGGGTAAAACATTTTATTAAATAACTATTTACATAACTATTTTATACTTTTTGTTGCCCGATCCGGCTAGCTCAATCGATCGAGCATGAAACTCATGCACTCTGATAGTTCAAAGTTTTGAGGAGTGCTTGTAACACTGTCTGAAGCCTATTTGCACTTGCTACAGCTTCACTATTCTCAATGTAAGTGGGGGCTGTTTGAGGACGTGACTGCATTTGAAAACAATGTGATGCGGTGCCACCCTGAACCGCTTGACGGAGGCCCCCGAGGGACGGTGTGATGGCGCGGACTCGGAGGGGGCGCTTGGCTCCGGCCCCCTCCCCAAGTCGTGTTGCCCTGGTGCGGCCTGAGATCGCCCCCGACATAGGTGGTCGGCTCCCGGGGTCAAGCGGAACTTTTTGCCTTTTGGTGACATTCTTGACCTTGTCCCACAATCCGATTCACCTAAAGACACGCTGTAGTGGGGCGCCCCTTTACCGTTTCAGTTGCCATTCCGCCCGCTTTTGCTACACTGTGCCTCTTCCGTTATTCAGCTGTTTACCGCCCGCTCTTTCGACTACAGCGTCTCGCTCACCATGTACTTGAGTTGCTCCCGCTCTTGCGGTGCAGCGATAGGCGGCTGCCACAGGACTCTCAAAATGGCGGCCGGCTCTTCAGATTTGGGCGTGGTCCACTAAAATGGCCCTGCGACACCTTGGAACTCGGACGCTTGTCTGCTAGAGCTTGGGCTCCATACTCGAAAGCGTCCCCTCAGCCTTGAAGATTCTACAAAAGTCTTGGGGGCCCCCGACTCCCGCAGGCTTCTGGTGGGGAGCGGCTGCCATGATTGCTCGTGGAATGGCCACGACGGAGCTACGAGATGGTGGTGCTCTCATGCTGACGCCAGCTTCAGTCTGAAACATCCAGAAACACTGTAGACTACCAATTCGATCAGTTCCGGTAGCGCCCCAACGTGACCCGGTAGAGAAGAACTTGCCCTCCCCTCTTTGACTGATGGTTCTTGTTGCCTGTCCCTTCTGTTGTCATTTAACAGAACTATTTAGCCTGCTGAAAGGGGTTGTGTTCCAACCGCTGGTTGGTGGAGACATTTTGACTATATTCTGGACCTGCGTTGTCGCGTAATGCGTCATATGACGCGCTGCGTTAGCGCATCCAGAAGTGCTCCGGTGCGCGAAGCGCAGCTTCCCGAAAGCGATCCGGGGCGCGGCACGCAGCGCGTAACGTAAGCATAACAGGTCATGTGACTTGTTAATAAAACTTTTCATTGGTTCATTTTACTTTTCTTATTCTAATGATGAAAGGCTTGGTCATATGACCTAAAAATTACTCTTTTTATTACTTTCGTAATTTACAACAAGGGGTGGTGATGGACAGAGTCTCTGAATTAAGCAGAATACTCTCACCCAGTCAAGAGACGCTTTTTATTACTTTCGAACATTACTTTTTTCTTAAACATATGTTATAATGTTCCAGGCTAATGTACTTTCCCGGAAAATTTACAACTGTCCTGCAAGTAAAATATATTCCTTTTTCGAGAAAAAGGGCGTTTCTTCGTCCCATGACGGAGCCGTTGAGCAAAAGAGGCTCGGCCTGCTGTCTTAGTCGCCGATACGCCTGAATATCAGATTCTTATCGATCACTTTATGTTGCAGGAGTAGAGCTACCAGTCCCTACAATTTTGCCAAGTTTCGTGCAAATCCATTCAGCCGTTCGATTATTATTATTATTTTTTTTTTTGCCCCGCGGGGCCCTTTTAAAACCTCCACATCAAACCTAAGAGGTCAAGGAGGATCTACTATGCCCCCTTATGGTCATTTGCCCCTTCGCTTTGGCCTCCTCTTGTCTCTCGATCCTACCGAGAGACAAGATGGCGGCCGCTACGGACTGTTTGCAATGTTTACAGACGCCGGAGAACCAATCAGCTTCGCAAACCTCCGTTACGCGAAGCGGAGCGCTGTTACAGATATATATCTTTTTTTGAACGTTAATTTCTCAAAATCCACTGGAGCACATATATTGAGACCTAGCAAAGGCACATCGGGCTACCAGTCCCTAATATTTTACCAAGTTTCGTGCAAATCCATTCAGCCGTTCGATTATTATTATTATTTTTTTTTTTTGCCCCGCGGGGCCCTTTTAAAACCTCCACATCAAACCTAGTGGGGCAGCGAGGATCTACTATGCCCCCTTATGGTCATTTGCCCCTTCGCTTTGGCCTCCTCTTGTCTCTCGATCCTACCGAGAGACAAGATGGCGGCCGCTACGGACTGTTTGGAATGTTCACAGACGCCGGAGAACCAATCAGCTTCGCTTCACAAAGCTCCGTACCGCGAAAAGTCCGCGAACCGGAGCGCTGCCCGGTCCGCTGTTACAGATATATATCTTTTTTTGAACGTTAATTTCTCAAAATCCACTGAAGCACATATATTGAGACCTAGCAGTCCCTACAATTTTGCCAAGTTTCGTGCAAATCCATTCAGCCGTTCGGGCTAAAAGTGAGGCCAGACGTATTTTAATTATAAAATGTACGTCCACCGATTTCGCAACTGTTAGACACCTTAGTTCTTGCAACCTAATGGCCCGCCCGTTACGTTCCTCTACAGTGTAAATGTCTACTCATCATATACGATTACAGTTTGCTCTGTGGCCGGCCCACGTGGTTATAGGCCCGTATTTGTATACTGACATTTTCACAATAAAGGTTTTTAAAAGAAAACATGGTAGTAGTATATACATTGGTAAAGTTTTTAATAATAGTCACTGTTTTAGAATCATTAAAAGGCAAGTGAAATAAAGCAGACCAATTACATGAAGGGTAAAAGGTATAATACGCAGGAACGCAGTAAAGATAAATGGTCAAGGGCTGTTGTGTTTTCTACTCCTGCAACATAAAGTGATCGATAAGAATCTCATATTCAGGCGTATCGGCGACTAAGACAGCAGGTCGACCCTCTTTTGCTCAACGGCTCCGTCATGGGACGAAGAAACGCTCTTTTTCTCGAAAAAAGAATATATTTTACTTGCAGGACAGTTGTAAATTTTCCGGGAAAGTACATTAGCCTGGAACATTATAACATATATTTAAGAAAAAATAATGTTCGGAAGTAATAAAAAGCGTAATTTTTAGGTCATATGACCAAGCCTTTCATCATTAGAATAAGAAAAGTAAAATGAACCAATGAAAAGTTTTATTAACAAGTCACATGACTTGTTATGCTTACGTTACGCGCTGCGCGTCGCGCCCCGGATGACTTCCGGATGCGCTAACGCGGCGCGTCATATGACGCATTACGCGACAACGCAGGTCCAGAATATAGTCAAAATGTCTCCACCAACCAGCGGTCGGAACACAACCCCTTTCAGCAGGCTAAATAGTTCTGTTAAATGACAACAGAAGGGACAGGCAACAAGAACCATCAGTCAAAGAGGGGAGGGCTAGTTCTTCTCTACCGGGTTACATTGGGGCGCTACCGGAACTGATCGAATTGGTAGTCTACAGTGTTTCTGGATGTTTCAGACTGAAGCTGGGGTTAGCATGAGAGCACCACCATTTCGTAGCTCCGTCGTGGCCATTCCGCAACCAATCATGGCAGCCGCTCTTTATCGTTATTTTGGGCGTGGTGGGTGGCGGAGCCGAGCTGTTTTGCAGCCATCATTGTGTGGAGTTCAGTTCATCACACTAGTTTTGTATTTGTCATGAGGGGTTGTTCCTAATGTTTCTATTTTAGCGAGGTCAAAAAGAGATCCCATTAGTGGCCTACTGATTTTGCTCGATTCCTTTTCTTTTTTTTTACACGATTTTTCGTTATCTGCAAAGACTAAACAGAGTATTGCGACTCTGTGTTTGTTTGTAAATAGAGAATGAACCAAAGAGAACCAATTCTAAAACAGTAAATGCTTGGATAACAATCAATCAAATGGAGAGAGAAGCAGGCACGACGTATTACAACGGGGGCAAAGGCCTGCGTTAACTACCTTTCACTATCTGCAAAGAGAGAGTACTCCTAATAGAAATGGGGGGGGGGCACCATTCAAAGCAGATCAGTGTGCATAAACACGAAAATGTTTTCACTTACCACGTACTTGACATTCGACAGCTTATGATATTTGCTATTAAAAAACCATTGAAATTCACTGAAAAAACCATAGGTTATAGACCATATATAGTTAGGAATTAGCATTTACAAAACCTAGAAAATTCACTGAAAAAACCATAGGTTATAGACCATATATAGTTAGGAATTAGCATTTAAAAAACCTTATTTTACTCACACAAAACCATTGAAATTCCATATATAGTTAGTTGCACAAACTATATATCGCGCACCCGCAATCCACTGCTGATGATGTCACATATTACATCATTCATGACATGGTCAGTGACATCACTGATGACATCACTGATGACATCTCAATTGACATCACTGATGACATCACTGATGACATCTCATTTGACATCAATGACCACATCACTGATGATATCATTCATGTGACAATACAATGCATCTCCTCACATTTTAATATAACCTCTGTTTCACCCAGTGTTAAATACAGAGTATAATTTTTGAAACCATTGACACACCAATACTAGTTACTACATACGCACTCACTGATTCCTACGTCTACACACACATTCACTCATTCACCCATACAATCATTCATACATACAATCACTCATCTTTACAACACTATCATATGCACTCATACACCTATACAGACACTCACACTCTGCCACTCATCCATGGAGTTACTCACACACCTAGTCAGTCCTGTAAAGAATCAATCACACTTCCATGTTCTTGTCTATACAGTTAAACATAGAGCACCTTACATTTTCAAACATATACTAACACATACTTACTTTCTTATACAATCATTGATACAAGTACACATTGATCTGCACAGAGTCACACACCTCCCAGCCAGCCACACACACACTCAGTCTTCCATACATCCACTCATTCTTCAATATGTAAAACATATTTAAACTTTACAAAAACACACAGACACTAGATGATGTCATCAGTGATGTCATTTGAGATGTCATCAGTGATGTCATTTGAGATGTCATCAGTGATGTCATCAGTGATGTCACTGACCATGTCATGAATGATGTAATATGTGACATCATCAGCAGTGGATTGCGGGTGCGCGATATATAGTTAGTGCAACTAACTATATATGGAATTTCATTGGTTTTATGTCAATAAAATGTCCAGCTAACTATATATGGTCTCTAACCTATGGTTTTTTCAGTGAATATATATATATATATATATACATATACATATATATATATATATGCATAGACTATTACTTAAAATGTACAGAGATTTATGTCCATTGACAATCCCACACACAGACTGGCAGACCCTCTCACATAATCATACACTGTAAGACAGTGTTAAATACCCATACCGACACCATTATACCCGTTGACATAACTATACAGATACTCTCACATCCTCTCACATATTGTTAGAACTGGGGGTCTATAGATGGCAATGGTTTGCACCTTTGTCCAAATAGGGACCCTTGCTTCTAGTCAGGGTAAGGGGGCTACACTCCTAAAATAACCCCTGCTCAGCCCTGTGGTAGCTTGGAACGAGCAAGAAGGCTTATCTCAGAGGCAGTGTGCAAAGCATTTGTGAACACATACAGTAATCCAGTGAAAACACTACAGATGGACACCACACAGATTTTATAAAAATACGTATTATTTATATAGACTTAACACGAGACCTAAAAGACAAAATTCAACAATACAGTATTAGAAAAATGACTTTTAAATGGTAAAAATAGCTTCGTTCAAATTTGATGGTAAATGCGACATGTTTCTCACAAAATATTTTGGAGGCGACTCAGGAACGTCTGAACCGCGACAGGCCATGCGACACGCTTCTCTGGTGATGCGACGGCGTTCCTTGCGGTGGTGTCACGCTTCTCTGGTGATGCCACGACAAACATCTGTGACGGAGACACGCTTCTCCGGTGATGCAACGGCTACCTCTGCGGCGGGGACACGCTTCTCCGATGATGCAACGGTAACAGCTGCGTCGACAACACGCTTCTTCTCGTTGCGTCGCACTTCCAGTTCCCAACAATACGCAAGCTTCTGCAGACAGAATTTGCAGCAAGGAAATACAGGGGGGAGCTGGTGGTGAAGTCTTGTATCCCTGAGAGTTCAACAGGAGGCACGCACACTTCAAACCCTTGGAGATTCTGCTGCAAGATGATGAAAGTTCAAAAAAAGTTCCTTCTCCTTTCCTTGGCAAATAAGTAACCACTGCAGGCCAACCCTGGAGTATAGCACACTGGCACAGCGGCAGTCAAATCCTTCAGCTTCTTTGGTTCCTCTCCTTGGCAAAAGAAGTGATCTAAAGTCTTGGTGTCTGGGCCGTAATATTTATACCAGTAATTTATTTGTTCTCTGAAGGCAGATTGTGTCTGTACCTGGCCAAAACCAGTTCTGTCCTCACTGGTGCGGCTTCCTGGCAGGAGGTGGAGACAGCATTGTTGAAAGCAGACCTGGCCTAGATAGCTGAAAGGAAATATCCTCCCCCTACTCTCTATTCTATGAGGGCTCAGGGGAGTAAAAGGAAATCTCTGCCTCCTACTCTCTATTCAGCCAAGGTCCTATTCTGCCCAGTCCTGACTCATCAGACTGCTGGAGCTCAAGCCCTCCTGTCCCTCACAAACCAGACATGCAATACACAACCTAGCAGAGGCAGGCTGGATGGTTAGGTAGAAAATACCTACTTTCTAAAAGTGATCTTTTCAAACACAGAATGTAAAAATCACCTTCACCAAAAGATGGATTTTAACATTCTGAGTTTATTTTTCTACCATGTTCCCTGGGTCAGTTGAAATTATAAGATATCATATTCAAACTGCCCATTCTGGCCTATGGGGACAGGTAGCCTTGCAATAGTGAAAAACAATATTTGCTGTAATTCACTATCAGGACATACAACACACACCACGGCAAATCCTCCTTTTTACTTTCAATGCACTCCGCCCTTGGGCCCTTGGGCCTACCTTAGGGGTGGCGAACATGTAGAAAAGGGAAGGTTTAGGTACTGTTAAGTGGGGGCACTTACCAAGTCGATATGGCAGTACTAGACTGCACACAGGCTCTGCAATGGCAGGCCTGAGACACACTTTACAAGCTGCTTCTGTGGGTGGCACAGTCAGTGCTGCAAGCCCACTACGTGCATTTGATCTACAGGCCCTGGTCACACATGGTGCACTGTACCAGAGTCTGACAAGTAAATCAAATAAGCCAATCATGGGGTCACATGGGGTCACTATTCCATTATAACAATTTACAATAGGGAGCACTTGCACTGTCACACTAAATAGCAGTGGCACAGTGCCCAAAGCATGTAAACCAGCAAAAACATATCAAAAACAGAGGAGTCTACAGCAAAAAATGGAAGGGAGACTCAAGCCAATGGTACCAGGTCTAACACATATCCATACAGACACCTTATAGCCTTCCAAATAGCTAAACACAGACTCTGAGACTCTTTCACATACTTATTCGGACCTGCTTTATTCTCATTCAATACTTATACAGACAGTGTAACACCCATTCACATATTCATACAGAGACTCTCCCACCCTCTCCCATACCCATAGAGTCTATCACATGCTTACACATACATACTGATATTTTGGTTTTATTCCCATTCACATATTTATGCAGACAGTATAACATCTATTCCCATACTCACACAAATACTCTTACAGCCTTTCAGATATCAATACAGACACTTTCACATACTGATACACAGACTCTGACATCCTGTCACATACCCATAGAGAGATTGTCACACCCTGTTACATACTTGTATGCACTGTTACAGCTTGTCACATATGTTTTGAGACCTTCTTTTTTCCTATCCACATACTCATACAGACAGTCTCACACCTATTCATATACCCTTGTAGAGACTTTTACACCCTTTCACATAGCCATATGGAAACTCTTACATCCTCTCACATATCGATGTAGACAGTTTTTATTTTTGTGTCCTCATTCCTCCAACTTTCTTGCTCGTTTAGCTCTCGTCCTTCGAAAGAAAAGAGGGGTAGACAAGCATGTCCACTCAAATAATACTGCTGTTTACACATTCATCTCCCTCCCGTAGAGACCAGGGCGAAGGGGAGCGGGGACCTCGAGCATATATGGTTTAATCATCTGACCCACTTAGCTGATGTCTCCAATCTATATACAGTACCCAGAACTTCTCCAAACTTTTGACTTCACAGGCAATATCTGTCTAGCTCGTATAATTGATACTTCTGAGGCAGTCAGCAAAGAGTGGGGGATTTTCAGATTTTCAAATTCTGCTTATCTCCCGCCTCGCCAAAATAATCACATAAAAGCCACATTTTGTTGTAATGGAATTCACTCGTAAACATGCTTCTGGATGCAGCCCAAAGAATATAAGTTGAGGACCTCGATCTGTTGACCAATCGCTTCCTTTATAAAGTTACATACCGATATCCAGTAGTGTGCGATCTTCGGACACTGCATAAACATATGCTGGTCGTCTGCCAATGAGAGCATACACTTTGGACATGAATTACTCTTGAGAGCTTGGCTGGAGATTTCTCTTAAGTGAAGCGGGTTTCACCACTGCAGGTAAAATGGAAAAAGAAGCATGCCAAACTTGCTTTAGGTTCCCTTCCCCGAGCCCCTCCTCTCACGAGTTGGAAATGTCTCACGCTCTTATCATCTGCATCCAAAAAGACAAAGTACCAAATTGAGACTTCTTTTTTTAGTGGGCCAATTCTCATCACCTGTTCTTACCATGGCTCATCATCCTCTTAAAACCACTTTTGAGTGGCTCACCAAGAACATAACAGGTAATATTTAATTCTCGTTAATTGTCCCTTGGTACAGTTACTTAAAACCTCCCAGCCCACTAAGCTTGATCCCTTCTGAGATCTGCCCAGTAGCATATACCCACAGATTTTAAGGGTTGACTAAGCTGGTCGCTCAAACAAATAGGGGTGCGTGGGAGTCCCAGATCGGTGCCAAGGATGAATAGTATGGTAGTCTCAACCTAATCCGAAAATATATCCATGTTCTTAAGGCGGTTTTCAAGATCTTCAACCTCATCTTTTTGAAATATTTTGGATCCCCATATTTAAACAAGAGTTGACACTGGCCTTGACTTAAATCACCATTAATTGCCTCCTAAAGTCTCCCCATTGGTGACCTGTCAGGCGTGTTTGCTAACATACGAAAGTTCTTAAAAAGAAAAGTATGGTAATATAATAGCAGATCCGGTAGAACTAAAATCCCCACCTATAGCCTTCTCCTCAGTTTTTCCATGCTATCCTGGGTCATTTTGATGCCAAAATAAAACTGCCTATTTTCCCCTAGAGCTTAGCTATAACCTCCCTCCGAAATGTTACAGGCATGTAATTAAAAAGAAAAGTAATTTTAGGAAGGACAGTCATCTTAATAAGATTAACTCTACCATATATATTTAGTGGTAGGTTAGCCCATATTACCAACAAACTCCCAACCTCCTGACTCACTTTAGTCCAGTTAACTACATGGATTTCGTCGAGTTTCTGTGTGATTAAAATGCCAAGGTAATTCATTTGGGATTCAAACCCCCAACTACTATTGCACTGGTTCTAATCCATAACTGCAGTTTTATCTACGTCCACCTTATACCCCAATATGTTGCCGAAGCTCTGAGCCTTTGCCTTCAGGTTAGCGATTGCAACCTGCAGGTTGGTGGTAAAAATGATCAGATCATCCTCATACAGAGCTAATTTCACCGCCAACCCAGCTGACTTAAAATAGATTATAGTGTGATCTGCTCTGATCTGGTGTGCAAAGGGCTGACTACATAGGTTAAAGAGAAGCGGAGACAGGAGACATCCCTGTCTCGTACCCATAGTGATAACAAACCAGTCTGAAAGCCCTCTGTTGACCAGCACCCTAGCTCTAGGGAGGCGATAGAGGTTTTGCGCTGGCCTCACCAAGTTCTGTGGGAATCTAAAGTTTTTAATAGTTTCCCAGAGATATACCCAATGTACTTGAGCTACCATCCCTGAAAAGATCTTATAATCAGTGTTCAAGAGCGATATTGGTCTATATGAATCTACTCTTGACGGGTCTTTGTTTGTTTTCAGAATTAGAGCTACCGTTGCCTCTGTCCAAGATAGGAGTGCCCCCTCACACTCTCTCCCTCTCTCCCTCTCTCTCTCTCTCTCTCTCTATAGATATATATATATATATATATATATATATATATATATATATATATATATATATATATATATATATATATATATGTATATATATATGTATATATTCCCAAGGCTTCCTCCTCAGCTGAAGAAGAACGAGGCGACACAGCGGGGCTCGTGAAGCACCATAATTTATTAAAACATTGGGCATGACGCGTTTCGGAGGGTTCCTTTTTCAAATGCCCTTCTGTTAAAAGTTTTGCCTCTGTTGCTCATAGTCCCCATAAGTAGTCTTTTATCAGTGTCTATTCCGGAGCACTAAAGTAGTGTAGGGCTACCTGGAATATGCGGCACGGAATCATCTCTGCTTCCACAGGTGGACTGCATTTCCCAGCATGCAGTGTCCCTCACTTGCTGGCGATGGTTCCATTTGTCAGCGTTTTCTTTCCTCTCCATTGAGCGGCTGACATGCAACATTTCCAGGTAAGGACTGCGGCAATTGTTCTGGGCTTCAGATGGTGTCTTATTCTCCACGTCCCACACTCCCTGCCTCGCAAATCGGCTTCTCCCAGAGTCAGGAACACTCGTGAAGTAGGAGCATTTCCCCATGCAAGTATGGACTGCAGTTTGCAGCTCGAGCTCCGTGACAGGCTTCATGCGGGGCGGTCGGGGAGTCTTCCATACTAGCGACTCCCATGACGCTTGCGGGAGGGCCATCCTCGCGTGATGGCCAGACTCACGGTCCGGTCAAGCACGCAAATATTCCCAAGGCTTCCTCCTCAGCTGAAGAAGAACGAGGCGACACAGCGGGGCTCGTGAAGCACCATAATTTATTAAAACATTGGGCATGACGCGTTTCGGAGGGTTCCTTTTTCAAATGCCCTTCTGTTAAAAGTTTTGCCTCTGTTGCTCATAGTCCCCATAAGTAGTCTTTTATCAGTGTCTATTCCTGAGCACTAAAGTAGTGTAGGGCTACCTGGAATATGCGGCACGGAATCATCTCTGCTTCCACAGGTGGACTGCATTTCCCAGCATGCAGTGTCTCTCACTTGCTGGCGATGGTTCCGTTTGTCAGCGTTTTCTTTCCTCTCCATTGAGCGGCTGACATGCAACATTTCCAGGTAAGGACTGCGGCAATTGTTCTGGGCTTCAGATGGTGTCTTATTCTCCATGTCCCACACTCCCTGCCTCGCAAATCGGCTTCTCCCAGAGTCAGGAACACTCGTGAAGTAGGAGCATTTCCCCATGCAAGTATGGACTGCAGTTTGCAGCTCGAGCTCCGTGACAGGCTTCATGCGGGGCGGTCGGGGAGTCTTCCATACTAGCGACTCCCATGACGCTTGCGGGAGGGCCATCCTCGCGTGATGGCCAGACTCACGGTCCGGTCAAGCACGCAAATATTCCCAAGGCTTCCTCCTCAGCTGAAGAAGAACGAGGCAACACAGCGGGGCTCGTGAAGCACCATCATTTATTAAAACATTGGGCATGACGCGTTTCGGAGGGTTCCTTTTTCAAATGCCCTTCTGTTAAAAGTTTTGCCTCTGTTGCTCATAGTCCCCATAAGTAGTCTTTTATCAGTGTCTATTCCTGAGCACTAAAGTAGTGTAGGGCTACCTGGAATATGCGGCACGGAATCATCTCTGCTTCCACAGGTGGACTGCATTTCCCAGCATGCAGTGTCTTTCACTTGCTGGCGATGGTTCCGTTTGTCAGCGTTTTCTTTCCTCTCCATTGTGCGGCTGACATGCAACATTTCCAGGTAAGGACTGCGGCAATTGTTCTGGGCTTCAGATGGTGTCTTATTCTCCACGTCCCACACTCCCTGCCTCGCAAATCGGCTTCTCCCAGAGTCAGGAACACTCGTGAAGTAGGAGCATTTCCCCATGCAAGTATGGACTGCAGTTTGCAGCTCGAGCTCCGTGACAGGCTTCATGCGGGGCGGTCGGGGAGTCTTCCATACTAGCGACTCCCATGACGCTTGCGGGAGGGCCATCCTCGCGTGATGGCCAGACTCACGGTCCGGTCAAGCACGCAAATATTCCCAAGGCTTCCTCCTCAGCTGAAGAAGAACGAGGCGACACAGCGGGGCTCGTGAAGCACCATAATTTATTAAAACATTGGGCATGACGCGATTCGGAGGGTTCCTTTTTCAAATGCCCTTCTGTTAAAAGTTTTGCCTCTGTTGCTCATAGTCCCCATAAGTAGTCTTTTATCAGTGTCTATTCCTGAGCACTAAAGTAGTGTAGGGCTACCTGGAATATGCGGCACGGAATCATCTCTGCTTCCACAGGTGGACTGCATTTCCCAGCATGCAGTGTCTCTCACTTGCTGGCGATGGTTCCGTTTGTCAGCGTTTTCTTTCCTCTCCATTGAGCGACTGACATGCAACATTTCCAGGTAAGGACTGCGGCAATTGTTCTGGGCTTCAGATGGTGTCTTATTCTCCACGTCCCACACTCCCTGCCTCGCAAATCGGCTTCTTCCAGAGTCAGGAACACTCGTGAAGTAGGAGCATTTCACCTTTCGGCTTGTTCAGCGTGAACAAGCCGAAAGGTGAAACGCGTTGCGGTGCAGTCTGATATTTGAATAAATTACCTGCAAATCCATGCGAGGTGTCCGTGCTAATTCTTCCTAAGTGGGGAAGCGCTGTGGTACGATATATATATATATATAAATATATATATATATATATATATATATATATATATATATATATATATATATACATATATATATGTATATATATATATATATATATATATATATATATATATATATATATATATATATATATTGAGTTGAATACATCTTTCAGAGATAGAATTAGTTTATCTATAATTTGGGCGTAAACTTAAACTGTAAGGCCATATTAATTGCGGGAGCTCCATCCCCCTTTACCAAGCCTTCATGCATTTTTTTCTTGGTTGTATATCTTATCTATATAAGCTACTCATATATCTCCAGACTTCCCCCCTAATATCTGCATTAGTATTTAAAAGCACCCCATCTCTACATTCATCAGATTCAATATTGAGTTCCTAGCCTTATCAGTCTTAGCCTTCCATGCCAAAAGTTAGCTACACCTTTCGCCATAAGACAAGTGCTGGAGCTTCCTGACTTTCCATCTATCCAGTATCCTTTTATCTAACTGAGCTTGATATACTGATAAGACCTTAGCTGATAGCTATTCCTTATTTGCGGTACTCATAGTGTATCAAATGGGGTATCTCTCTCACCAATATCCCTCTTGCTCCAGTACTTACACCTTCAGCTTCCACCTCCTCCAAACATCCCTTAAAAGTGAAAAGTACCTGTGGGGGAGGGTTCCTTTCCATCATACCAGATGTACCTGCAGAGGTTGCAAACTACTATCGACGCCCTTCTCCTTTCATCCTTCTGACTCTAGATGCCAAAATGCTCGACTTGCAAGAAGCCATTTCTAGACCCCTGTACCTCCTGTGCCTCCTCCTATAGGTGCTGCTGTTTGCTCGCGGGTCGCTGCCCAGTGCTGTCTCTGCCTAGCCCCACTCGGAAGCCAGCAAGTGCTGCTGCAGCACGGGAACTCTGCCAGAGAGCTGCCGCCAGCACCAAACGACCGTATGTTGTCTCACATTGGGTCCCATGCTCACCAAAGCTCAAGGGCGGGGGAATTAATGGAAGTTCCCCCTGAGCCGCCGCACTCAGTATTTCCAAAAAAGAACACCAAAAGCCACCTTGGTGATAACTACTCACAGTCCGGTAACTTTCTCATTCTTACAGCCCACATCTCTCTATTCATTCTGGGAGCTCCCGCAACCGGCGTCAGTGCCCTGATTTTACCATATTGGTCTGCATGGTTTTCCTATTGGCTTACTGCTTCCATCCATCCACCCCCTTTGCCAGCAGCAGCTCCATGAATGATGTGATGCTCAAATAATTTAATGGCAAATAGGGTCCACCCCACTTCCATTACATTTTTATTTTGGTGGTTCTTCTTATTCTCTTTCCTATCCTTCCTGAGAGTGTAGTGTGTGCACACAGTAGTATAACATAGCCCTTGTTGACAAAGTCTCAGAAATGGCTAGACTATATCTTTTGTTTGCACTAGTACAGTAGTAACTGAACCACAACAACAAATGCAACATTTCACTGATGTTCTTCTCCTGGCTTATTTGCTTTTAGGTGCACAAAAAGCCAGAGGAGGAGGTGTCATCATCATCACCCGTTGTACTGTCAGCCAGACAGAAGTCCTGCTGCGTTTCACGTCCACGTGTGACCACAACTTGTTGTGCATTTGCGTCCTGTCTGACATCAGAAGAAGATGGCCCCAAAGAAAGGTACCAGGTCCAGTACCACGAAAGTTGCCGGTGAGAAGAAGGAACAGAAAAAGGAAGTGCCCAACCACGACTGGTGTGCCAGTCAATGTTTTTTTTGGGACCAAAAAAGTTACGCCTGCAGCAGAGTTGTCCGGGAACCAAGCTGGGAGCAGCACCTCCGCACCAGCGGTCCAACCCCAACAACCTAGACCCAAGCCCTTGAGTGTCGCAGAGATAGCCAGTCTACTAATGAGCAGCGATGTTGAAATGTCATTATCGCAGAGTAGTACACAATCAACGCAGGCGGAAACTCAGCAGATAAGTGTGCAGCCGCAACAAGCAGCAGCAGCCGCAAGAACAACAGCAGCAGCCGCAAGAACAACAGCAGCATCCGCAAGAACAACAGCAGCAGCCGCAAGAACAGCAGCAGCCGCAAGAACAGCAGCAGCAGCAAGAACAGCCCACAATAGTAGTTGTTGCTCCTGAAGTAGGGGCATTTCAGAAAATGGAGCTTCCTGCAGACAAAGTGGAGCAAACCACTGTTTTGGGAGATCTATTGTCTTTCAGACCACCAGCAAGGAAAAGGAGGCTTAGTCCATCATCTTCTTCTTCAAGCCCTGCATCTGATGATTGTGATGCCACTTGGAAGCCACAAGCTCAGTCTGAGAGTGGTGCACGCCACAAGACAATGCTTTTAAAAAGGAAGGTTCCAGAAAAACTTAGAGTTATGGAGGTAGATGTAGAAGAAGGGATGATGTTGATGAAGACGAGCCAGTCATCACGCACATCACTCTCGCCCCAAAGGTGATGGATACCATCATTCTCACCCTATCCAGAAAGGCTGCTACTGAGCTGGATGTACCACGGATACCACCAACACAGGTTACACCACCACGACCTCCAGCTGCCATATTTTCAAAGGCTTGGCAGGGACCTAATACATCCAGCTCAACTGTCTCAGTAGGTAGTGGTAGTAAATGTCACAGTGTAGCTGCACAGAGTCACATTCCAAGCACACCCTCCAGTTCATCTGGTATTGAAAGTGGCACATCCAGCAGTGGCAGAAAGTTCTCCCCCCCAGTTTGGGACTTCTTTTCTGTTAGCACCAAGGAGGAGAATGTTGCTATATGCTCAATTTGTCGCACAGGTGTTCGGCGTGGTAAGCTTGGTACAAACTATGGTACCGGAGGCCAAGCAAGTCATCACAGAATACACCACACTATTGTGTAGGAGAATCACCTACTTCTCTTAAAACAAAGTAAAAAAAACATTGAAGTTGGGCATGAAGAACTGATAAGCTATCTGGATTGCCCTGTCGCAAGTGTCTCTTCCCAACGTGTTTTCAGTGCTGCTGGTTCCATTGTAACAGTGAGAAGGACCAGTCTCTCGCCCAAAAACGTGGAGAGGTTAACAATGATCAAAATAAATCAGCACTTCATACCACCGAATTACATAATACATGAAGCACGGGAGGAAGATGAGGACAGTGGCTCAGGTGACGGAAGTAGTGTGTCACATGATTACCTACTACTGGCTGAACCCCCAGAGTTTGAGGACGAGCTATACTTCCCTGACAATTAGGTTTGCACTTACTGTCTTCCTCCATTATTTTCCTTTATTTGTGTGTCTGTCGTTCCGGTTACACACTTTGAATCAAGTCCATTACCACCGTCTTCTACTCTTCTTATTTCAGTATACAAGTTTCAGGTGTCGGCATTTCACAGTACAGTCCTCCGAATCCAGCTCCTACGCTCCATCATACAGAATCTCCCTAAATTCATTGCCCTCATGATGATTGGATGATGGCAAATAGAAGAAAAAGTACAAACGTTCCTAGTCCCGCCAAAAGAAGTAGAACATGAGGACTACTATAGCTATCCTCCTTTCAGAGCTGAGAGAGACTGCCCATTAACTGAAAATGAGATGGAACAGGTAATGATTGATGCCATGCATTGGATGCAGAGTCGCAGACTGAGTGATTTTGTTGTTTGTTGTGCATGAAATTATGTCATTGTGCACTAATCATCTTTCTACAGTACACACTAAACATAACTCAATGCAATTTTCCCCTTCTTGCAAACATTCTTAATAAGAAATGTGTACTTCTACTGCAGCTTGATACATTGCTTTTGGTTGAATACAGGAAAAGGATTCAATCTGCACACTGAGTATGACAACAGCACCGATGATGATGATAATGGCAAAAAAGACGGCCCGTTAACTTAAGATGAGAAGGAACAGGTAATGAAAATGAATGTCATGCATTGGACACCTGACTCTGAGCGATTGGTGTTTGTGTTTTTGTTATTTGTTAGTTGTGCATGAAGTGAAGTCAAAGTGTACTACTAGTCTTACTGTACACACTAAAGAGTGACTCAAGTCAATAATATTTCGGAGCTGAAAGCACCGCCCGACCGCAATGCTAAAAATACATGTGCTTTTCCAAGCACAACGTGACAGGCCCCGCGCGGTGCCTACCACGTTGTGCTTTGAAAAGCAGGAGGGTACCATAGGTTCCCTCCATGGGGGCCCGCAACGGGGTCCCCAAGCACACTCCGCATGCCTTTCCATGGCGGCAATGCCGCCACGGAAAGGCATTCCAAAATGCACATTATATGGCTGGCAGTGTGTTTCAGACAGCGCCACCATATTGAACCCTTTTCCGCCCGGTCGACATGTCGACTGTGCGGAAAATCGGCGGACGGTGGTACTATCCGCCGCGGACCCCCCAGCCTATGTAATATGGCGGGGTGTCTTTTCTACAGGGATGGCAGGAGGTTTGCCCCTGCCGGGCCAGCGGTGACTACCGCCGGCCCGGGGGTGGCAATCCGCCCGCCATCCTAATGGGGCCCTAAGTCTCAACAGTACAACTGCTGCATCCTCTCCATCCACGTCGCCTTCCTCGCTGGCCCCAGCAATGGTGGTTGGTAGTGCGCCTAGAAAACATTACACATTTTTTAGGCGTCATATACACCTCCCCCTATTGGTCAGTAGCAAATGAGTTAATAGTATACCACATACATCACTAGTACAAATCAGGTAGTAGTAGAGTAGACACTAGTAGTTATATATGGTCCCTAGGGTCATTCTAGAGTTTGCTTAGTTAGCCCGAGGCATGTAACCATTTTACCTTTGTGTCTTCTATTTTTGCACGTGACGTTACCTTGCAGCTTGTTGTATAAGACACCTTTGAGCCCACATGACCTCATACTGCTACTGTCTAAGCGCTGCGCACACGGTCAACCAAAACATTAACAAGCTTTTTTTTATGAAGTTCTGGTGTACTGTTAGTCCTTATTGCTTACCCATAAATGCTACACTTTTTGGCACGGCTGAGAAATGCTTGCAATATACTAACACGCACCATTTTTGTCATTACAGACGGAAGATTACCTTCTACGAACCAGAGCTTTGCAGAGCTTATGATGCAACAACTTCCAGTACTAGGTTCTTCTAAGGTGAGGGGGCCCCAGAATTCACTCAGAGATCTTAATTTATACATTTATAAAAACTATATTCCTACCTACGGGATGGTGGTGCTTCCACCACTGTTCAGTTATCATGATTTATTTCCCAACTGTAAGTAGGTATAACAATGTTTATTGTTTTAATGTTATTGATTTTCCTGTTGGTGCTGCATTACAGAACAACGTACAGAGCTTGTCAATTAAAAATAAAAATGTTGAACTTAAATAGACTTGGTGGTATTTGGTGAGGACTTACACTAGTGAGCGAGCGAAAGGAAGGGTGTGCATGTGCATTGCTTCCACGAATGAGAGGCTGGATGTGTTATGTTCTGTGTTGTCTACTTGTTGGGTATCTTGGGGGGAGGGTTTGGAGAGCTAATAGTTATGACAAGACACTACTATAACTAGTCGGGCAGGGGATTGTGGTGGGTTCTGAACTTCTGATTGAGGTGTGTGAGGAAGGTCCAACCTCCCATCAACAACATCCTATTTTCTTGTGCAAAGTTCTATATGTTCAAAATCCCTACAACAGTAGTAGTATGTCCTATCCTATCAAAATAGTAATAAATCTGGTTGGGCATTTGTTGGTGGGAATTGTCGAAAAACCGCAAAATTAACAAAGACTCAAGATCAATAAGACTAGAAGTAGTACAAGAGGACGACCCAAAGGACTGGACCCAATGGCTAGAGCTACTGGTGAATCTGAGTTTTATTTAAAACCTTTTAAATAAAGAGTGGCCACTGGGCAAGCTTAGCTACTACAGTACAGACAGACTAATAGTAGTAGTAGTACAGAGAGTCATCATAGCAGAGGCAGGGATAACAAGATTTTCGAAACAGTACAGATCGAAGGATAATTGTTGGCCAAAAATAACATTAGGAAACGGAAACAATAGTTCGGGGAAAATATGGTGCAGTAAAAGTTATGGAATAAGAATTATTAATAAAAAACAAGAAGACTTACTAGGGCCAGCAGAAGAGCCCTCGTTGGTGTCCTCCTGATGGTGTTCTCCTGCCGACTGCGCCCCTGTCTGCCTGTCGCTGGGTGCTGAACAGGAAAGATATAAGAAAGAGACAAACATTGCTGAATGGTGTCAAACAAATAAAATATTTTTGAAGAACGGTCAAAACTTATGTAAACAACAATTGCAATAACTAAATTGACCGATCTCATCTGGTCAACAAGTAGTATCGGGGGATTCGCAGATCGACTACTTACTATTTATCAAAACTAATCCACTCTTCCATTCTGATTCCAGAATACTAACTAAGCCTAAGTAGGACGTACCACCAGACCTAGCCCACCTATTCCAGGCATGCCAATTGTACATTAAAATATGCATTTCCACTTCTTTTAGTCCTCAACAATGCATATGGTCAAATGGAGGACACATGACTACATTTTTGTAAACATCACATTTTTGGTTGATTGATTGATGGTGATGTTCTGCTATTGCTGCTAAGCCTATTACCACTCATTGACAAACTACAAAAGGTTCTAATAAAGACTGGGGTACCAGCAGCACATGACATAACAGAGGGGGCATCACGCATGCCACTAAAAAATTACAAACTCATAAAAAAGTAACTAAACCTAAGTATCAATCCGCCCCTATCTCTTAGTGACAGGACAAAGTAAGGACTAGAGTCACTATTGCATTACGTTACTTAATTTCTCTAAAATAAACTCTTACATAATCATGCTAAGCGAGCGCAAACGCAAAGTTGCAAACAAGTAAGATTAGTAGCGCAGAAGAGCACCTGTGTCATAACAATCACAGAAGGCTTTTAACGTAATTTACCTGTAATGTAAGCAGCAGCATTCTAGCTGGTTGGAAAAAAAAAGATTATCGCAATATATAACACAGAGCAGAAGAACAGACACAAAGTAGCAATAATTAAATAGTTACTCACCAAGACCCGGGACTTCCACTCCTAGCAGGTCCAGCAGGTCCTGCTCCCGGGCCAGGATATCGGACCACCAGTGCGTCAACTGGTTATGGGTACGCCGGACCCCAGAGCAGCGAAACACTGTCCGGCGCACCTTCCCCCTTCGCTGTCGATGCTCCCGGAGCCCGTACCCGGACCCAGGCCTGCCACCTGCTGCCAGGGTTAAGGGGAGGTGGCGCTGCACAAAGAAAACTAGTGCAGCCAACTCTACCTCCCCAAATAAGGCCCGTGCCTGCACACCTTGTGGGCACCGCTATCCGCAAGGTAGGCGGTCGCGGCTCTGGCTCCTGCGGCGAACCCTACCCTTGGACATGGTTCTGGGGTAGAGAGAGTGAGACGGGGCGGGAAAGTAAAGGTAATAAAATGTAAAAAGTAAGTAAAAGAAAGGAAAGAGCAGGCAATAGAAAAAGAGTGAAAAAGTAGCTAAAGAACACACAAAAAGTAGACAAAAACCAAAAATATAGAAGCAGGAAAATAGTCAGAGAGATAATAAATAAAAAAGTGTCTTGAGTCAAAGGATTGGAAAGTTAGAGGGAGTATTGAAAGCAGGCCCCAGAACCATATCAATAGAGTGAAAAACAAGATGGCCGCGCCCATTGTGACCACGTGCGCAAGTTCGCGTGATATTTTCTCCCCGAGCACGCAAAAAGCGTCGCGAACACGTAAAAGCGTTCCCGAACAGAAAATACGTACCGGGAACGGGCGTGAGCATGTATTGCGTGACCTGTAACAGGAAGTAAACATCGCGAGCGGGCGGGACAAGTGAAAACAAGATGGCCGCTCCCATGGGCGACCGCCTGAGTAAGTTGGCGAGACATTTTCAACGCGATCACGCAGAAAATATCGCGAACGGGCGGGAAAAACACTTCTGCGTCTTCGCGATATTTCCGCATGTTCGCAGAGATTTTTAACTAATTTGCGATAGTTTGCAAAAGTGAATTTCGCAAATTCCCCCCACCCCTATTGTCCATATTCCTTATTTTTTGATAATGTAAACTAATGTGATGTCATTTGAGATGTCATCAGTGATGTCATGATTGATGTCACTGGCCGTGTCATCAGTGATGGAATATGTGAGGTCATAAGCAGTGCATTGCATATATATATATATATATATATATATATATATATATATATATATATATATATATATATATATATATATATATATATATATATATATATATATATATATATATAATTAATTTATTTATTCATGTATTTATCTATGTATGTATGTATGTATATATAGAAAAACCAAAGGAAATGATGGACGGAGCGGTTTCTGGCATTTCAGCCATCTTCAGCCCGGCTTGCTTGAATCCAGTGGCAAAGTGAGCAAGGGACGCACGTCTGAGCATACACTGCCAACTAATGGCGAACAAAGAAAAACCAAAGGAAATGATGGACGGAGCGTTGACAATACAAGCACTCACCCCCAGTCAACTGATCTGGGTTTATTCCATCACCGTTCTTTAGCCCACTCTGCCACCCCAGTTCAGACATGGCCATATGCAAATCAGTCTGACCCTGTGCCTCATGGGAACAGTCCAGCCCGAACTGCCAAGCCATGCCTTTCCTGGACCGGAAACAAGCTACCGAGGACCGGTTTCTGGCATTTCAGCCGTCTTCAGCCCGGCTTGCTTGAATCCAGTGGCAAAGTGAGCAAGGGACTCACGTCTGAGCATACTCTGCCAACTTATGGCGGGCAAAGAAAAACCAAAGGAAATGATGGACGGAGCGTTGACAATACAAGCACTCACCCCCAGTCAACTGATCTGGGTTTAATCCATCACCGTTCTTTACCCCACTCTGCCACCCCAGTTCAGACATGGCCATATGCGCGGTGCCTACCACGTTGTGCTTTGAAAAGCAGGAGGGTACCATAGGTTCCCTCCATGGGGGCCCGCAACGGGGTCCCCAAGCACACTCCGCATGCCTTTCCATGGCGGCAATGCCGCCACGGAAAGGCATTCCAAAATGCACATTATATGGCTGGCAGTGTGTTTCAGACAGCGCCACCATATTGAACCCTTTTCCGCCCGGTCGACATGTCGACTGTGCGGAAAATCGGCGGACGGTGGTACTATCCGCCGCGGACCCCCCAGCCTATGTAATATGGCGGGGTGTCTTTTCTACAGGGATGGCAGGAGGTTTGCCCCTGCCGGGCCAGCGGTGACTACCGCCGGCCCGGGGGTGGCAATCCGCCCGCCATCCTAATGGGGCCCTAAGTCTCAACAGTACAACTGCTGCATCCTCTCCATCCACGTCGCCTTCCTCGCTGGCCCCAGCAATGGTGGTTGGTAGTGCGCCTAGAAAACATTACACATTTTTTAGGCGTCATATACACCTCCCCCTATTGGTCAGTAGCAAATGAGTTAATAGTATACCACATACATCACTAGTACAAATCAGGTAGTAGTAGAGTAGACACTAGTAGTTATATATGGTCCCTAGGGTCATTCTAGAGTTTGCTTAGTTAGCCCGAGGCATGTAACCATTTTACCTTTGTGTCTTCTATTTTTGCACGTGACGTTACCTTGCAGCTTGTTGTATAAGACACCTTTGAGCCCACATGACCTCATACTGCTACTGTCTAAGTGCTGCGCACACGGTCAACCAAAACATTAACAAGCTTTTTTTTATGAAGTTCTGGTGTACTGTTAGTCCTTATTGCTTACCCATAAATGCTACACTTTTTGGCACGGCTGAGAAATGCTTGCAATATACTAACACGCACCATTTTTGTCATTACAGACGGAAGATTACCTTCTACGAACCAGAGCTTTGCAGAGCTTATGATGCAACAACTTCCAGTACTAGGTTCTTCTAAGGTGAGGGGGCCCCAGAATTCACTCAGAGATCTTAATTTATACATTTATAAAAACTATATTCCTACCTACGGGATGGTGGTGCTTCCACCACTGTTCAGTTATCATGATTTATTTCCCAACTGTAAGTAGGTATAACAATGTTTATTGTTTTAATGTTATTGATTTTCCTGTTGGTGCTGCATTACAGAACAACGTACAGAGCTTGTCAATTAAAAATAAAAATGTTGAACTTAAATAGACTTGGTGGTATTTGGTGAGGACTTACACTAGTGAGCGAGCGAAAGGAAGGGTGTGCATGTGCATTGCTTCCACGAATGAGAGGCTGGATGTGTTATGTTCTGTGTTGTCTACTTGTTGGGTATCTTGGGGGGAGGGTTTGGAGAGCTAATAGTTATGACAAGACACTACTATAACTAGTCGGGCAGGGGATTGTGGTGGGTTCTGAACTTCTGATTGAGGTGTGTGAGGAAGGTCCAACCTCCCATCAACAACATCCTATTTTCTTGTGCAAAGTTCTATATGTTCAAAATCCCTACAACAGTAGTAGTATGTCCTATCCTATCAAAATAGTAATAAATCTGGTTGGGCATTTGTTGGTGGGAATTGTCGAAAAAACGCAAAATTAACAAAGACTCAAGATCAATAAGACTAGAAGTAGTACAAGAGGACGACCCAAAGGACTGGACCCAATGGCTAGAGCTACTGGTGAATCTGAGTTTTTTTTAAAACCTTTTAAATAAAGAGTGGCCACTGGGCAAGCTTAGCTACTACAGTACAGACAGACTAATAGTAGTAGTAGTACAGAGAGTCATCATAGCAGAGGCAGGGATAACAAGATTTTCGAAACAGTACAGATCGAAGGATAATTGTTGGCCAAAAATAACATTAGGAAACGGAAACAATAGTTCGGGGAAAATATGGTGCAGTAAAAGTTATGGAATAAGAATTATTAATAAAAAACAAGAAGACTTACTAGGGCCAGCAGAAGAGCCCTCGTTGGTGTCCTCCTGATGGTGTTCTCCTGCCGACTGCGCCCCTGTCTGCCTGTCGCTGGGTGCTGAACAGGAAAGATATAAGAAAGAGACAAACATTGCTGAATGGTGTCAAACAAATAAAATATTTTTGAAGAACGGTCAAAACTTATGTAAACAACAATTGCAATAACTAAATTGACCGATCTCATCTGGTCAACAAGTAGTATCGGGGGATTCGCAGATCGACTACTTACTATTTATCAAAACTAATCCACTCTTCCATTCTGATTCCAGAATACTAACTAAGCCTAAGTAGGACGTACCACCAGACCTAGCCCACCTATTCCAGGCATGCCAATTGTACATTAAAATATGCATTTCCACTTCTTTTAGTCCTCAACAATGCATATGGTCAAATGGAGGACACATGACTACATTTTTGTAAACATCACATTTTTGGTTGATTGATTGATGGTGATGTTCTGCTATTGCTGCTAAGCCTATTACCACTCATTGACAAACTACAAAAGGTTCTAATAAAGACTGGGGTACCAGCAGCACATGACATAACAGAGGGGGCATCACGCATGCCACTAAAAAATTACAAACTCATAAAAAAGTAACTAAACCTAAGTATCAATCCGCCCCTATCTCTTAGTGACAGGACAAAGTAAGGACTAGAGTCACTATTGCATTACGTTACTTAATTTCTCTAAAATAAACTCTTACATAATCATGCTAAGCGAGCGCAAACGCAAAGTTGCAAACAAGTAAGATTAGTAGCGCAGAAGAGCACCTGTGTCATAACAATCACAGAAGGCTTTTAACGTAATTTACCTGTAATGTAAGCAGCAGCATTCTAGCTGGTTGGAAAAAAAAAGATTATCGCAATATATAACACAGAGCAGAAGAACAGACACAAAGTAGCAATAATTAAATAGTTACTCACCAAGACCCGGGACTTCCACTCCTAGCAGGTCCAGCAGGTCCTGCTCCCGGGCCAGGATATCGGACCACCAGTGCGTCAACTGGTTATGGGTACGCCGGACCCCAGAGCAGCGAAACACTGTCCGGCGCACCTTCCCCCTTCGCTGTCGATGCTCCCGGAGCCCGTACCCGGACCCAGGCCTGCCACCTGCTGCCAGGGTTAAGGGGAGGTGGCGCTGCACAAAGAAAACTAGTGCAGCCAACTCTACCTCCCCAAATAAGGCCCGTGCCTGCACACCTTGTGGGCACCGCTATCCGCAAGGTAGGCGGTCGCGGCTCTGGCTCCTGCGGCGAACCCTACCCTTGGACATGGTTCTGGGGTAGAGAGAGTGAGACGGGGCGGGAAAGTAAAGGTAATAAAATGTAAAAAGTAAGTAAAAGAAAGGAAAGAGCAGGCAATAGAAAAAGAGTGAAAAAGTAGCTAAAGAACACACAAAAAGTAGACAAAAACCAAAAATATAGAAGCAGGAAAATAGTCAGAGAGATAATAAATAAAAAAGTGTCTTGAGTCAAAGGATTGGAAAGTTAGAGGGAGTATTGAAAGCAGGCCCCAGAACCATATCAATAGAGTGAAAAACAAGATGGCCGCGCCCATTGTGACCACGTGCGCAAGTTCGCGTGATATTTTCTCCCCGAGCACGCAAAAAGCGTCGCGAACACGTAAAAGCGTTCCCGAACAGAAAATACGTACCGGGAACGGGCGCGAGCATGTATTGCGTGACCTGTAACAGGAAGTAAACATCGCGAGCGGGCGGGACAAGTGAAAACAAGATGGCCGCTCCCATGGGCGACCGCCTGAGTAAGTTGGCGAGACATTTTCAACGCGATCACGCAGAAAATATCGCGAACGGGCGGGAAAAACACTTCTGCGTCTTCGCGATATTTCCGCATGTTCGCAGAGATTTTTAACTAATTTGCGATAGTTTGCAAGAGTGAATTTCGCAAATTCCCCCCACCCCTATTGTCCATATTCCTTATTTTTTGATAATGTAAACTAATGTGATGTCATTTGAGATGTCATCAGTGATGTCATGATTGATGTCACTGGCCGTGTCATCAGTGATGGAATATGTGAGGTCATAAGCAGTGCATTGCATATATATATATATATATATATATATATATATATATATATATATATATATATATATATAATTAATTTATTTATTCATGTATTTATCTATGTATGTATGTATGTATGTATGTATATATAGAAAAACCAAAGGAAATGATGGACGGAGCGGTTTCTGGCATTTCAGCCATCTTCAGCCCGGCTTGCTTGAATCCAGTGGCAAAGTGAGCAAGGGACGCACGTCTGAGCATACACTGCCAACTAATGGCGAACAAAGAAAAACCAAAGGAAATGATGGACGGAGCGTTGACAATACAAGCACTCACCCCCAGTCAACTGATCTGGGTTTATTCCATCACCGTTCTTTAGCCCACTCTGCCACCCCAGTTCAGACATGGCCATATGCAAATCAGTCTGACCCTGTGCCTCATGGGAACAGTCCAGCCCGAACTGCCAAGCCATGCCTTTCCTGGACCGGAAACAAGCTACCGAGGACCGGTTTCTGGCATTTCAGCCGTCTTCAGCCCGGCTTGCTTGAATCCAGTGGCAAAGTGAGCAAGGGACTCACGTCTGAGCATACTCTGCCAACTTATGGCGGGCAAAGAAAAACCAAAGGAAATGATGGACGGAGCGTTGACAATACAAGCACTCACCCCCAGTCAACTGATCTGGGTTTAATCCATCACCGTTCTTTACCCCACTCTGCCACCCCAGTTCAGACATGGCCATATGCGCGGTGCCTACCACGTTGTGCTTTGAAAAGCAGGAGGGTACCATAGGTTCCCTCCATGGGGGCCCGCAACGGGGTCCCCAAGCACACTCCGCATGCCTTTCCATGGCGGCAATGCCGCCACGGAAAGGCATTCCAAAATGCACATTATATGGCTGGCAGTGTGTTTCAGACAGCGCCACCATATTGAACCCTTTTCCGCCCGGTCGACATGTCGACTGTGCGGAAAATCGGCGGACGGTGGTACTATCCGCCGCGGACCCCCCAGCCTATGTAATATGGCGGGGTGTCTTTTCTACAGGGATGGCAGGAGGTTTGCCCCTGCCGGGCCAGCGGTGACTACCGCCGGCCCGGGGGTGGCAATCCGCCCGCCATCCTAATGGGGCCCTAAGTCTCAACAGTACAACTGCTGCATCCTCTCCATCCACGTCGCCTTCCTCGCTGGCCCCAGCAATGGTGGTTGGTAGTGCGCCTAGAAAACATTACACATTTTTTAGGCGTCATATACACCTCCCCCTATTGGTCAGTAGCAAATGAGTTAATAGTATACCACATACATCACTAGTACAAATCAGGTAGTAGTAGAGTAGACACTAGTAGTTATATATGGTCCCTAGGGTCATTCTAGAGTTTGCTTAGTTAGCCCGAGGCATGTAACCATTTTACCTTTGTGTCTTCTATTTTTGCATGTGACGTTACCTTGCAGCTTGTTGTATAAGACACCTTTGAGCCCACATGACCTCATACTGCTACTGTCTAAGCGCTGCGCACACGGTCAACCAAAACATTAACAAGCTTTTTTTTATGAAGTTCTGGTGTACTGTTAGTCCTTATTGCTTACCCATAAATGCTACACTTTTTGGCACGGCTGAGAAATGCTTGCAATATACTAACACGCACCATTTTTGTCATTACAGACGGAAGATTACCTTCTACGAACCAGAGCTTTGCAGAGCTTATGATGCAACAACTTCCAGTACTAGGTTCTTCTAAGGTGAGGGGTCCCCAGAATTCACTCAGAGATCTTAATTTATACATTTATAAAAACTATATTCCTACCTACGGGATGGTGGTGCTTCCACCACTGTTCAGTTATCATGATTTATTTCCCAACTGTAAGTAGGTATAACAATGTTTATTGTTTTAATGTTATTGATTTTCCTGTTGGTGCTGCATTACAGAACAACGTACAGAGCTTGTCAATTAAAAATAAAAATGTTGAACTTAAATAGACTTGGTGGTATTTGGTGAGGACTTACACTAGTGAGCGAGCGAAAGGAAGGGTGTGCATGTGCATTGCTTCCACGAATGAGAGGCTGGATGTGTTATGTTCTGTGTTGTCTACTTGTTGGGTATCTTGGGGGGAGGGTTTGGAGAGCTAATAGTTATGACAAGACACTACTATAACTAGTCGGGCAGAGGATTGTGGTGGGTTCTGAACTTCTGATTGAGGTGTGTGAGGAAGGTCCAACCTCCCATCAACAACATCCTATTTTCTTGTGCAAAGTTCTATATGTTCAAAATCCCTACAACAGTAGTAGTATGTCCTATCCTATCAAAATAGTAATAAATCTGGTTGGGCATTTGTTGGTGGGAATTGTCGAAAAACCGCAAAATTAACAAAGACTCAAGATCAATAAGACTAGAAGTAGTACAAGAGGACGACCCAAAGGACTGGACCCAATGGCTAGAGCTACTGGTGAATCTGAGTTTTATTTAAAACCTTTTAAATAAAGAGTGGCCACTGGGCAAGCTTAGCTACTACAGTACAGACAGACTAATAGTAGTAGTAGTACAGAGAGTCATCATAGCAGAGGCAGGGATAACAAGATTTTCGAAACAGTACAGATCGAAGGATAATTGTTGGCCAAAAATAACATTAGGAAACGGAAACAATAGTTCGGGGAAAATATGGTGCAGTAAAAGTTATGGAATAAGAATTATTAATAAAAAACAAGAAGACTTACTAGGGCCAGCAGAAGAGCCCTCGTTGGTGTCCTCCTGATGGTGTTCTCCTGCCGACTGCGCCCCTGTCTGCCTGTCGCTGGGTGCTGAACAGGAAAGATATAAGAAAGAGACAAACATTGCTGAATGGTGTCAAACAAATAAAATATTTTTGAAGAACGGTCAAAACTTATGTAAACAACAATTGCAATAACTAAATTGACCGATCTCATCTGGTCAACAAGTAGTATCGGGGGATTCGCAGATCGACTACTTACTATTTATCAAAACTAATCCACTCTTCCATTCTGATTCCAGAATACTAACTAAGCCTAAGTAGGACGTACCACCAGACCTAGCCCACCTATTCCAGGCATGCCAATTGTACATTAAAATATGCATTTCCACTTCTTTTAGTCCTCAACAATGCATATGGTCAAATGGAGGACACATGACTACATTTTTGTAAACATCACATTTTTGGTTGATTGATTGATGGTGATGTTCTGCTATTGCTGCTAAGCCTATTACCACTCATTGACAAACTACAAAAGGTTCTAATAAAGACTGGGGTACCAGCAGCACATGACATAACAGAGGGGGCATCACGCATGCCACTAAAAAATTACAAACTCATAAAAAAGTAACTAAACCTAAGTATCAATCCGCCCCTATCTCTTAGTGACAGGACAAAGTAAGGACTAGAGTCACTATTGCATTACGTTACTTAATTTCTCTAAAATAAACTCTTACATAATCATGCTAAGCGAGCGCAAACGCAAAGTTGCAAACAAGTAAGATTAGTAGCGCAGAAGAGCACCTGTGTCATAACAATCACAGAAGGCTTTTAACGTAATTTACCTGTAATGTAAGCAGCAGCATTCTAGCTGGTTGGAAAAAAAAAGATTATCGCAATATATAACACAGAGCAGAAGAACAGACACAAAGTAGCAATAATTAAATAGTTACTCACCAAGACCCGGGACTTCCACTCCTAGCAGGTCCAGCAGGTCCTGCTCCCGGGCCAGGATATCGGACCACCAGTGCGTCAACTGGTTATGGGTACGCCGGACCCCAGAGCAGCGAAACACTGTCCGGCGCACCTTCCCCCTTCGCTGTCGATGCTCCCGGAGCCCGTACCCGGACCCAGGCCTGCCACCTGCTGCCAGGGTTAAGGGGAGGTGGCGCTGCACAAAGAAAACTAGTGCAGCCAACTCTACCTCCCCAAATAAGGCCCGTGCCTGCACACCTTGTGGGCACCGCTATCCGCAAGGTAGGCGGTCGCGGCTCTGGCTCCTGCGGCGAACCCTACCCTTGGACATGGTTCTGGGGTAGAGAGAGTGAGACGGGGCGGGAAAGTAAAGGTAATAAAATGTAAAAAGTAAGTAAAAGAAAGGAAAGAGCAGGCAATAGAAAAAGAGTGAAAAAGTAGCTAAAGAACACACAAAAAGTAGACAAAAACCAAAAATATAGAAGCAGGAAAATAGTCAGAGAGATAATAAATAAAAAAGTGTCTTGAGTCAAAGGATTGGAAAGTTAGAGGGAGTATTGAAAGCAGGCCCCAGAACCATATCAATAGAGTGAAAAACAAGATGGCCGCGCCCATTGTGACCACGTGCGCAAGTTCGCGTGATATTTTCTCCCCGAGCACGCAAAAAGCGTCGCGAACACGTAAAAGCGTTCCCGAACAGAAAATACGTACCGGGAACGGGCGCGAGCATGTATTGCGTGACCTGTAACAGGAAGTAAACATCGCGAGCGGGCGGGACAAGTGAAAACAAGATGGCCGCTCCCATGGGCGACCGCCTGAGTAAGTTGGCGAGACATTTTCAACGCGATCACGCAGAAAATATCGCGAACGGGCGGGAAAAACACTTCTGCGTCTTCGCGATATTTCCGCATGTTCGCGGAGATTTTTAACTAATTTGCGATAGTTTGCAAAAGTGAATTTCGCAAATTCCCCCCACCCCTATTGTCCATATTCCTTATTTTTTGATAATGTAAACTAATGTGATGTCATTTGAGATGTCATCAGTGATGTCATGATTGATGTCACTGGCCGTGTCATCAGTGATGGAATATGTGAGGTCATAAGCAGTGCATTGCATATATATATATATATATATATATATATATATATATATATATATATATATATATACATATATTTTATTAATTTATTTATTCATGTATTTATCTATGTATGTATGTATGTATGTATGTATATATAGAAAAACCAAAGGAAATGATGGACGGAGCGGTTTCTGGCATTTCAGCCATCTTCAGCCCGGCTTGCTTGAATCCAGTGGCAAAGTGAGCAAGGGACGCACGTCTGAGCATACACTGCCAACTAATGCGAACAAAGAAAAACCAAAGGAAATGATGGACGGAGCGTTGACAATACAAGCACTCACCCCCAGTCAACTGATCTGGGTTTATTCCATCACCGTTCTTTAGCCCACTCTGCCACCCCAGTTCAGACATGGCCATATGCAAATCAGTCTGACCCTGTGCCTCATGGGAACAGTCCAGCCCGAACTGCCAAGCCATGCCTTTCCTGGACCGGAAACAAGCTACTGAGGACCGGTTTCTGGCATTTCAGCCGTCTTCAGCCCGGCTTGCTTGAATCCAGTGGCAAAGTGAGCAAAGGACTCACGTCTGAGCATACTCTGCCAACTTATGGCGGACAAAGAAAAACCAAAGGAAATGATGGACGGAGCGTTGACAATACAAGCACTCACCCCCAGTCAACTGATCTGGGTTTAATCCATCACCGTTCTTTACCCCACTCTGCCACCCCAGTTCAGACATGGCCATATGCAAATCAGTCTGACCCTGTGCCTCATGGGAACAGTCCAGCCCGAACTGCCAAGCCATGCCTTCCCTGGGCCGGAAACAAGCTACCGAGGACCGGTTTCTTGCATTTCAGCCGTCTTCAGCCCAGCTTGCTTGAATCCAGTGGCAAAGTGAGCAAGGGACTCACGTCTGAGCATACCCTGCCAACTTATGGCGAACAAAGAAAAACCAAAGGATATGATGGACGGAGCGTTGACAATACAAGCATTCACCCTCAGTCAACTGATCTGGGTTTAATCCATCACCGTTCTTTAGCCCACTCTGCCACCCCAGTTAAGACATGGCCATATGCAAAACAGTCTGACCCTGTGCCTCATGGAAACAGTCCAGCCCGAACTGCCAAGCCATGTCTTCCCTGCACCGGAAACAAGCTACCGAGGACCGGTTTCTGGCATTTCAGCCATCTTCAGCCAGGCTTGCTTGAATCCAGTGGCAAAGTGAGCAAGGGACTCACGTCTGAGCATACCCGGCCAACTTATGGCAAACAAAGAAAAACCAAAGGAAATGATGGACGGAGCGTTGACAATACAAGCACTCACCCCTAGTCAACTGATCTGGGTTTAATCCATCACCGTTCTTTAGCCCACTCTGGCACCCCAGTTCAGACATGGCCATATGCAAATCAGTCTGACCCTGTGCCTCATTGGAACAGTCCAGCCCGAACTGCCAAGCCATGCCTTCCCTGGACCGGAAACAAGCTACCGAGGACCGGTTTCTGGCATTTCAGCCGTCTTCAGCCCGGCTTGCTTAAATCCTTTGGTTTTTCTCTGTATGTATATATATCCACATAGAAAACTCCCTGAATGGGGCCTCCAACCGTACAGGGTGGCTTCTACTGACAGGAATGGAGAATCCTGTTACAACAATACACAAGGAACGTGCAGAAGCCCTATTCTGAATTAAAATCATGCTTTTATTTGTCATGAAGGTGGAGGCAAGTTCAAATCCTAACGTGTTTCGGTGATCGTGACTTGTTAACAGGTGAGTCATAATGCATCTTGCAGTGTACAGTTGCTTAAATTCATGTAGTCAAGTGGCTTATAACAACCTCCTACAAATGGCAGAATGCACCAGTAATGTTTCTCAAAGTTCGTACCATGTGCAATATTCAATAATGCTAAATAGCGTCTCAACACCAAAGTTCGGAATGTATTCACATTATTTCCAGTGCAATTTGTTCCAAATAAAGTGGCCACGTGCATATCTTAAAGAATTGACGTATGATTTTCACACATCTTGCTCATTATTGTTGCTGCAACAGTTTCTTGATTACCTGAGGAAAGAGGAATTCCGCCCAGGATCCGCAATGCCACCCTTCACTGAATAGTACACATAAAATGTTCTAAGCGTTTTAGAAGGAAAAAAATCACAATGGGTTAATAAAAGTTTTTCATAACATTTTCGATATAATTTATTAGCATAGTAAATAAAGCAGAAATTAATTTAGTAACTTAATTTCTCTAGACTCAGCACGTTTTTTAGTACAACCCAGAATTCAACGTAGTTGGTCCTATAAAAAGCAATTGCTGATCATGTATTCTTTTTTGTACCTCAAGTTACTTCTTATAATATTTCATAGTATCTAAAGTTCCACCGTATACAAACCGTTGTCTATTTTTAGCCTAATATTATTATTGTATAGATAGCAGTTATCAGAGTTCGGTTCCAGCTCAGTCTCAAGCAATTCGCATAACTGTTCTATTTGACAAGAAGTGTTTGGCTTCCTGTCTCTTTTTGCGCAGGCTTCTCTATATTACACTTTCAGTATCATTGACGATTTTACCAATTAATCTAAATCTTTCCTCCATATTAAATACGTCAAACTTTCCCAGCCCTGACATTTTTTCCCAACCTGAAATATATTCATTTAGCAATAATGAACACAGCCAGTTAAACATAGGGATCCCTTATCACAATAATAAGGTACAAATTCCACATCACAATAGAAAACATGTAAGGGACCAAAGAACAGGTAGTGATAATTCCCGAAAAAAACCCAAAAGGATTTGAAATCAGGATAATCAGGATAATTTTTAATACAAAAGTACTCATGAGACAGGGCCTTTGATCTCTTTCTTATCATAATAAAGTTCAAGGTGTTTTTTGGTTGTTGAATGAAATTAACACTTACTAAGTGCCTTATTACGAGTTTGGCAGTCTTCGGCTAGCACCGCTGTGGTCCCAGGAAGACCGCCAAGCCCGTGGTGCACTGCACCAGCCCGCGGATTGTGAGTTTTGTGCGGCTTTCTGTCCTTGCAAAGCTGGAACATGGGCTGGTGTGCAGTGGCGGCTGGTGACATTTGAAAGTGGTGGGGCAGAAACTCGTCAGCATACTGCACCGTAGCGAGCGAGCGTAGCGAGCGAGCCCGAACCCCCTAAGGAGGGTTCGGGGGTAATTCCCCCCGAGAAAATTTTGAAAAATTAGTGGAAAAATGGTGCATTTTCAAGAAAATTTGAGGAAGCAGGAAGGTTAATAAAGCAATTGTGAAAGTGCAGGTATTACATTATTAAAGAGCTGTCATATAACATAGGTAGCTGCTTATTCAGTATAACCACAGAGCTTTATAACAGACTTCAAGATACAATGCTGAGAACCTCACAGATTGTTTTTATTTAAACTGCAAACAAAAGAACCAACTAAACAGGTCACAAACTATCACCATTCAACATATTTACTTTTTGTATCTAAATTCTGCACGTCTGTCTTTAAGCGCAGCAAATTTTTCAATTACTTGAATGTTAAAGTCAGCAATATTTTGAACAAGCTCGCTCTCTATAGAGAGCATTGCTAATGCATTGAGTCTTTCCTGAAGCATTGTGTTCCTCAGGAATGTCTTAATCCTATTTAAGGTGGAAAAAGATCGTTCTGCCTCTGAGGTGGTCATAGGAGTGGTAATTACTATTTTTAGTAAAGCTACTGTCTCTGTAAATGTCTTTTCCATATGAAGTTCATGAATTAAAGACAGCAAAGACCTGGCATTTGTGGCCTTCTGGTACACAGGCATTGAGTACATTACTGTCAACTCACTTTTCAGGTCCTCTTGGTTGAGCATCGGATAAGCCTCCGCAGCCGCATGCAGAGCATGCTCAGGGAAGGATTCATTATATTTGGCAAAGTATGTACTTTCCAATAATGCGGCACTCTCCAAATGTTTTGTGAAAGCAAAACGGTCTTGTGCATGTACAATTACAATGTCACATATCTCTTTTGCCCTTTGTACCAGAGTGGTGATGTTTGTCCTGTGGTTTGAAAAAATTGAACCGGCTGGCAGTTGGCTGTCTAAATTGTCAACCTCATCTCTCACTTTGTTTATGCTTGCGACAAAGTCCGTGGTACATCTTTTCACAAAGACAGTATCTATGTCTCGTCCTTGTAACTGATTGTATAAACTCTCGACTTTTAACATTATCTTATCAAATAAAAATAGAAAGAACTGAAACTCTCTATCGTTTAATGTTCTAGCAAAGCCACGGGCTTCACTGTGACTTGTGTAATCAAAGGTTTCATTGGTTTCTATGGCTTGAAAACATTTCACAAGGTCCTCCCTATATTGAAATATTAGTTGGACTGTACGTACGTTATAGTTCCAACGAGTTGAGGCTCCCCTCGGAACCCTTTTGTCCACAATCTCCTGAAGTGCTTCCATTCTTTTTGGGGAACGTGAGAAGAATGCTGCCATGCCTCCTATATCCTTAAAGAAAATTCGTGTCTCTCGGATCTTCGATACTGCCTGTTGCATGATAAGATTAAGTTGGTGGGCATGACAGTGCACATAATGAGCATACGGGTAGACATCTCTAATTCTTTTCTGTACGCCACCATGGCTTCCACTCATTACGGACGCACCATCATAGCTTTGTGCAATAAGTTTTTTTCTTTGATGTACCTCTGGGAAAATAAAGTTGAGTTGATGCAGTAGAGCAGCAGTAATGGTTTCTGCAGTGGAGTTTTTTAAATGAGTCAAACCATAGAACCGCTCCACAACATTATAGCCTTTGTCCAGGTACCGAAAGACTAATACGGACTGCGTTTGTGTGGCCACATCAGTGGTGTCATCAGCCTGAATAGCCACAAAGTCTGTGTTTTGCAACTCTTGGACAATATGGCTTCTCATAATTTCTAGCATACACTCCAGTAGTTCATTTTGTATCGTTTTAGAGGTGCCCTTAAAGACTGTAGCACTTGCTAAATGTGATTCCATTTCCTTGTCTATGCTTGCTACTAAATCTACAAGACCCATGAATATTCCAGGATTTGTGGACCCTTCCGATTCATCATGGCCTCGCAATGCCAGTTCGAAAGCACCACAGAAACGAATGCAATCAATTATTTTCGATAGTATGTGTCTATTTCTATCAACTGTTTGATTGTGTTTCTGTATTGTTTGTCGATATGCATCGCTGATGTGCTGCTCAATCGGTGCGTCTCCTAACATTCCCAGTCTCGTCACGTTTTCCATATGCTTTTTTGAGTGTGCATGCTTCTTTATTTTTTCAGACAGATGCTTCAAGTCCAACACGCCTTCTTTTGTCCAAGTAAAGTCACCATTAAACAGCAAGCAGGGGAAGCAGAACAGTCTGTTTTTTGAAGGGCACCCTGTAGGCCAATCAGCTTTTGTGTACCAGGTTTTGGAGAATGTACGATTGTAACATTTTCCTCTGTCCTTGGTAACTTGTTGGAGTTGAAGGTCAGGCTGATGAGGTCCTAACCTCTTTATCTGTAGTTTATCTTCTAGTGGGCGTGCATGGAATGACCGTGTAATTAACTCTTGTACCGTATTCATCTTGCTGATGCTGTCCGTACCAATATGAAAGAAGCCTGTCAATAGTCAAAGTACAACGTATAAGATTTGGTGCAATAATATCAAATGTCAGTACAAATACATATATCTTGTGCATGACAGCAAGTGATATAGCTCCAACAGCTCATGTTAATGGCCAGCCAGGGGTGGCATAATACATGCTCCAGCCCCTGGTAGGCCTTGGGTGCACCTATGCCCTAGGTACCTATGGTACACTATACAGGGACTCACAAGAGTGACCCAATACCCAATTGGCAAATGCACCTAAAGTACATTGTGTGAATTTAGAGAGAGAACAGCTGTGCTGTGGGTCTGATTAGCAGGCCCACAGCCTTTCTAAGTCATAAACCAGAAAAGCAAAAAGCAAAGAAATGGGGTAACCATAGGAAAGCAGACCCTACTCTCCTACATAACGCTCCCCTTTGGACAACAGGATAGGGAAAAAAATACAGCCTGACTGCCTGCTTCCTCTGTGTGCCATAGTGGCACTGAAACAGACACAGTTTGAATTGAGGGCCTTTAACAAGGCAAGGATAGATAGTGCATTTAACAACCGTTATTGCCCAAAGCACAGGGCTAAGGGCAGGCTCAGTATTACTAAATTCCATCCAGTCAGGGTAAAATGTTCAGAATGTGCACCCACCCCAACCACCATGTAGAGTGAGTGACCACAAACATAGCCCTATCTCAAAGCTACAAAAAAGTATCATCAGTTTCCTTACCTTGATGAAAGAGCAGCAAGGAGGTTGGGCCTCTTCTTCTTTCTTCTCCAAAAATTGCCCAAAAAGTTGGGTAAAGGTTCAGGTTGTCAGGCTTTACCAGGTGCTGGAAATAAAAATATAACAACTTATTTCCATGTCTCTCATATGGGGGCAAAGCTACATTGGCAGCTGAGTAAGAAAATTATTTTGTACAAATTACTCTGTTTGATGCATAAGGTGGTAGACAGCTCTACTACAGTGATGAGTAGGACAACAATCAAACAGTAGTCAATAATAAACACATGGCAGGCAAGCCAGTCGTTAATCCCATGTAAACTTGACCCTCTGGTCCCCAGTTATGACATTCCAAAGAAGGTCGTAAACTTGGTATGCAGTTTTTGGGAACACTATCCCGGGAAGTGCTTTCATACGAATATCGCCCCTTGCGCTAGAGTACGCTCCTCAAATACAATTATAGGTCGAAGACTGCCTCAGGAATCTATTTTCAGACCACACGACTTTCAGATCATGCGCTCCCCCTCGCTAAACATGCCTTCTGTACTGTTAAAGCAAAGCAGGACAGCCTCTTTACAGGATCGTATACCAGTATTTAAAAAAAAAAGCATTTTACTTTGTGGCTAAAATATAGGAGAGCAGCACATGACGTGTGGTAAACTTTCCCTTTAGTATGTGACCTACAAAGTTCGTGTGCATTTTAAATATTCAGCATGTGCGTGATGCCTTGAAGCATCGGCGGGATAGCGCACATTTGTCATTTGTATTGCCTCGTAGCGCCCTTTGGTGGTTTGGAGTGTCTGCAGCTTACACAACAGGAGTAAGGCCTGGCGGATACACATCCTGGTTGATTTGACGCTCCAATGATATGGCAGATCGTAAGGAACTTTTGACAGTGCTTAATTTGTAAAAAAAAAAAAAGTGCCTGGTCTCTCCTCAGGAGGACACTGCAGCTTTCACCACACAGTGCCTTGCCCAGCACTGCCACTGATAGTAACAATACCACTACTAGTCAGCGCACTCCTACAAACGTGACAATTCGGACTATTTCAGGCTCCCAAACCATAAGAATGGCTTGGACGGCACGTAATAGTCATTTTTGATAGATTGAATTATTTATTAATTGTTGTTGAGGTCATCTCTAAATTAGCAGACTGTCAAGCGCCGCTGTTGATTAGTAAGTGCAGCGCACCGGAAACCACGGGCTCAAATTAAGCGCTGCTTTTAAATAGATTGGTCCTCCACTTCAGAGCTTTCTATCCCCGCTGGGAGGCGATATAACACAATACAGATTAAAACTAACTCTACTGACACCATTGAAATCTCTACACAAAGCCAAACACACAACTAACCATGCTTGACTGTGGTGTCACTGTCTGTGTGTAGGACAGAGAAAGTGAGAGAGCGTAGGGCCCAGGAGAGTAAATAGACTGCTGATCCTGTCTGTGTGCACACGTATATGTTTGTTTTATAGTCCGTGCACACATAACGTGTTTATGAAGGTTCACGTAAGTATGCACGTGCAGGTACACATGAGTTTAAGCCCATGTACAAGAATGAGCAAGAGTGTATGTCCATGCAAACACCTCCTTGCATGTTTGGGCATGTACATGCATGTATTTGTGCATCCAAGTCCACATCCATGGTATGTGCACATGTGCCAGTGTTTCTGTGAAAGTCTGTACGTGTGTCTTCAATTGTGCGCATGATAAACCTGTGTATTTGTGTGCACGGACGCGTCTGTGTGCTTGCATATGTTTAAGTATGTGTGTCTGTACCTTGTTTGATACATACTTGTTTTAGGGCTCGGGTTGGACAAGTCCTTTTGATTTTTCTAAATGTATATATAGGTATATTACTTACTCATAGAGGCTTGTAGTCAACCATCTTCATCCATTGGTGTGTTGTTGAGTTAGTCACTCTTTTCTTCCATACACTGCAGCATGCAGCACGGGGCAGTTGACCAGACAGCTTCGACCACTGGCTAACTTCACTGAGAGTGAATTTAAGCCTCAGTCCTTTCCCAATGAGCTCATCCTCAGGCAAAGCAGCTTCCTTCAGTGCCTGGAGCTACTATGGCAATGTGTACATTTTGATATTACAATTGTTTTTAGCTTGCAGACAATGGTTTTGTTTACATTGGCGAGGGAGTAGCAGCTACCCATCAATATGATTTTACCCCCCCCTCCCAAATAAAAACTAAAATGCTGAGAGCCAAGGCAGACAAATTGGCTTTGCCAATGCTTCTTTTTTTAACGCAGGCCATGTCATGGGATTTCAGAGGAACACTTCCTTTAGAGCTTCAAGAAGTACTCTGCCATTTCATCAAGGCGCTGTGCTTTGATAAAAGAGGGAGTACCAAGCAGGCACCATCCACAATGGCATAAGTACACCTATTGTGCAGTACATTTGCTTTTGGCTGCGTTGCGAAAAGGAAGATTTTTACCGAGCACATCCGTCGGGCCATTTCCGAGTCAGTAAGGCTTCTGACATGCTCCACCTCCATGGCCACAGCTATGTCCCGGCAACTAAGACATTTTCACCAAATCTCCCGGCATGCAGCTGAAAACCATCAAAGCAAAGTGATGACCCTGAAGGTTATGGACCCTGGGCTCTGGCATGCTATGACCTGTTCCTGAAGGTGAAATGACATCTGTGACTCTTCTGGAGTGTCCCAATCTTCAATCTTTCAGTTATTAGTAAATAACACTGGAAATAAAGGCAGAGCCACTCGAATTATGCGGCTGGGGGGACCAAATTATGTAGCAGGGCAGGGGTGAGTACATTATGTGACAAGAAAAGGTAAATTATCCAGCTCAATGAAGACATTTTGTCATAGTACTGTATTACTTTATCATTTTGACATTTTTACACTTGTTAACACTGGGCATTGGTTTCACATCATTCACACTAGCTTAACACCCAAATATAGCAACAAACAACAGAACCCTGACTAGTCGACGTTTGCAGAGGGCCTTCCACAGTGCAGACACACTTTATGTGTTTTTAGTAACTATTGGACGTTTGAGCAAGAAACAAATCTTATTTTTACTGAAATCTGCAGATTATGGATCAGAGGATGGATTGTGTGGCAAATACAACAAATATTCAATTATGAGAAAAACGCCACGGCCTCTGAACAGCATAATTCCAATGTCCATGTGCCTGAAAACCCTGTGTCCGGCGTCCAACAAGCCTTTCCACACTCAGGCAAGATTTGGGGCATAATTAAGGTTGTTCTTGAATGCTCAAATGATGCAAATCATTGCACGAATTCACTTGCCGTCATAAAAGCCCAGAGGCATAGTGCATAAGTGTGTAGCCCTTAGTAGATCTATGCCCTGGTGCCCAGACCAATCTCCAAAATTCTTTATCCACCTTGTAAAAACACTGGAGTAAACTGAAATTATCTGGTCTCACATCCGACCACCACAGCCGTCAGCAGGTTTACTTATTTTTTTTACTGGAATAAGCGGATCATCGACGAATGGCATTTACAGAATCGCAGAGCATACAGTTTCACTACGCACTCAGGGCCTCTTTGAGTGTAACCAGCCGCCCACATGGGGAACACCCCAAATCCGCCGTGTCCGTGCAAGCCTTCGACAGCTATTAAGTGGAATGACACAGATTCGGGCTGGATAGTCGCACCCGGCCCATGTTTTCTTGAACAGACCCCGACGCAATGTTTAAAGAGGCGTCTACACAGAACCCTCCCTCCTGGCTTTATTTAAGATAGGCCCGCAGTTTCCACAAACTTTGCACAACCTACCTCGCCCAATTATGTCTCATAACATAGAGATTATGTGACTCAAAGCGCTCTGTGGGTGGCCGTGAAACTTTGCAGAAATTTAAAAACAACTCTAAAAGCACCACACCATAGTTTAAAGACCATCAAGTATGTAATATGTTTGCCCCCTTCCGCTGTAAAATTAATCTGAACAACTTGACAAAAGCGCGTGATCTTGGGACACCTCCCTCCAGGATCCCCAAAGCCGACTGTCGTGGTCTGTAAAAACCCAACGCTCCTTGCAAGTTAAGAACACTTTACGCGGCCGCACCACTTTCAAATTTCACCAGCCGCCAGACAGTAATAAAATAAAAACGTTACTCACATTAGGGGGAGTCAGTAGTCTGACAGTCACTGTCACACGCTCATCGACTGGTCTGGAAGACTGGAAATGAGGAAATCAGTTCACTTCTAGAACCTTCTGCGCGAAGTGAGTCACGTCACTGTCTGCAATGGCCAATCACCTCAACATGGCTTGATATAGCCATAGGTGATTGGCCAACTACACAGAGCAGCAAACACCCACGCGCGGCACCATGATCCTGCTGTCTTAGCCAATCCTGGCGCAGGCTTAACAGCGCCACTGCGCCAAGCAGCGCCAGGATTGGGCTACGAGCAGGAGAAAATCTGCCCTGGTTGAGACCGGGGCCCCGGGTCCCTGCCATTGTCTCCAAGTGCTACAGGGGGGGGGGGGGCGAGGTCTACTGGGTACTACGCATGCGCAGGCCAGTCTCAATTATGAGTACTCCTGCCTGTTGCATGCGTAGTCATCCCGACCCCGCTGCAGCTGCTTACGCTCTCTGGCCTGCCTGTGCGCTGTCACTCACAGTGACTCACTCTCTCTGCCGCAGCCCCGCCCGCCCACTTCCCATAGGCAATGCCCGATTCTGTCGGGTTCGTCCCGGCCCTGTAGCGCTAAGTCAGTGCGCTCGGATTTCTTTTGACAAAGTCTTTACTTTGTGTTGGCAGGCACCAGTGGCGGTCGTCCATGGCTAGTGGGGCGCTGCCCCAACGCCCCCAATGGACGCACCGCCACTGTGTTGTGCAAAATGTTTAATAACCTCGGTCTAACACTTTTTGTAACTCCCATGCTCCTACAAACACGGGCTCCAGTATTCTTAGCACCGGGCCGCTCACAGCTGCCTTCCTAGGAAAGGTCACATGTCCGTTTTGTAAAGGACAGCTGTCAGTCAGATAAATATAGCTCTCCTCCCTGTAGCATCACATAAAAAGATCAAGTAGTCTCCTTGAATGCTAAAGACAGAATGGTTGTTAGTTTAGCAATTCTCCCCAGTCATAGATATCCAGGAGTATTTCATGTTAACAAAATTGCATGTGGGAAATGTAGGTGCGGGCAATATATAAAAATCCATAGTTGTGCACATCACTTGTTATGCAAAAAACTCTTCTCGTACATCACAATGAAATATGAGAATATCCCTACCCCTTTCCAGCTCTGGTAATGCACTTGCTTCTGCCTTTCACGAGTCAATTTGTGTGCATGTCCGAGGTTTGATATTTTCTCCACAGTTGGAGTCTGTGGATGTTCCGTGCATCTTGCAGTACTTTTTCCCCCTCCCCTAGAGGGCACCCTTTCCCACCTTTACCCATAAGTGTGGAAATCTTCAATTGGTATGAATTTTTCACTGTTGTAAGCGAAATTTTCAGTTAGAAACCTTCATCAGTCCTTATTCTGTGATTCATGATCTGGAATTTAATATCTCAAATTTACTTTTTTGTGAGACTGGAGGGCAATTTCTCACCCTAAATCAGCCATATTGCGCGTATCAATATTTCCAAGATGCCTAATTACTATTGGATAAATAAAGAATCCCATATTGCCCCACTATGACATTTGGAAATCGGCTGGGGATTAACATCGGAAATCGGCACTCGTATTAACTTCCGCATGTCAGTCCTGAATTCCATACATATTTGTGGGGACAAATCCTTCACCCTGAGACGGTGAATTTTTCCTCAGAATCATGCACATTCATTTTACATTCTGTCATAACTGTAATTACGCATGCATTGAAATACACATTCAGGGAGATACTTCTTTTTCCAATCAAATCGGTACTTAAATACCACTTTTTTGGTGAGATCGAGCAATAGATGTGGGCACGAGAAGTTTTGTTATTCAGGCACTCAGCAAGCACAACAGATATTTAAACCTGTGTCTACATTTTGATCTGAGATCTTTACTGCATTAACCCACTCCACTATCTTAACAATCTAGTTAGATTCATAAGACTATTTTTTTCTGTGAAATGAGTTCACAGTAGTTGCATCAATTCTGCTGTTCTGTATACTCGTCTTGTAATTAATGGACTTTCATGAAGTTTTGCTGGAAAGTCCATTCCTCAGCAGAAAAGCTTGAAGGGTAACAAGGGAGGGGTGGACGGCCATGTGCACAATTGCATGGGAGCTCCTCACAGCACCGACACTGCCGATTGATCTAATGAAGGGATTGAATTTGGATGAGGCAGTATTGGAGTTTCTTGACAGGCTGGCCGGCTTTGCTCAATAATTAAAGCAAAAAGAAATTGATTTTGCAGTTGAATAAAGAAGCAAGCGGCTGACATGAAGCTCATCTGCATTTCCTCTGAATGCGACGTCCTCATTAAATCTGTAGCTGGGGAATAACTTTCCAGTATTGTCTGCTTATTCTCCCAGAAGCCACCCTGTAAACGTGCTCAGTGCAACATTAACTATGACTCTCAAAGTTCTCACGGTTTGGGGACCAGCTCTTATTTTTCCTTATCAATCATTGAGGAGAGCAAGAAAGGGAAAACACACAAACGGGAAGAAGGAGGAAGAAAGAGAAAGGAGGAAAACCGCCCCAAATATAGAGTGCCGAATCCTAGGAGAGAGAAAGAGATTAATGGTAAGGGAGTGTCCGATAGTGAATTAAAGAGGCATGCGATGGATTGAAGCCTGCACAGCTTTGGTAATTGGTGCACGGACATGTAGTAGCTCGGGCCACTGACACATAGGGCCTTTTTTAAAAGAATTGTTGCATTGCGGAAACAAAGCAGCGATGCAACACTTCTCAGTGCCCCCTCCCTGCAACACCATGGATGCGCTGTATTATCAGTAGGGTGCATCATGGTGCAAGGAGTTATAAATACGTCAGTTTTACTGACGTATTTGTAGGCGCAAAAATGATCATTGCTGGGGAGTGTCTGAAAACAGACAGAACTCCAGCAATGTGTCCTTTCACATGGGTCAAGCCCCAAGCGAAAATGAGGCAGGCGCATGGTTTTGACGCAATGGCGTCCTAGAAGTGGCGCACCAAAATCTTATAGATTTTTATGCGCCACTTCTACGAGGCTTTGATGCGGGGGAACAACCACTGTGCATATATTATACCTGACGCAGGTAAAATGTAGCGCAGGGTTTACAAAGTGATGCATCTGCCTTGATTCGTCACTTCGTAAATATGGCGCAATGTGGCGCATTATTTCCGCTGCCGCAGCATCAAAAAAAGTGACACAACGGCGGCGTAAATGTGACTTCATTAATAGGGCCCTAATTCTCTTACAAATTAAGCACTGGTTCAAACTATATGTATGAAAGAAAGGTATACTTAACACGGTGACTATGCAAACGGCTCGTTTATTCTTTAAAACACACATTTTACATATTTAGTGCTATTACTGGTCCTGGACCCTCCTATGCCAATCCAATCCAAAAATTCTTTATTTCGGTCTTTTAGACCATAAAAGATACATGCAAAATACATTAAAACAGCACGTTAAAAAGATTACATTTGTATAATACAATAATTAAAAACAATTGCCAAATTGATGCGGACATAATACAGATAAAAAATAGTCCATGGTTAGGAAAGGCATTTCAAATCCTGATTAAGAGCACAATCCATACTTTTAGGAAACAGATTCATATTGTCAACATTTGTGCCTTTAACAGTTTTTTCCTAATCAACCACATAGCCATAATGCATTTCGCTACTGCAAAAACTATGTGGGGCAGGGTACTGGTTCTCAATACTCTGTACGCATGCATATGGCTCCTGAAACCCAGGTTCCTGCATAGAGGGACCAGCCAGTACTTCCTTGGTCTGTGATATGCAGGACAAAAGAAGAGAAAATGGACTTCATCTTCGTCAAAAGAATTACAACCTGGGCAAATTTTATCGTTGCTCTGGAGCCATTTGCAGGTAAAGGATTTGATGGGCAGAGTGCCATGCCTCCACTGTATAAACAGTTTCCTGGCAAAAATGGGGAAAATTATGTCCATAAAGCATTCAAAATCATATGTGTTTTTGGATTGTAAAAAACGTTCAGTTAAGGTGCCGTTGTTGGTTGCGGTCAGGATAAGTTCTAGGCTTTTTTCCTTGTGAATTTGGACCAAGCGTTTACGAGAAAGCCTCTGGCATCCTTGTTCTGGAGCCTCCCAAAGCTCAGGCAAATTTAAGCGATAAAATTCCTTCTTAACAAATGCCAGCCAGGGAATTCTATCCCGCTTGTTCAGGTCCATTACATGGGCAAGTTCACTCCTATATTGTGTAAGCTCACTGGTGGGCCAAAGCCTATGTCAGAATCTTAATGGCTTGGACTCTAGCTCAGCAGCGATGGACGGTAAACCCACGTCCAGTCTTAAGGGAAGCAAAGGAGTGCCACGTGGGAGGGCCAGCAGACGTCTAAGAAAGGTGTTTTCCACTAGCGCGAGATCTTGCCCCGCTTTATGTCCCCACAGCTCGCTGCCATAAGATGCTGCCGCTTTTGCTTGTGTCTTATACATTTCCAGTGCAGGACTTATGGGTTTGAAGGTGGAAGTATTTACAACCTTCAAAATTGCACCAGATAGTTGCGACAACTTTAGCCTAGATCTGGCTATTTGGGGGTCCCAAGATAAATTCTCATGCAGTGTTACCCCCAGATATTGGAAAGTTGAAACCCTTTCCAAAGTGGCTGGGCCCAGAGTGGGATTGGGTCTGGTTTTTGGGGATGGATTAAAGATCATGAACTTGGTCTTCTCTGTGTTAATCTCTAGACCATGTTGACTACAGAAAAGACCAAATCCATCTAAGATCCGTTGGATCCCCATTGGGGATTTGGAAAGTAGGAGCGTGTCGTCAGCAAACATAATAGCTGGCACCCTCCTGCCTGCCAAAAACGGGGCGTCATTGTCCTCAACATTATCAAGGTGAGATATAACGCTGTTAATAAAGAGGCAAAACAGGGTCGGCGCCAAAACGCAGCCCTGCCTTACCCCTCTAAGGACAGGAAACCTTGAAGACAATGCGCCGTCCCTCCCACACCTGACCTGCGCATAGTTGCCATCATGGAGTCTAATTATGGCATGCAGCAGCTGGGATGGAAGACCCAACTCCTTTAGGACCTCCCATAGTTTTTTCCGTGGGACCAAGTCGAAGGCTGACCTCAGATCCACGAACACCATGTATAGTCTCCCGCCCTCAATCCTCACCGTTTTCCAATACAGGAGGATGAGGCGGAAGATCTGGTCAATGGTGGACGTGTTTTTTCTGAAGCCAGCCTGGAGGGGACTCAGGATTTCATTTACCTCCATCCATTCGAGGAGATGGTCCAGAAGGAGCCGAGAGAAAAGTTTTTGGGGGACATCTATGAGGCTGATCGGCCTGTAGTTGGCTGGGAGGAGAGGAGAGCCCTTTTTGAAAATTGGCACTATCTCTGCTCCCAGCCAAGTACAAGGGATCTCCATACCTCCCAGGATGGCATTGAAGATAATAAGGAGGTACGGGCCCCAGATTTCAGGTTGATGTCTGAAAAGGTCACCAGGCAATCTGTCCAATCCCGAGGCCTTCCCTATTGCCAGTCTCTCTAGTGCACTGACCACCTCTCCAAGTGAAAATGAAAATTCCAAACCAGCTGCAGGGATGGATGTATCATCACAGGCCACTACATGGCCGGGCTGATCAATATCCTGATACAATTTGCCATAATGGGCTTCCCAGGCAGATGGTGCAATATTGGGCTCCACTGCGGGTTTAGCTTCTCCCGTGCCATTATTTACCAGGGACCAGAATTTTTTCGAGTCCCTGGTTTCCAATGCAGAGGAGAGATCCCGCCAGTGGTTCCAATCCCACTCCGACTTTGCCAGAGCCATGGCTTCCTTGTACCTACGTCTAAGATTGGCGACCTTGCCCTTGTCTGTTCCTGCTTTAATTGTGGCAATTAGCTCTGTCTTCACCTTTTTACAGGAAGAATTGTACCATGTTGGAGTTCGGGTCTGTTTTCGCCGAGGTACTACCACCGGATGAAAAACCTCAGCTAGAGATCCCACAAGGTTTGCATGTATATGTCCGAGTTTATCGCCAAAATCAGATGATCTAGGTTGATTAATTAGTTCATCTATTTCTGCAAACCTTGGGAGCGCTATATCAAAGATTTTTCTTATATTTTCCTCTGAGCTAATTATTTTCGCCCATTTTACCCTTCTCCTATTAGAACTAAGGACCAAGTTTCCTGGGTCGTCACTGGGATTGGTAGATGGGGACTCAGGAGCGGGATTCATGATCCCTCCTGTTAAAGGTACACACAGAGGGGCTGTCTGACTCAGTGCGACCATTACAGGCCCTCAGTGCGTAATTCAAAGTGAGGGACATGATTTGCAACGCAAGGGGAGACCAGGATTTGGGATGGGGAGATGAGCAGGGTGGAACACCCCAGAAATCATCTTCGGAGGTGAGGGCACCCTCCTTTAGACCTTCAAGAGGCTCGAAATGACAATTAAAATCTCCCCCCATCACAATTTTGTATTCGCTTGGCAGTGAGCCCAGAAAGGACGAAAGGTCTTCCAAAGTGGGCGATTCCTTAGCTGCACTGACTGGACGGGAGTATACATTTATAATCGCCAATTTAACTGCATTGGGCCAACTAAGAAGTACACATTGGATGTCCCGCGAGAACGTAGAAACGTTTTCCGCAACACATCCAACGTGACTAGCCACCCAAATCGCCAGACCACCCGAAGGTCTCCCCCTTCCGCTCCAACTTGCCTTAATTTCAAAAACTGCGAAACCCACTCTACTCACATGGTCCCTTGACCACGTCTCCTGGAAGAGGCAGATGTCGCTGGAGCCTACAAGAAGATCCCATTCTGGCCCATGTATTTTGTTTGAGATGCCTGCCACATTCCAAGAAAGGATCTTTAGGGTTTCCGTCACAGGTTTGGAAGGGGGCCCCTCAGCTGTTCCAGATGCAGTGCCCATAGCAAGATGTGCGGGCAACGGTTCTTGTGATTCCATATTGTGATCAGCAGTAAATGTTGTAATTGGGACACCTGGGGCCTGGGGAATTAGGATGGTGCCCATTTGGCTCAATGGGAGTGTACCTTCAAGGCCCCTGGGGCTAGAGGATTTCAGACTACCAACTTGGAGTGAGCCCAAGTCTCCGGTAGCGGTGTCAGCTGCCCCGATTCCAATCCCCTGTTCAGCAGATTCAGTTGCGATGACCTGGAAAGACTGAGAGGGAGAACCCCTTCGGGGTCAATCCACCTCATCAAGGCAACCGAATCTGTTGGAATGTGCATAATTTACAGTGGCAGAATGAGCATTATACCTGGGCCTATACCTGGTCCCATCCACAGCAAAACCCACCCGAGTCCAGCCATCGTCCCTCCTCATAGGTGGCTTACATAAATTAGGATAAAAATAAGAGAGAGGGACCAGCTCAATGGATGAGTTACCCGCATTTCCCAGCCAATTACATACATAGGTGACAACCTGGGGGCTCTTGAAGCTAACAATTATACAGTCCCCATCGCTTTTCTTGGCAGTGTAGCCCACCCACGAGACCCTTCTAACCATAAGAACATCGCCTTTTAGGTTGGATGGTAGGGGCCTTTGGACATTAAGATGTGTGGTCCTCTATGCATTCCTATCATGCAGCCGTCACAAAGGGATACTCACTCATCCAGTTTAGTGTTGCATCTGGTGAAAGCATCACAATGACCTCCATTTTTGTGGGCCCTCTCGGGTCGACTTTAAAGCTCAGACTGTTCCTCGACCTTTCAACTATTAAGCTGATGGTTGTTTCACTCGAAAATCTCTACTCGTTGGAAACCCTCGCGTTTGTCTTTTTATCCTAGGAACTGGCGTGGTGAAGTTCTGGACAGGGCTACATCTTTAACTCTTCCATTAAGAGTATTTACGGAACACTGAGTGGCCATGGCCGAGAATCGGTAAACGAACAAGCACTGGCTGATTAAATAGAGGAATCTCTGCCATCAAGATTGGAAGATGAACATCCCCATACCATTTTCCGCTGTGCTTTAAGTTCTCAGCAACAGTTTCTCCTCAAAGTAGCTGTCTCCACCATGGGTGGCGCCATTTTGGTAGATGAAACACCAGCAGAAATTCGGTTAGTTCATGTAACAGCTGGCACAATTTCCATCACCAACAGGGGGCACCTGAAATGCCACACCAAAATTGGAGTATATTGTCAGTAACCTGGAATAAAGCCACAATAACAAGCGGTTGGGTGTTTGCCAGCATGTTAAGGATGCTGTACTCACCTTCTGAAGAAAAAGCACACTTTTCATGACAGTCTTTTGTGTGTAGTCTGACAGACATGGTAGCAGAACTGCCATTCTAGGTTGATGGCTGTTCCACCATTGTTTCTGGCAGAGTATTCAAAATACTTTTATTCTGACGATCTGCCATCGCAACATCAGCAACTAAAGAAACTTCAAATAAAGTGGGTTTGACCCCCAAAGGAGCGAACATGAAATCAACCCCTTTTAAAGAATAGTGTTGCCTTCCTCTGAATCAGGCTGTAAGTCTGTTGGTGGAATCAGTAAGTCTTTATTTAAGAATCTCCAGGTGTGCATTTGGACAGAATTGCACATGGATGTGGTGCTGGTAGACCTGAGATTTTCCTGCAGGATTCGGAGACTCCAGGATTGTGTAAGCCAGTTATCAGGAGCCTTCTCTTCTTCTTTTGAGCCACATCACGTTTGCTTCTTAGACTTTCAGTGCCACAGTCCCACCTTTAAATGCTGTAGGATAAAGCGAACTCTTGTAATGCTGTTCAGGTGATTCTTCCGTTGAATGTTGATGGTGGGATTGGCCTTGAAGTTGGTATGTGCTGAGAGGAAAGGGAAATCAGGCATAGGCCCTCTGAGCCAAAATTCTCTTTAAGTCCTTTATTGTTCTTCTTTTGGGAAACGTGAAGGTAAAGCAGAGTTTGGATTAGGGGTTTATGTCAATTAGTATAGCACAATGACATACCTCTTTTAGACAAAGGTTAATTTTACTGTTATATATATTAATATTATACAAGGGATTTTTCCACAACTTATCCAGAGGGCCTTACGTGTTCTATTGCCTGAAACACCTTCCTAAATTGGTATCATGCTTTTTTGATTCACGGCCCAGTTTTCACAGTGATGGTAAGAGTATTCCAAAGAGGTTACTTCACTGAAGGAGTTCTTTCGCCCCCTCCATAGCCTTTAGATTTATCTGGCTTTCAAACCCTAAAGAAGCCTCCCTTTCTCCATTCTCCTCCTCAACCTCCTCGCCCTCTTCCTCCTCCCCCTCTCCTTCTGCATCATCCTCTGATCCTCTGCTTACCAATCTCCCTTCCCCTGTTCCTCATCCTCATTCTCCTCCTCGTCTTCCCCCCCTCCCAGCATGCACCCCATTACTCATAGCTTGAGACATTATAAAACATCTATAGACTTCTAAATCTCACAACAACAAGCAATATGTAATTCCTTCTTTACGGGTACACCAACAGCAATAAATAGCCGATAAGCTTATTATCTTAGACAAATGTCATTTTTTCTGAGATAAGATTAAGCACAACTTATTATTTGCATATTTTGTTTATTCTGCATGTTAGACCATATTGTTAACGTTTGGGATTCAAGGTTCCCTTCAAGAATATGCATCAATAAGATTGTCCCAAAGAAGTTAGAATAGATATTAATAATACTCCACCGAAACGTGCATCAACAGTGTTGTAGTGTAGTTCCTATATTCCCAATAGGCTCTGCGCATTGGAATATATCCTATAGAATTGACATAGGACTTAAGTCGACTAGGTCTCTATCGAATATATTAGACTTAATTGTGAGTGCCAGCTAGCTCAGAGGTCACTAGAAACATTCTCGAATACACAAGAAGGGATTTGTTTCTGACAACCGCATAAACATGACAACTTTGTTTCCCCAAGATAAAACGTATCTTCAGAGTCGTGGAAACAATAGATAGATATTTCACTCAGTCAATCATGCATGCTTCGTGTCAACAAAAGGGTACAAAAGGGGGTGGTGATGGACGGAGGGTCAGACTGATTTGCATATGGCCATGTCTGAACTGGGGTGGCAGAGTGGGCTAAAGAACGGTGATGGATTAAACCCAGATCTGTTGACTGGGTGTGAGTGTTTGATTGGGTCAGATGCTCCGTCCATCACCACCCCCTTTTGTACCCCTTTGTTTGCCATAAGTTGGCAGGGTATGCTCAGACGTGAGTCCCTTGCTCACTTTGCCACTGGATTCAAGCAAGCCTGGCTGAAGACGGCTGTAATTCCAGAAACCGGTCCTAGGAAGCTTGTTTCCGGTCCAGGGAAGGCATGGCTTGGCAGTTCGGGCTGGACTGTTCCCATGAGGCACAGGGTCAGACTGATTTGCATATGGCCATGTCTGAACTGGGGTGGCAGAGTGGGCTAAAGAACAGTGATGGATTAAACCCAGATCTGTTGACTGGTTGTGAGTGTTTGATTGGTTCAGATGCTCCGTCCATCACCCCCCCCTTTTGAATAGTTTCAACAGAGGTGCAGAGAAATAGAGAGAGGGGCGTTTTCAATAAATGTATTTATTGAACCGTCTTCTTTCTCATGCAGAAGAAATGAGTTGTAAAGTATAATGCATACAGCAAGAAGAGTATTATGAAATAATACTGTAAAAGCATGGTATGGTTTCTAAGCCATAAAATACATACATAAATAACAAAGACTAAAAGTACTCAACTGGTGTTTCTAAAATACGCCTACCCCGATGTACCTAACCTAAGACTTTGTACGAGGGAAGAAGTAAGTGAGGTGCAGCATAGGTTTAGTTTTCTTTGCCAAGAATCTATCCAAGATTTCTCTTAGGGTCTAATCAGCTCCGTACCTTGGTTTAGAATGAAGGAGGTCTGGTATCTCTGTCTCCAGACTCGATTTCCCAACACCCCGCAAGGGGAGCTCGGAAACACTGGAGCTGGATTCTCAGCAAGAGAAAGGCAGCCTCTCTGTCAGTGCGTCAGCTGGAGGGTCGGCTTCCTTCGGCACTTGCTGTAGCGAGCTGCATCGGGCAACTAGATAGTCGATCTGCTCCAAACCACTGTGTGTTTGCTAGGGCAAGTGTGGCCATATTTATACCTTGATGGTGCCTGGCTTAACGTAAAGTCGGACATAATAACGTCACCAAAGAACCCCAAGGGAATGGTAGTTCTTTGAAAATGCCATGATTTCTAGAACTAATCAATATTCAAGAAAGGGAATGTCCCTGACTGCTGAAGCCGAGTTTTCCAAGAAATTGTTGTGGCTTTTTGGAACTAGTGGAAGTAGCCATGCCTGTATTTGGACTGTGTGGGTTATGTCTAAATATGGTTATGATTTCTATGCCTGTATAAGGGCAAGGTGAATTATACCTATATATGGGCATGAATCGATAAATACACTAGGGTCCTAAAACACTATACAACACCCACTCCACTTTATTATGTTTGATATTACTAAATACTAAGCAAAAACATATCTAAAGCATGTGTTTACAATCCCACCCAAAATACATAAATGCATTTGAAATGGTTGTACATAAAAATGAGCATAAGTGCTGTACGCATTTTATTTTTATTTTTTAAAAAGCAATATTTTCATTCAAAGCATGTAGTGTGACATTGGAAAAAATGCTTATCAGAATGAGTCATTAAAAACATTTATGAAATGGCTCTGAAATACAGAAGAAAGGTTGAGACCATTCCATGACCGAATATATAAACTGTTTAGGTTGTGAACGAGGACAAATATTGTCTTTTGGAAGTTTTCAAGGAATTCTTGTTCTCTAAGAATAGTTCTACTTCAAGCAGATTACTTTGTGACAAAAAAAGTTAAATTTTAGAAAAAGTCAAATCGTAGAAAAAATAGAGTTCTAAAGTTGGAAGTTTTGTTTTGAAAAGTGAAGGTCGAATACAGAGTCCCATAGAACGCTGTGTGCTAACTTCAAAAGTAATTCTCATTTTTTGGAGAAAACATCAAATCTTCTAAGCTTGAAAAGAATTTGTCTAATACTGTAGGTGAAAGTTGGACTACCTCGTTAAGCAGATCAATTGTACACAGATGAGAAGCATCACCATCAGCGTCAGTCGCATTAGCAATGTTCGCAGTAGATGGTACCTGTGTGCCTGTTGGTCCACGTATCTCATCGTCAGCTCCTTGTGCTGGTGAGATCTCCATGAATGCCGTCATCAGTATTGGTAGCCGCTGGGGACAACACAATTCATGAGCCGTTACTGAACCAAGCAAAGCGTTAACATCCGTTGGCAGTGCTGATGAAAAGTGTTAGACAGATGTCCAACACGCATTCTTCTCCACATAGCAGGCATCGTAGAACAGGTAAGATGCAATCTTGCCAGATTGCTCTGAATGATAGGAACCATGTGGTATTAAGATCTCTTAAACGAGCCAAGGCCAACATTTGGATTATACGCTCACAACACTTCATTGCCAGGAGAGTGTTCTTGATGGTAATCTGGGTATCACTGCTGACCGGACTTGCCATATCGGAGCAGAAGGAACAAGAATAGTATTCCTGCTACGAGTCCTAAAATGAGAGACAGGCTGCCGAATACAGAGTGCTCGAAGTTTGGAAAAATGCCGAAGACTGTTTCAAAAGGTGCTAACACTCCCGAAAAAATTGTCTTAAATACATGTACAATACTACTGGTATCAGACATGTTTAAGATATGACCTAACATTTCTACGAAATGTATTGGACAGTTTGTGGATAAAAGGGCATGTATCTCTGCAGAGGACCTTGCTACTTGCAGATCATACGTCTCTTTGGACGAGGTCAGTGGCACAGTTTTTAGTAAAAGAATGGCTTTAATTCTGCTTAAAGTATCAATTCGAATAGAAGAGATGTTCAGTGAAAACCATAATAGCGACTCCCCGTCTGTCTTAGCTTTAGGAAACAATACTTGCGTACAACAATTGACCCTGGCTGACACAGTTACGAGATAGGCAATTCCTGGCATCATTCCAACAGCTGTGATCATTCAACATTATGTAGCTCCCATTGGAAAGCTGTCTAAACATTGGATCTATCACTGCTGCCGGAGAACCTTGCAGGTGGCAGGATAAGTTGGTCGAAGAACCATCACAGGCTCCATGTAAATTAATACCCTGGCATAAGAGTGTACAGTTTAGTGCACTGTTACATTGTGTACCACTAAGAAATACTTATTTTCCCCCACTCCAGCATTTGTGTGTGTATGGTAAATCCCATGTTGACTTTATGTATTTTTTACCCAACCTTTCATACAGGCCTGCTGGTATATGTTTCAAGCAGTACTGAAACTGGAATATCGCCACTGGCAACGTAATGGTGCCATGTATTATCCATTCTATGGCTGGTTTCTCAGAAACAGTCAATGATAATCTTTCCAGTTTTTCTATGCTCAGCACCGTATAGTCTGCTCCCCTTTGTACCAAAGAGATTTGTTTATCTGTAAGGTTAAATCCAGTAAACAATGATGTGGTGTTGATTAGACGCCAAGGCACATAGCCTGAATGAAGATTTTGTAACGTCCAGCCTAGCAGCATTATAGAATGCAATTGAGACTGTCCATGTTGCAACATGAGTAAGTCCTGTTCCATTATGTCTATTGCAAAGGATACAATGCTGTCCAAAGAATACATTCTGGATGACAGAGTTGTTAACCCATTATCAACTACAGAGAGACCTTTCTCTAAATTAATATGATCAATTTCTCGTATTCGTTCTGCAGTTTCCATTTGCGTGACTTTCCATGCTTCATTATAAGTAGCATAAATACCGGCGTATATGAAACGTTTATGACGTGGTTTAAGAGGCCTTAGTAAGAAGTCTCTCAAATCAGCGCCATCTTTAAGTAAAGTTAAATGTTGTTTAACCTCTGTAGGTGTAGATTTTTGTAGCCATTCGAGGCATAGTTTTCCTACACTGTATGTTGTTACTATCCCTGGATGTTGTCTCTGGACATATCTTGGGTTTGGCCTAGTTACTGTAAACCCTTGTGTCTTGTTCAGGAATCTATCTTGACAGTTATTTGTGTCTGTGGGTCAGATTAACCATTTTTTCCAATCAGGATCAGTTCTGTTTTCTAGTAAAATCGATGTTACGTCGACCCCTCCCTCTGAAGTGTTTTACTATCAGCTGTAGGTACAGGTATGGACGGTTTGTTTAAATCTTTTATCTTGGCTAGGCCAAGACAGGATGTTTGTTGAACAGTGTCATTCAAAAACATTATTTGTTCAGGAATAATACAGGCTTGAAATAAAGCTTCTATTCCCTGTACTTGCCAGTCTTTGGAGCCCCAGACCATTTTTGTTTCTATGTTGTCTCTTCAGAAGTCGAAACCTAACAAGGACAGCTGGGCATAATAGGCCGTCGAATAAATTTGCTTCATATTAGTCAACATACTTTTCATTCCTGTCTTATTAACATTTCCAAAGTAAAACGTTTCTGGATTTGAGACATTAAAACCTGAAAAGTATGTACATTTCTCATAGAATGTTTTGGAGCTACCTTTTGGTGGCATTGGACAATGTTCCCGATGTTTATAAGTATAAACATTTCTAGGGTTTGCAGATTTGTGCACATATTGATGACCATAGTGATTAAAACAATACATTTGTTCATAATCTGATGAACCTTCTAAATATTCATGGTCTGTAAATTGTGCAGACATTTCTAAATCTGACATCATATTATTAACAGTCTCAAAGTCCCAATCATCAGAAAATGTGCTGGGTGAAAGAAAATCACTCAAGGAAACCTTGAATTGATGTGGAATCTTCAGCAGCTCTGCCGGACCATAAATGTCATAATCAGTTCTATCCCATGCTATACCACCAGGTATAGGAACGGCTGTGATGTTCACTGATGACAGGTCTCTTTGTTCATGATGAAGTGATTTGTGTAGCTTCAGGAGCAAGTTGATGTTCTTACATGCTGTGTCCATTTTACTATATTTCCCATCTATCAGCTTTCTCAAGCCTAATACAAGAATGAGCCAAAGTAGGAGAAAAAGTACGCCTAACACAATCCAAAATTCAACCCATGGTGAAACCAGATAAGTCTTTTCTAGTTGCTGAAAAAGTTCTGTTACTTGGTCTTTGAAAGTTGCTGAGGGGAGCGGGTGCCGCTACTGCTCGAAGAGCCAGGTCTTGAGGAGGCGAGGTGGTCTTGGGTCTGCTGTAGGTAGTGGGGAGGGTGTTCCAGGTCTTGGCAGCGAGGTAGGAGAAGGATCTGCCGTCGGAGGTAGTTCGTCGGATGCGGGGTACAGCGGCGAGGGCGAGGCTGGCGGAGCGGAGCTGGCAGGTGGGGGTGTAGAAGCTGAGTCTGCTGTTCAGGTAGGCTGGTCCGGCATTGTGGAGTGCTTTGTGTGCGTGGGTGAGGAGCTTGAAGGTGATTCTCTTGTCAATGGGGAGCCAGTGTAGGTCTCTCAGGTGGGGGGTGATGTGGCTGCGGCGAGGGACGTTGACGATCAGTCGGGCGGAGGCATGTTGGATGCGTTGTAGTCGTCATAGGTGTTTGGCTGGGATTCCTGCATAGAGTGTGTTGCCATAGTCCAGTCTGCTGCTGACGAGGGCCTGTGTCACCAATCTTCTTGTTTCGATCGGGATCCACTTGTAGATCCTGCGGAGGGTATTGTAGCAGGAGGAGGAGACGGCTTTGATCTGTTTGAACATGGAGAGGGAGGAGTCGAGGATGAATCCTAGGTTGCGTGCATGGTCGGTGGGTGTCGGTGCTGTTCCCAGTGTGGTCGGCCACCAGGAGTCATCCCAGGCTGAGGGGGTGGGTCCGAGCATGAGTACCTCCGTCTTGTCCGAGTTCAGCTTCATACGGCTGTTCCTCATCCAGTCCGCGATGGCCTTCATTCCCTCGTGGAGGTTGGTTTTGGCGGTATGCGGGTCCTTGGTGAGGGAGAGGATGAGCTGGGTGTCGTCAGCGTAGGAGATGATATTGAGGTCGTGTTGACGGGCTACTTGTGCGAGGGGGGCCATGTAGATGTTGAACAGTGTCGGGCTGAGGGATGACCCTTGGGGGATGCCTCAGATGATGTTGGTGGCCTTGGATTGGAAGGGCGGGAGGCGGATGCTCTGGGTTCTGCTGGAGAGGAAGGACGTGGTCCTGTCAAGGGCCTTCTCTTCCGACTTCTAGGAGGTGTGTCTTTAGAGTACGATGGCAGACCGTGTCGAAGGCTGCTGACAGGTCCAGGAGGATGAGGGCTGACGTTTCGCCGTTGTCTAGTTGGCGCCTGATGTCGACTGTGGCAGCGATGAGGGCTGTCTCGGTGCTGTGGTTTCGTCTGAACCTGGACTGGGACGGGTCCAAGATGTTACTGTCTTCCAGGTGGCGGGCCAGTTGCATGTTGACGATTTTCTCGATGACCTTCGCCGGGAACGGGAGCTGGGAGATAGGCCAGAAGTTCTTGAAGTCCTTGGGGTCCGCCTTGGGCTTCTTGAGGAGGGCGTTGATTTTGGCGTGTTTCCAGCTTTCCGGGAATGTCACTGTTTCGAAGGAAATGTTGATGACCTTCCGTAGTTGGGGTACGAAGGCAACGTCTGCTTTGTTGGATATGTGGTGTGGGCAGGGGTCTGACGGAGATCCTGAGTGCATGGAGTTCATGACCTTGCGTGTCTCGTCGTCATTGACTTTGGACCAGGAGGTCAGCCGTTGTCGCTGGTGGTGTTCACAGGGGAGGTGGGGTCAGAAGTAGTTGGGCGGTCATGGTGTTGAAGCTGTCATGGGTGTCAGCGATCTTGCAGTGGAAGAAGATGGCCAGTGTGTTGCACAGTTCTTGTGAGGGCGGTATGTTGTTGGCGTTGGCGCTGGGGTTGGAGAGTGCCTTTACGATGCTGAAAAGCTCTTTGCTGTCATGTGTGTTGTTATCCAGGCAGTCTTTGAAGGAGGATCTTTTGGCTAATCTGATGAGGTGGTGATGTCTGCGGGTGGCGTCCTTGTGGGCTGCGTGGTTGTCCGGAGTGCGTTCGTGGAGCCACATCTTCTCCAGTTTACAACATGCACGTTTGGAGGTCTGCAGCTCGTCGGTGAACCAGGAGGCTCTCTTGCTGGCGTGGTTGTTGGAGGGTTTCTTGAGTGGGGCGAGGGTGTTGGCGCAGTCATCGATCCACTGTCTGAGGTTGCAGGCTGCGGTGTCTGGGTTGGTGGGGTCAGTGAGTGGGTTTTGGACAAGGATGGCGTTGTTTCGGGTTCACTGGGATCCTCAGAAAACATATCAAAATTGATGAAATAGCCAGAGGCAGTTCTGTCAATTGTTGGAATTGTATCAGGATTCTTTGAAATCACTGAAGCTACCAGATCTTTTGTCATATTAGTATAATCAGATGCTACATCATTGTAGACAGGAGTGTCTTGATGAACTGTTATTTGGGTTTCAAGAGGCACAAGTTCCATTGCTTTGTTGCATAGTCCTTCTTTTCTCACTGCAGATTCCTCAAAGGTGATGAGTCTCTCAGTTTGAACCTCTTGGATAGTAGCAAGATTTGGTCATCTGCTACATCTTTGGAGTCCACAGAGCCTACTACTTATTATCGGCCACATGATGTGGTTTTACCAGACCGATTGATATGAACCGGTTCTCCTTCCAGCAAGGGGCAGCAGTAACACTGTTCTTGATCCATGGATTGCTAGCACAGGTACTGGTTTTCTGTATGAAGGCCCAAATTCCTTCTTATCCCCGATCTTTCTCTGACTAGATCCCCAATCTTTGGAATCCAGACAGGCCGTGCTGGCACAGGTGGTTTTTCTTCAGTGGTCGTTGGTTTCTGTAATGTGTTGCTCAGACTTCTTCTTGTTTCATTTATATCCTGTAAAACAGTCAAACGGTCTTTGATATCAAAGGGTTATTGTTCTACCACTGAAGTATGACGATCGAGTTCTTCGACAATCATTCTAGTACCCAAAAAAATTTCATATGTAGTGATTCCACCCAGAGAATTTCTTGGCAGATTGTTTAAACTACGTTGGACACTTATTAGATGTTTGACCCACACGTCACCCAAGCCTAATACCCTAGCTGTTAGAGATTGCTATATGTCCCATTTTTTTCTTTCCACTACAGAATTTCCCTCAGGATGGAATGGACTTGAGTACCGCAATGCAATGCCCAGATTGGCCATGGCCTCTTTGTAAGCTCGAGAGCTAAACGTAGGACCCTGGTCAGAATATAGCGTATGTGTCAATAAAGACTCACAAATCTTTTATAACAGTCCTGGCATCAGCTGAGCACTGAGGCAACATCCAAATGAATCTGTCCTAATAGTTGTGGCACCGCATTCGTCCATAGCGATGTCTGCATGTAAAAAACCTAATGCTGTCTAACAATGGTGTCTGTACTGGGCTAGCTGCACTGTAGTCAGGTATCTGGCGGCGTTCATTGCTGTGATCTCTATTGCAGTCATGGCAATTAATTGCAAACTCGTGAATGTGGGCATTCATCCCTGGCCACCAGTACATCTCTTTTAATTCTAGAATGGATTTAGAGATCCCTTGATGTATCAGACCCTCTCCCATATGTGCGTCTTGTATCAAAGCTCTTCTATGCATATTCGAGTGGATAGTTTAGAGGTAACGATGCACCGTTGCCTTTGCTTGTGGCATTGACAGCTTGCATTGTTTCACCGTTTATTTTTGTTTTTGAACAAGTGATTGTAGTTACGGAAGCCGTTTACACAGCTGCCTTCGCGGCTTTATCAGCCAATGAATTCCCTTCAACGTGAACGCCATCACGCTGATGACTCAGTGTATGGATCACGTGAGTCTTTTGTTGTACTTTCTCTAATTGAACTACTTGTTCCCAAAGCAACTTATGCTTGATTGTGCCACCTTTTTGCATCTTTGAAACCGTTTTGAACCCAGTTCTGCAAGTATTCATTGTAAGATTGGACGCAGTAATACGAATCGCACACTATGAGTGTGGGGAATTCGCCATCGGTATTTTATAGTGCCATCTTGAAAGCCTGTAGTTCAGCTCGCTGAGCTGTACAGTCTCCGAGAGATTGAGTTTTTGTGACCATAGGTCTGAATTTACCAATGCGCCAGCGACGTTTAACAATCGCGCACGCAGCATTATAAGCTTGTTTACCCTCAATTGCGGGCTGTGCTGATCCGTCTGTATAAATTATACATTCGTACTGTTCTAGAGGCAGTATTTTAGTGGGCAGAGGGCATTCTTGTTAGTATTGTAGAAATTCTTGAGTTTTCAAGTAGGGCTCAAAAACGTATTCAACATCTGTTGCAGCAAGAGAGTTAACCCATTGTATCCATCTTGGATGTAAAGCCTTTGCATTTGGAATGATTGCTTTTGTCACTGCCTGTAGGGCAGGTACAGGAGTAACGATCATTATGCGTTTACCCTGTGCGAGAGCTCTCTCTTTTGCTACCGCAGTTTGAACTGCTGTCAAATTTTTTTCTGTTGAAGTGAATTTCATTTCAGCTTGTGTGTACAAGTGTGATTTGTAAGCAATTGGTACTTTTTCACCTTCATTAAAGGTTAAGTACGTAAATCCGCATCTCCCTGGGATGATTCTGATTACAAGGTTGCATACGTTTACGCATGTCTGTAAATGTGATGTTGCTAACATGTCTGTTTGCACTGAACACAAAATTTCTGTGTGTTTTGAGCCCAATTAGTTAGTTTGAAATCAGGTTTGATTAATTAATAGAGAGGTTTAACCCTTTCTGCATAGTTTAGAAAGTAAGTTCTTCCGAAATTTAGGAAACTTAGAATTGACTGTAAGTTTTTCAGCATTTTTGGAGGTTTGAGCAGCGCACACTTTTCTAAAAAGTTTACTGCCAGGCTTTTGCCTCCACTTGATAACTCATATCCTAGAAAAAGGACATTGAGGTGGGCAATTCTTGATTTCTTAAAGTTACATTTGTACCCTTTAGAGGCGAATCCAAGTATGATGGTCTTCACTCTGTTCAAGTGCCTGTCCAAGTCATCGTCTGTTAGATAGATGTCATCGACATACGATAATACCTCATCATCATACGTTTGTAGTAACTCTGTTACTCTGGCTGAAAATAACCCTGGACTATTCTTGAATCCCTGGGGGAGAAGACAGAAATTACCCTGTGGCCCCATAATTGAGAAAGCGGTCAAGTTCCTGCTTTCAGGTGCAATGTTTTGACAGAAGAAACCGTTAGAAATATCTAATGTGGTTTTATATTTTTTACGCACAATGTTATTCATTAGTGCTGCACTGTGTGCATTTTGTACTGCAAAAGTTTTGCAACAAGAGTTTGAATGTCTGTATTCCAAAACTAGACGATATGTATTGTCTGGTTTGGAGACACGAAACAAAGGATTGTTCATGGACGAGGTGCATGTTTCAATCACCCCTTGGTATTCAAGTTGATCTAAGATCTCCTTGACCTGTTTTTTAGCTTCTTGCTTGCCTGGATACTGCCTCTGAGCAGTTGGTTGATTTTTTAACTGGATTTCATGGTGAGGAGAATCCTCATCCCATCCTACATGATTTTTATATAATGCTGGAACCTGGGCTACTGCCCATTTTCTGGCATAGGTGTATTTTAAGCGAATTGGAATATGATTGGAGAAAGCTGGCATAATGATGTCTTCACCATGTGGGCACTCCCTGACAAATTTTGGTGGCCAGTCTTTTTCAGCTAGAAGAATATCATAACCCTTAGAGAGCTTTTCCCAAAAGATTGCTCTTATTTTCCTAGTTATGTCCCCCTCCATCCGAAGCGTTACTTCATATAACTGATGGGATACACTAACCCTGGTATCAGCTGTTTCAACTTGAATGTACTAATTCAAGTCCACTGTCTCCAGATGATCCTTCAAGATCTTGCGAGCTATGGTGACTTCTACTGTGCTGTCTAGCATTGTCTGGGCCTACTCCCCGTTCTTGAGTTGTGTCCTCAAGATCCTCGGCATGTCTGATTTTTAGACCTGCTACCTACTTCTTGGTGAATTGGGGTTTCTTATTTTTTGGAACGTGTTGATCGTCTTTGGATTTCACGCGTTGTTCCTTGTGTTCTGACCGTCCTCTTCTTTCCGATTTCTGTGAGGAAGTCTGAAAGGTACTAGAGGAACGTGTATAAGTATCTTGATATCTATCAGGTTTTCTCAAATTACCCCTGTTCCTGAGGTTATACCTCTGTTCAGAGGGCTCCTTTTGAGGAGACCTACCTCTGGATTGAGAACGCTTCTCTTTAGGGTCTGTCTAGTATTTTCCATTTCTTTTTGCGAGTAGTGGGAGTGTTTTTATTAAAGACCTTTTCAGGACTTTCTGTTAGTTGGGGCTTAACTGGTTTCCCAACCAAACTATCTCTACCTAGTTCTTCATTGGATTTTTCTATTATTCTGGCCAGTTCATATGGTTGCTCTGTTACATCAAGTTGTTTTAATTTTTGGTGGATTGCCACGGATGCTGCTTCACCTTTAATATTAGCTAATATTATAGCTGAGACCTGTTTGAAATCTTTAAGTAATTTCATACCCAAATTTAAAGCAGGCTCTGCCCCTTATTCATTTTGAATTTGTTTCAGGACGTCTGGTATTACCGCCATAGACGGAACACCATGAGTTTTTGTATAGATTGCGGCAAAGACTGTACCCCAAGTGTCGCAGTTCTCCAGGGGTGGTGCGATCCCCATTGGTAAACAGATTGTTAAAATTCTGTGTTTCTCATGAGGTGTACTATCAGGAAATACGGCCTCAATTTGAGTAATTTTTTGAGCTAACCAGAATGGAATTTGTTCCCTTTTTGCGGGCAATTTATCAATGACTGATTGTATATTCTGTGGTGTAATTTTATTTGTGTTCCCCTGGTGAGGGGTTTGTTGTGGAAACCTAATAGGAAGTTGGACTGTTATAGTCCGCATGACATATTGAACCAATTGTCTATGTATTTTTATTAGTTGTTTTAGTTGAACTAATAGTTCTGGACCTGACATTTCTTCAATGGCAGGATGTGGTGTATAGCTGGCTAGTACCGGCCATGTTGCTCCTGGTCTACCTAGTGGACCAAGCCTGGTAATGTGATTTTGATGTTGTAGGATGCCTTTAAACCAGAGATGATGCTCTTGGTAAGTTAGTAGAATTTCAATGTCATCGAAAGGAACGTATTCAATTGAATTATCCTCTTCTTTGTAGAAGTGAAACACATGCGATACTGCATTTGCTTCAGGGAAGATTATCCATGAATAGAACACCTCTGTCTGCCGATATTCGTGTGCCTCTATAACAAAAATGACCCTACCACCTCTTGATGATAGGCCATTTTGTATAAGCTTTATAGCGATGGTTTTCCTTAAGTTTTCCGGGATGATTATAGCATCCGCGTTGGTTTCTTGGAAACCTTTAATGTTTAAACATGGTCAGGCTGTAGCTGCAGCTTTACCGGTTGTGTTATTGCTACAGGTCTCGGTCTCGCTATCCGACATTTTGTTGACTTAAAGTTTGCAGAGCAAGTTTCAAGGAAACAAAGAAAAGGTGCAAAATATTTTGGAACACTGTATCCTTCAATGTTGAATCAAACCAAAAACAAATACATAGGGTTTTCGTCCTACTCAGTAATGGCGGATATTTTATCCTTTTACCCACTCCAGACGTCTATTGGAGTATTTTACGGGAAAAAGGGGTCTCTGAGAAAAGCACGACTGAGTTACTCTAGTATCTAGCGTTAAATTAGTGCCTTACCAAGGGTTGAGCGCCATGTAGTGTAGTTCCAATATTCCCAATAGGCTCTGCGCATTGGAATAATATATCCTATAGATTTGACATAGGACTTAAGTCGACTAGGTCTCTATCGAATATATTAGACTTAATTGTGAGTGCCAGCTAGCTCAGAGGTCACTAGAAACGTTCTCGAATACACAAGAAGGGATTAGTTTCTGAAAACCGCATAAACATGACAATTTTGTTTCCCCAAGATAAAACGTATCTTCAGAGTCGTGGAAACAATAGATAGTTATTTCACCCAGTCAATCGTGCATGCTTCGTTTCAACAGAGGTGCAGAGAAATAGAGAGACGGGCATTTTCAATAAAAGTATTTATTGAACAGTCTTCTTTCTCATGCAGAAGAAATGAACTTCTACAATTGTAATACTGGCTGTAAAGTATAATGTGTACAACAAGAAGAGTATTATGAAATAATACTGTAAAAGCATGGTATGGTTTCTAAGCCATAAAATACATACATAAATAACAAAGACTAAAAGTACTCAACTGGTGCTTCTGAAATACGCCTACCCGGATGTACCTAACCTAAGTCTTTGTACGAGGGAAGAAGTGACTGAGGTGTAGCATAGGATTAGTTTTCTTTGCCAAGAATCTATCCAAGATGTCTCTTAGGGTCTAATCAGCTTCGCACCTAGGTTTAGAATAAAGGAGGTCTGGTATCTCTGTCTCGGGACTCGATTTCTCAACACCCCGCAAGTGGAGCTTGGAAACACTGGAGCTGGATTCTCAGTGAGAGAAAGGCAGCCTCTCTGTCAGTGCGTCAGCTGGAGGGTCGGCTTCCTTCGGCACTTGCTGTAGCGAGCTGCGTCGGGCAAGTAGATAGTCAAACTGCTCCAAAACACTGTCTGTTTGCTAGGGCAAGTGTGGGCATATTTATACCTTGAAGGTGCCTGGTTTGACGTAAAGCCGGACATAATAACGTCACCAAAGAACCCCAAGGGATTGGTAGTTCTTTGAAAACGCCATGATTTCTAGGACAAATCAATATTCAAGAAAGGGGATGTCCCTGACTGCTGAAGCCGAGTTTTCCAAGAAATCGTTGTGGCTTTTTGGAACTAGTGGAAGTAGCCATGCCTGGATGGGTTATGTCTAAATATGGTTATGTTTTCTATGCCTATATAAGGGCAAGGTGAATTATACCTATATAAGGGCATGAATCGGTAAATTACACTAGGGTCCTAAAACGCTATACAACAGTGTTAATATCCCGTGAGTCACTATAGCTATCTGTTGGCAGCCTATGGCAACATGAATCTTCAATCTAAGCTGATTCAATTCATTTTACTTCTATTCCATTGGTTGTTTATTTTGTAAGCAAAGCCTTATGTAAATTACAAAAGAAATGCAATATAGCAAATTAGGAAGGAAATAAAAGAAGCAAATTGAATAAGGGTGGGTAGGTGGAGTTAAAAGATAATCTGGGACAAAATCAGTCTTAAAATAAAAGGCAAATATATTTCCATGAAGATGTCAAATCTCTAGACAATAATTCATTACCTTTTGTTGATTTTGAGGTATCACTGCCGTGAATGAAGTGTTTTATACTATTAAGCAGTGTTGGAAAATGTTAAAATATTAATGTATACTATCCTTAATGTATCTTATTAAGTAGACTGAATTATCATACATATTGGGCCAGGTGTACGATGCACAAAATAGCGCCTCACAAATTGCGAGTCACAAAAGACTTGCAATTTGCATGTACAACAGTGTGTTTAACATTGTTTGCGATTCTCAATGGGGTCGCAAATTGCGAGGCTCATGAATATTAATCGGCCTCTCACAATTTGCGAGCCCATTGGGAATGACAGGCCCTCCCAAGGATGGTGGCCTGCTGGGCTCAGCAAACCACCATGTCTGGGATTTCTTTTAAAAAAGCAGCTTTTTTTAAAAAGTGCAGCCCATTTTCCTTAAAGGAAAACGGGATGCATTTATAAAAAATAACATTTTTGTTTCATTTTTTAAGTGCTGGCAGTGGTCCATAGGACCACTGCCTGACCTTAAAAAATATTTTTGGCGCCAGTCTCAAAGTGAAAGGGTCCCCTGGGGATTTGCGACTTCATTACCACCCTCTTGAAGAGAGCGGTCATTTGTGAGTATTTTGTGACCGCAAGGGCGGTCGTAAAACATTCATACATGGCTCTGCGGTTGATATTAGGAAGGGAACGCCCCTTCCTAATTGCGAGTTTCAAAACTATTTAGCGAGTCGCAAATAATTTGCAACGCTTTAAATAGGCTTTGTACATGGCCCATGAGGATTTTGCATGCGCAAACGGGTCGCAATCCTGTTTGCGCATGCAAAAACGGGTTGTACATCTGGCCCAGAGTTCTTTAAATACGTATCTTTCTCTCCTGACTCACTGTCTTTTTATCCCTTCTTTCATATTTTTGTCCCTTCCTTTCTTTTCTTACCATTCCTAAAAAATAGTAAAAGGTAACATCTTTTTTTACTTTCCTAGTTTTTATTTTCCTGAACACTTCTGTGTTCTGTGAGTAAAATGCGTTGATGAAGGATGGGGCTTGTATTGGCATTGGATCTATTGTATTCTTAATCAGGCTTCTGCTTTCATCAATGATGTAGGATTTCATACTGGACTGCATTGATCTTTGTATTGGCTGATAAGGTTTTGGTCCTGTGCCTCCTGTGACATATTACAACGTAGTTATTCAAGGTGAGAGATGGGGTTGTCAACTAAATCCAAATCTCTTCTACAAGCTTTCTCAAGGGAATGCAGTAACTATTACTTTCATGTCACTGCCTTAATCAAAACGGAAACCAACTTTACTTTTCCCCGTCTAATACCCTCATCATTTGTTGTAGTGGGGCACAGGAGATTAATGTGCTCTAGGTATCCATCTATCCCCATATTGCCAGTGTTTTTATTCTTCTTCTATATACCCAATTTTCGGAATTATATTTATGCATGTATGAACGTATGTATTTGTAAGGTATCTATATAGTGCAAATCTAACTGAAAGACATCCCAGCCATGTATAGATCAAAGGCAATATACAATCAATTTGTGTTGAGAGGAGTAGCTAGTTTATAAGAATAAAAGTGGACTGTTATTACATCATAGCTTAATGCTCTGTATAGAGCTGTGTCTTTAGCTCCTTCATCAATTGGAGCAGGATTTGGCAGCCATGATGGATACAAAGATGTTGTTTCAGATCCTGGAAGAAGGTTGACGAAGGCCTATTGCCTTGTTTTATTCTTTATTGCACTTTTGTGTCTCCCGTCTTTTGGTTTCATAACTGTAGGTCTGCCCAGAGCTCCTGAAACATAAACAGGAGTGTGCCAGTCATGATAGCTTTGTAGATGATGCAGGCTGGGAAGGTGAACCAATAGTGTTCCAATCAAGTGGCGTTGAAGTGGTAATGTGTGTTCAGGCCCTTGATGAAGAATGGAACATCATTTAAGATTTGCTTAGTTGGGACCAGGTTAGAGCCCAAATCAGGATTTTGTTTTTGAAAATACAGGAACTAATTAACCACACACCATGGGAATTGTCTTCCATTGTCTATTGAAGTTTTCTTTGCCCTTTAAGGCCAGAAGTTACCTGGCAGTGACGCAAAGTGAAAACAGGCAATTTTACCATCCACTCGAAATCTGGCAGATGGTCGAATGACCATACCTCCATTGGCTCTTACTCTATTGGGCCATCAGAGAGGTATGTCAGAGATGGAGATAGTGTAGTCTCCATCATTGACATGCTTAAAGTCCACTTGTCTGTAAATTAGGTGGGTGGACCTTCAGTTTGGCAGAGTGGGTACACCATCACCATTGCAATGGAGTGCCCTCTTTGTCAAACTCTAACTCAGCCCCTTAGTTGTGTATCCTCAGTTCATTGGTGAATTTTGATGTTGTATCTGAAATGAGACCCTGGGGAACTTCATAGGTGAGCAGGATCTTCTTGGACATGGAGGTACTCATGTGGATGAATTAATGTTGGTTGGATAGGTGGGAGGACTTTCAAGTGAATCCCATTTGGAGCTTCAGGATGTGGCTGCAGGTGAGTTGGTCAAAGATTAAATGCAGTCTTACAGGTACAGTTATATCTGGAAGAATGGATCAATGTTATTTGTGGTGAGGAGGATGTCATCTATGACTTGTAAGGTAGCTGTCTCCAGCTGCAGTGTGATCTGAAGGCATATTTAGCATCATGCAGAAGATGATTGGCGCTGATGTGCTCTTGAAGTTGTGCATAGGTTGTGTTTTGGAGGATCTTGCCAATAAAGGGTAGATGAAGCACTCTTTCTAAGATTTTGGAGCAACATAACCTACTGGAGGAGGTTCAGTTTGGCTTCCGGCCTTGGTGACTGTCATGGACGAACTTCGGAGGCGGGCAGACAGGGGTCAGGCAACTGTACTGGTTCTGCTCGACCAGTCTGCCGCCTTCGATAAGGTCAACCATAGGATCCTGCTGAGAAGACTGAGAGACGTGGGGGTGATGGGCTGTGCTCTGCAGTGGTTCCATTCTTTTTTACAGGGCACACAGCAGTTGCAGACCAGTTGCAGGATACCACCCCAGAACTGGAGGTAGGGAGAGTGGAGGAAGATTTCAAGGCACCTGGGGCCACTTCCCCTACACCGAGAAACCACATAGGACGGAGACCTCTGAATGGCCTGGGGCCTGGCTCGTGGCACTGACAGCTGTCAGTGGCTTGTGATGGTTGCTATCCTTGTGGGCAATGTTTTTCTTAGGTTGCGGACAGAAGAAAGACCCATGTGGTGGAATGGGGGAAATTACTTTGTTGGCCATGGTGGTACTATCTGCTTACTGGGATGCATTTGTGAGCAAATTAAGGTTAAGTGCTTCACAGTTGGGGTCCACAGGTAAGGAGAATGATTCCCCAGTGGCCCCAGACATTATATACAGAAAGATCCAACTGGGTTCAGAGAGGTATTTGATTAATTTATATATTTGATTTATTTGATTTACTTGTAAGTCCCTTCTAAAGTGATATATCATATACCCAGGGCATGTACTGTAAATACTACTAGTGGGCCTGCAGCACTGATTATGCCACTCTGTTAAGTAGCCTTTCAAACCTGTCTCAGGCCTGCCACTAAAGTGCCTCTGTGTGCAGTTTCCTATCACTTCAACTTAGCATTTAAAACGACTCTCCATACTTGAAACTGCACTTTTATTATTGCACGTAAGCCTCCCCTATGGGAGGCCCGAGGTAGCCTTAAGGACAGTGTGCTGTGTAAATGAAGGGTAGTACATGTACTGGTATGTTTTAGGTGTCCTAGTAGTGACAAACTGCATATGTTGTGTTTCAATACTATGAGGCCTACTCCTCTATTAGGCTAGCATAGGAAATTCCTTAATACACTTTTAAGCTGTAATTCCTGATCAGAGAACAGTAGCATTTTAATGTTTCAAATGTTTGGAATGGTAATGATAAATCCTCCTTGCTGGTGAAGTTGGATTTAACAATACTGTTTTAGAAATGCCACTTTTAGGAAGTGGACATCTCTCTGTGCTTTTAACTCTGTGTGCTTGGCAGCATGTTTCCAATACATATCTGGGTTGGCTGACAGCTACACTTTGTGTGATCCCTCTAGACAGCTTCAAACAAAGGAAGGTGAGAATCATCTGCCTTCTGAGCACTAATCTGCATTGTGATGGTCTTCCTGGGCAGGAAGGAATGGGAGGGGCTGACACTTACACTTCAATGGGTAGTGTCCTATCCACACACAAAACACTGATTTACACCCAATGAATAGCCTGGTAGAGAGGCCTGGGTTAAAAGGGATCCTTGTGCACTCCAGAGAGCTGCTTTGAAGTCACCCTCTCCCCCACATCCAAAGCACTTTTGTGTAAAAGTACTGGGTCTCTGACCCCATCAATTCGTACACTTCTGGATCTTGAACTGAATCTTTGTCAGAAGGACTGCTGTGCTGCTTAAAGGACGCAACTGGACTGCTTTTCTGGAAGTATTGCTTTTCTGTTGGTTGCCCCGCTGCCTTCAGAAGAGCAGGACTCTGCCTTCACTCCAAGTGATCTCTACTGGCTTTTTGGCTTGCCTTCTGTTGTTTGAGACTCAGGTATATCAAAGTCTCGACCCCTGCTCCTGTGATTGGCTTACTGGAAGTGGCCCAGATACTTGCAACATGAATTTTGATGCATCTGCTGTCTTCATGTAGCAGAACTGGTGCAATGACCAAGTTGCAGGAGTTGAATCTGAACAACCTCTCAGAACCAGCACTTGGCCTCAAAAGATGGATGCATTCAATCAATCAGGACACTGGTAGAGCGCACTACATACCAGAGAGGGTCTTGAGGCGCTGGGGGGTGCTGCTACTGATCGAAGAGCCAGGTCTTGAGTAGTCTTCTGAAGGCCAGTAGGTCTTGGCTCTGCCGTAGGTTGGTGGGGAGTGTGTTCCAGGTCTTGGCGGCGAGGTGGGAGAAGGATATGCCTCCGGCTGTCGTTCTTTGGATGCGGGGGACAGCGGCGAGGGCGAGGTCGGCAGACCGGAGCTTGCGGGTGGGGGTGTAGAAGCTGAGTCATCTGTTGAGGTACGCTGGGCAGGTGTTGTGGAGGGCTTTGTGTGCGTGGATGAGGAGCTTGAAGGTTATCCTCTTGTTGACAGGGAGCCAGTGTATGTCTCTCAGATGGGGAGTGATGTGACTGCGGCGGGGGATGTCGAGGATCAGACGTGCCGAGGTGTTCTGGATGCATTGCAGCCATCTCAGGAGCTTGGACGATGCTCCTGTGTAGAGGGCAACACTGTAGTCCAGCCTGCTGATGATGAGGGCCTGAGTGACAGTTCTTCTTGTTTCAGTGGGGATCCACTTGAAAATCCTACGTAGCATTCGGAGGATGTTGAAGCAGGAGGAGGAGACGGCGTTGACCTGTTTAGTCATGGTGACAGTGGAATCGAGGATGACCCCTAGGTTGCATGTGTGGGGTGTGGGTGTCGGAGAAGTTCCCTGTGTGGTCAACCTGTGAGACTAAGGTACCCCCTATTTCTTTGAGGTCCAAGAGGATGGGGATAAAGAACACAAGATATGCAAAACCTCTTGTCAGACCTATCTAGTTTGTTAAATGGTATTTACTCTTCAAACAATTTACAACTATACAACACAGATACAAAATTTCAGAAACAAGTGACTTTCATTTTGATTCTATTTTATTATCCAAAGTGCATTTTTTTCTTGTTTTCTTTTTTTGTTTGGTTTTTTACAATTGTATAGTATGAGAGTTAGTATGCTTGAGAAGAGTGAATGGTGAGAAAGGTGAATGAGAGTATGAGTTTGATTTTAATTGAGTTCTTTATTTCATGTGGGGGTCATTGAAATAATAGCCTATGTAATTGTAATAATTCCTGATGTTCTTTATCTTTTTTCAAATGTTACTGTTAAAAAAGTCTTTTCAAATTGCTTTTATTTAAAAAAAACAAAAGAAAAATTAGACAGTTGTAGACAAAAAAAGAAAACAAGAAAAAAATGCACTTTGGATAATAAAATAGAATCTAAATGAAAGTCACTTGTTTCTGAAATGTTGTATCTGTGTTGTACAGTTGTAAATTGTTTAAATTGTTTGAAGAGTAAATACCATTTGACAAACTAGATAGGTCTGACAAGAGGTTTTGCATACCCAGTGTGGTCAACCACCAGGAGTCGTCCCAGGCCGAAGGGGTGCACCCAAGGATGAGGACCTCCGTTTTGTCTGAGTTCAGCTTCAGTCAGCTGTTCCTCATCCACTTGGCGACGGGCTTCATTCCTTCGTGGACGTTGGTTTTGGCTGTGTGGGGGTCTTTGGTGAGGGAGATGATCATCTGGGTGTCATCGGCGTAGGAGATAATGTTGAGGTCGTGTTGAAGGGCGACGTGGGCGAGGGGTACCATGTAGATATTGAACAGCGTCGGGCTGAGGGACGAGCCCTGGGGTACGCCGCAGATGATCTCGGTGGTCTTGGAGTGGAAGGGGGAGAGGCGGAAGGTCTGAGGGCTGCCGGAGAGGAAGAATGTGGTCCAGTCAAGGGCCTTCTCTCCGATTCCAGCGTCGTGTAGGTGTGTGCGTAAGGTGCAGTGGCAGACCGTGTCGAAGGTAGCTGACAGGTCCAGGAGGATGAGGACTGCTGTTTCTCCGTTGTCTAGCAGGGTCCTGATGTCATCTGTGGCGGTGATGAGGGCGGTTTCGGTGCTGTTGTTGCTGCAGAAGCCCGACTGGGAAGGGTCCAGTATATTATTGTCTTCGAGTTAGCGCATCAGCTGTTTGTTGACGATTTTCTCGGTGACCGTAGCCGGAAATGGGAGCTGGGCCAGAAGTTCTTGAGGTCCTTGGGGTACGCTGCATTGGACAGCGTATCGCTGCTGCTGCAGTGTGGTGAGATCGACACATCCCATTGACTGCTGTAGAATCCAGCACATCATTCACCGCTTCTTGACTCCAGCATTCATCTATGGAACTGACGCATCGCCTTCACTACATGGAGAAGATCGAGGCATCCTGCATCTGCGTGCTTCGACATCAACCATCTCATTGCTTGCAACCAGGAAAAGTACTTAGTTCATCAGGCCTGCGTGGGTCCTGAAGCCGCCTGGTGATCCATCACTATCAGCCCAGAATTTGAACTTGACCCAGTCCAGCACAACCTAAAGAAACCTTTTTAGTGCTACTTGCTTATAAGCGCATTACTGCATGAATTCCTTTAAAATTCAATAACTCAATTTCCTTATATTGGATTTTTGTCATTTTTCGTCTTGTTTTGTTCTGAATATAATAATATATTTTTATACACCTGTTTGGAGCCTGTTTGTGGTATATTCATTGTGTTACTGTGTGCATGTGCTGCACAAATACTTCACACTTTTCCTCTTTAGATAAGCCTGACGGCTCTGTGGCAGGCTACCAGAGCGTGTGCACAGGTTTTAGTCTGTATCTAGCTTACCTTGACTAGAGTGCTGGTTCCTGTCTGGCTTGGGTGCATACCTCAGGCAGCCAGTATTCTCATTTCTGAAATTCAAGCTCTCAGTGATGGCAGTAAGTGATGACGGAAGGCCCTTGGCTGTCAGGGGCACTTTGGAAGAGTTGCTGCCCCCAGTAATATTCTTTAGAATCCAATGGGTAATCTTTGGAACCCAGTGGAAAGCATCAAGTACTGGGGTCATATAGAATGGTTAGGGGGTAATGGCCAATGGCCTGAGCAGCTCACATTGATTTCCCGGAAACAGCTTGCCTTTGATGGTCCTCTGGAAAACAAGGTGATTGTGGATATTCTTAATCCAGAGCAGCCGGGGGTTCCAATGTCTAGTAGTGCACAGAGAGAACAAGGAATCACAAAGTGGAGTTCTGGTGTCATCAGGATTTCTATTCAGAGCTGAATTGTGGTGTGAATCCTGTCTAAGGCACCAGTCTTATTTGAAGTAGTAGGAGGATTAAGGTGGTAATCCCATTCCCCTTAACCCAAGTTATGATACCATGAAAGGCAGAACGATTAGAAGTTAAGCCCAAATGTGGGTGGGATATCTACATGGCTAGAACAGTGTGGGATGCATGTTTTTTTGTGTTTCTGAAATGTGTTCCTGAGACTCAGTTCACCCCGGGGCAACCCATTGTCAATAGGCCTAGTTTGGTCAGGTTTCTTGACATCAAGTAAGCGTTTATTAAAAAGTTGTTTGAGGTAGAAGGTTTTGCCGTTTGCGGTTTGCTAGTTTAGATTTCAAACTGACACATGCTCAGAATGGTTTGTGTAGTAAAAGTGGTGAAAAGAAAAGTCAGAAATTGCATAACAAGAGTGGTAAACCAGGAGGTAAGCAGTAGATCTACAATCAGGCAGGATGGATTGAGCTACATCAACAGTTCCTGCAAGCCATGTGGCTGGTGGACAGCTATCGTTTAATTTTTATATTTTTGGACCGAAATGTCCTTGAATTTTCTACAACAAAGCATTTAGGGCCCTATTACTAGCTCTCTGTTTTCTCTGTCTGCAGATAACGGCAGAAATTTGCGATAGTGAGTGGTGAGATAACGGGGATTACAAATTATTTTCCCTGAAATGAGCAATTGCATCTGGACTATGGAATATCAGGTCTAATTTCCCATGTTTTCCCCCTTCGGGTGAAACAAGAGGCTCAAATACCTGAACATTTACCAGCTGTTTAGAGCAGGTGGTAAATGCTCCAGGGGCTTTTTCTCTTGCCTGTTGGCGGGTGGGAAGTGTAGTGACCGGCTTGTCACGCTCTAGTGTTTCTAAATTAGGTGTTTCCACAAGCCACTCCTAGAGGACAGGCTTCCCCACTCACCCCACACCCATCTATCACAAATGTCACCGGTCAGGTGACCCTGCCAATAAAAGGCCCAGGGCGAATGGTCCAGAGAGTTTATCACTGTGTCGCAGAGACGTTTTAAGGCATAGGCAAAGTGGGCTCTGGCCCAGGGCCCCAGCTTTTCAGGGGGCCCCCTGACAGAGCCTGCTCGGTTCTACAGAGAGTCTTGCCCAGATGACAATGAATAATTATTGCACAAATTGTAACAGACTCTCACACATCACCCATATTCAAAAGAAATGAAAGGAAAACAGTTGTTGAAACAGACATTCTGCAGAGAAATAATGTCTTTATGTTTCATTCTTTCAGACCCGAGCAGGACCTCACATATTCAGATGTTACAGAGATTATTTGCATTAATATTAGTGAACTGCTGCTGTTACAATATTGAAAACACACCCCACTACCCCTAAATATTAGATTAAGCACATTTAGAATATGGACCAGTGTGTCTCTCCGCTGGCAGTGACCCCGCCAAAGAGGTCATGAAAGAGCTGAAAATGGATCATAACTTCAAAGCTGTTCCGAACGTGGGTCCCCAAAATTCGTTTGGCCCAGGGCCCCCAAAATCCTTAAGATGTCCCTGCTGTGTCTGAGTGATCATTTCAACTGCATGGGGGCCTGAGGCCCTAAACCTTACAGAGAAGACCCAGGGGGGAAGCCTCAAAGATATGTTTTTTCTTCAGCTGGAAGGAGTTTCTTCTGCTCCCATGCTCCTGCTGAAATATACAGCGGGCAGAGGCCAGGCAACTGCCTGCAGCCACTTTGCTCTGGCGATGATTTCGGGCCCTGTCTCTCCAGACCCGTAATCATCGTTTCTGACGTTTGAGAACCTAAAAAATACAGGCCTTGAGACACAGCAACACTTGTAGTTGCCGAAAGTATATCCCCCTGAGTAAGACCCCCCTCATAATAGGATCCAGATTCATAAATACCTTCTAAAATAGCGATTGACACTGATCTTTTTTGCAATCAAAATTACCTGGATTGTTCATGTCTAAATCTGTTCTATATGTGTTTTGCTATATTTGGTCCATTAATATTGCGAGAGTCATGTTCGCTGTTATTCACGGCTGTCAGTGTAACACATAGGTCCGCTTGTTTTTATTTATGTTTGCAACGACATAAACACCATCATGATGAGCAGTTAATCTCCAAAAGGTAGATTTAAACCTTAGTTACAGATCGGAGACAAACAGTAAATTAAGTGCCTTGTCAAGCATGTGAGGTGTTTGCATGAAATCCTGTTAAGACATAATGGAACTTAATAGCTCTGGTAATGTACTGTCGGTGCCAGAATGATAATGCGATGTGATTGGCCGTTTTCTGGAAGAAAGATTGCAGCTGCAGATCAGACGAGGCTCTACAATCAGAGAGCGCGAGTGTCAAGTCCATTATGTGTTTTTGACAGGGTTGGCAGACGCTGCGAGACACAGATCAGAATCCAGCGATGAGCTGGTTGTCTTGTCACAGCTGTCTGCACTGCAGAAAGATTATTTGTAGTGATGTGAACTTCTCGCTGCGCTGTGTAGACCTCTGGACCCAGCCAACTCGTGGGCAAAGTGTACCCTGAAATATGAGCCTCGCGGTCATAACATTGATGTCTGCGCTCGCGTATGGCACCGTTGTGGAGCTGTTTTTATGTAATTACGCTGTCTAAAGCATATGCGTTTAACTCGGAATTTCTCCGAGCTCGTTCCTGAGCATCAGACCGCACAGCTCGGAAACAGAGAGAGGCAAAGACTGCTCACCTAGAAAGGTAATGGTTTACAAACAAGTCATTCCTCTGAGTTTCATCTGGTATGTGTTTTTTCAGCAATGATAAGGTGTTTTTACGGCAGAGTGCAAATAATTAACACAAGGGGCATCACTGCACATTGCTCTTCAGCGCTTTTAACAATATCTCACAGTATTACTTTCTCCCTGGTATGCTTCTACGATAATACGTTTCTGTCTTCAGTATGACACAGAGACATTCTCCTCGACACCATGCACTGTTCAGGTGCCTTGACTGAAAGTTCACCCTCTGGCCAAAAAACAGAAGAGGTATATAACATAATATGGAGAAAGGTGGTTAACATGGACCAAAGTGAGGTATTGTGGATCAATGGAAACCATACTGCGAAAGTGAAGGGCAACGATAAATATTTTGTTACACACTTATAGGATGATAGATTGCGAACAAAAATATTGGGACAGAAAAATAGGGGGGCACAAATATGTTGCGAACACAAATATTCTGTTTGCATACTTCGTACGTAAACCATAAAAAATATTGAGACAAAAATATTGTGTAACACAATACTGTAAAAAATATATAAATATAGAATTTACTCTATCTAGCATTATATTTAAATTTAAAGTAATACAATTTAAAACATTAAAAAGAAATTAAATAATGAATGCAAAATTAACCTTAAACATTTTTTAATACAAAAACTACAACAATATTAGAACAATAAATAAAACACATTTCATTAAAATAATCAATAATAGTAACAATAAATATAGATAATAAAAACATAAAGTAAAATTATATGAAAATAAAATATACACCTACACATGTTTATTTTTATAAATAATATTTAAAAACTATTAAAGAGTATGATTTACTATTCCCACTTCAACGTAATATTGTTTTGAAACTTTTGTATCGAGCTTGCTACACCTATGTGGCATGCTGAAGGGTCTACCTACATCAATAGCATGCTACACCATGTAGGTTGTATGGTTGTAAGTGTGTTGTCTTTGTGTTGATCCTGTATGGTAAGTGCTTCTGTAAGAAACTGAGTTATTGGTTGAGGCTCGGTGATAACCCTATTCCAGCAACAATCCCAATCCTTGTCATGGTGAACCACAAAAGTCACTAAATTAACCTGTGCTTAACATTCTGGTAACGTGGCACAAAAGCAGTCAGGCATCACTTACAGGCACTGTGTAAAGTATTAGCAGCACACAGACAGTAATAAAGGGAAAACACAACACATGAAAAATCCCAAAACAATAAAAATTAGAGTTAAATGTAATCAATGGAATTGATGAAGCAAAGCTTCGCATTTGCGACTTGCTGTAGTCATGAACCTCGCTCATGTGTAACCAAGTAATAATTTGTATGTCTTACTAACCTTTATTTCATGTTTGAACGAGGTAAATGAAGCTTGCACATGTGTATTTCTAATACGATTAATTCGAGTCAATAAAATGGCCGCTGCTTTGAAATAGCTTCTGCGCATGCGTCAGTCACACTCACGTGTCCTGACGTGTTTGCAGGTTTGGAGGGAAATAGTTGCGCATGGGTAATACATAGCTTTGGCAATAACGTGGTACTGCTCGTGCCATTGCTCTTGTGTCTGTGTATATGTAGCTAACATTTAGACTGCATAAGTATAATTTTAGTGATAAGTTGAAAGTACAAAACCAATGATGTGTTTTCATAACGTTATTTCTATGTATTAATTTGTTCTCGCTTACTTTTCATGTACCGCGGGAAATGGGGGTCTGACTGAGCCGAAAGCCATCTTGGAGGTCCTTTCTGCGCAGGACCGTCCGTCTGGGGAGAAGTCAACCTTGGCTGGTGGAACTCAGCCAGCTGGCAGGGATGGGCAAGATGCTCCTGAGAACTGACCTGCGAACTCAGCAGGACGGAGTCATGTGTCCCTATTCTGAAACAATGTTAATTTGTCATTGTATTTCCCTGGACTTTCTCATGAGAACCCCAATCTCGCTAGGCGGTACCCAGAGATGCAAAGTAGGCATCGAAATAGTGTGTTCTGATTGGTGTGTTACCCAAATCCTATCTTAGGACCAATCCAAATTGAGGGATTCTGACACTTTGCAACATTGGGGGTGGTACACCGTCTCCAAACTGTATATCTACCCTGGGTTCACCTAGGGAAATTGTCCGACTTGTCTTGTTTAGCTGACCTGTCACTGACCCAAAGCACTCAATAGGTGACTGAAGATACAGAGCACTGCGGAGTACTCTGTCCGAAATTGACCATAGACTAAGGTTCTACTGAACCTTAAAGTGTTGGCGAAGCACTTTGCTGGGAGTTCGCTGACCCAATCGGGGTCTTGATCGATAGCTGCAGAGAGGGTGGAGCGCAGGCGTTGCTTCCGAACTGCGGGTGCTGGTCCTGTCCTGAGGGTTTCCTGTCCTGTCCTGAGGTCCTGTCCTGATTCCTAATCTGAGGGTTTCCTGTCCTGTCCTGAGGTGTCCATTCTGCACCTGCTGTCCATTGAGGGGTATCCTTCCTTGAGGGTTTCCTGTCCTTAACTGACCCGTGGCCAGGGTTTGGTTTCCACACCAGTCTAGGTAAATATTGCTCTGAAATCTTTAAACTTGCACCTTTCTATTTTTCTGTCTTTTGCTTCAATAAAGGCACACCTTTGCATATGTTAATTTTCCATGCTTTTGCCGAAATTATTGAATCGTAAAGTCATTTGCATATTTTCATAACGTTTCCCATGTTAACCTACCTGTTAGAAATCATATTTTGCATTGCAGTTTGTCACTTTCTGATATGGTCTAGAACGGCCTTTCTTAAACTGTCCAAAGAACTTTTGCCCTAAATGCATAGCGTTTCCTGTTGCATCCCACATTAGTATTTCCATGATTACCCTGACTTTATTTCTCTATAGTTATGTACTTTTCATTATCTTGATTATCGATTGTCTTATCCTTGTAAATCTAATGCTTACTGAGAACGAACTTTAGATAAAGACTTTAAAACTTCCAGTTGTCCGTGGTCATTTTACAAAGGTATTGAATGTCATTTTGAGTTGTATTTTGCTGCCTTTCCTTCACAGCTAGCTCCCTGATCCATTGTGGTCATAGGTACCCGTGTCGGTGGATGGTAAGTCGGGTACGCTGAGGAATAACAGTAGGGAATTCACACAAATTGGTAGCAGCCCGTGAAGTCACCCGGTCAATGTATGTGGTGAATTGAAATATATGGGCCCGAAGCCGGAAGCGGCGAAATTATTGGTTGGGTGACCTCGCGCGCTCTATCAGTTTTTCTGGTAGCAGAGGTATGGTTAGGGACTAGTTAAAGGTTAGGTAGGATTAGTTAGGCTAGTCAAGTCGGTAGCTGCTAGTATATTAATGCTGCTACAAGAGCGGCCGTTCCGAGGGACCTGATCATTCTCTTGAGAATACGCTGCTTTGAAATTTATGAATTGTTTTATCATTGTTATTCTTGTTCTTATATTGTTATATGTATTAATCCATGCATTTGTAAACCGTCTCGTTCAATGTTGTCCGAACTCCCCGGGGAATTGAATGGCAAAGTGGTGAATAGAATCCATTTAGGTTAGGTACAACCGGGAAGCACTAACTAGGGTTTTTTCTGAATACGTGTGTGAATAAATGTCAGTAACGAGGTTCATTGGCAAAATTCCCATAGTGGCGTAACCTAGTAAGGGTCACATCGGAAGAGTAGCAGGTTCATCGGAGCTTGGGTGAAAGCAGAGGGGTCCGCTGGGAAACCTTAGACTCGGATATATCCCGGAGAAGTGGATGAGTTTAGGGAAGTAACAGGTTCACTGATGCTAGAGTGAAGGGTAGGCGGAAGAGATCTACCCGCAGCGTGTGAAAAGTAAATGGAAGTAGTTTACTTGCAGTAAAAGAAATCTTTCCTGTCTAGACACTTGAGCACTGTGGCGAATGTGTATTCGTTGTTAATATACCAAGCACTAGCACTTTAGAAAGAAAGAAAGTTTCCGTTACCTTGTGAAGGGAGGGAGTCAGTCGCGAAGCGTCTCTGACGTCACTCCGTGCCGCGCTGGGATTGGTAGAAACAGCGGGCGGGTAGCGGGGCTGGAATTGTGAAGGAGGGGTGAGCGCCGAAGAGTGAGAACTGTCTCACGAAGGGGCCGCGCACCCTTTGGTCGAAACTATTTGAACGCGTGCACCCCATTGGTCGTTCGAAATTGCAAGGCGCATTCTGATTGGAGGTAACTTTGTAAACAAAGTTAAGCGTAGAAATCGTATGTGGCACTCGTATTGTCCAGAGACTAGACCCGATCCAAGAAGCCAAGGGTTTGAAAGGGATCAGTGGAAAGCCAATAGATACGATATTATGTACGGAACAAAGAGAAAAATGTCTCTTGTAAATAAGGTAAAGAATTACTTCAAAACGGACAAACCGATTAAATCAAGAGAGGGCGTTATTGTCCCACCACCCAATACTCCCGCCTCTTTCATGATGTTTGATCGAGGGTACAATACCTGTGTGTGGTTGGAAAATTGGGTAAAGTACACAAAAGATGACGGAATATTGGCTTTTCCGTTAGACGGTACCTTCAATGGTATGATTTTATTTAATTTGAGAACCCGAATGAATGAATTGCATCCCAGACCGAGACTAATGCAGTATGAGGCATTAGAGGAATGGGAGATTGAGGCTTTCGAAAGAGAGAAACCCCGAATGGACAAAGGTCTGACCAAGTGGTACCCAAGGCTGAAACAAGAGACCAGGGATAAAAGGATGAAACAGTGGAGACAGAGCATGATTGTTGAGGGTCTGTTTCCCATGATGCCAGCATGTACCCCTTCGGGGGAAGAGAAAAAGACAGAAAAGTGTAAGCATTGGGGAGCTCTTGGGGAGTCAGACGATGAATTATTAGATGACATCTTTACGAGAAGTCCGCCCCCTTATAATGAGGGAGCCCGACCTTCCAGTGCAGGCGACAATCCCCAGCGTCCATCTATTAAGGAGGAGGACAGATCCCTAAGTAGGGGGGGAGGTTGTCAGATACCGCCCTATTTTGAGAATCCCGGACCCGCGGAGGTAAGAGATATATATCCTAGAGTGCCTGTGAGCCCGGAGGAAAAATATTCCAGCAAGAGAGTCTTTTTCCCCAGACCTCTTTATGAAAACGAAGAAAAACCATTAAGTTCAGGAATGCCCTTTTTACAGCCTCCATATGAGGGAGAGCGCAGGTCATTTGGCACGGGAACTTTGTTCCCAAAACCAAATTATGGTGGGGGACCAAGTGAAACGCATCCTACTGCCCCGAGTTTTACCCCTCACCTGACCCCACAGATAGTACCTGACAGAACATTAGGAAGGGTACTGGATGAAAGGGAGCAAGAGGCTCTAGCTAGACAGAGAACAGAAATAATTCAGAAAATCTCCCAGTTAAATACCAGTCCTGAGGCTTTGACTATTCCGGTAACAATTGGACCAGTGGTTCCGTTATATGGGAATAATCAGGGAAGCCCAAACCCTCCAGTTATTAACCCAATCATGGCCCCACCAAGGCAGGAGCCCCTACTGATAGACGATCAGTCCAGTGAGTGCGAGTCCGAAGTTGTGTTCTTGGACCTGCCAAACAAACAGACTGGGAAGGGAATGCAGAAGAGGCATAATCCTTTTAATGCGAAAGAAATTAAATTAGAATCAACGTCAGGTACTAGGAGTGTCTCTCTGGTAACTCCGGAGGAAATTGAAAATTGGAGTCGTGAATTAGAAAAACAGACTCCGCAAACGAAACCTTTAGACCTCTACAAACTGAGGGTAGAAATAGAGGAATTAATGGCAGGAAATGTTGGATTAGACAGATTAAATACCTACTCGGAAGAAGAGTTGCTGTTTATGTGAAAAAGCCTTACCAGAAGTACCAGAGTGCTCCACGAAAAGCTGACAGACACTGCAGCTAGTATAGGGGTGGATATTTCAAGGTCCAAGCCCTTGCAAAAACCTTACAGAGATGAATTCTCAGACAAAGATATAGAGAACTTGAATGTGTCAGGGAAAAAGTTGCAGATTAAAGAGTTGCTAGCAATTTTGCAAAAATGGGGAGACGTGGAAAAATGGAAAAGCAGGTGGGCACGAAAGAAAGATGAGGCTCAATCCAGACAAGCGACCCCTGAGTTCGCTTTGAGAGAAGTAGACAAGCCCGAACAGTTATGCCCCATGCGTGAAGTACCAGGTGGGAGGTATGTGCACGTTCCATGGTCCAGACAGGATATTGTGTCCTTTACTAACGATTTCCCGAAATTGCGCGAAAAACCAGTTGACTGGTACCGGCAGGTGGAAAGGTTCGTAAAGGTGCAAAAGTGCCTGTGGAAAGACCTGGATGGATTTTTCGATATTGTGGTCCCGGTAGATCTATGGACCGAGTGTAAAATAGCCATAGCCTGGCCTAGTGAGGAGTACCCGAGGGACTCTAACACAGGGGAGCCGTCGATTGAAGTGATGAAAAAATATGAACAAGTAATTCAGCATTTGAAAAATAAGGTGCCCGCAAAGGAAACTGATTGGACCAGGATAGATAGAACGACGCAGGAAAGAGACGAGACAGTACACTCCTATTATGAAAGGCTGTTGCAGGTGTTTAAAACCTACAGTGGTATAGATAACATCGAGATGAAGGATATGACGCATTTCATTTACAGGTTTGTAAACGGTTTAAGACCCGAAATTTGTCAGTGGATAAAGGATAATAAAATCTGTTGGCACACCAAAAAGGTAGACGATGTCCTACGGTATGCAAAATACTGTGAGGACGAGATGGCAGAAAAGAAAAAGGCTCTGAAGGAGAAGGTTATGTGGGCTCAAGTGAAGCTCGCAGAACAGCAGGAAAAACAATTGAGTAACATGGCCAAAAACACTCAGAACCAAGGTCCTGGGGGTGGGGGAGGAGGTAAGCCCCGGCCCAAAATGAGCAGAGAAGAGGCTATGAAGAAATTTCCCTGTCACCAGTGCGGAGAAATTGGACACTGGCGAAACGAGTGTCCTTATTTGCCTGACGATAACCCCAAAACACCTGATTTAACTCCACAGACGCAGAAAGAAAGACCAAGAAAGACTCAACCACAGGTAAAAACGATTCAGGTGCCCCGAGCTCCAAAGCAAGTATATAAGGGAAAATCCACAGAGGGTGATGAGGTAGAAGTCTGGGAAAGCAATGAGAACAGAAATGCAGCAACTTCGCAGTATTTGTTAAACGATACCTTTCTTTGTGATGACCAGTACTGACGGGGCCTGAGAGGGGAGGACGAGGAGTGCGTACTTGGCGCCTCCTTGCCGGTAGACCAGTCCGGACCATACATTGAAGGAAAGGTTGACGGAAATGATGTAACTTTTCTGTTGGACACTGGTGCTACCCGTTCTACTGTGAGAACAGTGGACGTTCCAAACCTACCCCTCTCGGGAGAAGCTATCCAAGTAGTGGGTGTATCTAATCAATTGATTAGTACTCCTGTTACCAAACCAATGGAGATATCAATTGGAAACTTTAAGGAAATGCATAGATTTGTCGTTTGTGACACCAGTCCAGTGAACTTACTGGGACGTGATTTGCTGTGCAAAATGAACTGTACCATCTTTTGCACACCAAAGGGAGTTGAAATGTAGACCCCAGATGAAGATGGCATCTATAAATTAATGTTAATCAGACCTGACTCAGAGATTAAACGAATGACTATGCAGGATTTGCCCAAAGAACTCCAAGAAGCAGTGAAGCCAGAAGTGTGGGACTTTACTGGGAAGGATATAGGGTTAATGAAAAACGTGGACCCCATACAGATAGCAATCAAGGACAATGCAGTATACCCCAATACTAAACCCTACAGAATGAATGCCGAAGTGAGAGCAGGTGTTACCTTAGAAATACAGAAATTGCTAGAAGGAAACATCATACAGGAAGTATTGAGTAGCCCATGTAACTCACCGATTATGGGCATCAAGAAGCCTAGTGGCAAGTACAGAGTAGTGCAGGACCTACGAAAAGTAAACAAGATAGTGGTCCCCTGCTGCCCTATTGTCCCGAACCCAGCAGTGATTCTGTATCAGATTCCCTGGGATGCTGAGTGGTTCACTGTGATAGACCTGTGTCATGCATTCTTTTCCATTCCCTTGCATCCAGATAGCAAATTTCTTTTCTCATTTGCCTTCAATGGTCACGTGTATGTCTGGAACAGGGTCCCCCAAGGGTACACAGAGAGCCCCTCTATCTTTAATCAGATCTTGAAAAAATGTTTGGAAACTTTGGTCTTACCTGGAAACTCTGTCCTAGTGCAATACATTGACGACCTCTTGGTGGCGTCTAAAAGTCATAGGGATTGTGTGATTGACACCATTGCCCTACTGAATCACCTGAGTGAGAAGGGACATAAGGTGGCCCCTGAGAAATTACAGTTCTGTACAAATTCAGTGAAATATCTGGGGCACCAGATAGAGAAAGGCGTCAGAAAGGTAACATCAGAAAGAGTGAGAATAATTCAAAAGATGCAGTTACCCCGTACTCAGAAAGAGATCAGAATGTTCCTGGGAGTGATAGGATACTGCAGGCAATGGATTCTGGGATTTGCAGTCCTAGCTAGGCCCCTGATAAAAATGACCAAGAGAGGAACACCGGATGTGGTACAATGGGATGATGAAAGCTTAACAGCCTTCACAAAACTACGGGATTGTCTGTGTACAGCCCCTGCGTTGGGAATGCCAGACTATTCTAAGGAATTTGCCTTATTCTGTGACACTCGCGATAATTGCGCGTTGTCAGTCCTAACACAAGAACATGGCACAGCCAGAAGGCCTGTGACATATTTCTCTGCCACCCTGGATCCAGTGGCTGCTGGATTACCAGGATGCCTGAAAGCAGTAGCTGCTACCTGCGCAAGTTTAGAGCAGAGTGAGTCCATTGTCATGGGACATCCTGTAACTGTGTATGTTCCACATGGAGTGGTAATTTTACTGACCCAAACAAAAACTCAGTACCTCACCCCTAGTCGGCTGACTAAATACGAGAGGATTCTTGTGGGTGCTGCAAATGTAAACATTGTCAGGTGCAGTATTCTGAACCCCGCCACTTTGCTCCCCGATCCCATGGATATGAAAGATGGGGTGGATGATGAGCATAATTGTATTGATTTAACAGAATTCAGCACCAAACCACGCCCAGACATTAAAGAAACACCTTTGCCTAAACATGACTTGGAATTATTTGTGGATGGTTCATGTCTAAGACATGAGCATGGAGGCCTGAGTGCCGCCTATGCGGTAGTCTCCTTAACCAAAATTGAAGAAGCAATCTATTTGACGTAAAGTCTGCACAAGTAGCCGAATTGATTGCTATGATAAAAGATTGCAAAATTGGGAAAAACTTAAGCATAACAGTGTATACTGACAGTCAGTACTGTTATGGAGTTGTGCATGACTTTGGCCAGTTGTGGCTACAGAGGGAGTTCCTGACTTCATCAGGTACCCCTATTCGAAATGGAAAAGTTGTTCAAGACCTTTTAGAGGCAATTCAGTTACCAAAGGAACTGGCAGTGGTAAAATGTGTTGCTCATAAGAAGGGCATGGACACTGTATCACTGGGAAATGATTTTGCTGATCGAGTGGCCCAATGGTGCGCCAGAGATCGATATATCATAAATCCAAAACGAGGGGGGCCCGGAACCAGCTGCCAACTTCAAGTGTTTGAAGAGGTGCCTACATGGGATGAAGTGAAAGAGTGGCAGCAGGCGGCACCTTGGCAAGAGAGAGAGAAGTGGAAGGAAGACGGGTGTAGACCAAGATGTGTGGATGGTGTCATCTTGGGCCCAACTGGTATGCCTGTGTTACCTAGACACTTACTTGGCACAATGGCGAGATTGATACATGAAGGATCACACATTGGTAGGGACGCCATGATTCTAGTGTTCCAACAGACTTGGTACAGTAAAAAGTTCAGGAAAGTAGCAGAGTCCCTCTGCCAGAGGTGCCTGCCATGTCAAAGAATGAACGCTGGCAAAAGAACTTCGGTGGAACTGGGAAAAATTGGGAGGTCAGGGGGTCCCTTTGTGAGAATACAAGTTGATTTCATCACCATGCCACGTTGTGAAGGGAAGCGATATGTCCTTGTCATGGTCTGCCTATTTTCGAAGTGGGTGGAAGCTTTCCCTACTCCCCAAAATGACGCACTGACAGTAGCTAAGTGTTTACTGAAAGAACTGATACCTAGGTTCGGGGTTCCAGTCACTATTGAATCAGATAGAGGCCGACATTTTCAGAATGATGTAATCGACGAACTCTGTAAGGCCTTTGGAATCACACAAAAGCTTCACTGTGCGTACCGTCCAGAGGCTTCTGGAATAGTGGAACAAATAAATGGAACTATCAAAAACAGACTAGCAAAACTGTGTGATGCATCTGGCATGACCTGGGTGAAGGCCCTGCCCCTGGTCCTGATGGGACTCCGAAGTGTTCCTGACCGCAAGACAGGCCTAAGTCCCCATGAAATCCTGATGGGAAGAGTGATGAGACAAGCATGGGTACCAGGAAGCAAACTGTTGAGTATTACTGATGATTTAGTGCTTGAATACTGCAAGAGATTAGGTGACCAAGTGCGTTCTATCTCTCGCCAGATCGGAGAAGACGCCATCCTCAATCCAACGACTCCTCTCCACAAACTGGTCCCGGGGGACTGGGTCAAGATAAAGAAGCATACTCGGAAGAGCTGCCTGGAGCCAAGGTGGGGAGAGAAGCATCAGGTGATCCTGGTAACAACCACAGCAGTAAAGTGTGCAGGGGTTCCACATTGGATACACGCCAGCCACACCCAGAGGGTATTACCAGACGAAGGGCCTGAAGAAGAAGAGCGTCCAGCAGAGGACTCTGCAGGAGCCAGACCAGAAGTAGCTGATGACGTACAGCCCAGTACCAGTCAAGCTGCAGGATCAGCAGACGTTGGCCCAGGAATAGTTGATGACGAACTACCCAGAGTCCAGCCTGCTGAAGGGGTCCAAGAAACTGAGCCAGAAGTAGCTGAAGACGAGCTGCCGAGCATATGGCCAGAGGAGTGGATACCATTGATTGATCTCACCGAAGACCCCATTCGAACAAGAGAGCAACTTTGTGAAGGTAGAGAGTGGACTAGAGAGGAAAAGCAAGGCACAGGCGAAGAACCTCAGGATCTTGAGATTCACATCAAAACTGAGGAAGGAGAAGGTCAGACAGGGACAGAACAAGTGATTGATACTCCTCCACTGACTCCTGATGTCGAGAAGGGACAGACTAGACATAGCGTAATAGTTCGAGCAGAAGAAAATCAAGAGATCGAAGTGCTTGAACAGGATCAGATAGGATTTGAAGAACGTGTTCAGGAAACAGAAACAGAGACTTTTGAAAAACAAACGCAAAACTGTCCTGAACAAGGCCAGATTAGTAACCAGGCAGAAGAAATAGATGCTAGCCCTGGAACTAGTCAGATAGAAGGAGAAGAAACTGAAACAGAATTGCCACAAACTAATGAAAACAAAAGGGCAAGAGAAGAAAACTAAGTCTCGGTACCAACCAAAAGACTTAAGAAAAGAAAGCACATTGAGCCTGGATACATAAAGAAATTGAGACTAAGAATAAAAACAGTAGAAGAAAAACGTGCAGAAGAAAGAAGAAGTGCTCGCATAGCAGAACAACCAGAAGACACTTCCAAAAGAAGGAGTGATCGAATAAAAAGACAAAACAAAAAGTACAAGTCTCCTGAATGGACGCTCGTTTTAGAAGAATTTGAAGATCTTGATATAACTGACGAGAGCGACGGAGAGCCAGTCGCTGAGTACTCTGCCGAAGAAGAAGACGAGCCACCGTGAATTTGCACAAAGTAAGCTACTGGTGTAAAGACACAAAGAGGGGTCGAGAAACTTGTTCTGAGCCAAAATGTCTGATTCAAACGTGAATGGTAGACCTAGTTGCAGTCGTTGCAAAACATGCTGCAAGGTATGTGTATGTAGTATAGTTATACTGATATTACTCTGGATAGGACTAACAGTTTTCATTCCTTTTGCGGTGAGCAAAAATACTAATATTGACCCTACTGAGATTGTAAATACTGAGACTGAAGAACTAACAACACAAAGTGTAGCAATACATGAAAGAGCACTCAGACAAACAAAACGAGACCTAGAAGCATCAGATGAGGGAGGACTACATTATCATGGAGTTAAGAATAAAACGCATTTAAATGTTTTCGCAAATTTGTTAATACACTATGTAGAGACTATGGAAATTGAAGATTGCTATGTCTGCATGAAGCTACCTTCCTCTGTAGCTGAAGGCGTGACATACCATCACCTGCCCCTGACCTATGGAATTTCCTGTAGCATTTTAGCTAGCTTATTTTACAAAAGAGGACCGTTACAGTACTATTACTCAAACAATGACGTGATCTTTTCTGAACTCCCTATACGTGGGAACTTGAATCCTGTACATACTAAAAGTGACGTTACTCGCTATATGGGCGAATACTTTCTGACTATAGGTAATGTAGACATAGGTGACGCACACAGAGATAACTTGACCTGTTCTTTGCGTGAGCAGGAAAAGATGTTCCTGAACATGGCAGAGAAAAGGAGAATAAAAAGAAAAAGAAAGGCAGATGACGAAACACAGAAAAGGCCAAAATGGGCTGAGAACATGGAAGGCACCTCAAATGGTGGAGCGGGTCCTGCTCTGTTGCTGGATTTTGAAAAGAAAGGCAAGCTCTGTCTTCACCGCGAGAAGACTAGCTACTATAATAACATTTTCATTGGTTCCAGTGAATGCGAACATAATTACAAGGTAATTGGAGGTTGGGGTTTCAAAAATGGGTCAGAGCCTGTGTTTCCTGGAATTTATTATATTTGTGGGGACAAGGCTTATTTTAAATTGCCGGATCACTGGTATGGAAGCTGCTATTTTGGCAAAGTCTTCCCAAAAATATACCATGTGAACAAAGTTGCTGGAAGCAGTGAAAATACTAATGGCTTAGTGCGTAGTAAAAGAGAAAGCATAGGTGAAATAATGGGTAGTATTTTCAGTGCACTGATACCTGGAGTGGGAGTGGTTCTGAACACTCACAGAATTTGCAAATTGTCCACTATAGTGGATGTGTTGTCTACTGACACAGCTCATGGATTTCTGCTGGTCAATACCGAAATGGTTGCGATCAGATCAATGGTTTTGCAGAACAGACTTGCTCTTGATACCTTATTAGCAAAAGAGGGCGGAGTCTGCCGGATGTTGAAGGCGCAACATTGTTGCACTTATATTCCGGACAAAAGTTTGCAACTCAAAAGATACGTGAAAAACATTACTAATTTGGAAAGGGAACTCAAACCACTCGAGGTTGACAGTGCCTGGAAGAGACTGGTAGATGGTCTCTCAAATGTAGGTCATTGGTTTGCTAGCTTAGGTAAAAGCTTATTGTTCAAGGTACTGATGCCAATTGGAATTATAGGTCTTATCCTATTCTTCATATTTGTCTGTTGCAAATGTCGTAAGCACACCCGAAAGCATCAAGTGAATGCGAGAGGAGTGAAACGAAGTGTGGATGAACTTGAATTAGAGGAAATGAATAATCAGATATACAAAAGGGTGAAGAATTCTCACCCTACCAAAAATGAGAGAGAAAAGCTGAATAGCTTGCTGGAAGAGATAGAGATGTATAAAGTGTGAGAAGTTGGCATCTGGTTCCAGTTATTTTGTGATGATAGTAAATATCATCAAAGAGGGGATTGATGAAGCAAAGCTTCGCATTTGCGACTTGCTGTAGTCATGAACCTCGCTCATGTGTAACCAAGTAATAATTTGTATGTCTTACTAACCTTTATTTCATGTTTGAACGAGGTAAATGAAGCTTGCACATGTGTATTTCTAATACGATTAATTCGAGTCAATAAAATGGCCGCTGCTTTGAAATAGCTTCTGCGCATGCGTCAGTCACACTCACGTGTCCTGACGTGTTTGCAGGTTTGGAGGGAAATAGTTGCGCATGCGTAATACATAGCTTTGGCAATAACGTGGTACTGCTCGTGCCATTGCTCTTGTGTCTGTGTATATGTAGCTAACATTTAGACTGCATAAGTATAATTTTAGTGATAAGTTGAAAGTACAAAACCAATGATGTGTTTTCATAACGTTATTTCTATGTATTAATTTGTTCTCGCTTACTTTTCATGTACCGCGGGAAATGGGGGTCTGACTGAGCCGAAAGCCATCTTGGAGGTCCTTTCTGCGCAGGACCGTCCATCTGGGGAGAAGTCAACCTTGGCTGGTGGAACTCAGCCAGCTGGCAGGGATGGGCAAGATGCTCCTGAGAACTGACCTGCGAACTCAGCAGGACGGAGTCATGTGTCCCTATTCTGAAACAATGTTAATTTGTCATTGTATTTCCCTGGACTTTCTCATGAGAACCCCAATCTCGCTAGGCGGTACCCAGAGATGCAAAGTAGGCATCGAAATAGTGTGTTCTGATTGGTGTGTTACCCAAATCCTATCTTAGGACCAATCCAAATTGAGGGATTCTGACACTTTGCAACATTGGGGGGTGGTACACCGTCTCCAAACTGTATATCTACCCTGGGTTCACCTAGGGAAATTGTCCGACTTGTCTTGTTTAGCTGACCTGTCACTGACCCAACGCACTCAATAGGTGACTGAAGATACAGAGCACTGCGGAGTACTCTGTCCGAAATTGACCATAGACTAAGGTTCTACTGAACCTTAAAGTGTTGGCGAAGCACTTTGCTGGGAGTTCGCTGACCCAATCGGGGTCTTGATCGATAGCTGCAGAGAGGGTTGAGCGCAGGCGTTGGTTCCGAACTGCGGGTGCTGGTCCTGTCCTGAGGGTTTCCTGTCCTGTCCTGAGGTCCTGTCCTGATTCCTAATCTGAGGGTTTCCTGTCCTGTCCTGAGGTGTCCATTCTGCACCTGCTGTCCATTGAGGGGTATCCTTCCTTGAGGGTTTCCTGTCCTTAACTGACCCGTGGCCAGGGTTTGGTTTCCAAACCAGTCTAGGTAAATATTGCTCTGAAATCTTTAAACTTGCACCTTTCTATTTTTCTGTCTTTTGCTTCAATAAAGGCACACCTTTGCATATGTTAATTTTCCATGCTTTTGCCGAAATTATTGAATCGTAAAGTCATTTGCATATTTTCATAACGTTTCCCATGTTAACCTACCTGTTAGAAATCATATTTTGCATTGCAGTTTGTCACTTTCTGATATGGTCTAGAACGGCCTTTCTTAAACTGTCCAAAGAACTTTTGCCCTAAATGCATAGCGTTTCCTGTTGCATCCCACATTAGTATTTCCATGATTACCCTGACTTTATTTCTCTATAGTTATGTACTTTTCATTATCTTGATTATCGATTGTCTTATCCTTGTAAATCTAATGCTTACTGAGAACGAACTTTAGATAAAGACTTTAAAACTTCCAGTTGTCCGTGGTCATTTTACAAAGGTATTGAATGTCATTTTGAGTTGTATTTTGCTGCCTTTCCTTCACAGCTAGCTCCCTGATCCATTGTGATCATAGGTACCCGTGTCGGTGGATGGTAAGTCGGGTACGCTGAGGAATAACAGTAGGGAATTCACACAAATTGGTAGCAGCCCGTGAAGTCACCCGGTCAATGTATGTGGTGAATTGAAATATATGGGCCCGAAGCCGGAAGCGGCGAAATTATTGGTTGGGTGACCTCGCGCGCTCTATCAGAATGATACCGAAACAAATTAAATTTGATCGTGAGAATCAGAGTCATAAAGTTCTAAAGATTTTAGTGAAATCTAGAGCCTAAAAGATCAAAGAACGGTATCTGGTAGCACAAGACCGAGGCAAAATCAAAAGTTAAGTCTGACCGCGATGGAGCGCAAGTTGGATCCACAAGGTGGATTGAGTCCGGTCTCTCTTACCTTTGGACTTTAAAGAACTTTTGAAAGCTCAGGAGAAGGTAGAGGTCATCAAGGCAAGACAGCAGGTTGTAATGGAGGAGGACCTGTCGTGGCTAGAGAGTCTCGGTGAAGCCATTGACAATGGTGAGAAAGATCTCCAAGTTGGAGAAGCAGGATTTCCAGGCCGAGGAGATCGTCAATGTGGAGCCTGCTGCTGCCGAGCCCAAAGAAGATCTTTACCTTCAGACTTAGGCAACTTTTTAGAAGTTGAAAACCTCCAGCGTGACAAAGCTATGAGCTGTAGCCAAGAGTGCTTCCTAAGGCCAGATACTATCTGTCAGAGGTCCCAGTGAACAGGATTTGCTACAGCACAAGCTACCTTCAAGTCAGGCCAACCAGCAATGCACCTTGGTATATTGGCTGGCATGCTGGTCCAGTCTTCTGTCGGTTCTTCTAGCACATAAGCCCTAACAGTTAGGATTAGGCAGGAGCAGCACCTCTGACATCACTTCCAAGAGTCCAGGACTTGGTGGGCACCACTTGGAGGGTTAGGACCCACTCCAGCAGAGACCTTGAACAGAATTCAAGGTCTCTAAAGCTTGTTACACCCTTGTAGGTCACACCGGAGGCCAGACACCTAGCCCTTGGAGTCACTCTGGTAGTTCTGGGTTCCAGCAACACAGCAGGCCTCAAGCAACAGGGCAGTCCTATGGGGAGCAAGGCAGGCCTCAAGTAGCCAGACAGCCCTCTGGTAGCAGCAGGGCAGTCCTTTATGTAATAAGGAAGGCCTCAAGGAGCGGTGCATTCCTATGGGGTTCCAGACAGTCCTTCAGAAGTCTTCCACAGGTACAAGAGTGCACCGAAGTGTTGCTCAGAAGTTTCAGTATTTATACCTGGTGCCATCATTTAAAGTGGGGGAATCTTCTAGGCTATCCCCACATTCAGCTTAGGAGAGTTCTTCACTTCCGCCATCAAGGCTCCAGGAAATCTGGGACGACAAAATACTGTTGTCTTTGTTTCTTTGTATATGAGCTAGAGGCAGCCCTTTGAAATGTAAGTGGGGCAGGGAACACAACCCCGCCTCAGCAATAAAGGTATGGTGGCCCATCCTGTCTACTCCCAGTCCCCTCTATCTTACTGTCTTACAGGAATACACAAACCCCAACAGCAGAGTCATTCACAGTCATGTGACCCAGGACACTAACAGAGGCACAAAAAATAGTTAGAGCAGGAAATTACCTACTTTCTAAAAGTGGCATTTTCATAATTGTGACTTACAATCCAAGTTGCCAATTAAAGAGGATTTAAAATTACAAAACATTCAAGTCTAAACAAAACATTTTGACCTATTCCCAATCAACATGTAGCACATATTAATTGTAATAAGGTAACCTAATGTTGCCTTAAAGGAGTGGTAGAACTTATAGTAGTAAAAATTAAATTTAAGAGTTTTGAACTACCAGGACGTGCAAAACTTAGAAACACATGTCATACTATTTATATACGATGCACCCTGCCCTGTAGGCTCTCTAGGGCCTACATTAGGAGTGACTTATATGTATTAAAAAGGAAGGCTTAAACCTGGCAAAAGGTTTATTTTGCCTTGTCCAATTGGTAGTTTAGAACTGCACTATTGGCTGCAGTGGCAGGCCCGAGACATGTTTTAAAGTGCTACTTTAGTGTGTGGCATAATGAGTGCTGCACGCCCATTAGTAACATTTAGTTTAGAGGCCCTGGACCACATATCAATGACTTACAAGTAAATTAACAGCTAGATTCATCATTGTCCGGTTTTGCGAGTCCTTAATAGCGATTATTAAGGAATAGCTATTAAGGACTTGCAAAACGGGATTCATGTAGGAATTGCAAAAAATATTGCGATTCCTACATCTTCCTTATTTGCGATTAGCAAATTGCTAATTGCAAATAAGGAATAACTCCTGGGGAGTTATTCCTTATTTGCGATTAGCAATTTGCTAATCGCAAATAAGGATTCGATTTCAAGGGGGCCAGGGGTGTCCAAAGGACACCCTATAGTACCCCTGAAAAGCAAATGTAGCCAGATGTTGCGCACACATGTCCAAAGGACATGTGTGTGTGAAACATACCACTCCAAAAAATGCACTAAAGTGCATTTTTCTGAGTTTTCGCTATTTACCACGAAGTCTGACTTCGTGGTAAATAGCGCCCAGAAATAGCGAATTCGCAAATAGAAATTGGTTAATGAATTGCATTTAAGGAATCTCAAATAGAGATTCCTTAAATGCAATCCCTCGGAAATATGCGATTTCGCAATTAGCGATTTTTGCATTTGGGATGATGAATCCTAAATGAAAAAATTGCACTCGCAAAGGGCAAGATTCTCAGAATCTGGCCCTTTGCGAGCCGTTTTCGGCTTGATGAATCTAGCTTTAAATCTGTTGATTAGGCGTAAGCCAATTTTACCATGTTTAAGGTAGAGATCACAAGCTCCTCAGCAATAATTAGCAGTGGTAAAGTGCCCATCTCACTGTCTTACAGGAATACACAAACCCCACCAGCAGTCATTTACAGTCATGTGACCCAGGAATCTGACAGAAGCACAAAAATGGTTAGAGCAAGAAATTACCTTTTCTAAAAGTAGCATTTTCATAATTGTGACTCACCATCCAAGTTGCCAAATAAAGAGAATTTAAAATTACAAAACATTCGAGTCTAAACAAAACATTTTGACCTGTTCCCAATCAACATGTAGCACATATTAAATGTAATAAGGTAACCTAATGTTGCCATATAGGAGTGGTAGACCTTATAGTACCAGGACGTGGAAAACGTAGAAACACATGTCATACTATTTAAATATGATGCACCCTGCCCTATAGGCTCCCTAGGGCCTACATTAGGAGTGACTTATATGTATTAAAAAGGAAGACTTAAACCTAGCAAAAGGTTTATTTTGCCTAGTCAAATTGGTAGTTTAGAACTGCACTACAGGCTGCAGTGGCAGGCCTGAGCCATGTTTTAAAGTGCTACTGTAGCGCGTGGCATAATGAGTGCTGCACCCCCATTAGTAACATTTAGTTTCAAGGCCCTGGGCCACATACCAAGGACTTACACGTAAATTAAATCTGCTGATTAAGGCGTAAGCCTATTTTACCATGTTTAAGGTAGTGATCATAAGCACCTCAGCAATAATTAGCAGTGGTAAAGTGCACAGAGTCCTAATGCCAATAAAAACGAAATTCAGAAAACAGGAGGGGTGAAGGCAAAACGTTTGGGGGAAGACCACACCAAAGTTGTCAGGTCTAACAGTTTCCATGTTGTGCATGAAGACCACCAAGATGGAATTATTGTGCTATGGGACCCTGCCCTTAGCAGTGTGATTGATGAAAAAGTGCAAGAGAGAGGAGTGGAGTTTATTGCTTTAAATGAGCTGGCAGATTCAAACAGCTCTACAGGTCTCTTAACAGCATTTCTTATGATCACAGGCTGATGGTTAGTGTACAGGGCTCTCCATTCTTAGATATTTTCTTTTAAGTTTGTAGTCCAGAGCAGAATAGGTTGGAGGGAGAAATGGTGGACTTATCAGATGGGATGGACATTGTTAATATCATCCCATATCTGAGTGTCATTGTGAGATGTCAAGAAGATGTGGTAGTATATAGCTTGTTCGAACCTGCAGTGGTGGACTAAGTTTAAGTTCTCTGTTCACCAGAACCACATTGCAGATTCTTCTGTTATACCATGCCTGCTCAGTTGATGATGGGTGGTTTATTGCTGTTGACGATTACACTATTTGGTGATGATCATTTTCAGTTGTGGGTCTGTCTTATGTGAGTTTAAGTGTGTCAAGCACTGTAAGAGAATTAATATGCGGCCTGTATGCACTACAGTTGACTACCTGAGAGCTGAGTGTTATTGTTAGAGCTGTCAGCCTTGAGGTGGTTTTCTCCTAAATGTCTTGTCTTCCTCCTTCATTTTTTCTGACCTCATTTTTGCTGGCCTTAGGACTCTGTACACCTCGGCATTGCTAACCAGAGTTATAGTGCTTAAGCTCACTCTTCTAAATGGTAATAATGGCTTATACCAAATTGGTGTATGTAATTTACTTATCAGTCCCTAGTAAATTTGCACTACTACATGAGCCCAGGGCCTGTACATTAAATGCTATGAGTGGGGCTGCCGCACCGATTGTGCAACCCAAACAAGTAGCCTTTTAAACATGTCTCAGGCCAGCCATTTCAGAGCCTGTGTGTGCGGTCCTAAACTGCCATTTCAACCTGCCAAAGAAAACCTTTTGCCAGGTCCAAACCTTCCTTTTTAGTACATATACATCACCCTTAGGGTAGGGCCCGGACAGCCCAGAGGGCTGTATCCATAAAGTAAGACATGTATTTTTAAGTTTTAAATGTCCTGGTATTGAAAAACCTTTAGTCATTTTTTACTGCTGCAAGACCTATCTCTCCCATAGGATAACATTGGAGTGGCCTTATTGCATGTTATACGTGTAATTTCCAAATGGGAAGAGATAGCCAGTTTATGTGTGGTGTCTCTAGAATCATAACAATTTAAATCCTAACGTATGATGAGGTCAGATTTTCAATTGCAATTCCGAAAATGCCACTTTTGAAAAGTTAAAAGTACATGCAAGCAGAGTGCACTCCTTCCCTTAAACTAACTCAAAATGTGTAATTCTGTGATTTCGATTTGAATTGCGTGAGAACTAATTCCATGATCAATCCCAAAAATCACAGCTCTCTGTAAAGTAAACCCAAAAGGTGTGTGTTTAACGCACCCATCAGTCGCACTGCAGTGTAAAGGATCCGATCCTAACTATAGGCAAGTTAAATTGTTTTTCTCCCACTCTTATTCTTTGAAGTTCAAATAGTAAACCAATCATTTATCCATATTCCAAACGTTAATGCAATCAATTATAATAACAACGAGGACAGCATGACACAACTAGAATTCTTTATTTCATTTGATGTTTCCACAGCCTTCTGCATGCCCATCTGGGCTTTCACATTGACATGTAACAGTAAACAATTCATCCTGGCTAGCTTTGCGTAACTTCACCCAATGCATTTCGTGTCTGTTGGCCCTTCGTCAGAGGTAGCTGAAATGATAGTAACAAAGACAACTAAACATCAGTTCTAAAAATGAAATGCTACTAACAATGTGCATGCATATGCTATTCACTCGCCCTCTCACTGAACCCCCCATCAACCCATGATGCCATTACCAAGCAAAACAGAACTAAAAATAGTATTTCCACCTACCCACTACTAAATACACTACCAGGATAAACCGTGCATGAAACTGTAAGTCAACCCCTCCCGTTCAGTGCCAAAAATACCCTTAAAAGCCAAAGTGGAATAAACAAGATAAAAATGAAAATAAACATCCCTCCCGTATCTCCTCTCCAATCCTGTGTCCCTCTGTTTAATTATCCTGCCCATACTAATACAACCAATCCAATAACCTTCACAGCCACGGTCGGCAAATATGTGCTCCTTCAAAATCTCTTCAACTCCCATCAGCACATAACACCTCATCTTCACGAGCACCAACAAAACACTCCCACCTGAAAACCATCAGATTTATACCCACTTTGCGCGGTAAAAGCCTTGACCTCGTGACCATGTCCCAATGCAAATGTCAGCCTTAAAGAAATACAGTACATGAGAATCATCATAGCAAAGAATAAGAGTGTGAGAAAAACAAGTGAATTGACCACAGTTAGGATCGGATCCTTTACACCGCAGTGGGACTGATGGGTACGTTAAACATGCGCCTTTTGGGTTTACTTTTGAAAAGTTGGCATTTTCATGCTTTAGCCATTTAGTGCTGGTAGCCTGTCTCTGGTCACTTGACTGGGTGTAGCTGACAGTTGAGCTTTGTGTATTTCCCCTAGTAGGGACCTTAGGTGTTTTAAAAGGAAGAGAGCGACCCCAATAAGCAAGAGAGGGGATACCACAGGTAAATGAAATGCGCAAAGGCACAACTGACTATAAATACTGGACCTCAGACACCAACACTACAGTACACTTCTGGACATGTGGATACTCTGCAGGGAAGAAGGACTGCTGTGCTGCTGAAGGACTGCCACTCTGCTGGACTGCACTCTGCTGGACTACTGTCTTGCCGAGCTGCTTTAATGCTTTGCTGGCCTGCTGCCTGCCCTCCAGCATGGGTAAGAAGGACTGGGCCTGCATCTCCTGAAGCCAGAACCCAGAGTGACTTCAAGAGCTAGTTGGCTGGCCTCCTGATCTGAAGCCTCTGGGGCATAACAGGCTTTCAACAACATTGCACCTGCACATGGGCTCTGCCATCTGTGCGCCTACCCAGCCAAGTGGTGCCACCCCAGTCCTGGACCATTGGAAGTGGGTATAAGTGCTTACCAGCCTCTGTGGATCCAGTGCAACTGATGGATCACCTCTGCTGCATGGCGCAACCCCAACAGAACCAACGCATACCTGCTGCTGCGTAGATTGGACCTGTTGCAAAGACTAGTATTTCCACTACAACCTGCATCACCTTCAGAACTGCCGCTGTGTGACACATTGTTGGTGCAGTGCCCTGCCTTCTATCATTGATGGCAGGCTTGACGAGGACTCTGAACTCTGCATCGCAGCCTCGCAGCTCTTGGGAACTGACGAATTGCCTTGGCTGCATGCCAAATCCTAGTGCCTGACTTGACATAGCAAGCCCCATTGGCAGGACCTTCTACGCCAAGGCAACAGACCCTCACACTGCAGCTTTGCAGCATCTCAGAACTGGCACATCACTTTGGCTGAGTGACACAACTTCGATACAGGACCAGGTAACGCCACTAAGACCAAGATTTAAGATATGTTTGCTCATCATGCCTAACTGGGTGCCTGTAGCCGGTCCATGCTCCATCGTGGTCAGCTTTCACTTGTGGCTTTGCCCCAGTCTAGCACTACCAGATATCCACAGTTGGCATTTTTTCATTTTACACCTTTTGCCACTATTTTCACAAATTTTTGGAAGTTCATTATCTTCAGTTCTATTAACTGGATTTGTGTCATTCTGGTCTTGGTTTATTTATTAACAATACCCTATTGTTTAACTCTGTGTGGGCTTCTGTTGTGGTATGTTTTCACAGTGCTACTGTTTGAAGTGTTGCACAAATACTTTACACACTGCCTCTGAGTTAAGCCTGACTGATCTGTAGCAGGCTACCCGAGGGTTGAGCACATGTCAATTTAGGGTTTGCTTGTGACTTCACACTGAGAAAAATTGTGGTTGCTGCTTGAGAAGGGTTTCAACTCCCTCAGCCAGTAACCCAATGTCTTACAGTTCTGGTATTAGTATTAGTGTGGGCCAAGAGGCATAAAAACATCATTGTATTGAGTTGTATTTATGTAGCACTTGGAACCCTTGAGAAGGCACTAAACTGCTTTACACTGAGCAGCACACTGCTCCGGAACCAAAGTAAGTGGGGTAGTTTCAGTGATTATTGAACTGCTCCTCTTATTTTGCTATTCACTAGTGTGACAAAGGAAAATATGGCATCAAGTCTACCATTATAGCTTGACTGAAGTAGTATAGACCCTACAGTGTGACCTGTTGAAATTAACCTTTGTGACAGGCAAAAACCTCTCTTTTAAATATATCACCTTTAGGATCAGGCCATTATGACACAGCTAGGGTAATGGGCACTTGGATGGTTACAGGTGAACACATGTGCACATGCGTGTGCTCATGTGAGTGCGCTGCGCATGTGAGACTCCCATCATGCACAGCCCAGTAATTGTGCACAGGTATTGTGGCGCAAGAGGGAACTCTGAAAAGTTGGAATTTGACCTGGGGTAGGCCTTATAATATTAGATGGCACTCATTGGTAAGGTTAATAGTATTTACTGGTTTATCTGCATTGTCACTATATTTTACACATGGGGGAAATCTGTCTTAAATTGCAGTTTCACTTTCATCAGGCCTACGAAGTCCAGTGAGGCAAAAAACTGGGGTGAAACATACATGCAAACTTTGAATATGCAGATCCCAATAGCTTATATGAGCACTTTACGGGGCATCTAGAAATTTCATATTTCTATGGCTCAGCTCAGGATAAGATTCCCGGCCTTTTGTCACCCAGCTGGGCCCAATTATTTAGGCTGATCCCCAACAGAGGGCACAAAGGCCTCCCCACAAAAAAAGTAGCAACAACAGTGCTTCACTCACTCCTGAGGAGTAAAGGGCGGGGACGAAAATCTGCATCTGGTAATTAGCTGTCACACTGTACCAGGGCTGGGTAAGCCCAGGTCTACGGAACAAAGGGGAGAGCCCAGACATCTTTCACCAACACAAGCGTGGGGTCACCCTTTGACATTTTAGTGGGAAAGTCCCATCAATTATGTCAGCAAGGGGTGGAGCTGAGGCCTCAAAAGAGATGCACCCAGAAACCACTGGATGACACCATCTTGGATTGTCTCAGCAAGCTGTGCAGGAAGGTTGGGTGGGATAGTTTGGAGGGGTGATGTGGCATCCTATGATATGCCAGGGGTGCCTTGTATCTATAACCTTCCACCCCACTTAAAAACTCTTGCACAAGGGAGAGACAGAGAGTTGAACACTGGAATTGAATGGTAGCTTCACCATGGACAGCTGGAAGGACAAGCACCCTGGTGCCCTAATGGACTAAGGACCTTGCCTGCGGCTGACCCCAGGTCTAGTGGGTATCCCCAGGCTGAGTGAGGCTGGCTCCCTCACATCCCCTAAGGACTGAAAGAAAGCTGGTGCAGGGAGCCAGTGTAACCAGCTCCCTGCAAAGTGTGGCACTTTAGAGGGCAGAAGGCCAGTTTAAAAGACTCCAGGTAGCTAGGGCTCACCGTCAGGCATAACTGATCCCAGAATCAAGCAAATCAGTCCAATGAGGTGCAAGATATCCTAGAGGAAAGGATTTGACCATTGATCCTAAGAAAGAGTGATGGATTGCCTGCGGATCTTCTGCAATTCCAGAAGACACCCGTGGGTAGGTCGGTGCCCAGGGGATGGTGCAAGCTTCATTCATTTTTAATGACCCGGGTGCATGTGTAGGGCCCCCTCCCAAGAGAAACCCCATCCCCTGGTACACGGTGTAAGATAATGGGTTCCAGTACATTATCCACAAAAGAAGGCAAAAGGGGTGTCTTGGCACCCTATCCCTGGGACCTGAAGACCAGCTTTCTAGCTTAGGGCCAAGGACCCAGAAAAGGGAGTACAGTAGTGCCTCCCTTAATGACAGTGGACTCACTCCAGCCACCTGTGTCTGGGATAGCGGAGTGGTCACTGCAAGATTAGCACCCTACCCACAAAGAGCTAACATGGAGAATGAAGTTGTGGGCTCCCATACCAGCAGTCAACAGAACCGGCCAGGCAGGGAGCCAGCTGGGCAGCACGGAGGTGGGCTACCTGCGATGCCACAACAAAAATGAATTTTGGAGTGTCCCAGTTGGGACCAGGCACCTCCAGCAAAGAAGGAAATACAGAAGCAAACAGGAGACTGTGCACAGCACAAAGCCACATGTAAATTAACAAATCGGCCAGACCCTTCATCAAGTATGCACTCTCAGTGGAGGAAGCACCTCTTAATGCTCTGCTGGGCTTTGTTTTGCTCAAGGTTTCTACCTTGTAGCAACCCCAGGAGGGCAGGTGCACCACCAACATTTTAAAGGAGAGTTGTGGGAAAGTTCCAGGAGAAGGATTAACTGTCCACCTTCTACAAGCCTCTTCTTAGCCCAAGAAAAAGTATGAGAGAGGCGTGAAATTCCTCCAAGGAGCACAAAATAGGCTGACCTGAATGGCATATGCAGGGTAGTGGTTCTGGGAATTTTGCTTGATTTTACAGTGTCAAATCTTGTGTGAGGGGCCTTTCAAAAGCACATGTAAATGTTTTGCGCCCCTCATAGGCACCAAACAGAATGCCCAGACAATTCATGTGTATCCCCTGTCTGTGAGCTGAAGGACCCTGCCTTTGTCCTACCACCCCACTCGTAAATATCCTTGGAACCAGGTTGCCTGCACCAGAGAATCCGGGTGCATTGGTGTGAAGGGGCATCAGAAACCACAGTCAAACTCAATGGGAGACTTCAGGAAAATGCCACTGCTGGAGAAGGTGAACGTGTTCAGTGGGACCCGAAGATGGATTCAAGATGTGAAGAATCTGCAAGCAGAGGGGGCAGCATCTATGCCACTCGGGAGTGAGCAGGAGGCACAGAAGACGAATGCTCACCGATGTCGGGTGTTACAAGAGAGCTGACGGTGACCTTAGAACTGCAGCTGTATAGACCTGGTGCTGCCGTAAGGACCAGGAGCTGTACATGAGCTGTCCCACATTGGATGTCGATAGTTGAGGGGTCCGTGTCCAGTGGGAGCACCCACAACCCTTGGCAACTGCAACCAACATGGAAGTTGAAAAAGGTGTGATGTCGGGATCAGCAAGGTCCAGGAGACTCCCCTGAAGCAGGAGAGTCAGGGCAGACCCCGAGAAATCAGGGTAGCCCAAAGAATTCAAGGATGACCCTCAATAGGACCACAGGCCGGAGGCACTGGAGATGCAAGAGGACCTTGAGCATCTAACCAAAGAAGGAGGCCCACGGTGGAAGCAATGCAGTATGGTTGAATATTTTGGTTACTGGAGATGCTTGAGGTTGGGGCTACTTAGAGCCCAAAGATCTTGATGTAAGGAAGCCAACAAGCCTTTGAAATGGGTAGTTGACGCGGTGCAGAGGGGTCAGTTCTTGCATCTCTGACGAGGGATACTGGCCTAAATCTTAGTGAGAGGGCAGGGCAGGCCTCAAGGGATGTGGACAATCACATTCAGTGTTGCTGAGCTTTTCGGAGTCCATGGGAGCCCAGGATCAGCAGACCAGTCCGCTTAGTTGCGGTGTCTGCAGATGCAGGTAAGTGACTCCTTCACTTCGAGGGAGATTCCGTCAGGTGTCATGGATGCCCACAGGCCTTGGAAGGTTTCTGTATGGAGCACAGGCATGGATGTTGCAGTAGACGAGCAAGGCGAAGAGATCAGGAGCAGCAGGAGTCTTCCCGGTTGCAGCCTTGACGCCCAGAGCAAAGTCCAGCGAAGTCCAGAGTGCCCAGACTGTCGAAGTTGAAGTGGTGTCTGAATTGAATCGTGTCCCACAACGAATCTAGGGACCCACCCACAGGTAAGCCCTTAATTACCCTAAGAAAAGGGCTGGGACAATTCAGGGTTCTCTCCCAAGAGAGGGGTTGGACAGTGGGGAAGTTACTCCCATGTCCTTTGTCCAGTTTCACATCAGAACAGGAGCCAACAGCTCCCTGAGCTGGTTTGAACTGGACTATGCAAGGAGGGCACCAAATGTGCCCTTCAAGCAGACTGTTTGGCGCTGGCAAGAGCTCCCACCCGGCACCAATACACTAAACCCTGTCTGGGAGGTGGTCACACCTCCCTGTGACAGGATACTTATTGTTACGCCTTCCCCTGCTCAAGCCTAGCTCAGCATCAGGAAGGCAGAATCATGTCTCTGATCGGTAGCAGCCATGTTGTGCGGTCCGGGTCTTGAAGACTGGTACTGGGAGCACTAAGGACGTAACGGGCCTTTACAGTGCTTGGAATCATACCTCCCACATCGTTTACGGTGTGGGGGTCTGATTTCAACATTTTTTATACCAAACATGATAAGGTTTGTTACAGCCAGTTTCAAGATGGTCATCGCATAATGATGTTGTGCCCCTCTATAAGTAATATGCTGTCTCACTTACAACCCGGGAGAATAGACTCCGAAGGCTGTAGGGGTGTCCTGCTCATGCAGGGGAACCCTCACACTTCGAACCAAGCACCCTGCCTTCAGTATTGGAAAGGCTTGCTGTAGGGGTGACTAATAGGTTTTAAGTGCAGTGTCCCTAGAGAAAGGAAACCTATATCTTTTGTAAGTGGGGTTAGCCCCAGCTTACACAGGCTGCAATGGCAGGCCTGTAGTGACAGTTTGAATGGTCTCGCATGGTGGCATAATACATGCAATTCAATCAGAGTAGAGGGAAAAAGAAGCTATGGTCCATTCTGCTTTCAATCGCTAGTTGAAAAAAATCAAAAGAGGGGGGAATGGACCACTTGTTCTGTGTGACCAGGGTCTAATTTGTTATAAATCCTTCTTAGAAAAACCCCTCATATACGTACACAGGCATCTGGTGGTGTATCTTGATTCTCCGCCTTTCTGTACTATGACAGCATCATCATTGGGTTTAGTTTATTTGTATGCCGATCTCCACCAGGAGGAAGACCAACTGGTTTTGCAGTAGGGTCCAGAGAGGAAAAAGAAAAAAGTACCTATTTTTGCTCTTGTGAGGTGAGTTAAAATTCCCTACACTGCCTCGTAGAAGGGCATTTATTAATGGATGTGGTGCTGTGGAAAATTAAAAACAAAGTGGTGCGTGCGTAGACCCAGTCACTAGTCTACTGCACTGTTGATGGTACATGTTTCAGCCTCGTTGTCCAATCGGATCTAGAGGCTTTCTTTACCCGGGGCATCGCTTACAGAGCCAGAACAAGTTGTGACCAAACTCGGACTGAAGCGGGTTACCCCTCTACATACTAATCAGTCCTGAAGAAAGCCTCTAGATCCGATTGGACCAGTTGGTCTTCCTCCTGGTGGAGGTCAGCATACAAATAAACTAAACCCAATGGTGATGTTGTCATAGTACAGAAATTCGTAGAATCAAGATACACCCCCAGACGCCTGTGTACGTATATGAGTTGTTTTTTAAGAAAGATTTACAACGAATTAGACCCTGGTTACACAGGACAAGTAGTCCATCCCCCCTTCTTTCGATTTTTTGGCATAATACATGCTTCAGCCCATGGGGACCCCTGGGGGACCTATTCCCTGGGTACATTAGTACCATATACTAGGGACTTATAAGGGGACCCCAGTATCCTATCTGGGATGTACCTCAGTACTTACCATAACAATTTAGGGGAGAAAGCAGAGAGTCTGGGTTCCTGATTAGCAGGATCCCAGTCAGACTAGTCAGAGACAGCTTAGCACCAGAAAAAAAGTGGGAGTAACCATAAAAGCAAATCCTACTTTCCTACACAATCTGAGACAAAAGTCTAACTCTATGACTTTTGGTATTCATATCAGTCATTTACGAGTCATATCTTTACATCCGCAGTTACGGCTGAATCTCTGCAATCAATGCGGAATCTCAGTACCTAGGGTGGAATCTTCACAGTTGGGGCGGAATATCCTGCTCGGGCCGGATGGACATTGCCTTTAATACTAAACACCTGTTTAAGTGCTTACCACCCCCCGCTCCAGCTGAAACACTGCAGCTCAACAGCCTTGCAGCAAACAAAAAAACAGAGCTACCACTTGCAAACTCTTTCAGACCTTTCAATATGTCGCTGAATGTGTTTGTTGTTCTGCTCTTCACCATGCCCCTAGAAGATTTAAAGAGGGGAAGGAGGAGAAGGAGAGTAGAGAGGATTTTCAGTCAAAGGATAAACCTATTTAGGATGTCCAGCCAGGATGTCAGGGCCAGATACCGTTGTGGGATCACTGACTAAATATCGAGGGAGAAAATATAGACTTCCCAAAATATAGATTCCAAAATATCGACAGCCAAAATATCGAATTCCTATCTACAAACAGGTAAGTACCAAAATATCGAACCCAAAATATTGTTTATATATATATACTTTGTAAAAATATCGAATTTCTTAAAAATAATGTAAAATTAAATAAATATTAAAAATAAATAGCTAAAATATACTTATAAATACTTAAATTACCTTAAAATTATTAAATAACTAATTTACCTTATAAAAAAAATATACAATCATATCTGTTAAAACATATATATATATATATATATATATATTAACATAATATTAATAAAAAATACACAATATTATTACCGTAGGATAGCGGGGGTGTAAAAATTACTATTCCCACTCCTGGAAGTGCAACAGTAGGGAAAGCGTTGAATAGCTTAGGGGTAAAAATTACTATTCCCACTCCAAAGAGTGCAACAGTAGGGAAAGCGCTGGATAGCGTAGGGGTAAAAATTACTATTCCCACTCCAAAGAGTGCAACAGTAGGGAAAGCGTTGGATAGCGTAGGGGTAAAAATTACTATTCCCATTCCAGAGAGTGCAACAGTAGGGAAAGCGTTGGATAGCGTAGGGGTAAAAATTACTATTCCCACTCCAGAGAGTGCAACAGTAGGGAAAGAGTTGGATAGCGTAGGGGTAAACATTACTATTCCCACTCCAGAGAGTGCAACAGTAGGGAAAGCGTTGGATAGCGTAGGGGTAAAAATTACTATTCCCACTCCAGAGAGTGCAACAGTAGGGAAAGCGTTGGATAGCGTAGGGGTAAAAATTACTATTACCACTACAGAGAGTGCAACAGTAGGGAAAGCGTTGGATAGCGTAGGGGTAACAATGACTATTCCCACTCCAGAGAGTGCAACAGTAGGGAAAGCGCTGGATAGCATAGGGGTAAAAATTACTATTTCCACTACAGTGAGTGCAACAGTAGGGAAAGCATTGGATAGCGTAGGGGTAAAAATCACTATTCCAACTCCAGAGGTGGCAACAGTAGGGAAAGCGTTGGATAGCGTAGGGGTAAAAATTACTATTCTCACTCCCGAAAGTGTAACAGTAGGGAAAGCGTTGGATAGCGTAGGGGTAAAAATTACTATTCCCACTCCAGAGAGTGCAACAGTAGGGAAAGTGTTGGATAGCGTAGGGGTACAAATTACTATTCCCACTCCAAAGAGTGCAACAGTAGGGAAAGCGTTGGATAGCGTAGGGGTGAACATTACTATTCCCACTCCAGAGAGTGCAACAGTAGGGAAAGGGTTGGATAGCGTAGGGGTAAAAATTACTATTCCCACTCCAGAGAGTGCAACAGTAGGGAAAGCGTTGGATAGCGTAGGGGTAAAAATTCTATTCCCACTCCATAGAGTGCAATAGTAGGGAAAGCGTTGGATAGCAAAGGGGTAAATTTTACTATTCCCACTCTAGTGAAAATAAATTAATATTATTCACATAATTATCAATTAATCAATTAATAAAAATTAATTATCAATTAAGAATTAATTATTTATCAATTAAAAATTAATTAACAATGTATTCAAAATAAATACCAATAAATTAATTAACATATTTAATTCATTATAATAAAATTACTTCCCACCCATTTCCCCTATAAACCCACAACCCGCTACAGAAAATAAATTAATATTATTCACATAATTATCAATTAATCAATTAATAAAAAATAATTATTTAAGAACTAAGTAATTACTAAAATTAATTAACAATTTAATCACAATAAATACCAATTAATTAATTAACATTTTTAAATAATTATAATTAAATTACTTCCCACCCTATTCCCCTATAAACCCACAACCCGCTCAGAAAATAAATTAATTGAATACACATAATTATCAATTAATCAATTAATAAAAATTAATTATCAATTAAGAATTAATTAATTACCAATTAAAAATTAATTAACAATTTATTCTAAATAAATACCAATTAATTAATTAACATATTTAATTAATTATGATTAAATTACTTCCCACCCTATTCCCCTATAAACCCACAACCCGCTACAGAATTAAATTACGCAGAAATTAAATAACATAAAATTAGTTACTTAAAATAAATTACAAAAAGATATACACTCTTCACACATATACTAACATACAAAACACTTAAAAATTCGATATTTTTAATAAACTATATTATGTACCTCGATATTTTGACTGTCTATATTTTTAAAATCGATATTACATTACTTACCTTCAAAACTATATTTTTGATGTCTATATTCTGTCCATTCGATATTTTGTCCATTCTATATTTTGGAGTCGATATTTAGGTTAGTCTATATTTTGGAATCGATATTTTGACCATTTACCACCGTTGTGAGCGGGAGCAGGAACTTGACTCTGTGACCTGTTGCTACAATGCAATCCAAGCCTTATCTTATCTTATCTTATCTTATCAAGAATTTATACAGCGCACGTTCACCCGAGGGTTTCATGGCGCTAACCTATATACTCTGGGAAACTACCACTCAAGGCTGAGGGAGGACTAATCCAATGCATGGACAAACAGCCATGTCTTGAGTAGTCGCCTAAACTGAAGAAGAGTGACACAGGAACGGATTCCTAAGGTGAGGGAGTTCCACAGTTTAGTAGCAAGCGTTGCAAACCTGCGTCCTCCCTTGCGTTGGAATTTATAACGAGGAATGGTCAAGAGAATTTGTGATGCAGAACGCAGGTACTTGGGCAAGAGTTCTTGAATGAATTTTGGGCTGCGTGCGCGAAGGGACTTAAACGTCATGCAAGCAGCTTTAAAGAGTGTGCGCTGTGTAATAGGAAGCCAGTGGAGTTGCTTCAACAACGGTCTTGCAAATTGCCAGCACGGGAGACGATAAATGAGTCTGGCTGCCTGATTTTGAGTCATCTGAAGGTGTTTACTAAGGGCAACCGGAAGTCCCAGGTAGATGGCGTTGGCGTAGTCTAGGTGTGACAGCACCAAGGCCATCACACCCTGTGTCAAAGCGGGCTGGGTAAGCATCCGGCTGATCTTCTTTATTTTCCGGAGCTGGAAGAAACAAGATGATACCACTGAATTGACTTGAGGTTTTAGTGATAATTCTTCATCAATAAGTACCCCTAGGCTTCTGACAGAGCTGGATGGATTCGGGGGAAGGCCCAGATTGGGAGGCCAATAATGTGGTCCCAAAAGGAGCTTACTTTTGCCAAAAAGAACCAGTTTTGTCTTCTCAGGATTCAGTTTCAATTTGTTGCTGTCCATCCACTGGCATATAAAGAGCATGGTGGACTGAAATTGATGGACAGATTCTGGGGAGTCATCGATAGTGAAAGTGAGTTGCAGATCGTCTGCGTAATTAAAAGTAGTGACTTTAAAAGTTTTTAGGGAGCGAAGCAAGGGAAGCATATAAATGTTAAACAAGATGGGTGATACAGAAGAGCCCTGGGGGACCCCACAGGTGGTGTAAAGTTTGGAGGATAAGAAAGGCGGCAGGTCGACTGCTTGCGAGCGGTCACAAAGAAAGGACCTAATCCAATCGTGCGCAGGGCTGCGGATGCCGGCTAGTCTGACACGGTCGAGAAGGATGTCATGGTCGACCGTGTCAAACGCAGCCGACAGATCGAGCAAGACCAGGGCCTGAGGAATGACCAAGTCTGCAATATGGCGTAAGGAGTCCAGGACTGCTGTAATGACCGCTTCAGTTGAATGAGCCGGACGAAATCCGGCTTGTGCAGAGTCCAAGATGTCGAACTGTTCAATAAAGATGGAAAGATGAGATGTTACGTGGGCTTCCAATACTTTGCCCAAATATGCCAGTAGTTCGACAGAACAGTAAATTCCACACCTGATTTTTTTTGCAGGGGTATCACCACTGCCTCCTTAAATGAGTTGGATACCACCCCTTGAATCAAAGAGGAGTTAAGAAGACCCAGTATGGGAGAAGGAGAGGCAGTAATTACATTTTTTAAGACATGAGGGGGGCAGCAATCTCGTGGGGAGCCCGACTTGATTCTAGCCGCAAGCAAGTACGGAGCGTCCAAAAGGGGGAAGTGATCAAGGAAAGGTTTGCTGGGAATGAAAGTGAAATCAGGGAGGGCAGGAGAGGTAAATGGGATCCTAGACTTAATAAGTGTAATTTTGTTGAGGAAATACTGATTGAGGGTATTACAAAATTCTTGTGTAGCTATAAGTTTGGGCTGAGTTCTTGCAGGATTCGAAAGCTTATCGACAATGGAAAAAATGTCCTTTGATTTATTATTGGACATTTCAATTGCATTAGAGAAAAATTCAGATTTTGCTAGAAAAATGGCCTTCATGTAGGCAGAACGGGCAGCTACATAGTCAGTCTTTCCGAGAGAGTCATAATTCCTTCTCCACTCGCGCTCCTTTTGACAAACAATTAGTTTTTTTGCCCTAAGGTCAGGAGAGAACCACTTGTGAGCGTCGGATTGGCGCAGAGTCTTCAGTTTTTTCAGTGGGGCGTATGTGTCGCTTGCTTTCGTGAGCCATTCAGAAATATTAGCTGCAGATTGGTTAAGATCAGTATTACACGCCGGGGCTGAGTTCTTCAAGCTCCCCAAAAAGGCTGGCGTGTCGAGAGAGCCGCACTTCCTAATAAAGCCTTCTCTGGTGTCTAAGTTTACTGTGCGTTTAGGAACGGAGATGTGAAATTGGATCAAAAAATGGTCAGACCATATACATGGAGAGATAATAGGGGGTGAGATGCTAAGATTGGAACTCCAGATCTGATCCAACGTGTGCCCTTTAGTGTGGGTTGCAGTATTGATATGATGGCAAAAGTTGAGCCCTGTAAGAAGATCCATGAGCTCACTTGCCAAAGGGCCACCAGACACACTATTGAGCCAGTAGTTAAAGTCACCGATAAGTAAAATCTTGGTATGATTAGTGACTAGTGTGGCCAGCTGGTCACACAGAGAGAATGGAAACATGGGCATGCTCTGAGGAGGCCTATAAAGTAATATACAGATAAGTGGGCTCACCCTGGAGTCGAATCTAATAACCATATTGTCGACTGCAGGGAGGTCGAGGGACATCAATTTGGAAAATGCAAGATGTTTACTGATGATGGCAGCTACTCCCCCACCCGTTTTACCTGGTGCCGGATCTGCCTGGAGGATGTAGTAGCAGTCAGGGAGTGCTGCTAATATATCTGGGGATGAGTAAATGTTGAGCCACGTCTCCGTAAGAAGGAGAATATCTGGCTTTTCACAGGCAAGTAGAAGAAAGATATCCAATTGATGTTTTACTAATGATCTAGTATTGAGATAGAGAATTGTTAGTTGTTGAGTTTCAGCTGGGGCAGAGGTAAGTCGTGTAAGTCCGTTGCACGGATCTGCTAAAGGTTGAAAAATACCTAACTGTGTAAGATGTCAAAGAGTAGATGAACAGACGGGGCCAGCGGCGCTACGAATGTTCGACAGGCATTCAGATGAATAAGTCAGCGGTAGTGCAGAGGAGATGGCCCCTAGTCCCGGCCTGGCGTGGACGGGCACAGACGGTCTTGCCGCCATCGGCGCGCCCGCTGCGCACGTCCGCTGCGCGACCGGGGGGATGCACATTTTATGCTAATAGGAGCCAGTGTGATGAGAGCTGCAGCGCAAACCCTGGGCTACCCCCAAGATGGCGGATCCCCTGCCAATCCCGATGACAGCGCCCAATCGGCTGCACGGGGGGAGCAGGTCGTGAAAGGATGACAGGGAGAGTAAGTGCCCAAGAGTGCAAGTTCAATATTCTATTTAAAAGCACAACAATTTAGAAATTAAAACAAACTTACGTTGCTCCCGGCTTCCGCCTCAGGAGTTTTCCGGCAGTCTATCAGTAATGTGCGCGAGCCACAGAGCTCGACTTATATACTGGGTTTGGGGAGCCGGTGTGATGAGAGCTGCAGCGCCAACCCTGGGCTACCCCAAGATGGCGGATCCCCTGCCAATCCCGATTGACAAGCCTATGTCAAAATCCTTGCTGCTATCCATTTTGTACTACAGTGTTATTCCAAAGGGTCTCCAGGGACCTTGTGGGTATTTCACAGGCAAGCCATACAGATTCTTGCATGAGGTACTGAGCTGCATCAATAAGAGAGCCCACAGCCACTTATGAATGCACCATACACTGGACAGGAGGCAAAGGATAGCTAGGGATTTCTCCCTCACTTCCCACTTCCAATGTGCAGGTTGTCTGTGATGCCAATGGTAGATTAATTGATGTGCATGCAGTGTTTCCAGGCAGTACCCATGACAGCTAAGTATTCTGCAGGTCACCTCTTGCCCAGTGGATGGCAGCGGTAGAATTTGGCAACATGTGGCTACTGGGTAAGTACCAAGCACAAAATATTTGTGAAATGCTTAAATGTAATGAATAAATGCTATCTCACATAAACAACCATTTTACAAAAATATTCATCACTCCACATACACAGACTCAACAGACACTGCATGTACCAACGTATAGGTCATATACTGTACAGATAATAATGATAATAATAATAATAATAATAATAATAATAATAATAATAATAATATCAACATTTATAGAGCATGCCAGCTACCTCCAACAGAGGTGTCCCGGCGCTTTAGCAAACAAGCAGAAGAGAGCGTTTTCTGGGAGTCCTCAAAGTCTTCAAAGTCTTTCTGAACTCCATTTCAAATTGAATCAAGCGCATGTTGGCAGGCAGGGAACTCCACAATCTAGCCGTCACCACCTTGAATGATCTGCCCCAATGTGTGACTTTGCATAGCGAGGTTTGCAGAGCAGTTGCTGAGAATTAGACCTCAATGATCGTTTTTGCTGGTAGAGGCATAGCTGATGTTTAAGTTAACTAGAACATCTGCCTCGCAGTGCCCAAATAGCCATGGGCAGGACCTTGAATTCTATCCTTTTTGCTACCGGTAGCCAATGGAGCTGTCTTATATGCGGAGATATGTGGTGTCGATATGGTACTCGTCTAATTAATCTTGCTCCTGCATTTTGTACCATCTGCAATCTCTTAATCAGATAGGTAGGTACTCCTAGGTATAGACAATGTGGATAAGCCAGCTGAGATGTCACTGTGGCATGGACTATGACTCTACGACAGTCCTCCGGCAACAGATGTAGAATTTTCCTCAAGCTTCTCAACTTACCGAAGCATGAGGCTGCTATGTGACATACTTGGGCTGTGAACGTAAGATCCGTTTCCAATTTTATGCCCAAGTTTTTAACCGTAGTTGCCGGGCTAGGTGGCAGGCCCATTTCTGCCGGCCACCAAAGTCCAGCAGATGGAGGAGATGCTTTGCCAAAGAACATGACCTCTGTTTTCTCCGCATATAGCTTTAATGCGTTATTATTCATCCCGCAGGAGATGTACTTCAAGCATCCCTAAATCTAATGACAGAGCGCGCCGAATGATCCTTGAAGGAGAACTGGTTGTCATCCACATATGATATTGCCTTTACTTCCCAGTTGGCATTGAGTGAAAAAAGGGGTGCCAGATATATATATATAAAAGTAGCGGGCTCAAGGCCGAGCCCTGCTGTACCCCGCACCACAATGGTTTAGGTTTCAACTGAAAGGGGTGAAGAGCGACCCTTTGCATGCGGTCGTTGAGATAGAACTGTAGCCAGGAGAGAGCCATCCCCCCAGTCCCATCAATTTAAGTTGTCTAATATAATTTGGTGATCCACCGTGTCTAATGCTGCAGACAGGTCCAAAAATACGAGCATCGCTGATTCTCCTGTGTCCAATCATTCTTACTGACTCCGCCACCTCCATCAGTGCTGTCTCGCTGCTAAAACCCGACCAAAAACCGGACTGCGTATCATGCAAAATGTCATGCCCATCAATAAAGTTGGCCAGTTGGCGCTGAACCATCTTTTACAACATCTTCACTGGTGCTGGCAGTAATGAGATCAGGCGGTAGTTGTTAAGCTCTCCCGGATCCAAATTAGGCTTTATCATAAGGGGCAATAACACAGCATGTTTCCATGCAACAGGAAAGATGCCCATGGAGAGTGAGGTATTCCACATATGATTCAAAGTGGGATTAATCAGGTGAGAAAATGTTCTCCACAGTTTTGGGGGCACAGATCTTCTGGGGACCCTGACTTACATTCCAGGATCTCCGCCAGGGATTCCTACTGGGAGATGGGAAGGAATTCCAAAAGAGTATCCTCAATGTTTCGGATTCCCAAGGTTTCTGTTTCAGCTGTTTTTCCACTGTCGTGAAGGTATCACAGACCTCCTGGATTTTATTCTTAAAGAAGTCCGATAGCTTCAAACACAATGAAGGGGACGGCTGTATCTTGCTCTCAAGCGCCGCAAACTTGGTAAAGGAGCTGACTAGCCTGAAGATTTCCTTGCCCGAGTTCTCAGTGCTATTACTAAACAACTTCACAAAGTAGTCCCTTCTTGCCCCCCTCATCAATTTGTGGAACTCTTTTAGTGCTTCTTTATAGGCCAGTTATAATCTTTCCTCCAAAGGAGCTCCATTCTTTTACATCTACTTTACTCCACTATGAGGTCCTCAGAGAACCAAGTGGCCAATGGGAAATTTCTCGAAATTCTAACAAATCTGGTTGGAGCTACATTGTCCAGGGTGGCAGAGATCCACTTGTTCAGTGCAGACGTGTCTACATTAGGGTCATTAGTTAATTGCAGTTGACTCTCCATCAGCACTGGACCAAGGGACTCAGCTGTTAGCCTCTTCCAATTTCTTTTTGGCATATATTGTGGATTTCTCCACCAGGTTGTAAAATTTCCATACTGAATGAGAAAGGGACCAGGCAGTGGTCTGTTCACACCAATTGTTGTGGGGACTCGGCTACCAAGGACGAAATGTTCGAGAACAATAAATCTAAAGGGTGGCCTGCACAGTGAGTGGGGGATTTTACATGCTGAGTGAGATTAGCTCTATTAAGTGACATGGTTAGCTGAGAAGCATTAACACAACTGGGATTATTGATATGTAGGTTAAAATCTCCTAGTAGCGTCTATTTGGCATATTGCAAAGACTTCTGGGCAATGAAATTGCATAGATCTGGGATTAGACTGAGAGGGCAATCTGGTAGTCGGTATATCAATAGTCCCGCAAAGGAGGTCGTGGGTCTTGTATTTATAGAGAAATTCAGACCTTCTATAGAACCCATATTTTGCAACTCTGTAGTGGAGATCTCTCAAGAATTCCTCACAATGGTGGCTACACCACCCCCTCTTTTCTCACCTTCCCTGTTTATGCAGCAGATTTTAAAACCGGGGGGAATAGCCGGATTGGATTCCACCTTTGACCAGGTTTCAGCCAGGAACATCACATCCTATTCATTGTTTGACAAATACCATCGACATGTTTGGGTCGTGACATGCAATTGATCAGACAGGCTCTTATTCTGTCTTCTGACAGGGGTGTTCCTTCCCGTAATTCCGGGGAACACCCCTGTATTCCCTAAAACAAAATGACATTCTTTGCAATAGTGTGGGAGTACAGCACTCACAAGGTTAATATCATGGTCAACTAGATATAGGTTCCTCAGATGTAAGAGGGACATGTAATCATGTTCCCTAATTTCTCTCCTCAGGTTATGCTGGTATACCCTCTCCCCTCAACTCCTCACACCATATAGACGTGCGGCCACTGTACCTCAGAGTAGGTACGATAGGGCACACATATGCACTCGAGCCATCATAGAGAGCACTTTTGGTCTTCTGAAGTCGCAATTCAGATGTCTTGACCATACAGGGGTGCCGCTGTACTCCCCTGAAGTTGTGCGCAAGATCATAGTAGCATGTTGTGTTTTGCAAAACATAGCTTTAAGTCATGGCTTACACATATCTCTGGACCCTCAGCAAGGTCTGAGTCCGGGCAACCTGTTGTGGTATGAATAACATGTGGTTTGCGGTCTGTTGTCAATGATGATAGTTGGATATTTGGATATAAATTCCATCCTGAGACTACTTTGCAAGTCACACTCAATGTATGTAAACAACAGCTTTTGACAGGAGTCAAAAGATTGGCCATGCAATATGTCATGTGCACATAATAGCAATTATTGTTGACAATGTCTCCAAGAAACTATTGCCTTAGAGGAATACATGGTTTTGTATGTGTGAGACCTCCCAGGACCTTTTGGCAATGAGGGCTTGATTCACAAAGAGACTTCACTATCTCATTGTGGAGGATTTTCCCCCAACTGCAACAACTTCCTCGCAACTGAGAGGCCTCCAACATGAGTGATGAGGCTCTTTGTAAATCAGGTCCTATGTGTCTGGGGATACACAACACTGGTTTCCCCTCTTTTGTGTAACACTACAGTCAACACTGAGGGGAGCGCAAATTGTGGACTGTATGTACCATGATGCAAAAAGCTAACTTTCCTGGGATGTGATGCAGTGTCTGACCACACCCTTTCCCTGCCCAAACTGGTTTTCATGGCCTCCTCTACCATTTATCTCACATTCTTAATGTTCCTTTTTGTTAAAATTATGTTGCGGCCCATTTTTGGAGCATGCTCTCCGCATGCGGAGTCTCCTCTCTGCATGCGGAGAGTACGCACTCTGGTCGGAGATTCCAAAAAGGGCCAGATCCCAAGATTTTCATACAGGAATTGTTAGGCAGGAAATGAATCACCAGAAGTTTCTGGCAGACATTTTCTATTCCTCCTCTCACCACTGTACAGGGGGGTCCTGAGGGCAGCCTGGCCGACCCTCCGTGCTCAGCTGGGGGAGCATGAGCAGCAGAAAGCTGGTAAGAGCATTAACTGCAATATGTGCCTGAAAGTATGACGTGATGGATGACAGAGCTGTACCATCAGGTGTCCCATGTCTGCTTTGACTTAATCTGTGCAAATGCAGTAGTTATTATAAGGCCAAAGCCTCACTGTAGCACATAGAATGCACTGAGCAGAGTGCATTCTGGGACCTGTAGTTCTTGGTAGCCACAGGAGGAAAAGTGCATTTGTGCATTTGTATGTAAGACTGCACTGGCAGCACCATTACTGGTAAACCATGGGCCTTATAACTGCTGTGTGCATTGGGTGAGGAATGGCACAGGCACTGTCCAGTGTTTCAATGAGAGGCCTTTGGGTGTTGGATGCTGTACCTTGCATGCGTTTTGTGAGTTTGGGTTCAGACTAAGACTGATAATCATGTGCCATGGAGTAAAGACAGACTTTGAGATCCTTGTCTCATCCTAAAGTAATACTAACTCCTCCAAGGGGGTCCACATACACACGTCTTCCCAACAGTGGCTTGTTTGGCATTTGTCCAGTCAAGGTAGCTCTAACAACTAGCCGTAACTATTCACCAGGGTGTAGCACCACCAAAGCAGTATTTAAAGGCAAAATGCGGTACTAGAGTGTCTGCTGTTGCTAGGGAATGTATGACGTTAGAACGCAAACATTTACAATGCATGCCTTTACAACGCAGTTTTTTCGCAACATCCTTTACAATGCATGATTTTACATCGCATGCCATCATAACGCATTTTTAGAAACTACATTTACAATGCTTTCCATTACAACACATACCATTACAACGCATATTACTTTTAGGGGTATAGTAGGGTAAGTGTTGGATAGTGTAGGGGTAAAAATTACTATTCCCACTCCAGTTAGTGCAACAGTAGGGTAAGTGTTGGATAATGTAGGGGGTAAAAATGACTACCCCCACTCCAGTGAGTGCAACAGTAGGGTAAGTGTTGGATAGTTTAGGGGTAAAAATTACTATTCCCACTCCAGTGAGTGCAACAGTAGAGTAAGTGTTGGATATTGTAGGGGTAAAAATTACTATTCCCAATTACTTACCTTATATTGCATTGTAATGGCATGGTTGTAGTGACATGTGTTGTAATGACATGCGTTGTAGTGACATGCGATGTAATGACTGCGTTGTAATGGCATACGATGTAAAGGATGTTGAGTTGTAATGACTGCATTGTAAAGGTTGTTTCCCGTCGTTAGGTCATATCAAATTATTATACTCACCTCTTAGCAAAGTTAATATCTAAGCCCTCATTTGGATATGTACACCCAAATCCGCATTTGTGTTGTGTTATACAATGCTACAAAGCAGAATACATTTGTTAGTAAGTGTAAGAGTTGCTGGGACTCCACATCACAGGATCATCCAGAACCATCTGGACTGACTCCCATGTCCTTTTGAAGCCTGGCATTGGAAGAAGTCTATGTAGCAATGACAGGAAACAAAGATTATAAGAATGCTGAAGGTGAGGGTTGGTCAGTACAGAAGTATATGCCATTTATATTCAAGTACGATGTCAATGTGTGAGTCAAATCCGGACATCACAGTTATGGTACACATACTTTAGGCTAAAATCACCTCTATTTGGATATTGAGATCAAAGGATAATAGAGTCTGCACTTGTTTCATGTAGTTATGTGTGTCCTTCTGATGTGTACAACCACAAAATAATGATTAATCTTCCGTTTCAGGCCAAGACCAACAGGACCAGGACCAGGGGCAGAGTAGGACATCCTTGGGGCACCGGTTGCCACAAACTCTCTCCAGCACTGACGAGGAGGAGTGACATTCAATATCTGAAGGTAGTCAAAATGCCCCAACACGGACAGATCTAGAATACATCTTAAGCCCTACAGACCAGGTGGAGGCAGAGGACATTGTATTGGGGGTGACAAACTGGACACCTCCAGCCAGGGTAGGAGGAGATCGACTCTCCCTCTGAGAATCAACACCTCACAATTGGCAAGGTATCCTCGGTGCAGGTCACACCACAACCTGGGCCTGCCCCAAGCCCCTACCATTGCATCAGGGGCTCCAGCTGCATCCTTTGTCACTAGTACCCCTCCAAGTGGCTGCCAGGAAATCCCTAGCGAAGGCTCTGACCTCAACCCTGACAAACAACCCTCCTCATGTCAGACACAAACCCCTCCCTGGTTTGTCATTCCTGAGGTTGCCTCTCAGGAAGTGATGAGGGCAGCTGAGGGGCAGCCAGACATGTCCTCTCGGATCCTACTACAACTCTGTGGGGAACATGCAAGATCCATGGCCACCCTCACCGCCTCACTTTCGTGCGTGCAGCCATGTTATTTGCCCTTTCACAACACCCCTCCCAAAGCACTCTCAATGTGTCACCCTATACGTTGCCCCACAATGTTTCCCCCATACCCCTCGTGTGTCCCAACCCCATGTGGTGTCTGGTACTGCACCAGCCAGCCAGAAGCCTGCATCTGATTCAGGGGATCTAAATACTGTGCAAATTGAGGATGACCAGGAGGACAGTAGTAACTGAACTATGACTTGCTTTTGGACATTTACTTTGCCCCTTGTATATAGACTGGTTCCCCTGACACTTCCCTGAATGTTTTAATTATGTACCCAACCTCCTCCAAGTCCCCTTGTCCAATCTGTGCGAAGAACATTATTTGCTTTCCTTTCCCCCTTCCAAATGGACTGTTTTTTACTTTTTTATTTTTCATCCATTCTATGATACTTAAAGTTTTACTTTGGATAAAACTATTCCAATCGGGCTTACTTCATTGTTAGTGCTGTGTTCAAAGTATGGTCCTAGACCTATAGTGTGAGAACGCTAAATCAAACAAACACTTTTTATATAAGTGCTGGCCAAATAGTAAACACCTGATAATCAATACAGTATAAATCACTAATTAATCGATGGTTAGTACCCTGAAAAAGAAAGGGAGAAAACACACCCACATTGGTTTTTCAAATTATATTAATGTTTTTAATTTTCAAAGCAATGACAAGAAAGTTGGTAAAGACATTACTACACATGATTGAGAATTGAGTAGGTTGCTCAAATGAAAGAGAAACAAATGATTAGACACCCCAGAACACAATTCTCCCAGATCTCTCAGGAATTATGGTAACAAGACACAACCTTTCGCTTTCACTCTTGTACTTGTCCACAGTAAGATCTGACAGGCACAAAATCGTTTAAAATATTTATTTTAACTAACATGCCCTAACATGCAGTATACGTGCCACAATAAGCAGGAAAATGCATAGTACAAATACAGTCAGCATAGCAACTAGTCCATAAATCATAAAGGGAGATGTCATCATGGAAAGACAATAGAGCCTAACCTCCCTCCCTTTGTTAAGAAGCAATATTAAAACATATTAGAAGATCTCTGGGCTTTGTCAGCAGACCCCAAACCTTCACATCTAGATGGTAGATCTACATCATAGGTACTGTCTCGCTCTCTCCCTTGAAAGGTCCCTCTCCAAGTGTGTCCTACCTATTTGTGTATTCTAATAAGACCAAAGAACGTTGTCCAAAAAACAGCTGCATCGGTATGTTTTGTCTAAGGGCTAAGGCCTGCTCACAACAAAATAATAAGGGGCATTGTTGTTCGACCTTGCACATAATGTTCGGTCAAAATCCCAGGAACATGCAGAGAGTGAACACAGCGATGAGTTCTCATGTGAAAATAGTCATTGAAATTATTGCAAAATTAAAGACATGTAGTAACGTGCACAAAGCAGCAGGCAGGCTGCATCGTGCTCATGTTAAATTAGTGAAGACGACAATGTCCCTATGGGCCCATGCCAGCACCAGGGGTGGTAGGTTTGCCAGATGAGGGGAGAATGCCTGGAATGCACTGTATTGAGAGGATTGTGTAGGTAAATCACAATTTCTGTCCTGGATGTGAGGGCTGTGAAGGAGTAATGGCTGTGTTGGCATATGTGAGAGCTGTGGTTGGTTAGTGCATTGCTGAGAACTGCCATTACTGGGGGTCTGGATTATGAGGCACTTTGCTGGGCAGAGCAAGGGTGGCCTGAGATGCTTTGCCCAGTGCACCTAATATTATGAAGCAAACCCAAGGAGATGAAGGAGAGAGTGCTGAAACTTCTCAGACACTCACCCCCAGTCACAGATCTGGGTTGAATCCATCACCGTTCTTTAGCTCACTTTGCCACCCCAGTTCAGACCCAGTCATGGGAAAAGTCCAGCCCGAACTGCCAAGCCAGGTCTTACCTAGACTTAAAACAAGCATTCTGAGACTCATCAGCCAGGCTAGCTCCAATCCTGTGGCAAAGTGAGCAAGGGACCCACGTCTTGGCATACCCTGCCAACTAAGGGGGAACAAAGCAAACACAAGGAGATGATAGATGGAGCGCTGAAACTTTTTAGACACTCGCCCCCAGTGACTGGTCTGGGTTGAATCCATCATCGTTCTTTAGCTCACTTCACCACCCCAGTTCAGACCCAGCCATATACAAATCAGTCTTGACCCTGTTTCCCATGGGAACAATCCAGCCCGAACTGCCAAGCTAGGTCTTCCTTGGACCGAAAACAAGCATTCATATTTTAGTCATACACCTTAGTATGCATTAATGTCTAACAGAACACACTAGTATCCATCAATCTCTAATAGAACACACAAGCATAAATGTATATGTGTACAGCACTTGCGCATGTCTGGAGACATTATTCACTTGATCCTTTTTAGTAGTAGGAGACAACCCCTGGCCCCTGCTCTGCGTATTCCAGGGCCGCGCTCATGGCATTAAATCACGGCAAAATACAGCTTAGCCATGCGACTATCACGGACTTACGGCGGGAAGGGCTGCTCAACACTTCTTACACCATCTTGAATCGCGCGACCAACAGGAAGGTCCAAGCAGATAGGCTTAATTTTGAGTTACTTAACACCTGGTCTCTGCAAAAACATAATTTGGAGATCGTCTCATTATTGCAGAAAGGGGAACTGGACATCCTGGGAGTTACTGAAACATGGCTTGAGGAGTCCTCCACTCCGGATTTGGTGGCCTCCCTTCCATCTAAGTTTGTGGCCATTTGTAAAAATCGACCTGGCACAATGAAAGGGGGAGGAGTCGCTTTCCTATATAACAGCCGCTGGAAGGCAGAAAGAATCTGTGCAGAAAGTCTGGTGGGTGCCAATGTTCTAGGGGTTAAATTTCATGCTCGCACTGAATGTTTGGTAATGCTCCTAATCTACCGGCCCCCACATACTTCACCAGATTTCATGGACTCTTTTTTGGAATTAGTACACGACCTCCGGTCACGCTATGAAAGACTGATGGTAATGGGAGACTTCAACCTGCATTGGGAGAAGTCTCCCAAAGACTGTCATGCAAACCAGCTAGAGGAGGCGCTGACTTCACTTGGTCTTGTTCAACAGGTAGTGGGTTCAACACACGACAAAGGTCACACCCTAGATTTGATTTGGAGGACTGTCCCGGAGCGGAGTCCCATTGCTATTTCACCTTGCTCATGGTCAGATCACCATCTTCTGCAGGGTCAGCTTGCTGTCCCAGGGCAAAGGTAAAAGACAGGGTCTGAATGGAAAGTCATAAGAAGCTGGAGCAAGATCAGAGAGGGGGATTTGGTAGCTAATTTGCAAACCTCACCCTCCCACAAGAAGCCTGAAGGCAACCTAGAGGTCATTAGTCACAATCTGACAACGAAACTTGAGAGAGCTATTAAAGTCATTGCACCATCACGGAGGGTGAAAATCGTGGACAAGGGAATAGGGGCCCCATGGTTTAATGACACCCTTAGGTTAAGGAAGCGAGCCCTGCGTTAAACTGAGAGAGCCTGGCGTAGAGAGTACGATCCTAGTGCACAGAGTTTGTATGTACAGGAATTCGCTCACTATAAACAGGCAATCTTGTCTAGGAAAGCGGAATTTTATGAGGATAGAATTGCGGCGGCAAGAGACCCCCAGAAGGAAATTTTTAAAGTCCTAACAGAATTAAGAAAAAACAAAGAGCAAAACCCTTCCTTTTCACAGGACGACTGTCAAAAATTTCAGGATTTCTTCTCCAAGAAAATTGCGGATCTTCTAACAGAAATCTTGCATACCTCAAGACTCGACTGTCCGGTCCAACTTACTCCGGTAGCCCCCTCGATTACCCACCCTCTGAGTACACCACCCCTGATTACTAAGGAACTACTGGCTAGCCTAATGGGGCGAGTAAAGTCTGGGTCGCAGGTGGATCCGTGCCCCCCTAGGATATTCAAGTTAGCACTACCAGGAGTAGAGGACGATGTACTTGCCCTCCTTAATAGTTCTTTGGAAACAGGATTGGTCCCTACTATTTTTAAGGAGGCATGCCTGATTCCTCTCCTGAAGAAGCCAGGTGCGGATGCTAAGAACCTGAAAAATGTGTGGCCCATCTCTCAGCTGCCGTTTCTAGCAAAAATCTTAGAACAACATGTTCTTATACATCTTTCTAGCCATCTCAAAAATAACGAGTTGCAAGAAAAGAATCAGGCGGGTTTCAGGGCGCATCATAGTACGGAGTTGGTGATGCTGTCCATTCTTGACGATCTGAGATGTAGAGCAGATAAAAAGACCCCGGGTGCCCTGGTGCTGTTAGACCTCTCCGCGGCATTTGACACGGTGAATCATAGTCAATTGCTGTCGCGGCTGGGGGATTTCGGCATCCAGGGAACTGCGCACGCCTGGCTAACTTCTTTTCTACAAGATCGATCACAGAGAGTGCAACTGGCAGACCTGGTCTCACCATCAGCTGGTATTTCGTGTGGCGTGCCGCAAGGATCGGCACTCTCACCTCTCCTCTTTAATGTGTATCTGCAGCCATTGATCTCGGCATTAAATCAGATGGAATGCCAAAATTATAATTATGCTGATGACACTCAGATTGTCATTCAAATTGAGGACTCACCCGGTGCACATGCTAGACTGCAGAACATCTTGGAATATACGGTCAACTGGATGTCCGCTAATTCTCTAAAGCTAAACCCAGATAAAACAGAGGTGCTGCCAATTACTATCTCCGGTAGCCCTTGGAATGATCTTTTCTGGCCGAAGGAATTAGGGCCGTTTCCAGAACCGGCAGTAGCTGTGAAAAGTTTGGGTATCCACATAGATGGCAAACTGACTATGATGAAACAAGTATCTTCAGTTGTCGGAATGTGTGTAGGTCTTTTGAGACAACTTCGGAAAATCTCCCAACTTCTGTCTCCAGCAACTCTGACATGCGCTGTATCAGCCATGATTTTGTCGCGCTTAAACTACGGCAACTCACTGTATGCTGGTCTTTCCAAGCTCCAGTTGACTGGGCTACAAACAGTCATGAATGACGCAGCCAGATTGGTCTTCAAAAAACCGAGGAGGACACATGTGACACTTTTACTGCGTAAGCTACACTGGTTGCCAATCAGACAAAGAGTAATGTTTAAGGGACTTTGTATCACTCATAAAGCCCTATATGGAAACGCGCCAAGTTACATCACAGTGCGTTTGGTTCCATTTATCCCCAGTAGGGCTCTCCGTTCAACAGATGCCACTCTTCTGGTCCGCCCTCGCTTTAGACTAGCTTCCATGGGCGGGCGTGCTTTTTTAAATGCGATTTCAGTGGCCTGGAACAACCTGCCAATGCATCTGCGCAAAGAACCAAGCCTCCTGCCTTTCAGGAAGATGCTCAAAACTGTGCTCTTCCGGGAGGCATGGGGCTCGTCCTAAGGTTGATTGGCCCTGTGAATATTCTATGTGTACCTCTGGACAAGCGCTTAGAGACTCCTGGGTGATAAGGCGCTATACAAATTTAAATAAATAAATACAAATGAAAAAATTAAATTTTAAAAAGACCTGAGTGGAGTCTGCGGAGTCATGCTAGACGAAACTCGGCGACATGGTCAAATAACTCTGTCGCGCGGCATGGAGTTAGATGGGTGGGCAGATTTTCCCAGTACGTCCATTCACGTTGCGCTTTCATGTCAAACTCAGAGTGGAGTATGTCCTTGTGTTTGAAATCACGTGTGAATGGCACAATACAGTTCGCATGGGCACGGCCATCTTGTTTCTTACTCTGTTCATTGGCATGGGCTTGTTTTTTAATCTCTTCTTAATCTTTTTAATCCTCCACCCTCCTAATTAATCTACCCCTCATGTTTATATATTGTATTAGTGTGTGTTTTTTTGTGCCTTTTTATTTTATGTTTTTTGTGAGTTTTTGTATTTTTTTTATTTTTCCTTTACTTTTCTTATTTGTATTTAATTTCCTTCCTTCCTTTCTTCCCCTCCATGTTTTTCTTTTTTTCCCCACCCTCAGAACAAGTTGAACAGGGGAGCCACACCGAACTGCGAGCAGCAGCAACCACCTACACTGCGGATGTCAGTGCTTCCAAGGGGTGCAGCCCCGGGCAATCTTTTGTGAGGAGGAGGTGGCAGCTCAATTTTTTCATGCAGCACCACCTTCCCTCCATGCTGCCAGCAGGGGGCAGGCCAAGCATTGGGTACCTCCATGGGAGCCTTGACTGCATTGGGGGAGGGTGCATAGATGCGTGCGGCACACTAGCCAAGTCTAGCGCATCACCCAGCAGCTGACGCACTGCTGGGTGGAAAGCCTAGACCGGGAGCAGGACATTGCGGGGCTGGGTTAGTATTAATTATTTGTGTTCTAGAATGCTATTTTTTTTTCAATAGCATGCCACTCACACTCAGAGGTAAATTAAGAATATAATTATGTGATCCAGTTTGAGCTAGGCAGGTACTTGGCGCTGCCTAATCGTATTCGTCGACACTCGCTTTGGCTGAATATTTAAGAAGCCATTGCAGACTCCTTTGTCCTTCTGTCACTATAGTGAATTAGTGATATCAGTGAACTTGTGTTGTCAGTGACTTTCTGTATGTAGCTCGTACAGTCTCAAGTAATTTCATAGTGATGTACTTGTATGCATCTATGATTTGTAAAAAAGGGAGACTGTGTTGGTCCATCAAGGCAGCTGAGAAATGCGAATAGAATTAAAGATCATTCACTGCAATGCATTAGTTCCAAATGTAGTTTTTGTTAAGGACATTTGAAATAGGGATTTTAAGATTAGTATTGATAGGCAATACCATTAATATATGCGTTCTGGTTTCAATAAGTACAATGTTACTGTGTTTCCATGTCATAATGATTTTGTTATGATTAACTCTACCACTGATCTATTTTTTGTAATCTTCTTTACTTACATCAGCACCCAAGGGTAAATAGAGGGGCCCAGAGGAGGGTCCGGAAAGAGCTGGGTAGGAGGCGCCGACCACCACCTCCCCTTCTGAGGGCTCTGCTCAGCCCAGTAAGTCCTATTATTTATTAATATTATTTTTCCTAACTTTTACCTCTGACCACTATTATACTACTTTTAATTTTGCTAGTTTATATGTGTTATACTGTCTACTTTTTTCCCCAACTCCCATATCCAATTTTTGGTTTAATTTCTGTTATCCCTGCATTACCTTTTTTTTCTTTATTTCATAATTTTTTTTAGTAGCTGAGTTTTTATGGTCTGTTCTAGTCTGTAATTTTCTCCTGCTTTGTTGGTAATCTTTCCCTCTCCGGAATATATCTTGTGGTACTGTAAGACTAAGAACAGATTTCTGGTAGTCTACTCTGAAGATTGCTGGCCCAAGTAAGCTAGAATTATAAATAATATTCACCCTGTATGTTTGTTGAGAAGCCTTTCTTTTTCTTGCTCATGCTTCAACAATTAATGAGAGAGTAGCCATGGTCAGGGACCTCCTTACCCCATCCCCCTATATAGTGCTGTGTAATTACACGTAATACAGTATACCAGCAGTTCCCATAATAGTGCAGCTGGCTGGAATTTATGAGGTACCATTGCATTTGCCAACCAACATCATATGTCTTTCATTGATCATTATTATTCCACCCCTTCATTGCTCTTCAATGACTCAGAGTCATCATCATCATCATCAAAGGTTCAAGCTCTGCCCCTCCAATACAAAACGTTTTTATTTGGCTTGACTACCTGGCTTTTCTAATATTGTGAGCTAACAAAATGCCCTGAGTGATATTTTTTTATAGATGATACTACAATGCTAAAAGAACTGTAGTGATGTATTGTGGTTGTATTTTGTTGATTAAAAAAATTAAGGGGAGGCATATCTGGTATCTAAAAAATGTGTCATTTCTTTTCAAGCCAATCACAGTGCCGCCGGCTCAAGTGTCGCGGCAGGAGAAGGACATTTGGTTGGAGGTGGAGAAGCAGTAGCAGGGACGGGCGGGGGTAAGTCACATTGCATGCTTATTGATAATTACCATTATACTCACTTGCTACAAGAGCATTGTGTTGTCTCATGATCGTGAACTTCTCACTTTACCAGCTACAGTGGTGGTTGAGTTATGCCTCCTCTATCTGCAACTTAGCAAAAGCTCACATTATTAACACTAAAAATGATGGCTTGATGGAATCGGGAAAGAATGAAAGGTAAAAAGAAAGGATGAATGAAACTCATTCCTGGGGCTGTGCCCTGAATCAGTCAGTGAGTTCAGAAATATTGAAGTCTTGTTTGACTCCAATATATCTTTATACACTCATACATCATCAGTTATAACATCCTATTTTCCTTCTGCACAAGTAGTGCTCAGTTATGCCTTTTTCATCTTTATTTCACTAAACATTTATCTCGAACATTTTTATTAACTCTTCATTATTCTGCTGTAATTCCAACTATTTGAGCTTATCAAGTGACAGCTGTCAGCATATTTCAGTATGTTAACACGCTGCAGCTAGACTTACATTTGGCCTTATGGAGACTGATCACATTTCAAGCAAGATCAGGGAGCTGCACTTCCCTCCAGTTCACAAAGGAGTCTTTTTTTAATTCAGCATGTTTGATGCTTAAAATGCAGCTTCATGCTTCACCTTCTTTGTTGTCCCTTCCAGGCCCCTCCACTGTTCTTTTTTTCTATTTCTCTGCCTGAAGTTCTGTAAAAATGAATGTGAGGAGAGTTGTTTTTTTCAATTTTTGGGGAATCGCATTTTGAAACCCCCACCCTTGCCCATTTAGAACACAGAGACTAGCCTTCTACATACAGAATATTCTGAAAACCTTACTTTTTCAAACATAAATGAGAAATATTGTTGCTAAACTCCATGTTTCTTGCCGTCATGTTTTCTCTGTTACGAAATAGCACCTTAAGCAGAGGGTGTATGTTCATGATCTATACAATGTACAAATAGAATAGACTCAGTCTTTATCACCCATCAGTTCTGTGACTAAGTACATGAGTGTATGTGTTTTGATAGTCAACACTTCTTTACTTTTTAAAATCTGTATGTTGCTAAGATAATAGCCACTGCATAAATTAGGCAACTCAAAGTACATGTAGCTTCGGATGAGTCAATTCCCAATTTTCCTACTTCATCAAGCTTGTCACCATCCCTGTGGCTACTTTCTATCAGGGCAAAAGCTATCCTAATAAGGAAAATATCTGGTTACAAAAGTTTGGCAGAAGCAATATGGCAATTACCAGAGTTTGACACTCATCCCTCCACAAAGATGGCTCAAACTTCCTCAGTAGAAGTAGTTTTTTAAATCATTTATGAAACACAGCTCTGCATTTCTGGCTCAACTAACCCTCCAATTGTTTAATCCAATAACTTCAAATTCAACTAACTCTAATCTCTGATATATACATTTCATTCATTATTGCCTTCATTGTCCAACTCTGATTATGTCAAGCTAAATCTAATCCGAATGATGAGGTTAAAACTAAATCCATTGTTTTGGATGGCTGTCACTGAAAGTCACTAACATGAATGCTAGATTCCAACCATAAAAAAACAAGCATGATTCAGTATGAGCATACATCTTTACCTCAATCTGCATAACAAATACCCCAAATTAATTACAATTAATTATTGAACACACTAAATAAATTGGCATGTTGACTTTCCAATAGTCTCAAAAGTATGTGTCAGGACATTGTGAAATTTTTACAAATAATTCTTCAGCGGCAAACAATACATGCATTGTGAATTATTTTTTTTGTCCTCATATCACCTCAAGTAAGCAAGCACCCTCTTGATCCGTCGTCTCCTCTTTTTTTGGGGTCTATTTTCAGGCAATGTCAGGTCCAAGCACCACTCAACACCATGCACCTGAAACTGACCAAGATGTGTAATTATCAGACGTCCTAAACAACCCTCCGATTCCAACAAGTTCCAGACTGACCAAGATTCTGCCTTACCCCAATTCCGACTGTCCTTAGTGTCGAACTCCCTAAACGATCTCATTGAGTTCCACCAACCCTGCCGGTTGGAGGTAGAGATTGACACCACAGCTTCCATATCTTCCTCTTTGCCAGAATGATCTAGTAAAATATTAACAGGCTTTGATGTTTTGATAGGCTCCCAAAACCGGGACCTTGTTTTACCACGCCAAACACGACCAAAGTGGAACTTACCTCCACATCCTGTCCCAAGATGTCAGAAATTGTTTTACCCACGGTCTTTCAGAATTCTGCCAGGGTGGGGCAGCTCAGCATGTGAACTCCATCCGCTTTGTGGGCTCCACACTGCTTACATTTTGATTCCCCATCACATCTTACCTTGGCCAGCTTCACTGGGGTCCACAAGAGTCTATGCAAAGTGAGAAAGTGTTTTCTCCTTAGGGCAGCAGATGTAATCACAGTATAAAGCATACTTATACATACTTGCCATAGCTCTTCCATCTCTGCTCTTGACAAGTATCCTTCCTTAACCAAATAGGGGTGGTTGCATGCCATCTTCCGCGGAATCCACAATGTATCCATAGCAGCATGAAACCTCCTTCTTTCTTTGTTTTGGATCCTGAAGACCCTTTTCCATAGAGTTTCCCTCAACTTCAATTCTCTCCTGACTTTTACGCCAAGCGGAAATCTGGTAGAACTTAAACCTTGACAGTGTTCAGTTGGTCAGTTCCTGCCAAATGTCCCTAAAGAGAGCCTTGCCCCTTTCCACCATCTTTCCCCAGTACAATATGCCGGCCACCCTCAGGGAATCCCAAACTGGTGACCATGTATTGTAGTAATGAATCCACAATAGGGACCGAAACCTGTGCCACATTTTCAGCACTGCCTTCAAGCACTTCAACCACAATTTGTTGAAAAATTTGGGAGCCCCAAACCTGTATATAAAACTTATCTCAGGCAGATCATTCATCATTACCCTTACATAGGACCCACCAATGAGCTATCTGGGCAGAGCATAAGCATCCTGCAGTTCTTCAGTTGATACGCCCAACAGAACAATTGAAAATCCAGAAGCCCTAATCCTCCACTCCTTATTCTTCTACTTAGCTTCTTCCAAGAGAGTATAACCCCATTATTGGCCAAAATAAAAGATGTAATTCTCTGCTGTATCTTCATATAAGCTATAAGCCTTCTTTTCAAACTCTAAAGGTATATTATCAAATCGATATGAAAACATGGGCAGTATAAAGATCTTGACCAAATTTACACAGCCTTACAGGGTGAGTAGGAGATTCTTCTACCTTTTTAACATCTTATCTACCTCTTTAGAAACTCTCTCCAAATGTGCAGTGGGAACCTTCTCCAAATCATGTAATATTGTTAACCCCAAGTACATCAGTTTGTTTGATATATCAGTCACCTGGTGGTCTTAGGCTCCAAATCATTATCTCAGTTTTGCTGTCATTTATGCAGACAACTTTCCAAAGGCTTTCACCTCCGCCATCAGCAGTGGTAAAGCTTCTCCTATGTTTACGGTGTACAACATCAGGTCATCTGTATATAAGGCTATCTTTCTGGAAAAGGTGCCCACCATAAATGGCTTGATTTCACTATTTAGCCTCAAACTCTTCACCAGGGGTTTTATATACACGTCAAAGAGGTTGGGAGACAAGGGGAAGCCTTGTCTGGTCCCCCTGCCTATCTTAACTGGAGAAGTAAGACTACCATTGACCAGAACCTGGGCCCATGGCGTATTGTAGATTTTACTCAGCATATTCTTGATCTCACTTCCCCAAATCCAAACCTCTTAAATGTGTCTGCCAGGAATTTCCAATTGACACATAGATTTGTGTTCTATCCATCCTGGTCTTCCATGCCAACAACTTCCTACAGCTCTCACCTTGCTCATAATTCCTCAGCTTATTTGCCTCCCACTGCTGTTGTACTTTCTCCTCCAACTTCAGTTGCAAATCCTCCAATTTTACTTCCACTCTTCCTGATCTCCCGCTGAACATGTGTTGATTTCAGTTCAACCCCTACCACAGCAATCTCCGTCTCCATCTGTGTGTACTGTCTCCTTTCTCTCCTATTCCAATTGATAAAAGAGCTCTTCGAAGACCCCCTTAGCCAGGCCTTAAATGCATCCCAAACCAGATGGATGGGTGCTGAAGCCATGTTCACCTGAAAAAATCTCCAGAGCGATCCGCTATCTTCTGCATGATCCCCTGTTTAAGGAATAATCTTCTATTTATAGTCCACCTTCTTGACGTCAAACTTGCCGGTAAAAACAGCTTTAACACTAAGGCCGGGTGAGCAGATATATGGATAGGGAGATACTCCATTTTCTAGCATTGACAAAAGATAAGCCCTCATCTTTGGTGAACTAACGTGCATACGTACCGAGGACAGATCTAAGTTATTTTTCAATATAACATTGACATCTCCCCCTAAGATGACTGTGACTTCAAATTCTAATAACGTAGAAAAAATAGTTTCCAGTGAGGAAATATCATCCACATTACAGTCATTGTAAGTAGCAAAGCTATACTGGATATGCCATACCTTAATCTCTGCCACTATCCACCGCCCTCCTTCGTCTGCCTTATATCTCACCATTTCTACCCCAGCATTCACCTTAACCAGAATGGCTATTCCCTTTGTGCAATGTTGTTTATCTGCGGCCACTACTTTCTCCACCCAACCTTGCTTTGTGAAGTGGTTCATTCACTCCGACTGTAGTAAATGGGTCCCCTGCAACAAAATAACTTGATTCATGCTCTCCCTCAAATATTGAAGCACCAGGTGCTGCCTTCTTATGACCAGCAACCCATTTATGTTCCAAAACAAAACTGAAAGGGAATTGTTCCCTGCAGATCACCCCATTCCCTCATAATCCTTTACACATTTCTTCCTCACAATTGTAACCATAGCTAACCTATACAGGAATTTTTTGTTTGTTTTTTCTCCCTATGCTCCCCACCTCGTGTGCACCCCCCTCCCTCCTGCCTCCTGGTGGTCTATGCCAATTCAAGCTACCACCCACCGGAACCAAAACAAAAAGCTTTTTTTTGCCCTAAAGTAGTTCTTATATATCCACCTCTTACTTGCCCCAGTCACATTCTGGGCTTTAAAGTTATCCACCTCTTCTGATGCCAAGAAATTATGCATTCTATTGGTCTACATGACCTTCAGGATTGCTGGAAACCTTAACTACACCATTTCCGCATTCTTCTAAGGTCCTCCATGCGTTAACCTAGCTCTCACCAACTATCTTCAGAGGTGCAAGAAATGTCAGACCTGATTTTAAATTCAAAATCCTTAACCTGCAGGAACTTTTCTTTCAATGCTGCACCCAGGATTCTCTCTTTGGCTACGTATGACTGAAAATTAACCAGGATCTTCCTGGGTCATTTACACCCAGGGTTCAATTTAAAAGAGTTGCAATGTACTCTTTGGATTTCTGCTTCTAAATCTATGGACGAAGTCACCTAAGGGAGGGCTTTGGTCAGAAGATCCACCAAAAACAGCTTAATGTCCGACCCTTCCGCACTTTCTCTAACATCCAGAAGTCTAATGTTGTTCCGCCTTGAGTTGTTCCCAATTCATTCTAGTTTTCCTGTTAGCTCCTTTTCCCTATGCCTCAATGGAGTGACCATATGCGTGTTTCAGCTCACAGTTATGCTTAGCTTCTAAACCCTTTTTCTAATGCCTCCGTTTAATGTGGAAGTCTTAGCATCTCCTCTTGCAAAGTAAGGTACTTAACCTGTATTTTTCTCTGATTTGCTTCAGAAGGTGAAAAGCGTCCCTTGATCTCTTGTGACAGCTAACAGAATATCTCCTGAAAAGCCTCCCAACCAAAAAAGCTACTACTCCCATGGCTAATGTGTGCTTCACAAGTGAAGGTGGAGAAGGTACCCTTCTATCCTTAGTTATACCTTCGCTTCTGTCCCTATTACTTTGTAGCACACTCATTCCCTCTAATGGTGTAAATCTATTTGTAGTAGATATGTATGGGTCTATCATGGAGGATGCTGCTTCTGCTTGCACTGCTGTTTGGCCTTGTATCCTGCCCCTCCCGACCCCCCCCCACGCTTTCATCCTGGCTCGGTGCGTTTCTGCCCCCGAAGACCCTGCAATACTCATCGTGGTTACCTTAAAATAACACATCAATGAAGGGGTTACTCTGAAGCATATGGCGACCCTGTTGCTTATACTGTCTCTTGACTCAGGTTCCTTTCTTGGTAGGGCTTTATTAATAGGCTTCCAAATGTGTCGTGGACTGAGCCGTTTTGGGTGCTTAACATGCAGGCTATTATGCCCTCTGCCAGCCAAAACTCAAGGGTCAGACTTGCCCTGTAATAAGGTTTTTGACCTCAATCTATACCTCCTGCCAAGTGTCTCTTCCCCTAACGCCTATATGTCAATATCTGAGCCCTTCTGTTATTCTAAGGCTCCTCCTGACTCCCCCAAATTTAGCCTTAGCCTCCAACCACCATTTTCTCAGCTTCCTTTGGCTCTGTAGCTGCTGGTTCAGGTGGCCATTCTCCCTTATCTTCAGTCAAGGCGATTCCACGAATCCGGTAGCACCCTGCTGACCGAGTTAGAACCTTCCCTCATCCACCTGTTTGCCGTGGCTTGAGCTGGCCCTGCCCAGATTGAACCCACACGCTCACTGCCCAAGACCACTGTAGCCCCGAATGCCTGCACATCAGCCCCTGAAGAACCGGTCACAAAGAAAAGGCACCAGCAATACTCTGACCGGTAAGGCACAATTACCCTTAAAATAGAAAAAAATGGTTTGCAGCATGCTTCTCTGCAACATCTCTAGGCTCCCGTGGGTGGGGCTTCCGACCTGCTTCCCTAGCTGGCTGCCATGTTCCCGCCTCTGATCTCCATGGATTGTGATGACAAATTCTTCTAAACCACTGAAATTCGCCAGTTATGGATTGCGGCACACACCACGCCACTCACAATGCCCACCTCACACAAAACATACTTTTGCAAAAGGTACTGGGAAAAGGTAGTCTAACAAAAGTTAAACACGGCAGGTTATATTTTGTATTGAATGAGTTCTATACCTTAATGGCGTTTGAGCTAGAACTATCACTCAGTTTTTAACTGAGCTTTTTTCTGTGAATTTCTATGTCTTTTATTTTTTTATATTATACTAGTTTTACAACCCTCTTCAACCTTCAGTCATGCTCAGTGGTTGCCAGCAGAGTCTGAGCGGTAGGCAGGACTTGTATTCGATCCTCTTCAGGAAGCCTTCTTCCTCTGCGCTCTTCCTTCTGCTAGGCACAGTGGGGTTGGCCTGGGACCAGACCATGCACCCAATCCCCTCTTGTGAGTCAAACCCCAGACTGCATGGCTTTCAGGAGGGGATTGACTGAGTATGAGTGCAGGGCCTGGCCTCTGGTCAGACCCTGCAACCATCATCCTGCCCTCATCCAACCCCAGCTGTATACCTATCTGTTCATTCTGCTGATATTCATGATCATAATATTACATTTAGGGATAAAAAATTAGTCATCCTGTCATTCTCTGTAAAATAGCTTGATGTGCAGTACTAATTTATGTGAAAATACACACCTGTAGTACATTTATTTTTTCGGCACAGTCACCGAACAGTTTGTCACCTTCTCCTGAATCCTAAAATAGCATAAGTAATATTAATGTCACCCAAATTGACTATTTAACTGTCCCTGTGATGACATGCGCCTTGGGCGTGGGTTTGGAAGTTAATTGTCATATGGAGCATGTCGATTATAATGGCACCACCCACATATAGGACAGAATGGATGACTGTCAGGGACACTACTGTGCTGTCGCTGGTCTGACTTTTAGAAAGAACTGCAGTAATACATGGCAGGGTAAAGTGCATTTGCCATGTATGAAAAGCTTCTTTTTATCTGTATTCATATAAATCACCCCTTAAATGAGTCACTTAAGCCCAGAAAGTATGGTCCTAATATGCGAAATAAGGCACAACAAATATTGGTGTTATTTTGCTATCTCGGTAAATAAAACCCATATCTATTTCACTGTGTAGTCTTTGCTATACTTTTCTCTGAACAGGCCGAGGTTGAGAGTAACGTCTTTATTTCTGATGCCTGTTTGGGGAAATGCAAGAAAAATGTTTCAAACTAATTTCATACTTAGTTTTAAAAAAACTAAAGTAGAAATGTAACTTTGGATAAGTATGCTGCCTGGCCCAAAACTGGCATAACAGTTCTTTTGCCACTTAGATGTTCTCCAGAACCTTAGCTGGAAGAGTTAATAATCCTGGCTCAGGAGGCAATAACACATCTCTAAGACCAAGAAATCTGGGAATGGAAAGGAACAGTTGGCAGAATAAAGGGCAATTTAAGCACTGCTTCATTTGCCATAAATATGAAAGGGGTATTTTATTTTTTATTTATATTAATTCTGAGGAGCCACCTAGACGGCCAGGCTCCAGTCTCAGTAGGGGAAGAGAAACAGTTTAGGCCTTGTCAAATAAGAAGAGAACCCATCTAAAGAGGGAAGTGGGTAAGGAGCTGAAGACAAGTCAGTGTTGTGGCAGATTAGTTCTGCTATAGTGAAACAGGGACTCTGGGGTACTTTTACAGTAAGGTAAAGAAAACGTATTGCAAAAGGAGGTGTGGGACAGAAAGAAAATAGTTAGAATTGGGTGATATACCTTCCCCAATCACTACAGAATATATCTGGCATCTCAACCATTACGTCATTCTCCTATATTGCTCCTAAAGCGTGGAATGACCTGCCACCACACATACGAACCTCCTCCTCACTTCTTGAATTTTACAACAAGGAAAAGGCTTGTCTTGTAATCTCAATAGGCCCTAGGTGTGGCTAGACTCACACCTGCTCAGCGCCAGTATACCCTCCCGTGTAATAGTGCACTCTACAAATCTGCATAAGATATCAGCATAACAAGACAGCACTATTGACCACAGAGGACTAGACCCTGCAGGAAACCTGACTAAAGAGAGTCCTGGTGCCTATAAGCCTGTCCTGGGAGAGGTGTGGCGCCGCGGCCAGGGCGACTGATGCTGGAATCTGGGGATCAGGGTTCGATCCCCGGTCCGGCGGCAGGTTAGCCCAGCACCATGCGACTCTGGGCAATAGCTTGCTTAATCTTCCCGATGGCCCCCAGCGCCTAGAGACCCTAACGGGTGATTGTGCGCTATACAAATGTGGATTATTATTATTATTATCCTGTGGAGCTAGGGACTGCAGCCCTACCATGAGGTACTTTTCTAGCACTTTATAAAGTGGGACTGAGTCATTTGTTTCCACCTCTAGAGGGTCTATCAATGTGCGGAGGCTTGCCTAGGGAGGTTGAAACCAAGGTGGACAAATATGAACAGGTTTGTCCTCTTGACAAAAGATCTCTGCTGTGAAAAATGGTTTAATGTTACCTCACAAAGAATGTATCTGGCCTTGTGGAGCACTGCCCTCAAGCATCTTATAGCCTTGTCCAGTTGGATGATTTATGATTCTGAAGGTACAATCTTGAACTGTGGCGTGGCTGTGAAGTGGCGTCAGTGTCAATGAAATAAAAGTGCATCCTGCTGAAAGATTTTTACACCAAAATCAACAGCCTCAGCAGGAGCTCAACAACAACATATTCAACTTTGAAAGACCTTCATCCACCTTCATCCACCGCACACTTGGACCTTGTACCACTGAGTGATTTTGACATGCATTTCAAAGACTAAGAGCTCAGTTTAGAGACTGGTGGGCAGACTGTTGTTTGACAGGGGAGCTGAGGTAATAACCTGTGCTGCTCTGCCAGACTACAGCCTGCCATGTTGAGAGATTTCCACCAGCATGGGAGGGATTGTGATGCCTACAGAGGACCACCACCAGCGCAGCTCCACTGAAGGTTTTACTTTTTGCTGAGAGGCCACTGTGTGTCATGTGGTCTATACATCAAACTATTTTGATTCACAAAAAATTCCCAAAGTGGACATTTGTTGTTCTAAAACAAAAAAAAAAACGAATGACCCTGAGAATCTCGGAGTTTCATACCAGGTTTTGGGCCACTTCAGGGCCTCGTCAGGACTGTGAATTTTGCAGATAAGTTACTGCAATACATTTGGTGGAGTACCCAGGCCAACTCTAAATCAGAAGCTAAATCCCTATTCTTGACGCTTTTTGCCTTAAAACTAAACCTTTAAAAAATAGATATTTCTGGTATCCCCTAACCTACATTAATAATGATGGTGCCTTTTTGTGCATTAAATTGTCCTCTAATTTCTAATGTGGTTTTGGAATTTTATTGTGTTGTGTTCTTTAATAAAAAAATAAGTTGGTACTGCTTGTGTTTGCTGAACACTTCTCTTGCCAACTGATTGTACTACAGCTACCAGGGTTTCAGAGCAGAGAATCTCTCAGAGTTGTGTTTTCTCCTAACCAGAAAGGATTTATTAAGTTAGTAGAGGTATCCCCTCCCATATAATAACCCATTCCTAACAACGTTTTTCTACATGATAGAATTACAAGAACCATAGTGTTCAATATATCATTGTAAGTCTTTTAAACCTCCCTGTAAAATCGGAAAATGTACAGTAAGAAATAGCATCACCATGGCAACAAATATTTCAAAGCTACTCAGAATAACTTTTATGGAAGTAGAAATTGATCATAGTGCCAGTTCCAGTGCTGAAGTAAAAATACATCATACGTGTCAAAAGGTGAGGTTTTCAAATACATTGGCTGGGGAAAAAGGATAACAGATGCGTTTGTGTAGCGTGAAATAATATGAAGTAAGACTTCTGCAATAGAAAATGTAAAATAAATCTGCCACGACCATATAGATAAGCCATGCAAGGGCTGCCCTATCTTTAATTGTTAATATAATTTAGGATGATTTTTTTTGGACACATTTAAAGTTATCTTCTCAAACAAATGTGAAAACAAAAACATCGATGAGTCGTGAAATGCAATCAACCTAACTAATGGATTGTTTCATGTTGCTCACATCAAAGCAGCCAATGAAATTGGACACTTCTCGCAACAGCTTCTGCAAGAAAAGAGCTCCATTGCATTTGAGGCAACTGCAAATGAACTTGGAATCAGGCGCTTAAATAGCGATGCACAGGGCTAGCTCCAGGACTCTCAGTGTGGCACTCATGCTGAAGTCAGTTCTCTGCCCGGTACTCGGTTAATTGATATTTCTGGCAATCGCTGGGCTCTCCAGTGCTTTATTTCAGGAATGATCTCCCAGGGAGAGTTTTAACAAATTTCTGTACAGGGATGGATTATTTGCCATTCATAAATCAATGGCTTCAGCCGTGGTTTATTTACACTGGATGAAATGTTTTCCTGTTTACAGACCAGCTGTTTCCCTGGGTAAGATGGTATACTCTGCTCAAAGGTTTATTCGCCCCCAGTGTCCCTGTGTGTTTCCATGCATGTAAAGTAGTGATCCAATTTAAACTGAGCAGATACATAGTATTCACACAGATGCTCTGTAGATGCCCTACTGGCTTATTGGGAACACATACTGCCTCTTAAGTGCCTTCTCTTCTTCAGGGAGAGGAGACAGGCTGTACATTACTGCAAAATGAAGAGAGGAGATGGAACCTCCTCGTTGCCTGCACTGCTATCATGTAAAATTACCCAAGCGACCGAAGGAATGTGAATTAGAATGAACTGAAGAAAGGAGGGAAGCCAGGAATAGCACTGCAACTGCATTTCAAGGACTGCAGGCCTTTAGTGATTCTGGTCTGATTGTCTGTGGCTTGTGGTTGCAGAGCTGACATGAAGAAATATCTGACTTCAGAATAGATTTTGATTGTAAGATTAACTACCCTGTCCTTTTAACCTCCCCGAGAGATATCCTAACAGGAAATTCAGCAGAATACCAGCAAAGGAAACTTTTCTAATCAGAATGTTTTTGGGGGGCAGTCATATTGGATATGTCACTTGCACATCAAACATATTGAATGGACATTAGAGTCTAAGGGGCAGATTTACAATAACTGTCACATCCCTGCATATCAGCAGGGATGCGCCAGTTATTTTGCGTCACGGTAGACACCTCTTGCGCCACAATGGATGGGCCACATTTACAATGCAGCGCACCATGGTGCAAGAATAGACAGATGCGTGACGCATCTGATGCCTTAAAGGGGACGCACTGCAGGAGTTGTGTAGCAAGCGTGCGCAACTCCACCACTGCTTGGGGGCGCCCTGTACTAGCTGTGCTGCATCACTCCTTACGCCCAGGTGTAAGGTTTTGACGCAGCGGGGTCGGAAAAGTGACTGAGTGAAACCTTGTAGATTTCACTCAGCCACTTTTCTGAGGCATCTCTGCACCCCATGCGCCAGAACGCCCATGTCGTGTCGTGATGCAGTCTAGTGGTTGGGGGGCGGAGCTGAAAAAGCAGGAACAGGAACAGGAGGGGCAAGGACCGAGAAGTCAGTGATGAGTAGGACACAGAAGAATAAAGGTGTGTCGAATACTGCTCCTGGCTCCTGTCATATTTGGGGGGGCATGACACTGGCGACGAGGGTGGGATTATTGCAAAACCCACATTGCCCGAACCCCTGACGTGTGTGAACGGCCCGAGACGAGAGAGCCTGCAGCCTGTGTCAGCGCCGCGCGTCGGAAGCGCGAAAACGAAATGCGCTACGCGTTGTGCCTGAATGCTGCCCCAGTGACCTGACAAGTGGGTAAAGTGAAGCTACCCATACGCTCGGAAGGCCGTCCAGAGCGTCAGCATTTCAAAACGAAGCGGCCGGAAGAAAAGAAACGGCGCGAAAGGCCGTGCAGAGGCTGAAGAAGCCAAGCTCGCCCCACGTGTGAGGCTCGAGCAAAAGTGCCCACCGGAGCCCACCCGGCGGCAGAAGTAGTGAAGATCGCCCCACGAAGGTCTACTGCTAAGCGCTGCTGAGCGCGCTGAAATTTGAGCCCGGGTGAGGTCCGACGTCGGAAAACCTCACCCCAGTTGCGTGAGCTTTGGCACCTCACCCCCGATGCGTGAGACTTGGCAAGTCACCGCCGAGGACCATGCAAAGTAAGGCGGGAGCCCACCCCAACCTCACCTGATTGTAGCAGTGACCAGAGGGAGCCAAATCTGGAATATGCTGACCCTGGAAGCAACTGCCGGTGAGTCCCGTGTGAAGAATCAGGTTGAATGAAGAGAGAGAAAGTAGTGCCTGCAGATAACCACGGCGGCCATCTTTGAGTCAGGCAACTCTTGGGACACCATCCCTGTGTGAACTGTAGGCGGCCATTTTGAAGTCAGGCAAGAGAAGATAAACAAGCATTGGCGAATGGAGATAAACAAGCACTGGCAAGAACAAATAAACAAACATTGACGAGAGCAAAGAAACAAGCATTGGCGGAGACCAAACAGACATTAGCAAAAGCAAACAAGCATTGGTGAGTGCAAATAAACAAACATTGGTACATGCAAATAAAACAAGCATTGGCGAAGACCAAACAAACATTGGCAAAGACAAGCGAGCCAGCATTGATACATGCAAATAAACATACATGCAAATAAACAAGCATTGGTACATGCAAAGAAACAAACATCGGTATATTCAAATGAAACAAGCATTGGCGAAGACCAAACAAATATCGGCAAAGACAAGCAAGCAAGCATTGATACATGCAAATAAACAAGCATTGGTGCATGCAAATAAACAAACATTGGTACCTGCACGCCGGCAAGCCTTGGTATGTACAGATAAACAAGCACTGGTAAATGCCAAGAAACCGGTATTGGTAAGGCAAATGAATAAGCGTGGATAACGGCGCGTGAACAACGATGAACAAGTCTTGGCAACCAAAACAGAATAAGCACGAGAAACCACAAAAGAGTACAAACAAGCATAAGCATATACGAACAAAGAAACATACCGTCAGCGGGTGAGTGACGACCAAGCTGATCTCAAGAAACCAAGCCCGTCAAACTGAAGCTTGCGCATTCCACCATCATGCCAATGAGGAAAGACACGCATAGACCCAACCCCTGCATCGGAATACCTCCTCCAGTGGCACAGACCAGCAACCACTGTTTAGGTCCCGAGTGGTCAAGGTGGCTGGAGTCGTTGGACGAATTCCTCGCAACGACTGGCGAGCGAAGGGATAGCAAACGTCGACTACTATTGCTTCAGCTGGTGGGTCACGAAGGCCGACGCCTAATCAAAACATTTTCAGCAAAAGACACAGAGACATATAGGGAACTCAGAGAGACACTGCTCGCTTATTTCTACACAAAGGAAGACGTGGATCATGAACGCATTGCTTTCAACGCAGCACGGCAGGAACCATTAGAATCCTTACCAAGCTTCATTACCCGGCTGCAACGTCTAGTGAAATGTTGCCACTTCGACACTTTCACAAACGAAGATGCAATCCGACTGCGGGTGATTGAAGGCTGTTCAAAACCCGACACTAAGCGCAAGATCATCCAAGGGCGGTTCTCACTAAAAGAGATCATCAGGAGAGCCGACGTTGGAGAGCGGGTCACAGCGAGGAAAGCATCCAAAGAATTTCACCAGGACGCAGGAAACAAAAAGAGAAGAAAGGAGACATCCTCCACGTCCGCGAGGCAAGCCCAGGAGACAAACAAAACCCGAGAGAGGGAGTGTGAAGGCGGACTAGAAGCAAGATATCAGGAGAGACGAAGTGACAGCGGACCAGAGACAAGGCATGAGATACAAAGTGACAGGGAACTCCCTGAGTCAACGATACAAAGGGCAAAGGAAAGGAAAAAGATATCCCCCATGTCCGTGATGAAAGCCCAGGAGACAATCAAAACACAAGAGAGGGAGAGAGAAGGCGGACTAGAGAAAGGACAACGTGAGAGACAAAGTGACAGGGAACCCCCTAAGTCACCAACACAAAGGACAATGGATAAGGGTGTACGAAAGACTGGGACAACCAGGAATTGTGGCAGCCTGATTGACATTACGTCGAGAAGTCACCCAACACACTATTCTGGAGAAATATCAAGCAGTGACACAGACCACACAGAGGAGGCCGAAGACAGTCTACTCAACGGTTATGACGAAAACACCAAACACCGGCGAGGGGACAAGTCACGTTACCTCCGAAAACTAACATACTATTCTGGAGAAACATCAAGCAGAGACACAGACCACACAGAGGAGACCGACGACAGTCGACTCAATGGTTATGAGGAAAGGACCAAACACAAGCGAGGGAACAAGCCACGCAATCTCCAGAAACCGATATACACACACACTCGAACAACTCAAGACGCATACGCTCAAGCCATCCGTGATCAGGAGAAGACAGAGAAGAGTCGAATATTATCCCAAGACCAAATCAAGGAAGTAAATACGGGGCTAGCAAACAAACCCGCCACAGCAATAACACAAAAGACACTTCAAAAGATGCCCCCAGAGGAGTGTCTCCTCGATAGCATCGACTCCAAGAGTGTGTCATCGCTTCAAGAGATGCACCCAGAGGAGTATTTCCTCGACAGCGTCGACTCTAGGAGTGCGTCACCGACCGTTTCAGAAAGCATGTCCGGACAATCACTCAAATCAACAGAATCCTGGTGTCTCCTCGACAGCATCGACTCTAGGAGTGCATCATCGACCGACTCAGAAAGCATGTCCGGACAATCACTCAAATCAACAGAATCCTGGTACCGACAACGGTCACGGTGTCCACCACTTGAAAACACAGAGGAAGCAAAGACCGTCGTCCCTGTACGAAACAACACACCTCAGGCCAACAACCTGCAATGCCTGAACTCTCCACAAGACAACATGCCATGCCAGCCCCAGGAACATCATGACGTGAAGAATAGACCGTCACCGCTGAAGGGGTCAGCAAGGCTTACACAAAAGGGACACAAAAGAAGCACAGATGCCGGTGACTGTACCCACTGGGTGGGAAGGGACCATCCAATCACCCTACCCAGAGGAGTCAACCCGTTGGGAAAGAGAGGTCACTATCATCAGTCAGAAGGGAAACGTGCACCTGGGTTATCTGGTACGCCTGTCCACGGACAGGAGGACAGGGAGGCCCCTGACCGAATAAGACAACGAGGAATAGAAGTGCCTGCAGGCGCTCGGAAGAAAACTAAAACAACGGACACACATGTAAGAGATCAACTGCCACTCAAACAAGAACTACAAAAGAAAATGGACAGCCGACATCTAGCGGAGCCATCAACAGCCACATCACAAGAAGCGACACTCCTGTCAAGACAGCCGGAAAGACACAATGAAGTATCCCCAACAGACTGCACCCTGCTGACACCTGAGAAACAGACCGAGTTTGAGTTTGTAATGGAGATGGTCATGACTCAAACAGGCGGGCCGCAGCCCTGTGCAGCTGATAAAGGAACTATAGACGCCTTGAGAATCAACTTTATTTGTTAAAAAGGGGGGAGATGTCGTGTTGTGATGCAGTCTAGTGGTTGGGGGGCGGAGCTGAAAAAGCAGGAACAGGAACAGGAGGGGCAAGGACCGAGAAGTCAGTGATGAGTAGGACACAGGAGAATAAAGGTGTGTCGAATACTGCTCCTGGCTCCTGTCATATTTGGGGGGGCATGACAGCCCACATGAAACCTGACACAGGTTTCATGTGGTGCAGGGCTTTACAACGTGACGCATCTCCCTAGATGCGTCATGTTGTAAATACCCCGCATAATGGCTCTGGCTTTGCGCCGTCACTGTGTCACAAAAGAGATGCAACGGCGGCGCAAAAGTGGTATACACGGCTTGTAAATCTGCCCCTCTGTTTTTTAGGCCCCCAGGGTAATCAGAGTTCTACGTGGAGACCTTTTTGGTTTTGCTTGTCCACGTTTGATAGCAACTGAGAAAGACGTGATAAACAGACCTCTGCTCAACTTTTTGTGTTCTATTGTGCATTCTTACTTATATATCCCATCTCCTGAACCACCTTTCATGCACCAAAAGCGCCTGGTTGGTGCCTCATGCTACCCACCTATTTTACCAAAAAGTCCTTGACAAGCAAGCTTTTGGTGTTGCTATTTATAAATAAATAGTCCATGCACTCAACTTATGATTTCTTCTTTATTTCATATACAGAACCTATCCTATTTATACACAACTTGAATGTTACGCAACTACATTTGAATCAAAGTGTGCAGCCAGACCTGCCACAAGGAGCTGGCTGAAGGGGGACAGGCCAGGCATTATTCCCCTGGCTTGCAATTTGTCAGGGCCCACTAAAGTGCTGCAACATTTATTTATTTGTTTGTTTATTTATTTAATTAATAATTTATTTATTCATTCATTGATCTACATGTCCTGACAGTGACTAGCTTTTGGGGGCTAGTCGCTGTAAGGACATGTTGACTTAAAATTTCTATATGTCCTACTTTAAAATACTATACACCATGCCTCGTGGCCTACAAGGCCTACATAAGGGTGACATAACATATTTACAAAGGAAAATTTCTCCTGTGAAAAAGGTTTTAGCTTGACAGGTCGGATTGCAGAATTCATGTTTATCTTGTCAAACTACTGGGCAGCACAGTAGTGGTGTAGACCATAGGTGATATTCAAATATCCATGTTGTGGGTGTACTCAGGCACCATATGCTAATAAGTATAATACTTGGATTTATATAGTTAGGCTGATCACCCTTTGAGGGTCTCTTGGCCCTTTGCATAGGCACGGGGAGCTCAAGTGATTTACCCAGATTCACAGAATATTGAGCCAACGCCGAGACTCGAACCTGGATCCCCAGCTCTGAAGTCAGCGGGTGTGGCTTATATGCCACACATGTAGACTTATAGGAAAGTTAATTATGCCAATTAAGAGGTAGTCACATTGAACATATTTTAGGGGTCAGAGTGCATGCACTAAGGCTTGGTTAGCAGTGTCGGAGTGCACAGAGACAAAAAAAATAACACAGCATTAGTCCATAAACATTTTGGGTGACCAAGCAAAAAGAGGCACTTTCTCACACGTACCATCAACTACCTTTCCTGATATTATGAATGAATGAATGAATGAAGCAGGATTTTTGAAATGCAGGCATACTCCAAGGAATGTCCCGGCACTTGAGCAAGTACTCTGCAACACAAGAGACTGGACAGAATTACCTCATTTGCAGAAATAGACAGCTTTTTATTTTCTTCCTGACAATTGAGAGGACCAGGGTAGCCCGAAGTGCCTGCGGAAGTTGATTCCAGGCTTTAGCACAAGATAAGAAAATGCACTAGGTGATTAGATGACCAAAAGTTGATTGTAGTGTCCTGTGAGGGGCATAAGTGGAAAGCCTCCTCCTAAGGTATACTGCCCCCTTTCTATGCAATGCTTTATGCGCCAGTACAAGTGTTTTAAATTGAATCCTCTTTTTCATGGAAAGCCAGTGAGGTGCATAAAGATGTGGGGTTCTAGGGGCAAGATTGAGAACCAGTCTGGTTGCCGCATTTTGAACAATTTGTAACCGGTTCAAAAGATATTCAGGCAGACCTAGATACAGGAAATGTCCATAATCGAGTCTGGATGTGATCAAGGCCTGGACCACTGTAACCCTAGCATCAACTGAGAGGAGGGGTAGGAATTTTATCAGCGTGTGTAGTAACCCAAAACAGGTGCTCACCAGAGCTTGAATTTGGGGTTGCAGGGTTAGCACACTGTCAATTTTAATCCCCCAATTTTTTACCGAGCTCTGCAGAGTGGCAGGGGGAAGTACCTCCTGGGGCCACCACGATCTCCATACTTCTGTAGGGGTTGTGCCAAAGAAAACGATCTCCGATTTGTCTGGGTTAGATTTAAGTTGGTTGATTGCTAGCCACTTAATCACTTTAAATAGATAATTTTGTATAACAATTTCCTACAAAAAGTGTTGAGGCAATAGACTGCGCATTTACCAACAAAACGTAGGCCAAGTGTGGGAGCTCGGTATGGTGCACAGAATCAGAAGTTCAACCCTTCTCAATTTCTAATGGAAGAAACTTCCAAATAACAACTTAATTCTTAAAGGTTCAGGACTCCATCAGTACCAAAGAATATAACACGATTTACATGAGAGTTTAGCTCAGTTATCAAATTGTTCCACACTCACAATACTTATACTTAATAATACATAATGCACAATATGCTTTCGATGTGTGTAGAGGAAAGTTCTTTATTCATGTTCTTCTTTTGACAAACTCCTGACAACAGTAGCCAACATGTATTATCCTACATGGACTTCTTCAGGGATCTACATTTTCACTAAATCTTGCTAGTCCTTATATGAAGTCATGTCATCAGGACGGTTCAATTTGCATCCCAATGTCTGGTATAAAATGATCTTGAGGGACTACGAATAATGTCGGTGGGAAGAATTTTATGAAAAGCTCGAGACATAATTTTAGTTTCTGCAGGGAACCACTATTTTTGGTAAGTATAGCCCAGTAAAAACTCACTAGGTAATGTCTGACCAAGTTATTGGTAGCGGGCCATCTGCTTTAAGCGTTATATTACAGAAAATTTGTTCCAGGGTGTGGCCTGCCCTATGAGTAGATTTTGATCAATATGGGACCAAGCCGAGGGCAGACAGGGTGTCCATGAGAGATGCCAGGTCCTACTCCAATGGCTTGTCCATATGAAGGTTAAGGTCACCAAGGATAGAGAAATGCGCACATTTGAGGGACCAAGGTGCCCTAATATTGTTTAGTGATCTCAGGAAGGGACCGGCCAAGTATGTATATCAGGTCTCCAGCGGCTGACTGTTGCGGTGACAAAGAGCAACAGAACCCCAAACATTCTGCTCCATCTAGATCCCCAGGAGTAATTGGGACACAATCAAATTTATTTTTGTAGACAATGGCCACCCCATCTCTTCTGCAAAATGGGCGGTCCTTCCTGAGGATTTTATAACCCTGCGGGATGGCTGTTGCTGGGGTGGGGTTCGAAGACTCAGTGAGCCAGGTCTCCAATAAAAATAACAGGTCTGGTTAACATCCTTGAGTAGTGCAAAGACCTGCATATCATTCTGCAAGGACTGGACATTCAACAAAACCACAGAGAACTCCCCAGTGTTGAGTAGTTTTATGATACATGGTTTAAATGGCACTCTCACCAGAGGCCATAGGAGGTCACTGACATTGTGGGCAGCGAAAATCCGCATTCCACACACTGGGTAGAGGGTGGAGTGGTCAGTTGGCTTCTGAAGAAAAACTGCGTAAAGTGGCTCTGTCATATGTTAGTCTAGTCTTGCCATCTGGAGTGAAAGTGGCAGAGTGGCTAGTGCTGGCTGCTTCCAGGACACTGACGAGCACAGATGGGCTTGCCTTTGGTGCGTCCGCACAGCACCTCTCTTTATAAGCATATGGCCAGGGACTAGAGTGCGCCCTGCTTTTGAAAGGCACCTCCAAATGTCCCAGAGAAGGAAAAATTGCAGTATTATAGGTTGAAGAAATCAGCCAAACTTGATGAGGGTTCATTATAATAAAAGTGAGAAGCTTCCGGGGCCAACACCCAGTCCTTCCAAGAAATCCAATCCTACTACCACACTTCCAAAACCCAGTGCCATAAATGTCTGCAAATCACAGGCATGCTCTGATAGTGTTCACAACTCTACTTGTAGACTACCAGAGTACAAACCATACTACTGATGGGTAAGCTGGAGAGAGATGGCATATGCTGCATCTTCTGCTCACTCCTCACCAACACCTATGAAGCCTTCATCCACCTGAAGCAGAAATGGGAGCTCTGGAAAGGGCCTGTTGACGCCCTAGACTAGTGACTCGCCCACCTAGCTCCCTGAGAAATCACTTTAGCTTCCTGCATCAAACTGATCCAACTGAACTATGTCCATTGCACCTTTCTCACACCCCAGAGACTCTGACAAGAGGGTAATCTCCCCCATCCCTCTTGCTTTCGCTGTCCAAGCACAAGCCAGATTTATTTCATATGACTTGGAAGTGCCCCCCGATTGTGGCATACCTGTGCCAGATAGCAAACTCCCATACCCAAATTTTAGGATACACAGTCAAACTTTTGTCTAAACAGGGCCTCATGACGAATTAGGCGAAACTAGGGAAGATTGATACCTGATAGGTATGGCTATGATGATCTGCAAAAGGGACATAGCCTGGAGATGGGTGACAGCCAACCGCCCCCTCACGCTTACCGAATGACATGCAGGAATGGACTTGTCCGCAAAGGTGGAATAATCTATTTATGCTGCCAGGATCTGGGGCAAATTGATGGAACATTTTGGACTTGGATAGCAATGATTGTTGCCTACCCCAGAGGAACCATTCAGGGCTATAGGATGGTATATCACTGTAATTTGTTGATTTATGTTACTTGTATTAATAGAAAAAAACAATAAAATTGCTTTTAAAAAAAAGTGAGATGCTTCCACTCTGAGTTCTCATTCGGCAAACAGAGGAAGAGGTCCGCTGTTGCATGGTGCAGCCTATGATATGATTAAACATAGAAGTAGATGCTGGGTCTTCAGGGAAAGGAAATTGGGGGAGGAAAAGCTGTTGGTCAGGGCTGGTCAAGTGGATAAGGGGATATGTTTGAACAGAAGGGAATGACCTCACAAACCCAGAAGAGTATCATGTTTCATCATTGGGCTGCTCGTTGTTGGACTGGTGCTGCAATGCCCAACGGGTCCCTCAAGGGGGCTCTTTGTCAGAGGTCTTCTGATTTGATTGCCATAAGGATGAGCAAAAGTGAGGATATTGTGGATGTAGGCTGGTGCAGTGAGTGGTTAAAAATGCCTAAGGGGTACCAAAAACGGTTTAATATGGTGGTCCTCTTGACAAGGAAAAACAAATAAACGCTGTCCTAGGGACTAATGATCCTTGACACCTCAAAATATGTGAAGTAGAGTCAAATGAAGGTGTGTATTGAATAAATGTGCCCAATCAATATCTTTGTTAACTATACCTGCTAAGCTGCAGGACATCTGAAAAACGATATGTAAGAGAACAGGAAAGCTGATCAAGGGTGTCACCACTGGGAGGATGAGTTGACACTTCCTTTCTTCAACCTGAGTGAAAAACAATGCGGAGGGTGCATTGTTGCCCCGCATTGAAGTGTGCCCAAATAAAACAAACAGGCAAGTGACCACATGTGGAAACGCAACATAACACCAAATCCACGAAGAGGGTGTGGTATATCACAGGGCTGCATTCCTAAATTCAGGCAATAGGGCTCCTACCTTATTAGAGCAGTGTTTGTGCCCCTTAGGAGTGGGCAGAGGACCGTGCTGAGCTGTGGGATCAAACTGGTGCACATAGATGTACCAATGAGGTGGTATCTTTTAGTAATACGTACAGAAAGAATAACATACACTGCAGGTTATGTCAGTACTCGTGGTCCCACGCAGTAATTAACCTATATCCTACCCCCCTGTGTCGGCCTGGAGGTAATGAGGCTGCTGGGGAGAGGGTTTAGGAAGCATACCGGGATTAATCTCAGCTGTGTCGCATGCCGAGGGAGGCTGGCGATAACTAAACCGGTTCCCGGGGACTCGAGGAGCTCTGGAGATGCAGCCGGAATGTTGGTTTGGGTGGGGACCAAATAGTCAGACGGCAATATAATGCTTCGATTGCAGTGTCAGGAATGCCAAAATCAATGGGCCTGTAAGCGCTAGCTCATTGTAATTAAAGGGCTCCCATAACCTTGCCCCAGAGAGGTCCCACAGCTATCTACCAAGGACAGATCTGGCTAATTGGGTGTTTCCGGAGACAGCTTGAGAAAGCAGGTATCATATTGGAACACCTAATGTTGCCTGAAAATGGGGGAAAAGAAGATAAAAACAATGCATATAAAAAAGCTCACTATTATGACAAATGTGTCATACAGGTGAAATGGCATCACACCATGGAGATCACAAACTTTATATATATGCTCACAGTACGTGAAGTATGTCGTGTTATACCGTCAACATTTCATTTCTCCGACTAGCAGCACACCACAGTAACAAAATGCATAACGACATGCACTCAAGGGTACAAACATAGGGCCTCATTTATGAGGCTGTGCATCACTTTTACGCCGCCGGGGCGTCACTTTTTGTGACGCACCAGTGGGGTAAAAAAAGCACCTTGTTGAGCCATATTTACAAAGTGATGCATCTAGGTAGATGCGTCACATTATACCTGTGCCAGGTATAATATATGCAAGGGGGCGTTTTGACACAAGAAAGGGTCATGGAAGTGACGCAGTGAAATCTATAAGATTTTACTGCGCCATTTCTTGGGCGCTAAGGCGTCAAAATCTTACGCCTGCTCCATGTCAGGCGTAAGACTGACGAAGGCACTAACAACATGGGACTTGCCCATGTGAAAGTACACATTGCTGGAGCTGCGTCACTTTTGTGACACACTCCAGCAATGCGTCACTTTTGCGCCTACAGATACGTCAGAAATACTGACGTATCTGTAACTCCTTGCGACACGATGCGTCATATTATAAATATGACGCATCAATCATGACGCAAGGAGTGCACACTGAGAAGTGACGCATCGCTGCTTTCAAGCAGCGATGCATCATTTCTCATAAATGAGGCCCATTGTATCTATATATGTACACAGTGCATGTACTAGGTCATGTATTGTTATTGCAGTGTTGTTTTAACCAACGGCAGCATACCATGATGCCTATAAGGAATACGAACAACATGTATCTATATATAGCCAGTAGTGGTGGGCACACTGAAAATATTGTTAATGGGAGAGTAAATGTACCAGATTGAAAGTGCATACTGCACAAGTGCCAGAAGCAATCTAGATAATTACTCAGGTGTGTGGCATGTAATCCTGTGGGGACTATAACACAAAATGCCTCAAGGGAGACGTACAGTTGCTCTTTATCAACAGTATCAGTCACAAGTGCGGATATGAGAAACCTGCTCTGTCAAGTGTCTATCTCACTCCAGGAGATGTCGTCATTAAGGTCAGTGACATGGGTGGGCAGACAGAAGACCCAGTGCTGGTCCCTTCGGAACAGGGTCTATTTATGTGGGTGATTCCGTGTTTCTAAGAAGGTCCACTGTAGGTCATCAGGGTTATGATTATTGATAAGGAAGTGTGTACTCAACTTGGTAGTACTTTGTTTACACCGTATGTTACTCCGATGCTCAGTGATCCTGGTCTTTGATGGTTTTGTCGTCATGCCAACATATCTAAGTGTGCAAGGGCACGTAATGAGGTAAATGCAATTCTTGGTGTTGAAGTTGGTATGTCCCCTCTGCATCTACATGCGTGAAGGGTCTTGTCTGATTTTTTTAGTAGTTTTTGCGAGATGGCATACCCCACATGACCCACATGGATAGTGTCCTCTGACTGGAGGAAGGTTCCAAAGGGGGGGGGGTGTTCTAACCTTGAAACTGCCCTGGGTCTCGTGTTTCAGAACGTCTCTTAGAATTTGTGTGTGTTTGAATACAAAACGTCGGACTGTCTGCTACTCTGGAGCCAAAGATGGGCAAAACTGCCCTACGAGATTAAGTAATGCATGTCAAATTTAAGATCAGCAAATCCTCACGTCTTATAAGGTAAATGCATTTTGTTCCAGTCATGGTTGTCTACCAGCCCAGACTAGTTCTATCAGGTGCGTTCTAAGCTGTGCAAGGACAGCTTTTGGTTAGTCCAATGGAAAGGTTTTCAAACAAATAGAGGAATTTTGGCAGCAGTGCCATCTTCAGGAGAGCCACTCTAACTGCATCTGACTTGAAGACCCTAATCCATCTTTCTACCAATTAGGATATTAGTGTTAAACATTTACTGTAGTTTTCTCCTGTAATATTGTCTATAGACATATGGTATTGTATCCACAAATATCTAATTGGTTCAAACTGCCATTTTGATGTAAATTTAAATTACATCATGGCTGTCACATTAGTTGAGGGCATCATTACTGATTTGGACCAATTGATCATTAGTCCTAACCACCTACGGAAAGCCAGGATCTCCTTAATGATGGGATTTGGAATCCATGCTGGACCCTTAACAAGCAGCAATGTATTGTCAGTGTACATTGATAATAGTATTTTGTGGGCCCCAAAGTATGTCACCTGTATAGTGAAATTCTCTAAATATACTGTACTGTGGCTCATTCACTACAGCAAATAATATCTCCCATTGCTGGCACACTTGTTGTGTCCTCTTATATATCACAATGGGTCAAGATAACCGACCATTCACTCTGATTAAGGCTTTTGGAGTGGTATAATTTAATTTTAAGCAAAACATTATTGCCTCTTCTGACCACCAGTCACTTCATCACTGTGAGTAGAAAAGGCCACTTTCTAAGATCATAGGTCTTGAGAGCATCTAAAAAAATGCCAGATGCTGATAATTCTTTGGCATTGTGGTGAATAACTGCAAACAATGTATGTCATATCAGCAGTAAATATACCTGAAATAAATCCATATTGGTCAGGTCTAACCAGGCTTAGCAAAAGGGCAGTACTATTGATCAAGATTTTGGATCTTGTTATCCATATTTATTCGAGATAGGGGCCTGGTTAAGTAAAGTGATCACTATGTCTTCCCTCAGCCAGGGCAGGAGTCCATCACATCATATCCCACTAGTGAGAGCAGGGTAACTTCTTCAGCATATTCTTTCTATAGTTCTATGGGGTTGCTGTCGCCCCCTAGGGCATCCCTGTGGTGCTCCCATTACACATTCTCTCGAACAAATTTATTAATTTTTTAAGTGTAATGGGTTGGTACAGTGGGAGGTGCTTCTCACGTTCTAACCAAGCTAGGATGGGACTGTATAAGAAGTGCTTTATTCCAGGTACTCACACTGCAGACTGATGAATATATACTAGAATGGTAGTTAGTGATCTTTGCCAAAAAATCAAGCAGGTTATTGAGCACCTTGCCTTCATCTGTGTCAATCTATAAAATCTCGGAGGCCACCCACTGTGGTAATTGAAACCAATTTGCGCCTGGAGTGCTCACTCTCCTTGCACAGTCTAGTGGCCGTTTATTTCCCCAGGAATTGAACTTCTCTATTGGCTTCTTCTCTAAATGCCTTCAACTTAGAGTGGACTGGATTTGAGGTACTAGGGTTGCTCAATGTATTTGTTCAATACCACATATTTCTCTTTCTAGTTTAGTCAGTCTTTCACAAATAGATCCCATGTCCTTGGCTAAGCATCCCCCTCTGAATACCCATGAAACACTTCTGAAAGGGCAAAAAAGTGGAAACTGATTCTTGGTTTAATTCAAAGTAGGATGAAATTGCTTCTCAGATTTCCTCCCTAATTACTAAATAAAGTAATAAAGTGGGCTGCACAGGTTCTCTTTATTCCAGCGATTTGAAATAAAGAGGGCTAGTACGACTGGGGAGTGATCCGACCAAGTCCTATGCACATACTGTATCGATGTAGTCCAGTTTACCACATCCCTCTTGCTAATCCAGAAGTTTATTCTAGATAAGGATCTGTGTACTGTGACCTGGAATGTGTATTTCTGGGTGGAGGGGTGGCCAGTGCACCATATGTCCAGCAATTCATACTGTTGCATGATGTTCAGTAACACTTACCTAGTGTTGGAAAGAGGATTATTGGTGGGGGCAAATGTATATCTGCCACGGGCAATAAGCCCACCATCTCAGTATACGGCTCAGAATAGGTCTTAAATATGCTCAGCCCTTGGTAGCTTGGCTTCAAACAGGCAGGCTTAACTTCAAAGACAAAGATGTAAAGCATTTAAAAACACGATTTCAGTAAATAATTAAAACACAATGCACAATACAAATCTAACACCAATTTTTAAAAAATAGGAAATATTTGTATCTGTACAATGACACCAAAATGACAAAAATCCGATGTAGGAAACCCGAGAAATGAAATTTCAAAGATTTAGCATCATCTAGCACATAGAAACCTTTAGCGCCTTATCGGGACATCTGGTCGCGATTGACTGGGTCACAGTGCTGTGGATCCGTTAGTGGTTTCCCGAACATCTCCTCCCAAATCCCAAGTCTGTCAGGTGAGCCTATCACTAACCAGGAAGAGGAGGATCCACGTAGTGCCGCTGGTGTTGCTGTTGCCACCACCGCCGCTGCTGCTCCGCGGTCCGCGGCTTGACTGGCGGGTCATCCAAGCCCTGGAGTAACTGTGAATTGCGAGGCAGCGACAGAGGCGAGAGGAAGTGTCGAGTGGATGAGAGTTGCGCCGAGTTGCGCTTGGAGAGTGGTGCACGGCCGGCGTTCCTCGGCGTTTCTTGGTGTTTTTTGGCACCCAGGTCCCGGCCCCGCCGACACATTCCCAGGCCCCCCCGGTTGAAGTCTACCGGGGTCTGTGTGGGAAGCAGCCGGAGTGAGCGGCCGGGCTCCTCCCCTCTCAAGCAGTTCTCTCCGCAGCCCCGTTCCTGCCCAGTGGTCCGGGGTCCCGGTGGTCTCTGCGGTCCCTGCTGTTCGTCTTGTCCCGTCCCTCCCCTCCCTTCTTGCCTATCTCCTTCCTTACCTGCGGGCGAGCGGACCTTCCCCGGTTCCCACCTGCAGCCATTCGGTCCCTGCCTGGTCTCGCTTCCCTCCCTGCCTTGTCTCCTCCACCTTGCCTGCGGACGGGGGAGTGCATTGTGTACCACCCCCGTCCCGAGAGGCGGAGGAGAGGTGAATCTGGGGGGGGTGGGGACACAAACTACGGATCAGGACAATCCGGACAATCCAGCCAACCTGGGCACGTAAGAGCCCAGAATTGGAGTGATGGCCGAGGCACCAGAAAGGAAAAGTAAGACCCAGCAAGGCTCAGCAAAGCAAACTAGTATCGAGCAAACCGAGGGAGAGGAAAACCTCTGGAAGTCAAACAACTGAAACCACAAAGCCATAAGGCAAAATAACAAACCAATACAACAATTAACCTAACCAAAATAAAAAAATCAGATCCTCTCAGCCGTCCTTACAAGGCACCACAAAAGACCTTTACTCCTCCAAAGGGTAACGATAACATTGATAAAGGCTCCAAAAATGCCAAGGCACCGCAAAAGATCTTTACTCCTCCAAAGGGTAACGATAACGTCGATAAAGTCTCCAAAAACGCCAAAAAACGTTAAAACACCGGGGAAAAAGAAAGTAGTTTATAAAAAATAAAAAAAACAGCTAAGGATTAATCTCGCCGACAATCCGCCGATCATTTTAGCTCATCTCAGCCCAATCCACCGTAGGAGGCATCAAACCGACAATGAGGTCCAGCAAGGAGCGGAGATCCACAACAGTCGCTATCAATACCAGTAAAGAAAAACAAAAACACTTAGGGTCCAAACGTGTCGACCATTAGCAACTCCCAAATATCAACCCTTCCGACTGTAAGGAACAAGGCTGCCTATAAGGACTCCACAATACCAGGAATATGCTAGTAGACCTAGATCTAAATCCAGGAGAAGAAGGAGTAATGAACATCCAGGAGCAACTAGCGTCTCAGGAAAAAAAAAAAAACCTAAAATTGACTCCAAATTCTCCTTTATCAAAGATGCAGGAGCACTACTAAACTTTAACATCAACAACCAGCTGAATCTCCCCTCTCCGTTGCAGCCTCAGCACCCAGAAAACGTACCAGTTCTACGAGCCCCACCAGTTCCTGGTCCCTCTACTCATTCAACAAAATCGGGGGGGAGTGGACCCAGATTGACAAACATGCTGAACATTTTAACTACAGTGGCTCAAAAAGAAGAAACTGGGTCACTGGCAGCCACCATATCACATATAATCCACCCCGGAAAAGCAACTGAGGGCGCATCTGAACAGAGCCCTCCGCACCACGAAACCATGCCTTTCTCAGCCCGACCCTCCAGGAAGAATCAATAGAACCATCAATGGAACCATTAAGGATCCCCCTGAAGCCCGATATCACAGTATTGACTCGCCAGACATCAAGTTTCCCTTCAGTTACACTACCCCCTGCTTTCTCTGCCCCAAAGTCAGAGGTATTTTATTTCACAGGTTTCACGACCACTCCTCTCCAAGATAAAATCGACATAAAATCACCCAGAATGATATCTATTCCACGACAACTGAAATTCAACTTCATCGATTGCTATCACGAGTTCAACAATTAGAAATCCAATCTGGAACGTAAAGACAATAAGAAGGAAACCGCAGCCATTCTGATGATAGCAGACGACACAAACACCTGTAACAGTAAAAACCATAAACCCCTAAAACCAACCTCGGCAGTGCTTCACTCAGAAGAACCCCTATCCAAGCCAATTAACAGAGCGGGAACCGTGGAGGGTGAACCCAATGATATAATCCTAGCAGGTAGCAATATCTCTGTCCTAACAAAGGAAGATTGGGAAAACCTGGTTACCATATATACATCCGAGGACAAAAATGACCGGCCCCCAAGGATCGTGAATCACTCCCAAAAAGGCTGATGCTAGTATCCAGTCAACCGAAACAGGAATTTGGGCCTTCCTTTTAAACACCATGCAACTCTCCAACAAAGCCTTGGAATACCACTCTGACAAAATGGATATCCAGCTCACCCTTCCCAACTGTCTGGTGCTACACATCACCAGTATCGACAGCAAGCTCTCCGATATGAATAACTTCATAGAAAGAGCCCAACGTGAAGCGACCATACTCCCACCAAGTTGTACCTGCCATTTAATAGTGGAAAAAATCGCAACAATACTGACAGTGATGAGTGATCTCCTCATCGACTTGAAAAACATAGGCACAAGCTCCAAAGTAGACGGAGATAACTGAAACTTCAATACTAGAGATCCTACAACTGATTGCCTAATCGCCTCCAACAACAGGGCACATAAGGAGATGCAAGAATCGGCCGCTCAAGAGCCCAATCCAACCACCACTTGCAACTCTTCTGGAAACGGTAAAGGGTCAGCCAAAAGAACAAACCACGAAGTAACTCATCCTACGGCCCTAAACCCTCACGAGGCAGGCTGAGACACGGAAGCTGGACTCAAAGGTCCGCACGGACCACTCAACCAGCCACTCTCCAATTGTTCAGGGTGTGTGGAGATCAAGAACCTCGAACTAAAGGCAGCGATTATCAGTAGCTCAAAAACACAGGAAGAAACTACCAAAGAAGGAAAGGCTGTGCAGAACAATGGGCTAACCTCCAAGCAGCGAAGGAAACAAAGGAGGAAAGGGAGGCACAAGAACTCACACATAAAATAATACTACAAAATCGTACCAAATCTCCAGAACGACTCTCAGCAGGAGCACAAAGGATCCGGCACGTTAAAATCCAACAATTGGACCAGAACCCAACTAATGCTCAGACCCCAATAAGTCCAGCAGGAGTAGTAGAGGACCATCTTAATGATCCCAACCAACACTCAATCAACCATCAAGAAAAAGTGATCTGTAGCCATCAGCCTAACATACATGGAAGCGAGGACCCCACAATGGGCAGACACCCAACAGCACGTGATATCAATAAGCACCAAACCTGGGTTGTCAAATCTAACTTAGAAACAAAAATCAAAACGACCACTCCCCCACATCCCAGTACTGGCGAAAAAATCAACCTTAAAGAGTGAAGCCCCAGCAAGGGCAACGAAGCGGAAAAACCACAAACGAAATTTTCAAGCAAAGAGCGAGGCTGCAAGCGCCTATGCAGTAGAAACTCAGTGAACAACTGTCAATCAACGACTTCAAAAATAATCCTGTTCGTCCCAGAGTACAAGTCAAAAGGACGAAGGGACATCCTAAACCGTGGCAACATTCTTCAAATCCTAAACGCAATCAGCAGTTTGGCCGGGATCAGAACCCAAGATCTGCTATCAGTAGAATTTGAAATTTCAAACACCTTTCAGACCAAGAGAAAACCAGGACAGAATGGGCAACATCAGAACTGGCAGAGAGAATTCTCAGCGAAGAATCCCAATTAGAAGCTTGGGGGATCCGAGTGTATCAACACCGACCAGTTGGTTGTCCAGACCCGCTGCTTCAACATCACTCAGATCCCAACAAGAGGTTACCTAACAGCTCGAGAGGGCGCGGTCAAGTCACCTCAGTCCTCAAGGGAGCCCGCAGTACCTCGGTAGCAGGTCCAGATACACTCGGACCCACAACTGGGGGTCGTCGGAGTCAAGAAGGAAGCAACAGACTGGTCCTGGATATCTAAAACTATAAATCTAAGAACAGAGATCCCATGACCCAACATTGCCCAGGGAAACAACAAAGGGATCTTAAAACTTTGCTCATGGAACATAAATGGTCTCGGGACCAAACTCAGTGACCACTCATTACTGTCATATTTTCAATTTTTTTTCTTATTACTCCTACAGGAAACCTGGTTGGAGGATCCCTCCCATCTTCAAGGTTATACGACCTACCACCTCCCCGCAGTTCGAAATTCAAACTATGGTCACTGTAAAGGAGGACTAACCATCTATGCTTCGATCAAAGTTATATCATCTGGAAAAAAATTAATAAGCAAAAACACTAAATCCCTTGAAATAATGGCAATTCAGCTCGAAATGCAGGGCCAAAGCAATCTACAGCATTTAATTCTGGTAAACATTTATATTCACCCTCAGAGTAAGAGGAACGGCGCAAAGCAGTTAATAGCCGAACTGACAAAGTTAATAACAGAGGAGGAAGATTCGAGTTACATTATAACAGGTGACTTTAACATGTTTCTAGCCTAGGGCACAGACCAAGACAACCCAGAAGACGATAAACACCGAGCATGGGGGATCTTCTCCCAGGATCAATTCAAGTGGGGCAAACCTACCAAGACCTTGAAGGATCTGCTGAGAGAGCTGGAAAGTCTATCGCTGGTAGCGCTAAATGGCCGCACGCCAGGGGACAGACCCCAAGCCCCAACCTTCCATAGTTAACACTGCAATAGACTACACCTTCCTTGCTCTACCACTTTTCGGCTTAACAAAGGACTTTAGGATCGGGGTGTCAGACCACAGCGACCACCAACCGCAAGAGCTCACTCTTGGCATCCTGGGCACTGTCCTAACATATGCAAACTCGGACTCTCATCTGATGACGAGATACCAACATAGAAGAATCAGTAAAGCTATCAGCTGCTGCAAAAACCCTCTGGGAGGAAACAAAACCCTCCCAAGGAAACATCGTTCCCGCCTGGGAAATCTGCACTAAAGCTTTAGGTCAACCTGCCCCTTCAGTAGTCTCACAACAAGCTCAAAGAGAGCACCAGCAAAAACAAAGCGTTAGGGTGGAAAATAGCCTGCGTATCCATCTTTCATCAAGTCTGCACGCCGAATTAAGACAAATAAGGGGAGATATAAATAGAGCGATCCGCACCCTCCGCCAAAACAACTCGATCGAAGCTTCGGACCAGGAAAAACAAAATCATTTGGTGTGCAAAGAAGGACAACGCGGAATGATTATGGGCAAAATTATTGAATGAGCAAAAAATGAACAACAGCGCAAGATTCTGGCAAACGGTTAAGAGGATTGAGAACCCATTGGCACCTGGGATTAACTCACATATAAAGGATGACTGGGCAAAACATTTACCTACTTCAATTTAGTACCACACAATAATTTGCAAAAAATAGCCGAGCATCACGGCGCCCAACCACCCCGTCCCCCCCAAGTGAACGGATTACCACTCAGTTTCTCCCCCAAAATGATTGAGAGTAGAATTAAGCAAAGCCATCAAGAGGGAGCACCAGGGCCCAACGGTTTGCCACCAATACTATATAAACAAGACCCAAAATATTGGTCCAGTGAATTACTACCACTCTTTGATAACATCGCTGACACAAGAACAATCCCAGAATCGTGGAAAGGCTCAATTAATTCCCCTATTTATAAAAAAGGCTGTAAGACCGATCCATCCAAAAAACTATAGGCTTATAGCTCTTATTGACATTGAGGCCAAATACTAGGCCGGCCTTATACTGGCCGAACTACAGGAATGGGCCAGGGAAAAAACATTAATCCCAATCAACCAAACAGGGTTCCAGGAAAACTTGGGAACTACCACAAATATTCTGGCCCTCTCTCTTCTAGCATTATTTGTTTGCTTCATTGACTATAAAGCCGCTTTTGACAGCATTGATGGAGGAAAATTATGGCCAAAGCTAGCTCAATGGGAAATCCTTTCTGCACTCATGAACCAACTCATTCTATTACACACTGAGACTTGGGTTCAAATAAAACTGGGGAGCAGCACTATCGTGTCCAGGCGGATCCCAACGACCAGAGGCTTAAAGCAGGGCTGCGTCCTTGCCCCAACCCTATTTAACCTTTTTGTAGCCGACCTCTCAACTGAACTAGACAACTGTATACATCATGCTCTAAATCTGGATGGCCTCCCCCTTTCAAATTATTGTATGCTGACGACCTGCTGTTAATCAGCCAAAAATCAAGCTGGCTTACAGCACCTACTGAACACTACAAACAACTTTGCCACAAACAAAGGGTTGGAAATAAACTTGATGGTATTAAACCAGCGAAGCACAAAAAAAACGACCGAAATGGCAGTTGGGTGTGAGTGAACTCGAAGTGGTCAAAGAGTGTATATATCTAGAAATATTATTCGACAAAAGGGGGTCGTATGACCAACAAAAAGAGGCAATTCTAAGGCGCGAGACCCTCCTAGCAATCACCTTAAAAAATCTTAAAAATAAAATAACTGGTCCAAACCTGCTCCCGCTGCTCGAAGTACTCCGAGTGAAGCTCTTACCAACGATAACCTACGGGAGCGAGGCCATGCAAGGGAAGGATGAAACAACCCTGGACAAAACGGGATCTAAAGCGCTTAGAATAATATTTAAGCTTCCAAAATACACTTCCCCAGCACAATTAAGACTCGAATTTGAATTATCAAACCACGCAATAAACCGGAAGGGCGCCTACGTTAAAAGCTGGTATGAAATAAAGAGCGCCGCGGCCAGATCATTAAACTAATTTCAATGGAAAGAAATCTCAAGGAAAAACAACTCCCCCGCCGTGGCTTATCTTCAATCAGGGATCAGCGTGCTAGCCCTAGAGAACATCTGGGAATATGGACTTCCTTTTTACAACGTCAAAACCCTGGTTAATAAGTCGATAAAACTCGTCTCCACTGAAAAAGATCAAGCAGACTTAAATAAAAGGGTTCACAGCTGGTTTGTGACTCAAAGTCATTCAAAATGTTCACCACAACTGTACCTAGGCACCAGCTTCTCCAGAATGCTGAAGGGAAGCTTTCTGGCAATGAGGATAGGGATTTTACCTGTTAAAACCCACATGCCCCCCTGGAAACACTAATTTACAACCACCCTCGGCAGATTATGTGGAGAAACCAAAGAAGAGAGGAGAGAGTTGTTAAAGCCACATATAAATGAAATGCACATCCGGTCTTGCAGACAGGCAGTGAAGGCATGCTTTGATGCGGTCAATGTTGGATTGGTTTGCAGTTTTGAAAGTTTTATGAAAGAAGTACAAACAAAACTAGGCGCAATAACCTGAGCACAACCACCCATGTCCATGGCCTCCTGCCAGGTGACTGCATATGACTTCCATGCCGTATAGTCACTAAAACCAGGTGGGCTACGACCCAACAATTAACCATTCAGATTTATGGACACAGGTGACAACGTAAGCCCGGGACTTGCATACAGACCTCGCCTGAAATAAGATGCTCATTGTAATTTTATCAGATGTATTTTTTTAATCAGTTTAAATTCTTCTTTTGGAATACAGTAACCCTGTTTTTAAGGAAATATGGAATTGTGTTATATATGTGTTTTTTATGACTGTACGGACTGCTAAGATTTTAATTAATCAAGCAATAGAGACTGGGTCAGAGTCAAAATTCAGGGCAACCGAGATGGAGCCCTGGGTGGGTACCCCTCACGGTAGGTCTCGTTATAAGTTTTTACCTTCTGACTTAGAAACTTTTCTGGTGCTTTTCTTCCCGGGGTCTCTCGAAGCTTTCAGCCAGTCTGGATTCGGTGAGGGTTCACTGGATTGCCTTGCTCCTGGTCAAACTTATGGAAGTCCAATCTCCATGAGGGATGAACCAAGGATCCAGGCTGCTCATAGTTGAAGGCAGGTGGCTTGGCTTTCGCGGTTGCTCCTGGTCACCTTTTCTTCGTTCAGACGTAGAAACTTTGACCAAACTTTTTATCGCGGGGTCGCTCGATGCTCTTCACCAGGCTGGATTCCGTGAGGGATCGCCGGCTTCCGATTTCGACTACTCCTGGTCAAACTCTGGAAGTAAGACCTACAGAGCTTTTCAGCAGGACAAACCTGGATGGCAGTCCGGCTCGCTGTTGAAGGCAGGCGGCTTGGCTGACCAGGTCGAGTTGGTCTCTTATGGAGTTTTTTTCTAAAGTTGCTCCATAGTTCTCCAAATTTCGGGAACATCTTCCTGAAGTTCCCCAAATGGTCCCAAAGTCTCCCAACATCACCCAAGGGTCTTGAATCTCCAAGATGGTCCTTGAAATTTGAGGACTTCAGTTCCCACAATCCACTTCAGCAAATCCCTTACAAATCCACTGGTAGTTCTCCAATTGAGGATTCTTGGTGATGTTCCATGTGAGCTCTGTTAACCTGTAGCTTGCAGGGAGTTCACTCTTTAGTCCTTTTACAATAAGGTAGTCCACAGGGGGTAGTTCTAGATGCTGCAGAAGGTGCAATCTTCAGAGTGCAGGCCTTAGGAAATGCACATCAAACTTGTTAGCATGACTCGTATTGCTTTCTTAAGTTTAAAGCAGCATATATGAAAGGCTCTGCCCCTCTCAGATACTTATCCCAAGTTCTCTGGGTCAAGCAGGAGGTCACTCCTGTCCAATGGGGTGTAGGGTACCGCCCCAAGGTATGACCACTTCCTGCAGAGTGTGGCACTATTTTGTCCCAGAGTGCACCAATTCCTCAGAATTCATAATGGCCGAATTTCCAGCAGGGAGAGAGGAGCTGGCTAAACACACCCCTAGGATGGCTAATAAATACAAGTATTTGTAAAGCACACAGCTACCTCCGAAGTGGTGTCCTGGCACTGGGGGCCCTCAGGAAGATTAAGCGAGCTATTGCCGAGAGTCACATGGTGCTGGGCAAACCTGCCTCTGGCGCCGGGGATCGAACCATCAACCCCATAGTCCAGAGTCAGGCACCCTGGCCACTGCGCCACACCTCTTCCACTCTTCCTAATCTCCATAATCTCTCCCCTTGTATCTGCCCATTCCTTCCTTAAGCCTAGCATCTGGCTGGCTTAAAAAGAGTGGAGTTGTAAATGGTCAACCCCAGGGGCTCTTTATCACCTCGTCAAAGAAGCCTGGCTAATCCACTTAACTCTGACCAATCATGACAGAACACTAGAAGGCTGAATCTGGGCTTACAAACGAGAAAGTCTTATAACTTCTTGGCTGTACATTTTAGGAGAAATTGAACAACATCATATTTTTGGATTTATTAATACCATTCTGGAAAGTCTTTGAATGGTATTTTTAGCCTTCTCCTATCAAGAGTTAGTAGTTAATAACTTCTTGCCATGTCAACCTATGTGGCATGGGATATGCAATGGGAAAAATGACTTGGGCCATTTTTCCATCACCGGGGCTTATAAAACATATTTTATGAGTATCTGCCTATATCTACAGGACCCCCACCCTTTGAAACACCAAGGGGAGTCTTTAGGGGTTCTGGATATGTACAAATCCTCTCTCCACAGTGCTCCTAGCACCAAGGTCGATTTTGGGCAGTACTTTCTCACAATGTGGGGAGTGAAATGTGCAATTTCACTTAACCTGGGGATATAAAACTCATTTTATAAGGGTCCTCCTTATAAATACCTGACTCCCACCCATAGGACACCTAGAGGAGACCCTGGGGGTACAATGTTTGGGTATGCCCAAACATTGTAGGTTATCAATGTTTAGGTGCCCCAAAAACTAAAGTCGAATTTGGGCACAATTTACTTTTTAAAAGCAGTCCTGCAACACAGCGCTACTTTTAAACTGACCTCAGGCTCAGCAGTGCACACATGCAAGTGCATATAGGGCTGCTGGCCTCTAAACTGCCATGTCCTATTATATACTAGGGACTAAGTGGTAGATTCAATCCCCCTGCCCTATTATGTACTAGGGCCTTAGAGGGTAGGTCATGCCAATCACAGGGGTTCCCCAACCCATAGTGAACCCTAGTGTATGTAAGTGTTTTCACTGTATTCTAAATGTGTCTCTTTCAGCATAGCACTGGCCCTGGGCCTGGTTAGGCAGACCCCTGGGTCAGTCAGAGTCAGTTACCACCAGTGCCAGTCAGCAAAACTTTGGGGGGGTGCCCAGGGCACAGGATGACTTTCCAACACCTAGCCTTAACCCATTGACTGCACCCTACCCCAGTGCTGTCATGCTGTGCAAGGAGCATACGGTTTAGGCCCTCACTCCATATGATCATTTTGGAACTAAGAGCAGTTTCATAACTTAAGCAAAGAATTCTGGATTCTTGTAATTAGGCCCATATGAGATAACTAAAGTGACAAGTGTTGCCCCATGTAGGCCCTGGACAATATTATAGCAGCCCTTATTGTGTACAACAGTGTGGAGGTGTTTAACGTTGGTAGCTGACTTAATCAGGAAGGTCACTCCTCTTGAATATGAGGAGCCCTATGCAAAGAGCCGGTATATGCCCCAGTTTTGTGCTACAGTATATGAGTGGACTTTAGCATAGTGGATTTCTTATAAAAATATTACTTCCATATTGTATCTTGATATATGCCATGATCTTATGAGATATGTGTCAGTTATGTCAGCTAATTAGCCCTCTGACATACCATTCCATAAACTTTAGGCTTGTGTTTCCGCTGTTCCCCCATCCAATTAGTTGCCGCAGTGTTCTAGGGGCCTTATTTATGAAGGACTTGCGCCGCCGGTGCGTCACTTTTAACATGGGAAAAAGTGACGCATCGGTGGCGCAAGACCTTCATAAATAGGGCCCTAGGGGTTTACTCAGTGTGCCTGATATATCAACATAACATAACATAACAATTGGACCTGTTAGGCTCACAACTTTTAACTCCCAGCACCCCAAAACTATATTCCTACCAGACCCAAACTTCCCAGTGGTATTCCCATGAGCTACCTCATTATAAAGGATTATACCACATAGTTTAACGCTGAGTTTTGCCAGAGAAGCTTGTTTACAGTGAGATCTGCCCCATAATATCTAATCTGATATGTTCATACGTGGCAGCAACAGTATGTCGGAAAAGAATTACCTATAGCTAATGCTGATGGCTAAGCTCAATAATGCAATGAGGAAATGGTGTGTTATGCATATAGCCACGTGCAGTTGTAACTGTTTCTTGTGAACAACCAGGCGTATTGTAAATGTGTGAGTCAGATAAATGTACTGACTGCAGATCAAGTGTGGAATCTATCAGATATTTGAAGTTTTAATAAGGTCACCATGTGGAGAATATTGATTCTGTCAGGTACAGAAATGATTCTTGGTTTACTGAAGAATAACGAAAAAGTAAACAACAGTACTCAAGCCTTTCAGTAATAATCAATGAAAAGGAAAAAGAAGGACAAAAACCATGAATCAAAAAACACAAAACAAAAAACACATCAAAATTGGATCAATCAAAGTCTGTATTTAAGGATAAATCCATATATTCTTTTACATTCTATGGTGTCTAAATGAAATTAGAATGCTGTCAGAGTGCATGAACATACAATTTGCACATATCAGTCAATCACACATTTCTTTGGGTCTCTCGGCCCCACATGAAATGAAAATGTAAAATCCCAAGCGGCGTGGAGCTTTATGTAGCAAGGGATGGATGTCCTTTGAAAGACCACTTTCAACAATTCGTACAGCACTGTATATATCATGTTTACATTTAGCACTTGTTTTGCACCTTTTTTCACCACATCACTTGTGCCGTTCGAGCAAATTGTATGTTCATGCACTCTGACAGCCTTCTAATGTCATTTCGACACCATGAAATGTAAAAGGATATATGATTCAATTTTGGTGTGTTTTTTGTTTTGTGTTTTTTGATTCATGGTTTTTGTCCTTTGTCCTTTTTTTCTTTTCATCTATTATTACTAAAAGGCTTGAGTACTGTTACTTTTTTGTTATTATTCAATAAACCAAGAATCATTCCTGTACCCAACAGAACCAATGTTCTCCACATTCTCGCACACTCAGGTTCTGAGGAGCACTGGGTTACCCCATTATACTAGAAGGTCACCATGTAGTCAGCTATGTCCATCTCAATGCTTCACTCAACATCATTAAGTTGGTGTTCTGTCGCAGAGCCTCTGAGTGGATCTTCTTTAAGCTTGGGCGAAGTTCACTGAGTTTTGCTACGCGGAACTCTGTGAAGTTCCCAAAAAACTCTGCGACGTTCCCCAAGTAGTGTAAACAGGTGTTCCCGCGGGTCTTACTGCCGCTCGGGTAAAAATTCAATCCGAGCGGCAGCTCAAGCTCGCGAACTTACTGTTTGCGCGCGCGGGTGGGGAAAAACCCTGCTGCACTACGCGAAGCGGAGTTTCTGCACTCCGCCAGCTTTGCAGAGCACGGAGTGCAGAAAACTCTGGAAACTCTGCAAACGGAGCGGAGTTCACCGCCCAGGCCTAATCTTCTTTCAGTCGTGAAGACATTATTTCATTCAGAAATGCAGAGGCCTTGTTTGGGTTAGGGAAGATATGCATTTTTCCTTCCGCGTAAATTTGAGTGTGGCAGGATACGGCAAGGCATAATGAATGTCACATTCTTGTAATTATTTTTGGTATGACTTTCCTCCTGGCATCTTACTCAATCTGAGTAAATCTGGAGTACAAGTAGAGAAGCATTTCTGCATTGCTGGGTGTCTCTCTGTTCTCTGACCATGCTTATTATCTTGTCCTAGTCTTTGTAGCTAAGTAACTCAGTGATAATGGGTTGTGATGTGGCATTTGGAACCGGCCTGGACACCAGTGTGTGGCTTACCCTCTCTAAAACAAATTTCTGGGACAGGTTTTCTTTGCCAGATATTGTGGTCAGCATTTGCTCTATGTAGTCTCCCTTGCATCTCATTACTGTGGATTGCAAGATCCCAGTTATACGAAAATTGCTTCTAAGGGATCTTGCCTCCAAGTCTTCCTTTTTTAGCTTGACTTTCTCCATTTCACTATTGACTTCTTATACTGCCTTTGCAGTAACGGTTGTGTTATCTTTAATATCAGATATTCTTCAATCTGCCATGTGAATACAAGTGTGCGGCTTGTCTTTTATGACCTACGCGTCAGGGAATCTATTGTAGAGTTATTTGAGTGCTGCTTTTCATTTCTATTAGTAAGCCCTTTACCTCTCTAACTGACGAAGTGCTGTCATCAACTGCGTTGCATGTCTCAGGCAGCCTGGCAAACCAGACAGCATTTTTTTTAACGTCCAAACACAAACCACAAATGGAGGCCTTTAGTGTGAAAATTAAACTAATGTCTCTGGTGTGCGGGTATAGCAATGCTCTTTGAATTCCAGGGTATTCATCACTAACATTATTTTAAATGTGGAAAGTTTGCAAGGGTTTTTGTCCTATTTGAAACTTAAAATATATTAAAGTCATTGCAACATAAATGTGGTATTCAGTTCTGGATATTTTCTCTGATTACTCTTCCCAAGTACTGCTCTATGTGGACATAAGCTTCTATGATTAAACACTTCCTGGTCAAGGAAGACACTGACATTTGATTGTAGTGATGGTTTTTGGGATATTTTATTGTCTAATGAACCTTTTCATCAATTTCTGTGTGAATCCTCTATTGGAGTTGTTCCCATAAGGCCAATTGTTCATTTGCTCCAGTTGTGCACTGACATACATTGTTCCTCTTGAAGCTTCTATGAGCATATGTACTGCAGCCATGCCTTAACTATTCCCTCAACTTGATTATTACAGTGAGAGTTCACTCCTTGTTAGTACATGCGGGTTTCTGCCATTGATGTCAGTGAGTTTGATGCATTTTAGGTGGTGGCAATATTTTACCTGCTAGGCGCTCTGGGTCTGGCTTGTCTGGTTAACTTTGTATGGTAAATGTGTTATTATAGTTATTATTGCTTGGTATCAGCTACCTGTCCTGACTTTCCGACTTCGAAAGAAGGCACTGACACAGTGGGGTGGAAATCAAATTCCTTTTTATTTACTGGAGAAACAACAATACGGTTCGGTGGAAGCCTCCACTTTGCTCACATAGTGCGACCGCCAATTTCTTAGAACTTAAATACTTCAGTGCTCGCTCCTTCTCCTTCCTCGCTGCCAAAGCATGGAACGCCCTTCCGCTCCACCTCAGACAGACAACATTGCTCCCCATCTTCGCAAGAAACCTCAAAACCTGGCTCTTTGACAGACCCCCTCCTTGATGGAATGGAACCTGCACCCCCCCACCCCTAGCGCCTTGAGACCCTTACGGGTGAGTAGTCGCGCTCTAACAAATCCCTGATTGATTGATTGAGTGCTCACCTGGGTTACCTGTGAACACTGAAGAAATACTCCAGGTAAAGTGCGTTACTGAAATACAGTGCTTTGTTTAAAATAAACACTCACAATTTCATTGGAATAGAATAAAATAAATAATAAACTCTGCAAATGTAACATGGATAATGGTGAATTTTGCAAATTCAAATTGATTAAACAGTTTGTCACCCATACTCATAGTACCCCCTGTTAGAAGTCTAGGCTTTATTAATCAATCGATTGATTCATTGTCATTTTGACAATATATACAAATTATACAGAAAAATTATTGAAAGCATGATTATTACAGCTCCACATTATTCTCCACAAATTAATATTGAGGAACATCTGTGCCCAGCTTGGTTGGGCCAAGTGCAGCTAATTATGTGTCATGTATCTATATTTACCATTGTGAACTTGTTGGATAAATTGTACCCCATTGGATGTTCGTTGCTGATGTATCTACCCTGTACCTCTATTTCTCCAGCACCTGCTTGGCCCATATTTTCGACCAGTGTCTAACTCAATTAAATCCTTCACATATTGGACTTATCAAATTCTCCAACTCATAACTAGAAACCCATTACTGCCTTGCCTGAGGGTTATATTTTTGGGTGGTAAAACGAAAAGAAGAAAAAAGAAGAGAAAAAAAAGAAAATGCACACTGTGCTCACTAAACCCAAAATAAATATGTGGAACTCTGTTCTGTGGCCTATCTTATTCTCTAGGGCTGAGAAAGACTGGGATTGAACAAACAATATCCCCCACATGCATCAACCTATTTAGGAAGTGCAAACGGTGCGAATCGGTAAATTCGGCCGTTTGCACTTCCTAAATACGTTTTTGGGATGCATCAAACAGAGTGCCATATTTCGCTATTTTTTGCATTTCTTAAAAATGCAAATGCAATTAAGGAATCGCATTTGTGCGATTCCTTAATTGCAATGCATCATTTTTTAAAAAATTGCGATTTTTGAAATTGGAAGTGCAAATTAACACGAGGCTGACCCTCGTGTTAATTTGCGAAAATTTATAAAAAAGCAAAAAAATGCATTTTTTAAACTTGCATGTTACAGACACACATGTCCTTAGGACATGTGTGTGTGAAACATGCACTTGAAAATACATTTCAGGGGTGCAGGGGGGGGTCCTTTGGACGCCCCTCTGCACCCTTGCAATGCATCAACAAATTGCGAGTGCAAAAAAAAAATGCAAAACGGCATTGATTCCTATGGGCCACTAGGCCCATAGGAATCAATGTAATGCCATTGCTTAATTGCGATTCGCAATTAAGGAATCGCAATTTCCGAAAATTAAGAAATCCTAAAAACTTTTAGGATTTCTTGATGCATAGGATTTTGCATTTCCTAAATAGCGATTCCTTAATATTCGCTATTTAAGAAATGCAAAATCCTAGATTGATGCATGTGGGGGTATGTACTCAACTAATGTTTATAGGTGCACATACATTTCCTCATCCACATTCAAACGATTCAGCATTTTGCTGTTAAACATTATTATAAAGCAATACTCCAATCTCAGCAGTTTCTGTTCCCTGTTTCCACCCCTCAGGTTTTGAATCTATAACATAGTAGATCACGTCTGTTGTTCTTCCCCCATGTACTTCGTGAATATATTGGGCTACTTGGTAGCTCTTATCTACCTTTGCTATGGCACGTGGGTGCTGTAAAATCCTTACATGACCCATATGTGTGGTGCTGCCGATGTACATCTTCCGACATGAGCATTGCAGAACATACACCACAAATTCACTCCCACAAAAAGAATTGTGAATCTTGAATGGGGTACTGAACAGAGGACTGATAACTTCCCTCATGTTTTTGCCTATTGTGCACTCCTTGCATCTATGCCTTTTTTTAAACCCAGATACGGAGTAAGCCATGTTGTGGGTTCGACCATCTCTGGGCTGCAAACAAATAATTCGCCTCACATAGATTTTTGCCCACATGAATGTGAGGAGTGGATTCTTAGTCACTGTTTTCCCAATAGTTGGGTCACTTCTAACTAAGTTCCAATGTGAAGAGAAAATGTTGGTGGTATAAATTAAATCCTGTTATCATTCTCACCTTGTCCTGACTGTCGCCTTTTCTGGGCTGTTCTTTAAACAACAAAGCTTCCCTAGGTATTGTTTTTACTTTCTCCCTTGAACTGTCACGTGTGGTTTGATCATAGCCCCTAGTTAGAAATCTTACATTTAATTACTCCTCCACCTGTTCCAAACATTTCTCATCACTACAGTGTTGTTTCATGTGGAGATTCTCCGCATAGGGAATGCTGTATTTTAGTTTGTGTGGGTGAAAACTTCCCTCATGGAGCATAGAGTTACCCGCAGTCTCCTTTCTAAACGGTTTTGTCTGTATCTCGTTGTCTTTGATGAAAACGTTAAGCTCTAAGGTATCCACTTCACTATTACTGATCTTACATGTGAAGAAAAGGTTAAGATCATTGAGATTCTATCAATTTTCAAAGTCTTTGGCAAATTCTATGGAGCCCCTACATAGAACGAAAAAATCATCTATGAAGCGGACCCATAAGATAATGTTCTCCATCCATTCCTCAGTGAAATCCGCTTTGAGCAGCTGCTTCTCCCACCAGCCCATATGCAGATTTGCATAGCTGGGGGTGAAGCAGGTGCCCATCGCTGTATCTCTTATTTGTTTATACAGCTGTTTTTCAAACAGGATTTTTTTTGTCAGAATGTTGTTTATTTTACATCTGGGAAAGCCTTTTTGTTAGGGAGTATTGCACAAATAAAACCCCATGCCTTATTCTGAGGACAGTCTTTTGATGTGTCTCTTTTTATAAGAGTGATATCCCTTTACAGGTGATTTTATTGCGTTGCTGTGTTTGTGCTTCCATGTGGGAGGGCAGTATGTTCTATTATTTGGCAGGGCGAAGCAATACACCTGCCCAAGTGTTCATTGTGTCCACTGTGGAATTACCGGGTGGGTTCAACTGTGTGGAGAAAGTAGGCACCTCAGATCTCCTAGCAATTCATACTCCTCACACTATTTGGAGACATGAATGGACTTATTAACTGAGTTGCTAGGAAGATGATGTGCTCTGTTTATTCTTTCTCACCGATTGTAGCGCTGGAGTAGTAAAACATTTCTCTGCTGATCAGGAGTACTGTAGAGGTATCCTTCCACATATAGGTGTTTTTCATGTATGCTTTAGGGGCTCTGGTCACCACCCTTCCTAGATATCTCATGGTTTTCCATCTGATGGTGGACGTTGCATTGCAGAAGTCATTGGTTTGGTCTCACTCATGTCTTTAGTTCTTATTACCTATTTGACGGTACAATTATCCAGCAGGTCAACAGTATTATCAGTCATTTTTAGAATGTTGTTAATGTTGGTGTTTTTCCAACATAGACCAACTTTCCTTCTTCAGGTATAGGAACTGGCACCCTCATACAAAACTCAGTACAGTTATGCTCCCCAGGAATCGACAGAGGGAAGCCGGTTGAAGAATTCACTCTTCCTAATGTATCCTATCGAGGAAGAGGGGTGAGGTAATATTGCACTCAATAGTTAATACATGTATTTATTATGCTCATTTCTACTTTTCGTCTTTACAGTTATCATCTTCTTCCCAAGCTCATGTGTAGTTTGGCTTCAACAACTGTAGCATTGCAGGAGAAGCAGAACTTTGAGTCAGAAATCAGGTATTTCTAAATTCAAGCCAAAGGAAAGGACTGAAATATTATTGCTAAATTGAAACGGCTAACACTTATCCTGGTAAGGTTTACTCTCGTACTAGCAGGACTTCAGTGTGGAAGATGTAGTAGAGTAGAATTTGAATCAGAATTAGATTACTAATAGTCACAGCTCAGTCTTCTCTGCAGCACAGCGATAAACTGCCTCCCACAACAGAAAATAAAAACGTGAGCACTGGTCAATATCTTCTGTGAGATCAGTATTTTCTGGAACATATGACTTGTTAGATTTTTACTCAGCGAGTAATTGGTTAGTCCCAGTATTGCAAATGTAATATTAAGGAGACACTTTAACACGTATACAGTACCTTGTGTCTCTTCAGCATATTCCATTTTTAAGCATAGAAATATATGCAAACTGCTGTGCGTGGGAAAAGCTGCCATCTGTGAAGTATTTAAGTCAACCTTTATGTAGGACTTCAGAAAAAAACAGCATTATTCCGGTGAACATTTTAATATTTTTATCTGATTCAAAGCATAAAAAATCCCTCACAAGTCCATTATTGATCTGTGATTCAAGATATTTATTGGTTTGTTATTCAGAAGTGCTGCCTTGTTGTTACTTTAATGGTAGTTGAAATATTTTGATTATGTGTGCTGGAGTTATTCAGGGTTACTTTCTGTTTCAAGCTGTTCAGGGCCGGACTGGGAACAGAAACCAGCCCTGGCAAACTGCTCAGCCTCCCCCTCCCCTCTCCCTCCCTGGGGTGAGAGGGAGTGCAGCCGAGCAGTTTGCGATGGCCGGTTTTGGCCGATTTTGTTACCGGGGGCCAATATTGCCGACCCCCGATAACAAAAACGGCCCCTCAGGGGCCTAAAACCGGCCCCACCCTAGCAGCCTACAGGGGAAACGCCCGGGGCCATCTATGGCCAGTCCGGCCCTGGACACTGACCTTGCCCGTAACGGCACAGAGACAAACTTACTGCTGTATTCAAGACAGACAGCCTCCAACCATACAAATACCAGAGGCATAATCGACCTGAGCAAGGCAACGCATGAGAGACATATTCAGCTCTGTAAGCAGTGAGACTTAAACCCTGCACTCTAAAAGACCAGAGAGAGCGACTCCACCCGATAAACACAGGCAGTTTAGGGGACACGCATCACTACCAACGGTGAGCAATCCTTTACCTCGACTGCAGAGGGGTCTGCTTTCCTGGATCCAGGGGTCCTCACATGGATTGTGGTGTATTTTAGTGGTTCACCAGGGGATGTTCAGACATTTCGGGCTCCACAAAACCTTCACGGGTCCTCATATGCTCCTCTGGTCCTCGCGTACTAGGGGGCTGCTCTTCTGGGTCATCAAAACATTCTCACATGTTTCTAAAGTCCTCACAAGATCAAAGGGACCTTGCACTCTCCACAGTGCCTCACACTCGCCAGGGTTACTTAAATGCTCCCAGTGACCTCTTCTGGGTCTCCGAGAGAGCACCCGCGAAGTGGGGATGATTCTACTGTGGCTCTATGGGGGCCTCACAGTCCTCACCTGCCCCGGGAGTCCACATACTCACTTCGTATCCTCCGAAGCTCGGTGCTCCCTTGGACTCACCACTTTTATTGTGTTCTCCTGCGCTTCGCAACCTTGGAGGGTGTCCCACCTATTGTATGTTTACATACTCTGGAGACCCTCTCTTGAGCTCTAGGGGCCAGTCACCTGGTGCATACACCTCCTGGGACCCTCACATGCTGCATCTATGCAACTGATATAGAGTAGGCTCACTAGTCTGTGTGGTAATTGCAGGAGGAGGCATGGTATCTCTGGTTTTATTGATAAGGTGGGGGGTCACCCACAAACCTCAGCAATCTGTGGTGCCGTGGCCCACTCAGTTTCCCTTCCAATAGCTTACCCTGGTGTAGTTTTCCGCTCTACTGCTGCTGGCTGGGGGCGGTAGGTCAGCTCCATCTCAAACATTCCGGCTCCGTGTCAGGTGCTCCAGCATCCGGTAATAAAATGCAGCAGCAACATGTGTGTGCCCAAATTATGACGCCCCGTGGAGGTGGCAGTCCCCGGCGCTGTGGGGGCCCCCACACCTTAATTTAGAATTGCACCCGGGACCTGGCCCACCCAGGGGGCTTTTTAACAAACGATGAGGGGGAGACTGCGCTTCTTTTTTAAAAATAATTTCGGCAGGATTTTTGCACCCAGCGCAATTTCGGTGAAATTATAAAACAATGTTTTTGGAGGGCCTGGGGGTCCTTGTGCAACCCCCTGAGCAGGCCTGGGGTCAAGGTGTTTCTACCCGTCCCCTTTTCTTGGTTTGTACCTTTCTTTTTAACCTTTTTCTCGTGACTCAGTTACAGAGTCACAAGATGACAGCCAACAATTCCTGGTTTGGAATGTTGTCAGCCAATCAGAGTGAAGCTTGTGCCCTGTAGGAGTCACAACTCCTCTTCGATGCTCAGATACATACAGTTTTATTTTTTTTTATTTCTCAGCAAATGCTGAATGGATTTACCCCATTTTAAAAAATAGTGCTTTCTGAACCAAAGCCTACCTTTTTGACAAATTTGGTGCAATTTCGTTCAGCAGCTCGGGCTGTAGCTGTGTCTAAAGTTCCTATGGAAATGAACATGGGGAAAACACGTTTTGGAACCCCCTTTTTTCTCGACCCCCACTTGACGAATCACCCAAACCTTTTAAGACAGGAGCTGACCGGAGTTGACCTTTAGGTTTGATAATTTCACGAAGATTCGTCAAACGGCGCCAAAGATATTGGCAAATCAAAACTGCTTCTCCTATGGATAATAGGTCCTAACTATAGCTACCTGCTGGTGACCGCCAGTAAGTAATATATACTATAGCTAGGACCTTGTTTCTATTCAAAAAGCATTTTTTCTTTTGCCAATAGCTTTGGCGCACTTTGACGAATATTCTAGAAATATTCAAAACTAATGGGGCGCTCCGTTCAGCTCCTGTCCTGAAGGTTTCGAGTGATTCATCAAGCGGGCCGAGAAACAAAGGGGGGTCCCAAAACATGTTTTCTCCATATTAATGTGCAGATCTGAACAAAAAAAAACTCGTTTCTAGCTCAAACGGCTCAAACGTTACAAAAAATGCAACAACAAGTGTTACAGCATGGTGGAAATTCCTTTGCCAACCTGGATTGGTCACTTGTCACTTATTGCCAAATGTGGATGTTAAGTTGGTACTAATGGTGCGCAAAACACTCTTGCTTCTTTCTGCACCTCTATTGCCTCTTTCTGAATTTCTCTTGCTTCTTTCTGCACCTTTCTTCCTTTTTCTGCTCTTTTCTTGCCTCTTTCTGCACCTCACTTGCTACTTTCTGCACTTCCCTTACTTCTTTCTGCAACTCTCTTGCTTCCTTCTGCACCCCTTTTGCCCCTTTCTGCACCTCTCTTGTTTCCTTCTGCACTTATCTTGCTTCTTTCTGCGCCCTTCTACCCTCTTTCTACACCTCTTGTGTCTGTTTCTGCAACTCTCTTGCCTCTGTCTGCAGTTTTCTTGCCTCTTTCTGCACTTTCCTTGCCTCTTTCTGCAATTTTCTTGCCTCCTTCTGCACCACTGTTGCTTTTTCGTGCACTTCTCTTGCCTCTTTATGCACCCCATCTTGTCTGTTTCTGCACCTCACTTGCCTATTTCTGCACCTCTCTTGTCTGTTTTTGCACTTCTCTTGCCTTTTTCTGCACCTCTCTGGCCTCTTTCTTCACTTCTCATGTCTCTTTCTGCCCCCCTCTTGCCTCCTTCTGCACCTTTGTTTATTATTTCTGCACTGCTCTTGCTTCTTTCTGCACGTCTCTTGCCTCTTTCTGCACCTCACTTGCTTCTTTCTGTTCCCCTCTTTCTGCAACCTTTTTATCTCTTTCTGCACCTCTTTTGCCTTTATGTACCCCTGTTCCCTCTTTCTGCCCCTCTCCTGCCTGTTTCTGCACTGGTCTTGCCTCTTTCTGCACTTCTCTTGCCTATTTCTGCACCTCTGTTGCTTCTTTCCGCACTTCTGTTGCCTCTTTCTGCACCCCTTCTTGACTCTTTGTGCACCTCTGTGCCTGTTTCTGCAACTCTTGTGTCTCTTTCTGCAGTTATCTTGCCTCCTTCTGCACCTCTGGTGTTTCTTTATGCATTTCATCTTGCCTCTTTCTGCACCTCTCTTGTCTGTTTCTGCACTTCTGTTGCCTTTTTCTGCACATTTCTTGCTTTTTTCTGCAGCTCTATTTATTCTTTTTGCAACCCTCGTCTCTTTTACCACTTCTCTTGCTTCTTTCTACATCTCTGTTACTTCATTCTGCACCTCTGTTGCCACTTTCTACACCTCACTTGCTTCTTTCTGTATCCGCATGCCTCTTTCTATATCCCTCTTAACTCTTTCTGTACCTCTCTTGCCTCTGTCTGCATCCATGTTCCCTATTTCTGCACCTCTTTTGCCTGTTTCTGCAACTCGCTTGCCTCTTTCTGCAGTTCTCTTGCCTCCTTCTACACCTTTGTTCCTTCATTCTTTACTTCTCTTGCCTCTTTCCACACGCCTCTACAGGGACATCTTAAGGATTTTGGGGGCCCTGGGCCAAGCATATTTTGGGGGCCCCTGTTCAGAACGCTTTGAATTTATGATCCAATTTGAGCCCCTGTTTCCCACGCAGTTTCCGCTTCCTCAGCTGGATCCAGTTTGCATCATAGGCATTAGCCTATATATTCCCGATGTAAATGGATGCGCGCAGCTGACAGTGGTAGGATTTAGTCTTTCCTGCCCTGCTACTAGGTTTTTAATACTTTTTAAATTGTATATGTGTGGCTGAATTACTCTGTGCTTTTTAACAATTTCTCCTACCTACACACACTTGCACTTTACTTAATTCGGCTTGCCTATACCTCCTTAGCTGCTCCGATTCGCATTACGCTTTTCCTCCAGTCCTGGTCCACTGCGGCTGATATGCGATTGTGCGGAGGGCTGGGGCTACTATCGGGCTCCTCACTTCCGCCCACGCAGTTATCGCTTCCTCAGCTGCATTAGTGATCCAGTTGCATCATAGGCATTAGCATGTATATTCCCGATGTAAACGGACATGCGCAGCTGATAGTGGAAAGATTTAGTGTTTCCTGCCCTGCTACTAGGTTTTTAATACTTTATAAATTGTATATGTGTGGCTGAATTACGATGTGCTTTTTAACAATTTCTGCTACCTAACTGCACTTGCACTTTACTTGATTCTGCTTGCCTATACCTCCTTAGCTGCTTCGATTCGCATCTCGCTTTTCCTCCAGTCCCGGGCCGCTGCGGCTGATACGCCTTTTGTGCGGAGGGCTGAGGCTACTATCGGGCTCCTCACTTCCACCCACACAGTTTCCGCTTCCTCAGCTGCATTAGTGATCCAGTTTGCATCATATGCATTAGCCTATATATTCCCGATGCAAACGGACGAGCGCAGTGGGTCCGCTGCTGACGCGCCAAAGGCGCACCATAGGCAAGCCTGTCTGTGCCCAGAGGCGTCCCGGGGCGTCCAGCACCGGCCATGCTGCCCAGTTCCCCTCTGGTAAGTTTCCTTCACTATATTACAATAGGGAAAAACGGCTTAGCCTTAGGCGGCTTCCATTATGTCAGTGTTCATTGGCTGATCCGAGCTTGGAGGTAAACTTTGGATGCAATAAGTGCAACTGGTCTCTCCTCCAGCCCACGAAACTCAGCCCAAGATCCTCCCAAGCAACAATAAGTGTAAAAACCAATGAGAAAACAGAGGACTTAAAGGCCACCCTTTCAAATTGTCGATCTATGCAAATGCATGAACCACACATTTATGACCTACTTTTAGACGAACAGCCTGATCTTTTATTTCTCACTGAGACCTGGCTGTCTGACGCCTCCAACCCTACTATCACCTAGACCATCCCTATGGGTTATAACATCCTTAGGCGGGACAGACCGACTGGGAAGGGGGGCAGTGTTGCCATAATTTCCAATCAAAAACTAGACTGCTCTCCCATCCCGATGGAAAACATCAAGGGTGCAGAGTCCTTAGGCTTCAGCTCTACCTTATCCCCCCATCATAGCATAGTTGGTTTTCTGATTTACAGACCTACCGGTGGAATTGGAAATTTTATTACTACGCTTAATACAGCCAACACCTCCCTGGCCTTAAAATATAACAATTGCCTTATTCTGGGAGGTTTCAATATACATATGGACAATGGAAATGACCCTCAAACAATGTACTTGTTGGAGACGCTGCAGGCCTGCAACATGTTTCCATCCATTTCTTCGGCCACCCATGAGAAGGACCATACCCTAGACCAAATCTTTCACAACTTTGACATATCAGTAAGCCTACCTCTTCCCATTACCTGGTCTGACCACCGTCATTCCCAACTCTACCACAGCCCCTCGGACTAACACAGGGCAGAAGGTCCCTAATTACAGGACGTTCCATAACATATCCATCCCAATGTTAGCAGACGCCCTCGGTCGTTCCTCACTGGAGCTGTCTGACTTCCCCGATTGGGACGCCCTCTCAATAGATTCATGACTTCGCACCAACATTGGTGCAGCGGTACCGGGTGTGTCCCGCTCCTCAAAGAGACCTGCCCCACCAGCTCCATCGTTTAACGATTCCCTCAGATCTAGCAAAAGAAATTGTAGAAAAATGGAATGGAAATGGCAAAAATCCTATCTACCTGAGGACAGGAAGGTGTATTATGACACCTTAAAAAATCATTACATTCTCATGGAGGCAGCCAGGAAAAACTTCTTTCAAACCAAGATAGAAAATACCCAAAATAAGAGTAGGGAAATCTTAAGCATAGTTAAATACTTTACCTCCCCGAAAGTCGGCACAAAGGAAGGGCCATGCACGGAAGAATGCTCTAAGCACATAGCTCAATTCTTCCACTAAAAGATCTCCGTGATCCAACAAGCCATCACTAACATCTCAGAGGAAGAACTGACCTTCTACCTTAGTTCCAATAGAAAATTTCACTTCTTGGTTCCTCCATTTTTACTAGCGTTCCCTGAGTTTCAGCTTGAAGAGTCACTGACCCTTCTCCAAAGCATTGAGTCTGGCTCTCCTACCGACCCATGTCGAGCGAATATCCTGAACCTATTTGCTCTCACCATAAACCCCACGGTAAACCAGCTCTTTAATGCTTCCCTTTCCTCAAGCAACATGCCGAAATTATGGAAGAATGATACTTCCACTGATGAAAAAAAGCTACCGCCAAACCAACGGACCATGCCAACTACAGGCCAATCTCCCTTCTTCCGGCCTTCTCCAAAGTATTAGAGAAGCATGTAAACAAGGCCCTCCAAAAACAGATTGAAGATGGGAAGCTCCTTCATGAGTCTCAATCCGGTTTTAGGGCTAACTACAGTATGTAGTCCGCTCTGCTGGAAGTGACTGAATTTCTCAAGGGTAAGCTGGACTAGGGAGGCAAGGCTGTTCTGATAGTGCACGATCTGTCGGCGGCCTTAGATACAGTCCCATATGAGAGGCTCCTGGAGAGACTTGCTAACATCAGCCTGGAAGCGACCGCCTTAACATGGATGTCATCCTTCTTGGCAAATAGATATCAGGACATCTGGCTCCCACTTTCTCATCCCCGGTTCCGGCCATAAATGTAGGTGACCCTCAGGGCTCCAATCTCAGTCCTACCCTTTTTAATATCTATCTATACCCCCTTGCATTTCTGGTAGAGGAAGAGGGTGCCAAAATTGTTTCCTATGCTGATGACACTGAGCTGATTTTTACATGTGAAAAAGGAAGCGACTTTGATGGGGCAATGACTAGGTCTTGCCTCACAAAGGTTTTTAACTGGCTTAAGATCCAGCAGCTGAAGTGCAATCCTGACAAAACTGAAGTTGTTTTCTGTGGGAATCCAGAAACGCCTGAGTGAAGCTCTTGGTGCCCAAAAGATCTGCCGCCTCCCGCGGAAAAGGAGAAAATCAAAAACTTAGGAATTGTCATAGGCAAGACACTTTCCATGCGCTTTCAAATCCAAAATCTAACTGGCGCTTGCTTTGGCATATTACGGATGCTAAAAAAACTCCTGCCACAGTTACCACTTGAGAGCAGAAATATTTTGGTGCAGGGTATGGTGACATCAAAGATTGACTATGTCAACAGCTTGTACCTCGGTCTTCCCAAAACGCTTATCCAGTGCCTACAAGTGGTACAAAACACGGCGGCCAGAGCCATCCTGAGACCTAAACCCAGATCTAGTATGACGCCTATTCCTAAGTCTCTACACTGGCTCCGCATAAAAGAACGGATCGACTTCAAATCGATGACCATCTTCTTTAAAGCTTTCCGCGGCTTAAGAGCCTGCTACCTAAATAAGCTCGTTAATCGCTACACAACATCTAGACCCCTGAGATCGTCCAATGCCAACCTGGCCATCATGCCCACACTGGAGACAGATCCCTCGGCTTTCCAGGGGCAAAATTGTGGAATAGACTCCCTGAATCTCTGAGACTAACCACAGACCTTCTCTCTTTCAGGAAGAACTTAAAAACCTGGCTTTCTAATAACGGATGGGTCTTTTACGCACATTTTCCTCCTACTGCCGTGCGTCGGGACACTAGTCTGAGAAGCTGCGTGCTTTAGTAAATACACTATTTCATTTCATTAGGTCCCTTACAGTGCAAAGAAACACTCGTCCAAATTCTAAGGGCCTTATTTATGAGGCTGTGCTTCACTTTTATGCCGCCGGTGCATCACTTTTTGTGACGCACTGGCAGCGTAAAAAATGTGCCATATTGCGCCCTATTTACAAACTGACGCATCTAGGCAGATGCGTCACTTTGTAAACCCCTGTACCACATTATACCTGCACCAGATATAATGTATGCAGGGTGGATGTTCCCCTGCAAAAAGTCTTGTAGAAGTGGCGTATTGAAATCTATGAGAACTCAGTGCGCCACTTCTAGAATGCCATTGCGTCAATATCTTACACCTGCCTCACAGAAGACATAAGACTGATGCAGGCCCTTTCACAAGGGCTTGCCCCATGTGAAAGGACACATTGCTGGAGTTGCATCTATTTTCAGACACACCCCAGCAGTGCATCACTTTTGTGCCTACAGATACGTCAGAAATACTGACGTATCTGTAACTCCTTGCAACATGATGTGTCATACTGTAAAGATGACGCATCCATCATGTCACAAGGAGGGCGACTAAGAAGAGACGCATCGCTGTTTTCACACAGCGATGCATCACTTCTCATAAATAAGGCCCTAAATGTGTATACATCTAATATTCAGGGACAGTTATGTGTGTTTTCAATATTGTAACAGCAGCAGCTCACCAATATTACTGCAGATAATCTCTGTGACGCCCTCCCATTTCTTCTATATTAGGCCTTGTTTTGATCTAAAATAAACTTTTTATGGGTATATTGCATGAAACATAAACACAACATTTCTCAGTAAAATGGCTGTACTAGATGCTCACATCAGGTACACAAAAAATAAATGAAAGGAAAACAGTATTTAAAACAATCTGTTTAAGAAACATTCATGGTCATTAGGGCAAAACTCTGGAAAATGGAGCTGACTCTGTCAGGGGCCCCCCTGAAAGGATGGGGCCCTGGGCCAGAGCCCACTTTGCCCATGCATTAAAACGTCTCTGCGCCTCTAGCCTATTTCTGCACCCCTGTTGCTTCTTTCTGTGCTTCTCTTGCTTCTGTCTGCACCGCTCCTGCATCTTTCTGTACCTCTATTGCTTCTTTCTGCACCTCACTTGCTTGTTTCTGTCCCCTCTTGCCTCTTTCTGCACCTATGTTGCCTCTTTCTGCACCTCACTTGCTTCTTTCTGTTCCCCTCGTACCTCTTTCTGTACCCTTCTTCCCTCTTTCTGCACCTCTTTTGCCTCTTTCTGTACCTTTGTTCTCTCTTTCTGCACTTCTCTTGCTTCTTTCTCCACCTCTGTTGCTTCTTTCTGTTCCCCTCTTGCCTCTTTCTGTACCCTTCTTCCCTCTTTTTTTTTATTTTTATTTTTTATTATTTATTGAGTTTTGATACCAGCAGACAGACAAGAAAATAAGTACCAAAGTAAATACACTATTAATCCATGAATTGTAGAGCACAAACAGCAAGAGGCGAAATAATAAGTACACTTCTATGACCATCATCAGAATCCTTACTGCCCCATCCATTTCTCTATTGGTAACCATAATTTATGTCCGAACATTTTCCGTCTAATACCCTTAAGTTTATACAGAGATGATTCAAGATGGTATATTGATAGCAATTTCGCTTGCCATTTTACAAAATTTGGTGGTTCCGAATCTATCCATTGCGTAGTAATACAGGATCTATATACAGACATGCATAAAAAAACAAGAGCTTCTTCTGCTGTCGACCTTTTAAACAGTATACTTTCTTCCACACCAAAAATGACCAATTGTGCCGTTAAATTTACCCCAATGCCCAGGCTTTCCTTAATATATCTCTCAATATCTCCTATAACTTTAGAGAGCTTCGGACAAAGGAAAAAAACATGAATCGTATCTACAGCATTTAAATTACAGAGGCTACAGTAGGTCCCCCGACCTGACTTCCATTTTGTTAGTTTAGCTTGCGTGTAGTACAGATCAAACACCGACATATAATGTTGGGCTTGAAGAGAGCCATTTAATAATACACTGATGGCTATCTCCAAACTTCTTTCCAACATACTTCCCTCTACACCCAGCTTATCTTGCCATTTCTTTTCTATAGCCAGGAGATCATCTTCCTCCGTTGCCAAGAGAAGTTGGTACAGAGGACCCATTTTAGGCCTTCTTTTAATTGCTTCAAGAATCTCTATTTTATCTAGAAAAATCATATTTCTTAATAGCTTCTCTTCGCAGAAGCTCCGAAGCTGGAGATATTTAAAAAAGTCAGCTCGCTGCAATTTATACTTGCCCGATAAAAATTCAAAAGAAGCAAAGCTCTTCCCCTGAAACAAATCTCCCAAGTCCCGCACACCCCGTTCTTCCCATCTTGCCATCACCCGATCTTTAAATATTTCAGGGAAAAGAGGACACTTATGAAATGGTGTATACAATGTTAACTTACTAAAGATTCCGAATTTTTTCTTCATAATCCTCCAAACCAAATATGCAGTATAAAATATCTTAAATTTAGTCTTTTTATAATAGCTTGGTTCTACAATTCTGTTCAGACATTGTTTGGCCTCTTCACCCAAAACCATCTCATAAATAGAAGGGGCAGAGAAATCTTCAATAGGATCATCTGGCAAGATCAACACCCCCATATGTTAAAATAATGCTATCCAATGATAAAATTGAAAGTTGGGAATACCCCAGCCCCCTCTCTCCCTAGATAAGGTACATTTTTTGAAAGATCGCCTTGCTCGATGATATCCCCATAAGAATCTTGAGCACATTCTATCTATACGGGCAAAATAATGCGAGGGTATTAAGAAAGGAATAGCCCGAAACATATATAAAAATCTTGGAAGAATGAGCATTTTCAGTATATTAGTACGTCCTACCAGCGAGAATTTTAAGTTAATCTCTCTAATGTTTTATTTGAAGAAGCAATTATTGGATCCAAATTGGCTGTAATAATATTATCAATGTTAGCCGTCAGTTTAACACCGAGGTATATGGCCTCTTGATCACAATTAATATTTTCTGGTCGACCTGCTACAGAATGTACAATTTGGGTCTTACCTACATTTAACTTGTAGCCAGAAATTCGGCCAAACGTTGCTGCCGCTTCTATAATAATAGGAAGAGAGCTTGCGGTATCATTTGACACAACCGCAATGTCATCTGCATAAGCACAGATTTTGAATTCGGAATTTTGGACAGAACGGGTTTAACTGCATAATTACTCTCTAATGATAAAATAAAAGGATCTATATATAAAGCAAAAAGAAGGGGGGAGCAGGGGCAACCCTGCCTCGTCCCTCTTTCTATCAATACCTTCCCAGATAATTTCCCACCTATCCTTATGTATGCAACTGGTTCTTTATATAATGCCTTTATTGCTTTAATTAAAGCATCTGGAAACCCCTTCTTCACCAAAACCTGCCACAAAAAGTTCCAGGAGACCCTGTCGAACACTTTTTCAGCGTCCAACAGGGCCACTCCCACCTACGAATGCTCTCCCTGCGCCCAATCCAACATAGAGATAATTCTTCTTATGTGATCCGTGGTTTCCCTATGTTGTATGAAACCATGTTGTCTCAATGAGACCAGGCCACGAACTACCGTTTAAATGCATCCCAAACAATCGGTAGGGAAGCAGTACCTTTATTTATCTCAAAAAACTCCTGTATCTTATTGGCCATAACCTGGCGGTATTCACCATCCAATAATAGTTTCCTATCAAACGACCATTGTTGGGGTTCTTCCCTCTCTCCTCGGTCGAGATCTAATACAAGTATCAACGGGTTATGGTCAGAAACCAGCTTGGGTTGAATCTCAATATTCGCACTTATCAGAAATTGAGTAGAAATAAAAAAGTAATCCAATCGTACTAATTTTGCGTGGGGAGCAGAATAAAAAGTAAACCCATCATCCTCTGGAAATTTGGAGTTCCAGACATCATATAAACCATGGTCCATAATCAGGTAAAATCGTTTATTGTGATGATTATTTAAAATCGTACAATATTACACATCTCAGACAAAAACTAAAAACTGTGTTCTTGAATAAAAACATAAAATGTTATTTGTAAGTACTTAGATATTTAAAATAGGCATGACATCTAGATTACTTTTGACTATCATTAAAAACTTTACAAAAATAGCATTTAAAATAATGTCGTTTGAGTTCATGCAATTAATCAAGGCCTGTCTACATGTCCTTATACCATGTGCTTTGAAGGGAAACTTTAGTAACGTTTTCCTCTCCTGTAGAAGCATAGGGCAGGTACAGAGAAGATGAAGCATATCTTCCATGGTCCATAATCAGAGCTTGAATTGATTTAAACACCAACCTCTTTCTACCCTTATATACATAGTTAGATCTAATATCCGCAGCTGCTTCCAAATTAATATTCATATCTCCACATAGTACCATGGGGACAGTCCATTGGGCTAATTCTAAATTTAAGCAATTAAATAATTCAGCATCATCTAAATTTGGTCCATACACATTACACAATGTAAACCTCGCTTGACCTACTTTAATACCTGAAATGGCCCAACGACCCCATTTATCAGCTGCTACATTAAGAGTACTTCCAAACCCTCGTCTTTTCAAAATCGCAGCTCCTCTTTTCATCCCTGTTTGTTTTGAACACACTATCAATTCCATACCCATTGTTTTTAGATACCCTCGGTTGTGCCATGGAATATGTGTTTCTTGTAGACATAATATGTCTACCTGTAAAATCTGCATGAGTTTCCCCAAAACCTGTCGCTTTTTAGGATTGTTAAGACCACAAATATTTAAAGAACAAATTTTAATTTTCTTAAGTGGTGACATAACTTATAATTGCTTCAACCATGGGCTGTCTCTGCAGTAGGTTCATATCACCAACAGTCAAAGCGTCACTTAAGCTTCGCGCCATCTTTGTAAATGGATGTATGATGTTACATGTTACAACGCCGTTACAACGCATTTTTTACAACGCAAAAACTTTTACAACGCATACCATTACAACGCATGTTTTTACAACGCAAGTACTTTTACAACGCATGCCATTACAATGTAAGTATTGGTAAGTATTTATTATATATTTTTTTAAATTAATTGTAATTAATATAATTTAATTTAATTTAATTTATTTAATTTAATTTTTTTACCCTGTATCCCTGTATCCCCAAAACCCAAATTAACCCAGAAACCTAAAAATACCCCTGTACCCCAAAAACCCAAAACTGTCCCTGAACCCAAAAAATACCCCTGTATCCCATAAACCCAAAACTGTCCCTGAACCCTAAAAATACCCCTGTACCCAAAAACTGAAAACTAACCCTGAACCCTTAAAATACCCCTGTACCCAAAAACTGAAAACTGACCCTGAACCCTAAAAATACCCCTTTACCCAAAAACTGAAAACTGACCCTGAACCCTAAAAATACCCTTTTACCCAAAAACTGAAAACTGACCCTGAACCCTAAAAATACCCATTTACCCAAAAACTGAAAACTGACCCTGAACCCTAAAAATACCCCTTTACCCAAAAACTGAAAACTGACCCTGAACCCTAAAAATACCCCTTTACCCAAAAACTGAAAACTGACCCTGAACCCTAAAAATACCCCTTTACCCAAAAACTGAAAACTGACCCTGAACCCTAAAAATACCCCTTTATCCAAAAACTGAAAACTGACCCTAAACCCTAAAAATACCCCTTTACCCAAAAACTGAAAACTGACCCTGAACCCTAAAAATACCCCTTTACCCAAAAACTGAAAACTGACCCTGAACCCTAAAAATACCCCTTTACCCAAAAGCTGAAAACGTAAAAAAAAAACAAACATATAAAATATTAAATACTTACCTATACTTACATTGTAATGGCATGCGTTGTAAAAGTACTTGCGTTGTAAAAACATGCGTTGTAATGGTATGCGTTGTAAAAGTTTTTGCGTTGTAAAAAATGCGTTGTAATGGTAGTGCGTTGTAAAAGTTGCGTTGTAAATGTTGTTTACCTTGTAAATATATCTAACATTCTTTCTTGCGGTTTTATTTCTCTCTGCATTAACTGCTTCCTGTCTGCTGGTTCCCCCCCCCACACCACCAAACCCCCGTGACCCCCCCTATCCCCGACCCTGAAGCACACCTACCCACCCTCCCCCTCCCCTCCATCCTATGAGGCCCAGGGACCTTCATTCCCTGTTTACAATGATTTACCGGGCTCCTCTCCCCCCGTTTCAAGGGCCAAAGCACACAAGCTCGTTTATGTACAGTTTGCTACAATAGAAAAAAAGATAGGACACAAAAAGGCAACAACACTGACGTTTAGAGAGCTCTATAAATTCTCTCACCTTGGAGCAATAACAGCAGCAAAGTAGCCCCTAAAAGTATATATTCGAACAGATACTAGTAAATCAGCACTTTATCATCCCAATGTGTCCAGAAAGTCTTTAGCCTGTACTTCAGACAAAAAAAATTTCGTCTGGTCCTTAAAGACAACCTTTAATTTAGCCAGATTCTGTAGAAGAGCCACAGCCCCCTTTTTCTGATATTCTGGAATCAGTTGACGAAGGTGCCATCGCTTGGAGACAGTGGCCTGACAAAAATCAGGTCTGACGAAGAAGCTACAATCTTTAGCAATGGCTTTCTTATCCGGTCGTGCTAGTCCAAAAATATCCTCACGAGCACGGAAATTGTTAAAGCAAACCAATATAGCCCTCGGGAGGATCTGCTCCCCTTGACGGGGAGTTTTAATTTTTAATGGAAACCGATGGGCCCTTTGGACCTCTTTAGACCAGTCCCAAACAGTCAGATCAGGGAATGCTTCTTCCAATAATTCAACAATAAATTTGCGAACATCGGACCCTTCTTTCTTTTCTGGAATCCCCAAAAAGTGTAAGTTGTTCCTACGGGCCTGATTTTCCATTTCAGACAACTTATGGCTCAGATCATCCCTATGCGCTTTGATTACCTCTAGTTCCGTTTTTTGTATCGTTGCTTGATCTTCAAGAGCTGATATACGGGCCTCTGCTTTCGTAACCCTCTCAGCAGTTTCAGTCCCAATTTGAATTGCACGTCTCACAGCATTTTTAACTTTGCTACATGTTGCCTGCATACGTGCGTTCTCCGCCTTGCTCTCACTTCTATGATTCATCATAGTCTCGTATATTGTTGCTAAAGTGATTTCCTGTGGTAGATCAATTATTGAGTGCAACACTGTTTCCTGTGGATACGTGCCATTACCCCCCTTTTCACAGCCTGTCATAACATCAACCACATTCAGCTTCTCGCCCGGAGGGGTAGAGTTTTCTTGCTGGGGTCTTTTCTTCTTCCTATACCTTTTAACAGTGGTAGCCGTCTCATTTGGAGAGTTCATAGTTGCTCTTGAACCACCTTCAGAGCTACTCACTGCACTATCGTCATCAGAATTATAAGTAGCGTTTGACTCTTCATCCTGCGAGGCCTCAGACAATGAGTAAAAATGTTCGCTCATTTCATTTGGCACTACACCGTCCTGCATCTGATCGCTTAAGTCCGAAAAGCCCCTCTCAGCAATTGGATTATCTTGATGCTCTCTATTAGTTTCATCTATAACCGCTTGAGTCTCTTGTGTTAGCTCAGACCATTCAATACAGCGCTGCTCCAAGTCTATATTCGTCATATCTTTGGTTTGATCTATTTGTCTTAGTGCTTCAATAGTAAGCTCCTCTACTAATAGCGAGGCACGTTGGGGGGTCACTGCTGTAGGGACAATACTTTCATTCTCTCCCTCAGGTAACTCAATCAATGGAGCAGATACATTATTGCGGGCGTTCTGCCACTCGAACATATCCGGGAGGGTCTGTACCCCTAACCCAGCAGCGCCTCCTTGCCTAACTGTTCGTGATGCAGCCCCCATTTTAGCCCGGCTATCTTCACCTTTTTTTAACTTTATTAACGCAAGATTATTAACTTCAATATTGTCAAATGTCTCACCAGTCAATATTGTGTCCTTAGGTGAAGCAACCGCCGGGCGATCAACACCTTCAGTCGTCGGTTTTTCTCTATTCTTCCCACTCCGTGTGGTGACTTTTGGTGTCTCAGTCGGCTTGTTCGGACCCTTTGGCGGCATTTTCTCTGGTCTTGCGGCACCCCCATGACCACAAACTACCGAAAATCTGTGGCAAAAATGAAATATGGGCAGCCACCAAAAACGTTCTTTGTTGTGTAGTAGGAACAGCTTCCCTCTTTCTGCACCTCTTTTGCCTCTTTCTGTATCCTTCTTCCCTCTTTTTGCAACTCTCTCGCCTCTTTCTACACCTCTCTTCCCTCTTTCTATGCCCCTGTTCCCTCTTTCTACTCCTCTTGTGCCTGTTTTTGCAACTCTCTTGCCTCTTTCTATACTTTTCTTACCTCCTTCTGCACCTCTGTTGTTTTTTTCTGCACCCCCATCTTGCCTGTTTCTGCACCTTACTTGCCTCTTTCTGCAACTATCTTGTCTGTTCTGCACCCCTGTTCCCTCTTTCTGCACCTCTTGGGCCTGGTTCTGAACCTCTCTTGCCTCTTTCACCACTTCTCTTGCTTCTTTCTACACCTCTGTTGCTTCTTTCAGTACTTCTGTTGCTTCTCTTGCACTTCTCTTGCCTGTTTATTCACCTCTCTTGCCTTTGTCTGCAACCCTGTTCCCTCTTTCTGCACCTCTTTTGCCTGTTTCTGCAACTCTCTTTCCTGGTTCTGCATTTCTCTTGCCCTGTTCTACACCCCAGTTGCTTCTTTCTGCACTTCTCTTGCCTCTTTTACACCCCTTTAGCCTCTTTCTGCACCTCTCTTACTTCTTTCTGTGCCTCTATTTCTTCTTTCTGTACTTCTCTTGCTTTGTTCTGTACCCCTCTTGCCTCTTACTGCACCCCTCTTCCCTCTTTCAGCACCTCTCCTGCCTCTTTCTGTACCTCTCTGGGCCTCTTTCTGCACCTCTCTTGTTTTTTTCTACACCCCTGCTGCCTTTTTTGTACTCGTCTTTCCTCTTTCTGCACCCCTCTAGCCTCTTTCTAATCTTCTCTTGCCCCTTTCGGCACATTTGTTAATTTTTCTGCACCTCTCTTCTTTATTGCTGCACCCGTGTTGCTTCTTTCTGTGCTTCTCTTCCTTCTTACTGCACCCCTCCTGCATCTTTCTGTACCTCTATTGCCTCTTTCTGCACCTCACTTGCTTGTTTCTGTTCCACTCTTGCCTCTTTCTGTACCCTTCTTCCCTCTTTCTGCACCTATTTTGCCTCTTTCTGTACCCTTGTTCCCTCTTTCTGCACCGCTCTCGCCTCTTTCTGCACTTTTCGTGCCACTTTCTGCACCGCTGTTGCTTCTTTCTGCACTTCTCTTGCTTCTTTCTCCACCTCTGTTGCTTCTTTCTGTTCCCCTCTTACCTCTTTCTGTACCCTTCTTCCCTCTTTCTGCACCTCTTTTGCCTCTTTCTGTACCCTTCTTCCCTCTTTTTGCAACTCTCTTGCCTCTTTCTACACCTCTCTTCCCTCTTTCTGCACCCCTGTTCCCTCTTTCTACTCCTCTTGCGCCTGTTTCTGCAACATTCATGCCTCTTTCTATACTTTTCTTACCTCCTTCTGCACCTCTGTTGCTTTTTTCTGCACCCCATCTTGCCTGTTTCTGTACCTTACCTGTCTCTTTCTGCAACTATCTTGTCTGTTCTGCACCCCTGTTCCCTCTTTCTGCACCTCTTGGGCCTGGTTCTGCAACTCTCTTGCCTCTTTCACCACTTCTCTTTCTTCTTTCTATACCTCTGTTGCTTCTTTCAGTACTTCTGTTGCTTCTCTTACACTTCTCTTGCCTGTTTCTGCACGTCTCTTGCCTTTGTCTGCACCCCTGTTCCCTCTTTCTGCACCTCTTTTGACTGTTTCTGCAACTCTCTTGCCTGGTTCTGCATTTCTCTTGCCGTGTTCTACACCCCTGTTGCTTCTTTCTGCACTTCTCTTGCTTTTTTATACCCCTCTAGCCTCTTTCTGCACCTCTCTTACTTCTTTCTGTGCCTCTCTTTCTTCTTTCTGTACTTCTCTTGCTTTGTTCTGCACCCATCTTGCCTCTTACTGCACCCCTCTTCCCTCTTTACACACCTCTCTTGCCTCTTTCTGTGCCTCTCTGGGCCTCTTTCTGCACCTCTCTTTCTTTTTTCTACACCCCTGTTGCCTTTTTTGTACTCGTCTTTCCTCTTTCTGCACCCCTCTAGCCTCTTTCTGTTCTTCTCTTGCCCATTTCGGCACATTTGTTACTCTTTCTGCACCTCTCTTCTTTATTTCTGCCCCCTTGTTGCTTCTTTCTGTGTTTCTCTTCCTTCTGACTGCACCCCTCCTGCATCTTTCTGTACCTCTATTGCCTCTTTCTGCACCTCACTTGCTTGTTTTTGTTCCCCTCTTGCCTCTTTCTGTACCCTTCTTCCCTCTTTCTTCCCCCTTTTTTTGCCTCTTTCTGTACCTTTGTCCCCACTTTCTGCACTGCTCTCGCCTCTTTCTGCACTTCTCTTGCCTCTTTCTGCACCTCTGTTGCTACTTTCTGCACTTCTTTGCTTCTTTCTCCACCTCTGTTGCTTCTTTCTGTTCCCCTCTTGCCTCTTTCTGTACCCTTCTTCCCTCTTTATGCACCTCTTTTGCCTCTTTCTGTACCCTTCTTCCCTCTTTTTGTAACTCTCTTGCCTCTTTCTATACCTCTCTTCCCTCTTTCTGCACCCCTGTTCCCTCTTTCTACTCCTCTAGTGCCTGTTTCTGCAACACTCATGCCTCTTTCTATACTTTTCTTACCTCCTTCTGCACCTCTGTTGCTTTTTTCTGCACCCCATATTGCCTGTTTCTGTACCTTACTTGTCTCTTTCTACAACTATCTTGTCTGTTCTGCACCCCTGTTCCCTCTTTCTGCACCTCTGGGTCTGCAACTCTCTTGCCTCTTTCACCTCTTGCTTCTTTCTACACCTCTGTTGCTTCTTTCAGTACTTATGTTGCTTCTCTTGCACTTCTCCTGCCTGTTTCTGCACCTCTCTTGCCTCTGTCTGCGCCCCTGTTCCCTCTTTCTGCACCTATTTTTCCTGTTTCTACAACTCTCTTGCCTGGTTCTGCATTTCTCTTGCCATGTTCTACACCCCTGTTGCTTCTTTCTGCACTTCTCTTGCCTCTTTCTGCACATCTGTTTCTTCTTTCTGCACTTCTCTTGCTTCTTTCTCCACCTCTGTTGCTTCTTTCTGTTCCCCTCTTGCCTCTTTCTGTACCCTTCTTCCCTCTGTCAGCACCTCTTTTGCCTCTTTCTGTACCCTTCTTCCCTCTTTTTTCAACTCTCTTGCCTCTTTCTACACCTCTCTTCCCTCTTTCTGCACCCCTGTTCCCTCTTTCTACTCCTCTTGCGCCTGTTTCTGCAACATTCATGCCTCTCTATACTTTTCTTAAGTCCTTCTGCACCTCTGTTGCTTTTTTCTGCACCCCATCTTGCCTGTTTCTGTACCTTACTTGCCTCTTTCTGCAACAATCTTGTCTGTTCTGCACCCCTGTTGCCTCTTTCTGTACCTCTTGGGGCTGGGTCTGCAACTCTCTTGCCTCTTTCACCTCTTGCTTCTTTCTACACCTCTCTTGCTTCTTTCAGTACTTCTGTTGCTTCTCTTGCACTTCTCCTGCCTGTTTCTGCACCTCTCTTGCCTCTGTCTGCACCCCTGTTCCCTCTTTCTGCACCTCTTTTGCCTGTTTCTGCAACCCTCTTGCTTGTTCTGCATTTCTCTTGCCATGTTCTATACCCCTGTGGCTTCTTTCTGCACTTCTCTTGCCTCTTTTACATCCCTCTAGCCTCTTTCTGCACCCCTCTTACTTCTTTCTGTGCCTCGCTTGCTTCTTTCTGTACTTCTCTTGCTTTGTTCTGCACCCCTCTTGCCTCTTTCTGTACCCCTCTTCCCTCTTTCCGCACCTCTCTTGCCTCTTTCAGGTTCTCTCCTGCCTCTTTCTGCACTTCTCTTGCCTCTTTCTGCACCACTGTTGCTTCTTTTTGTACTTTTCTTGCTTCTATATGCACCTCTCTTGCTTTTTTCTACACACCTGTTGCCTTTTTTGGACTCGTCTTTCCTCTTTCTGCACCCCTCTAACCTCTTTCTGTACTTCTCTTGCCCCTTTCGGCACATTTGTTACTCTTTCTGCACTTCTCTTGCTTCTTTCTGTACTTCTTTTCCTCTTTTTGTACTCAAATGGGAAGTGCAAGCTGTAAAGTTTAAAGGTGCTCTTTTGATTGAGGTATATGTCTGCTTGTATATGTATTCTCACATGTGTTATGCATCTTAAGATGGTAGCTTGAAAAGCGGGTAGCTTCTCCTATAGGTGATTAAATGTTCTCAGTTCTGCTCTGGTATTTGGTTGCCCTGGTAGACATGTCTTATGAATATAGGTGTTATGGAGCCCATCAAATATACTATTGAATACCCATGTGCCCCGTATTATGAGCAGAAAGAAATAGATACACTTTTTTGTACCTTTTAAGACATCTTGGGATAAGAATTAGTGATTAGGCTACTTTCTATGAGTCTGTCGTAAGGTACAATGGAAGTAGGCCGCTTTCTGCACCTCTGCTGCTTCTTTCTGCACTTCTCCTGCTTCTTTCTGCACCTTTCTTCCTCTTTCCGGACATGTCTAACCAATGTAGGCATAGTTAGAAATTAGCATTCAAAAACCATAGAAATTCACAGAAAAAATCTTAAGTTTCAGGGACGTTATAGTTAGTATTAACATTTAAAAAACCTTCAAAATTCACTGATAATAACAGGTTTCAGGGATGTAATAGTTAGGAATTAGTATTTAAAAAACCTTAGACATTCACTGAAAAAACCACAGTTTTCAGGGACGTTATAGTTAGGTTGACTTTCACTCGTACAAAACCAAAGAAATTCAGCTGTTATAGTTAGCTGAGCTTACTATAACTTGCGCCCCCGTAATGCACTGCCTGATTGATCACCGCTGATGACATCACGTATTACAGCACTCATGACATGGTCAGTGGCATCACAGATTACATCACTGATGACATCTCAAATGACATCACTGATGACATCACTGATGACATCGCTGATGACATCATCTACTTAATATCTGAGGCACCTCCTCACACCCTAATATACCCTTTTATGTACACACTCTAAAATACAAACTACCATTCTCACAGCCATAGACATACCAATACCAGTTAGTACATACCCACTCACTGATTCATAGGTCTACAGACACATCTCTAATCCATACAGTCACTCATACACACAGTCACTCATCAATACAGCCACTGCTATATGCACTCATACACCCATACAGATACTCTCACAGCTCTATTCACCCATAGAGTAACTCACACACCTAGTCAGTCACACAATGAATCAATCACACTGCCATTTACTCACTTAAACAGTTATACACACAGCACCTCACTTATTCATACAGATGCTAACACATACTTACTCTCTTCCACAATCACTGACACAAGCACACACTCATCCATACAGCCACTCTCATAATCAATCCCTCACTCTCACATTTACTCACCATATATACTCAAACATCATATATATGGCTTTTCACATATGTAGTTACACATATACCACTGAGATATCCATTCACTCACCAACACAGCCATACACACACGTATTCACCGATACAGCCCCTCGCAGATGGACTAATGAACGCATACACCCAGGGATTCACCCAGTCATACATCCATGCAGGGAGTCACACACCCCCTCACCCACACAGACACTCAGGCACTCATACAGATACTCAGACAACTAATAAATAACCTATATAGACACTCAAGTACCTACTCACCAACTCGAGCAGCCACTTACCCACCAACTGACAGACGGATACAGACATTCACACAGATTAGTCATTCACCCATGCATTCACTAAGACACATTTAATCACTCACTTATACAGTCAGTCACACACCCACTAAATCATCCATTCAGACACTTATACACCCACTCATTCTTCAATACACCTTGGCGTATATATGTGTAACATTCTTTAACATTTTAGAAACGCTCAGTTACTGGATGATGTCATCAGTGATGTCATTCGAGATGTCACCAGTGATGTCATCAGCGATGTCACTGACCATGTCATGAGTGATGTAGTATGTGACATCATCAGCAGTGCACTGCAGGCATGAGTTAACGGCTGAATTTCTCTGGTTTTCCACGAGGAAATGTCATCCTAACTATAACATCCCTGAAACCTGTGTTTTTTTTCAGTGAATATCAAAGCATTTTTAAATGCTAATTCCTAACTATAACGTCCATGAAACCTGTTTTTTTCAGTGAATATATATATTAAAAGCTGCACTCATGTTCATAATTCCAGTCCCAACAATGGTGTAGCATTGGCGTCTGGTATCAGAGCCTAGTAGGTTAATTTAACTAAATTCCTAAAAAAAGTTATAAAGGACGCTAACTCAAGAAACAGCAGTGCAGTGGTCATTTGTTCCTTTTACCACCCATGACATGTTTCGGCCTCAAAAGGGCCTTGATCAGGTAGTTGGTTTTCTACTTTTTTGGTATTTCATCAGTTTTCTTCTTTATTGTGGACATGTTTGCATTTAAGATGTTTTTTATACTTGAAGTTTTGATGAGTAAATCTCTGAATGGCCTTAGCTCCAAACTTGGTTACAATGTTTTTATGTATCTTTGTGCTTATTCACCTTCTTTGCTTTCATGTGCCAAGCGAATGAGTGAGAAAATGCAACCCAATTTAGTCCTTGGGGGATTTTTGTGTTTTTTAAGAAATCTCCTTAATGATGGACAGAACATCTTCAACTTGCTTTTGTTGTGGTTCAGTGGGTGACATTGTCTGGCAGTGTGCTGTCCTTAAGAGAGTTGTTCTGTTTCCTCAGTGTCAGCCATGGTGCTGTCCAACTCTAAACAGCTCTAAACCAAGATGTGCATTTATCTCCTACTTATCATAGAATGATGACAGCACAGGAAGTTTGTTAAACATACACTTTTTTCTTAAGAAGAGGGATATCAAACTGCTAATATAAATCCTTTGTTATTTCATTTTTCATAATATCCATGGATGCTTACAACCCATACAATGCACATAAGTGGAACTTCTGGGTCTCACACAGATGGATTGTTTTCATTTTTGGGGGCTGTTACCAAAGTTGGGGACTGTCGTGCAGAAGGATAGCTGCTAAAATGTTCACAATGATTTCCTGTATTTGTAGATTTGTCAAAGATGTGGCTCTCAATGTATGTTATCAGGTCTATGAATCCCAAAATGGATCTCCGCACCCCACTAGTTTTCACTATCAATACACACTGTATTCATCAATGTGATCAGATACTTCTCCTAGATGGTCCTTTTAAGTAACAGCCAGCATTTTAACAACCTCTCACAGCGCACTTTAGCAGGTCCAGCATCCATCAATGTAACCCTGAGACCCGCAGGTTTCATTTACACATGATGTGCAGAATCTGCAGAGACAGTGCTGGGTCCATGCATACTCCCTTATTTTTAGTGGGTTCTCTATAAACATTGATTTGGGCCCAAACATAATCTAAACTGAGCTTTACAGAAACAAGCAATGTTTTTTTTAAAAACCTCAATTTAAATAAGGTGCATTTTATTATGTGTCGGATCCTTTGGTCAATTAAGGAGATCCATGGTTCCATAATCAGGAAGTCTTACCCCTACTGATATGTTCAATCTGCAGAGGATTTGATGATCTTTACGTACCATTGAGATAATTTCACAAGGCGCCGGAGTTATAGTCTTCCTCATCAATAGATAGTGCCTTTCTCAAACCATTTTTGATATTTATGTAATTGCCTAAAACAGAGCATTCTGATAAGAAATACTGTACATAGCAACAAAACACAGCTCAGGAGACATCTTGACAGTTTTGCATAGTTGCATAGAAATTGGGGAGGTTGATAGGAGGTGAAAGTGTATATCTCCAGTACCAATTACCAATTACCAATCCACTCAAACCCATCTGCACATAGCCTAATGTTGACTGGGGAGAGATTTAGTTGCATGGTCTGGCCTCCTTACAACCATTTCCCACTATACACAGCTGAAGACCAAGTGTAGATGCTTCATGGCAAATGGTCTGAATGCTGGGCCTGGGCGGAAGACTGGTCTTTTGCTCAGAAGTGGCATAGCCATAGGCCATGCACTGCTAGTTCTGTGGGATGGAAGCAGGTGCAGTAGGCCAGGCTTAACACCCAGAGCCTGCTTTGTTTGTCTGCAGGCATTGATAGCTAATATGGGTGGAATAAGAGCTTTTGCAGTGCCTGGCTTAAGTCAAGGCCTTTTCCCCAGACGTTACAGGCAGCACACAGTTGCTTTGCATGGCATTTGGCTAGTTATAGTGAACCATAAAAGCAAATATCCACTGACAAATCTATGTTGAAAGTAATTCTTGTTGCCTATTGCTAATATTAAAGTAACATTTGGTTATTAAAAAATGCACCTCAGAAAATCCCTTAAAAATACACAGTTGAAGTGCCATTATGTGCTAAACAATGTAGCCACAGAATCACAATAATCCATTTACCTTCACTATTGTTCTTTGTTTTATCAAAAATATATACATATAAGTAAGTATGGGCGAATTTTGCGAATTCGCAATCCGCAAAATTGCGTATTTACGGATTCGCAATCCGCAAAATTCGCGAACTCTTGCGAATTTTGAGGATTTTTTATTTTTGCGTGTTCGCAGGGCGCTTTGCGTGTTCGCGGGGCGCTTTGCGTGTTCGCGGGGCACTTTGCGTGTTCGCGTTTTATTTTTTGCCTGGTTCATCACTGCCACCCTATCGTTTTTTATGCCCTTCTGCCCTCTGTACCACTTGTTTTTGTGCTTTTCTGCCCTCTGCCCCACTCTTGTTTGTGCCCTTTTGCCCTCTGCCCCACTGGTTTCTGTGCCCTTCTGCCCTCTGCCTAACTCATGCCCTCTGTCCCACTTTGTGCCCTTCTGCCCTCAGCCATAAGTCAGCTTCAACAGGAAGCACTAATAGATAAAGTAAAGCAGGTGCTCGAGTTGAAGGTCAAATTAAGTTACACAGTCATTAATCACCCCAAGTTTGATACATTTTAAAAAACATGAATGTGGAATGAGCAGAGTAGTCACTCATTTCACATTAATTGCTCCAGTTTGGGAGCACCCCATAATGCAATGCAAGGGCTTTTTTATGAATATTATTTTGATCCTGCTAGTGCCCCTAGAAGAGGCGGGGCACCGCCAAGTAGTTTTGTAATGTTGTGGAGAGTTGCAGGGAGTGCAGCAGCACCGCAGAAACATAAATAAAAGTACTGTTAGTCTTCTGGGTCATTGAATCCATGACCCCAGGAGAGCTTAGTATATTTTTTAAAGGCTTACCATCTGGAGCTGTATGCTCTTCAGCTGGAGTGCCAGGATCTCTTTAGGTTAATTCTATGACTGCCCTTTGTGGCATGGAAAATGTTTTTTTAATGATTTATTGATAATATTTGATGACAATCACTGTTATCAAACATTGTTATGTGTCAATGTATAAAGTACATTTAATAATGGTTATTGGTGACTATTTGACAAGGCATGTGTCTACTTTATAAATGTTGATGTTCTGACCTTGGATAAAGCCAATAGGCCAGCTTTTTATATTTTAGTTTGTTCCGACCCTTTGACAATGTCAGTAGGTTTACCTTGCTTAAAATGACCCCCTATATATTGTTACATTGTATAGTCAGCTGTGAGTGCCCGAACCTACACTGCTCATGGATGAAAGCTGTGTGCAGCAGGAGATTGGGGACCCATGGGGGAGGTTGGGTGACAGAGGAGGGGCTGGGCATCCACTGGAAGTTGTGCACCCACAGGGGTTTGGACACCCACAGGGAGTTGGACGCAGGGCCTGACCCATGGCCAGGCCCTGGAACAATCCCACGATGTGCATGGCGATGGACATTTTACTATATACAGTAAAAAGAACACATAAAAATATCCTGAAATAACAAAATTAGTCAGGAGTTGTAATTATATGTTACGTTACACTAAAAAACAAAATAGAAGTTTACTGGAAAAAAAATACAAAGGTTAAAGGGACTTTATATTTAGGAGAAAATGTCAGTTAAAATATACCAGGTGCCTATTATAGTTAATGAATTGTGGCTATGGAGCTGAATATAGTGTGTATGGAGGTGTGCGTGTTTTAATAATTTGAATGTGTTGCATAAATTCTAAATTAAAGGTAGAAGTATAACTTTAGAATTTCAGAATTTTATGTAGTTTAAGTTTGGTTTCAATAGAAAGATCAAATAAAATTATAGTAATTAAAAGGCAGTACCTAATTTATAAATTTAAGGTACAGCTATAAATTTAGAATTTCTAATATGTGTGTATTTTAAATTTGATTTGTATAGTAAGAATAAATATCATTTTCCAAACAAAGATTTAACTGTTGTTTTTTTAGTGAATTTTAAGGTTTTTTTTTAAACAAAATTATCTTTGCAGTCATAGAGCTCAGTTTCATCAAGTGGAGAGTCATTGAGTGGAGTGTGGTACAGAAGAGTGGAGAAGTGTTTCGTAGAGTGCAGTAGAGAGAAGGCAGTGGCTTAGCGTTCAGTGGACTAAAGTGTCATAGAGTGCAGCGGCGTGTTGTATCATACAGTGGCATGGAGTGAACCAGCGTGGACAGGTGTAGTGTAAAGTCGGGTAAACTGTCATAAGTTGGAGTGGTATCTTGTAAAGTACAGTGGAATGGAGTTTCAGAGAGTATTGGAATGTGTCTTTGATTGGAAGAGAGTGTTGTACAGTGTAGTGTAGGGATATAGAGTGGAGTACAGTGTAGTATAGTGGCACAGATTGTAGTAAAGTCTTGTAGAGTGGATTTGAATGGAGTGGAGTAGAGTGTGGTACAGTGGAGTGATGCAGAGAGCAGCGTTGTACAGTGCCACAGAGTGCTGTAAAGCCTCATGCAGTGGAGTGAAGTGTAGGCCAGTGGAGTGGCGTAGTATACAGTGGAGTAGCCGGTTGTAGAGTGGAGTGGAGTGGCGTAGCATATAGTGGAGTAAAGTGTTGTAGAGTGGAGTGGTGTGTCATACAGTGGAGTGGACTGGTGTGTTTTAAAGTGTTGGAAAATGTCGCAGAGTGGAGTAGAGTGAAGTGCCACAGAGTGAATTACAGGTTTGTACAGTGGAGGGGCGTTCATGAAGGACTTCAAAACCTGGCTCTTCGGATGACCCGTGCACTCGACGGCTCTTGAAACCCTCGCGGGTGAGTAGATGCGCTTTACCAAACCTGATTGATTGATTGATAAATGTATATATATATATATATATATATACACACACACTCACATATATATATATATAGAGAGAGAAAGAGAGAGCGAGAGAGAGAAAGAGAATGTGAGAGAGAGAGAGAGAGAGAAAGAGAGAGAGAGAAAGAGAGAGAGATATAGAGTTACATATTATTTTGCATACAAATTCACAATCTTCCAACTCATATTGTTAGGTTTTGCCATGTAACATTTTGGGAAGATACATCCTTAGTAACAGAAACATGCAAACGAGAGATCAAGAGAACAACATAGTACCATGGGGGTGGGGTGTGAAATTGTTGCCTGCATTGCTAACTATAATTGGGGGATTTCAGTGATTTGACGAGTTTGAACCAGAACCAGAGCTCATGTATACCTGTTACTTAAAAAAAAAATACACATATATATATGTATAAAACACAGAGGCATCCATCAATATGTAATTATAGTTGAGCAGCACTTTCCATTAACAATACTTTTTTTGATTTCCTTATATCCTTTGACCCCATGGCCAGATGTATACTAACTTTGCTCATCATGTGGTGTAATCAGTTGAGGTATGGCCAATTTTTATACAAGGAAACATTTATTGTGTAGTGAATAAAAATTGGTTTTTACCATTTTAACTCCAATAAGAATGCTTTCTTGCAAATTCAGCCAAAACTGTTGCATGGATTTATACAGTGAATGAAAGCAACATTTTATTCAGAAAGTGTTCTTTTGTTGATGTGGTGTAAATCTATTCAGCATGTAAAGAAAAGGTACTGAGTTGGCTTTGAATGTTTAAAACATTTTTATATCTTCCATTGAAAATTTGGGATTCATTACTGTCAATCATTTTGGAATTTTTTGAAAAATGTGATTGGCAGGAGAAGAGTTCTGACATTTTTTCTGCCATCTTGAAAATCACAAATCTATTACAATTTGAGATGTCTGTACTGTGCAAAAAAAGATTTCCATAACCATGGGGGACATCCTCAGAGCTGTCTAAGTCCTGGAGGTGTGGAAACCTTGATTTCCATAGACAAAACATAGAAACTGCCTCATCATTTGCAAATTATAAAGCAATCACGATCCTGCATGCCACCATCTCACGTGCCAGATTTGATCACCATTTTTTTTAATGATTTGCAAATCTATTATGATTCATGACTGTTCACTGTGGAAAAGAAATTCCACAAGAATAGGGGAGACGGAATAATGAGTTATTTGACCTAGGGACCTTGAGGCACAGAAAACTCAAGGCTGTCAGCAGAAGTTTAGGTAAAGGGCCTTTTCTGCTTATGTTTCGTCAACAAAATATCCATCCAAATTATTTCTTCAGTGTGACCTGTCTGGGTCCTGTAGCTGGCCTGCCCTCCATTGTGGTCTGCCCAAACTTTGACTTTGCACTAGTCCCTCACAAGCTCAAGTAACCTTTTGACTGCTAGTGACGTATAAGCACTACGTTTAGATTATTCCTACAAAATTCATATCGTGACTTCTACTTATTGGGTTTTTGTCATTTTGGTCTTGTTTTTATCAGATAGATATTTTCTATTTTTCTAAACCTGTGTGGGGTCTATTTGTGGTTTTATTGATTTACTGTAATGTAAGTGTTACACAAATACTTTACACATTGCCTCTTAAGTTAAGCCTGACTGCTCTGCGCCAAGCTACCAGTGGGTGAGCACAGGTTAATTTATTGTGAGTATCTGACGTACCCTGACTGTGGTGGTGGTTTCTAATTGGACAAGGTGCAAACATCTTCCAACTAGAGACCCTCATTTCTAACACTGGCTAAATGTTATGTGGAGCAGGGTGGCTGCTGGGAGGGGTTGGGTGTCCTGCACTGCATCCAACATGATCAAAGAATTCACTTATAAACAAATGTTAAAAGAAAGCCCGGCGGAGCTAATGTATGTAGCTATTGAGGAACTTGACTCTGGTTCACCCTCTTGGATGGCATCTTCCCAAATGGACATCTGACATTGTTTTCTACCTCATCTCCCCGTTATGTTCCCTTCCCTCCCTCGATCAATCTTGATTTTCTATGCTTATTGAATGCACTAGCAACACATTTAACAGTAATGTATCTGTAACTGATGTAATGCTGTAACACGTCTTAAAGCTCATGTAAAGTGCTCTGATACCCCAGACATCCTCGTCTCCTCGCTGTGTCTCCTACCTCCCCCTCCACCTCTACCCTCCTTCATTTTTTGCTTCCCTACCCTATTCATTTTCTCTCGACCTGAATCTCTCTCCCCTGCCTGCTTTGTTTATCCTTGTGCCAATGCACCGCTCAATCTCCCTCCCCGATGCCCTTTTACATTACCCCCTTACCCTTCTACATGCCATGAACCAACAGATGTAATTCGTAATTGACGTACCTTCTGTATCAATGTGTAACTTGTAACCGATGTAGCCCTACCATCCTGACTCCCTAAAATGCCCCCCATAGTATGCCCTTGTCCAAAGCACTCCTACTCCCCTTGTTGTTGATGGATCCAGCATTTTTGCCCTGGAGTCTCAGAGACCCTTCTGAGAGAGGCCACAGTGACAAGGGAGTCTCACATAGTGGAGGACTGGGATTGATTTCCTTACCACTGGGAACTGTCTCCTACCCTGCCGGAAATCGGTAACTGTGTTCACGCTGGGTTTTCTACCCCCTCCTCTTCACTCCTTCATTCTTCTAAGTGTACCCGTGACCAAAGCACTCCTCTCCCCTTGTTGGGGAGGGATCCACCATCTATGCCATGGAGTCTCAGTGTCCCCGCTGAGAGAGTCCACCGCGACAAGGGAATCACACAAAATGGAAGACTGGGAATGATCTTTTTACCGCAGGGAGCCGTCCCCCACCGAACCGGATTTCAGACAGTTATTTTCTCCTCTCCTCGCTGTGTCTCCTACCCCCTCCCAGACCTCTTCCCTCCTTCATTCTTTGCTTGCCTTCCCTATTCCTTTCCTCTCTCCCTTGAATCGCTCTCACCCTTCCAGCTTTGTTTATCCTTGTACCTATTCTCTGCATAATCTCCCTCCCCGTTGCCCTTTTACATTACACCTTAGCCTTCTACACGCCATGAACCAACGGATGTAACTTGTAATTGATGTACCTTCTGTAACTATGTGTAACTTGTAACCTATGCAACTCTCCTCATGTAAAGCGCTCTGATACCTCCGGGTCTAGCCAGTGCTATATAAAACTCAAGTAAAAAAAAAGTGACGGTTAACTTTGTTTAGAGCATCTCAACATATCTTTAAAAAAACACACTCTGGAATTCACCTAAAAAAACTCAATAAAAGTGAAGTCATGGTTACAACATAAAACTGAAATACCATCGAAATTCGCAAGTTATGGTTAGGACCACAATCCATACCTCGCACAACAGCCATGCAAACAATAGCTCATACACCAAACGCAATGCTTATGACATCACGATATTTATAGTCATAAACAACAACACCGAAAAATGGAATGTAATTAAACAACAACCCATAATCACACTAATTAATGATACTACATTTATAGGCATATGTTATGTGTAAAATTATCTGTAAAATTATTTACATTTGTGATTGTATCTGTTTCATTAGGGCTGAGGTCTTGATAATTGTTCCCGGGTTGGGAATTATAGTTTGTTATTATTATTAAATTTTATTTGTTTGATTACTTAAAATCTTACAAAAAGCAGGTAAAACACTTGCAGTTATAAAAATGCTAAAAACTATTCATATGTTCAAATAATTTTCATCAATCTGATATAAAAGTCATAAAATTGGATTTTTGGTTAATTCAATAGGTTCATATTCACACATCTCATAAATTAATCAAGTACAAGCTTCCAACTTTTTTTGGACCATAAATAGAAATTTAACAAAAGCTGAGTTCATTGGCAAGTCATCTGGGTTTAAGCTTGCCACTAGTGGCTGCCTATAAGTCCTAACACCACGTTCATTAAACATTTTCTTGAGTGTACTTTTTCTTTCCACTTTCAAGTCAGGACAAAGACACAATAAGTGTAAAATAGCTTCTTGACATGACTTACATAGTCTACATAAGTAGTTTTCGTCTGATCTTTTCCATGGTGCCAAGTGGCATAAGCCCGGAAAATGGCCAAACCTAGCATTCATAAAAATTGCTTGTTTTTTTTTTTACCATGAAGTTTCCAGGTAAGTTTGAATCTTCTTTTTTTTCAAACCATTCACAATTGGCCATGCGTGCTTTCGTTTAACAAAAATGTATTTGTCCTTTATCAAGGAGAGATAACCAGTTAGTTTATTTACCGCTTTTTTTAAACTTTCCTGCGCAACAGTGGTGTTCCAGATAGGTGTTATATCAAACTCTTCAATTGCTAGATTTAAGTAAGAGCTGGCAGTTAGCGACCGGTTATTTTTTAATTTCAAGCCACAGTAGACGAGACATTTCATTGTCATGATCGTTTTTTATTCTATTCCACACTTTCATTGTGTTATAGTTTGCATGTCTGTTGAGTGAGTTATGGATTTTGCTCTTAAACCTTACTTACATATTTCAATGATTTTTCAGCTTTTATTTGCAAACCATCACTGCGCCTTAACTGTGTGTGATTAGGTATCAAAAAATATATAAAATGTCTATTTACAAATACTGTTATCTGCACAGATATTTCAAACACCGTGAGTTCATGCTGAAATGCAATCCATGTGTCAGGGCTGAGATGGAAAAGAAGACAAAGGGGAAGATTTACAAGCCCCATGCACCGCCGGTGCATCACATTGCGTGACGCACCGGTGGCGCAGCCTGCTAAAGGATATTTACAAGCAGAGGTAAAGTCACCCTGTGTGACTTAACCTGTGTTTATAAATATCGCCGCTGTTCACGCAACACTTTGCGTGTTAGGGGCGGGACTTGGGTGTTGCTGTGGGTGTTCCCACGCAACACCCATGTCCACTGATGCACTTAGAGATTTACGAGAAATCGTAAACCTGGAAATGTGTCAGTTTGCTGCGCCACCATAGGGGTGGCATAGCCAAGCAAAACCATTTCTCCTCGTTTTTTTCCTATTTCAATGCATGCTGCATTCTGCAGCACGCACTGAAAGAGGAAAATGCCTGCAGTGATTGCCTTTGTGCAGGAAGGGGCCCCTTCCTTCACAAAAGCAATCTCCCTATGGCGCAGGCATCCTTGCACCATGGTGCAAGGGTGCCTGCGCCGGCGCATGGCAGCTGTTTCTGCGCCAGCGCAGGGGAGAGCACAGAAATGCGACATATCATTGTAGATATGTCGCATTCCTGTGCTCTGAAAGTGCCGCAGCGTGGCGCAGCCAAAGGGCTTGCGGTTCCGCGCTGCAGCACTTTCTTGTAGATCTGCCCCATTGTGTTTCGGTTGATACAACAGCATTGGCCATGTGACCATGTGTGATGTTTGTTTGCAAGATTTATGCAGTTAATTCGAATCACGCGGGATTGGCAATGCCATCTTCAGTGCACCGGCTGTGATTAGGCTACCACTTGGAACTCGCTACTTTTCTTGGCATGAATACATACACACACTCACACACAAACACACACACACAAACGCACACACACATATCGCAATATTTTCACACAGCAGCAGCTGTTGCTTTTTGTCACTGACGTTCTCTTTCTCGGAAATAGGACATGCCCTTATGCAGCAGACACCTGCTTAATATTCTAGCAGTCAATCTGAAATGCATTTCTGATCAGCACTTTTTTCTAACCTAGATATGCTGTCATTGCCACCAGCAATTTAGAAAATCAGAACGGAAGGAGATAGGGACAGAATACTTCTTTTCTCGTCTTCGCCTGGGCGCTGCTTGAACTTGCAATGACTTTGAGTCCCACGAGGCAGCTAAAGAGATTCACCCCCACAGCCACCAGAATACTAACAAGGGCGCAAGATAGCACAATGCGGTTAAAGTACTATCAAAAATTGTATTAGTTGGTATTTCTCAGTGGATGGCGCAGCACTGAAAGCCACATTAGAATTTACTAAATAAACCCTCTTGAACAAAATAAATGCCACCCACCGCTTTGTGATTATGGATACGTTCGTTTTATTTATTTTTGATGTCGTCTTGTCGTGACATTTTTGAGTTTTCGTTTCTATTTGCTCAATTTCTAAATTAACTTCGCTGAGTTCGTTCCACAGCAGTGACTCGGGTGGGCATTTTGTTACAATAAACGGTGGAGAATTTTGTCCCCGGATTGGGCAGTTGGGGTTGTCATTAATGGAACCGAGAACGTCTAGTTTGTAGCTGTCTCCAATAGGTCTGCCAATAGGTTAAGAACAATTATCTATAAGCTGATATAAAATGCAGCAACACATGTCACTTCCATGATAGTCACAAACATACTAGTCCATTTTGAAGTTATCAGCATGCACAATAGCCGTACCCAGCTACAATTGCCACCTCTGGCTGAATGACGCCAAGTGAGGTGTTTTTGAGCCTCTGGGAGAGCTACCGCTATGCTCATATTGTACCAACGATCTTGGAAAGGCGATCATAGACAAGAATTAATTAAATGTGGACTACATTACAAGCCTTCTTCTACCATAGAGCAGTCTGTCTGTCCTTTGGTGCCACCACATAATTTAATTGGCCATCTTAAATGAATTAGCCATGTTATCCTGACTTTCTCCACTTCCACATTAATGCTATATTACTTACCGGTAATCTTCATTACTTAAGGTCCCGTTGTCCTCGTCCCATTCATGACAGGTGGAGATAATCATCTCTAGACAGAAAAAAAGAACAGAGGAAGGCTGGGACCCTAACCCCAGCCCCTCCCACTGGGAGTACATAAGCAGTACTTACCCAGTATTCCACCTGTACTACCAAACCCCCAACAGGAAGGCCGGTTGTCCGGGAGGGAGGGTGGGGCATTATGTATGGGACGAGGACAATGGGACCTGGAGTAATGAAGATTACCGGTAAGTAATAGGGCATTACCCCAGGTCCCTCCTGTTCTCGTCCCATTCATGACAAGTGGAGAATACCAAAGCAGAAATCTGGCCATCAAAACCACTCAGCACACCCAGGAAACCACACCAAAGGCAGCAACCCAAGAGAAGCAAAAGAGAGAACTGCAGAAAATATCAGGCAGAGCACCCGGACAGGAAAGCGCGCCATCATAGCAGGGATGCACCCACCAAAACAACGGGAGACAACCAAGACGAAGAGGCAGACAACACACAGAGGTCAACTAGCACACACCAGAGGCACCCCCCAAACGAACAAGAAAGGGGGAGAACCCGCCAAACAAAAAAAACAACGGAGGCAGTCAAAAGCAAAGGACAGCGAGGAAGCCACCCAAAGAGAATATATGACGTTACAACGCATGCAATTACATCGCATGCTTTTACAACAGTCTTTACATCGCAAGTACCATTACATTTCATGATGTTACAAGGCATGCCACTACAACACATTTTTTAAAACTACCATTACAACGCATTCCATTACAACCATACCATTACAATGCATACCATTACAACACATATTACTTTTAGGGCAACAGTAGGGTAAGTGTTGGATAGTGTAGGGGTAAACATTACTATTCCCACTTCAGTGAGTGCAACAGTAGGGTAAGTGTTGGATAGTGTAGGGGTAAAAATTACTATTCCCACTCCAGTGAGTGCAACAGTAGGGAAAGTGTTGGATATTGTAGGGGTAAAAATTACTATTCCCATATACCCCAAAACCCATACCCACCCTAATACAATAAAATCCCCATTACTTAACTTAATGCAATGTAAAGGCAGTTGGGTTGTAACAGTTGCATTGTAAAGGTAGGTCATTGTAATGACTGCGTTGTAATGGATGTTTCCCCCCAAACGAGACCCCAGCGGCCCAACAGGCCAGCAAACCAGAACCGGCCAGCAGGAACCCAACCAAAGACGGGAAACCGGAACCAAGGAAAACAGAAGGGGACAGCAAGGAGGCAGTCAACAAAAAAAATTAGAAAAAGAGCACCCTGGCTGACAAATGGGAAAACCCCAAATTGCCAGGCAGAGGGGAACAAGACAAAAAAAGGCGACCAGGCCAAAAAAAAGGAAGCCGAAAAGAAGGCACCCAAAGAGACCCCAAAAACAAAGCCACAGAAGGGGAACAGGCACCAAAGCAACCAACACCCCGGACCGCGACGGATAAGAGAAGACAAAGCCCTAAAAGAACACAGCCAAGGGCGCCCATCGTACAAAAGGCAGAGAAGCCCAGCACCACCAGGTAGGTACAGAGGACCAATCCAAAAAGGAAAGAGGACAGGGCCATCCAACAGGGAAAAGGCACAAACCTCAAGAACCAACCAAGGGCAGGACCACCCAGACCAAATCACAAATGAGGGGGAAGCACCGGCCAGGCAGAAGCCCCTACCCCAATCAGAACGACCCAGCCCCTGAGAGCCTAGAGGACAAGCCCCCGAAACCCCACAGAAGAGCACCAGGCCCCAGGAGAGAACGGCTAGCACCAACCAGCAAAGCCGACAGACGCCAACCACCGAGCACCCAGCCCGGGAGGTGGAGACAGGGCCCAGGGACAGGCCAAGAGGGTAGGTCAGGGCACCCACAAACATAACCGGGGAAACACAAACACAACCCCAGGATTGCAGCTCTACAAGGACCCAAGAGCCAGAAGGGAGCAGGCCCCGCAGAGACCAGAACCCCAGCAGGAAAAGCATGAGCAGCAACAGCCAACGAGACCAATCCCCAAGGTCAAAAAGACCAGGGGAAACCAAATGAGAAAAGGGGAACAAGAGGGAGACCCCGCCCCAAACAACATAGCCCCAGCAGAACACCCCAACCGCAAATCCGGGATGACTGAAGGAGGAAGCTTCAGCCCCGGAGTAGGCACACACCATCCACCAGAGAAGAGACGCAACGTGCCCCTCAATGGAACAGCTACCCGACCAAGCAGCCCAGAGAATCCAAGACCACAGCAATGGAAACCCCCAGTGAGCCACAATACCAGCAGCAGATGAGCCAAGACCAGAAAATAACAGGCCAGCCTGAGACATTCCCAAAGAGACCAGGCAAACCGTCGACCAACAACAATTGACAGGCAAGCAAAGACCAGGGGTGCAACCACACAGACCCACAGAGGCCGGGAAGGGGCGGGACAGGGCCAACTGCCACAGTCTGGAAATCCCAACCCCAAAAGGGAGGGAAACGAGCCCCCAATACCAAACAAGTCAGAGAGGCAACAGAAGCCAGGGCAGAAGCCAAGCAGACTGCCCAGGCCCACAAACACCACAGCCCAGCATGCACCAAGGGAGGGCAGGAGCAGGGGAGAAACCCCCAGGGCAGAACCAAGGCAACAGAGCATCAAGCAGACAGGAAGCCAGGGCCAAAGCTAAGAAACCCAGCCAAACAGAAGGACCTGGCGACCCATCCCACGCCCGGGGAAGGCCCCAGCAGGGCACAGGCAAAGGCCAGCGAGGGCTAGAGTAGCCAGAGGCAAAAGCCCCCCACAGCCCCCCAAACCACAGCAGCAAGCCCCGGGAAACCAGCATCCAAGCAGGCAGGTTCCCAAGGGGCAAGACAAACACCCAGAGAGTGAACCCCCGACAGAGGGAGGAGGGGGACACAGAACAACAGGCACTGCCAACGAGAGTGGGCCGAAAAAGGGGGGCGCGCAGGGAAGACATGGGCAGCCGCCCAGGCAAAGACCGACACAGCCAGAAAGGGGGGGCCAAGGTCACAAGGGACAGGACCAACCCACCCCCGCATGGACCAGAACATGACCGCCGAGGGAACAGCCATCCCCAGGCGGAGACCACGGCAGCCAGAAACCACAGTCTCAGACAGCCGCAGCCCGTGGAGGGAGTTACGGTGGGGCAGAAAGGCGGGGAGGGGGAGGGGCAGGGTGGAGGGTGCTAAAAACTGGCATATGGAGAATTGCAGGTAAGTACACAATTTAATTAATATAACGAAATTCGTAGCACGCACAGCATCGCATTTTGCGATGCCGAGCGTGCTACGAAATTCGTTTTATTAATTAAATTGTGTACTTACCTGCAATTATCCATATGCGAGTTTTTAGCACCCTCCACCCTGCCCCTCCCCCTCCCCGCCTCCCTGCCCCACTGTAACTCCCTCCACGGGCCGCGGCTGGTCTCAGAAGCCCAAAACCAAAAAGAGCAGAGAAGAGCAGGGAGACAAAGGGCACGGTCGCAGACCCCCAACCAGGAAACAATCAGGCGTGACCCCACCGAACCCCGAGGGTAGAGGAGAGCAGCTGGCAGCAGAAGCCCAGAGCCCCCAGATCACCCAGACCGGCATTAGCAGAACACCAACCAGGCCTCACTCACCAAAAAAGGTCCGAGACCAGAGCACACCAGGACCCAGCAAAGAAAACCCAGCCAGAGGCAGGGATTGCACAACAAAGAAAAACACCCCCAAAGGTACCACCGCAGGAGGGACAAACCCCACAGCCTGTGGCAACCCCAGGCGGACATGCAACAGGGAAGGACCAGACCCAATCCAGCACAACTTCCAGAAATCAGACAAGAACCTGGGGCGGAGAAGTCAAGCAAAAGAGGGGCCAGAGACCCAAGAACATTCCAACAGCCCCAAGGGCAGGCACACCAGAACCACACCACCTGCCACCCACGCTGGACCCGCTAGAGAGCAACAGTCCCATGCAGCCAATGCAAACAAAAAGCAACAAGCAAGAGCAGGGCCCAACAGGGGGCATGAGCACAAACCCACAGCACCAGCAACCCAGGCAGGCACCTAGCCAGGGACCAACCGGGCCAGAACAAGCGTAGAGCAGATGCACCCAAGGAGGAAGCACACACAAGGGGAACGTGGCAGAGGAGCGGTAAGGGAAGCAACCAGGCGAGGACCCCATACATGGAAGAGGACTGAGCAAGCCAGCTAGACAGGGACACACCCAGGTGGAGGGGCCGGGAGACAGGAACAAGCCCAACCCCTCCACCAGGCAGCCCAAGGCGCACCAGCAGGACACATGCCAGGGCAGGGAAGTTAATGGATCAGAAGTGTCTGAAGCATCCTGACATTCATGAAGAGACATCCAGAGGAACCGGAGGGTAAACAAGCTGCAAACAAAAAGAAACAAAACAGCACCACAACCATCTCCAGCAACCCGAATGCGGGAGAGAAGCAACAGCACAGAGCAGCAGCCAGAGCACAGCACAAAAGGAGAACACAGACACCACCATGCGGTACTCACCCGCATGGGGCCGGGAGACTGGAATCAGGCCCCACCAGCCAGCCCAAGGCGCACTCCAAGGGCCCCTGCCAGGGCAGGAGGAAGCAGCACCACAACTCAGCTTGGAGCCCCAACGCCTCCATGCATGGCAGCAATGACAACACCGACAATGATTCTGGTGCGAACCTGCCGCGCACTGCAGGGCTCGACCAGCAGGCAGACCAGGAAATCATCAAACCTGTGACCCTGTATGGAAAGTGAAAGAAAACGGGGAGGAGCCCCAATATGAAAGAAGATGCCAAAGTGTGGATGTAGCTCAGCAATAGAGTGCATGCTTCAGCATGCATGAGGCCCAGGGTTCAAACCCCAGCATCTCCAGGCGTGTTCATGCTTCACAGGCATATAAGGGCTGAGAACAGTCTGAGCACTGCAGGGAAGAAAACAGAGACTGCTACGTGGGACTCACTGGGGGGTGGGAGACAGGAACAAGGACCCTCTCCACCGCCAGCCAGCCCAAAGTGCCCAACCACATCCACGCCAGGGCAGGAGGAAGCAGGAAAGCAGGGGATCCAGCAAACACGTCATGTCTTCCTCCCAGCCAGGCCACAGGAAGACGCGCCCAGCAACACAGAAGGAGAACAGGGCACCAGCCGCAAAGGGCTGGCCAGCATATAATTCCTGTCTGGGAACCACCAAGCCTCCAGGCAGTCCGGGAGGCACACCGGCAGACACCCCGCCCGCAAAGCCAGGAAGCCGGACGAGGAGTGAAAGAAGCACATGCAGAATGCTGGGTAAGTATAGCTTATGTACTCCCAGTAGGAGGGTCTGGGGTTAGGGTCCCAGCATTTCCCCTGGTTTTCTTTCTGTCGGGACATGATTATCTCCACTTGTCATGAATGGGACGAGGACAGAAGGGACCTAGGGGTAATTTGGTACTCTAAAAGGGGCAGCAAATCCTCTTTTGTGTTACCAATTGTGTCAGAAGAGATACTGTATCAATACATTCACATAGTGGAAGACCCTTATTTACATATGAATGGACCCTGTGCATAGGTGTAATTTCCATACTATGCCTGCAGGTTTCCATTGCAAGGCACACACTGGTCCAAAGAAGAACAGAATGCAGACCACTCACAAACTGTTCTTCACTTTGTGCATGTCAACACTGTTCCCCCATGGACTCTGCCGGACATTCCCTTTGCATGTGATTCAGTTATGGTCTAAACTTTTCTAAGTGGAATTCTCACTTACATGTTATAGGTCAATGGTTACTGCCACTTAAGTGAGTTGACCAAAATATGTAATTTCTAGACTTATAAGGGTTCATTTGCATTGGATCTTAGTGCTGTTTACATGCACATGAATCCTGGTGTTTGTAGTCTTCCAGGCTGTAGCCACTGTGACAAACTTAGGCTTTAAAAAGGATCAGTGAGAGAAAAATAAGATCTGTGATAAACTCTGGAGGTGATAGTGATGGATCTTCACAGGATCTCAGTTTCCCTTTCTGGATAGAATTACTCAGGAAGCACTTGAACTAGGACAGGATGATTCAATTTTGTGTGATTGTTGCCCAGCATCCAATACTACTGAAGGAGCAGTAGTGTCCAATAATTAAATGCAGTGCCCAAGTATTCATAATACTATAAATCTTCAGGCTGACCACGCATGCAAATGTTTAATGCCTAACTTTTAATTGACGAGCTTGATTGTCCAAAGGAATAAAATGCATCTTCTGCAAATATGTATTATTATTATTATTTTTAAAGCCTGCATAGCGCATGCAGCTACCCACACTGGGTTTTCAGGCGCTTTGGGACGGATAGGGTGGAAACAGAGCACCCTAACTCAAAACAACCAGGTCTTCAACTGTTTCCAAAAAGACGTCAATGAGGGGCAGCTTCACAAGATTAGCAGAAGGTCGTTCCAGAGCCTAGGGCCCAGTTAGGCAAAGGACCTACCTCCCATGCGAGTCCATTTGGTTCTTGGAATCATGCATAAGGATCCCTGAAGCGTAGGGCACAAGATGGTAGATTAGGACTCACCATTCCATGGAGGTTTTGGGGGCAAGCTCCTGCTCTAGCTCTGTGCACAAAGCACAGCACAGGGCATTGAATTGGATCCGTTTCTACACCTTAAGCCAGTGCAACTCCCACAGAAGACAGGAAGCTGAAGCACTTTTGATAGCTATGGTCCTGAGTGGAAGATTGAGAGAATATGATTTGTGTGTCATCGGCGTAGGGGAATAAGGTCAGGACGAAGCTTTTGACCAAGTCAGTCAGATGGCGGACGTAAATATTGAAGAAAGACGGACTTGAGGCTGACCCATGAGGAACCACTGATGTCAGGGCATGGCGTGAGGAGGAGACATTCGCTGAGGAGACCTTGAAAGTTCGGTCACTCAGGAAAGATGTCATCCAGGATATGGTTGTTCCTTGTAGACCTTGGCTAACCAGTCCCTCCGAAAGTATTACGTGGGACACAGTATCAAAAGCAGTGCAGAGGTCCAGTAAAATCAGCGTTGCCATCTCACCATCATCCAGGAGCCACCTAAGATGTTCTGTGACACCTAGAAGGATGGATTCAGTGCTGTGACCCTCTCTGAACCCTGACTGTGAGGGGTGAAGCAGATTATGGCACTCCACAAAAGGAGAAAGCTGTCTGGTAACATGCTTTTCCATGATTTTGGTCATGATGCGAAGCATGGAGATTGGTCCGTAGGTAAACCAATTTGAGGGGTCCAGATCTGGTTTTCTCAGGTGGGGCAAGACCATGGCATGTTCCCAAGGCTGAGGAATGTACCCTGCCTGTAAGGAGGTATCGAGATGACCCAGCAGCAGCCTCAAAATGTCAGGGTCAAGGGTATTAAGCTTCAGGGGGGTAAGAAGATCTGTGGGGGAACCCGATCTCATGGATTGTACTAATGATCTCAATAGCGGTAGGTTGAATATGTCACATGTGTTAAGTTTCTGAGTGGCTGGGGTATTACGCAAATGGGGGGGAGTTTTGACTGGGATGATAGGGGCCTCCGTGATCGAGGGCATCAAGTTAGTGCAATGCTGAGACATGACACGCCCACCCGCTTTAAGCAAACGTTGAATGTCCCCCACCTTATTAACAAAGAAAAGTGCCAATTCTTCACATTGAGACACTATAGGAGAGGGTTATGTTATGTTACAATTTTGGTAGAGCGCAAACAGCTGCCACAGCAAAGGGGCGTCCCGGCGCTAGTAAACCACAGAACATCCAAGAGGGCAGAGACTAGGCGAGGACCTAAAGGGGAGGAAATAGGTGGGTTTTCACGGCTCTCCGGAAGGCGTATAGATTTTCCAGTGAGCGGATGCTAAGAGTGAGGTCGTTCCAAAGTTTGGCTCCTAGTACTCGGAAGGAGCGTCAGTATTAGGGTCAGAGAGTTCTTGCACTACCCAAAAAGGCATTTTGGGGATTTTTTGAGCTGAGGTGATTTGGTTAGAGTAAAAAGGGGCTCGAGCGGTTCTGCAGAGCCCATGGTACTTTTTCAATGCACTTTTATATTTAAGTTTAGCGCCTTCATCATACGTGAGTCTCTCAGCTATCTCTTGGCCCTTTCATCTGTTTTTTTCAGTGTGAAGTGCCTCCATAAACCGTGGGGTGGGAGGACGAGTATTAGTAGGATGGCTCTATTTAGAAGACAGGACACTGTCCAGTGAATTCTGCAGCCAGGTGTTAATCCTGGACCGATCAAACTCTGCCACATGAGCTAGGTTAGGCATTGTATTCCTATGATGGTGAAATATTTGCCTAGTTCTTTGGTCAAAATGCTTATTTTTGCTTCGTCATAAAGACTCTAGACTTATTATAGCCGTCCAAAGAGAAAAGGTGCTCCTTTGTGTCTGTTTTCAAGAAATTCAGATTTGGATCAGTTTGGTATCAGGGAAAATTGTTGCAACTGATTTGCTTGACTTTTCTGCGTTGGCCAACATTTTGTGTGGATGCCTCCTTTGGGAATGTCACCCTTGTGTTTCCTATCCGTTTTCACAACTTGGGCCCGTTTACACCATCCCCTTAATCTACTCATCGTCTTTCAATCATCTACATTTTGCACATGCAAATTATATGTATATGAAGCACAAACCTACGCAGGCCCAATCTATCTACTCTGTGTGAGCCAGAGGAATTTTCCACATACAGATATTGCACTCGTTTCCCCTGGACAAGATCTTTTCGACACAATACATCACTTTGTGAATCAGGACTTGTATATTTATGCCTCTGGAGTATTGTGTCTAAGGGCCTGATTTAGATCTTGGAGGACGGGTTACTCTCTCTCAACGGTGAAAGAAATCACATCCACCGAAGTATAAATCCCATAGGGTAAAATGTAATTTTTATTTCGGCAGACAGTATATCCTCACCCATGTGACACAATGACCCGTCCACCAAGATCTAAATGAGGCCCTAAGTTTGGTTGCACTCTACTGTGTATATGATGACAAGAAACAATCTCACAAGAGAGTACGAGCAAACCACAAAAGGTTAATGATCTGTGATACAAGTATCACAGCACCAACTTCTTTCAACCTCCTATGTTGTTTGACTAATTTCTATCTATCTCCATTCTCTATTTAGTTTACTCGCCACTCTCATTCATTGTGCATTGGACAAAAAGGCTGAAAATCTCTGATAGTGCTTAACTAATTTGATGAATCAAGCGAAGATCTGATTTCGCTATGGCATGTCTGGAATCTGCGATTTTGACCCCTTTACCTTTTCCTCACCATGGATGTGACATCAGTTGAACACTTTCGCCATGTCTTTCAGCATCTGCATCTATCACTTGTACTGTCCAAGAGTTGTTTGACTCAGTTCCAATTCCTGGGTTGATGATTTCCCATTGGCCTCTGGTGCTTCCCCCTTTTTACTATACACATTCTTGCCTCTGTGCACATTTCTCTCTCTCTCCCTCCTTCCTGTCTAGTAGTTTTCCTTTGTTATCTAAATGATTCACAGCACAGTCACCCCCTACAAAAAACACTTCAGGAAAGAAATTTGAACTCACGTGAGGGCCTGTTGTTTATTACACTGCTCCAGTTGATATTATCCCTTAAAATATAGGTTTTTCCCCCAAAATTTAAAATAAATTAATTATTTTTGCCCAAAATGACTCTTAAGTACTCAAGCTGGGGTAATTGCGTAATTTTGCTTCGCAAGTGTAACGCATAACTAACTAAATTACTCCTGCGTAATGAGAATTTCACCCAAACGTAGTTTATAGTCGTGTTTCGTCCTTTTTGAGAGTGACAACAAAGGTCCTGTAGGTAAACTGATTTAGAGGATGCACTGCATTGGAGACTTTTCTAACTTCATTACTACTCCTTCCTGGCAGTACTGACAAACTATTCAAATATGAATAGGACAAGAATTAAAGTTTGCCCAACACGAAATTGCACCGGGATGGCTTTTTGCTCCCATGGTGTACTTCCCTGAGCAGATAATTCCCTGGTTATGAGTTTATGTTTGTTTAATTCATAATAATAGTTGCAATGACACAGAAATAACAGATTATTTGAAAAAGCGAACTTTTTAAACACAGATCATTTTTATTTGTATTTACAAGTTTTCAATATACTAAGTATGCAGATGCTATTTTAAACCAGAAGTTGTTGATATATAGTGAATATCTCTACCGGGTGTTTGTCATATACACTGCACACAGGTGCAGAATGGAGCAGTATGGCTGTTCTAATTGAAACTGCACTGCCTACGTACGTTGGTGCAATGTCCTTCTTTGTCCAGCCTGCCCAATTCTGGAAGTCACTGAAACCAAGACAAGGATCATGTAGCATTCCCTGGAACTTACAAAGACTGTGTGGACATGACCGGTATTTAACAGTTGATTTATTTATGAAAAGCACCACAAGGGCATAACGTTCTGTTCGAAAACAACATTAAATTTTAATCGAATAACACAGTAGTCGCAGGAGTTCTTGCATAAGCTATGGATATTGAAGGCTAGAAACACAGAGCAGCACCCATTTCTCTTCATACACAGGCCAGCATCCAGTGCTGTGTGTACACAGATCAGCATCCGTAGCTCTGCGTACCCAGATCAGGATCCATTGCTCGGCATACACAAATCAGCATCCATTGCACTTTGTACACAGATCAGCATCCATTGCTTCGTGGACAGAGAACAACATCCAATGCTCTACATTCACAGATCAGAATCCATTGCTCCAGTGCGTAGGTGAGCATCCATTGCTCCAGTGCGTAGGTGAGCATCCATTGTTCTGGGTACACAGATCAGCTGCATTTATTGCTCCATGTACAAAAAACAGCAACATCCATTGATCTGCATACACAGATCAGCAAATCCATTGTTTTGTGTGCACAGATTAGCAGTATCCATTTCTCTGCGTACACACATCAGCATTTATTGCTCTGAGTACACAGATCACCATCCATTGCTGTGTGTACACAGATCAACATCCATTGCTCTGCGTACACAGATCAGCATCTATTGCTCTGTGTACACAGATCACCAGCATCCATTGCTCTACGTACACAGATCACCAGCATCCATTGCTCTACCTACACAGATCAGCATCCGTTGCTCTGCATATGCAGATCATCAGCACCATTGCTCTGCATACATACATCAGCAGCATCTATTGCTCTGCGTACACAGATCACCAGCATGGAATGATCAGCGTACACAGATCAACAGTATGCATTGCTCTACGTACACAGATCGCCAGCATCCATTGCTCTACGTTCACAGATCAGCATCCATTGCTCAAAGTACACAGATCACCAGCATCCATTGCTCTATGTACACAGATCAGCATCCATTGCTCAAAGTACACAGATCACCAGCATCCATTGCTCTATGTACACAGATCCGCATCCATTGCTCTGCGTATGCAGATCATCAGCACCATTGCTCTGCGTACACACATCAGCAGCATCTATTGCTCTGCGTACACAGATCACCAGCATGGAATGATCTGCGTACAGATATCACCAGCATGCATTGCTCTGCATACACAGATTACCAGGATCCATTGCTCTGCATACACAGATCACCAGCATTCATTGCTCTATGTACACAGACCAGCACCTGTTGCTCTGCGTACAGAGGTCAGCATCCATTTACTCAGCGTACACAGGTCAGCATCCATGGCTCTGTGTAAACAGATCACCAGCATCCATTTCTCTGAACACACAGATCAACAGTATCCAGTGCACTGTGTACACCGATCATCAACATCCATTGCTCTGAGTACACAGGTCAGCATCCATTTACTCTGTGTACACAAATCAGCATCCATTGCTCTGTGTACACAGCTCAGCATCCATTGCTGTGCATACACCGATCCGCATCCATTGCTGTGCGTACACCGATTCGCATCAATTGCTCTGCGTACACAGATTAGCATCAATTGCACTACGTACACAGAGCACCAGCATCCATTGCTCTACGTACACAGGTCAGCAGTATCCATTGCTCTGCGTACACAGACCACCAGCATGCATTGATCTGCATACACAGATCACCAGCATATACTGCTCTGCATTCACAGCTCACCAGCATGCATTGATCTGTGTACACAGACCAGCATCCATTGCTATGCTTACACAGATCAGCATCCATTTACTCTGCGTACACAAGTCAACATCCATTGCTCTGTGTAAACAGATCACCAGCATCCATTTCTCTGCGTACACAGATCAATAGTATCCATTGCTCTGTGTACACAGATCATCAACATCCATTGCTTTATGTACTCAGGTCAGCATCCATTTACTCTGTGTACACAGATTAGATTCCATTGCTTTGTGTACACAGATCAGCATCCGTTGTTCTGTGTACACAGATCAGCATCCATTGCTGTGCGTACACAGATCCACATCCATTGCTCTGGTACACAGATTAGCATCCGTTGCTCTACGTACACAGATCACCAGCATCCATTGCTCTACGTACACAGGTCAGCATCCATTTACTCTGCATACACAGATCAGCATCCATTGCTCTGTGTAACCAGATCAGCATCCATTAATCTGCGTACATAGATCAGCAGCATCTATTGCTCTGCATTCACAGATCAGCCTCCATTGCTCTGCATACACAGATCAGCATCCATTGCTCGGTGTACATAGATCAGCATCCATTGGCCTGCATACAGAAATCACCAGCATCCATTGCTCTGCGTCCAGAGATCAGCAACATCCATTGCTCTGCGTCCAGAGAGCAGCAGTATCCTTTTACTCTGTGTACACAGCTCAGCATTCATTGATCTGCGTACAAAGATCACAAGCATCCATTGCTTTGTATACACACATCATAAGCATCCATTGCTCTGCGTACACAGATCAGCCTCCATTGCTCTGCGTTGACAGAACAGCATCCATAGCTCTGCATACACAGAGCGGCATCCATTGCTCTGCATACACAGATCAGCAGCATCTATTGCGCTGTGCACAGAGGTCAGCATCCATTGCTCTTTGTACACATATCACCAGCATCCATTGCTCTGCGTACACAGATTAGCCTCCGTTGTTCTGCTTACACAGATCGGCCTCCGTTGCACTGCTTACACAGATCAGCCTCCGTTGCTCTGTGGACACAGAGCAGCATTCATTGCTCTGTGTACTGTGATTGAAATATCTGATTAGAGTCCTATTGTGAACACTGGACGAAATGCAAAATGGAGCTATGTGCCTGTTTACAATCAAACCCCACCTTTTACATGCAAATGATACGAGTTAGTGCATGAGCCTCAGAGAGCACAGCTCGGAAATGCAGAGCAATGGGTGCAGATCTGTGTACACAGCAAGGGAAGCTGTTCTGTGAACGCAGAGCAATGGGTGCAGATCTGAGTACACAGCAAGGGATGCTGCTCTTCTGTGCACGCAGAGCAATGGATGCAGATCTGTGTACACAGCAAGGGATGCTGCTGTTCTGTGTACGCAGAGCAATGGATGCAGATCTGTGTACACAGCAAGGGATGCTGCTGTTCTGTGCACGCAGAGCAATGGATGCAGATCTGTGTACACAGCAAGGGATGCTGCTGTTCTGTGAACGCAGAGCAATGGGTGCAGATCTGTGTACACAGCAAGGGATGCTGCTGTTCTGTGCACGCAGAGCAATTGATGCAGATCTGTGGACACAGCAAGGGATGCTGCTGTTTTGTGTTCGCAGAACAATGGGTGCAGATCTGTGTACACAGCAAGGGATGCTGCTGTTCTGTGCACGCAGAGTAATGGATGCAGATCTGTGCACACAGCAAGGGATGCTGCTGTTCTGTGTACGCCGAGCAATGGTTGCAGATCTGTGTACACAGCAAGGGATGCTGCTGTTCTGTGCACGCAGAGTAATGGATGCAGATCTGTGCACACAGCAAGGGATGCTGCTGTTCTGTGTACGCAGAGCAATGGTTGCAGATCTGTGTACGAGTTTGTAAGGGAGCACACATTCAGCACAACATAGCATCATAATAATTATTATTATGATGCTGCAGGTATCCTTTTTTCTTGGTATAGCAATCTGTGCCTAGACCTTACACGACGCTAAAAGGGTTAAATTTGCTCACGTCTGAATTAATTATCATGTTTGGCATTTGACTACATTTTGCCTCATTAGTAGTGAATTTTAGGAACTGAAATAGAATGTTACTTCAGGCGTTCAGTCATTGGCACTTCACGAACACCTACTGGAAGATTAAAAAAAGACAGGCCTGATGTTGATGTGCAAATTATGCAAGCCATCGTGCTATTATGAAACGTTCTTAAAAATAAACCGTGCAATCTTCCCTGAGAGCTTTCTTTTCCAAGCGTGAAGGTATGTCTTCATCCTCACTGCTTACACCTTCATTTCCAACTGGGTGCTCCTTTTTGCTGTCAAAAATGTGAAAAAAGAGTCGCCAATTTGAAAACCAGCTCTGCATATGTGTTTAATTAACATTTGTTCGTGTTTTCAGTATCTGGTTTCTGAGAAGCAAACGTCATGACATTTTCCAACTACCATTTGGAAGAAACTGGGTGTTAGATAACATAGACTTATATATAACTGTAAAGTACCTTATGGAGCTTCAGTAATTTACACCAGGGACCGCCATATTTTTGAGACAAACCTTTGAAGCGGCATCCAACATGTCAGAAACAGCTGACCTGCGTGGCTTTATCCCAATGTATTGAAGAGGAGAGGATGTGGCCTTATGACCAGAGCTGACTTTGGAGCTGGGGAACCAGGTTGAGCCTCAGCTTCGACTTAGCATCCTGTGATTCTGGGCAAATCACTTCATCTTCCCGAGCCTACAAAAAATTAAAAAAATGTGTCCTTGTGTTACGTAACTGGTGCCCATGTAAAGCACCCAATGCACCTGTGACACACGTTTCTCTATTTTACATTTCATACTGTCTACCACCCCCCGAACTGACTTGAGAAAGACCCGCCGTGACCACCCATTGGGGCACCACAGGGTCGAAACGTCGACGCTTTATGCTAGGCCCAGCTTTAACAAGACTCTATACTTGAACAGATAGATATCTTAGTTTTTTTAAATCATTTACCTGGCCTTACTCTATTCCATTTGTACATATGTATATGTCTGCACTGTATATAATGTTCACCCTCTAAGCACTTTGCACCTTTGTCACTTCCATTTGTTTTGTATCCCCTTTGACAGTCCATACTACCAAATTGTATTTATCAATGAATGAAGTAATTCCGAGATAAACTTTCACTTATAAAGCAAATTTATTCTACATGATTTATTCATTAAGTATTATTGCGTGTCACAGTATCTAATTAATTTGCTGATAGCATTAATAGCAACCATCACTCATGTTCGCTCTACCCGACAGAACCATTCTTGTTACATCTGCTCATGTAAAGCGCTCGAATATCTGCAAAAACAAAGTCCATTGAAAAGCATTTTCTGCCCATCTGCCATCCTGGTGCAGGCTCGATCTGGGTCGTCTTCAAGGGCCCACCGTGCAAGAAGCGTGACACTGGAAGGATAGCCAGGAGGGTGTTCAGCTACAAAGGACATGCAAACTGATAGGAGTGGGATCCTATGTTTAAGAAGAGGTACTTTGTAATTTGGCGACATTTGTCTGTTAAACGCAGGCCCTCCCATTAATGCTCAAACAACCCTCTATTGACAAGCACAGATCCTGCTGGTCTGTCTTCTTAAAAACACAGAGTGACAAACCTAGAGTGGCACCTTTGCCACTACCCCTGATGTACTAGTGATAGCTAGGCCCATGATCATTTCAATTTCTCTTGTCCTCTCCATACTACTTTGAGGTAGCCTTTGGGCAACACACATTAATATCCTGGAAAAGATATACTATACAATAATGAGACAAGGCAAATCCAGGCTCCACATTTGCCACTTACTGGTTTTAGAGCAGATAAGTAACCTCAAAATTCGCTAACCATCTACTACACAAAAATGACCAAGCATCAGGAGGTAAGTGTATCTTGAAACAATTACTCCTTTACATACCAAAAAAGCAAATCATCAACAAAACGTTAAAAAAACTGGAAATTAAAATAAATCTTGAATGGAAGCAGACAACTTCCAACCCCATCTAAAGGTCATAGCAGCCATTATAGTCCTAAACTAAACTTATAAGAATGATTTTCCACTAGGTGTTTGAGCAATAGGCTCATGGAACCCCTTCAAAAGTTTCAATGCCTCTGATCACCCCTTCCCCTTTTAATATCCTTGCAAATATAACCAGTAACAGAACTGCAGTTGGGATAACTACTATCTCCACATGTCAACAGATGCACAGCCGGTCACCCTCTATAGATGTTTTCATGCACTTTTCTTAGATTGACCTGCAAAAAAATTGCTGCAACTCAACACTTGATGATCTTGATATAACTTTGAACGACAACTGATTATCTACTTTGGTTCAGTTGGTCCTGTTTACAGCATTTAATGCTGTTTCCAACACCATTTTAATTTGGCGATTGACAGGGGCTGGAGTGGATTTCAATGTCCTTAAATTGTTTAGGCCATCCTTCTAGGTGCTCATAGATCATATACCTAATCGCCTTCTGTGCATTTCCACAGGTTTTTTCCATCAAACCGCTCTGTCAGACCATTGAGTTAGATCACTCACAGTACTCATTCATCTTTTGGCTTTGTTTTTTATGGGCATGCGAATGGCATGAATCGGTTAACCATGCGAAGGAAGACTCAGAGATAGTTCAAAAACCTCTTCCAGATTGTGTGGTTGAATTACAATCTAATGGCAAACAAACTGAGGTTCTGGTGGTGGGCGCCACAACGAAGTGTGGTCTGATCAAAGGTGGCCTCCTTTCATGGGTCCACCTCTAGTTCAGGCTGAAATAGTAAGAAACCAGGGGAAAAGGTTTTGACCACAGTGGGTGGTTGGAAAACCAGAGCTCAAATAGTCGCCTTAACATTGGACTTAGATTATCTCAATTCGTTCTGTGCAGCCTGGATACCATACCTCATATCTGTGTCAGAATAGATGAATTCTAACCATCTGCAGATTATACCATGCATGGAAAAAATTGGAAAATGGATGGCTATCTGTAGCCTAAAACTGAATGGCGACAAAACAGAGTTGATGTTCCTGGGCATGGCCCAGGTCCATGGACCTGGATTAGTTAGCCTGGGAGTTGGGGTCCTTCCACTGCTCCTAAACCATCCCTAAAAATCTGAGGATGTGGCTAGACCAGAACCTCTCCATGGAAACACAAGCCAAAACATTACCTGCAACCTGTTTTGGTATATTATGGATGATCCGTAAGATCATGGACCTAATCCCAGAAAAGGCTTGGAAGACGGTGGTCCAGTCCCTGCTGATCTTGTGAGCGGACTACGGCAACTCCCTGTATCTGTGCTCTCCTAAATATGTGACCGACAGACTACAGGTGGTCCAAAATGCTGCAGCCAGAATGCTCCTGAAGATACCCAGAAATGAATCAGTAAGATCCTCTTTGGAAAAGCTGCATTGGCAACCCATTCAAGCCAGGTTCAAGTTTAAAGCCCTTTGCCTCTCCCACAAAGCAATGCAGCGGAGAGGTCCAGCCATGATACAATCCCTTGTCTCCCCATACGTCCCTAACCAGGTCCCTCACGTCCTCCTTCAATTTCCTGATGAGCATACTAAAGATAAAGAGATCAAGAAGGTGTGGAAGATCCTTTCTAAAAGTGGAGAGAATACATAGAACAAGAGCTACTGGTTGTACGCCCTGCGTCAGGGCCGAACTGAGAACCAAAACTGGCCCTGGCAAAGTGCTTGGCCGCCCCCACCCCACGGATCCATGTTAAAAGATCGATATCAAAAATATTGATGAAAAAAATATCAATGTAAAAATATTGATAACAAAAACATCGCCTCCCTATACTTAAAAAGGTAAGTACAGTAATATCGACTCAAAAATATCGATGTAAAAAATATAGAAGTAAAAAATATCGACTTTAAAAAACAACATAACAAATTAAATTAATTAAATATTATTATTATTAACAAATTAAATCAATTTTAATATATACTTTAACTAATTATAACAAATAAACTAAATGTAATTAATATAAACACAAAAATACATATACATATATTTACTTAAATATATTTTATTAACTATTAACTTTATTTAATTTATAAACTTTATTAATTATATAAAAATAAAATAAAAACATATATAAATAAATAAAAATAAATACAAATATTTAATATATTCTATATTTAATTAACACATTAAATTATTTTAAAAAATACATACATTTAAAGACAAAATAAAAACATTAATAGTTAAAACATTAGATAGCGGGAGGGTAAAAATTACAATTCCCACTCCAGTGAGTGCAACAATAGGGAAAACGCAGGACAGCATAGGGGTAAAAATTACTATTTCCACTCCAGTGAGTGCAACAGTAGGGAAAGCGCTGGATAGCGTAGGGTTAACATTTACTATTACAACTCCAGAGAGTGCAACAGTAGGGAAAGCGCTGGATAGCATAGGGGTAACATTTACTATTCCCACTCCAGTGAGTGCAACAGTAGGGAAAGCGCTGGATAATGTAGGGGTAAAATTTACTATTCCCACTCCAGTGAGTGCAACAGTCGGGAAAGCGTTGGATAGCGTAGAGGTAAAATTTACTATTCCCACTCCAGAGAGTGCAACAGTAGGGAAAGCGGTGGATAGCGTAGGGGTAAAAATTACTATTCCAACTCCAATGAGTGCAACAGTAGGGAAAGCGCAGGATAGCGGAGTGGTAAAAATTACTAATCCCACTCCAGTGAGTGCAACAGTAGGAAAAGCGCTGGATAGCGTAGGGGTAAGAACTACTATTCCCACGCCAGTGAGTGCAACAGTAGGGAAAGCGCAGGATCCCAAAACAGTAAAAAATAAAAATATCAACCTTTTCAATAAATGTAATTTCTAATTTTAACATAATTAATATATAAATATAAATATATTCTTAACATAGATTTTTTTTTATTTAGCACTATATAATCCACAGTATCTAAAATTAATTACACAATTACATTTAATTTTTACTAATTAGTTAATGAAAATGCATTTTTTATTATGTATTAATTAAACAATTAATTACTTACCAGCTTTCACACCATTTACACATATAAACACCACAACACACACCTACAATTAATTGCACAATTACAATTACTAATTACTAATTAATTATTTTACATTATTTTTTTATTATTTATTAATTAAACAATTAATTACTTACCAGCTTTTACACCATTTACACATATATACACCACAACACACACCTAAAATTAATTACACACTTACAATTAATAAATACTAAATAAATATTAGAAATTAATTTAAACTATTTAATAATTAATCAATAACAAATTATTTACTTACCACCCTTCACACCAATTACATATATAACCACTACACACACCTAAAATAAATTAAACAATTACCATACTTAATTATTAATAACTAATTGAAATTAATTAACAGCTAAATATTAAACTATAATTGAGGAATAAATTAACACATTAATTAATAAATTAATTTTACATAATTCAATTACTACCCACCCTATTCCCCTATAAACCCACAACCCGCTACCGAACTAATAACGCAAAATGAAACTTAAAATAAATTAATAAGTAGAAAAATTCTAAACATATAATAAAATGACAAACAATTCTTATTAAAAACACTAAAATACATAACATTACAAAAAGTCGATATTTTAGTGAACTCTATTTTTGTAAATGATATTTATTACAACGATCTTTTTGTAATCAATATCACTTACCTGTCAGTCGATATTCTTGTCATCTATATTCTTGTGGTCGATATTTCTTCCAAATGATATTTCTGCGGCAATATTTTTGTCCCACGATATTTCCCCGTCGATATTTCTGCTCTGCACCCCACCCCGCACCTCCCCGGGGGGTTGCCACAAGCTCTTTGCCAGGGCCGGATTTCTGCAAATTTTGTTACAGGGCCGATTTTGCAGCTATGCTGCAAAAACGGCCCGTTAACAAATATGGCCCCCAGGGGCCCAAAACCGGCCCCCACCCATGTGGCGCACTGTGGGATTGCCCGGTGCCTGCTACGGCCAGTCCGGCCCTGCCCTACGTCTGTATGGTTTTCCCATGGAAACCTCTAGTTCTACTTGGAGCGAAACCAAACATTTAAAATTCAGGAAACTGCTAAAAACTCTTCATAAACTCCCCCAGCAACTAATTTCTCTCACCCATGATGTTTTGTGTTATTATATTGTTTTACTTGCTTCTCTTCAAAGCGGGAATGCACTTCTGAGTTGCTGTTCCACTTTATAAATGTTTTACATTCAATTTAATCCAATTCAATTGAACTAAATTAAATTAAAATGTAACCAAAGTATGCTTAGTGCTCTATATAGAAGTAAAACAAGAAAAAACAACGAAATACTGTTAGAAAAAATTAAGTCATATACGATCAAATTAAATTTTTTACAGCCAAGTCTAGAGATGAACCAGTGATCCTTTTTAAATGCCTGAAACCCTACAATGTGGCATGGACAGAAACAGGGTAAACTTTTTCCTAAGACAGCAGGTGATGGTGATCACTTAAGGATGCAGTCAATAGTGCAGAGTGCACAGTTGTATAAACAATTGGCAAATTATTCGCCAACCTATACGGTGTGTCATACCCCCTTATTGTTTGACCTAAGCATCAACATGAAGACTCATCAAAGAGCCTAGGGCTAAAGGGAATTTCAGTGTCTATGACTGTGTCTGCTATGTCCTATTTTATGCCTAACGTTTATGCCGAACAGTGGTCAGCAGAAAGGGGATACTTAAGGTGAAGTTTATTTTTGCATGCTGTAGGTCATTAAAGGTCAAGTACAGCCTATCTACATGTTGTACACATGCTGAGCTACAGCATTTGTACGTTAAATTGATTCTAATATATTTTGACAACAAATTATCAGATGCCTTTCAGTTTGTTTTATGTGGATTCTTTACGCTGCAACCGTACTATCACTTTCATATAAAAGATCAAGGACCTAGAAATTGGGTAAAGATGATGGTGTTATAATATTTTATAAGGAATAAAATACCCATTGCTGTATATTAAAAGGATATTATGCCGGCAGTTCCATGACATCATAAGTGACCTTTAGATTAGTTATTTCATACGATCACTCAAGTCTTAAGTGACTTTAAATATCTTTGTATTGCAGAGCAGGGGGTTCTTTATCGCATGTATTATGTTCAACAAAGTTTATCTACAGGGTTATATATTAATCAAGCCTCGAAGTACCAAGAAAGGAGCGATAAACCCATAGCCACATCTGAGTATATGTAAAGTACATGCAATCTGCTGTCCTGTTCGTCAGTGGCAGCTGCCAGCTATGCGGACTGGGGGACGGGCACACTGCCGAGTGGAGAGGGGGAGGAATGAAAGTAGAGGGCAGAAGAAAAAAAAAAAAAACACTTACCGGGCTTACACATCCTCGCTCTTCCCGATCTTCTTCTTCAGTCTAGCGTAGGCCTAGCCAACTCCCTTAACCAATCCTGGTGCTGCTCTCTTGCTGTAAGAGCAGCACCAGGATTGGATGGAGCGGGCTGGCTGGATGCTCCTTCAGGTCCTGCAGGTCTGAGCTTGGTCTCCACCCAGCTGTCTAAGACAGCTAGGTAGAGAGCTTCAAAGTGCGCCGGTCAATTTGGACTGTGCAAGAAAGCCGGCCAAAGTGACAGGCGCACTTTGGAGTATGCAGCCACCCACTGCTCGTGTCCTCTACTGCCGTCGCCCCCATGTCTCTGGGCTCGGGCTGCTACAGTGCAGTGATTGTCATTTTATTTTTCCTGTGAGGCTCACAGTGGGAGGAGGGTGACGCTTCCCCGCCCAAATGAAAATAACACTACTGCTGTTCATCCAGGTAATGACCTAAACATTTAAAGCAAAAGTTCCCCTTGTTGTTTCCAGGGTATCTGTCCGTGATTCCGTGGATCTTGCTTCAGCTTTTGGTCTCATGGTCTCCTTTGCAAATCTTTTCTGTGTATTGATCAATAGTCGACAAAGACATCGAGAGGGGGAGGGATGAAAGTAGAGGCCAGAAGAAAAGAAAAAAAACCACTTACCTGGCATACACATCCTCGCTCTTCCCGATCTTTTTCTCCAGTCCAGCATGGGCCCAGCCAACTCCCTTAACCAATCATGGTGCTGCTCTCTTGCTTTAAGAGCAGCACCAGGATTGGATGGAGCGGGCTGGCTGGATGCTCCTTCAGGTCCTGTAGGTCTGAGCTTGGTCTCCACCCAGCTGTCTAAGACAGCTAGGTGAAGAGCTTCAAAGTGCGCTGGTCTATTTGGACTGTGCAAGAAAGCCGCCCAAAGTGACATGCGCACTTTGGAGTATGCAGCCACCCACTGCTCCTGTCCTCCACTGCCGACGCCCCCATGTCTCTGGGCTCGGGCTGCTGCAGTGCGGTGATCAATGTTCCTGCAGGACTTGTTTCACAATATCTAACAGTTTACATGCATGTCATAACAATATACATGATTCAAAAGGGACAAGAGATTATCAATAACTTGACCAGTGTATTTTATATAATGGCATAAGATATATACAAAACATATTCTGTTTGTTCAGCATAGGTAAGCATTAAGCATGGGCGGATTTTACGAATTGGCAATCCGCGAACTTGCGTATTTACGGATTCGCAATCCGCAAAATCCGCGAACTCTCGCAAATTTTTTTTTTGTGTTCGCAAGGATTTCTGCCAGTTCGCGAGGGTTCTGTACCAGTTCGCAATTGTGAACTTACTTGTCGGCTCGCAACGGCCGCGACTATGTTGGTTCTACATCTGGTTCATCATCACAGGTTCACAGCACCCTCTGTTTCACCACTGCCACCCTCTGGTACACCCATGCCACCCTCTGGTACATCACTGCCACCCTCTGGTTGGTTTATCACTGTAGATTATGGGGGTGAAAAAAAGCAAGCACACCTGCCCTGCTTCAACTGACATGAATTATTTTGGGGTTGATTAATGTGTCACTGAATTTAAACTTCCAGTCTGGCTGGCACCTGCTTCCTTATCTGTAATTTGCTGAACTCTGAAGGGGCCCCTCAGGAAGCACTACAGGGAATGGTTACTAATGATAAGATTGAACTTTTGCACCTGCTGAGTGCTTTAAGTTTTGTCTGTAATTGCTTTCTGTTGCAGTGTAATTTTTTTAACAGGACCTTTGTTGTATACTTGTAGCTATTCTCTGAGCCTGCTGTGAGGGTCAGAGCAGGGTCATAGAATAGTTGCAAGTAGGCAAATGAACTCTGAAGGGGCCCCTCAGGAAGCACTACAGGGAATGGTTACTAATGATAAGATTGAACTTTTGCACCTGCTGAGTGCTTTCAGTTTTGCAAAAATCCAAATATCCAGCAGCATCCACAAAAGTAATCCTTCCAGGTCAAGATCCAAATCAAAGTGACCAGCACATGAAGAAAGCACTGGGAGGAGCCTGGTGGACAGGAACAGGAAGTTGGAGACTGTGGGGCACTTCCTTCCTCCCACCCCCACCCCCCAAAATGGACTCCTTGCAAAGAAAAAGTGCAGGCAAATGTCAACCTGAGGAGTTATTCTGATAAAAATCATAATTTTCAAGGTTTATACTGCCTACTGGTGGATTTCTTGTGCGAAATTGCAAATTTTGCAATCTCGCAATTGCGAGATTGTCGCTGCCCGCCGCATCTACGTGTTTGCAAGTATTTACTCCAGCCAAATTGTATAGTATTCTAGTTGGCAAGTGCGAGCAAGCAAAAAATCCGCTTCGCACGGATTTTACGAATTTTCGGCAAGTTCGCGAGAGTTCGCGGATTGCGAATTTACAGAAAATCCGCAAAATCCGCGAGCGGAACGGATTTTACGCCCATGCTTAGTAAGCATCCGTATGACAATTCATGTGCGGCAACTCAAAAATAAACTGCTACCTCAGTTTCTTTCATATGAGCAGTAATAACTGACACTTTTTCTGATTATATGGACAGTATATACAATTTTCGCCATATATACATTATTTAACAACTATATACATCCTTATAATACAATGCTTGATGATGTAGTTCACAAAAAAGTGCCAACTCGTCGACGTTTCGGTCTCACACCCCGTAATTCATCGAGACCATTATCAGGACTAACGTTGCACCATGAATCTGTTGTAAAGAAACATATATAATCAGTAATAATCCCTTGGTAATATGATGTGTACCGTCTGCCCATACCAGACATGGTGCCTAAGACTGGGTGTCTATATACAGTGCCTATAAACATATATACAACTATGCAGTGAACCGATCACCAAACACCAACTACATGTGTTTATTCAGAGTGCAACCTATTGCACACAATAGCCAACGCCAAGTGCCAAACATTTTCACTAAGTGGCCACCTCTATGCTCTTTAATAACCCAGTGTTACAATCATCTGAGTACTCACAATTCTAATACCAATTTTGACCCGTCCGGTCCTACAGAACAAAACAAGACAAAACAAGGGAACACATGAAAACATTCTTTTAGGGCAATTTCACAATCATATCGCCACCTAAAGTTAGCTTGCCCCGCGCTCTAATGAAGCATCCAGCTTACCTGCTGCTTCTTTTTCACACCCAAATAAATTGTCCAAACTCGAATTCAATATCTTCCGGCACGGTTAATATGCCTTTGTGGAATCTGCATAACAAAAGTACATACTATCCCTTAATTAGCGCTCAAAGCAACATTATTAAAACACCTATAAAAGATTATAAGTTACGCGGATGATGACTCGTATACTTGAGCAGAGGGGCCATAGAGATCCAGGAAGACGCGAGCCGTCACTTGACTTTTCCAGTGAGTGGTGGACCACGCGGGGGATCTACTCCCTAGCAGTAAGTGGAGCTTAGAATATTTAGAGCCTGAATTGGAGTCTTTTATAGGTGTTTTAATAATGTTGCTTTGAGCGCTAATTAAGCGCTCAAACCACTTGCAAACCCTTTGAAGTGCAAGTGGGGCAGGGAACAGCTCTGCCCCCAGCCATCTGGGCAATGCGGCCCATCCTGTGCACACCTTGTCCCCTTGGTGTCATTGTCTGGAAGACACTCATAGTCATTTGATCCAGAATACTTGCAGAAGAAACAAATGCATGTGCCAGCTTTCTAAAAGTTCTAAGTACACAAATTGCCAGCCACACACTTACTCAAATCCTCTATTTTTGAGGGAACAAACCATAAGAGACTTCCTGGTTCGTTCGGGTATATCACTCAAACCCTTTTATTATTTATTTATTTTTTGTCTTTTTTTTTTAAAGTATTGATGTATGAAAGGGACACCTTATCGTTTGTACACCTTATATACAATTATTTACAATTCGCGATTTACAACACAAACACATACACATACACATAACTAGTTGTATTATACAAAGTGAATTGCTCTGATATATATACACTCAAATATTCATACTATGAAGAAAAAATCATGCGTAATTCCATAAAGACCAGAGTCAAAAGTATAAACTTGATGACAATCATAAATCAATGAACTACAGCTGAATGAAGGCAGTTCAAATAAGGAAAAATAGACTCCAAATTAATTCATTCAGTCCATTCAACCAATAAATGGCTAATCTTTTTACGCCAACGCGTTTCGAATTCGGTATGTCAACTCCACGGATTCTCATCAGGGCTCTGTCTTAATACGGGATATCTGCAAGTGTATAAAATAAGACTTGTTTTAGCTACATTTTTGACAGTTGTTTAGCTTCCAACTACATTTAACTCGGATTCCTCATATTACCTGTTGAACCAGCAGCCGCCGGTCAAGGGTAAGGTATTAGTTCTGACTGAGTTTCTTTTCTTTTCGGGATCTAAAAACAAACGCAGGTATCATGACCTGTTCTTGCTCACTTTTTAAGACCAGAATGGGGCACATATGTTATTAACATACCTTACTGGATCATGCGCGTGATCCTACGTTTCCACCAAATGGGAGTTAATTTTCAGTCTTGTATTACAGCCTGAAAATAATGAGAATAACGTTTTACGCGCTTTTTATGCACAGACGGAGAGAGTATGGCACTTGTAACTCTACTCGGCATACCTGCTCTGAGGGATTCCTCGCTTGGGCTGTTCGTGTTCTAATCGGTTGCAGCGGTAAACGCTTTCTGACCATGTGGGCACCGCTTTCCTCAATCCTTATTGTTTGCGCTCGCTTTCCCTAGAGGAAATGACAGCGTTTTATTAGGTATCAGGGGCTACTGCAAAATTAGTGGCAAATTGAACCCATGTTAGCTCTAGACTTACTTGAAAAAGCTGTGACTCGGCATCTAGCTCTCATTCACTTAGTTTGGCAGCCATGTTGTAACATGGCTTTGGACCTACTTATAGCTACTTACTTGGCGGCCATCTTAGAGTGGGGTCGCTAAAGAAAGCTCTCATTCACTTAGTTTGGCAGCCATGTTGTAACGTGGTTTTTGACCTACTTGTAGCTACTTGCTCGGCGGCCATCTTAGAGTGGGGTCGCTAGAGAAGGCTATCATTTAGATGTAAAAAAAGGTGAATTTAAATCACATATGAGAACATACGCGCAATTACCATCAACCCTTTCTTTTAGAGGCACTTTACTAGGTAAAGCTCACACTCTAGATATTTCAGAAAGCGAGTTAAGCCCGCTGAGTGCGCTATTAAACTTAAGTATAAGGTAGGCCTCTTTTTTTAGTAGAAGTTTACCATGGTCGATGGATCTAGACTGTTGCAGAACATATAGAATTGACCACTTTAAGTCATTCTCAGTGTGTTTATTTTCAATTCAATGCTCCACCATAGGTGCTGTAAGCACTTTATTCTTGATTCTAGACTTATGTTGCGTTATGCGCATATTCACTTGTTGTGTTGTCTTGCCTATGGAAATCTTATTGCATGGGCAAATGACTACATACACAACATTTCGTGTTTTACAATTTGAGAAACTTAAGTGTTTCCACTTAATATTCCCATGTTGGAATTCCTTCCCTTCCACAGTAGTCCCACAGGCCACGCATGTCCCACATTTATGATGTCCCTCAATGGGTTTCATTCTCCATTGAGACAATAGGTCACTCTTAGGTTTGGGTAATGCTATCTCGGCTCGGACAAGATGTTGTCCGATGCTCCTGTTCTTACGATACGCAAAAAGCAGACGGGGAAATGGACAGTCCAGGTTTTCTAGTAAGTGCCAATTTCTTAACACGGTTTGTCTGAATTTGTTTGTGTCAGGCCCAAATGTGGTGACACAGACCATCCGGTCTAGTTCAGCCTTTGATTTTGTTTGTAGCAAACATTCGCGTGGTGTACATCGTGCCCGCTTGAATTAGTTTTTTAACAGTTTTTTCGGATAACCACGGCTTTCCATTTCTTGACAGAATGTGTCAGCGTGTCTTTCATACTCTGACAGCTCCGTGCAGTTTCTCCTAATACGGAGCAGTTGGCCATAGGGCAAGTTAGCCTTCAAGTTCCTGGGGTGGTCACTTTGGTGGTGCAGTATTGTGTTTTTATCAGTCTGCTTCTTGTATAAAGAGGAGACCAACTTCCCGTTTGAACATGTGATTTCCACATCCAGGAACGTCATTGTTGTGTCACTGATCTCAATAGAAAATTTAATGTCTGGATGTTTGGAATTAAGCCATCCATGAAATTACATCAACTCCGTGTGGCTCCCCTGCCACAGGAGCCACACGTCGTCGATATATCGTAGCCATTGCTTAATGTGACTGCAATATGGGTTATCCTTTTCAATACATTTCTTCTCATATTCTGCCATATATAATATGGTCATCTCAGGAGCATAGGGGCATCCCATAGCAGTCCCTTTGGTCTGCATAAAGAACTGCTCATTGAATCGGAAGTAATTTTTGCGCAACGCTATTTCTGCCAATTTGAGAATAAAGCTGGTAGGGACTCGATGTGGTCTGGCACGAGCTTCTAAATAAAGCTCAATTACTTCCAATGCCTCTCCCTGGGGTATTTGAGTATAAAGGGACGTGACGTCCATTGTCACAAGCAATTGTGATGCAGGATTAAAATCAGTCCCTTCTACTTTGACGAGGAAATCCATTGTGTCTCTGAGATATTATTTAACGGAGCTAACAAAGGGCTTCAAGAAAAAATCAACGTATTTCGCAAGTGGTTCCAGGCAGGAATCGCACCCAGAAACAATGGGTCGTCCCGGCGGCTCATTTAGACTTTTATGGATCTTAGGGAGGAAGTACAGGATTGGAGTCCTGGGATATTTTTGATTAAAAATTCACCTTCTCTCACACCAACATAGCCTTCATCTAACCCTATTTTAACAGTATCTGCTATCAGTCCCTGAATGTTTTTGACCGGATCTTCCTTTAGGGTTCTATACCAAACAGTGTTGCTCACCTGTGTATTGGCTTCAGCAAGATATTGTTCTCTTGGCCAAAGGACTACAGCTCCGCCTTTATCGGCCTGTTTCACAACTATCGACGTATCACTCCTCAAGTCATATAGTGCACTTCTCTGTCCTTTACTCATATTTTGTTGGAAATATTTTTTATTTTTCTCTAGTTTGTCAATTGAGGAAAGCATGATTTGTTCGAAGGCATAAACCTGTTTAGGAATTTTTTGACTAGGTATGAAGGTTGATTTATTACGTAACCCTGTAGTTTCTTTTTCTATCATAGGTGGCTGATTGGCAAAAAAGGCCCTCAGTCGAATTTTGCGACAAAATTCTATGGTCTCTAACTTCATTTGGGTAAAGTCTGTTTGTTGACGAGGTACAAATTTTAATCCAAGATTTAGTACGGATTCCTCATCTTTTGTAAGTGTTTTGTCTGATAAAAGTCTAAATGAGCCGCCGGGACGACCCATTGTTTCTGGGTGCGATTCCTGCCTGGAACCACTTGCGAAATACGTTGATTTTTTCTTGAAGCCCTTTGTTAGCTCCGTTAAATCATATCTCAGAGACACAATGGATTTCCTCGTCAAAGTAGAAGGGACTGATTTTAATCCTGCATCACAATTGCTTGTGACAATGGACGTCACGTCCCTTTATACTCAAATACCCCAGGGAGAGGCATTGGAAGTAATTGAGCTTTATTTAGAAGCTCGTGCCAGACCACATCGAGTCCCTACCAGCTTTATTCTCAAATTGGCAGAAATAGCGTTGCGCAAAAATTACTTCCGATTCAATGAGCAGTTCTTTATGCAGACCAAAGGGACTGCTATGGGATGCCCCTATGCTCCTGAGATGGCCATATTATATATGGCAGAATATGAGAAGAAATGTATTGAAAAGGATAACCCATATTGCAGTCACATTAAGCAATGGCTACGATATATCGACGACGTGTGGCTCCTGTGGCAGGGGAGCCACACGGAGTTGATGAAATTTCATGGATGGCTTAATTCCAAACATCCAGACATTAAATTTTCTATTGAGATCAGTGACACAACAATGACGTTCCTGGATGTGGAAATCACATGTTCAAACGGGAAGTTGGTCTCCTCTTTATACAAGAAGCAGACTGATAAAAACACAATACTGCACCACCAAAGTGACCACCCCAGGAACTTGAAGGCTAACTTGCCCTATGGCCAACTGCTCCGTATTAGGAGAAACTGCACGGAGCTGTCAGAGTATGAAAGACACGCTGACACATTCTGTCAAGAAATGGAAAGCCGTGGTTATCCGAAAAAACTGTTAAAAAACTCATTCAAGCGGGCACGATGTACACCACGCGAATGTTTGCTACAAACAAAATCAAAAGGCTGAACTAGACCGGATGGTCTGTGTCACCACATTTGGGCCTGACACAAACAAATTCAGACAAACCGTGTTAAGAAATTGGCACTTACTAGAAAACCTGGACTGTCCATTTCCCCGTCCGCTTTTTGCGTATCGTAAGAACAGGAGCATCGGACAACATCTTGTCCGAGCCGAGATAGCATTACCCAAACCTAAGAGTGACCTATTGTCTCAATGCAGAATGAAACCCATTGAGGGACATCATAAATGTGGGACATGCGTGGCCTGTGGGACTACTGTGGAAGGGAAGGAATTCCAACATGGGAATATTAAGTGGAAACACTTAAGTTTCTCAAATTGTAAAACACGAAATGTTGTGTATGTAGTCATTTGCCCATGCAATAAGATTTACATAGGCAAGACAACACAACAAGTGAATATGCGCATAACGCAACATAAGTCTAGAATCAAGAATAAAGTGCTTACAGCACCTATGGTGGAGCATTGCATTGAAAATAAACACACTGAGAATGACTTAAAGTGGTCAATTCTATATGTTCTGCAACAGTCTAGATCCATCGACCATGATAAACTTCTACTAAAAAAAGAGGCCTACCTTATACTTAAGTTTAATAGCGCACTCAGCGGGCTTAACTCGCTTTCTGAAATATCTAGAGTGTGAGCTTTACCTAGTAAAGTGCCTCTAAAAGAAAGGGTTGATGGTAATTGCGCGTATGTTCTCATATGTGATTTAAATTCACCTTTTTTTACATCTAAATGATAGCCTTCTCTAGCGACCCCACTCTAAGATGGCCGCCGAGCAAGTAGCTACAAGTAGGTCAAAAACCACGTTACAACATGGCTGCCAAACTAAGTGAATGAGAGCTTTCTTTAGCGACCCCACTCTAAGATGGCCGCCAAGTAAGTAGCTATAAGTAGGTCCAAAGCCATGTTACAACATGGCTGCCAAACTAAGTGAATGAGAGCAGGATGCCGAGTCACAGCTTTTTCAAGTAAGTCTAGAGCTAACATGGGTTGAATTTGCCACTAATTTTGCAGTAGCCCCTGATACCTAATAAAACGCTGTCATTTCCTCTAGGGAAAGCGAGCGCAAACAATAAGGATTGAGGAAAGCGGTGCCCACATGGTCAGAAAGCGTTTACCGCTGCAACCGATTAGAACACGAACAGCCCAAGCGAGGAATCCCTCAGAGCAGGTATGCCGAGTAGAGTTACAAGTGCCATACTCTCTCCGTCTGTGCATAAAAAGCGCGTAAAACGTTATTCTTATTATTTTCAGGCTGTAATACAAGACTGAAAATTAACTCCCATTTGGTGGAAACGTAGGATCACGAGCATGATCCAGTAAGGTATGTTAATAACATATGTGCCCCATTCTGGTCTTAAAAAGTGAGCAAGAACAGGTCATAATACCTGCGTTTGTTTTTAGATCCCGAAAAGAAAAGAAACTCAGTCAGAACTAATACCTTACCCTTGACCGGCGGCTGGTGGTTCAACAGGTAATATGAGGAATCCGAGTTAAATGTAGTTGGAAGCTAAACAACTGTCAAAAATGTAGCTAAAACAAGTCTTATTTTATACACTTGCAGATATCCCGTATTAAGACAGAGCCCTGATGAGAATCCGTAGAGTTGACATACCGGATTCGAAACGCGTTGGCGTAAAAAGACTAGCCATTTATTGGTTGAATGGACTGAATGAATTAATTTGGAGTCTATTTTTCCTTATTTGAACTGCCTTCATTCAGCTGTAGTTCATTGATTTATGATTGTCATCAAGTTTATACTTTTGACTCTGGTCTTTATGGAATTACGGATGATTTTTTCTTCATAGTATGAATATTTGAGTGTATATATATCAGAGCAATTCACTTTGTATAATACAACTAGTTATGTGTATGTGTATGTGTTTGTGTTGTAAATCGCGAATTGTAAATAATTGTATATAAGGTGTACAAACGATAAGGTGTCCCTTTCATACATCAATACTTAAAAAAAAAAAAAAAGACAAAAAATAAATAAATAATAAAAGGGTTTGAGTGATATACCCGAACGAACCAGGAAGTCTCTTATGGTTTGTTCCCTCAAAAATAGAGGATTTGAGTAAGTGTGTGGCTGGCAATTTGTGTACTTAGAATTTATATTAATGGTCCAGCTAGCCCCACGTCCCTGGACCTGACTCCCCCATTCTTCAAGCTTTCTAAAAGTGGCATTTTCAGAATTGTGACATTTTATGTCTGATTTTGCCATTAAAGAGGATTTAAAATGACAATTCATTTGAGTATAAACAGCATATTTCTTTTCTATCTTCTCCCAATCCAAAATTAGCATTATTAAATGTAATAAGGTAACCCAGTGTTAATCAATGGGAGAGATAGGTCTCACAGCAGTGATAAACCACTTTAAGAGTTTTTCACTGCCAGGACATGTAAAACGTAAGTATTCATGTCTTGCAGTTTAAATACAATGCACCCTGTGAGTCTTCAAGGCCTGCCTTAGGGGTGACTTATATGTATTAAAAAGGAAAGTTTAGGCCTCACAAAAGGTTTATTTTGTCAAGTCAAAATGGCAGTTTCAGGCTGCACCACAGGCTTCAGTGGCAGCCTGAGACATGTTTTAGAAGGCTACTTCAGTGGATGGCACGAGTGCCACTTGATCCACTACTAGCATTTACATTTTCAGCCCCTGGGTACATGTAGCATCGTTTAATGGGGAATTACAAGTAAACTAAATGTGCCACTTAGGGGTTTGCCAATTTTACCATGTATGAAGGAGAGAGCGCAAACACTTTAGCACTGGTTAGCAGTGGTAAAGTACACAGAGTTCTAATGCCAATAAAAACGAATTCAGCAACAGTGATGGAAAACATTTGGGGTGAATAATCCTCCAGTGATGCCGGGCCTAACAGCATTACCGCCAGGTGCAGTAGCAGCAGACTCCTTTGGTCATTCTCCACACCTACGGCTGGAAAGTACTTCTCCAGCTGTTTAACCCATGTTTTCCATTTGGGTCCTGCGATGACGGGGTCCCTACCACCACAAAAGACTCTATTGCAGGAATTGATTCCATGTCATGAATGATGTAACCATGTGGGGAGGGCTCTGGTTGGGATTATGAGAGTGATGATGGCGGAAGTTGTTAGCAGATGTGGTCTATGGCTGCCTAGGCCCCAAACCATGCACCTGCTGGTGCCCGTGGCTTGAGGGAGCCACTCATTTGCAGCTGCACGCAAGGAAGTACTGCTGTTATCCCCTTGAAGCAGTGGGTCATGCGGCGGTACCTGCAGGGCATGTGCGGCGCATTTGGCAGCAGAGGGTCATGGCATGGCCTGTATCCAGCTGCCAGCCAGTGCATGTAGGACTCCTTGAGCTATGGTGGCAAAACTGTTCCACCTGGGTTGGGTGTTTTCTTCACTCAGTGTGTGGCCTATGCTTTCAGGAGTGATCGAAGCTGAGGCCAGGAGATCGGCTGGGTGGGGTAACATCAATGCAGTTGCCTGCATGTATAGAAGCTGAGCCCAGCCATGTGTGCCATGGGCCCTTTCTGCCTCCTGGTGTCAGCGGAGTGATTAGAAGTAGCGTGGCCAGGGTGAATGCTGCCTCATTGCAGGCTTGTTGTGTTGTCTGTGTAGTGGACAGCAGTGCCAGCTACGGCAATGAAGCTGGCTGGCAGCATCATAAAGGACACGCATTTAGTCTTGTGATGTAACCTTGTCTGCCACCCGAGGTCTGGCCCCCTCTCTTTATTAACTTCTCCCACGTGACTGCAGCGTAATTACATTTTTTTTATTCACCAGCGGCCACCGTAAAATGCCCCTTTCCTGGTGCTCTAAATGATGGGGCCAGACACTGCAGGGCACGCATTAATATTTAGACCCAGATAACATACGTCCATCTAGTCAGTAATGCATGTGTATACCAAAGCAGTGCATCCTATCTGAAATCAATATTAAAGTGTAAGTAAAGTTTCCACAATAAATCAGAAATGTGTCTTCTGCGGTGATCTATTTTTGCCCTCATATGAGGGGGTAACTCTCACCCCTCCAGGAGGCAGGGCTATTGCCACAGGAGGTACTGCCTAAGGGTTCTGTTTTAGCTAAGCAGTCCTTCTAGTGAAAATGTATTGCAGACAGGAACATTTGACCAACACTAGTGGTAGGCAGGGGGGCCTTGTTGACATGTCCTGTGGGACTATATCCCATTTCAGGAAGGAAGCTGTGGGTGTCTCCTCTCCATGGGAATCAACATATTCAAGTAACAGATCTGCTGCACATTTCCCCCAGGCACTGAAAGATTTGTTTTCACACAAAATATACCAATAAATGACTGCAGACATCTCAGGAGTATATATGCATTCAGGTGTGTTGACAAGACATTAAGAGAAACAAAGCATTAGAAAAAAGCCTTATTATTGACCAAAATTACATATAAGTTCATGAGGCATTAAAGTGCAATGGACTACTGCATTTATTATCTTTATTCTCTTTGTGCAATTGTCAATTATCATTAGTTAACGAGCCAAAATTATGATGTTGAAATGGAAATTACATTGTCTGTACTGATTATGTATGTAATACTTACTAATAGATTTCCCTTTAATGAATGTCAAAATGAACTTTCCATGGAAATAAGTATAACCCTTGGGGCCCTGCAGGTCAGCACTGACATCTCAGGTCAATAGGCCTTGAATTGAATTCTCCATAAAAGTCAATAGCTGCATAATCTTTATTTGACGAAACAGTATTATGTAGTGTGATCAGAACAGCTTAAAACGTGTTTCTGGTTCTACTGATTGAATATGTAACGGAAAGTTAATCAGTAAATGCATTTTTAAGTCAATATACACACATAAAATTAAAATGCAAGATAATTTCGAACATGCATGTATTCCCTCTTTATTTTCTTAGCTTTCATTCCCTGCCTCCTCAGGTCAGCTGACGTGTTTTTTAGACAAGAGGTGTGCGAATTGCAGTTTGGCGACGTGCAACTTCACAGCCTGGTTATGACAATACAAGAGAAACATTGGTGTATTGGTTCGTCACGGCAGAGGAAAATAACCCTGCTGCAGTGAAGAACCGTACGTTGTCAAGCAGTGCATTGCTGCTACGCGTGGGTGTTGTGCTGTGAGTGTTGAGCTTGAGCTCCATAGATGTCTAGTGGTGGGGGCGACCACCCTAGACAGACTGGAATGGTGTCTCGGCAGGCTCCATTGAACATCAGGGTCCTCGGTGCTTGGCGGGTAGTGCAGTGAGGTACCCCACGATATTCTCGGAGAAACTGCTGGAGGTGGCACTCCGGTTGGCTTGTTCGACCAGAGGACTTGTTCAATGTTCACATGGACCTTTTGGCCTCACCATTGGCCTGAGGCCACTGGGGGGGGTGATTTATCTCTAGTTGTTTAACGAGGTCTGCAAACAAAGTTGATTCAATGACTTCTATAATGGGGTATTTTGCGTAGCTATCAATTAGAACCATCGTGGCTCTCCCATCCGGGAAGCTCCCAAAATCAAGACTCAGCTTGGACCAGGGGTACAGTAGTTGGGCCTTTGGCTATTATTGGTGCTGGCCTTTCAGGTGACTTGTCAGCTTGCACCCTTGGCACTGTCAAACGACTTCCTCAGCCATGGCTCCGAGTCCAGGGAACCAGACTTTCTCTCTCATTGTCATGGTGCCTTGATGCCCTGTGTGTGCCGGTATTGTCACGTGTCTCTGGAGGCTAACACAAATACAATGCGGGCTTCCCGCAGGAGGGTTCCACCTTGCATGCTCAATTCATCTCAGACTTGCCACATCTTCGCTAGCCTCTCCCTGTCTTGGCTGGGCCAGTCGTTTGCATCATGTATGAAGTGTTTCCATGCGCCACTGTGGACCTCTGCTTTGACACTCACCAGGACTGGATCTGCTTTTGCAGCTTCTTCAATATCTTCCAGACTTAAAGTTCGAGGACATGCTGCTTGTGAGATCAGTTTGACATAGTTTTTAATGGCATTGATGCTCCTATTTCTAGGGTTGTCTGATGGTACTGGAGAGTGAGAGAGAAAGTCAGCAGGATTTTTCAACCCAGGCCAGTATATAACCTCCATCTGGTAGTGATGTAGCTGAATGGCCGACCTATTGGTTCTTGGCGCTGAGTGTGAAGCAGACCCACAGAACAGCGGGACGAGAGGTTGGTGACCCGTGATGACTTTGAAAGATTGGCTACTCAGGTATAATTGAAAGTGTCTGCACATCCACTTGATTGCCACCGCCTCTCTCTTGATCTGAGCGTAGCGTGCTTTGATCTGCATCAATGCCTTGCTGGCAAACGTGAGTGTTATCCACATCCCGTTCTTGCTCTTGAGTGAGCACTGCTGCAAGTCCTACAGGACTGACATCAACAAGGACCTCAGTGGGCTGGTCTGGATCAAAGTACACCATCGAGCAGCGCATCCTTGTTTCTCTGAAACGCATAATTTTCCTTTTTTCCCCAAACTCCCTTGGCATCTACTTTAGTGATGGCTCTTAATGGTTCCGCAAGGGTCACAAGGGCCGGAATAAATCTACCACAAAAAGTGGACATGCCAAGGAAACTGCGCAACTCAGAGACGGAGGTCGGTGCACACATTTGCTTGATCGCTTGTGATTTCCAGGGGTCCACCTGTATTCTGTCTTGATTAAACACATAGCCAAAAAACGCAATGGACGATGGGAAGAATAGACACTTTTTTATTGTGTAGGGTAACTCCATGTTCCCAAAGACACCATAGTGTAGCTTAGAGGTGTTTGTGATGTTCACCTGCTGTTTTCGAGTGGATGAGAATGTTGTCACTGACATTCATAACCCCAGGTAGTCCGGAGAGTGTTTCACGTATCTCATTCTGGAAGACCTTGGTCACTGAGGAAATGTCGAAGTTCAGGCGTCTGTATCGGTACAGCCCTAGGTGTGCGCTGAACATGTTGATATACCTGCTCTCTTTGGCCAGGAGGAGTTGGTAATACCCAGCATTGAGGTCCAGTTCGGGAAAATATTACAAACTGTTTACATCTGCAATTACTTCAGCCATAGTGGGCGTTATGTGAGGCTCACGCTTGATGGCTCGGTTTGGGAGTCTCATGTTGATGCATAGGTGATTATCCCTGCCGTCTGGTTTTTCCGCTATTTTCTTTGGTAAGTCCCATGGTGTCAGCCCTGACACCTTCTCGATCACCCCCTGCTACTAGAGATTCTTGAGCTTTTTGAGCTCTTATTCCACGAGAGGCCACTGATGGAAGGGAACGCGGTGATGAGGTAGCGCCACTGGCGCGATAGTGGGGTCCATATGCAACTTGACCTGCGGATACTTGAGGCATCCTAGCCTGTTAAACAACTCGGAAATTGATCTAATAGGTCTTCGACCTGGTGCAACTTCACACTTCCAGTAAATGACCCTAGCCTAAGTCTTCTGCCATGTGGCTTCCCACTAGTATGTCCGCTTACAAATCTATGATAGGAAATGTTGCTGTGACTTCTTGGTTGTAGGACTGTACTTGTACCAAAATGTGACCTCAAAGAGGTAGGGGTGACAGTCTCCCATTCGCATAAAGCCTGGTGTGTGAAGGGGTTCGTAATGGTCTTCAGTGACAGCGATTGCATTGTTGAATCCCCATTTCATTAACAGAGGCTCGCGTCTCAACTAAGGCCTTAACTTCGGACCCCCATGATGTGGATGATGTACATGGCTGTGGCCTCCTGCAATGTTGAGTTTACTTGCAAATGAAATGAGGGATGCCTCTACTTCTTACTCTTCAGGAGACGAGTCTACAGCCCAATGTTTGTGTTGCGGTGTGTACCTGGTGCCATCTATCTGTGACACATTTGTCAGGAATAGATGGAGGATAGCTTTTGTTGGCGGTCCCCACCCCCCCACACAAGTGTTCTTGTACTTGGTCTTCTTCTAGCACATCGAGGTGAAGTGGTTGTTGATGCCGCAATTGGAGCAGGTGCAGCCATGGGCAGGGCATTCCGCTATTGGATGCTCTTTGTGACTACAGTATCCGCACCAAGACTTCACGGTGGGGACCTGTACATTCTGGTGGCTTCTGTCTTGCCCTTTGTGCGAATGGCATTGGCCCGCTCTTATGAGGTGGCCTTCTCAGGCGCTTAGGTAATGGCTTGGTGCATCTCATTAGCCCAGGCAGTAGATAAATCATGAAACCTTGCAGAAAGTCATCTAGGCTGATGCTTGGTTGTCTTGAAATGAGACTGTGTAGGATATTGTTGTGTCAGCCTTGAATTATTTGAGTTAGACTTTCCTTAAGCTGGTCATCTGCCATGCAGGTGCTTGCTAGCTTCCGGAGCCATACATAGAATATGTCTATGGATTTCCCTTCTCGCTGGCGGGCTTGGTGGAGTTTGAACCACTCGAAGTCAGGGTTCAGTTGGGGGTCGAAATGAGCGCGGAGCACTCTGACTGCTGCATCATAGTCTGTGCTGGGGCCTGGGTATGGCAAGTGTTCAAATAGTTTGTATGTTTCTTCCTCTGCATAGTGTAGCAACGGGGATATTTTAACTGCACCATCATTTTCATATGTGGCGATAAAGAAATTATCCTAACGTACTTTCCCGGTCTTCCATCGCAGGGACGTGGCTGCTGGATCTGACAGTTTGCTGAATGGCACCCTTGTGAGTGCATGTTGTGTGGTGGGTTGCTGCTGTTGCAGAGCGGCTTGTGCCTGATCAGCCATGGTGGACACTGCTTGGTAGTAGGGTGGTTACTACAAATGTTATATTTTTCTGTATCTGGGTTTGGTTGTGCCAGTGCTTGTTTCCCGGGAGTGGGTCCTGGGATGTATCTCTTTCCCCTCTTTCCCCAGCTGGCAGAACTGAGTCTGGGAGAATTGTCTTTATTTAGACACCACCGTCTGTTTTTTTCTTCTCCGTACTTCCCTCTCTCCATGCCCGGTTTTCAAGCTTGAAGATTTGGCTGGTTAGGAGGGGTGCAAAAGGGCCTGTGTTTCAGGTAGGATTAATTTTGTACAGGAAGGGGCACCTTCCTGCACAGAATTTAATCTCCTGAGGCATATACTTTTCCTATGTGTGCTACAGAATGCAGCACACATAGAAAGAGGAAGTAACAAAGAGGAATAAAGATATTTCTCCTCAGTATGACTCCCTTAGGATGGCATAGCATATTGGTGTATTTCCAGGTTTACCAGTTCTGTTGCGTGGGACCACCAATGCAATGGCCATTGAATGCCTACTCGGGGAAAAGTAACGCAATGCAGCAATGTGCGCTGCATTGCTTTACTCCAGATTTATGAAGTCACTCAGGGCCAAGCAAAGTGGCCTTGTGTGGCTTCAGATATCTCATTTTTAGTTGCATCACACATGCAGAGGTTGCATGGGGCAAGTGTGATGCAACTGGCCTCATAAATATGTCCCCTAATGACTAGGTGCATTCTGTATGAGGTGCCTTAGTCATTAGGATAATGAGCTGTCAGAGATGTCATGTAGCAATGTAAATTGCACATTAAGCAAATGAAAGAGGTGAGCTCTCTCAAACAATTGCAGCCTACTGGAAGTCTGTGCTTTTTGACCAGTACATACCTTTTCCTTTCCACGAGACAGAAATAACTGAAACTGCTTTATGGGAATGTTCATGCAGTCCAACATAAATTGTATTCACTGTAATGGAGTGTAGGCCTTTCCTGGAAAAATATTATGATCTAGACAGAGAAGAGCAGCACAAGTCAACCCCTTGCTATTGGTTGCAGTGGTTGTCAGTCACTTATTGTCCATCCAACATTTATCATTCATTTCTGGATTGTGCTGTCAGCCATGAAGTAAGGAGTTTATGTCATTTAACAAGATGCTCATTGTTTGCACAGTTGTGTGATCCGGGTTCGACCATCTTACAACAAATAATACATATGTTTCGTCATGACTCGAGTCTAACACGATTTTTTTCGGAAATTTACAAGTATCATTGTGTAAAATAAAAACTAGCAAACTATGTCGGAGTGTCTAAGTAATGTCCCCTTTCTTTGTAATTCCTGTTAGACAGCTTTCTGACTAACAGAAAACTACTATTAATTCAGAATTTTCATTCTGTCCGGCACTCCATGCTCTCGCATGAATCCATCATGTGGCATCATAGTACCCTCCTTAAAGAAATCAGCCACTGTGGTCATGGCCGCTTCTTTCCATGCTCCTATCCTCCTATCCTCCTCATAGTGATTCTGCCTAACTGTGTGGGGATCCCTAACAGGGGTATAGTGGGGGCATACGGGGGCACCATCCTGGTGTATCTAAGGGAATGCCTCCAGTAGAGTAACGCAATTTTCAAAAGGTGTGGTGCAGACAGTGGAATTTTACTGTTGGGCAACATGAGTGTATGTATTGCGCCCCTTTGCCAGTCCGAATATGTCATGTCTATTTCCTGCAGGTTTCGCCCTGCCAGCCAATACGCCTGCCATTGTAATGGACTCGCATAGAAGTAGGCTTTCAGATCAGGGACCCCCATTCCCCCATGTTTAGTATCTAGGTACAGTTTTGTGATCCCTATGCGCCGCCTGCCCTTGCCCCATATCAGTTCAATTAGCATAGAGGAGAGCAACGAAAACGTCTTGAATGTTACCATCACAGGCAGATTGGTAAAGAAATACAACTATCTAGGGAGCACCACCATTTTGGCTATTACTATTTTTCCTGCCACTGATAGAGGCAAAGTGACTCAGAACCTTATTTGAGATCTAAGCGAGGTGATAGCCCTGTCCAAATTACCCTCCAGGAGATCCGTCTTATCTGTGTATATATTAATTCCTAGGTACCTGAAAGTGCCGGGTGCAATTTGGAACGACCAGTCCCCGAAACCCCACATACCCATACGTGTTGCATCTGCAAAATAATAGACATAGGATTTGTTTTCATTAATCGATAATCCAGGCAACTTTTGGAATGTGGCAAAAATCGAAGGCACAGGTTCGCAATCAGCATCCAAGTCCTTGAGATATAGTATTATATCGTCTGCATACACAGATACAATATGTGTGGTGGGGCCAATACTATCCCGCTATGGTATGCCGTAGTGCGCAACTTCAGTAGCAGGGGCTCTAATGCCAGAATAAACAGTAGAGGCGACAGTAGGCATCCCTGTCTGGTGCCTCTTGCGACCGTATATTGCTTCGAGATATGCCTACCGGTTTTTGCCCGGGCCGTAGGGTCTGTATACAATAATAACACCCACTTTATAAATTCTTCAGGGATACTATACCTGGCTAGAGCATAAAACATATACTCCCATTGTATGGAATTAAAGGCCTGTCGCAAGTCTAACGAGATACACCCCCTGCATCAGCTCACTGGAGAGTACGGGTCATTACCTGATGTAATCATCGAATACTAAGGGCAGTACTCCTGCCAGGGACAAACCCGCATTGGTCATTGTGTATTACCTGTGTTAATAGTTGACAAATCCGGATCGCCAGTATTTTACTCAGTATCTTATAATATTCATTTAGTAATGAGAGGGGCCTGTACCCCATCATGTCAGTGCTATCCTGCCCAGGTTTTAACAGTGAAAACACCGTGGCCTGCAGTGTGGTAAGCGGGAGGCCGCCAACCTCCAAGGATGAGTGATACAGCCTCTGCAGGTGGGGAACCAAATAATCAGCAAACGCTGCAAAAAAATCCACAGGCAGCACATGCCCACCAGGTGATTTATTCCGGGGCAAGCTGTGCATTGCTTTTTTGATTTCCATCGCAGTCACCGGGAGTCGGAGCTCATCCTTGTGTGCCTGCAGCAATTGGGGGAGGTGTAGCCCATCGAAGAAAGCATCCAGGTCTGCCTCCCCTATATCGTCCGGTCTACCATATAACATTTCATAATAATCCCTAAAGGCCTCATTGATTTCGAGTTGCATACTTACCATGACACCCTCCGTATTTTTAACCTCCAGTATGGGAACAACCGGTGGGGTATCATTGATAATCCTAGCTAGCAACGTTCCCGCTCTGTCAGCCACTGCATGTTGCCTCTGCGCATGGAGCCTATTGTCCACCAGTCTTAGATCCTCTAATAGTTCAGCATAACGTATATGGGCTTCTTGTAGCTGTACCCTATGTGTTTCCTCCCGTGTAGTCCGCTGTTCCAATTCTCCCTGTGCTTTTTCTATGTCAGTGATATGGGTGACTAGAGTGTGCCTCAGTCCCACCCGTGTGCTAATTGCCACTCCCTTCAACACAGTCTTAAATGCATCCCACTCAATCTGCCTGGAGGAAGCCGTGTTTGCATTTTCGGAAAAATAATTATCTATAGCAGTAGCCAGTGCAGTCTTGAAGACTGAGATCCGACAAGGTTTTCCCTAAATAAGTGGAGTCCCTAACTGCATCCATCAAAGTGGCTGAGCAGAATATCCTGTCAATGCGGGTATGTAACTTGTGCACTGGGGAATAGAATAAGTATTCCCTAATCCCGCAGTGTTTTTCCCTCCATGCATCCATGATCCCCCAACCATGTGCCCAGTGTCGCAGTACCTTCGCTATTTTCTTACTGGGTGCGTTATGCAGTGGCGGGTGAGACCTATCTAGTCCGATGTCTAGTACCGCATTAAAATCCCCCCTATCCTCCAAGGATATCCCTCCCAGTCCACCAGCAACGTATTTAAAACCTCCCAAAGCTTGTCCTGCCTGTGTTTGGAGTGTAAACACTACCCAATACAATATGCTCCCAGTCTAGCAACCCATGTATCAACAGATATCATCCATCCTTATCAACCTTCTGCTCTAGTAATTTAAAGGGCATGCCATTTCTCAGCCATATCACAGCTCCCCTAGCGAAGGCCGAATATGACGTGAAGAATAACTGACCCCTCCACTGCTTGTTTAACTTCACCGCCTCATCTTGACTTGCAGAAATGCCATATTCACCTTCCGTCTATTCAGTTGGGCAAGCAGTCTATGTCATTTCTGAATGGAGTCAAGGCCCCGGACATTCCAGGAGTGACATACATAAGTATAAGGGTTTGCCATTAAACCTTACGCAGAGTGGCCCCTCAGGACCACAAGAACCACTGAGCCTGGACTGTATCATATCAACTAACTTTGAGCCCACCAACACATTAAACCACCCCAATACTCGGGTCCCCTTATGAACAACTGAGGACCAAACTATAATTAACCATAGGATCTGAATTCCACTGAAATCGTACCACTGTGCAGTCGCCACGGGGGGAGGCAACCACCATAGTACTACTTGACATTTACTGCCACATGTATCATCGTTACATCACCCCATCACAAACCCTTTACAGTTCCATGCAATAATAGATAGAGCAGGCCGACTTATTACATCAATAGCTGAACAGGTCGCTAGGGAGCACAGTATACGATACCACTCCTGTCTGAGCGTCTTCTCCAGTTCAGTAATTATCCGCCGTCTGGGAAGTAACTAAAGGGAACAATGTCAGGCTAGATTCGGACTCAGAACGGGCCGTGGCCCCCTCCGATGAGCGAGTAGAAATAACGTCTCTCAGCGTCCCTCTTTCGGCCGCGCCCCCCCATACCGTTGCTCCAGGCTCACCACGCCGCGGTGGCCTCGCAGTTTGTTTCTCGCAGTAGCGGGCCACCTAAAGTCTTCAAAGACGTTCCGCTTGTCCCACAGTCGCTCCGCTGCCTTTTGCAGGTGTTTCTATGTCCAAAAAGGGCCCATTCTCTTAGGATGGTTAGACAGGTGTCGGGTTTGACTCGGAGCCTTCTTAGCTCACGTCCGTCATGCTTGGCAGTTAGCCACACCCCCGTGTGGATATCAATTTTTGTTCTTTTTAACTGATTTGTCTTTTAACATTTTATTTTTAAAATCGAATAAAGATTATGATTGATTGATTGACTTCATACATAAAACCAACGTTGAAACAGCACACTAAGTGGAATATTTACAAGGAGTCTGCACCTCTGCTGTGTCACCTTTTTTAATGCAGCAGCAGTGCGGAGTGCAGACCCATATCTGCGAGGCCGCGCAAAGCCACTTTACGAGACTTTTCATGGCATTGTGGATATGGAGTAAGGCAAAGCAGTACAAGTTGCTGCTTTGCCTTACTCTGCATCAAAGAGGTGTTCCATGGGCATTGCGGTGGTTGTTCTCATTCAACACCCATGGATTATGATGCATTCCCAGATTTACAAGGACTTGTAAATCTGATAATTCACCAAAAGCCTACACCTCACCAGGGGAGGCAAAACAAAGAAAAGAATATCTTTATTTCTCCTCATGTTTCCTCTTTCTATGTGTGCTGCATAATTCAGCACACATTGAAGGATGTAAATGACTCCATCAATTGTTATCGATTTTAGTTCCGCCTTCGACAATGTGGACAGATCAAGACTATGGTGAAGCTCTCAAGCTGAAGGATCCCAAATTCTCTCTTAAAATTATAATGCTCCTCCACACTGATACCTGGGTACAGGTAAAACTTGGCACAGGGATGCATTTGACAAGGAAAGTAAGGGCCTCAAACAAGGTTGCGTGCTGGCACCCATGTTGTTTAATTTATTCATGGCAGACCTCCCGCAATTACTCAACACCAGCAACTCTCACGCACCCAGGATGAGGCGCACAACTCTATCCAATCTCCTTTATGCGGATGATGTAATCTTGTTCAGCCATACAGTAGTAGGCTTGCAACATCTTCTCAACAGCATGCAGGACTATGCTGAAAAAATAGGTTGTCAATCAACTTAAAGAAAACCAGAACTATGTCAATTAACAATAAAAGGAAGCCAGAGAGAAGCTGGCAGCTGGGCGGCACACGAATAGACTCAGCAGGATTCTATAAGTACCTAGGTGTTTACATTGATAAGGAAGGAACATTTGCCCGCACCTAGAGGAGATTAACCCCTTGGGCGCGGCCGCGATTCTGCGCCTGTGCGGCAGAATCGCGAGTGGGCGGGTTTATGACGGCCCCCAGCCATCATCAGCACATGAGCCCCATGATGCATGACGGCTGGGGGCCGTCATCAGCATCGAAGGGGTTAAAAGAAAGGGGTTGGTGCTAGCATTAACCATGAAAAGTTTAACATCTAAACTACTGGGCCCAACATTAAGCCCTCTACTAAAAGTAACACAGGCTAAAATTCTTCCCACAGTTACTTATGGTAGTGAAGCCTTAAGAGGGAGAGATGCAAAACTGTTGGACATAACCTTATTAAAAGCATGCAGAACCACCTTTAACCTCCCAAACTACACTTCCCCGGCGCAAATTAGACTGGAATTCGGCCTACTGAAGCAATCATGGGCTAGATACAGCGCATATATCAACTGCTGGAACAGAATTAGACTATCTGCTCCCAAAACTTTAAATAAACTTCTATGGCAAGATATTCAGCAGAGGGAGGATTCACCTGCAAGATGCTATCTTCAGGAGGCTCTAGCATGCACTGGACTCTTGGCTATTTGGAACACCCAGATCCACCATTCATCTTTTAAGAAATTAGTGTGGAAATCCTTGAAAAAGCTGGCTTTGGTGGAAGACAAAACAGCTTTTTTCAGTAAGATTGCGTGCCTGGACGACTGTGAACAACTACAAAGCCTTGGCCCCTCAAAAATATTTCAATCCGGGCTACCCGGACCAACAGAAACTAAAATTCTTTAAACTTTGCCTTGGCTTGATCCTGTGCACTCAGAACCTTCCACATGGAAGAGGGAGCCATCTCAAACATCTTGTAGTCTGTGCAAAAATGACCAGGGTGATATTACCCATTTACTATGCTCCTGTAAGGAGCTGATACAGGAAAGGAAACAGCTGCTAAGAGTCCCCTTAGGCCAAAGGAATATTCGCTCAAGGAGACAAGCAGTTTTGGCATGTTTTGACCCAGCAACACCTCAATTAAACTGTAGACTAGTGAGATTCCTAAATGCAGCCGAGAAAAAAATGCCATTGAATGCTTAAACCCCACCTAGGCCAAGGGGAAGCCGCAACTACTGTGCGCACTCCTAACTATGACACAAGACTGTCACCATTAAGGTCGACCTGAGAAATCTCAATATAAGCACTTGGACTGGGTTTTCAAAACGTCTCCTCTTGGATAGTAGTACCGCCCAGACAGAGTATGAAGCCAGGCAGAACACATAATTTACATTGAGAACTATGTGTATCAAGAACAAAGCAATTTTAAACTGATAGCAATTGAACTGTTTTAACCTTTTTAAGGAGCTATAAATGTTTGCAAATATGTGATTTTATTTTATATTGATTTTGTTGTATTAACTGAAACTCGTATTGCAATGGCTTTAAGTATCTACGCAAATGTAATAAAATTCAATTCAATTCAACACCAGCAGTATATATCAGATTTATAGCAGGCGTACTGGCCAGTAGGTACCCACTGTCACAGAGCCTTGTCCAGTGGGTATATTTTAGCCAAGGAGCTTGGATAGTTGACATCTAATCTCAGATTTACCATTTCACCCTAATATGATGGAATTTCACAGTAAGACTAGACAGGCATTTCCCTGGGAAAGGCACCCCTCGGCCTTGTTATAGGATTCACTGACACTCACTTGTGGTCAAATGCGCAAGCTGGAAATTTGAAACGAGGAGCCACCTTTTTAAATCCTGGCCTCCCACTTGAAAAAATGGTGTGCTCTTGGGTAATTGATTTTCTGAATTTATTGCTCTGCTTCCTTTTTTGGCAAGATTGGGAGTATTTTGATTCCATTTAAAAACTGCTCGAAAGATGAACTAAATATTACCCAGGAGAAGAGAAGGGCCCAGTCACCTAAATGCAATACAGTAGTAAATGTACAGCCAGGCCCCTGAAATTATGCAATTGTGCGGCCATAGTATTTTCCCCATAATTATGGATTTGCCTAATTTGATGCATAATCCATCATCTGCTACATAATCTACAGATTTTAACCCCAAAAAATGTTTCTAACTCAACCAGTTAAAAAATAAGTTATAACGCAGCAACATGTGTTGCCATGCAATGAAAGGCCCATTTCAAAGTTTGACTGGCCCCCTTCTGTTTTTTTATTACTATGTGTGGGTCTTAAACCGATACTAATGAGAGGTAACCTATGCACCAACAGTGTTAACAAGTCTAAAATGAGAAAATAATGAAGTAATACTATCTAAAAATGGACGCATAATTTGGCTGCATATTTACAGTGGCCCTGTGTATAGCCTTTGCACCATGTAGAAGTGTGTTACAATCTTGGCTCTACAAATTTATTCAACTGTTTGTTCCTAAATAATAATCTCCCTGTGCCTCTTTCACTGAATTAACATTGTAAAGGCACTTTGAAATAAGCTTACAGAGCATACTCTCAGTATAGGTCCTGAATATAGGCTTCATCCACTCATTTAAGGCTATTTGCATCCCAGTACCTGAAGGTTCTACTGAAGCTGCTTTGTGCAGGGTCTCTCTTGTGCTGCAAAGCCTCCCTGTCTGCTGTTCACAAGCATCTCTTTCACAGCTCATCAAGGGCTGAATGAAAGTTGCTTGTCATTTGAAAGGGTTAAAAGCATGGAACAGTGGGTGTTCTGCAGTGCCTTTGTGTGGGCAGCGACTGGATACCCAATTACAAGCTGTGATTAACCAGGAAGAGGCCCTCTGTTCCCTGAGCTTTGCACTTATAGTGTAGAGGTGCTAGGCCCAGGGGATGGAGCATTCAATCCATGTGCCTCACAGTCATGGCACAGTGTGGGAAGGCTTGGGGAAGTGAGCTCCTTTACTTTTTATTTCCAGAGCTACATATGATTGAGAGGACTTGGGCAAAAAACTGACACATTGGGCCCAATGCGTCAGTTTGTTAAATTGGGCAATTTGGAGTACTGAATAAGCCGCCGCTGTGGCAAACAAATGATGCAGCAGCGCCATAAGCTCCTTGTAAGTATGCCCCTTACTGTGTTACCTATCTTATGTGTGCACTTACTTGTTATGGGGATGTGACTTGATTGCACATAATACTGTTTCAAGTCACTTCAGCTGGTCAGATACCTACTCCACAGCCAATGCGTCGTTCCTACGCTTAGATTTTAGAGGCATAGGAATTTTGATGTATCTCAAGCTCATCGGCCCACGTCCTGAAGCTGCGTCACTTTTGCAAAATGTCATCAATACGACTGCGTAAGTTTCATAGTGTATTTTAGGTGGGAATGCCTTCCTTGCATATATTAGAATTAAACATGACGCAGCCGATTACTACAAAGGTTAAATCTGGTGCAGGCCAACACAAAATGATGCATCTGCCTAGATGCGTCACCTTCTAAATATGTAGCAAAGAAAATATTGCCCTGTGTAAAAAAGAATTATGCAGTGGCAGCGCATGCTCATTATATATATGCCCCCATGTACTTTTCCTGGGGATAAAACCTACTGCTGCTGCGGATGGGCCTGCGGCATTAAGGTCCAGTTAGGATGTGGCTAACTCACATGTTTTTTAAATCAGTATTGCATTTTAAACATAATGTAGACAACTCTGTACATTCAATAGTGTTCTTTATTCATTTGTTTAACCATGATATGTATTTATGTATGAATGTATGTATATATGTATTCATGTATGGTTTTTGTCGATGGACTGTGGATCCTAATATTTGCACAGAAGGATTCTTTGGAGGCTCCTGTATGAAACCAAATTTAGGTCGTTTGTTTAGGGTGTTGGAAAGCCATGTTTATTTTTTTTATTTTTTTAAATATTAATGTATATTGTTCTTTTGTAAAGGGATCTTTGTGTCGCCTTTGGGTGGTGTTTTTCAATTATTTATACTGACTTCTTTCACAAGTGCTTTTATGTTGTGAATCATTATTTAGGTGTGCTCTCAGGGTTGAATCTTCCCGAAATTGCATCCTCCTGTATTTTGATTTATGCGATTGTGCTTGTGCTGATTAGAGTATACATATAGTTTTCCAAACGGAACATCTGTGATAAAAATAATGATTTATAGCCCTGGTACTTTCTGAGAGATCCAAACGTGCTCAGCCATCAAAGGGTTTTATTACTTGTTCGAACCTAGCCAGAACCATGAGCAGGCTACATTTGAGTGTCCACGCACCAACATTTGTCAATTCTATGTAAATCCTTGGTCCAAAGTAGGTACTACTTGGTTTCAACCGCCTCTGCCTAAAAATTCCAGTTTTCATCTTGCACATTCTTCAGTTCCACCAGTATTGTCTGGATACCACCTGCCTCCTCATCACTAGGGGAAATTGTACCTGTTCCTACACACTTCAGGTGTGGAAAAAAACTTCCTCATCTTTCCTTCCCACGTCAAACTGGTGCTTTTGGGGGCACCATTACACCAGATGATAGCATCCTACCCCACACCCCGAGGCAGAGATTTGCCCTCATGGGTGCAGCACTGGGCAACCACCACTCCCCTTTCTGAAGCGTGGCCAGCTCTTCCCTCAGGCCTAGCCACTTCCAAATCTGCAGCAATCTTCCTACCTTCATCGGCCCTCCCACCCCCCACAACTCCCTCTCCCTAACCGCTCCTGGGGCCTCATTTATGAGAAATAACACATCGCTGCGTGAAAGCAGCGATGCGTCACTTCTCAGTGCGCACTCCTTGCGACATACCTGATGCGCCATATTTAATGTATGACGCATCATGTCGCAAGGAGTTACAGATACGTCAGTATTTCTGACGTATCTGTAAGCGCAAAAGTGACGCATTGCTGGAGTGTGTCACAAAAGTGACGCAACTCCAGCAATGTTTCCTTTCACATGGGGCAAGCCCCATGTGAAAGGGCTTGCGTCAGTCTTACGCCTGCTGTGAGGCAGGCGCAAGATTTTGACGCAACGGTGTCCTAGAAGTGACGCAGTGAAATCTCATAGATTTCACTGCGTCACTTCTACGACCCTTTCTTGCGTCAATACGCCCCCTTTGCATACATTATACCTGGCGCAGGTATAATGTGGCGCAGGGGTTTACAAAGTGACGCATCTACCTAGATGCGTCATTTTGTAAATATGGCGCAACAAGGCGCATTGTTTATGCCACTGGTGCGTCACAAAAAGTGACGCACCGGCGGCGTAAAAGTGACGCAAGGGCTCATAAATGAGGCCCCTGATTCCTGAACTGTGCTCCGAGCTTCCCTATGCAAACCTAGAATTCTGCCAATCATGTAACTCTTTGTCCTCATTAATATCTTTCACAGGCAGTATCTCCGCCTGGTGTATACCGCTGTCTATATTTCCTTGACTACTCTTCTGACACATTATCACAGCTTGTGCTTTGCTTCTCCCTGCAATCTTCACTGAAGCCCTCCTTGTGTCCCCCACTTTATGTCTCTGTCTGCTGGCTTCTTCCTTTACCATGGCCAAATAAACTAATTAAAATTCCAAGGGTGGGCACGGAGATTCACCATACCCTAATAAGCAATTGTAAAACTAGGTTGTGAGTCCAGGGTAGGTAGAAAAATAAGCAGTATTTTCTCTACTTTATTTTGTTGATTCTTCGAGACAGAATGCATTCTTAAATAATTTTCAAACAAGTTTGTGACTTCAATAAATAAAAGAAAGGAATACATTCAAATGTACAAGTAGTGCTACCTTGCCAACTTTTTTCCAAGCACTGCTACCCCCAGGGTTTTTGCTGATAGCAATCAATTAATATATGTAGGAATAATTATACTGCTTCCTTAAGCTGGTGAAAGCGTGAAGCAATTAACAGGGAAGATAACACATTTTCAATCACTTCGGTCTGCAGTTTGAGCCTTTCGATAGCGTTTGATGAGAAGGTATGCCCTAGTCAATCTATTTAAAGGTATCCTGGGCTTTGAAGAAAACACTTTTTTTAGTTTGCAGTTCAAAAATTATATTACAATTAAATTCTATAAAGCGTTTGTCTTGTATTATTTTGCAGTAATATTATTAGGAAAAAAATAATTAATGACATACTTTCGGTATGCAGATATTAACACAATTCATATTAATTTTTTATTCATGTTACAGTTTCATCAAGTTTGTCTTCGATTACCAGCTCAGGGGGAGTCTGAAGAAGAGCTCAGTGAGGTCCTGCTATTTAAAGGGAAGTTTCACTTCACTGATTCAGAAATGACGAAATTAACTGTAACATAGAAATTAGCACTTTAATCAGAAGCATGATTCACTGGTGGCTGGGCAGGCGTGGGTGGTTAAGAGGGGGCGGGAGGTTGCACAAGGAAAAAATATACATATATATATTTTACACTTATCTTGCCGCCTGGTCCCGCATCTCTTCTCCTTGCTCCTGCTCTCCTCGTGGGACAGGAAGCCAGGAAGAACAGCCAGGCTACCCTGACCAATCACAACGCTGCAATGCAGCAATGCAGCGTTGTGATTGGTAAGCACCCAGGCTCATCTGATCAATCACAACCCTGCAATGCAGCGTTGTGATTGGTTTTAAGCATCCTTGTTCGACGCTCAACCAGGGAATGGGGCCCTGGGTTTGTTCTCTATGCAGGCTGTAATGGAGAAAGTGCGCATGACTGCTTTGGCCAGCCCGAGAGGGCCGATCACACAGTCATTGGGCACATAGGAGTGAGCAAACCACTCCTCCCCTGCCCAGTGAAAGGAGCAGCCCGACCACCCGCCAGCCTGCAAAGGAAACATAAAATGATAATAACTCAAGGTTATCTTCATTTCATATTTCCTTTACTTTACACTACTCAAAGGCAGTGGGGCAACGCTCCTCCATCATAGCAGAGGAGCCGCCACTGACTTTAATATGCACAATGCAGTAATAACGTAACCCACTTTAGCCCCATTGAGGTACACGTTGGCATAGAGTTTAACAAACTCACATTAGTATCTGATGTAAATTCCTCATGCGTTGTATGACTGCACATACCCCAGTTGCGTCAGTGAATGAAGGAAGCAATACATCACTTTTACATTGACTAGATAATGTGTTTGTTAAATCTGTACATACGGAAAATTGTGGCACAAATTTCCACATATAACATGGGCATACGTTTTCTGCAAACATTGTCAAGAAACTTAGGAGAAAGTGAAAAACCATTCCAGGACACCAATTTTACCTATCACATCCTGTAGACTATGACTACCCATGGCTCCAGTCAGATTACCAAAGTGCCTACCTCGAGTTATGTTGTAAGGCATGAGATATTAGAGAAGAATAAACTGTCTGCAACCGTATGCAGTGCTGGATGGCATGAGAAACTCAAGTGGCTATAACTAGAAATTTTGAAGTAATCGCTGATTATGTTCAATCCATTTAGCTCTTAAATTGACAGTACTCGTTCCAAAAACAGAGGCTATAAAATAAGAAATCAGTACTGATACTACAGGTCAACGGTACAATGAAATATGCAACACCCTGAAGAAGCATTCAAGTAGCTATTTGCCAAGCACTACCGCTGTGTGGAGACACTTGGGGCTAGATGTAGGTAAATGTTATTTACCGATTCATAAATACCGAATTTTACCGATTCGGTATTTATGAATCGGTAAATATGAAGGGGGGAGATGTAGGTTTTTCCAGATGTTGAAATACCGAATCGTTAATCCGAATCGGTATTTCCTATTGATTCCTATGGGCTGTGAAGCCCATAGGAATCAATGGGAAATACCGATTTGGTAATTACCGAATCGGTAAATACCGATTCCAGCAAGGGTGCAGGGGGTGTCACTTTGGCACCCTCTGGCACCCCAAAAATAGGCATGTGCGCCATGTGGCACACAGACATGCCCTAAGGGCATGTCTGTCTGTCACATGGCTAGGTGTGCATGCACACCTGGATTCGGTATTTTAACACCCAATTGGATTGGGTGGTAAAATACCGAATTTGTAGGGCCTTTGGGACTCAGAAGAATCCCACCTACATCTGGGATTTACCGAATCGGTAAAAATACCGATTCAGTATTTTACAGAATCGGTAAATTTAACGAATCGGTAAATTTAACGATTCTGTAAAATTATGCCCCTACATGCCAATTCTTAAATACCGGTCGGTAACGGCAGAAATCGGCCGTTACCGACCGGAATTTAGGCTCCTACATCTGGCCCTTAGAGGCATATTTACAAGCCCTCTGCACCGCCATAATGCACTTTATGTGACGTTCCAGTGGCGCACAGTGCTTAGCCATATATAGAAAACCACTTAAAGCCACCCTGTATGACTTTTCATGGCCTTGTAGCGCAAGTCACTGCCTTGTCTTACTTGGCATCAAAGAGGCATTTTATGGGTGTTGCTATGGGTGTTCCCACACAATACCCATGAACTTTAACACAGCCCCAGAGTTACAATATCTCATAAACTCGTGCCTACCTCGAGTAGTATAAAAGAGAGATGTTTACATTTCTACTCGTTTTTTCCTCTTTCCATGTGTGCTACATTATGCAGCACATATAAAAAGAGGAAAACACCTCTCGTGATTGCAGGAAGGTGTCCCTTCCTGCACAAAAACAATCATGCCAACAATGCAGACACAGAGGGAACATGGCGGCCGACAAGTAGTGCCAGTTGTGAGTTCTCTCATTAATTTGGCAATTCGTAGCTACACTCACCTGTGCTTTCGACGTCCGGTGTTCTGCAGTGGGATGCTGTGGTCTGGAAGATGCTGCCAGGGGTCTACACGGATTCTGTGGTGTTTTTTTGGGGCCGTGGATCGGCTCACCGACTTGCCCTGTGCGAAGGTAGTGCAGCCGCTAGGCAGTGTTTGGGCAGGGGCTGCAGCACGGCTCAGTTGGGGTTGGCTTGACACTGCCTGGATCGGCTTCTGGGGTAGTAGGAGCAGCAAATCAGCAGCCTGTGCCAGGGGCTGCATTGGCCTCCCTGGACAACACGCATCCAAACACGGTGGTAGCAGCGGTGAAGTGGAGGTGAAGGATGCCGCCAAGGGACCCCTGATGACCCCAGTGAAGAAAGAGAAAGGGGATCAGGAGTCCGCTGGATTAGGCGGGCCCCCAAGCACTCTGAAATAGCTTCTTTTAGAGAGCAAGGGATTAAGTGAGGTCTCTGCCTGCTATCCTAATAGGTATACATTGAGAAGTATACCTATTTGGGGTAGCGGTGAACACCCTTCAGGGGCCCCCTATATAAAAAAGAACCCTCCACCAGTCTCACAGAGGAAATTAAATAATAGAGCTCCCCGCATTTTCTCCCCTATCCCTCTCCCTCAGTGGCTAAAAGACCACTTGCTGATAAACCTTTATTGAGCGTAGGAGGTAGGCACTAACAAAAATTGATTGAGTGAAGATTACTCCTCCCCTTCATTCTTATTTTAAGGTTAAATTCCAAGGAGCCCCGGCTGTCCCTCCTGCCCCATCTCGGTGCCCTGTCTCTGTGAATGTTTTTTAAACTAGTGGCTTATTTGAAGCAATGGAGGGTACTGCTACTAGTATAGGGGAAAATATATATTGTGCTTAGATAATAGGTTCAATCCCCTAGCAGCAGTGGATAATGTGGAGTCTGACCAGGAAAAATCCAGGCCTACAACCACCTCGAATCAAACCCAAGATCAAAGAGGGTTGTTTACTGCAACGGATAGTCAGGCCGTGCAAACCAGCACATAGAGCCTTCTATCAACCCTGCTAATGGAAGTTTGGGAAAAGTTTGCAGGCTCCGAACTAAACCAACAAAAGATCCAGGGTGCATTTGAGGCTTTGATACATAAGATGGAAGGGGTTGGGGTAATGGAGGCCTCTCTGGATGATCTTTCCAAAAAGGTCGATACTAATAAAGACGAGATTCAGAGGCAGCTTAGAAGATGACATTCAAAGAGTACAGTGCAACCCATTTTTAAGACGACCAGGGAAAAAAAAACCAAGACGGCTCTTGGTGACTTACAAGTCGTACTTGCTTAAAGAGAAAATTCTCGCTGGGGCCCTTAAAGCAGGAACATACAAGAAAGGAGACTAGTCTTTCCGTATCAGATCAGACATTTCACGCACCACGCAAGACAGACAGTGGGAGTTAGGGAAGTTTATTTGAGGACTGAGGGATTTGGGTGTTACCGCCAACCTCCGCTTCCCCTCCTCCCTAAAAGTGATGTGGAGCAATAATTAAATGCACAATATTAGAGACCCCAATGAAGTCAGTACTTTAATTGAACAAATTAAAGCACATCAGAAATACATTTTTTGCCCTGATGTAGCAAGAGAGCTCAAATGAGGTAATCACCAGAATACCTCTAGTTAATTGGGAGGGTTCCCGGGGTGAAATGGGTGGGTTACTAGCAAAAAGAAAATACTAAAAATAACCACTTTTTCACTAGGTGGGGTAGCATGTGGGAGAAAATTAAAAAAATGTCCTCATTAGGTAGAATGGGCTAGGCGGATCAGTTAGACTCATTAGGCACCCAGGTATGTTCAGTAGATCCAGGCTACTGCAAACCTGACTACTCTATTTTTGGCGAGTTCAGATAGATTTAGACATTTGAAAATTCTATCCTCGAAAGTCAATGGTTTTAGAATCACTCCTAGAAGAAAGAGAATCTTGGAGAATCTTAGACTCTCAGATAGTAAGGTTTTTCTTATACAGGAGTCCAGTCTGCATAAAGAGGAATGGGCTGAGATGCTTCAAGGGCAGTAGTGGATAGATCAGTGCGTGCGTACCACTCCATCGTACTCGGTGATGGGGGTTGCACTCCTTTTTAAACAATCCATCCAAGCTACTTTAGGGGATTGTGTGATTGACCCTTTTTTCAGATGGGCGATAGCTGAGGTTAAACTTTATGGCTCCTGGTTGACATTTGTGAGGTAGTACGTCCTAATATAGATGCCCCTGCCCCTCTGAGTGCTTTACTTCTTCAACTAGTTGATATTATTGATTCTATCATACTGGGAGGGGACTTTAATGTAGTTATTGATCGAGTTCAAGATACATCATCTAGGAGGGCAGCTGCTGTGATTATTATCTCCAATATGAAAATTGCCCTGAAACAGTTGATGGTGGACTTTGGCCTCACGGATATTTGGAAAGTTATGGGCTGTATGGAAGAGACGGCAGGGGGAAAGTTTACTTTTCATAACAAAAAAAAAAGGTCATCGATCAAGGCCAGACTTTTTTCTTGTAGACTCAGTTACTAGCAAGAATACTATCAGAGCTACCCACAGCCCGGAACATTTATCTGACCACTCTGCAGTCAGTTTAGAGATCCTTCTTAGGAACAGGCCTCCCTCTCGGAGATGGACTCCAAATCGTAGTGTACTTCTGGATTTACAAGCAGTGGAGAAATTGAAAGTTGCAGCAAATGTGTTTTTCCTTTCCAACATAGGTTCATTCTCCTTGCATATTGTATCGGACACTTATAAGGCCTTCTTAAGATGTATTCTAACCAGTCTAACTGTTGCACAAAATAGGAAGGTTAGGGAAGAAATTGGTAGGCTTGAAACTATGGCAATGCCCTACTAGCCTCCAAAAACGAAGAACTCCACTCTAAACTTCAAGTCTTGCAAAATACCTTGGCCAGACTGATATTAAACTTCCCTGCAAGAGCTCCTTCTGCGCCCAGTCTGAGATCCCTCCACTGCTCCCCATCAACAAGCTTTGTCGTTTCAAAATACTTTGTGTAGTGCATAAAAGTATTTATGGACCTGGGCCAAATTACTTGGCCAAGAAACTTGTCTGGTATCAACCTAGTAGGATACTCAGATCGAGTCCGTACAGCCAGAAATGGCGGTTGATCGTTCTCCTTTCTCGCTCCTGTCTTCTGGAACAAGCTATTGCCCCATCTCCCCGCCATCGCGGATCATAAGTCCTTTCATAGGGAATTAAAAACTTGGCTTTTCGATCATCTTTAACTCTGCATTTCTGACTGTCAGTTTTCATAGAGTCCTCTCTAGCGCCATGAGACCCTATGGTGATATTTGTGCTTAACAAATGCCTTTGACTTGACTTGAAACCTCAGTATGGTATACAACGTTTACAACGCAATTTTTACAACGCACTACCATTTCAACGAAACTTTTACAACGCAAAATCCATTACAACGCATGCATTTACAACGCAGTCATTACAACGCATGACACTACAACGCACACCACTACAACGCATACCGTTACAACGCAGTCATTACAATGCATACCATTACAACGCATACATTACCATCCAACACTTACCCTACTGTTGCACCCCATGGAGTTAGAATAGTAATTTTAACCCCTACACTATCCAACACTTACCCTACTGTTGCACCCCCTGGAGTTAGAATAGTAATTTTAACCCCTACACTATCCAACACTTACCTTATATGCAATGTAGTGTAATGCGTTGTAATGGTAGTTTTAAAGTATTCGTTGTAATGGTATGCGTTGTAATGGTGTGCGTTGTAATGGATGTTGCGGTGTAAAAAATGCGTTGTAAAGGTAGGCATTGTAAAAGTATGCGTTTTAACGTCATACATCCCCTCAGTATACACCCTCCAGTTAGACCTTAAACAGGCTCCTAATGGCCCAACTGCAATGCAAACTGAGCGAAAACAACAAATAGCAAGGTCTGAGCTTGCTGATTACCTTGAGGCGATGGGTAGGCACAGTACAGAAGACCTGATAGTGGGTGGAGATCAAATGGAGAATTTTCTTCAAGACTTAGAGCTTCCATCTCTGCAGGGGGCCGCGTGAGATGATTTGTACAGCCCCATCTGTCTTGAGGGAATTCTCAAAATTATTTGTAACTTAAAAAAAGGGAAAGCTGCAGGACCTGTTTCCCTTCCCAATGAGATCTACACAATATTAAAGGATGAGCTTGTGCCTATTCTGCAACAGGTTTTTAAGTCTGCTTTCACACACAGTCAGGATTTTACATCCTCTTGGGATGTTGCCGCAATAAACATACTTCTTAAACAAAATAAGAATCCGAGGGCCTGTGAGTCTTGCAGACACATTTCTCTTCTTAACAGTGATTATAAAATATATAACCAGATTTTAACAAAATGACTGGATAAGGTGGTGGGAACTTTGATGCATACTGACCAGAAAGGTTTCATGAAATAAAGATAACTTTATGAGTTACCTCATGAGTTAATGGGTGCAATCGACCTGGCTAGGCAATATGTGAGCCCTTTAGCAGTAAGGACATTTGATACTGCAAAGGCCTTCGAGAGGGTCAGCTGGTCCTTTCTGTATAAGATGACCTAACATTTTAACTTAGGAGAGGTCTGCTTAGCAGCAGTTAGGGCCCTGTATAAAAACCCTTCAGTCAGAATCCTGTTTAACGGGTACCATACTAAATTAGTCAATATCGGTAGGGGGCCCAGACAGGAAGATCCCCTCTACCCCCTTCTTTTTAACCTTTGCATTGAGCTTATGGGTGTAACCTAAGGGCATGCCGGAACATCTTGCCTATCTTCTGTAATGGTTGAAAGGAAAAAGTTGCTTTGTATGCCGATGACCTGATTTGCCTAAGTCCCTCCCTGCAATTTGGGAGATTTTGGAAGGGTGTCCAGATACTCTATCAACCTGCATAAAACAGAGTTAATGCAGTGGAACACTCATTACACTAGTGATTTACCAAGGCAAGAAATACGATATTTGGCAGTTCAATTAGTGCACAATCTGAAGAAATAAGCTCAATTAAATTCAGAAAACTACTCCAGGTCTTGGGTGCCATCCCAGTGTCCTTCTTAGGTAGATCTAATCTCTTGAAAATATCTATTCTTCCCAAATGTACCTTATTGTTTAACACCATTCCCTTATAATTTAAGAAAGAGTGGTTTAGGAAAGTACAAGGGAAGTTTACCAGTTTGATTTGGTGAGACAAAAGTCCTAGAATTTCCTGGAAGAAGCTTCACAGAAGTAAAGAACATGGCGGTATCATCATCCCAGATCTTTACCAATATTGCTGTGCTTTCCACTTAAAGAATTTCCAACAGCTAATAAGGGATAGCTCTTGTTTGTCCACGCTCTTTAGAGCTCTCACTGCAGGGTTTACAGATCAAGTAGATTTGTTCCTCCTCAAATTCAGCCATACTAAATTTAACAAAAAGTCAGGAGAAAGATTTTGGTGGGTGCATGTAAGATCAGGTACCAAGTAAGACTGTCTCTATAAATACCCTACTTCAGCGACTCAGATCCAATCTGGGACTCTCCTGGCACCCAAGCTTGTCTTCTTGATTCACTTGCCATTCCTTTGCGTGTGGTATTCACAGATGGGGACAACTAATTGAGGATAGGCAACTAATTTTGTGGCAGCGACTGCTGGAGATTTCTGAGGGCTCTTGTTAGACCTGGCACCTGTGGCGTGGGTCTCCCTTCCATTGTTTGTGCTATGTTTTTGCTGGTCTAGATGCTTTGGGCACTTTGCCACTGCTATTCAGCGCCAAAGTGCAAGTGCTCCCTATTGTAAATTGCTGTAATGGATTAGTGACTCCATGATTGGCTTAATTGATTTACGTGTCAGTACAGTGCACCATGTGTGCCCAGGGCCTGTAAATCAAATGCTGCTGGTGGCCTTGCAGCACTGGTTGTGCGACCCACAGAAGCAGCCTATAAAATATGGCTCAGGCCTGCCATTGCAGAGCCTGTGTGCAGTCGGGGACTGCCATGTCGACTTGGCAAGTGCACCCCCTTGCCAGTCCCTAAACCTTCCCTTTTCTACATGTTAGTCACCCCTAAGGTAGGCCAATAGGCAGGGTGCATTGTATGTAAAAGGTAGGGCATGCCCTGATGTGTGTGGCATGTCCTGATAGTGAATTACAGCCAATTTCATTTTTCACTATTGCAAGGCTACCTGTTCCCATAGGCCAGATAGGACAGTGTGATTAGAACATCTTATAATCCTAACCGACCCACGGAACAAGGTAGAAAAACGAGTTTAGTATGCCTGAACTCAGAATGTTAAATTACATCTTTCTGTGTTTGAAAATACCACTTTTAGAAAGTTGGTATTTTCTTGCCTAACCATCCAGTATGCCTTTGCTGGGATGGTGTATTTCATGTCTGGTTTGTAAGTGACAGGGGGCTGGAGAGGGCCTTGGCTCCAGCAGACTGATGGGTCAGGGCTGGGCTTAATAGGACCTGCATTGAAAGGAGAGTAGGGGGAAGAGATTTCCATTCACTGACGTGAGCCCTCATAGAATAGAGAGTAGGGGGCAGGGATTTTCTTTCACTGACCTGAGCCCTCATAGACTAGAGAGTAGGGGTAGGAGATTTCCTTTCAGCTACCTGGGCCAGGTCTGCTCTCAAACAATGCTGTCTCCACCTCCTGCCAGGAAGCTGCACCCAGGAGGACAGAACTGGTTTTGACTAGGTACAGACACACTCTGCCTTTAGAGAACAATGGATTTTGCAGTATAAATATTGGGCTCCAGACCCCAGAACTTTAGATCACTTCTGGGAATCAAGACAAACCCTTTGCCAAGCAGAGAAACCAAAGAAGCTGTAGGAGGAGACTGCCCCTGTGCTGTTTGCTGTTTGGGGTTGGCCGGCAGTAGTTACTTATTGCCAAGGAAAGGCGAAAAGGAACTTTGTGTGTACTTTTACTATCTTGAGGAAGATCTTCAAGGGCTTGAAGTTGAGCTTGCCTCCTGTTCTGAAGTCTCAGTGCCATATAGACTTCACCACCAGCCCCCCTTGAATTCCCTTGCTGGGAATTCTATCTGCAGTGAGGTGACTGCTGTTGTTTGGGCCCTCTGAGAGACTGCTTGTCGCTGGGAGCTGGAAGCGAGGCACAATGAGGAGAAATGCGTCGCCACACTAGCAGTTGCCGTCACATCGCCGAAGAAGTGTGCCGCCGCTACAGCTGTTCGCCAACGCATCGCAGATGAAGGGTGTTGCATCACTGGAGAAGCGTGCTGTCGCCGCAGAGGTTGCCGTTGCATCACCGGAGAAGTGTGTTGCAGGGCCTGTCGCGGCTCCAAAGTTCATTGATTTCACCCCACGGCCGTTGGGTGTGCACGCATCGCATCCAAGTTGTCGCATTGCATAAAAGACACAATTTTGACGCATTGCACTGTATCTTTGCATCGCTGTGCCATCTTGTCGCATCGTAACCGAAATGCAGTAAGAAACTGATACATCACCTCCTTCCCGGGAAGGAACCAACGCATCACCTCCCCTGCACTGCAGTAAGGAACCAACGCATCACCTCCCCCAAAGCAAGGAACCAACGCATCACCTACCCTGCGACTCTTATGTGTGTTTTGCGTGAAACAGTCCAAGGTACTTTGAGAGTAAAGTGTTGCATTTATCATCTACATTCAACGAAGCTATTACTACCATTTTAAAGTCATATTCTTGATATTGTATTGTGGATTTCTGTCATTTGGTCTTGTGTTAAGTCTAGTAAAGATTACTTATTTTTCTAAACTGGTGTGTTGTCTATTTGTGTTTCACTGGATTACTTTATGTGTTCACAAATGCTTTACACACTGCCTCTGAGATAAGCCTGTCTGCTCGTGCCAAGCTACCAAGGGGGTGAGCAGGCGTTATTCAGGAGTGTATCCCCATTACCCTGCCTAGAAGCAAGGGTCCCTATTTGGACAAAAGTTTATACCATTGCCAACTAGAGACCCCCATTTCTAACAGCTCTGTTTCCAAATTTAAATATTATCAATTAGAAAGCTGGGCAAATACTTTGGGAGAGAACGGCAAGGGGAACCAGCACCTAGAGACCAGGATATGCTCACTGCCGCTTTTGTGGAAAGAAGTTGCAGAATGGTGGTGGATGTTAATCCAGGCTGTGGAAGAAGTGCAAGTTACGCTGACAGAGATCTGGAGGAGGGAACTGCCAGACCAAGACCCCGAACTACTTTGGTAAGTATCTATGTCTTGCAAGTGGTCATACATGAAGTCTGTACCACTCAGGAAGAACCATCTTTTTACTGTCCATAAGGCTTATTGGACGACACGGAAACTCTTGAAGCTGGAAAGTCGGGAGGTGAAGAAATGACCTAAGTGTGGAGAAGATAATTTGAATGATGTCCACATGTTCTCGCAGTGCCCATCAATCCAGATATTTTGGTACAAAGTGGGTAAAACCCTTTTGGGAATTTTGGGTCAAGAGATTAAGGTGAGCCTGGCTTTGGTAATTTTTGGGGTGGCTCCTGGAGGGGAGGGTAAAAGGCATCTTCTTAAGACTCAAAAATCTTTCATCTTTGTCTTAACTGTTCTTTCACGTAGAGAGCTGTGTTTTAAGTAGTCTCTCCACTGCACCCCCTATAGAGGCAGAATGGATACGATCAGTACAAAAAAATATCGAAATTTGATTGGGCTACTTTTCAAGCTAAGAGAACACAGTTCTGGGAACTCTGGGATGATTGGTTTAAGTTACATGTTACTGGTCTGATCTCCTAAACCTTCTTAATTTTCCCTCTCTTTCTTTTCGCTCATATTCTCTTCCCTGCTGTAAAATCTACTGGTACAATGATTAATGGTATGCTACACAGGTTGCATGGACTGTGGACCCTTGCTCCCAACCATTATTCTCCTGGTTACCTACCACACCTAAACAGAGGAGTCAGAACTTTTGATTGGGCAGGAGTTTCTTTTCAGCCCAGGATGATTTTTACATCCCTCCCTTGTGAAGAGACAGGGTACTCCTTGCCACAGTCGGGTAGATCTTTCTGACATCCTAGCATAAGTTGATAAATGAGGACAAAAAAAAACGACACAGACACCCTTGCTCTATGGTGCGAGTGTGCCTGCATTGGCACACAGCTGCTAATTGGCCACCAGCAGTGGTTGAAAGGATAGGAATGCACCCTATCTTATGAATATGGTAAATTCCTGGCCTTTCAAATTGGCGTAGGGCAGTTCATCAATATTACTTGGGGCAGTGCCCTATGCCAATTCTTTGTAAATATGCACACAGGGGCTTATTTATGAGAGGCCTGTGCCTATGTTGTGCCAATGATTTTGATACATTGGTGATGGGGGGGTAGTACTCCATATTTACAAATAGACACATGTGGCCTAATGCATCAGTTTTGGTAGACCTGTGTTGGAAAATACCAGCACCAGAACCATCTACACCACACAGGGAATAACATATTTAAGGTAGAGGTTCCCCCATAACATCTATTGTAAAATGCATGCAGTGATATTTATGGTTTTGACAATGTTTGACACATCGTTGACAAGCATAGCGCAGAGCCTGAAATGTGTCAAAATCCCTCACTTCAGTAAGTCAGACGTAGGAAATGACGTATTGACTGTGGTACATGAAGACAAGCCACACAAAACAGTTTTGCAAGCTTAACTATGCTGTGGAGGTGCTCATTTTGCAGCTGGGAGTTGCAAGGAGACTATCTTTACCCCACCACGTAGGCAGCGCAGGAGAAGGGAGCACATTTTTTGACAGCAGACTTATCTGATTGACCTCAAGGAGAATAAAGTCATCACATACTACTGACTCAGGAGGGAGTCCATAATAGAACTGCTGAACCAGATAGTACCAAGGCTGAAGCTACCAATTGCCAGGTCCACCATCATCTCTTCACAGGTCAAGCTGATGACTGTCCTTCACATGCTGGCGTCTGGTTCATTCCAGATCACAATAGCCAGAGTGGCAGGAATATTGCAGCCATCTTTTCTGCCTTCCTACCCACTATTCTAGATGCCATCATCTGCCTCACACCCCAGTATCTCTTCTTCCGTAAAACACAACAACAGGAGCCAGACACCAAACAAGGTTTCAATGCCATTGCCACATGTGCTGGGTGCCATGGACTGCATGTATGTGCATCTTTTCCTCCCTGCAGCAACATCACATCTGTACAGGAACCGGAGGCACACCTATTCTATCAATGTCAAGACTAATTTGGACCATTGGGGGAAGTTTACAAATGTGCTAGCAAAATACACAGGTAGTGTGAATGATGCCTGCATCTTCAGGTGCTCCATCATCAATGACCGCTCCCAGAATGGCTGATATGGGAATGGATTAATTATTGGTAAGCAAAACTGAATTACGAAACAGAACAATTAAAATTAAGAAATGAATGACATTATAACCATCTCTTTTTCAGTCGATGGAGATAGAGCCATATGTATGAGGGGTGTGCCCCATGCATGCACCATACATCATGGTACACATGTAATGCAAACCTCCAGGTTACACATACTGAGACATGCAAATCCACTTTGTGTGATTTTGAATTGAATAAAGGTACAGAGCCATGCAACACTGGCCAAAATGCACTGTAGCATCACTGTGTGCAAGTGAGGTGTTCCATGGGCATTATGGGGGAGTCTCCATGCACCTCTCATGTATCCCACACCAGGTAAACTTTGGAATGTGACAAATCAGTAGGTGTCCTGAGGTTATCTGTAACCAAGGGAATTCACTTAAGTCATCCAAGTCCCTCACATTTCCTATGTGTGCTGCAGTCTGTGACAAATATAGAGAGATGATCATGGCTCTGAGGGCTCATCATGTGCAAGAAGTTGCACCCCCTTCTGCACAAAGTAAATGCAACATACAATGCAGGCACCTGAGTACCATGGAGCAAGTGTGTCTGGGTTTATGCTAGGCAGCACATTGTGTACCAGTGTAGGGTTAAAGATCAGGAATGTGCTATATGGCCTAAACACTGTGCACTACTGGCCTTTCTCATTGACGCAGTGCAGACAGGTGATTTGCCAAAATATCTGGACTGTGCCATGTGCATATAGTGGGAACAATGCACTACAATGTGTACACAATGGTGTGCCACATTGACAGGTACTCCCTAATCCGTCAATGGCAGTAGCAACAGAATGTCAGTGAATAGCAATGTGTCATTTCACTCTGTGTGGATGGATGGAAACACATCAACTGCAAAGAGTAAGGAATCATTAAGAATTACAAAGAATATCCAACTTGACCTGTATCGCTTCTTATGGGGCTCCAAAAAGCACCATAAGCTGAATGAAGTGTTATATCATTTATAAAAATGAGCCATTTATTCCTTGTGTTATTTTCATTTTATTTTTTTGTTTTCACATTAATTTCATAATTTTTTTAATATTTTGACTTTGAATTTTTTAGTCTATAATACATATCATGATCAAGAAAAATAAAAACTTTTTTGCTAGAAAATAATAAATACAATGAATATATAGAGTGCTGTACACAGATATATACAGTTTTATATAGTATACTACAATAAATAATTGAAATACTATTTCATCATTCCATTACAATTCATTTGTATAGACCAAGTGATGGTCTTAGCAAACACAAGGAAACACATTTCGATATCAATACATATTTATTGGAAAGGAGTCAATCATGAAAACGATCTAATCTTGCTCTGTCAATACCACTCATACCTCACACTCTCACACATTCATACCCTCATTTTTACAATACACATTTGTTCCAACCAATATTGATTGTCACCATCAAAAGGATAACGTAAAGTAAGAATTATCTGAACTGTTGCTGTGCTAAAGGTCAGAATCTTGAATAGTTTGGTCAACATATATTTTGGTGGAAAGAAAAATAAAAACACCACCTTCTTCAGGACCATCTATGCTGACTTCTCATATAAAGTGGTGGACCAGCATGGGAAATATTTGTTAAAGCCTTCATAGTTTACTGAGGCTCTAACCCTGAAAGAGGTCTTAAGGAGACAAGTGATGTAAATATCCATTTGGTGGGTTATAGCTCCTGTGTATTTTCCCCTTTCATATCATAGAGCACATGCTTCATGTCTTGTGCATGGATATTTCTTCAGATCAAGGGTACTGGATATGACTTGAGATGTATTTGCTTGCATATTTTTTCCACTGAGCATGCAATCCTTACTATCCTAATATGCTTTGTGCCAGCCAAAAAGTCCATGCGGCAAATCTTTGTACAAATATGAGTAAGGAATCATTAATGAAATAATGTGGCATGTCGGACAAGTTCATTATGAGTACAAAGGCAACACAAGAGAAAAGTCTGAGGTGAGTGTGCCTTCAATGGCCCAACAACTATTGGTATCAGTCAAAGGTCTACAAGGTCTGTGGTGTGAGAACAAGTACTGTTGAAATCACCAAGTCTGTTACACATGGTGGTATACATGAATGTTGATCACAGTTTCAGAAGCGGCACAGGAAGAAGGCTATGAGTAAAGTCCATTTAGGGCATGGCCCCAGCCATGTATGGACGTCAATACAGGATAACATTGTGACACAAACAGTCCAAAACACACATATGTCTCAGCAATACTGACAGTCTATGTACACACATACATGTAGGCAGACACCTGCTTTGACTGATGTAACCAATGTGCTGGCTCACATGTCCTGCGTAGTAAGTAGTACAGATGGAAAAAATATGAAACCAGCAATGTGAAACTCACAATATCAAACACAATGCTGCCAATTATGTCATACATCTGTCATCAACATAGAATTGAATCCAACCTGGACAAGGCACCACAGTGTACTCGGAATACCAATCTCAACATTCAAGTGCCACAGTAAGGATGAGAAGGCTCCAATGGAGGATGAGGATGGAGGAGAGATCCAAAATGCAGTGGCAAAATGCCTTCTCTTGACTCACATGCACTTTGACTCACATAATGTCCAAACATAGGAGGAAGGTTCAACATGGGTATAAAATCTTGCATCCATTATTTATGTTGGCGTGTATGTCCCAGTCCCAGTAAACATCAACTCACCCACATTGTGTCAACTCGAAGTAGGCCTCAAACTGAAAATATCATGTCATATCAGACCTATTGATCAACATTGTGCCATGCCTCACATCTATCATTTGCACACATACAAGACTGCTATGTGAAGCAGTGTACTGCATTAAAGGGACAGGACAGCCATGCAACAGTTCAAGATCAAGATTGATAATTACTCTCCCCTTGAACTTCAGTAGTGAAGAGCTGCACAGCTACCAGTCTTGCTCTATTGTGCAAAATGAAAGTGTACAATAGATGGTACTCTGCGAAGTTAGGAATACAAACCAGAAACTACCTTACCCGAGAATAACATCCCAATGCATTGTATTTCACAACCGCGTTCCCATGCAGAATTACAGCAATTTGCTGGAACTCATGTTGTTGCAGAAACCATCAGAGATCATGAGTGACAGTTGGCATGGATAAAAGCCTACTGTAATGCAAGTATGTAAAAGCAGTCACTTGGAAAGAAAGTGTGTATGTATATGTGACTTACCACAAAACAAAGCACATGTGAACGATTTCCTGGTGACATTGTTGCATGTATCACATTAAGCTACAGTAGATAAAATACACATTTGCCATACATTGCTCAGCAATGCAATGAGGACCAAAGGCCTGTAAAAATACAACATGATCAGATGACATTATACAATGGGTAAATAGACAGAGTAGTATGAAATTGAATAGGTTATATACACAAATCTGAACACTGGAAGGATACTAAGATGTCACAAGTATGATTTCACGTGGATCAAAAGTCAGACAAAAATGCATGTGCAACCACACAACTCACTGCCCATGTTCAGATGGAGGTATTTAGATATAAACTTACCTTAGCATGGTAAGAGTTATGTACCTCAGAACTGAGTGTAGAAGTCCATAGTTGAGCGGATCACTAATACACTATCCACCCAAACGTGAAATGTTGGTTGAGTGTGTGCCATTACATATGCCTATATCACACACAAAGGTCTGCCCTCAGAGACTATGTACTGCTATTAACACTGACAGGAGTAATACACAGACCATGTGTGAATGGCAGCATCTTATTAACTGAATATGATAAGTACTACTTAACCATGTTTCACTGCAGTGGTCACTCACCTATTCAAAAGGTCTGTTACTGTGTGACATACTCACCCCAGATCTACATCATGTTTTATGAGATATGTGTGCATAATAACAACATGTACGGAACATGTGTGCCTGTGTAAGACATACACAACAGAAAGTCAGCAATGTGTAACAGTGTGCACATCCGGAGATTGTGTGTGCTGCTACAGTGTGTCCAGCTACAGACCCTCTGTCACAGTTCAAAGTGTGTGTAGTACTAAAGAGTGTGCGTTGACTGAGTATATGTGCAGGACTTCATGATGTTGGTTTCTGCCTTACATATGTGAATGAATGTATAGTCTACATGATGTTCTATGAGTGTCTACAGTGGGGCATATAATGGGCATAGATACACAGTCCAGATCATAGTCTTGCTACACCCGAGCCATGTTACAAATCACATTGCAATAAATGTAAGCTATATAACATAACACCAGCAATTTTAGCCCCTTGCCCTGTGCCAGGCCTGGTTTGCCTACATAGGCTTAACACAGGCACCCTGGTACCATGGTGCAAGTGTCCCTGCATTTTAGCTAGACTGCAGGAATCGCAGCACTGCAGGGTGAAAGGACTGGAATGCACAGTATATGGTCAATACAATGGTATCCTGCCCTTTCACTCTTACATAGGGAAGCGCAGCCAGGTGAATAGCTGCATTACCCTACACCAACTACCCATGAATTGGGCCCTATGAGAGCATAAACATTCACACATCTGAGGAGTTCAACCTGTCAGTTAAGAAAAGAGTAGCAAGGAAAGTGAGACCAAGGTGTCACTTCCTGCATTGCACTAATCACTATTGTGTATCCCAGATAATATGCCTCTGGCATGGTTCACAGCCCACACATTGAGCCATTTGCATGTTGCATTAGATACTGCATTAAGCGCCTGAGGCTTGAGCCGGGCGGTCGTTTATTTTACTGCTAACTGCATTTTTTAATCTTTCTGTCATTTGCCCTGTGTGTCCTTTCCCCCCCCCCCCTGCACCAGCGCGCTGATTTTCGTGCTGTGTGGCGCCTCACCGATTTGAGGGTGTAGGCTCTATTTTTAATAGTGACTTTACTACTATTTGCACATATATTCTGGGCACTTACTTTTTCTATCAGACCTCCCCCTAGAGTGTCGGGCTGACACTAGGGCGGATCCAGCTGGGTTCCGGGCAGAGTGACGGCGGCGGCCATCTTGGGTAGGGTTCCCCTCCCTTGGTGGACTGAGCCACCAGTACTTAAACAGCGAAAACAACAGTTTCGCTTAGATACTGCATTAAGCGCCTGAGGCTTGAGCCGGGCGGTCGTTTATTTTACTGCTAACTGCATTTTTTTATCTTTCTGTCATTTGCCCTGTGTGTCCTTCCCCCCCCCTGCACCAGCGCGCTGATTTTCGCGCTGTGTGGCGCCTCACCGATTTGAGGGTGTAGGCTCTATTTTTAATAGTGACTTTACTACTATTTGCACATATATTCTGGGCACTTACTTTTTCTATCAGACCTTCCCCTAGAGTGTCGGGCTGACACTAGGGCTGATCCAGCTGGGTTCCGCAGAGTGACGGCGGCGGCCATCTTGGGTAGGGTTCCCCTCCCTTGGTGGACTCAGCCACCAGTACTTAAACAGCGAAAACGACAGTTTCGCTTAGATACTGCATTAAGCGCCTGAGGCTTGAGCCGGGCGGTCGTTTATTTTACTGCTAACTGCATTTTATTTATCTTTCTGTCATTTGCCCTGTGTGTCCTTCCCCCCCCCCTGCACCAGCGCGCTGATTTTCGCGCTGTGTGGCGCCTCACCGATTTGAGGGTGTAGGCTCTATTTTTAATAGTGACTTTACTACTATTTGCACATATATTCTGGGCACTTACTTTTTCTATGAGACCTCCCCCTAGAGTGTCAGGCTGACACTAGGGCTGATCCAGCTGGGTTCCGGGCAGAGTGACGGCGGCGGCCATCTTGGGTAGGGCTCCCCTCCCTTGGTGGACTGAGCCACCAGTACTTAAACAGCAAAAACGTCAGTTTCGCTTAGATACTGCATTAAGCGCCTGAGGCTTGAGCCGGGCGGTCGTTTATTTTACTGCTAACTGCATTTTTTAATCTTTCTGTCATTTGCCCTGTGTGTCCTTTCCCCCCCCTGCACCAGCGCGCTGATTTTCGCGCTGTGTGGCGCCTCACCGATTTGAGGGTGTAGGCTCTATTTTTAATAGTGACTTTACTACTATTTGCACATATATTCTGGGCACTTACTTTTTCTATGAGACCTCCCCCTAGAGTGTCGGGCTGACACTAGGGCTGATCCAGCTGGGTTCCGGGCAGAGTGACGGCGGGTGCCATCTTGGGTAGGGCTCCCCTCCCTTGGTGGACTGAGCCACCAGTACTTAAACAGCGAAAACGTCAGTTTCGCTTAGATACCGCATTAAGCGCCTGAGGCTTGAGCCGGGCGGTCGTTTATTTTACAGCTAACTGCATTTTTTAATCTTTCTGTCATTTGCCCTGTGTGTCCTCCCCCCCCCCCTGCACCAGCGCGCTGATTTTCGCACTGTGTGGCGCCTCACCGATTTGAGGGTGTAGGCTCTATTTTTAATAGTGACTTTACTACTATTTGCACAAATATTCTGGGCACTTACTTTTTCTATGAGACCTCCCCCTAGAGAGTCGGGCTGACACTAGGGCTGATCCAGCTGGGTTCCGGGCAGAGTGACGGTGGCGGCCATCTTGGGTAGGGCTCCCCTCCCTTGGTGGACTGAGCCACCAGCACTTAAACAAACGGCCATGACTCCGCGCAGCGGACGCGTTCAGCGGGAGCGCCGGACTCGCGCCGGAGTCAAGCCAGAGTCCAGCCCGTCTGCGCCCGTCCGCGACAGACCGGGGCAGGGGGCGGGCTCACCTGATAGGTTAGTTCCATCTAGACTCTCTCTAGCTTACACCCAGGCAGAGCTACTACGACTACGCCCATGTGTGTCCTCCACATGCGCCCACGCACTTCGAGCAGATATTTTGCCGCCAAGGTGCGGAATATGTCAGCAGGCTCTCCCATTCCTTAGAAGAATCACAAAAGACATTCCTAAAGTAAAAATGGCCCTAGTAAATTGTAGGTCGTTAAGAAAGCATAGGGTCGAAATACACGACCTACTACTGGCAGAGAACCTTGACGTCCTTTACCTTACTGAAACATGGATGGACGAGGATTCGTCTCCAGAGGCACTTGAGGCCACTCCTCCTGGGTACTGTCTACTCCACCTTGATAGACACAAACAAAGAGGGGGGGGGGGCTCGCCCTCATGTACAAAGCTGAGCTTGAATGCACTTTAGTGAAGGCTATTTTACCCAATAGTGAAAGTGGCCAATTCACTATTACTATAGGACCTAGAGATGTTATTCATGGGCTGCTGGTATACAGGCCGCCGGGGGCAGCGGGACAGTTTGGCAGCCAGCTTCTAGAGTGTGGTACGCAAGCAGCTCTCCGCTATAAAAAATTCATCATTCTAGGAGACCTTAATCTCCATTTCAATGACATGACGTGCAGGGAAGCACAGGACGTGACTGCTGCCTTAACATCTTTAGGCCTCAATCTTATATCCACTACCCCTTCTCATCAACATGGTAACCTTCTTGACCCCATTTTTGCTAACTGGGAGGGTATCAATGTATCTACTCCGGTGAGAATAATCTGGTCCGACCACTTCATCATTCCGTTCACTATAGATAAAACTCTTTCAGTTGATTTTTCTTCAAAACCTCCATTTGAGAGACACAGAAAATGGAATAAATTTAATCCTGAAGGCTTTAGATGTGCACTTAAAAAACATCCCCCTTCCCAAAGTAACTCCCTGGAGGAAGCCTGGAACAAATACGAAGCATGGGTAACTGCTGCACTTGATGAGATAGCCCCTTGGACCACACAGCCACCTGCTAGGCACTCGAAAACTGCCCCATGGTTCTCAGCTTCACTCAAACTAGCCAGGTCGAGATGTAAAAACTTAGAACGCAAATGGAGAGCCCAATATAATTCTGAAGACAAACTTCATTATAAAAGGGAACTCAATACTTATAAAAAATTGTTAAAAACAGAAAAAAGCAGCTATCTTAAAAATAGAATTGATTCAGCCAAAAATCAAACTAGAGAACTATTTACCATCTATAGAGAGCTGACAGTTCCTACCAGGCTGAATACACAAGACTGAATTTGAATTTGAATTTAAAATTATTTATTAAGCGCACGGTCACCGGCGGTTTCATGGTGCTATCTACTCAGAAAAGCTGTGCGATTCTATAGCAGACTTTTTCTTACAGAAAATTGATAAAATTCACGCTACCTTTCCAAAGAATGTAACTCAACTGTCGAACCAGGCAGAAGGCAGCAACACCTCTACAGAAATGCCAGGTCTCTCTTCTTTTGTCGTACCTGAAAAACTTGATCTAGTAAGTATTGCTAACAGCATTCAATCGGGCTCACCCAGTGATGTCTGTCCCCCTGCTCGCTTTAAAGGACTACTGGAGACTACTATAATAGATCAGATTAGTCTTATGGTGTCACTCTCCTTTCAGGAATGCCAGGTACTAGAAGTATGGAAGACTGCCCAGGTTATCCCTCTAAAGAAAAAATCCAACATCCATATTACCCACTTTCAAAATCTCCGTCCCATCTCGCTTCTCCCTTTCTGTGCTAAAATCGTGGAGAAGGTGGTGAATAAACAGCTTATGAGCTACCTGGAACAACACTCTCTCCTGCATTCCACTCAATCAGGTTTTAGAGCGGGTCATTCCACAGAATCAGCCCTTCTCTGTTCCACCGAAGGCTTGAGGAGAATAGTGGATGAGGCAGCGTTGGTTTTATTAGACCTTAGTGCAGCTTTTGACACCGTGCTGCACTCAACGCTGCTGTCTCGGCTGGTGGACATTGGAGTGAAGGGACGAGCTCTGGCTTGGGTGGAGTCTTTTCTGACTAACAGGAGCTTTCAAATGCACTGCCCCCCTTTTAAATCCTCGCGCAGAAATGTAGGCCATGGGGTTCCTCAGGGCTCGAGCTTGAGCCCTACTTTATTTAACATTTATATGGCACCCCTGGCCCGCATAGTCAAGAGTTTTGGGGTAGGCATTGTTAGCTATGCCGACGACACCCAGCTGTTGCTGAAACTTACTCCAGAGTGCAGTGAAAAGGCCAGTAATTTCTCAAGTTGCCTTACATCGGTAGCAGCTTGGATGGACCATAACTGCCTTCGCCTTAATGGCGACAAAACTGAGCTGCTGGTAGTGGGGAAATCAGTATCTGCTTGGTCACACTTGTGGTGGCCCAAAGAACTGGGTAGTCTCCCCAGTCCGGTAGAATCGGTGCGCAATCTGGGCATCACTATGGACTCTGATCTCTCCTACAAAACCCACGTGAATAAAGTAACAACCAAGTGTTTCGGCATATTGAAGGTCCTTCGTAAAATTCTGGACCTCTTACCTATAAACTCGAGAAAGACCATTGTCCACGCATTGGTAACCCCCCACCTTGATTTCGGAAATGTTCTGTTGCTAGGGTTGAGCCAAAAAGGATTACATCAACTACAAGGTGCACAGAATGCCGCAGCTCGCTTAGTACTTAAACTTCCCCGTAAAGCATCAGGTAAATCTGCCCTAGTCAAACTCCATTGGCTCCCTATAAGAGAGCGTATCAAATTTAAAGCTCTCTGCTACGCGCATCGCATAGCTCTAGGCAAAGGCCCAGCCTATTTGCAAAATTTATTGACGATACACCGCCCCACTAGAGACCTCAGATCTGCGGGCAGAATGATTTTTAAACTCCCGAAAATCACTAAAGCCAGAATGGGCGGACGCTCATTTAGATTTTTAGCGGCTAAACACTGGAACGAGCTCCCGCTTGGTCTCCGGATGGAGCCATTTGAGAGTATGTTTCGAAGAAAGCTCAAAACTTTTCTCTTTCCTCAGGCCTAATCTTGTTCCTCTTTTGGCTCTGCAGCCCTCCCCTGCTCTATCCTCTTTGCTTTCTGTATAGTGTCTAGCACGGGCACACCCTGTTCTTGGGTAACCAGGCGCTTAATAAATGGTTTTAATAATAATAATAATAATTGCCCCCACTGTGAGGGTCATAATGAATGAATGAATGAATTGTTATTTATATCCGCGCAACTATGCCCAATGGGCGTCAAGGCGCCTAACTCCAAAACTAGCTGACGGCAAACAGAAACCAGGAGCTCACTGGTAGGCTTTAATGAAGCACCAAGTTTTCAATGCTTTCCTGAAGAGATCCAGTGAGGGCTGTGATTTTATCTCTAAAGGGAGAGCATTCCACAGTTGTGGTGCAAGAATGGAGAAGGCTTTGCTCCCCCATCTCGCCATCCTGGCGCGCGGGACTACCAGTTGGTTAAGCTCGAGAGAGCGGAGGCATCTATTTGGGACATACCTGGTTAACAAGGACCCCAAAGCATCATTCGGGCCTGCCCTCAGGGCGCTGTAAGTGAGGCAAAGAAGTTTAAACGTCACTCTGGAAGGGATGGGCAACCAGTGGAGACTCTTCCTTGCCAGGGTTGCAGAGGACCGCCACGGGAGAGCCAAGACAAAACGTACCGCGGCGTTTTGAACCACCTGCAGGCGTTGTAGAATACCCTTGTTGGCCCCGGCATAGAGAGAATTACAATAATCAAGCCTTGAGCCAACAAGGGCAATCACAACCTGTTTGCGTGCCTGTGGGGACAGATAATGAGCAATTCTTTTCAGAATTCCAATGACCCCCCAACAGGTGGCCACTGTCCTATTTACCTGAAGCTCCATGGAGAGCCGAGTATCAAAAATGACGCCTAGGTTCCTAGCAGATTCTGTGGGTGTGGGGCAGATGCCTAACGATGAGGGCCACCACTCACCTGACCACATACCCTGGTCTTTGCCGAAGACCAGGACCTCCGTTTTGTCACCGTTCAACTTTAGTGAGTTGAAAACCATCCATTCTGCAACAAGTTGCATACAGGCTTTAAAGCTGGACGAGGTGACATTAACGGAGTGGGTCAGGGACACCATAATCTGCGTGTCGTCGGCATACGACACTACCTCCATCCCCTGAGATCTTACTAGTCTTGCAAGGGGGGCCACATAGATATTAAACAGGGTCGGACTCAACGCCGACCCCTGTGGCACCCCACATTGCAACGACTTAACAGGGGAGAGGTAATCCCCAAGCATCACTCGCTGCTCTCTCTGATGTAAAAAGGAGTTCAGGAGACTCAGAGCCGGACCTGCTACCCCTGCCTCCCCCTGCTACCCCTGCCTCCCTGACCTGCTAACCTGTGCATCAGCATCAATACATAAGCATTGTGGCTAATGTGTTGGTTGTTATTCACGCATTGGCCATTTCAGTATTCACGCATCAGAAAAACCATGTTTGTTAAAAATCAGCAGGATCCTTCCAGGAGGTGACACATTGGGTGTGGCGGGCTGCAAACTAGGAGGTGTGAAGTTACTTTCACTTTCTCCTATTCTCTGTCAGTTTGTGCTTGGTTTAGGAGGTTGTTTAAGAGTGTCTGATTCAAGAGTGTAAATTTTGGTATGTGAGTGTGTGTTGTGCCCATATTTTGTCCCTATCCCAGTCATATATTGTCTTGTGTCATTGTTTGTATAGTCTTTTGTCAATTTACTGTTAGATGTAGGTCTTGTTGGGTTTTATCTGTTGGGGTAGTTCTAGTCTGTAGGGGGTTTGAATTTCGATAGGTTGTTTTGTATTTTTTGTTACGGTTGAGATCATGTCTGGTAGGGAAGCAATGTTAATGAACCACAGTTGGGAGGGGGGACTGAGATGGCTCATACAACACTACCTCCTTAGGGTGCTTGCTGCTGGGGGGGGGCTGATATGGCTCATAGAACACTACCTCCTTAGAGTGATTGCTTCTGGTGGCAGGGTGAGGCAGGCCTACCTTGCAAAGGACAAGAAGGAATGAAGGGGGTGGGGGCTCTAGCACAATGAACAAACCTTCAAGGTCTAATGGACAACCCACCAGTTGAAGCACTGATGGGCGGATGTCATCTCAAGGGAGGACGATGTGATTGACTTTCTGGGACTTGAGGTTGGTGGACTTGTGTGTATATATGTATGTTCTGTTTGCACATTGAGATGTAACTTTATCCGGAATGCTAAACATAAACATGATTTGTACATCATTTGTGTTTTTCTGCAATGGAGGGACGTGCAACATGTATTTCAGTATAACATATATATGAAATGATGTAAAGTAAGGGAACTAAGGCCCTCATTTACCAAATTTTGTTGTAGGGCAGTTAAGCAAGTCACCTTGTTGGGATAGCCCTTTGCCAAAGTGAAAGGGCAGGAATGCCCCATGTATATGCAATATGGTACATCCCTGTCCCTTCTCACTGCACTGGTGCCATTTCGGCAGCCTAGCATCAATGTAGGTACACTTGCACCATTGTACAAGGGTGCCTCTGTGGCATGCAGGATTGTGTTTGTGCTGGAAGGAGCACTACCTGCACAAACACAATCCTGTGACCCTTTCTCCTCTTTGTATTTGTGCTGCAGAATGGAAAAAGGATAAAACAAGGAGAAATCAAGTCATATCTCCTCATTGTGCCTCCCCTGGGGAGCCATGATGGTTTTGCACATCCGCAGGTCTACATGGTTTTGAAGCATTGGGGAAGTGTAAATATACATGGGTGTTGCATGGGAACAGCCACCACAAGACGCATGGAACACCTCCCTAGCACAGAGTAAGGTAAGGCAGCTCTTTGTGCTGCATTGGCTTTATCCATATCTATGAGGCCATTATAACCTCCACAAAGTGCCTTTGTGTGACCTCATATATGTGAATCATTGGTTAGCGCCAATGGAACATCACTAAAAGTCATGTTAGTGTGGTGCAAGTGGTGCATTATTATGCCCCTTATTACTCCTAGGGTGAATCATGTCACCCATGTGTCATGGCACACTGGACTCTGCCATTATGCTGCCCAGCATTGCTCAATTATATCCTTGACGCATACTCCAAGCATGTCATGAAGGGTGCATCAGAAGTCTAGCATCCAGACTGCTCAGGCCTGTAAACGGACTAGATGAGTCCAATGAGCTGGGTATATTGCCATATGTGTGTTTCTGTGGTTGTGTACTTCTGAAATACTGCCATATATTAGTTTTGTTTATAACATTTTGTAAATGTTTATATGTGTTAAAGCAATGGTAACAATGCTATGTCCTCTTTCATGTCTCCTAGGTGCACATCTTACATTCTGTTGGGGAGAGGTGCAATCATCATTCCAGGACCCCAATGCTACCAGTTAGTGTAATTAGTACATGTATGTACCATTACGATGTCTGTGTGTGATCTAACCATGAAGGCGAAATTAATCAATCTGGATTAGGGGAACAACAATCAGGTACACATAATATAGTGGGGGCGATACTATCAAAATAAAGATCATTCCATTTAAAAATCTCACAAAATAGTTTTTTGTACCCAAAAAATGACATTGGATTGAACTCGCTATAATAGGAAACTATGAGTCATTTTATTTGTAAATGACTTTGGATAAGAAAAGAAAGACTCAACAGACCTTTCCATAGTCTGTTGTCACTATTAATGGAACAACATCTTAATCAATCATAACGCTTCTCCTTTAAAAACGTCCCAGCAGTCCACTCAGGTAACTTCTAGGATGGAAGGGATTGCATTTACATGACACATGTGCACCACAAGTAAGTTCAAATCACAAGGGAAAACAAAAACCCGCATTTAAAGAAATTAAGGGAACACTTGCCCAATGGGCCGAATAACAAACCCTTGTGTTTTTTTCTTGGTCTGTTCATAAAGCCAATCTATGTTTATCACCCACTTCTTCTTAAGAAGGGCAGCCACACCACCTCCTCCTTTACCTATGGGGCCCATGCGATCAAGGCAAGAGATATTTTCATTGTGTATGAAAAAAATTTTAGTCAAATAACAAGGACGATATCGTTGAGGTACAATCTTCATCCATCCTTTGTGTTTAAAAAAAAATCTTTGTCAATTATGGTGCATGCACACTGAAACACATTTGTTAGCTTGCCGCTACGGAGTTGTCGGTTGTAATAGTAAAGACAAGGGTAATTAAAAAAAACACATTCCTGTATGCCACAGTGCATTCTCTAACCTAACACCATAGGTATGGTATACATACAGTTAGAACACAGGCGCTGGGACAAGAAATAATGTCTCCCAGCTCATTGCCACAAGACGTGAATATGTATAACTAAAAAGCAGGGACTTCACTGTCTCATGCATACAAATGTAACGCAAAGCATGAAACAGGAGAGTAAGTTCAATTTTCTCAACTTGGATTTGAAAAATGGCTACTAATTTGTCTTTTAAATAAACCAGAGGAGACGTTTCATATGTGTTTTTTTGAACAAAGGAGGGGAGCAGGGACACAACAAAAAGACAATGCAGAGCCCTTAATCAGTGCTATATCTCTAAACGAATTGAATGTGAACATTGCGTACAGACAACATAGCAATACATCTAATCGCAGAACAATATACATTGGGGCAACATTGCAGGATTCATGTTAAAAATAGCCCTATACGGAAACAGTTTTATGTATATTGCACATGTCTGTCTCTTTTTTTATCATTTCAGAGGAGAACAGTGTATTCACCAAAACTGTTAAAAAAAGTGAACCAAACTAAATGAAAGCCGGTGTCCATTGTTCTGAGAGGTTTGGAAACAAAGGGATCCAACTATCCTTATCAGTCCTGACAAAAGCTGCCGACCCGTTGGGGGACAAGTAGACTGAAACGTGTAGCCCTGGTTTTATGGAGTGATGTGGAGACATGTTACACATACCAACTGTTAGAATTGGGGGTCTCTAGTTGGCACAGGTTGAAGAACTCCAAATTTCGCTCTCAGGGAATACTTACTAATATAACAAGAACTTGGCACAGACTCTGAAAATATGAAAAGACATCTTTATTAAACTTAACATAGTGAGGCCACGTCACCCAGAAGCCATAGCAAGTGAATGAGGTAGTCTGAGGAATGAAGAGGACAGAGGCCTTTTATATGTTTTTTTAGCGTTACATGACTCAGTACAAAAAAAGAAAGGGCAGTTCTAGCTTTTGCAAACATGCAAAAAAAAACAACATTCCTTCTTACACAAGCTGCAGAAACCCATAATAAAAACCCGGCACATCCCCATCGTAAACAGGCCATAAAGAAGGGAGCAGAGACAGGTGTGAGCAAGATTAGGCAGGGTGTGTGTTCGATGAAAAGATTTATGGTAGGCTGTGTCTTGATGCTATCTCGCTCGGCCACTGGGAAAGGAACTGGTCGGGCAGGTTCGGCCTGGGGCAATGATTTCAGCTTGCCCAGGTCACAGAGAAGTCAATTAAGATGTACGTGTCCTTTGGAATCGACTTTGGCTGTAGTTATAAGCCTATGTGAGGGCAACTCACAAAATGGCTGCTGTACACAAAATGGAAGCCAAGGGTTCAGGACGAAAATGACGATTTCGAGGTGAAATCGTTACTGGAATATGACGAAAATGCATGTACATAGTGTACTAGCCATTCTCGGTCTTTTGATACCAAAATCGTCATGCTACGACAAAGTTTATTACACGAGTCCAGAATTTTCAGTACCACAGACGCTCCTTTTGCCCTTACATAGGCAATAACCTATACTCACGCTAGTCTGAGTCCAGGTCTATATTTATCAAATCATCAAGATGTTGCTGAAGCATAATCCTATTACTTAGCGACTCTCTCGGGACAGGTCTCCTTACACACGCAGTAGCACAAAGGCCATATATGGCAGGACCAAATAGGGAATGCCTCTATCTGTAGTATGTGGTATAAGACCACACACCCAACAATTAGTGATGTTTACTACTTAACTGGTGTCGATGCAGAAACTGTACAAAAATAATTATCAGTAAACTCTGACCTCCTAACTAGTCCATGTTCAGGTAAAATCTGGAAAGTATGCAAAGAAGTAGAAGTAGGAAGAGACATAGGTTGGGAGGTGGGTACAGATGTGAATTGGGCAGCAAAAACAATCCCACCCATAAAAGACAATGCCATGTTTATAAAACACTAGAAAACACGTCATTAAGAACATATAGACAAAGTAGTGACCGCTATTACAAATGAAATCATAATTTTTCACAACCCTAAGCAAAAGGTAAATCCTAAAATTATCTAGTAACATTGTAGGTCTTCCTATGCATTTCTGTAATTCATTATATGTTCAAGTGAAACAGTGGTGACCCTCATTAATGCTCTGAGGTGAAAAGGGGATACTCTTCCACAGAAAATGGACTTTATTCTGCTTTTACTAAACAGAATACTACTTAAAAATAATGCCAGTTGAACAATAAAATCATTCTCCTAACACTTAGTCTATACAATCACACGGAAACCTCTTGTGAAACCAACTATGCCCAGAGTCTGTTCCAAAAGCCTCTCTGGCAGGCTTCTATTGTCCAATCAAGTCTGCTCCCGTTGTTGCATAGGCCTTTGGATTCAGGCCTCCTATGCTCTGATGCTCAGTATCTGTTGGAGTGCCCTCCTGGCAAACACTCATAGCTCATTCACAAAGTCTCAATGTCTCAAGGCAGTGCACCGTATCTCTCCTCTGCGACAGATACTACAGATATTGTGCTCTTCTCGTGCAGACCCGGGACCATTCTCAGACTCCAACACTCATCATTCAGTGTCAGAGGACGCTCAGGCCGCTTTTTCATGGGCACCAGAATGGAGTGCCTTTTGCCACTCCTGGATCCTCCGGTGCACTGCACTTTCCGTTGAAGCAAAGGAAAAAGGGGGGGTGCGTGGCCAAAACTCAGGCCAAGGGGCTCAAGGGACCGCACACTGTTAGAGGTTAACCAGCACATAACAAGCGCTCTTTTGCACTGAAATCTCAAGGGACTGTGGCAAAACCAGCTCCTTCTTCTTTTCTGATGTTGAACGCCTTCTGATGAAGCAAGTGTGATGCTTTAAACAGTTAATTGTACAACAAGGGGACTGCAAACAGGTGGCCTGCGATCTTGAAAGGAGTGGCCACACGCCATGGGACAATTCTGCGTTGAAATACACTGTCATTCTCAAAGGCAATACAAAAACAAAGGCAATTGGCAAAACAGTGTCTCTAGGCTCTTCAATTGGGTTTCCGTGTGAGAGCATATCTTTCATCATCATAGCGACATGGGAATTCTATCTGAGTGGATGTCCTCACACATAGTGGCATGTCTCATGGGGCAAACACATTTTATCTCAATGATACACATAGGTGTTCCTAAATTCCTCATCTAGAACATCTCAAAAGCGGGATCACATACATGTTATCATAATAATTGTGCATCAGGTGGGACTATGCAATGCAAAAGCTAATGATCAAGATGTGGAAACAAAAGACAAGAACTAGAGAGTCCTGGTATTTCCATTATTTAAAATACATCTGGTTCATTAAAATTAAAGCAGCAGAAAAAGGAACTAAAAACCAAATTAGAATAGGCATTGAATTTGTCATATTAAAAAAAGTAATGTGTCTCCTATTGAGGTGGAAAGCTTATCTTACTATAGTGTTGAGTCAGTTAATCAGTCCTAACAGTCCTAACAGCTAGACTGGAAACACATCAGAATAGGCCTAAAGAAAATTCTTAGAAACCAGTCTAGTTATGCAACAGGGAATTATACATAAAATGGGGGTCCATGGTACATTACTACAATCTGAAAGTGCGAACCTGAACAATACACTAATAATAAATAAAAGTTGACTGGTGAAAGGAATACGGAAAAGAGAATAGGACACAGCTAAAATCCCCAATAACTAGGCCTGATGTGCTTGGGTGATAGTCAGGCATGTGACACAATACCAAGAGTATGGGTGATACACAAAAAAAATCACAATAGTCTACAAATTTAACTCTACCGTTGGCCACTACACCATATACGGTAATCTCAGCTAATGTTCCAGTTCCTTCTTCAGGAAAAAATGAAACCTGGTTTCTTTTACGGTCCAGAGCCATAGGAAAGCCACTTAGGAAGCAGAATAAAACTGACTAATGTGAAATAGAAATTAGGTCACCATGTACAAGAGTCACAAATCTATAATTTATCCTTATGACCAATCAGGATATATAATTTTAGGGCTGCCTGTTCCTTACAGGAAAGGGCAGTATCGTGACTACAAATGACACAATTTGCTGTTTATTTTTCTTCAATACTTATAGCCAAATTTGACATACACTGGTGAAGTGTTGTCTGTCTGGTTCACAATATGTAAAAAAATCATATCTGTGAATTTTAGTATCAGCGAAAATTTTACCCAACTGTTGACAGCGACACGTATCATCATACATGTCCCTCACAACAACACGGGTGAATTTGTAATAATTTCTTAAGCAGCAACATACAACATAAAACGCACAAAACGGACGTCAAGCCATCAGATATACTCGCTGTAAAACGATAGCATATATAAATGAGCGGTGACGCATAATACCGTGTAAGGATACCCTCCTGTTTGACAGTAGATCACCAATAGTGGGTATCTGCTGTCAAATACAACTTTCGGACACACAGAACCAGCAAGAACAATTCATGATAGAACAAAATACACAAACATGAAAAACGCATGGACATTTCTTTTTAAAGGAGTTGCGCAAAAAAAAACCCCATCTCATTTCAACCAACCAAACTCACGTGTCTTGTTAGGCTTAAAAGCCCCTAGAGCAATCCAGGAATGATCTGTGAGCAGAAGCGAAAAGGAAAAAAAATACACAGCACACAAAAGCATATACAATATGTACAGATAATACAGATAATAAACAGACATCAATTGTAACTTTTAAGCGGAAGACAAAACATGATACACATTAACAAACACAAAAATAAATTTCCATTACTTAACTGTTACCATCTTGTCAGTCACCTTGCAACATGAAGCCTTTTTAACTTTTAGAGGTAAAATCCTTTCCCTGACACCTAAAATTAGTCTTGTGCCACAATCTCCATGATAAAAAAAACTTCTTAATTGGCAAATTGTTCTTACTTATTCATGTAGGCTTCAAAATTTTAGTAAAAGGCTGCATCTTATTTTTTTGTCTAAGACGTAATGCAACACTTCTTTTTCTGTACTAGCAGACATTATTTTTTTAGAGCAGAAATACAAATGTCATGATGTTGGGACTTTTAAAGAAACCTTTCAAGAAACCTTTTTTATATTTCCCTTTGGAATTAGTCTTTAACTTTAAACCAGAAATTCCACCTTTCAGAGGCCTGTTTAGCAAGGTTATTCTGCATTTCACAGAGACAAGGCTCGAATTTAAAAGGTCACAATGTCAACATGACAGAGACAGAAGGCCTACTACATTTACTGTGAAGGGTTCACACATACCAGTTTTTAGAACAAATGCTTGGTACCCCTAAAGTTAGAACCCTCAACCCTGATATTAAACACAACCCTCTGCACCGGGCACATTGGCTCACTGAGCTATGAAAAACAACCTTAATAACAACTCGCAAGTTTTTATTATACACAAATGTATGCATTTACTGAAGCCAGAGACACTTTCAAGCTATGGTAAATAACGAGAATCTGTGTTAAAAACCCATTTAACTCAATTTCGACTTTTATCTTTGGGGCACTTATCCTATAATTGTTTTACATGTTAATCATCCTCAGGATGTTCTTTACACGTTACAGATATTAGACATTAGTCATATCTCATGTAAATCCTTGGAAAAATGAGTTTTTTACGCGTGCGCCAAGTGAAAACCAACATGCAAATTACCTAATTACACCGTAACACATAACTTAAATCAAATTTTAATACTAGGGGGTCATAGTATGAGTATTAAGCTTTATAAATATCAAAAAACAATTTTAAAAAGCACTTATTTTTTTCTCAAATAATTTTTCCATAATTAATAATTTTTAGTTCAATGAAACCAATTATCTGTTTTTATGATAATTCCACATATAAAAGTAAGCTGCATCCCTTGCCTATCATTTTTAGATGCATTCATTTATGCGCTTACGCACAAAAAGCCTAACTTAAAACATGACATTTTTGTGTCATTTTTGAAGGGCAATCAGTATTTTCAACAGAACCAAAAATATACTTTGAAAAGAATGCTTTAAGAGAGGAAAACCGCATTTGGAATGTCTTCCAGTGATACAAAGTGATGAACCTTATTTTTGTAACCCTCTAAAACACTATTCTGAAATGAAAAAAAGGCCAACTGTGATTAACTAACAGCTAAGTCCTGGGCTAAATAAACATTCCAATGCTATTTATGGCCTTCGAAAAACAACATCTGCTGCTTTAAGGCAGGAAAGGCTGAAACCTGAAACAGTGCTGAAACCTGAGCACGCTTTCAGTTTTACTGAAAACAGACATTTCAAGTTTTAAAAATGCGCGTGTAAAAAGATGCATTTAAATCTAGCAAAAATTCGATTTAGCTGAAGTTTTTGCCTTTTACTGATGTACTACAATGCATGTAAGTAAAAATGCTATAAATTCGTTTTGCTACAAAACACACAATTATTTTTGAGGCCCTTCATATTCCTAGTGAATGTGAATTTTAACTTATCTATTTTAAGCATTTAACAGTTTGCACATATGCGTTTTTGCTTAGTCTGTAAATTAAATAGCAACATATAGCGATTTTAGCATGTGACATAGTAAATTGCTGGAGTGTTATTTAATTTCTACTTAATATTAATTAATCTGACATTTTACCAAACCGACTGAAAACATCAAGACACCTACAAACACACATTGAGAGCTCATTGCAGACATAAAGAGAAAGTATTCAAACACTCAAGGACACACAATACAGCGCTGTAAGCTATTACTGAAGTTACACTAATGAGAAAAACCACATAGACATTGAAACACACATTGAACCCACAAATCAACACTTAGGACAAAAACAAAGGACAGCCCATAGACTGTTCTCAAACCAAACCATTTGTAAATATTAGCTGTAAGTCATATTTACAAGAAACACGTCTCAATAGGGTTCCAAAAGACTGCAAAAACCGCAGCCCAACAGACTGCTGTATGTGCACGAAGCCACAATACACTTAATTCACTAGTTTTGGCTGGCAGAACACCAAAATCGTTCTGCATATCTCCATTCATAAAACTGCGCAGAACAAAGGATCCTTGTTTTGTATTAAGTCATATTTTAATTCCCTGGGGATACAAAATCACCAAGGAAGAAATATGTTTTTTTTAAATCCAAACCTATTTAGATATCCCCTTTAGGGGAAGCCGGCTAATACAAACGTATACAAAAGTTGGCCAACCCAAATCTCCAAATTCGCCAAGATCAGGCATCTTATAGCCCACTAATCTAGCTTCAAACTTCAAGGGGCTATCTCTATCGATACACTCGTAAATATACAAGACCCTCGGTTTTCGAAAACTGCAATCTTCAAATAAAACTAAGGACAAATCAAACTAAGAACCAATCAAAATTAAAGAATCAAAGAACAAAGGACTGGGAGCGACCCACTTATACTTAACTCTTACTTTTCTTAATTAAAATGTTATCCAGATTCTAACTGTCAAGTTCTACATGACCTAATGGTCTTTTTAAGAATACTCACGCAAAAAGGTTATCAGTCAGGAGTGACATCATGTGGAGGATCAAAAATCAGGAAGATCAGAAATATACTGGGCTGCAGAATCAAATAATCTCCAGAATCCCCGTGCACAGAGTACCTTCTTAGTAGAATCTTGCTCTGTCCTCCGGTACTTGTGACAAATAGGGACCCTCTCCTCTAGTCAGAGTAAGGGGGATTACGCTCCTAAAATAACCCCTGCTCACCCTCTAGGTGGCGATGGCGCGAGCAGTCAAAACTTATTTCAGAGGCGGTGTAAGTTAAGCATTTGTGACCACATACAGTAACCCAGTGACAACAAATGGACACCACACACGGTTTACTATCAAAAATAGGTGTATTTTTACATAGAGATACCACAAGACCAATAAACGACAAAAAGAATCCACAGTACTATTAGCTTTTAAGAGTTCTTGTTAAAAAGGCTTAAATCAAGGTTCTGTGCGAGTTGGTACCCTCGATGCGGTGCAGGCAGCGTCCCGTTGGCAGAGTTGGTGGATCCAAGGCTTGCTTTGCAGGGCGAGACGGTGCTTCGATGCGGTGCTTGCAGCTTGCGGTGTGGCGAACGAGCCGGAGTTCGGGAGCTGGCGTTGATCAGTCTGAACAGTGGTGTGTGTCGGGCGGTGCGTTGCGAAGCGTGCGAGGCGGTGCCCAACTCCGGTGCGGTCACAGGATTCGAAGTCAGCAGCAGTGACGCGTTGGTCAGACCAGTTCGATTCGGTGTAGCGAGCCGTTGTATGTCGCGGTGTCCTTCCAGTCGCGGTGCAGGGTACGGCTCGTTTACGGCATCAGGACGGAGTTGGTGAGCACAGAGCTTGCGTTGGTCGAGGCGGACGTTGCTTGGTGCGGTGCCTACAGGACACCGGGCCGGTCGTGGGAGTCGGTCACAGCTCCCTGCCTCTGTAGCCACTTGTTTCCAGCAGCAATTCACAAAGGCTTATGAAATCCACTGGTCCTGGGACTTCGGTCAGGGGGCAAGCTCTCTTCCAAGCCCTTGGAGATCTTTGCACAAGTTGAAAGAAAAGTCCACAAAGTTCTTTCTCCTCCCTTTGGCAGCAAGGCCACCACTGCAGACCAATTCCCCAAGCAGCACTTCAGCTTGGGAATAGTCTCTCTTCAGTTTGTTCAGGTTCCTTCTCCTCAGCAGAGGTTTCGCCTTGTAAGTCCAGAAGCGATCTAATTTCATGGGATAAGGGTCCCAATACTTATACCCCTAAATCCTTTGTTCTCTGGGGGGAGAGGGGCCTGTGCCGAGTTCAAGCCAGTTCGGAAGCACTCTGTTTACCAGAACGCTCCTTTCCTTTCACAGTGCAGGGCAGGCACATCAGATGCCCCACAGGAGGTGGAGCCAGCATTGTGGGAGGCAAGTACAGTCCTGGAGCACTTTGTAGACAGTCTTCCTCCTCTTCTTTCAGTGTGCAGGGCAGAACCATCAGACACACAACAGGAGGTGGAGCCAGCATTGTAGAGGGAAGGCCCAGCCCTATTCAGGTCCCAGGTGCAACTCCACCCTTCCATCTAGATGCAGATCTCACCATTCACCACCCGGCTGCCCCAGCCTGTCTCCTGGAATTCCCCAGCTCTGTCACACACAAACCCAGACAAGGAATACACAACCTAGCAGAGGCGGGCTCAAATGGTTAGGCAAGCAAATACCTACTTTCTAAAAGTGGTGTTTGCAAACACAGAATATTAAAATAAACTTTACTAAAATATGTATTTTATTATTCTGAGTCCAGGCATACTAAACTCGAATTTCTACCATGTTCTCTGAGTCTGCTTGGATTATAAAATGTAATAATTGTAACAGCCCATTCTGGCCTATGGAGAACAGGTAGCCTTGCAATAGTGAAAAAAGAAAATGGCTGTAGTTCACTATTAGGACATGCCACACACATCAGGGCTTGTCCTACCTTATACTTACAATGCACCCTGCCCTTGGCGGCCTACCATAGGGGTGACTAATATGAAGTCAAGGAAAGGTTTAGGGACTGGTAAGTGGGTGTACTTGCCCAGTCAGCATGACAGTACCAGACTGCACGCAGGCTCTGCAATGGAAGACCTTAGACATGTTTTACAAGGCCGCTTCTGTGGGTGGCACAACCAGTGCTGCAAGCCCACTAGCGGCATTTGGATTTACTTGCCCTGGGTACACTCAGTGCACTCCACTAGGGTCTGATAAGTAAACCAAGTATCCAATCATGGAACCACTAATCAATACATCAATTTAAAGTAGGGAGCACTCACACTGTGGCACTGGACAGCAGTGGCACAGTGCCCAAAGCATCTAACACCAGCAAAACACATGAGGCAACAGCAAAAATGAAAGGGAGACCCACGCCAATGGTGCCAGGTCTAACACCAACAGACACCCACCTTCGTTTTTACCCTTACCCCTATCTAGGTTTCTAATAAATTTACTTTTCCTTGATAAGAGGTCATTTGAGATCTTTATTCTGATGCGGATCTCAGAAAATGTCTGCATTTTGAAGGATGACCTTCTGGTGGAGGACAAGATCCGATGATGAAGCTATCAGCTACTAGTACATCAGTCGCACCGAATATACCACTGACAGAATATATCTGTTTAGGGTCCCTTCTAAAAGTGACCCCCAGAACATATGATCCCACCCCTTAATTATTTTTTTATACATACAACTGGAGGCCGAATGGGGTTCTTGTACCTCCTGCTTCTATTTTCCCTTTTGTGATATTTATAAGTATTTATCTCAGACTTCATGTATACGTACTGACTGTGCTAATGAATCCTTTCTATTTTCACCATAGACGACATGATAGCTGAAGAGACCAGCACTTTTGACTTTCGCTGGGAATGTTACCATCATGTCAGGAAGATAGTAAAGCCACACAAAAATATTCAAACGTTATATGTGTGTGCTAGAGTGGCAGGAACCTGGAACATTGCTTGTCCAACCATACCTGCAGTGCCAACATTGCCCAATCCCCAGGACAGACCAGGGCCAAGACAGCCCAGAGCAGCCCCAAACCAGCCACAGCTGGCCCAAAGTGTTTCTACATCAGCTTCCCCAACATCACACAATGTGTGTCTACACATTGCAGAAGGCAACCTTGTTGGGAATTGGTGTTCCACTACAGCATCATCCACAAACTTAGTAAACTAAAGTGGAAAGTGGACGACACTTGTTAGGAGCAGGGCCGGTAGGGTATCCCCTTGTCCAACCTGGAGGAGGCCCTGGAGCAGTTATCACAACTGAACATTTATATTTTATTTAAATGCTTTTATAAATGTCGTAGTATCTGCACGAAAACATATAACATCTTAAAGCACGCCCTACATAAAAAGGAACGGGATAGAGCAGAAATAACGCAATGCAGGCATAAATGCAATTTAGTTTTAAAAACTAGAAAGAGGGAAATAAAAATGAATGCCTGGGCCGACTTACACAAGGCAAGCATAGAGGGGGACATCATTGCATTTTGGCGAGTGGTCAACTCTCCTTTTCTGAGACCTGACACAAATCCAAAACTAGAAATCGCAACTGATGAGGGACAATGGGTAGACCACTTCTCCAAAATGTACTCCAATAAAAAGGAGGCTAGTAATCAAATCATTTGCCCCATGCTTCCTAGCCCCACAAATGAGCCTTTCCCAATTAACATAGATTTTACTGTAGAGGAAGTTCAACTCGCCCTGAAAGGTAGTAAGGGCGGAAAGGCACCAGGACCAGATGGGGTACCCGTAGACATATTCAAACAAAATATGGAGCTAGAGGGCCCCATAATAAAACAAGTCCTTGCAGCAGCTTGTAAGGTAGGACTCATAGGAACTTGGTCTGAGTCATTAATGGTGCCACTCTTTAGGAAAGGCAATAGACAAAACCCTACATGTTATAGGCCAATTTCCCTACTAGATTCGGTGGGAAAGGTGTTAGGTCGTGTCATTTTAAACCGTCTCCAGGAATGGGCTGAAGATAATAATATATTAACTGACCTACAATTTGGATTAAGGGAAGGCTTAGGAACAGTAGAACAGGCCCTCAAATTAACAATTTTGATGGAAAAATACATGAAAGCAAAAAAAGGGAAACTGTACCTAGCTTTTGTGGATCTTTCCACCACATTCGATTCTGTATGCCACAATAAACTGTGAAAAATTCTCGAAGCGATGGAAGTCAAACTACCCCTAATCCAACTTGTAAGAGAATTATATTCTGATGCCAGAGCCAGAGTACGGTATAGGCCAAATGGGGAATATGCAGCTCCATTTGCAGTAGAGAGGGGGTTTAGACAGGGTTGCGTCCTTGCACCCTTTTTGTTCACCCTGTATACCAACGGCCTTGAACAGGTGATGCTCGAGGGGTGTCAGGACCTACCACAAGTATAAACTTGACCCATACCCACCATACTCTACGCTAATGACGCGGTGATAATGGCCCAAACACCACTAGAGTTACAGTGGGCCCTGACCAGATATAATGTCCATATGGAAGGTCTTGACCTAAAGATTAATGCTAGTAAAACCTATGTAATGAGCTGTGGGAAGGCAAGTAGGAAAGAAAGAAAGATCTATCTTTATCGGAAACAATAGACTTGGAAACACAAAAACGTATCAATATTTAGGCACTTGGCAACAGGCGATAAGGGCAAAAAAACTGATATTTATGAAAACCACAACAGCCCTCGTAAATTTTGCTCAGAAATTAGGTAAAAGGCCACCATCAGAGTTTATTCAAATCTACCAGGCAAAATGTGTCAGTGCAGTATTATATGGTGCCGAGATTTGGGGACACTGTAGCGTAGTAGACATACAGAAAGTGGAAAATGCTTTTATCCGCTATATATTGGCTGTCCCTCGTTCAACCTCGACCTTCATCTGTCACACAGAGCTGGGGCTACAATATATCACTGATAACATTTAGGGTCCAACCAGTGTTATTATAGCATCGAATTTGGACCTCAACAAAAACAACTTTTAATCAAAAGGTCATAGAACGTTCAACTAAACTGGACCAAGCCCTAGCTATTAGTTGGCTGAAGTACATTAAAGATTTTATGGGGGACCTAGGACAGCCTGAATTTTTCCACAACCCAGTAAAGATGACTAATATCTCTATGATAGACTTTAAGAAACAATGTATGCCACATTAGGAAGAACTCAGATACGGCAGTGAAGCCCATAAACCAACTGTTCGGCTACATCAGATGGTCCTCTCTTCCACTAAAATGCAATCCTATTTGACCTATTATGGTACCGGGTACAACAGATTCGTACTTATACATTTTAGATTAGATTCTTTTTATCGTCTAGTATTGTTCCCTACAACAAATGATTGATCAAAAAACCTAGGTGCTTGCTCTTGTGACGGTGTTGCGTTCCAATCGACAATTCATACTGTTTTATTTTGTAAATATTATGGGGAACAGAGAAAAAGGTGGATACATCCAATTTAAAAAATGTGGGGTTTGAGGCAATGTCGCCCTGGCTATCTTGCATTGCAACTATTGGAGAATGAATGTTATGCTAGAAACATTGCACTATTTTTAAAAGCAGTGATCAAGTTTAGGTAACAACTGTAAATTTTAATCTACTGTTTTATTTGGTTAAATGGATATAAATGAGCTGTGTTGTTAATTGACAAATGTCTTTTTCCTGGTAAATCTGAACAAGGAAGCACTAATATAATATGGTTTTGGTACTTTCTTAATAATTAATTTAAATAGAATGTTCAGAATGTATACATTTGTATTCGTGTATCATGCTTTTATGGTTTTTTATTGTAAATGAAAATCAAATAAAGCAAATTTGAATTTGAGCATCACGCATTGCTCAACTCAGCCCCCTTCACTTGTACCTCTACATGACTCCCCTGCCAAACATCTAGGGGCCCTAGGGTCTCTACTTTCTGTTGTACACTGATGGCACACAGATGATCTTTTGAATCTAATGTGACACGAACATCCCCAATTTGATTCACCATTTGCAGTTGACAAACATGGCTGCCTGTATCTGAGGGCTACGGATGAAACTGTGGCCATATGCTAGTAGCTATGATATTCTGTGACATGTACCTATCCAGTTTGACCACACACCTAGGCCCATACACCACACCCTTCAAATATCACTAAGACCTGACAATCATGGTGGAAACCTATCTCATCCTGTCACTTCACAATTGCCTGTTTGACATCCTCCTGCTTTGACATATGTGGCAGAGTCAGGCATTTCTCTTTCCAAAACCCTCCTGACAGGTGCTACATCTTCACCAAGGTTTGCATCACATGTAGAATGTAATAAACCAATGCCCTCTTTTATGGCATCCCTTCCCAGCTGCATCGCACGTGTGACACTATCAGATTCAGCAGTGCATGAGTATCGCTCAGGCTACCTTTCATTAGACATGTCACTTATCAGCTCAATGTTCTCAGCCACACCTACATTGCACTACACTACCAGGCGACCATCAGGCTCACACACAATCTATTCTTCCAACAGACACTCATGGTCCTCTGGTGAGCATCACTTGCATTCATCCCCATCGCCAGTTGAGATTTGTACATGACAATGACAGGAGGTAGGTTGGTCTAAGCCATGCCAGCCGACAGCTGTGTGCTCTCACCCGGAAAATTGGTATACCTGCATGCAATATAATTTCATGCTAGTGATTATACACATGACTGTTTAAATATTCCTGTGTGTCGCTACTCACATACACTACACCTGAACCCCATCTGAGATGAGGAGTTAATCCTCTGACAACAACATTTCATTCCATTGCTTTATAGTCAAGATCTGCCTGTATGGCCCCAAGACAACCACACTAGACTCATCATGCAAGGGGGCCTGCATTGTCAAAGTCAGGGCGGGCAGGGTTCAAGTATCCACGCATTATGTGGTCTACCAGTCCAACTTTTTTCCTTTGTATTGTGGGATTTGAAGTCCTGGTCAGTAATGGCATTCTTTCCACTGCAAGTTCCTGAATAGAACGGTGAACCTGGACTGGTGCTGCACATCACACATGGACAGGGTAAACTTGATGGAATTGGACTGTGCAGTACAACATGTAACGTGGCAGTTTGACTTACACTTATATGATGTATGACTGCACATGTGAGCAATATCCTCCCTTCCCCTTACACTCAGTGCAGGCAGAGCAGGAACATAGATTGCTGCGCTGTAGAGCATGACATTTTTGGTCATATTGTCTCTTGCTGCCACTTACCCAGTAGGCCGTGTTGGTCCTCATAGCAAGCACAGTCCTGTCCGGGAACTCCTGCCACCAACTCTGCTAGGATGACTGATGCCACCTGGTCCTCCAAGGGGGTCAGCTCCCCTTTGTCCCCAGGCCCTCCTCTTCAATCTGCATGGCTGCCTTCAGTTTACTGGCCAGCATCTCCTTGGTCCTATGCCTATAATCATACCAGCGCTTCTTGCTCTCTGGCACTCTCCCTTTTGCTTTCTCAACACTGTTAATCTTCTCCACTATGGACTACCAAACGGTTTCTTTCTTCCGTAATGGCAATTTGGAAGTGACAAACAGTTGATGTTCATAATTTGTGGGAAACATCCATAACAACCCGGGCATTACCCCGCACTGCTATTACAACGCTGCTAATCCAACGCAAGTCGTTACAACGACTTGCGCTGGAGGGAGGTTGTAGGATAGGGAATAGTTTAATTTTCTATCCAACACCTTCCCTACTGTCATCATGGGCTGGAGTTGGAATAGAAAAGTAAACTATTCCACTATCCAGCTCAGCCCCCACGCTAGTCGTTGTAACAACTTGCGTTGTAAAAACTGCGTTGTAATGGCATGCGGGGTAAAAGCCCGCGTTGTAATGCCGTACAACCTAATTTGTCACCTCTGTTATAAAAATGTCCTTCTCCTCTAAAATGACTCTTCCTCTTTCCCTGGAGGTTAGTGTGGACATCCTGGCTGGTGCTGGGGTTATTGGGATAGTTGCCCAGGCTACTGCTGCCTGCTCCATCTCTCCTTTTTGAGTTACGGAGAAATGTTTGCTCTTCAAATGCGTCACTATTAAACGGATTTCTGATGTACGATGCACTCCAAGGTGATTTGCATTGCTTTACGTGCTACAAGACAGGCTAGCATCACTTTGGCAGCACATGTATCAGTTTTTCATCTGCAGCATCCCACAGAAGCATCATTGTTTCAGATGCATCATGGTCCCTTATGCAATGGTGCGCTGTACTATAAAGAATCACTGACAGAATATCGACTAACAAAATATCGACCTACAGAAAAATAGACGCTGGAATATCGAAGGCAAGAATATCGACATCCTATCTACAACATGGTAAGTACAAAAATATCAGAAAAAAATATTGATGTTAAAAATATCGTAAGTAAAAATATCGGGTTTTTTTGTAATTAAAAAAAGTGTAAAATAAAGTAAATATTACTTATAAACCAAATAAACATAGTTAAAAATATTTAATAATGTTTAAAATTAATAAATAATACATACACAATAATATAACATTAACTAAACATATACATAGAATATATAATATATACTTACTTAATAATAAGTTTTAATAATTATTTTAATAACTGATTAAAAAATATTATACATTACAAAAACATCTAAACATAAAACAATTACATGAATACAACTACAATAAAAAAATTAACAATAAATTAACAATAAATACCACTAAATATTAATTAATAAATATTAGTCACCAAATAAAAAATATTAAACAGTAAAATATTTTCATTACAAAAAAATATTAATTTAAAACTAAATGACAATTAAAAATTATTAAATCAACATAAAACAATAACATGAATAAAAAGTAAATAATTATATTTAATACATTAAAAAAATTAAATATGCTTTCAATATTTTTTAAAATATTATTATACTACATTATCGAAAATACGAATACAAATATTAAATAGCTAAATAAATAAAAGTACTATTCAAAGTCCCAAAAAACTACAGTAATGATAACATTGGGTGCTACAGTAGGGAAAACGTTGGATAGCATAGGGGTAAAAATTACTATTCCAACTTCAGAGGGGAAAACAGTAGGGAAAACATTGGATAGCGTAGGGGTAAACATTAATATTCCAACTCCAGAGGGTGCTACAGTAGAGAAAGCGCTGGATAGCGTAGGGGTAAAAATTACTATTCCAACTCCAAAGGGTGCTACAGTAGGGAAAGCATTGGATAGCGTAGAGGTAAAAATTACTATTCCAACTTCAGAGGGGGCAACAGTAGGGAAAGCGTTGGATAGCATAGGGGTAACAATTACTATTGCAACTCCAGAGGGTGTAACAGTAGGGAAAGCGTTGGATAGCGTAGGGGTAAAAATTACTATTCCAACTCCAGAGGATGCAACAGTAGGGAAAGGATTGGATAGCGTAGGGGTCAAAATTACTATTCCAACTCCAGATGGTGTAACAGTAGGGAAAGTGTTGGATAGCGTAGGGGTAAAAATTACAATTCCAACTATAGAGGGTGCTACAGGAGGGATGTATTTAAAATAATGAATAATTTAATTTTTAAATAAATATACATCATTTACAAACAATTAATAAGTATTAAAAACAATTACAATAAAAAATTAACAATAAATTAACAATAAATACCAATAAATATTAGTTAATAATTATTAGTCACCAAATAAAAAATATTAAACAATAAAATAATTTCATTACAAAAAAATATCAATTTAAAACTAAATGACAATTAAAAATTATTAAATAAAATTATTTTTCATACCAAATAATACTTTTTATGAAACATTGATTACCAACTAATCAAAAATAATTTCCAATTTATACAAATGAATTACCAATTAAAAAATGAATTACCAATTAAAATAATTATTTACTAATTAAAAACATTAATTACCATTTAAAAATAAATAAACAATTAAAAACATTAATGAACAATTACAAAAGAATTATCAATTAAAATCATTAATTGCCAATTAATAATTAATTATACATAAAATAATTATCCATACCAATAAATAAATATATATCAATAATTAATTACAATTAATTTACTTCCCAACCAATTCCCCTATAAACTCACAACCGGCTACAGAAATAATAACAAAAATGTATTCAAATTAATTTATAATTCCTAAAAAATTATAATTAATTTAGTATATTTAAATTACTTCCCACCCTATTCCCCTATAAACCCACAACCCGCTCCTGTACTAAAACATCAAACGTACTTAAAAATAACATTATTAATATATAAAAATAGTACACATATAATTTAAAACAATTAAAATACTTTACAAAAACATAATATACAGACATAATAAAATACATAACAATAATACAAATATCGATATTGGTAACATCGATATTACTTACATCGATATAAAAAAATCGATATTACTTACCTTATGGTCGATATTTCCAACTCGATATTTTTGTAGGTCGATATATAAAATTCGATATTTAGACTGTGCACCGTACTATAAATACAGTGCATCCAAAGAATTTAAAAATTTCGTACCGCAGCGCAACCTTTTCTGACGCATCGCTTGTTTGTTGCAGCGATGCATCAGTTCTCATAAATGAGGGCCTTAGGAGGTTATTTATAAGAGCCTTGCATCACTTTTGCACCACGTAGAGTGGTACATGTGTGACGCAGGGTTCTGAATCAGATTTATAAAACTTCATAAAGCCACCATGCATGGCTTTGAGTGGTCTCATAAATCTTGACTCTGCACTTTGGATACGTTCCATGGGTGTTGCAGTATGTTTCGACACCTCCAGATTTACAAAAATGTGTAAACCAGGGAAGTGCCAAATCCTTATGCCTACTGAAGTGAGGAGCAATAAGGAGAAATATTTTGATCCTCATTCCTCAAGGTGGGTCAGGATGATTCTTGTCTCGTGAAAATGCTGAACAATTAGAAAAAGTAGAGCACTTTACAGCACAATTTTCACTAAAATGTGCCTATAAACATTGGCTCTGAAACAGCACTCTGAAAGTTGAATTATTCCTCTACTTTCATGGTCCAGTTTAGTGAGGGGGTAAGGTGTCATTTATGGTCTTAATGAAAGCCTTCCAAAATGCACAACATAATTCCCTTCAATAAATGAACAGCATCAAACAGTACCAAGCATGCGTACAAGACTAATATGAGAAACAAATGATGATGGAATAATCCAGATAAAAGAGACAGCTGATGCAAGAATACACTCCTTTAAAGCTTGCAAAATCTATTTCTACAGCAGTAAAAGGACTTCATTGCTGTGTTTGCAGCAGTAACTCAATCTTGAGGGTAGGGGTAACCCCTAGAGGCCGATTCCGATCTGGGTTGGAAATCACTCTGACCAAGCCGGATCCAGGGTGTTTTCTGACCCATCCGGACTCCTGGAGTCCGCTAGAGCGAGTACAATGCGGCCGTATGGTGTCGGACTCTTTTCAGTCGGTCTCCTATTGAAGTCAATGGGAGCCGGTCGTACAACGCGTACATGGGCTCCCATTGACTGAATGGGTACATTCCGGACAAGTGCAGCCCCTACAGTGTGGACGCGCCAGTGCCATCCGCACCGTACATGCCTGTGTTGGGGAGACCCATGGGTCTCCGTCTCCCCCTGTGTCCGAGCCGTAAGGCTGCGGGTACCAGGGTGTACGATGCGGACCCCCAAAGACCAGCTCCAGGAGCTATTGCGAGCCGGAAGGTCCGACTCGATCCAGCTGTCTAAATCGTGCATTGTACTGGCTCGGTCCAAATTCGCCTCCATTGCATGCCACGGTTAGCTTACGGTCGAGACATACGGAGCGTTTCGGACCCGGAAATGATTCGGCCGGAGATTTTGCGCTTGTTCGCATCGTTGTCCGGACCCGTGTATGAACCGGACGGAAATTCAGCCTCCGAATCCTACCCGCTATTCCCGAACCCGATTCGGAGCCCTTCTGCCCGAGATCGGAATCGGCCCCCTTGTGTGGGAAAGTAGAGTATTATGTGGTATGGGAGTTAGACCTCACTATCTTATACTATCACAATACCATAAAGATGGTCCTTGGATTCACATTAATAAATCCTTAGCTCAGTTCTGGTAGTGTAGCAAAGAGCAGTCAGGCTTTAGCGAAGGAGCATGTGTTAAGCATAACATAGGACCATCATGGACGACAAGTAATTGACATGACTCAATAGAAATCCGACACCAATTTATAAAAATAGATTGTATAATTATCTTAATTTAGATCCAAAATTAACGAATTAGCATTCATATAAACGGAGTGTTACAAATTGGGTCTCTTGTTGGCAGACGTATGCACTCTGTCCAAGGAGGGACCACAATCCTAGTCAGGGTAGACTAGATGCACGCTAAAAGATAACCTGCGCTCACCGTTTGATTGCTTGGCAAAGAGCAGGTAGGCTTATCTAAAGAGACATTGTGTAAAGTATTGGTGGAAAACACATACATACTAACACAATGAAAACACCACAAAAATACTCCACATAGGTTTAGAAAAATTAGAGAATAGTTTTATGAGTAAAGCAAAACCAAAATGAGGAACAAGACTGCAGCATTCTGGTAAGAAGACAAACACGAGGCAGAAGACTGCCTGTTGGAGAAACTAGGAAGACAAGTATCCTGATTCCTCAGTCATCAAGTACGTGTATTGTGGGTCCTGCAGCTAAAGCAGGATGCTGTAAATTAAACTATGGTTCCAAACCTGAAACTGCAGTGTACCCAAGATGCAGCAAACGCAACTGTGGCTGAACCGTGGGGTGATAGTTGGGTCCAGTCTTTGCCCTCAGCAGGGCAGAGATCAGCAGGGAGAAGGGCAATGTTGTAATGGGTGAATACGATGTCAATGAATGCCATGATATGTGCAGGCCTGACAACGGCAATATCAGTAATAGCAATGTGAACGTATGCCACTGCTTGTACATGCACAATGCCCGTCAATGCAATGTCAAAGTATACCATAACTTATGCCCGCATAGCAGGGCTGACATCAGCAATAATGATACCAATGTATTCCGTGATCCATGCCCATATAATATTATTGTTGAGAATGAATCAAAGTCAATGTGTGTTCATACTAGTATGAATGAATGATGAATGAATGATTACGCATTTATATAGCGCATGGCTACCCGGAGACATCCCAGCGCATTAAGTACCCAGTCATTACTCCGGCTCAGGGAAACAAAAAGGTTTTGAGCAGTTTCCTGAACCTAAGATGGTTAGATTCCTGTCGAATGGCATCAGGGAGCTGGTTCCAGAATTTTGCGGCATGTAGGGAGAAACTTCGGCCACCCATACATGTCCTTTTGATCCTTGGGACTGTCAGAAATTTCTTGTGGTTCGATCTGAGGGTACGGGGAATGTGATGGAGTTGAAACATGGGTTGGATCAAGGCCGGTAGTACAAATGATATCAATGAACAAAATTACAACAGTATGCATAATGATGATAATGTCGATAAATATTATACCAGTGGCTGCCATATTACTTATAGGAGTTCAGATGAACTCACATCATCGCTGTTGGATTTACCAAAGGTGCTCCATCATCCCAGAATTAGAGATACTTGGTCATGCAGGTCCTGCAACCCAAGCCCACACCAATCGAGTAACAGGTCACAGGTGGGGTCCCCCTTAAACCAAAGACAAATACGCACCCATGGAAAACCCTAATCGATTCCACAGATAGATAGTTGCATCACAAACAGGTCAGAGATAACTGGCCCCAATAAAACCCATTTGGCCAAATGCTGGCCTTCCCCAGAAATACCACAACGCTAGATAACACATGTAGATAGGCAATTTCAACCAATCAGGACACAACTGGGACACCACACTTAGGCCCTCATTAGGATGGCGGGCGGACTTTGCCCGTCCGCCATCCTCACGTTTTTTTGGGTATTTTGTATTCACAGAAGGCAATAACTCATCAATGAGTAAGTGCCTTCTGTGAATACAAAAATGAGTAAGTGCCTTCTGTGACTACCAAAATGGTAGTAAGTTTAGGATTTTGTCTTAAGTTAGTTCTGTAAATCGGGCCCGAGGTGTTTGGTGAGTACGTGGAAAGAGAGGCAGTGTTCAGATATGCTGGTCCTGCGTCATGGAGTGCTGTGTAGGTGTGTGAGGAGTTTGAAAGTGATTCTTTTGTTGACTGGGAGCCAGTGGAGTTCTTGAAGATGTTCGGTGATGTGACTGTGCCGGGAGAGGTTGAGGGCTAGTTTGGCTGCGGCATTTTGAACGTTCTGTAGTTTTCTTAGGAGTTTCTGGATGACCCCGGTATAGCGTGCAGTGCCGTTGGTGAATCTGCTGATGATGAGACTGTGGGTGACCATCTTTCTGGATTCAGTGGGGATCCATCTAAATGTCTTATGAAGTAGGCAAAGTGTGTGGAAGCAAGATGACGATATTGCATTGATCTGGTCGTTCATTGTGAGCGAGGAGTCCAGTATGATGCTGAGGTTTCGTGCATGTTCTGTGTGGGTGGCGGGGTTTCCAATGCATCAGGACAACATGAGTCATCCCATCCTGAGGGGATGGGTCCCAGGATGAAGACTTCAGTCTTTTCCGAGTTGAGTTTGAGGCAACTGTCCATGTGACAACGGCCTTCATCCTGCTGTCGAAGTTCTTTCTGGTGGTTGTGGGTTAGTTGGTGGATCAGCTGGGTGTCGTTGGCATAGGAAACAATGTTGAGTCTGTGGTTCCTGATAATGGCTGCAAGCCTGAAGATAGTGAGGCTCAGGGAAGAGCACTAGGGCACTCCGCAGCTGATTTATGTTGGTTCAGAGAGGAATGGTGGTTGTCTGACTCATTGTGTTCGACTGGTGAGGAAGGAGGGGATCCACTCCAGGGACTTGTCGCTGATGCCGGTGCCTCATGATTAGGGTGCATTGGGAGACGCATCAAAGGCAGCCGAGAGGTCCAGAAGGATGAGGGCTGAGGTTTCGCCCCGGTCAAGAAGGTAGCGGATATCATCAGTGGCTGCAAGGGGTGCGATCTTGGTGCTGTGGTTGCTTAGGAAGCCAGATTGGGAGATGTCCAGGACATGGTTCACTTTGATGAACTGGTGAGAGTTAGGTGTTGATGGCCTTCTTGATGACCTTGGCTGGGAAGGAGAGCAGGAAAGTGGGTCTGAAGCTCTTGAGGTCTGTCAGTTCGGCAGATGGCTTCTTCAGCAGGGGGTTGATATCTGCGTGTTTCCAGTCATTGGGGAAGGTGTCAGTCTTGAAAAGCAGTTGATGGTGTTACAAAGCTCGGGGGCAATAGAGGTGGCTGCTCTGTGAAAGATGTGGTGCGGACATGGGTCTGAGGGGGCTCCGGAGTGGATGCTCTTCATGTTCTTGGGTGTGTCATCTGTGGTGAGTGTGGTCCAGTAGCGCAGGATCTGTTGGGGTGTGACATGTTGGGATGCGGTGGTATGGGGCGTGGTGGGAGGGTCATGGGTGTCGAACCTGTCATAGATGTGCCTGATATTGTGGTGGAAGAAGATGCTGAGTTTGTTGCAGAGGTATTGGGGTGGTGGGATATCTGTGGTCTCACTGTTGAGCCTGGTGAACTCCTTAATGATGGTGAAGAGTTCTTTTCTGTTGTGTGTGTTGGCATGGATTCTGTCTTGGAGGGACATGTTCTTCGTGGTTTTGAGGAGAAGGTGGTGTGCGGTGACAGTGTCTTTAAAGGTTGCATGGGTTTCCGGGGTTTTGTTGTTTCTCCATCTCTTCTTAAGTCGTCAACAGGTGCACCTGGAGGGTGGGATGAACCAACTGGCTTTCTTTGAGTGTTGCTTGCCGGGTGCATTCTTGAGGAGAGCCAGAGTGTTGGAGCAGTTGGAGATCCATTGGTGGAGTTTGTGTGCTGAGTTATTAGCGTCGGTGGAAGTTGTGGCACTGAGGGAAAAAGTGAGAAGTGCAATGGTTCAGTGAGGCCTACAAATGCTCTCACCTCAGTCTGGGGTTTGGGGTGCTCCAAGGCCATAATAGTCTCTACCCTGGCCTGGAGATGGATACACAACAGAACCCTGCTGTTTCTGACACTTACTGGCCTTGATAGTGAGGCTGCCTGTTGCAGAGCCTGAAGCACTTACTGAAGGTGAAAAAGGTGGTCCTTCGAACTGTTACTGAATACAGCTATGTCAGCCAGATAGGCAGCTAAGAACATCTCCATACCAGCAAGGACCTGGTTCACCAACCTCTGGAAGGTGGTAGGGGCATTTTTTAGTCCAAAGGGCATCACACAAAATTGGTAGAGTACCTTTATAAAGGAGAAGACGGATATCTCCTTTTCATCTTCTGTTAAGGCGATCTGCCAGTACCCTGATGTCAGATCAAAGGTACTTAAATGCAGTTCACCCCTAACCTGTCAATAAGATCATTAGCCCCGGGGATGGGATGAGCATCTGTCTTTGTCCCAGAATTTAGCCCTGTATAATCCACACAGACCCTCAGTTCAGGTGTGGTGCCCACTGGGGCAGGGTTTGGTACCAGAACCACAGGTTTAGAGCAAGGGCTACTGGAGGGTTCTATCACCCCCAATTCCAGCATCTTAGAGACTTCACTCTTGATGCTGGCCCCCACCTTATCTGACAACCTGTAGGATTATTCTTAACAGGGAGGTTGTCCCCTTTGTCATCATCATGGGCACACTGTTAGGTAGCTCCAGAAATAAGAGAAGAGTAGTGTCCCAATACTTGGTGACAATCCCTCTGCTGTTCAGGAGCAAGAATGGGGGAAGGGATTTCTCCCTCCTTGTGAGAAGCTGGGTTTCGGTTGCAGTAATCACCCACTTTTTGCCCGACTACTGATGTACTTTTGACTTAATGTGCTCTGGGTCCCTGCCAATCAGGTTCCCAGGACCTGTGTTCTTTCCCCAAAACTGTACCCAAACCCAATTGGCATCTCTGCCCACAGGTCTGCCACTGGTAAATGGTACCACAGGTACCCAGGGCACTGTGACCAGGGAAGACCTCTAAGGGCTGTAACACTTATTGTGCCACCCTTAGAGGCCCTGTACCTTTACACATACAAACTGCAATTGCAGGCTGCGTGTTTTGGTGCAAAACACAGTGAAGAGTCGACATGGCACCCATCCCTGTGTGACATGCCTACAAACCACTGCCCTGGCATAGATGAGTCACCCCTCTAGCTGGATGCCCTATACCAGTGATGAGGGTACCTTACAGTGTCTAAGTCCATTCTTAGGCATTGTAAGTGTAGTGCTGCCATTAAGAGAATATGATGCTGGGAGTTTGTCATTACAAACTCCACAGCACCATAATGGCTATGATGAAGCAAAGCTTCGCATATTTTGCGGCTTGCCGAAATCAAGAACCTCGTTTATGTGTAATAAGGTAACAAAAATGTATGTTTTACTAACCTTTATTTTGTTTAGGCAAAGTTCCCGAAGCTTGCCTATGTGTATTTCTAATGAATTAATCCGTGTCCCTAAAAAAAATGGCCGCCGCTTGTATTTTAGTTACTGCGCATGCGTCAGCCACACTCACGTGTCCTGACGCGTCTGCAGAAGTGGAGGGAAAGTTATGCGCATGCGTAATTCATAGCTGTGCTTATCATGTGGTACTGCTCGTGCCACTGCTCTTGTGTCCGTGTCAATGTAGCTAACATTTTATGCAATAAGTTTATTTCTTGATGATGATTTAAAAGTACAAACCCTGTGATGTATTTTCATAATGACATTATTATGTATTAATTTGTTTTCGCTTACTTTTCATGTACCGCGGGAAATGGGGGTCTGAGTGAGAGGAGAGCCATATTGGAGGTCCCTTCTGCGCCTGTGCGACATTCGGCAGCACGAGGGACCTTGGCTGATGGAACACCGCCAGTTGGCAGTGATGGGCAAGATGCTCCTGAGAAAGTCACCTCTGCCCTGCGAGAACAGCGAATGTGGCTCCTTATATGATACATTGTAATGTTGCGCTACTGTTTGCCGTGTAACTTCTCATGGGAACCCCAAACCTGCTAGGCGGTACCCAAATATGTTAATGAAGGCTTCAATTCGTGTATTGTGATTGGTGTGTTACCCAAACCCTACCTTAGGACCAATCGAAATTGAGGGATTCTGACACTTTGCAACATTGGGGGGTGGTACACTGTCCCCAAACTGTATATCTACCCTGGGTTCACCTAGTGAACCGTCCGACTTGTCTGGTTTAGCTGACCTGTCACTGACCCAACGCACTCAATAGGTGACTGAAGATACAGAGCGCTGCGGAGCACTCTGTCCGAATTTGACCATAGACTAAGGTTCTACTGAACCTTAAAGTGCTGGCAAGGCACTTAGCTGGGAGTTCGCTAACCCAATCGGGGTCTTGATCGATAGCTGCAGAGCGGGTGGAGCGCAGGCGTTGCTTCCGAACTGTGGGTTCCGGTCCTGTCCTGAAGAGGGTCCTGTCCTGAGGGTTTGCTGTCCTGTCCTGAGGGTCCTGTCCTGATTCCTATTCCGAGGGTATCCTGTCCTGTTCTGGGTGTCCATTCTGCACCTGCCGTCTTTGAGGGGTATCTTTCCTTGAGGGTTTCCTGTCCTTAACCGACCCGTGGCCAGGGTTTGGTTTCCACACCTTTCTAGGTAAATATTGCTCTGAACCTCTTGAAATTCTTGCACCTTCTGAATTTCTAACTTTTGCTGTAATAAAGTTCAACATTGCATATGTGATATTTTCCATGCCTTTCTGCAACTATTGAAAGTCATTTATATTTTCCCTAAAGTTTATTCCTATGTCTTCTCATTTGTTAGAAATTATATTTTGCATAGCAGTGTGTCATTTCCTGATATGGTCTAGAACTTCGTTGCCTAGATTGTTCAAAGGCCCATTCACCTTAAGTGAAGCGTGTTATTCATTATAAGCTCTCCTATAGTCACCCACACTTAGTCTATCCCTGTCTAGATAATACTGACTTGCATAGTATTTTCTCGCTACATTTTTATTAGTACTTTGATGATTACTCTGTCATTATTTCTTTCTGCCTATGTGATTTACGTTATCTTGGTTATTGATTGCCTTGTTTTATTGTACCTCATGCAAGAAAATATTGAACTTTAGATAAACATTTAAAACTTCCAGTTGTCCGTGGTCATTTAAACAGTATTTGAATGTTATTGGTTGGGTTTGTATTTTGCTGCCTTTTCTTTTACAGCTAGCTCCCTGATTCATTGTGGTCATTAGGCACCCGCATCGGTGGATGGTAAGTCGGGTGCACCGAAAATTAGTAGCAGGGAACACACACGGCACTCAACCTGGTAGAGCTCGTGAAGTCACCCGATCGATGTATATGGTGATTTGGAAAGTATATGGGCCCTGAAGCCGGAAACGGCGAAAACTATTGGCCGGGTGGCCTCGCGCGCTCTATCAGTTTTCTGGTAGCTAGAGGATGGTTAGGGACTAGTTGAGAGTAAGGCAGGGATTAGTTGGACTAGTTAAGTCGGAAGCTGCTATTATATTAATGCTGCTATAAGAGCGGCTGTTCTGAGGGAACTGATCACTCTCTTGTGAATACGCTGCTGAAATCCATGAATTGCTGTATTGTTATTATTCTTGTTTTTATATTGTTATATGTACTAATCCATGCGTTAGTAAACCGTATTGTTTCTTGTTGTCCGAACTCCCCGGGGAATTGAAAGGGCAAGTGGTGAATAGAATCCATTGTCCTGAGGTCACAGGTTCGAGGAAAGTTAGGTGCAGGTTAGGATAACCGGGAAGCACTAACTAGGGTTTTCTGAATACATGTGTGAATAAATGACAGTAACGGGGTTCATTGGCAAAATTCCCATAGTGGCGTAACCTAGTAAGGGTCACATCGGAAAAGTAGCAGGTTCCTCGGAGCTAGCGTGAAAGCAGAGGGGTCCGCTGAGAAACCTTAAACTCGGAATATATCCCGGAAAGAAGTGGATGAGTTTAGGGGAATAACAGGTTCACCGATGCTAGAGTGAAGGGTAGGCGGAAGAGATCTGCCCGCAGCGAGTGAAATGTAAATGGAAGTAGTTTACTTGCAGTAAAAGAATTCTTTCTCTGTCTAGACACTTGAGCACTGTGGCGAATGTGTATTTGTTGTAAAATAACCAAGCACTGAGCACTTTAAAAGAAAGAAAGTTTCCGTTACCTTGTGAAGGGAGGGAGTCAGTCGCGAAGCGCCTCTGACGTCACTCTGTGCCGCGCTGGGATTGGTAGAAGCAGCGGGCGGGTAGCGGAGCTGAAATTGTAAAGGAGGGGTGAGCGCCGGAGCGTGGGAACTGTCTCACGAAGGGGCCGCGCACCCATTGGCGGAGCTTATTTTGTGTCGCGCACCCATTGGTTGCACGAATTTTCTGAAGCGCGTTCTGATTGGAGGTAGTTTGTAAACAAAGTTTAGCGCAGAAGTCGTATGTGGCACTCGCAGACTACAGGAACTCGACCTGATCCAAGGCACCTAGGGTTTGAAAGGGATCAGTGGAAGACTAATAGATACGATATTATGTACGGAACCAAGAGAAAAATGTCCCTTGTAAGTAAGGTGAAAAATTATTTTAAAACGGACAAACCGATTAAATCTAGAGAAGGTGTTCTTGTCCCAGCACCCAATACTCCCGCCTCATTCATGATGTTTGACCGAGGGTACAATACCTGTGTGTGGTTGGAGAATTGGGTGAAGTACACAAAAGATGACGGAGTATTGGCTTTTCCGTTAGATGGTACTTTCAATGGTAGGATCTTATTTAATTTAAGAACCCGAATGAATGAACTGCATCCCAGACCAAGACTAACGCAGTATGAGGCATTAGAGGAATGGGAGATTGAGGCTTTTGAAAGAGAAAGACCCCGAATGGACAAGGGTCTGACCAAGTGGTACCCCAGGCAGAAACAGGAATCCAGGGATAAAAGGATGAAACAGTGGAGGCAGAGCATGATTGTTGAGGGTCTGTTTCCCATGATGCCGGCATGTCATAACATTGGAGCGGGTGAGAAAAGTACTGAAAAATGTAAGCATTGGGGGGCCCTGGGGGATTCAGATGATGAATTAATAGATGACATCTGTACCAGAAGTCCGCCGCCTTACAATGAGGGAACCCGACCTTCCAGTGTAGGAGATGTTCCCCGACGCCACTTCCTAAAGGAAGAAGACAGGTCCATGGGACTGGGAGGGGGTGGTCAAGTATTGCCCTACCCTGAAAAACCCGAACTGACGGAAACAAGGGATATATATCCCAAAGTGCCCGCAAGTCAGGAAGAAAAATATTCACGTCCGAAATTTTTTTTTTCCAGACCCTTGTATGAAAGCGAAGAGAAACCATCGAATTCAGGACTGCCTTTTGTTCAACCTCCATATGGGGAAGAGCGCAGGTCCTTTAATACTGGAACTTTATTCCCGAAACCAAATTATGGGGGAGGACCAAGTGAAACGCATCCTACTGCCCCGAGTTTTACTCCTCCATTGACCCCACAGATATTACATGATACAACTTTAAGAAGGGTACTAGTGGAAAAGGAGCAAGAGGCTCTAGCTAGACAAAGGACAGAAATAATTCAGAAAATTTCCCAGTTAAATACCAGTCCTGAGGCACTGACTATTCCAGTAACTATTGGACCGGTGGTCCCGTTATACGGAAATGGTCAGGGAAATCCGATTACTCCAGTTATGACCCCAGTCATGGCAACCCCGAGACAGGAACCGATCATCATAGATGATCAGTCCAGTGAGTGCGAGTCTGAAGTTGCGTTTTTGGAATTGCCAAACAAACAGACTGGAAAGGGAATACAGCAGAGGCATAACCCTTTTAATACAAAAGAAATTAAATTAGAGACAGCAACAGGTACTAGGAATGTCTCTCTGGTAACTCCGGATGAAATTGAGAGTTGGAGTCGTGAATTAGAGAAACAGACTCCGCAAACAAAACCTTTAGACCTCTACACGCTGAGGGTCGAAATAGAAGAATTAATGGCAGGAAATGTGGGGTTGGATCGATTGAATACCTACTCTGAGGAAGAATTGTCGTTCATATGTAAAAGCTTTACTAGGAACACCAGAGTGCTCCATGAAAAACTGACCGAAACAGCAGTTAGTATGGGGGTAGATATCTCAAAATCCAAGCCCTTACAGAAACCGTACAGAGCAGACTTCTCAGACAAAGATATAGAACACCTGAATGTGGCAGGGAAGAAGTTGCAGATTAAAGAATTAATGGGGGTACTGCAGAAATGGGGAGATGTGGAAAGATGGAGAAGCAGGTGGGCGAAAAAGAGGGAAGAGGTTCGCTCCCGACAAGTGACTCCCGAGTTTGCTTTAAGAGAGGTAGAAAAACCTGAGCAGTTATGCCCCATGCGCGAAGTTCCAGGGGGGAAATATGTGCATGTCCCCTGGTCTAGGCAGGATATTGTGTCCTTCACGAACGATTTTCCAAAATTACGAGAGAAACCAGTTGACTGGTACAGGCAAGTGGAGAGGTTCGTGAAGGTACAGAAATGTCTGTGGAAAGACCTGGATGGGTTTTTCGACATTGTGGTTCCAGTAGATTTATGGACCCAGTGTAAAATAAACATAGACTGGCCGAGTGAGGAGTACCCCAGAAACAAGGAAACTGGAGAGCCATCAAAGGATGTCATGCGAAAATATGAGCAGGTAATTCAGCATTTGAAAGAAAAGGTGCCCGCAAAGGAAACTGATTGGACAAAAATAGATAGAACAACACAGGAAAGGGACGAGACAGTGCACTCCTTCTATGAGAGGTTATTGCAGGTATTTAAAACATACAGTGGTATTGACAACATCGACCTGAAAGATATGACGCACTTTATTTACAGGTTTGTAAATGGTTTAAGACCTGAAATTTGTCAGTGGATAAAAGACAATAAAATCTGTTGGCATACTAAGAAAATGGATGAGGTCCTGCGGTACGCTAAGTACTGCGAGGACGAGATGGCAGAAAAGAAAAAGGCCCTTAAGGAGAAGGTTATGTGGGCTCAGGTGAAGCTCGCAGAACAACAGGAAAAACAATTGAGTAACATGGTTAAAAATGCTGAGAACAAAGGTCCTGGGGGAGGGGGTGGAGGAAAGCCCCGGCCCAAATTTAGCAGGGAAGAGGCTATGAAAAAATTTCCCTGCCATCAGTGCGGCGAAATTGGACACTGGCGAAACGAGTGTCCCCAATTAGTCGATGTTAATGAGAAAACTCCTGATTTAACTCCACAGACGCAGAAAGAAAGACCAAGAAAGACTCAACCCCAGGTAAAAACAGTTCAGGTGCCTCGAGCACCCAAGCAGGTATACAGGGGAAGACAGGCAGAAAATGAAGAGATAGAGGTTTGGGAAAGCGGGGAGAACAGAAATACAGCAACTTCGCAGTATCTGCTAAATGATACCTTCCTTTGTAACGATCAGGACTGACGGGGCCTGAGAGGGGAGGACGAGGAGTGCGTACTTGGCGCTTCCTTGCCGGTAGACCAGTCTGGACCATATATTGAAGGAAAGGTTGACGGAAATGATGTCACCTTCCTGTTGGACACTGGCGCTACCCGTTCTACTGTAAGAACAGTGGACGTTCCAAACCTACCCCTCTCGGGAGAAAATATCCAAGTAGTAGGTGTATCTAATCAATTGATTAGTACTCCTGTTACCGAACCAATGGAGATTTCAATTGGAAATTTTAAACAGATGCATAGATTTGTCGTCTGTGACACCAGTCCAGTGAATCTACTGGGACGTGATTTGCTGTGCAAAATGAACTGTACCATCTTTTGCACACCAAAAGGTGTTGAAATACAGACCCCAGATAAAGACGGCATTTATAAATTGTTGTTGCTTAGACCTGACTCAGAAATTAAAAGATTGACCCTGCAGGACTTGCCCCAAGAACTACAGGAAGCTGTAAAGCCAGAGGTGTGGGATTTCACTGGAAAGGATGTGGGGTTGATGAAAGATGTGGACCCCATACAAATAGCCATCAAGGACAATGCAGTATATCCTAACACTAGGCCCTACCGAATGAATGCTGAAGTGAAAGCAGGGGTCACTCTGGAAATACACAAATTATTGGAAGGAAACATCATACAGGAAGTGATGAGCAGCCCATGCAACTCACCGATTATGGGCATCAAAAAGCCTAGTGGCAAGTATAGGGTAGTGCAGGACCTAAGAAAGGTTAACAAAATTGTAGTTCCTTGCTGCCCTATTGTCCAAAACCCTGCAGTGATATTGTACCAGATTCCTTGGGATGCTGAATGGTTCACTGTGATTGATTTGTGTCATGCATTCTTTTCGATACCCCTGCACCCCGACAGCAAATTTCTTTTCTCATTTGCTTTCGAGGGTCACGTGTATTGTTGGAACAGGGTCCCTCAGGGGTATACAGAGAGCCCCTCTATCTTTAATCAGATCTTGAAAAAATGTCTAGAGACTTTGATCTTACCTGGGAACTCTGTGTTAGTGCAGTACATAGACGACCTTCTATTGGCGTCTAAGAGTCACAGGGACTGTGTAGTTGACACCATTGCCCTCCTAAATCATCTGTGTGAGAAAGGGCATAAAGTGGCCCCTGACAAACTACAGTTCTGTGCGAAATCAGTAAAATATCTAGGACACCAGATAGAAAAGGGTGTCAGAAAAGTCACATCAGAAAGAGTGAGAATAATTCAAAAGATGCAGTTGCCCCGTACTCAAAAAGATGTCAGAATGTTCCTGGGGGTATTAGGGTACTGCAGACAGTGGATTCTGGGATTTGCAGCCCTAGCCAGGCCCTTGATAAAAATGACCACGAGAGGAATGCCAGATGTTGTAGAGTGGGACGATGAAAGTCTAATGGCTTTCACAAGACTGAAAAACTGTCTGTGTACAGCTCCTGCGTTGGGAATGCCAGATTATTCCAAAGAGTTTGCCCTTTTCTGTGACACTCGCGATAATTGCGCATTGTCAGTCCTGACTCAAGAACATGGCACGACCAGAAGGCCTGTGGCTTATTTCTCTGCCACATTGGACCCAGTAGCTGCTGGGTTACCAGGCTGTCTGAAAGCAGTAGCTGCTACCTGTGCAAGTTTGGAACAGAGTGAGTCCATTGTCATGGGACATCCTGTGACCGTGTATGTTTCACATGGAGTGGTAATTCTATTGACCAGAACTAAAACACAGTATCTCACCCCTAGTCGGCTGACTAAATACGAGAGGATTCTTGTGGGTGCAGCAAATGTAAGCATTGTTAGGTGCGGTATTCTGAACCCTGCCACCTTACTCCCCGACCCCTTGGAAATGGAAGGTGGGGATGATGATGAACATGATTGTATCGACCTGACAGAGTTCAGTACTAAGCCACGCCCAGACATAAAAGAAGTACCATTGCCTGAGCATGATAAAGAACTATTTGTGGATGGTTCCTGTCTAAGACATGAATTAGGAGGCTTGAGTGCTGCTTATGCAGTAGTGTCTTTCACAAAAATTGAACAAGCAGGTTACCTATATAACATCAAGTCTGCACAAGTAGCCGAATTGATAGCCATGATAAAGGCTTGCAAAATTGGGAAGGACTTACGCATAACAGTGTATACTGACAGTCAGTACTGTTATGGCGTTGTGCATGACTTTGGCCAATTATGGCTACAGAGGGAATTCATGACTTCCTCAGGTACTCCCATTCGGAATGCAAAAGTTGTTCATGACCTTTTAGAGGCCATCCAGTTGCCCAAAGAACTGGCAGTGGTAAAATGTACCGCTCATCAAAGGAGCATGGACAGAGTATCACTGGGAAACGATTATGCTGATCAAGTGGCTCAATGGTGTGCCAAAGATCGGTATATTGTAAATCCAAAACGAGGGGGGCCAGGAACCAGCTGCCAGCTTCAGGTGTTTGAGGAAGTGCCTACATGGGATGAGGTGAGAGAGTGGCAGGAGTCGGCTCCTTGGCAAGAAAGAGAGAAATGGAAGGAGGATGGATGTAGACCGAGACGTGTGGATGGTGTCATCTTGGGCCCAACTGGTATGCCTGTGTTACCCCGACACTTGCTTGGCACAATGGCTAGATTAATACATGAAGGATCACACATTGGTAGGGATGCCATGATTCTGGTATTTCAACAGACTTGGTACAGTAAAAAGTTCAGGAAGGTAGCAGAGTCCCTTTGCCAGAGGTGCCTGTCATGTCAACAGATGAACCCAGGCAAGAGGACAATGGTTGAACTGAGCAAGATTGGGAGATCAGGGGGTCCCTTTATAAGGATACAGGTTGATTTCATCACCATGCCCCGTTGTGAAGGGAAACGATATGTCCTTGTCATTGTTTGCGTATTTTCAAAATGGGTAGAAGCTTACCCTACTCCTCAAAGTGACGCACTGACAGTAGCGAAGTGTTTACTAAAAGAACTGATACCTAGGTTCGGAATACCATGCATTATTGAATCAGATAAGGGTGGACATTTCCAGAATGACATACTGGCTGAACTCTGTAAGGCCTTTGGAATAAGGCAGAAACTCCATTGTGCATACCACCCAGAGGCTTCTGGAATAGTGGAACAAGTAAATGGAACTATCAAAAACAGACTAGCAAAGCTGACAGATGCTACTGGCATGACCTGGGTGAAGGCCCTGCCCCTGGTCCTGATGGGACTGAGAAGTGTTCCAGACCGCAAGACAGGCCTAAGTCCCCATGAAATCATTATGGGAAGAGTGATGAGACAAGCATGGGTGCCAGGAAGCAAACTGTTGAGTATTACTGATGATTTGGTGCTTGAATACTGCAGAAGATTGGGTGACCAAGTGCGTTCTATCTCTCGCCAGATTGGAGACGACGGCATCCTCAATCCAACGACTCCTCTCCACAGCTTGGTTCCAGGAGATTGGGTCAAAATAAAGAAGCACACTCGATCAAGCTGTCTGGCACCAAGGTGGGGAAAGAAACGCCAAGTAATCCTGGTGACAACCACTGCAGTGAAGGTCGCAGGTGTTCCTCAGTGGATCCACGCTGGACACACCCAGAAGGTATTGCCAGACAGAGGATTTGAAGAAGAAGGGCAACCAGCAGAGGACCCTGAAGGAGCCAGACCAGAAGCAACTGACAACGAGCAGCCCAGCACCAGTCAGGTTGCAGGAACAGCAGACGTTGGCCCAGGAGTAGTTGACTACGAACTGCCAAGAATCCAGCCTGCTGAAGAGGTCCAGGAAACTGAGCCAGGAGTAGCTGAAGACGAGCTGCCAAGCATATGGCCAGAAGAATGGATACCGATGATTGATCTGACTGAAGATCCTATCAGAACAAGAGAACGACTTAGTGAAGGTAGAGAGTGGACTAGTCAGGAAAAGCAAGGCACAGGCGAAGAACCTCAGCCGTTTGAGATTCAAATCAAAACTGAGGAAGGAGAAGGTCAGACAGGGACAGAGCAGGTATTTGATACACCACCGCGCACACCTGATGCAGATAAGGGAGAGACTAGAAAAAGAGTGATAGTTCGAGCAGAAGAAAATCAAGAGATCGAAGTGCTTGAACAGGATCAGAGAGGGTTAGAAGAACGGGTTCAGGAAACAGAAACAGAAATAAAGACAATCGAAAGCCAAAAACAAAATATCCCTGAACAAGGCCAGATTAACAACCAGGCAGAAGAATTTGATGCTAGCCCTGGAACTAGCCAGATAAGGGAAGTAGGAGAAGAAAGTGGAGAAGAATTACCACAAGATAGAGAGAACAAAAAGATAAGGAAAGAAAGTGAAGTCCAAGTACCGACTAAGAGACTAAAGAAAAGAAACAACCTTGAGCCTAGGTTTGTAAAAAGATTGAGACTAAGGATAAAGACAGTGGAAGAAAAACGTGCAGAAGCAAGAAGAAGTGCTCGAATAGCAGAGCAAGAAGAAGACTCTTCCAAAAGAAGGAGTGAGCGAATAAAAAGACAAAACAAAAAGTACAAGTCTCCTGAATGGACACTGGTTTTGGAGGAACTTGAAGATCTTGATATAACTGACGTGAGCGACGGAGAACCCGTCCCAGAGTACTCAGCTGAAGAGGAAGACGAACCACCGTGAATTTAAATAAAAAGTAAGCTAGTTGTGTAAAAAGCCAAAAAGAGGGGTGAGAACACTCCTTCTGAGCCAAAATGTCTGATTCAACAGTGAATGGTAGACCTAGTTGCAGCCGTTTTAAGACGTGTTGCAAGGTGTGTATATGTAGTGTAGTAGTACTGATAGTTATCTGGATAGGATTAACAATTTTCATTCCCTTTGCTGTAAGTAAAGATACTAACATTGTCCCTACTGAAGTTGTAAATACTGACAATGAGGAGCTAACAACACAGAGTGTAGCACGACATGAGAGAGCTTTGAGACAAACAAAACAGAACTTAGAAGCATCAGATGAGGGAGGACTACATTATCATGGAATGAAGAACAGGACACACTTAAATGTTTTCGCAAACTTGTTAATACACTATGTAGAGACTATGGAAATTGAAGATTGCTATGTCTGCATGAAGCTACCTACTTCTGTGGCTGAAGGCGTGACATACCATCATCTGCCATTGACATATGGAATTTCCTGTAGCATTTTAGCTAGTTTATTTTACAAAAGGGGACCGTTACAGTATTATTACTCTAACAATGACGTGATTTTTTCTGAACTTCCTATACGTGGGAACTTGAATCCTGTACATACCAAAACTGACACCATAAGATATATGGGAGACTACTTTCTGACTATAGGGAACATTGACATAGCAGACGCACACAGAGATAACTTGACTTGTTCTTTGCGTGAGCAGGAAAAGATGTTCCTGAACATGGCAGAGAAAAGGAGAATTAAAATTCAGAAGAAGGCTAATGACGAAAGTCAGAAAAAGCCAAAGTGGGCAGAAAACATGGAAGGCACCTCATCTGGTGGAGCGGGTCCTGCTCTGTTGCTGGATTTTGAAAAGAAAGGCAAGCTATGTCTTCACCGCGAGAAGACTAGCTATTATAATAATGTTTTCATTGGTTCCAGTGAATGCGAACATAATTACAAGGTAATTGGAGGTTGGGGTTTCAAAAATGGGTCAGAGCCTGTGTTTCCTGGAATTTATTACATTTGTGGGGACAAGGCTTATTTCAAATTGCCGGATCACTGGTATGGGAGCTGCTACTTTGGCATTGTTTTCCCGAAAATATACCATGTGAATGGAAAAGCTGGAAGCAATGAAGATACTAATGGCTTAGTGCGTAGTAAAAGAGAAAGTATAGGTGAAATTATGGGTAGTATTTTCAGTGCACTGATACCTGGAGTGGGAGTGGTTCTGAATACTCACAGAATTTGCAAATTGTCTACTATAGTAGATGTGCTGTCTACTGAAACAGCTCATGGATTTCTGCTGGTCAATACCGAAATGGTTGCGATCAGATCAATGGTTTTACAAAATCGACTTGCTCTTGACACCTTATTAGCGAAAGAGGGCGGAGTCTGCCGGATGTTGAAGGCGCAACATTGTTGCACTTATATTCCGGATAAAAGTGTGCAGATCAAAAGATATGTGAAAAACATTACTAATTTGGCAAAGGAACTCAAACCACTCGAGGTTGATAGTGCCTGGAAGAGACTGGTAGATGGTCTCTCAAATGTAGGTCATTGGCTTGCTAGCATAGGTAAAGGCTTATTATTCAAAATTCTGATGCCAATTGGTATTATAGGTCTTATTATACTTTTCATTTTCTTATGCTGTAAATACCGCAAGCGCACCAAAAAGCACGAGGTAAATGCAAGAGGAGTGAAACGAAGTGTGGATGAGATTGAATTAGAGGAAGTGAATGATCAGATATACAAAAAGGTGAAGACTTCTCACCCTGCTAAAACTGAAAGAGAAAAGTTAGAACGGTTGCTGGAAGAAATAGAACTTTATAAAGTGTGAAAGAAAGTTGGCATCTGGTTCCATTATACTTTGTGATGATAGTAGATATCATCAAAGAGGGGATTGATGAAGCAAAGCTTCGCATATTTTGCGGCTTGCCGAAATCAAGAACCTCGTTTATGTGTAATAAGGTAACAAAAATGTATGTTTTACTAACCTTTATTTTGTTTAGGCAAAGTTCCCGAAGCTTGCCTATGTGTATTTCTAATGAATTAATCCGTGTCCCTAAAAAAAATGGCCGCCGCTTGTATTTTAGTTACTGCGCATGCGTCAGCCACACTCACGTGTCCTGACGCGTCTGCAGAAGTGGAGGGAAAGTTATGCGCATGCGTAATTCATAGCTGTGCTTATCATGTGGTACTGCTCGTGCCACTGCTCTTGTGTCCGTGTCAATGTAGCTAACATTTTATGCAATAAGTTTATTTCTTGATGATGATTTAAAAGTACAAACCCTGTGATGTATTTTCATAATGACATTATTATGTATTAATTTGTTTTCGCTTACTTTTCATGTACCGCGGGAAATGGGGGTCTGAGTGAGAGGAGAGCCATATTGGAGGTCCCTTCTGCGCCTGTGCGACATTCGGCAGCACGAGGGACCTTGGCTGATGGAACACCGCCAGTTGGCAGTGATGGGCAAGATGCTCCTGAGAAAGTCACCTCTGCCCTGCGAGAACAGCGAATGTGGCTCCTTATATGATACATTGTAATGTTGCGCTACTGTTTGCCGTGTAACTTCTCATGGGAACCCCAAACCTGCTAGGCGGTACCCAAATATGTTAATGAAGGCTTCAATTCGTGTATTGTGATTGGTGTGTTACCCAAACCCTACCTTAGGACCAATCGAAATTGAGGGATTCTGACACTTTGCAACATTGGGGGGTGGTACACTGTCCCCAAACTGTATATCTACCCTGGGTTCACCTAGTGAACCGTCCGACTTGTCTGGTTTAGCTGACCTGTCACTGACCCAACGCACTCAATAGGTGACTGAAGATACAGAGCGCTGCGGAGCACTCTGTCCGAATTTGACCATAGACTAAGGTTCTACTGAACCTTAAAGTGCTGGCAAGGCACTTAGCTGGGAGTTCGCTAACCCAATCGGGGTCTTGATCGATAGCTGCAGAGCGGGTGGAGCGCAGGCGTTGCTTCCGAACTGTGGGTTCCGGTCCTGTCCTGAAGAGGGTCCTGTCCTGAGGGTTTGCTGTCCTGTCCTGAGGGTCCTGTCCTGATTCCTATTCCGAGGGTATCCTGTCCTGTTCTGGGTGTCCATTCTGCACCTGCCGTCTTTGAGGGGTATCTTTCCTTGAGGGTTTCCTGTCCTTAACCGACCCGTGGCCAGGGTTTGGTTTCCACACCTTTCTAGGTAAATATTGCTCTGAACCTCTTGAAATTCTTGCACCTTCTGAATTTCTAACTTTTGCTGTAATAAAGTTCAACATTGCATATGTGATATTTTCCATGCCTTTCTGCAACTATTGAAAGTCATTTATATTTTCCCTAAAGTTTATTCCTATGTCTTCTCATTTGTTAGAAATTATATTTTGCATAGCAGTGTGTCATTTCCTGATATGGTCTAGAACTTCGTTGCCTAGATTGTTCAAAGGCCCATTCACCTTAAGTGAAGCGTGTTATTCATTATAAGCTCTCCTATAGTCACCCACACTTAGTCTATCCCTGTCTAGATAATACTGACTTGCATAGTATTTTCTCGCTACATTTTTATTAGTACTTTGATGATTACTCTGTCATTATTTCTTTCTGCCTATGTGATTTACGTTATCTTGGTTATTGATTGCCTTGTTTTATTGTACCTCATGCAAGAAAATATTGAACTTTAGATAAACATTTAAAACTTCCAGTTGTCCGTGGTCATTTAAACAGTATTTGAATGTTATTGGTTGGGTTTGTATTTTGCTGCCTTTTCTTTTACAGCTAGCTCCCTGATTCATTGTGGTCATTAGGCACCCGCATCGGTGGATGGTAAGTCGGGTGCACCGAAAATTAGTAGCAGGGAACACACACGGCACTCAACCTGGTAGAGCTCGTGAAGTCACCCGATCGATGTATATGGTGATTTGGAAAGTATATGGGCCCTGAAGCCGGAAACGGCGAAAACTATTGGCCGGGTGGCCTCGCGCGCTCTATCAGCTACACTGAAAACTGAGAAGTTTGTTATCAAACTTCTCAGCACATTAAACCCACACTGATTCCAGTGTTGGATATAATAGAAAATGCACTCAGAGGCCATCTTAGAGATCCCCCTGAAAAACAGACCAGTCTCTGGCCGGTTCCCTGACTGGTACACACCAGCCTGCCACCACAAGATATGTTTCTGGGCCCCTAGGGTGGAAGCCTTCTCTCCCTGAGCCCAGAAACAAGGCCGTTCCTGGCCAAGGTGTTCACACCTCCCCCAGGCCCGGAAGAGCCATCTGTGGCAGGGGAGCTTCAAAGGCTTTGCAGCCTTTGTAATGAGACCCCCAGCCCAGTTTGGAGTTTTTCCTTTCATCTGCATCAGCCATTGAGAGGCTTGCAGTTGGTATGAAGCTTGAAGTGAATCCCAAATAGGTAGGGTCTCAGCTTCTTCAGGGACCAAACCACAGCAAATGCTTCCCTCACAATGGCAATCCAACGCTGCTCTTTAGGGCTGAGTTGCCTGTTGATATAAGCAACTGGTTGATCCAGCCCCCATCATTTGTTTGTGACAACACTGCCCACATCTCATGTTCAGAAGGATTTGTCTGGACAATGGATTCCTTACCATAGTCAAGTGCCTTCTGGGACTGGTCATGGCATGAGCACAGAGCCTCTTTAACGGTGTCAAAGGCTTTTTGGCATTGTTTTTTTTGAGGTCCAAATAGGCTACTTAGGATGGGTTTTGGAGGTAAGTTCAGTGAGTGAGTCCAAGAACCCTTCCCAAACCTCCTGTAGTATCCAGTCAAGCTAAGGAAAGCCCTGAATTTAGTCTGGGGTTTGGGAGTCTCCCACTTCAGAATAGTTTGAGTCTTGCTTTGGAGAGGTAGGCCTTGGCCTCCTCCTACTAGGGAACCCAAGTACATAACAGAACTCTGCCTTATCTGACACTTACAGGCCTTGATAATTAGGCCTGCCTGATGCAGGGCCTGTAAAACCTCTTTCAAGTGGACCAGGTCCTCCCAGGTGGAACTAAAGACAGCCTTTTAAACTAGATATGGTGCTCTATACTGCATGCTACATCTCCTTTCTTCTGACCTGCCTGATAACAGTCATAACATAATCCAGATGCCTTTGCAGGATCCCAGGTCTTACCCTGATACACTTTGCCTTCGGTCTGGGAGAAGTCTTCGGCCACCCTCCTTAGAAGAACTTTGGGGTCTTTTAGAGAACTCCTTCTTTTTATCTTGTTTGTTGCTCATCTCCTTCCCATTCCCATTCTGAAAAGTCTGAAAATCCTTCTTGTGGTCACTCCCACCATGGGTCTTCCTGAACACACTGATTCTGACCCATTTGTAAGCTATTCTCCCCAGCTCTCTGGGAGAAAACAACTTGGAATCCACCAAATGCTGATGTACATTTATCTGTGGGACAATTGGTTAAAATGGGCTCCATCATAATTAAATTATACAGGCTATCATAAGTGTCCACCTCATTGCCTTTTATCAAGCCATCTTGAGCTTTGACTGAAGAGTCCAAAAAGTCAATTTGTGGCTGATTTAAACCTTTATAGCTGTCCCTAAACTCCAAGCTGTATTCATATGTAGAGAGTCCAAATCCTTTTATCAAGGTCTCCTTTGTATATTGATAGAATCAACCAACACCCCTCACTAAGAGTCAGCATCTATATTTGCCTTTTACTGAGAATAACTCCCAAAGTAGAGAACCCCAGTGTTGGTGAGGATGTATGACGTTACTAGTCTCCTCTCTTCAAGTTCAAGCTTTGTCTCCTCCAGAGAGAGTAGGCGAAGCTCATCCTCAAGAGTTCCTAACACCTTACTGAGTGGTGGTCTAGTAGAGTGACTCCTAACACTTCCCACTGGTGAAGGGGGTCCCAGAAAGGGTGGAGAGTGGAGGTCTTCACCTTTTTCCCCATAATTATCAATTTGGGCTAGGGCACCTTCTTCAGGGTCTTCTTCTGAAAAGTAGCCCTCCCTCTCTAGCCTTTCTTTCTGATAGGAACTGAGGGCATTTTCAAATTCCTCCTTTTTAGCTGTTATCTATAGCTAATGCCCCTTGCTTTGCAAAACACCCTCAGATCACTGATCCTCAATACTACGATGACTGGGAAGTCAAGAACCTTACCAGCCTCCATTGTGCCTAACGTTTTAGTTGAAATTTTGGACCTTTTAAAAACAAAAATGTAGAAAAATCTTTTAAACCTTTTACTAACTCACCTAAGCCGTTTAAATATACTATTAGAAATGGGGACTACATAGGGCCCTAACAAACCAATTAGAGACAAATGTGAAAAGGTTCTGTAAAAATTATTTTTGATGCTTTGTCAAATAAGTGGATTTCTCATGCGATATCACTTATGACCAATTGGTACTACAAAATGCCAGTTCAGGATCCCCACCACTGCAACACCAATGTAGGAAAGTGGAGTATTATGTGGTAAGGGAATAAGACCCCACCATGCAATATTATTGTGATACCCCAAAAATGTTCAGTGGATTCACACTAATAAAACCTTAGATCAGTCAGGTTTAACCATAGGGACACGTGTTAAGCTTTTCAGAATACCAAGTTGGACGATCAATAACTGATATGACTTTAGAGAAATGCAACACCAATAGTGTGTATTTTTAACTTAATGTAGACGCCAAAATGAATGGGTTAGCCCAAATATAACCAGAGTTATAGATTTGTGAAGCAATATAAAAATCAGTGCAGAATAATACAGTGAAACTTTATCATTGAGGTCAATGGGAAAAACCACTAGTGACAGTAGGTTACTTGTAGGTCGAGTTGCATTGTACAATTGTAGGGTAAAAGTGATGCGGGTCGCAGATCCAAGTCACAACAGTCAGTTCAATTTTACCTGGCCCACCAAGCCCGAGTGCAAAGCTGTCCTTGTTGCCATTGGTGCTGAATTTGAGTCACAGAAGAGCTGCGTTGTATCCACTGAAACAGTACTGCGGGGTAAAAGATGCGAAAACACAATGGGGAAGTTGCTGACATCAGTCCAAGGTCAGATGAGTTCACTTTAGATATAGCATTGAGTAAAGGGTTTGGTTGTCAGACTGGTGATCAACACGCCTTGGCAGTGGTAAGCAGAGCAGAAAGTTTCTTCAATGTTTGGTGGTCCTGGGGAACGCGGTAGCTGCCTGTAACTTCATGGATGGCAGGACTACAATTCCGACAATGCATTAAACTATCTGAATTTGGGTGATTCCTCAGTGGGCCTGATGGCCAGTGATTCATCAGATCTGGAACCTTGTTTTACCTGCAGTTTGCAGTTACCTAGTGGCACTGGTCCAGGGGAATCAGAGGGTGTTTCAGGCTTTAACAGGGGTCCCTCTGTCTGGGGGAACCAAGAGATATATAGCACACAAAGGAACAGACCAGGTCTCTAGGTGGTGTGAAACTATACAGATAACCAAGAAACAGTGAGGCACATGTGTGGACAAATACTGTTGAATCGCAACGGCTAGGACAAGTCCCATCCGCCCACCCTTATGGTGGAATTTCGTCATGTGGGACTTGTTGAACATTCAGAACCTGACCTAGTAGTGTCAGGAATGATTGTCAAAATCATAGCCTTGTTGTTCCTCAAACAATAATATTAGTGAAGTGCAGTGCTCGAGTGATAGTGATAGGTAAAAATAACTACAAAGACTCAAGTAACGTACAAGGAGAAGTCTATGTGTCAAAGATTAAAGAATAAAAATGCGCCGAGTAGTTTAACGCTAACACTACTCCATGGCGCTTCGCAGGGCGGTCGACATGTTTCAGCCTACAGGGGAAGTTCCCCGGCTTTCTTCAGGACCTTTAGTATGTAATAGCTACTGCAACTGGAAACTGGTGAGTGAAAGAGGAATAAAAACAATGTACCAAAGAGGTTACATATCTACCAGGGACTCTGTGCTCCAATGTCCACTGGAGGGTGAGACATATCTCCTTCCTGTCAAAAGACAAACATTTTTCTTTTTTACAACAGTACCAAGAAAACACATGCAACCGCACAGTCACACAGAAAACGCATAGATAAACACACCTGCGTGAATAATTTGTATTCCGCAAATTTACAAGAAGCATACTAACTTCATCACAAGGAGGCATTACCGCATAGTGATACTCACCCAGCTTTATGTGGGTGAAAGCCTCACCTCACCCGGCAACCGCTCGGGAGAATGAGGCCCCGCTCTGCAGTGTAGAAAAAGGACATAGTAAGTACAGAGCTTTACTATGCTCAGCCAAATAGCTCTACACAATTACCCCAACAAATTTGTGATAGTACACCACCTATCAGACTACAGTTAGCCCATACATCGACCTACAGTGAACAGAAAATTATCCTAAATAGCCACTGGGGAGGCTTATCATATAACCAGAAGTAGGTAAGTGGGGGCTGAATTCTGCCTTTGAGATACAGTCCCATGAGTTTAACACAGAATCCTTTGGTAATGCCCTTTCCATAGTATCTATTTACAACACACTGTTAATACCCTTGGAATATCAACACAGTAGTGAAAGAACAGAGTCTGTATCTTAACACGGTCTATGCAGTTTAAAAACCAAACAGGCTCGATTCTAATTAGCTCGGTATAGATCAAGTAAACACGGCAAGGGAACATGGCGTCTCACCTGTCCGTCGGTGCCCCTCATTAGAAGCCTAGCGGAAGTGGAGGTGCTCACAATGCCGCCCTCCTCCCTATTTAAACAAGTTTACATGATAAGTGGATCGTGAATCACACGGGACAACCGATCGTAGACCAGCGCCCCTCAGGAACCATTTGCGGCATTCAAATGGACTAGAAGTTTCGCGGCTTCTGAGTGGCCGTGAATCAAAAGGGCAGCTGCGCTCGCGTGTGGTAGAAGCCACTATTCCTACGCACTTGCGCAGTCTAAAGGGGGGGGCGCGCCCACAAGATAGTAGTAATCATTCCTATGCGCATGTGCATATCGAAACAGAGCCGAATTGTAAAGCACATTGTAGTGCAAACAAAACCTCTATCTCTGGCTCGCATATTAGATCTTAAAGGGTGTGTGTAAAAAGGCTCTACTAAAAGGGAATTGTTATTAAAGTCGGTACGCCTATTCTGAACATGCCGACCTTTATGGTTAAAACTCCACCATGACCTGGCAATCGTGGTCATGCAGAAAAAACTCTTATCTGGACTAACGACCATATAGAAGACAGTGAGCAGCATGCTTATAACAAAATAATCTTTATAATGTAACAGAACTTCTTCCATGGGGGAAAAAAAAAATTTCATCGTTATATGTCCATGCGGAGTAAACCTGTAAATAACTGGGAAATATTCATGGTTGATGCCATAAGGAACCACCAGTTTCTAACATAAACTGGATGGAGTGTTATGTCATCAGATGTCAAGGAGGACGATGTGGGAAATGCATGGTCGAACAGGAGGTGACATGCACAATTAAATTAGGTGAGCTTATAGGATGTAAGAATAGGTGGCTTAACATCCAGGACAGACCCGCAACCAGAAGTTGCTCTAAATACTCAAAAAACATATGTGTGTGGAGGGTCGAGGGGAATATTTACCGACCTGTCTGCTCATACCCCTAGTGTCAAGATATATAGCACACAAAGGAACAGACCAGGTCTCTAGGTGGTGTGAAACTATACAGATAACCAAGAAACAGTGAGGCACATGTGTGGACAAATACTGTTGAATCGCAACGGCTAGGACAAGTCCCATCCGCCCACCCTTATGGTGGAATTTCGTCATGTGGGACTTGTTGAACATTCAGAACCTGACCTAGTAGTGTCAGGAATGATTGTCAAAATCATAGCCTTGTTGTTCCTGAAACAATAATATTAGTGAAGTGCAGTGCTCGAGTGATAGTGATAGGTAAAAATAACTACAAAGACTCAAGTAACGTACAAGGAGAAGTCTATGTGTCAAAGATTAAAGAATAAAAATGCGCTGAGTAGTTTAACGCTAACACTACTCCATGGCGCTTCGCAGGGCGGTCGACATGTTTCAGCCTACAGGGGAAGTTCCCCGGCTTTCTTCAGGACCTTTAGTATGTAATAGCTACTGCAACTGGAAACTGGTGAGTGAAAGAGGAATAAAAACAATGTACCAAAGAGGTTACATATCTACCAGGGACTCTGTGCTCCAATGTCCACTGGAGGGAGAGACATATCTCTAAGCATGGGCGGATCTAGCGGATCTCGCGTACGCGAAATTGCGGATTTACGGATTCGCAATCCGCGAAGATACGCGAACTCTCGCGGATTTGCGGATTTTCCCGTTTTTTGTGTTGGCGAGCGTTCGCGCCGATTTTGGGACAATTTCGCAATTGCGAACTTACTTTTCGGCACGCAACGGCCGCGACTATGTTGTTTCTACGTCTGGTTTATCTCACAGGTTCACAGCACCCTCTGTTTCACCACTGCCACCCTCTGGGACACCCATGCCACCCTCTGGTACATCCTCACTGCCACCCATTAGGTTTGTTTATCACTGTAGTTTATGGGGGGTGAAAAAAGCAAGCACACCTCCCCTACTTCAACTGCCATGAATTAATTTGGGGTTGATTAATGTGTCAGTTATTTAGAAAGTTCCAGTCTGGCTGGCACCTGCTTCCTTCCTTATCTGTAAATTGCTTTCTGTTGCAGTGAAATTTTTTTTCACAGGACCTTTATGGTCTACTTGTAGCTATTCTATGAGCCTGCTGTTTGGGTCATAGCAGGGTCATAGAATAGTTGCAAACTCTGGAGGGGCCCCTCAGGAAGCACTACAGTGAATGTTACAAATGTTAAGTTTGAACTTTTGCACCTGCTCATTGCTTTCAGTTTAGCAAAAATCGTTTTTTCTGCAATTTCGCACGTTTTTTGGGGCGCGAATCCGTGCGAGATCGATTTCGGAAGCCGCGAATGCTTGCAAATACACTAATTTTTTTTTGCGACGTGTATGTTCGCGTGCTTTTGTGCGTGTTCACGAGGCGCTTGTAGCTATACGTTTGCCAAGTTACCCTAGCGGTCGTACACGGGTGCGGCCATCTTGTTTGCGTGACGTAATTCCGTTTCCGGCCGCTATGTGTAATCTCGCAAACTGTGCTGCTCGCTAGTACAATTTCGCGCGTGCTCGCGAGGAAAATCTCGCGCGAACTTACCCACGCGGTCGTGAACGGGCGCGGCCATCTTGTTTCTCATTCATTGCTATGGTTCTGGGCATGCTTTCTGTATCCTCTCTGAATCTCTGCCATCCTTTGCTTGTTTGAAGTTTATTTAATCTATTTTACTTATTATCTATCCCTCTATTTTTCTAGCTGTATATTTTTGTGTTTTCCGCTACTTTTAGTTACTTTTAAACTACTTTTTTAAACTCTTTTCTTTTCTTCTTCACTATTCTATTTCTTCTTTATCATTTAAGTTTATTTCTGCCCAGACCATGGTAAAGGGAGCCGGGAAGCACCCTGAGAAGGGGAAGGGTCCCGCACCCCGTGCCCGGCTCCCGTGCGGGCGTTTGAGGGGGGAGCAAGTGGTGCCACGGGAGATCTTCAGCGCGGAGGAGGTGGCCGCGCTCATCTTCCACGTCCAGCGCCGCCTCCCCAAGACGATCCTGGGAGGCGGCAAGATCGCAACTGGCTATGGCATCCGGGAGCGCCGGAAGCGGTGGGAGAAGGTGTGCCGGGCCATGTATAAGCTCTCTGGGGTCCGGCGCACATATAACCAGGCCACCCACCGCTGGACCGATGTCATGGACCGGGAACGGGACTTGCTGGACGCGCTCGGCGTAGAGGTCCCCGGGCTTGGTGAGTAGTAGTAGCTATTCATCACTACTCTGTTTTATCCGGCTCTGTTATTTGCAAATCTTTGTTCTTTACCAAGAGCAATAATGCTGCCGATTACATTGTAGGTAAATTATATTTCAAAATCTTCTATGCATTTCAGGTGCACTGCTCTCCTTCTCAGTAGCCTTGCTTGCTACTATGCTTATTTGTTTTGTAAATTGTGTTCATTTCATTGGCCTGAGAAATTATGTATGAGTGTAGTGTAAAGATAAGAACTGCGTAATGCTAGACACTAAGGGTCATATTTTCAATTACTGGCACATCCCTGCAAAGTAGCAGGGATGCGGCAGTAATTGTGTGCCATGCCACCACCACCCATTGGCCCAAAACGTCACAGAAGCCTTACGCATCTGTGCCGTAAAGGCGGCGCATTGCTGGAGTTGCGTGCCAACGATGGCGCAGCTCCAGCAATGCTCTGGGGTACCCTATCTCCCCAATGCTGCATCAAGCCGTACGTCGGCTTCAAGCGCGCAGGGTTTGACTCATGCATCATTGTCTTAAAAGTGACTGATTGACATCTTGTAGATTTCCCTCAGCCACTTTTAGGATTCGTCCCTGCGCAGGTACGCCCTCCCTTGCGCCGGAACGCCCCCTGATGGCGCAGGGCTTTACAACGTGATGCATCGCCCATCATTTTTTTTTTTTATATATACGCCGCACCAACACCATGGCGAGTCTTTTGTTCTGCCGCTGCGTCACAAAAGTCACGCAACAATGGAGGAAAATGAGCCGCAAGGGACTTCTAAATCAGCTCCAACAGACTGAAGTCCAGTCCTTCCTTTAGACACATGGCTATAAGAAGAAATAGTGGTGGTGGTGGGTGGATTGATAGTTTGAGCATTCACTGATCTGCAAGCAGGATGGACTTTGTCTGTCACTTCGCGTGCTGCGGACTGCTGCCTGCAGTGCCAGGCCTAGGCAAACCTCTTTAGTAGTCTGTTTATTGAGTTACATAGGAACTTTCTAAGTCAACGGTCCGCAAATCAGGCAATACGAATAACGTAGTATACCACATGAGATAGATCCCGTGGAATAGTTGTCTATCTATTTGCTATTTCTCAAAAAAATGTTGTTATTGTTCTTTTGAAATGGTTGATTTGGTTGACAAATCTCATCCATGTTTTCTGGTCTTTCTTTCTTTCATGTTGTACATCAGCTCCCCCCAAGGGCAAGAGGACACAGGAGGAGGAGGGTGCTGTTCAGGATGCAGGCCAGGATCGGGCAGGCGAGGGCTCCTTTGCTGGCCCCAGTAAGTTTTAATTGTAATAAAGAGTACCTATTTTTTCCTAGCGTTCCTCATTCGATTTTTTCTAAATCGTCTTTGATCTTCTTGTAGACTGGATATAAATTCTTATCCTGGCTCGAATATGACTCCCTGTGGTATTACTAGATTATTCTTATTAGTCTGTCTGTGTAGCTAACTAAGATTGGACATTTGGCAATTCCATTGGACTCCCATTCTATTCAGCAATAGCTCTATGCACTGTCTCCTTACTGACTAGATAGTGTGGCAGAGTCATTCAGCTCCCGAAGTCACCGATGATTGATCCCCAATTATCTCTAGATTATCGTACGCAGGACAAGAGAGTACGGAGTCACAGCACAGTCAAGAAGTGTCAGAGGCACTCATGCTTGCAAAAATTCCAAAACCTTTAGCTCATCCACTCTAGTCTGGAGGACCAAAAACCACAGAGTCTATTTAAGTTTAAAAGCTTTATTAAAAGTAAACACATTTATTAAAATCTACTTTGTCATAAAACTATTTAACTGAAAACGGAAAAGTGCTTAGTGCTGACGATTAATTGGACACATTTCTTGTGGTCGAGCCGAGCTCTCACCTGGTTTGAACTTGATCCTGCTCGTGTTCTTAGGAGTCAAGCTTCTGTCTGTTAGGAGAAAAAGTGGTGCGTGTTAAAAATAAAAAGCAAGCATTCATCAGTTGTGCATAAAAGTGCAGCAAGACAACAGCCTTCCCTGGAAAAAGGGACATTTTTACTTTAGAGTAGACAGTCACAAATTATTACATTGTATTCTGTTTTTTTAACATTTCTCCTAGACCAAATATTATATAGTAGTGAGTGGTGTATTCTAACATTCTTAAATGTACTTTGTAGGTGTAACATCTGGTGACGGGGCCAGCGCGGAGGTGGCGGTGTTGGGCGAGGACTCGGAGGACTCTGGGGAGGAGGCGGTGCAAGAGCCGGCGGACCGTCCTGTGGGGGTTCGCACGGTGGTGGCGGGAACAGGTAAGCTATATATTCCTTACTTATTGAGATTGAAGACTGCATAGTGTGCTTTCTGCACGGGTGTATTACAAATCAACCAGGTAGTAGCCTCCTCGAAATGTACTTCGACTTAGCTGTGAAGTTTTTGGTGAGAAGAATCCCAATAAGTTCTTAGACGAACGTGATGGATGGGATGAACGAAAAGCGAAAGAAGGGTGTAAGTAAGTGGGACGCGAAATTGTATGATGGCTGGCAAAGAAGAACGATATGTGTTTGCTTGGCCCCCGAGGTGGCTGGGAAGGAAAGAATATGGTATGGTGCATGGCTGGGTCAATGATGAAGCAAGGATGGGTGGAAGGACATCAGCCTGGGTGGGTGAAACAGAAACTGTATGTGTGCGTATACTTTGAATGAATGGATGCCTGGAGCATGGTATTCTCTGACTCTTAGATAGCACATGTGTATCTATAGAGAGTAGATGGTCGCTGGATGAACTAAGTGTTACCTTGAAGAGCATGTACCACCGCACCCGCACGTCCGTTCCAGTGTAGGGAAGGCAAGGAAAAGAAATTGTAAATGTGTCCAATACTACCATGAATAGTAGCAGTACTTTGTATTGCAACTGCAAGCACAGCATATATCTGGTTATTACGGTGGACACTCCGTACCTCTCTTAATAACTTTAGTTTAGTTGTAGTGCGTCATTCATGTGTGGGTGTATCACTGTTCACTCAATATTAAGCAAAGCACCTAAAGTCATCCCATATGTCATCAAATACGTCCCATGTGAAGTGATAGATAATCAAATTATTTAGCTTCTTCATTTTCCTTTTCTAGTACTCATTTGCACTGTAGGGTGAAAGGTAAATTAATTAAGCAGTAGCCCTTGTAACAGAGTATTCTCAGTGCCACCCGTAATAGAAAAGTAATAGCTTCACCACCCGCATGTACTGGACGGGTACAGTAACGCAAGTCTGTCTCACTCATCATGGTGTGCAACTGTTTTTCTCGGGTGCAAGTTCACTGTGCTGCCATTCTGCCGGCTTGCATAAGATAACGTACCAATTTTCCTAAACAAGAGAGAAGAAGAAGAATAAGACTGGTGTACTGTCATAGTCGACTGTAATGGAAGTCCATAGTGGTCGTAGAATTTGTTAATTAAACTACCACTAATGTTAGAGCAAGGATGCAGAAGTGGGAGGTTACATAGATACTGTCCTCAATAGTTATGTACTGTGCTTTCAATTTGCTACTTGTACTGTGACCCAACTTTCGGCTCAATCACTTTGTGTTATTAATGCTAAGGAGCATTGGTTACAGCCTGATTCATGAAGCGAAATAGCGCCCGCAATGGCTGCGAAAATGCAATTGCGGGTGCAAAACACGGAATTGGCATTCAAGTACAAAATAGCGAATTCGCAAACACAGAATAGCGATCAAAATTGCGATTACGCTATAATAGTCGCAGAGTCCCGGTAGTCGCGCATTAGCGATACGGAAATAGCGACCAACCACGGAATCTGCGAAATGAATAGCGAAACGCAATATATTCGCAATCGGCATTCATGAAAAATATACAATAGCGGAAAACCCCAAAATCGCAATTTAGCGCGGCGCAAATTAAGGACAACTCAAAGCAGGTGGTAACCATAAAAGCCATGATTAACAAAAATTTGAAAAACAGTTGGCCAATCACCAACAGGTCCAGGCCTGACCAATCACACATAAGGACATTCAGCAGCAGCATTAGGCGTTCCACAATGCCAGGAATGTACATGGTGGTGAGGCGGCGAAGGCTACAGCGAGCAGCACGGAGGAGACGCATGAGGCAGGAAAGGATTTACCGGCAGCGGGTCACCTTGCTGGGCCAAACCAGAGAACAGATATATGCTAAATACAGGCTGAATGGGGAAATGATCATCTGGCTGATACATGAACTTGACCCCCTCATGCAGCACCCAACAAGGCGGAACAATTCGGTGCCTACACATGTGCAGGTATTGTGCAGCCTGCACCTCCTGGCCTCCGGCAGTTTCCAGGGCATAGTAGCGGCTGCTGGGGGGATATCCCAGCCCACCATGTCACGCTGCCTCGACACTTTCGTTGACGCCATGCTCACCCAGCTCCACCGCCACATCACATTTCCCACGAGCCAACAGGAATTGGACCTGACTAAACTTCAATTTTACAATGTAGCCCATTTTCCCCATGTCCTCGGCTGCATAGACTGTACCCACGTCACCATCTGCCCACCAGCTGCCACGGAGTATATGTACCGCAACAGGAAGTCCTACCACTCCCTCAACATACAGATGGTCTGCAATGCCAAGACCATCATCACTGACATTGTCGCCCAGTACCCAGGGAGTACCCATGACTCCTTTATCTTCAGGCACAGCGGACTCCACACACGACTGCTCAGGGGAGAGTTTGGGGAAGGACACCTACTTGGTAAGTACACTTTGTCGACAATGTCACATTGCAATGAAGGCACAGCGCTGCACAGGCAATCAACATCTGCTCCTCTCATTCAGGTGACAGTGGCTACGCCCTACGGGAATACCTCCTGACCCCTTACCTCAACCCTGCCACACCTCAGCAACGGCGCTACAATGTTGCGCACATCCGGACAAGGAACTGTATAGAAAGGACATTTGGCCTGCTCAAGAGCAGGTTCCGTATACTGCACAAGACAGGTGGGGCCATGTATTACAGTCCTGCTGCCTGCTGCCGCATTGTGGCTGTCTGTGCAATGCTTCATAACATTGCAACCAAGCGCCGGATACCTGTTGAGATCTCAGGCAGTGAATCAGAAGGGGACGACCGGCCACCAGCACATGCGCACCATGCACGCGGGGAGAACCCAGCTGAAGGCCACAGACGTCGCAACCACATCACAGCGAACAATTTCTAGCCCACCCTCTACCCCCACCCCACATATCACAATTGCATGCAAAATGTAATGATCACACAAGGCTAATGTGTGCAGCAAAATAAATATATTTGTTTCATTCACAAGAAAAAGGTAATCTGTACAACTATTTACAACCAACAGTATTCCTCCATACTGCAGTGTGCAAGTACATGGCAGGCTTATAGTCAGCCTGTGTCTGTGTTTTTCGGGCAGAGTCAAGTGCGCCTCCTGCGCGTTATGCCCAGCCGCCTCTGAGGCTCATCCTCCTCCGGGGCACCTGTACCAGGCGTTGCCCTGGTGCTGCGCCTAAGTGGCGGGACTAGTGTTGCAGATTGGTTGCTGACGCTTGAAGCCCCCTCACTGCCATCGTCACCCCCTACAGTGGCAGGTAGAGCTGGAGGGTGTAGTGCCGTCACCGCGGTGGTTAGGTGCTCCAGGACCCTGGTGATGTCCTCACAGCACTGAACTAGTTGGTGCTGCTGTGTGAGGGACCGGCGTGACAACTGGGAGGTGGCATTTGCAGTCACATAATTTGACCGGCTGTAGGAGGCCAGCCGGCTCACGAGCTGGTGGTGGCGCCGGCTTGCTGCCCTGCGCTGCTTGCTCATCGCAGCAGTGTTTGCCTCCATGGCTGCAGTCATGCGGCCCATGGCCGCCGTCATGCGGTCCATGCGGTCTCCCACTCCCGCCACATTGCGCCCAATTTTGTGCAGCTGGAGCTGTATGGCACCTTGCTGCTGTGACTGGCGCTGATGGATCCTGAGCATGCGCCTCTCTACGCTCATACAGGCATGGAGATGTCCATTGCCCCTCCTGCTGATTGGAGCTGTGGTGTGACCGTGAGAGCTCCCACGCCTGCTCTGCTGGCCTGTCACAGTGGCTGGCCGCTGTGTTGCCGCTGTCGCAGACCCAGATGACGTAGCACCAGCTGCAGGTGGTGTCACAGCAGGCGTTGCTGGTGTGGCAGGGACTGGAGGCACATTAGTGGGGTGCCTGGCTCTGGCTGCGGGTGGGATGGCAGGAGCAGAGGCCACAACGGTGGGGGGCCTGGCCTTGGCTGCGGGTGGGATGGCAGGAGCAGAGGCCACAACGGTGGGGGGCCTGGCCTTGGCTGCGGGTGGGATGGCAGGAGCAGAGGCCACAACGGTGGGGGGCCTGGCTGCTGGTGTTGTTGCAGCGGCAGGGGCTGGTGCCTGGGTTTCCGGTTGTGAATCCTCCTCCTGGGCCTCCTCATCTATCTGCAGCCTCTCGCTGTCACTGCTTCCTGCGCCACCTGTGAGGGTAAGTGGATACTCATTAGTTGCATGTGACTGCCAGACGTGCTGATGTTACATGCATGCTGGGTGACATTCCCTGGATGGCTGTGGATTTGCGTACTTTGGGACCTGTCTTGCTGCATTGTGGTACTACTACATTGTGGACATACTACATCTCCCACAATGCTTCAGGGCATACCCTGATGCGCAACAAAGGCATGACTAAGGGCCAATAAGTGAGCCTATTTGGTCAGGGACGGTCATAGGGGACAGGGTCGCAGTCGCATGCCACTTACCTTGGGTGTCTTGGGTGGGGCGGGAGGAGTCCAGAGGGGTGACGCCAACGCACGCCTCCCTCTCAAGGGTGTTCTCGACCTGGTCCTCCAAGGGTGTGTTGGGTGGGACTGTCGGTCCGCCACCTCCAGTGCCCGATGCCTCTCCAAGGCGCTCCGCCACCCTCTCCTTGGCACGACCTCGGAGGTCGTACCATCGCTTCTTAAGCTCCTCCAATGACCTATCGGCCACACCCACCGAGTTCACGCTGGAGGCTATTCCCAGCCAGATCCTCCGTTTGTCTTGCTCTGGGACCTTCCTGGAGTTGATCCCGAAGAGCCTGTCATGGTTGGCCACCACCCCTTCAATAAGGTTCTCGAGCTCCTGCTCTGAGAACTTCAGCTTTCTCTTTCGTCCTGCGCTGTTGCTGGGGCCAGGGACAGGTTCCTCAGACATGGCAGCAGTTAGGTCGCAATTACAGTCGTTTGTGAAGTCGCTATCGCTGGTTTAGCGTCTGCTTTCCGACTTGCTCCCTCGAAGGTTTGCCTCACTGTGGTGTTTGGGGGTGGGAACTGCCTGCTTCCTGGTTGTGATGTCATCACTGTGCTCGGAAAGCGACTTCCCGTTTTCCCGATCGCGCGAGAATGCGAGTCGCATTCCCGATCGCACGGGATTGCGAGTCGCAATCCCGATCGCACGAGATTGCGAGTCGCAATCCCGATCGCACGAGATTGCGAGTCGAAATCCCGACGCAGGTAGCCGGGAATAGCGATTTTTCTGCGTTTTTAGTCAGTCGCTAACGGATTTAGCCCCCGCGTGCGAGTCGCTATTTTTTCCCCGAAAAGTACATGAATGCCGTTTTGCGTTTCCTCAATAGCGAGTCGCTTTTATTCGCTATTAGGGACACTCAAAACGGCCCGTACATGAATCAGGCTGTATGTCTTTCTTTCTTCATATAGTTGCTCCTTCCAAATCAACATCACGGAGGGAGCAGGCGCGAATGGCCCGGCAACGGAGGCTGGATGCCACTGTCGCCGAATATCGGCGGCTGGTGGCCCTGGAGGAGGAGGAGGACACGCAGTCGACCGGTGCAACAACAACATCCTCGACTGGGACCGCTGCATCCTCCTCCGTGACCCCACGGGACGCCAGCATGCGCAGTGCTCCAGCGGGACCGAGCCGGGCTAACAAAGCCAACCGCCACCGCCAAGCAACAGAAAGACCAGCTGCCCCCCACAGGAGCTGCAAGGCACTCCAACGCCGCCTAGGAGTCCGAATGTCCTACCTGGAGCAGGAGGTCCAGAACTATAAGAACTTGGTAGAGGGCCTCCGCTTCGAGCTTGCCACCCTCCGCAAGGAGTATGATGCCCAAGCCGCAAAATGCACCAGGTCCAGCACCCTCCAGTAGTGGAGTGTCCCTTGCCCTTTTTTTATAGACTTTTGGGGGGTGGGATTTGGGAGTTGGGATCGTTTTGGGACTTTTCAAAGACAATCGTTGGGGTTAGGGTGGGTCTTGAGGGAGATTATTTTGTTAGGGCTACATAAATATACATTGTTAAACTTTATCTGACCATACCTGTTTTTTACTGCTTTTCAGTCTGGTGGGTGGGGGACGGGGGTGTAACAGTAAGTTTGTTTTCCTGAACAGTCGTAGGACTTTAGTAGTACTACCGTCAATCTCTCGTCTAGTCCTAAATAATACTCCATTATACTACCTCCCACCAAACGCTTATCTTACCTGTAATTTGTGTTAGAAATTAGGGCTAGGCCCAGGGCTGGCTCTACGTGAAATGGGGATTAACGTTGGCAATCCTGGGCGGGTGAAATTTCCTCATTGCGGTGGTACTAGTGGTGTGACACAGTGGCAGTTGCATGCCTATGGAAAAAAAGAAAACGAAACCTGGTTTGTCCTTACTGTAGCATTACAACGGTTACGGTACCATCGAGAATATAGCAGGTGACAGTACACTAGAACAGTGCCATAATGTAGCCTAACAAATGGTAAAGTATTTGCTTGCAAGTATAACTAGTACTTGCGTTGAATTTATTTGACATTGGCTCCTACTACTAGAAATATAGTACTGAAGCTGAGTAAGTCTAGAAGATATCCTCGTATTCCTTCACCAGCCTGTTGCTATGACCTTATCCTCCCCAGCAAGTGTGTGGAATTATTGATGTCATTTTAGTCAGACATCAAGCAAAACAACACAGCCCGGGGGAAGAGGGTTAGGGTTTGGAAAATGGATGGGGATGGGGGTTTCTTTTTGGGTAGGTTTTGTTGAGAGAAGAAAAAAAAAGCACAGCATGGACAAACAATAATTGAAGATAAAGAGAATCTTTGGGTACAAATTAAAGCTAAGCACATGCAGTCACACTCATAGAATAAAACAATGGATACTGTATCTGTATTGCGTATGTTGTTGGAGTTGTCCTGTTGAATTTGGTAAGTAAGTTGCATGCAGCAAACAATTCCTCTTATTGGCGGCACTCCTCCATTCCAGCTGACGCTTCGTCCATCAATGTTGGTGACCACTGACAGAAGACACCCTGTCCACTGCCTGCCTGGCGGATGTTGACTGAAACCCGGCCTGTAATTATTGAACGGAAAACAGGAAGTGCTATTACAATACCACTGATAAATAAATGAAAGGTATGTACGCTGTGTGGTGCAAAAAGTGACACTTTGATTTCCCTAATAGACAGTACAATATTTTTGAAATTGCGTGCTCTGTCTGAGTCACCTTTTTAAGGATAAATAAGTATGGCCAAAATATTATAGTGGATCTTTCCCCTCAAGGTAGGTGTACTGTAAACTGTGTTTTAGAACAAAATTTGACCTTCCCAGCAATGCTCCCACCAAGACCCTTACTAAAGCCAGTCGCAAAAATGTAGAAGACCCCCAATCAGATCTCCAAAAACGATGCCTAGCAGAAAAATGGTGACAAAACGTACTTTGAAAGTAACAGTAGGCCCAAATACAGACCGTGGATTGTATTCAAACCACTTGCAAGCAAGCAAAAGTATCCATAGCCAGCATCGCTCCAACAGTGCTCTAAAACCCCAGAACTGCGTTGCAATAGAACCCCCCGAAACACATGCAATCCTGCTGCTAGGGCGAACACTAACGAACCCTAACTTACAAAAAGTGCCAAAACTGGTGTTTCCTTATGGATTTTGTCCAAAACACTTCTATCCGGTATTAGGCCTTCCCAGGAATGCCCCAGGCAAGACCCGCCAACCCACCTGCAAAAAACCACCCGACAACACCCCCAAACAGCGAAAAAGCTAAATCTCATACTTACAATATCTCTCGGCCTTCGGTCCAAACGCGGCGCTGTGCAGCTAGGTCATCATCAATCATCATAACTCCTGTTTTCCACCACGGATTTCCTGAAAAGCAAATGCAATCAAGATTAGACTGTCGCAGCAGTGCTTCGACAGAGACCCCGGCCGCAACCCACCCACGAACAGCAGGAAGCCCCCCAAAATGCTACATTGAGCAAGATGTCAGAAGAAATAGCAAAAAAAGGCTGTTCCTTAAGGATTTTGTCCAAAACACTTCTATCCGGTATTAGACCTTTCCAGGAATGCCACAGGCAAGACCCGCCAACCCACCTGCAAAAAACCACCCGACAACACCCCCAAACAGCGAAAAAGCGAAATCTCATACTTACAATATCTCTCGGCCTTCGGTCCAAACGCGGCGCTGTGCAGCTAGGTCATCATCAATCATCATAACTCCTGTTTTCCACCACGGATTTCCTGAAAAGCAAATGCAATCAAGATTAGACTGTCGCAGCAGTGCTTCGACAGAGACCCCGGCCGCAACCCACCCACGAACAGCAGGAAGCCCCCCAAAACGCTACATTGAGCAAGATGTCAGAAGAAATAGCAAAAAAAGGCTGTTCCTTAAGGATTTTGTCCAAAACACTTCTATCCGGGATTAGACCTTCCCAGGAATGCCCCAGGCAAGACCCGCCAACCCACCTGCAAAAAACCACCCGACAACACCCCCAAACAGCGAAAATGCTAAATCTCATACTTACAATATCTCTCGGCCTTCGGTACAAACGCGGCGCTGTGCAGCTAGGTCATCATCATCAATCATCATAACTCCTGTTTTCCACCACGGATTTCCTGAAAAGCAAATGCAATCAAGATTAGACTGTCGCAGCAGTGCTTCGACAGAGACCCCGGCCGCAACCCACCCACGAACAGCAGGAAGCCCCCCAACACGCTACATTGAGCAAGATGTCAGAAGAAATAGCAAAAAAAAGGCTGTTCCTTAAGGAGTTTGTCCAAAACAATTCTATCCGGTATTAGGCCTTCCCAGGAATGCCCCAGGCAAGACCCGCCAACCCACCTGCAAAAAACCACCCGACAACACCCCCAAACAGCGAAAAAGCGAAATCTCATACTTACAATATCTCTCGGCCTTCGGTCCAAACGCGGCGCTGTGCAGCTAGGTCATCATCAATCATCATAACTCCTGTTTTCCACCACGGATTTCCTGAAAAGCAAATGCAATCAATATTAGACTGTCGCAGCAGTGCTTCGACAGAGACCCCGGCCGCAACCCACCCACGAACAGCAGGAAGCCCCCCAAAACGCTACATTGAGCAAGATGTCAGAAGAAATAGCAAAAAAAGGCTGTTCCTTAAGGATTTTGTCCAAAACACTTCTATCCGGTATTAGACCTTCCCAGGAATGCCCCAGGCAAGACCCGCCAACCCACCTGCAAAAAACCACCTGACAACACCCCCAAACAGCGAAAATGCTAAATCTCATACTTACAATATCTCTCGGCCTTCGGTCCAAACGCGGCGCTGTGCAGCTAGGTCATCATCATCAATCATCATAACTCCTGTTTTCCACCACGGATTTCCTGAAAAGCAAATGCAATCAAGATTAGACTGTCGCAGCAGTGCTTCGACAGAGACCCCGGCCGCAACCCACCCACGAACAGCAGGAAGCCCCCCAAAACGCTACATTGAGCAAGATGTCAGAAGAAATAGCAAAAAAATGCTGTTCCTTAAGGATTTTGTCCAAAACACTTCTATCCGGTATTAGACCTTCCCAGGAATGCCCCAGGCAAGACCCGCCAACCCACCTGCAAAAAACCACCCGACAACACCCCCAAACAGCGAAAATGCTAAATCTCATACTTACAATATCTCTCGGCCTTCGGTCCAAACGCGGCGCTGTGCAGCTAGGTCATCATCATCAATCATCATAACTCCTGTTTTCCACCACGGATTTCCTGAAAAGAAAATGCAATCAAGATTAGACTGTCGCAGCAGTGCTCCCAGACACCAAAAATCACCCACAAACACCCGGAACCCCGCCAAAGAGCACCTCAAAGGCAAGCAAGTCAGCAAAAACGGCAAGAAATTTCCACCTCATATTTGGTCCAAAACACTTTTGTCCATTATTAGAGCTTCACAGCAATGGGCCCAAATCCGTCAACTCACCCGCAAAGAAGTACAACACCCCCACAAGTGCTGAGTCTTTCTTTATTGGGCGTAATCCAGCACTCTGCTTTGAGGGAAATCGCAGTCTGGAGGAGGAGGATAGAGGAGCATGTTCTTCAGAACTTGTGAACCTGAGGAATGTAGACTGCGGCACCTTCAAATCAATAAGCAAACAAGTGAAGACAGTTCTGCTGATGGTCTTGTTTTTGGGATTAGGTGATTAAAGTTTGAATTAAATTAACTGTGCAAAACAAAGAAAGAGAGACACACAGGAATAAAAGTGAATAAGGACGAAAAAGAAAGTTCTTGATTCATTGTCTCATTTTCAGGGCTCGGTGTCAGGGAATAAGAAGAAGATTTCGTCATCATACTCTGCGAATTCAGGCAGGATGAGGTCAGTGCCACCGAACAGAGAACAAATCCCCTCATCTACGTTGCCGTCCTCCTCGTCTTCATGCGGCGTGCTTTCTCGTACTTTGTAATCTGGTGGTATGAGGTGCTGATTCATCTTGATCATTGTCAGCCGCTCCACATTTTTGGGCGAGAGGCGGCTCCGTTTGGGAGTTACAATGCCACCAGCAGCACTGAAAACACGTTCAGAAGACACACTTGCGAGTGGGCAAGACAAATAGTTTATAGCCAGGTTGGAGAGCTGTGGCCACAATTGTTTTTTGCCATGCCAATACTGCAATGGCTCATCATTAAGAAAGACCTCTGTTGAGTCATTCATATAGTCCTGCACCATCGACTCAAGGTCATCAACGGTTCCTCCACTTTGCTTACTTTTTGCTGTGCCTTTGACATTTTTTCGAGAACCATACCCAAGCAAACTTAGCCAATCCTCCTCAGCAGCCACTGTTAGTGTTGTGTGTGGTGCAGATGATCCAGTTGCCGGTGTCTTTAACGGCTGAGAGGTCACTTGTGCCCCAGCCACAGGTGCAGAAGTGGATTCTTGTGACTGGGGATGGCCTGCTGATGCTGATGTACTGTCTTCTCCTTCAATAACCTGCCGTTCTTTTTCAAACCTCTTGGCTGACCAGGCTAACCAATGTTTGTACTTTTGAACATCTGCATCAGCAAAAGGAAAGAATGCTTCGCCTGCCAGCGCCTTTTTGTAGCGTGGATCCAGAATAGTAGCACAAATGTAATGCTGATCTGACTTGATCTTTTGAAGACGTTCATCACCACGTAGGCGCTCTAATAATTTCTCAGACAAAATAAAATGGTCTTTTTTTTGTACATCTTTTTGAAACTCAGAAGACACCGCCATCAGTTGGTGCTCCAGCATGCACAACAATGGGATAGCTTTTCCCAAATTACAGTCCTCCTGGCTGACTGCACGCGTGAAGAACTCAAAAGGACGAAGCATGTCTGTCAGGCTTTTAACTATGTCCCATTGCGCCGCAGCCATCCGCAGGTCCTCCTTCTGAGTTGTACCCTCTGTTAAGAAATAGTGATCGAGTACCGTATACTGCTCATACAGACGCTCAAGCATGTAGAAGGTTGAGTTCCAACGTGTTGCCACCTCCTGGATGAGTGCTTTCACTGGTATTCGACTTTGAAGTAGCAGCCTCCTCAGATGCTTCCGGGCCTTAAAAGAATGGCTGAAATGGTTGCACATTTTGTGGCAGGTGGCCATTACCGCGAACGCTGCACTGTCTCTATCACTCAAGAATTTTTTAACTACCAGGTTGATACAGTGCGCCAAACACGGCACTCTAACATAGTCACCCAGCGACATGGCCTTAACTATATTGGCGCCATTATCCGTGGAAACATAACCAATCTTGCGTTTTATTGGAGATAGCATTTTCAAGACCTTTTTGTCAAACTCGTCCAAAATGTTTTGGGATGTGTGACTTTTCTCCAAGCCAAACATGGCTAGTGTTGCATGTTTCCGAGCAGCTTTGAAAACTTTGTCCGGGTCAACACCTGCGTTTAGCTTTGCTTTAACACCTGAAAAAGAGACCCAGTGTGCAGTGATGCACATGTAATCAGCGCCTGCGCCACTGGTCCACATGTCTGTTGTCAGATGTATTGTGTGAACAGCACTCTTCTGCAAAGCTGCCCCAATCGCCTCCAGCACATCTTCATGTAGTGCTGGAACCGCAACTCTGGCAAAATAGAACCGGCTAGGAACCTTCCATTTAGGGCAGAGCGTTGCCACTAATTCTAGAAAACCTACCGCTTCTACAAAAGAAAAAGGGAGAAGGTCCACAGCTAGCATTTTAGCCAGCTTAGTGTTATACAGACGCGTCAGTGGGTGGTTGCATTCATATGGCACGTCTGAAGTAAGCATTGTTCTAATGTTGCCCTGGACCAAGCATTTACGGGCTGATAATGACTTCGTTGACCCAATTTTGCTCGCTGGTGAACTTTTGTGCGTTGGTGTCTCACTCGCTCCAACACTCTTAGTGTGCCTCACATTGGGTGTGCTGCTGACAGGGGTACTGGGTGTAAGGGAAGTGTTTGACACGTCTTCTTCCTCCTCGTCATCATCAGATGCAACATCAACGTTTCCTTGAATTCGGCCTTTCTTGATCGCATCTAGGTGCGCAAACCATTGGACAGTGTGCTGTCTCCTAAGATGACCTCTCTGGCCTCCGGTACCATAGTTGGTACCTGGCTTACCACGACTAACTGCAAGCTTACAAAGGGTACAAATGGCAAACTTTGGATTTTTTTGACAAACAGTAAAGAAGTCCCAAACTGGGGACTTGAAGTGTCTGTGGGACCTGGAGGAGGCGGCGATACTGGTGGTGGTGGTCATGAAGCTAATGCCAGATGAAGTGGAGGATCTGGATTGCCCAACTTTTGTACGTTGTGCACTTTCACCGCCACTAATTAAGGTCGAGGTGGATGGAGGTCTCTTCTTGCCAGAAAGAAATATGGAAGCGGGACGAGTTGGTGTACTACTTAACTCCAATGATTGTGGTGTTTACACTGCCTCCTCATCGACAACATCATCATCATCACGCTCAGCGTCTCTTCGGGCTAGGGTCAAAATGTCTGTTTGCTGCATGCCCGCTGGGGCTGCAGTGACCTTTATGATGACTGGGTCGTCGTTGGCAGAGTCTTCATCAGCAGCAGTATCCGCCACTTCTTGTTGAGCCTCATCACACTCCATAACTCTGAGACTTTGGACGAGCTTCCTTTTACGCTTAACTACCTTTGTCGGATCATGGTGTGCCTCACTCTCAGACGGCAGTGGTGCTGGTTCCCAAGTTTGATCCGTATCATCAGAAGGAGGTGTGCTTGAAGAAGATGTAGACACCACCCTTGATCTCTTCCTTGCTAGGGGTGTGGGAGACAATGAAGGATCATCAGGAGGAGTGGCTTCCTCAAATGATACCTCGCCTTGATTGTCGATTTCCTGATGTGCCCCTACTTCGGGAGGGACAACTATTGTGGGCACTTGTGACCCTCCATGCACCTCTGCTTGCGCATCTCCTTGCGCTGCCTCTCCTTCCACATGTACTTGGGCTTGTACTTGCACATGTGATTGTTGTTGCGGCTGTGGTTGTTCAACACTCGTCAGATGAGCTACAACAACCTGTGTTGATTGAGGGACATTGCTGCTGCTTTCTTGCGATGAGCCAACATCACTGGTCAATGGTGATTGAACAACTATACTGGCTGCCTCTGCAGCACTCAAGGGCTTGGACTTAAGTTGGCGTGGTGGTGGTGGTGGCACTGAGCCCAATGGAGCGGCGGTGCTGCTGCCAGCTTGGTCCCCAGCAGATCCCGCTGCTGCTGCAGGCATACTTTTTTTTTTACCACCAAAAAAAGGGGCGGGCGGCACACCAGTCTCCTTGGTAACTTGCTTCTTCTGCTCCTTACTGGCACCTTTCTTGCTAGAGGAGCTACGGGTTACTTTTTTTGGGGCCATCTTCTTCAGAGCAGGTCAGAACAGCAGGCAGCAGTTGCACGAGTTGCAGAGTTGTCTGTGTCCAGACGTGACGTCGCGTGACGTTATGCTGCACACACACACCGCTGCAGGACTTCTTCCTGGCACTGGTGGTTCTCTTGAGTCTTGTGCACCTAAAAGCAATGGAAGACAGAGGAACATCAGTTCAGTTATACACCCCAAAAAATCGACAAAACACAGAAAAATGAGCACAATCCCATGCCATCCATGATGTTTACATTGAAGACACCCCACAGAAAGACTAGGGACATGCAAGTATGCAACACTCCCTACCCCTGGGCATAATGGATGAAAAGTAGGCAAAATAAGTGCAGGCCTCAGACTCTGCCTCTCCTCAAAATGGCCCCTTACACCCCAAGCACATGTTGCCTGTACCAGCCAGCAGCACTCAAGATGGCCACCACCACCACCACCCACATGGCCAGTCCACATCAACAGTACACCCCAAAAAACACAGAAAAACAGCCAGAAATCACCACAATCCAATGCCATCCATGATGTTTACATTAAAGAGAGTGAGACCACACTACAGGCACACTCAGTCCATGCACCACTACCCCTGGGCAAAGGGCCCCACCAGCAGCCCCAAAAAAACGACAAAAACAATAAAATCAGCACAATCCCAGCCCATCCATGGCCTCAATGGTGTTTAAATTCAAGAAGACACCCCTCAGAAACACTAGGCCCATGCAACACTCACTACCCCTGGGCATAATGGATGAAAAGTAGGCAAAATAAGTGCAGGCCTCAGACACTGCCTCTCCTCAAAATGGCCCCTTACACCCCAAGCACATGTTGCCTGTACCAGCCAGCAGCACTCAAGATGGCCACCACCACCACCCACATGGCCAGTCCACATCAACAGTACACCCCAAAAAACACAGAAAAACAGCCAGAAATCACCACAATCCAATGCCATCCATGATGTTTACATTAAAGAGAGTGAGACCACACTACAGGCACACTCAGTCCATGCACCACTACTACCCCTTGGCAAAAGGCCCCACCAGCAGCCCCAAAAAAACGACAAAAAAACAATAAAATCAGCACAATCCCAGCCCATCCATGGCCTCAATGGTGTTTAAATTCAAGAAGACACCCCTCAGAAACACTAGGCCCATGCAACACTCACTACCCCTGGGCATAATGGATGAAAAGTAGGCAAAATAAGTGCAGGCCTCAGACACTGCCTCTCCTCAAAATGGCCCCTTACACCCCAAGCACATGTTGCCTGTACCAGCCAGCACTCAAGATGGCCACCACCACCACCCACATGGCCAGTCCACATCAACAGTACACCCCAAAAAACACAGAAAAACAGCCAAAAATCACTACAATCCAATGCCATCCAGGATGTTTACATTAAAGAGAGTGAGACCACACTCCAGGCACACTCAGTCCATGCACCACTACCCCTGGGCAAAGGGCCCCACCAGCAGCCCCAAAAAAAACGACAAAAAACAATAAAATCAGCACAATCCCAGCCCATCCATGGCCTCAATGGTGTTTAGATTCAAGAAGACACCCCTCAGAAACACTAGGCCCATGCAACACTCACTACCCCTGGGCATAATGGATGAAAAGTAGGCAAAATAAGTGCAGGCCTCAGACACTGCCTCTCCTCAAAATGGCCCCTTACACCCCAAGCACATGTTGCCTGTACCAGCCAGCACTCAAGATGGCCACCACCACCACCCACATGGCCAGTCCACATCAACAGTACACCCCCAAAAAACAGAAAAACAGCCAGAAATCACCACAATCCAATGCCATCCATGATGTTTACATTAAAGAGAGTGAGACCACACCACAGGCACACTCAGTCCATGCACCACCACCCCTGGGCAAAAGGCCACACCAGCAGCCCCCAAAAAACGACAAAAAACAATAAAATCAGCACAATCCCAGCTCATCCATGGCCTCAATGGTGTTTAAATTCAACAAAACAGTTGTATCATGCACCCCTAACCAACCCTGGTCCTACTGGATACTGTGGCTACCCACAATATAATTTATTTAATGTTCTGAAAAAGTTCCAAAATTGTACTTGCAGCAACTGTAATGCCCCAAACAAACTTACTTGTGAAAGTTGATTTCTAATCCAAAAGTGATCCAAAGACAGTCAAAAAGGCCTCAAATCCAAATATCCAGCAGCACCCACAAAAAGTAATCCTTTCAGCTCCAGATCCAAATGAAAGTGACCAGGAGATGGACAAAGCACTGGGAGGAGCCTGCTGGACAGGAACAGGAAGTTGGAGACTGTGGGGCACTTCCTTCCTCCCCCCCCCCCAAAAATGGACTCCTTGCAAAAAAAAAGGCCATGCAAATGTCAACCTGAGCAGTGATTCTGATAAAAATCATAATTTTCTGAAGGTTTATCCTGTTTCCTGGTGATTTTCTTGTGCAGAATTGCAAAATCTCTATTTCGCGAGTGCGAGATTGTTCCTTTCCGCCGCAACTACGTGTTCGCAATTGCGAACTCTCGCGAGGTGTGCTGTGCAAGGTGGCAAGCCGCGATTACGTATTCGCGGGCGCCAAACTCCCGCGGGATCACGCAGCAAGATCCAAAATGGCACGGCACTCGCAAAGAAAAACAACTCGGCAAACGCTAAATGACGGAAAGTGAACGCCGTGCACCACGCCGCGCGCCGCAAGCAAGCAAAAAATCCGCCGCGAGCGGATTCATGGATTTTCGACAAATTCGCGAGAGTTCGCGGATTGCGAATTTGCCGAAAATCCGAAAAATCCGCGATCGGAGCGGATTTTACGTCCATGCTTACATATCTCCTTCCTGTCAAAAGACAAACATTTTTCTTTTTTACAACAGTACCAAGAAAACACATGCAACCGCACAGTCACACAGAAAACGCATAGATAAACACACCTGCGCGAATAATTTGTATTCCGCAAATTTACAAGAAGCATACTAACTTCATCACAAGGAGGCATTACCTCATAGTGATACTCACCCAGCTTTATGTGGGTGAAAGCCTCACCTCACCCGGCAACCGCTCGGGAGAATGAGGCCCCGCTCTGCAGTGTAGAAAAAGGACATAGTAAGTACAGAGCTTTACTATGCTCAGCCAAATAGCTCTACACAATTACCCAAACAAATTTGTGATAGTACACCACCTATCAGACCACAGTTAGCCCATACATCGACCTACAGTGAACAGAAAACTATCCTAAATAGCCACTGGGGAGGCTTACCATATAACCAGAAGTAGGTAAGTGGGGGCTGAATTCTGCCTTTGAGATACAGTCCCATGAGTTTAACACAGAATCCTTTGGTAATGCCCTTTCCATAGTATCTATTTACAACACACTGTTAATACCCTTGGAATATCAACACAGTAGTGAAAGAACAGAGTCTGTATCTTAACACGGTCTATGCAGTTTAAAAACCAAACAGGCTCGATTCTAATTAGCTCGGTATAGATCAAGTAAACACGGCAAGGGAACATGGCGTCTCACCTGTCCGTCGGTGCCCCTCATTAGCAGCCTAGCGGAAGTGGAGGTGCTCACAATGCCGCCCTCCTCCCTATTTAAACAAGTTTACACGATAAGTGGATCGTGAATCACACGGGACAACCGATCTTAGACCAGCGCCCCTCAGGAACCATTTGCGGCATTCAAATGGACTAGAAGTTTCGCGGCTTCTGAGTCGCCGTGAATCAAAAGGGCAGCTGCGCTTGCGTGTGGTAGAAGCCACTATTCCTACGCACTTGCGCAGTCTAAAGGGGGGGGCGCGCCCACAAGATAGTAGTCATCATTCCTATGCGCATGTGCATATCGAAACAGAGCCGAATTGTAAAGCACATTGTAGTGCAAACAAAACCTCTATCTCTGGCTCGCATATTAGATCTTAAAGGGTGTGTGTAAAAAGGCTCTACTAAAAGGGAATTGTTATTAAAGTCGGTACGCCTATTCTGAACATGCCGACCTTTATGGTTAAAACTCCACCATGACCTGGCAATCGTGGTCATACAGAAAAAACTCTTATCTGGACTAACGACCATATAGAAGACAGTGAGCAGCATGCTTATAACAAAATAATCTTTATAATGTAACAGAACTTCTTCCATGGGGAAAAAAATGTTTTCATCGTTATATGTCCATGCGGAGTAAACCTGTAAATAACTGGGAAATATTCATGGTTGATGCCATAAGGAACCACCAGTTTCTAACATAAACTGGATGGAGTGTTATGTCATCAGATGTCAAGGAGGACGATGTGGGAAATGCAGGGTCGAACAGGAGGTGACATGCACAATTAAGTTAGGTGAGCTTATAGGATGTAAGAATAGGTGCCTTAACATCCAGGACAGACCCGCAACCAGAAGTTGCTCTAAATACTCAAAAAACAAATGTGTGTGGAGGGTCGAGGGGAATATTTACCGACCTGTCTGCTCATACCCCTAGTGTCAAGATATATAGCACACAAAGGAACAGACCAGGTCTCTAGGTGGTGTGAAACTATACAGATAACCAAGAAACAGTGAGGCACATGTGTGGGCAAATACTGTTGAATCGCAACGGCTAGGACAAGTCCCATCCGCCCACCCTTATGGTAGAATTTCGTCATGTGGGACTTGTTGAACATTCAGAACCTGACATAGTAGTGTCAGGAATGATTGTCAAAATCATAGCCTTGTTGTTCCTCAAACAATAATATTAGTGAAGTGCATTGCTCGAGTGATAGTGATAGGTAAAAATAACTACAAAGACTCAAGTAACGTACAAGGAGAAGTCTATGTGTCAAAGATTAAAGAATAAAAATGCGCCGAGTAGTTTAACGCTAACACAACTCCATGGCGCTTCGCAGGGCGGTCGACATGTTTCAGCCTACAGGGGAAGTTCCCCGGCTTTCTTCAGGACCTTTAGTATGTAATAGCTACTGCAACTGGAAACTGGTGAGTGAAAGAGGAATAAAAACAATGTACCAAAGAGGTTACATATCTACCAGGGACTCTGTGCTCCAATGTCCACTGGAGGGAGAGACATATCTCCTTCCTGTCAAAAGACAACATTTTTTCTTTTTTACAACAGTACCAAGAAAACACATGCAACCGCACAGTCACACAGAAAACGCATAGATAAACACACCTGCGCGAATAATTTGTATTCCGCAAATTTACAAGAAGCATACTAACTTCATCACAAGGAGGCATTACCTCATAGTGATACTCACCCAGCTTTATGTGGGTGAAAGCCTCACCTCACCCGGCAACCGCTCGGGAGAATGAGGCCCCGCTCTGCAGTGTAAAAAAAGGACATAGTAAGTACAGAGCTTTACTATGCTCAGCCAAATAGCTCTACACAATTACCCCAACAAATTTGTGATAGTACACCACCTATCAGACCACAGTTAGCCCATACATTGACCTACAGTGAACAGAAAACTATCCTAAATAGCCACTGGGGAGGCTTATCATATAACCAGAAGTAGGTAAGTGGGGGCTGAATTCTGCCTTTGAGATACAGTCCCATGAGTTTAACACAGAATCCTTCCAGCATGCTTATAACAAAATAATCTGGAAGAAGTTCTGTTACATTATAAAGATTATAAAGATTATTTTGTTATAAGCATGCTGCTCACTGTCTTCTATATGGTCGTTAGTCCAGATAAGAGTTTTTTCTGCATGACCACGATTGCCAGGTCATGGTGGAGTTTTAACCATAAAGGTCGGCATGTTCAGAATAGGCGTACCGACTTTAATAACAATTCCCTTTTAGTAGAGCCTTTTTACACACACCCTTTAAGATCTAATATGCGAGCCAGAGATAGAGGTTTTGTTTGCACTACAATGTGCTTTACAATTCGGCTCTGTTTCGATATGCACATGCGCATAGGAATGATGACTACTATCTTGTGGGCGCGCCCCCCCCTTTAGACTGCGCAAGTGCGTAGGAATAGTGGCTTCTACCACACGCGAGCGCAGCTGCCCTTTTGATTCACGGCCACTCAGAAGCCGCGAAACTTCTAGTCCATTTGAATGCCGCAAATGGTTCCTGAGGGGCGCTGGTCTAAGATCGGTTGTCCCGTGTGATTCACGATCCACTTATCGTGTAAACTTGTTTAAATAGGGAGGAGGGCGGCATTGTGAGCACCTCCACTTCCGCTAGGCTGCTAATGAGGGGCACCGACGGACAGGTGAGACGCCATGTTCCCTTGCCGTGTTTACTTGATCTATACCGAGCTAATTAGAATCGAGCCTGTTTGGTTTTTAAACTGCATAGACCGTGTTAAGATACAGACTCTGTTCTTTCACTACTGTTTTGATATTCCAAGGGTATTAACAGTGTGTTGTAAATAGATACTATGGAAAGGGCATTACCAAAGGATTCTGTGTTAAACTCATGGGACTGTATCTCAAAGGCAGAATTCAGCCCCCACTTACCTACTTCTGGTTATATGATAAGCCTCCCCAGTGGCTATTTAGGATAGTTTTCTGTTCACTGTAGGTCGATGTATGGGCTAACTGTGGTCTGATAGGTGGTGTACTATCACAAATTTGTTGGGGTAATTGTGTAGAGCTATTTGGCTGAGCATAGTAAAGCTCTGTACTTACTATGTCCTTTTTCTACACTGCAGAGCGGGGCCTCATTCTCCCGAGCGGTTGCCGGGTGAGGTGAGGCTTTCACCCACATAAAGCTGGGTGAGTATCACTATGAGGTAATGCCTCCTTGTGATGAAGTTAGTATGCTTCTTGTAAATTTGCGGAATACAAATTATTCGCGCAGGTGTGTTTATCTATGCGTTTTCTGTGTGACTGTGCGGTTGCATGTGTTTTCTTGGTACTGTTGTAAAAAAGAAATTTTTTTGTCTTTTGACAGGAAGGAGATATGTCTCTCCCTCCAGTGGACATTGGAGCACAGAGTCCCTGGTAGATATGTAACCTCTTTGGTACATTGTTTTTATTCCTCTTTCACTCACCAGTTTCCAGTTGCAGTAGCTATTACATACTAAAGGTCCTGAAGAAAGCCGGGGAACTTCCCCTGTAGGCTGAAACATGTCGACCGCCCTGCGAAGCGCCATGGAGTAGTGTTAGCGTTAAACTACTCGGCGCATTTTTATTCTTTAATCTTTGACACATAGACTTCTCCTTGTACGTTACTTGAGTCTTTGTAGTTATTTTTACCTATCACTATCACTCGAGCACTGCACTTCACTAATATTATTGTTTGAGGAACAACAAGGCTATGATTTTGACAATCATTCCTGACACTACTAGGTCAGGTTCTGAATGTTCAACAAGTCCCACATGACGAAATTCCACCATAAGGGTGGGCGGATGGGACTTGTCCTAGCCGTTGCGATTCAACAGTATTTGTCCACACATGTGCCTCACTGTTTCTTGGTTATCTGTATAGTTTCACACCACCTAGAGACCTGGTCTGTTCCTTTGTGTGCTATATATCTTAACACTAGGGGTATGAGCAGACAGGTCGGTAAATATTCCCCTCGACCCTCCACACACATATGTTTTTTGAGTATTTAGAGCAACTTCTGGTTGCGGGTCTGTCCTGGATGTTAAGGCACCTATTCTTACATCCTATAAGCTCACCTAACTTAATTGTGCATGTCACCTCCTGTTCGACCCTGCATTTCCCACATCGTCCTCCTTGACATCTGATGACATAACACTCCATCCAGTTTATGTTAGAAACTGGTGGTTCCTTATGGCATCAACCATGAATATTTCCCAGTTATTTACAGGTTTACTCCGCATGGACATATAACGAGGAAAAAATTTTTTTTCCCCCATGGAAGAAGTTCTGTTACATTATAAAGATTATTTTGTTATAAGCATGCTGCTCACTGTCTTCTATATGGTCGTTAGTCCAGATAAGAGTTTTTTCTGCATGACCACGATTGCCAGGTCATGGTGGAGTTTTAACCATAAAGGTCGGCATGTTCAGAATAGGCGTACCGACTTTAATAACAATTCCCTTTTAGTAGAGCCTTTTTACACACACCCTTTAAGATCTAATATGCGAGCCAGAGATAGAGGTTTTGTTTGCACTACAATGTGCTTTACAATTCGGCTCTGTTTCGATATGCACATGCGCATAGGAATGATGACTACTATCTTGTGGGCGCGCCCCCCCCTTTAGACTGCGCAAGTGCGTAGGAATAGTGGTTTCTACCACACGCGAGCGCAGCTGCCCTTTTGATTCACGGCCACTCAGAAGCCGCGAAACTTCTAGTCCATTTGAATGCCGCAAATGGTTCCTGAGGGGCGCTGGTCTAAGATCGGTTGTCCCGTGTGATTCACGATCCACTTATCGTGTAAACTTGTTTAAATAGGGAGGAGGACGGCATTGTGAGCACCTCCACTTCCGCTAGGCTGCTAATGAGGGGCACCGACGGACAGGTGAGACGCCATGTTCCCTTGCCGTGTTTACTTGATCTATACCGAGCTAATTAGAATCGAGCCTGTTTGGTTTTTAAACTGCATAGACCGTGTTAAGATACAGACTCTGTTCTTTCACTACTGTGTTGATATTCCAAGGGTATTAACAGTGTGTTGTAAATAGATACTATGGAAAGGGCATTACCAAAGGATTCTGTGTTAAACTCATGGGACTGTATCTCAAAGGCAGAATTCAGCCCCCACTTACCTACTTCTGGTTATATGATAAGCCTCCCCAGTGGCTATTTAGGATCGTTTTCTGTTCACTGTAGGTCGATGTATGGGCTAACTGTGGTCTGATAGGTGGTGTACTATCACAAATTTGTTGGGGTAATTGTGTAGAGCTATTTGGCTGAGCATAGTAAAGCTCTGTACTTACTATGTCCTTTTTCTACACTGCAGAGCGGGGCCTCATTCTCCCGAGCGGTTGCCGGGTGAGGTGAGGCTTTCACCCACATAAAGCTGGGTGAGTATCACTATGAGGTAATGCCTCCTTGTGATGAAGTTAGTATGCTTCTTGTAAATTTGCGGAATACAAATTATTCGCGCAGGTAGGTTTATCTATGCGTTTTCTGTGTGACTGTGCGGTTGCATGTGTTTTCTTGGTACTGTTGTAAAAAAGAAAATTTTTTGTCTTTTGACAGGAAGGAGATATGTCTCTCCCTCCAGTGGACATTGGAGCACAGAGTCCCTGGTAGATATGTAACCTCTTTGGTACATTGTTTTTATTCCTCTTTCACTCACCAGTTTCCAGTTGCAGTAGCTATTACATACTAAAGGTCCTGAAGAAAGCCGGGAAACTTCCCCTGTAGGCTGAAACATGTCGACCGGCCTGCGAAGCGCCATGGAGTAGTGTTAGCGTTAAACTACTCGGCGCATTTTTATTCTTTAATCTTTGACACATAGACTTCTCCTTGTACGTTACTTGAGTCTTTGTAGTTATTTTTACCTATCACTATCACTCGAGCACTGCACTTCACTAATATTATTGTTTGAGGAACAACAAGGCTATGATTTTGACAATCATTCCTGACACTACTAGGTCAGGTTCTGAATGTTCAACAAGTCCCACATGACGAAATTCCACCATAAGGGTGGGCGGATGGGACTTGTCCTAGCCGTTGCGATTCAACAGTATTTGTCCACACATGTGCCTCACTGTTTCTTGGTTATCTGTATAGTTTCACACCACCTAGAGACCTGGTCTGTTCCTTTGTGTGCTATATATCTTGACACTAGGGGTATGAGCAGACAGGTCGGTAAATATTCCCCTCGACCCTCCACACACATATGTTTTTTGAGGAACCAAGAGATAGCCAAGGACGAGTCTCGATCAAGAAGTTCTTGTAAAGTTGCCACAGATGCAGGGTATCCATCTTTTGCTTTGTAGAAGTCCTGTTGTTGGAGACATGGGTCTCTTCTTTTATACTCTTTGATGCAGGTTTTTCACAACTGTGGTTCTGGTGTCAAGGGTGTCCGTAAATCCTATATTTAGGGGTGTTAGGGGTGTGGGAGCACAAAGGCAATCAGTTGCCAGTCCCTACAGCTAATCCGCCCCTGAGGTTACCAAATTTGGTGCGTGGGTCATCTTTTCTATCCAGAACCCTCCATTGTGCCACTGCTAAAGATGATAGAAATCAAATTTTAGTGTACCTGTCCAAGCTACCAACCCTGGAGGTGTGGCTAGCCTTCTGGGGGTGTACACCTCCTTGACTAACTAATTTATCAGCCTGCCAAATTTATGGTTCTCCCCCCACATTTTGAAGTGGAGAAGTGTATGACACAAATATCAGTTTTAGAATATTGAGTCAAAATATAGTTGCTACAAAGATAAATTAGACCAGAAATTCTAAGGTAAGAATATTATTTTTGTATGTAAATAGTATTGTTTTAAAGTTCAGCACTTTTGCTACTGTTGCGCAGCTAGCTCTGCAACAGGAGATCCCCTCCCTCACCCTAACCCACCCCCTCAGGAGCCCACCTACCCCAACTCCCAACTTAAGATTTCAGGAGGGCCTGATGATGTTTTTTTCAATTTCTGTGACCACCATAATAGAAGCGATAATCATGCATAAACAAAATAGCAATAGCCCCAAGTGCAAGCAGAAAATCTCTGAACACCAGGCTAATGATTATTTGATTTTCACAGAGAAACCCTACTTTAAGGGGTTAATTCTCCAAAATAAAAAATAATGTAGACCGGCCTCTCTTTGTCATCCAGCCAGCATTTCAGTTCTGCAGACTGTGCTTCTGCCGCAAGGACAGGAACACATTCTTCAACACTCTTAGGTGTGACCTTTGAACTTCTTTATTTATTTATTAGGTTTGGCCTATGCAGTGCGCATGTGCTGCATTGGAGGAGACCTCTTGAAATCGATTCGCTTTTTTTTGCCAAAAAAGTGCATGCATTGCATTGCTTTCAATGGCAACGCGCGGACGTTTTGCGATTCCTTTGTGGTAAAAAGCTTTGAAACCACCCTCATACAACCCCAGCAGTGTGTGTTCCAGGAGGTCTTAGAACGAAGAAGATGCCTTATATTAATCTCCCTATAGGTGAGCGAACGAACCCTGCTACGTATTTGTACCACACCCTTTCTCAGTCTGTCTTCCATTTCGTGTTCATGTGACCTTCTGTTCTCTAGAGTACATTTAAACCTTGTACTACAAACGCAAACAAGCAGGATCGATTTTGTAACTTGTAACCCAGTTGGACACGCAATGGGCATTTTATAATCACAGTTATTTACTATAGCCGTCTTTGATTGGGGATAAACGTTCTATGGTAGTTGGACACACACCTTGTAGTAAAGATTACAACTTGTAAGCAGAAGGCAATTGAAAGCAGTCAAACAACCTGCAGAGTACTCATGTTTTCAGATTCTACTTGTGAGTAGCTATGCATGATGAGCTAGTGAAGTCCTGTTTTTTTCCTTTGAATTCTGGGACTTTTAGTCATGATTTATAATGGAATACATGACTACAAGTCTCGGAATCCAAAGGAATTGATTTGACTGGAGCAGCACATCTCGCATGGACCTGGTTAACTTGGCATGATACGCAAGTCTGGTTTTTAGTTCTCAATTGATATAGTGAGATATTTTGTTTGCTTGCAGGTGGCTTAGAGCCTTCCCATTTCTTACCACTGTTTGATCGTCACTCATTCCCTTACTTCTCTTGTGTGCCGGCTTCACTTCCTCTTCGTATGCTTGCCTCTCCCCTGAAGCGTGGGCCAGGTACTGCAATATTTTGGTGCTCTGTGACCTTCCACGGTTCACGCACTTTTGTAAGTACTTTTAAATAAACTTTGGAACAACTTTGGTTGTGGCACTTCATAAGAGTACATATGTTTGCAGACCTTCTCCCCCTCCTGTTCCATGTTATTGCTTGTTACATCGTCCTTTCTTGCCCTGTTGTTTCTTGTCCAGTTGTTGTTGCTTGCCCTATTGTCAGACCGTCATTTTTGCCCCATTCTCACCACCTCCTGCATTGTTGCTTATACCATAACCGCACCTCCCCACCTTCTTGCTTGCTGCACCTCTCATATTCTTACTTACCCTGACTCCCTCCAACTCTGTCAATTGCCCAACCCCCTCCCACCAGAAAAAAACATGGCTTAAAAAAAATTGACAAACTCAAATAGTAGGGCTAGTTTAATTTGTCAATGTTTTTGCCATGCTGCACATCATTGCGGATCCTGTGCCACATGGTTTAAAGTAAAAAAACAAAAAAAGAAAGCAATATGACATGGGCAGTATTGACCACATGATAGAGCTTTTTTTCCCCTAATGATCCCTGCTGCTGTACAACATGGCTAAAAAGTCATTGAAAAAGCCAATAGCGTGGCCAGTGTTTGTTTCTTTGTATTCTGGCACACATAATTCTGATATCCCATCACTCATTTAGAACGGCAAACATAAGAATTCAAACTAAAACCCTGGACTAGACAAGCTATGAAAGCATGGAATATGGAAGGTCTTGAAAAATGTGCGCTCAAAGAAAACAAACTCTTCTGACTGCTAAAGAATAACTTTGTAAAGTTATATTCAGGGGCCACTGGAATTATGCGATCGTACAGCCGCGATGATTTACACATAATTATAGATGTGCTGCATTTGCCCCACAATTGATAATTCGCCACAACATTTTGTGCCTTAACTCAAATGGGTAAAAAGTTGTTATAAATGCAGTGGCGTGTTACCGTGCATTGGAACACCCTTTGCAAAGCTGGACTTATCACCTTTCCGTTGATTATTGCTATATCTGTGTATTAAACTGTTATTAATGAGGTTGAACCAATGCCCATACAGTGTTACCAAGTTTAACAAGCATTGGCATAGCCAATAAGTCTCGCCTTTGGGACCTTATAAGTGTTTAGCCATGCAACAGTTGATGTTGTTGCACCATGGATATAGTGCTGCATAACTAAATACTTATACGGTCCCAAAAGCGAGACCTATTGGCTATGCCAGTGCTTCTCTTTTTCCTACTGGGGATCCCAGCCAGACCACCCACTATATAATAAATGATTCCCTTAGTTGTTCTAAATAGGTTTGTCATTATAACATTCATTGTGAAATGATAGGTAACAGGGACCGACATTAACATAAACTTCAGCATAGTCTGCAACAGGTTTGCAAACTAATGAGCATGCTCAATGTCCCCGTAAATTCACAGAAGCAGCCGCTCTGAGCCCTCTCAACTTGTATACGCCCATCGTCTAGAAGGAGTTCATGCAAACACCCCTTGTTCCAGGCCACCGGTGGAGCTAAATGAGTCGCCTTTCTGCATCTCATCCTACATTGACTTGTAATTAATCGCGCACGACATAGTTATGTCGGAAGATTGTGTGTGAGATGAGGTGTCATGTTATTTTGCCTCTTGTATTGTTTGACATGCAGATATCTTCTCCCAATGTGTGTGCTGACTATTAAGGTAGTTCTAGTGAAGTGCGCACATGTCAACAAGTGAGCTATCAAAAACATCAGAGGCGTCAGCTGTATGTAGCAGGACTGACATACACTGTCATCCCACACACTGTGTGAATGAGCCATGCCGCTGGCTCCAGGGAACCATCGGATCTACTCTGCAAGATACAACACTTGTTACCATAACACACTTGATTGACGCCGGCATGTTGAATACACATGTATCATCACCACTGCAAAATAAATCAGTCGTAAAAAATGTCCAAAACCTCTAAAAGAAAAATATGAAGCTGACAGCATCACAGAGCTTCAGACGTTACAACATTGTCAGTGGACTGATTGCTGTTCACCCATCTGCACAATGCGATGTGTCGCTGAACGGAGCACACCTGCATATCAACTTATGGGCCAACCCTGACCTCCCTTTGAGTTTCATTTGTGTTCACAGTCCAACTAAGGGGTCACAGGTTTATGAGATTGTAACCGTAGCTATGATTCATTACCATGTAAGTCAGATGAGGCCTTTAAAACAAGCCCGCACAAGCATCAGGAGGTCACATGTGAAGGCTCCAGTGCCACTCGTCCTTGCCTTGGGGCTCAATGAGAATGAAGAGGGAGATGAAGAAGAGAGTGTTTCAAAGGAGATCATCCTTACATGACGAGGAGGGAGTGGGCTGCTACCTACTACTTCACTGTAGAGATGATCTGATGCCAACTGTATGGGAACATAATCTGTCATGTGCCTTTTGAGTAGAGACCATCCCTGCCATTGATAAATATGGCCCTGTACTGCTTTCTCCCCCTTGCACAGTGCTGCACAGCAACTTTGGATGCTATGCTGCACTACGCTAAAAAGTAGTAAATCTGCCCCCGAGTGTCTGAAACGATAGTGATGGTGGTTTCTGCCCATGGATGGGAACAAAATCAGAGCTGGTAACGTTTACTTCTTGGATCAAGAACAGCTCGTCAGACACCAAGTTTTTGACTAAATATAGGTATCTACTTTCTTGATCTAAACATTAAACACGAGAACCAATAAATATTCACAACAATGCACACAAAACCTAGTGAGAAAAACATCCTGCTGCATTTCAACAGCCATCATCCATGCAATGTCAAGGAAAACTATCATTTTGTGCAGTTCTCGCAATTAGTAACAAGCATTTGCAATGCAATCGATCTCGCCTTTGGGACCTTTTGAGTATTTAGCCATCGAGAAGAAAATATACCAATTTGGTGATTAAATAGTTTGTGCACAGATGGAACTAATTTTAAAGCATATTCAAAAATCCCGTACCATGCCTTCCCAAAGTAATGTTATGAAAGATGTTAATGGAGCGTGATATATGATATCATTGATGATGTAACATGTCATCATGTGTAAGCAGTGCCTTAGGGTAAAAAATTGTTGTGCATTTGCTTATATGTGGTAGCGGTGAGGCCTCAATTGTCATAGTGCATATAGTAAATAACTGGACGAGGAATGAATGAGTTTCTAAGCTCCCTTTACTGTAAAACAGACTTGCTCTAATTTTATCTTATTTCCGGTTAAATGCAATTCACAAAAGGCACAGGTGGGAACACCGGCAAAAACTGCTCGAGACAATATGAAGTGTGATTACACAACAGCTTCAGCATCCAACCGACGATACACAACAGCTTCAGCATCCAACCGACGCACGCCACAACCACAGCAACACCACCCACCACCACCCTCCGCGCCTGGACTCCGATCAGCACCGAAGAAACCATCCGCACTATGAACTCCGTCCACTCCGGATCTCCGACCGACCCCTGCCCTCACCACGTCTTCAACAAGGCCGACGCTGTCATCGCACCCCACCTGCGGGACATTATCAACACCTCCTTCGACACCGCCACCTTCCCGGAGAGCTGGAAGCACGCAGAACTCAGCGCTCTACTCAAGAAACCTACAGCGGACCCCACCGAACTCAAGAATTACCGTCCCATCTCGCTCCTCCCGTTCCCGGCCAAAGTCATCGAAAAGACCGTCAACAAACAGCTGGCCGCCTTCCTCGAGACAAATGGATCCCTCGACCCCTCACAGTCTGGCTTCCGAGCCAACCACAGCACCGAGACCGCCCTCATCGCTGCCACCGATGATATCCGAACCCTGATGGACAACGGAGAAACAGCGGCCCTCATCCTCCTGGAGCTCTCCGCGGCATTCGACACTGTCTGCCACCGCACCCTAGTGCAGCGCCTCGGCAACATCGAAATCCAGGAGAAGGCACTGGAATGGATCACCTCCTTCCTCGACGGAAGAACACAGAGAGTCCGCCTACCACCGTACAAATCAGAGGCCACCGAAGTCATCTGCGGCGTACCTCAAGGATCCTCGTTGAGTCCCACCCTCTTCAACGTCTACATGAGCCCCCTCGCGGCCATTGCACGCCAACACAACCTCAACATAATCTCCTACGCCGACGACACCCAGCTGATCCTCTCCCTGACCAACGACCCGGCCGCCGCCAGAGCCAGCCTGCACGAAGGGATGAGAGATGTAGCCGAGTGGATGACGACCAGCCGCCTGAAACTGAACTCAGACAAGACGGAGGTCCTCATCCTGGGCTCCTCGCCCTCCGCCTGGGACGACTCCTGGTGGCCCCCCGCCCTGGGCACCGCACCCAAACCGACGGACCACGCACGCAACCTGGGCTTTATCCTGGACTCCTCCCTCTCCATGACCAGACAAGTCAACGCCGTCTCCTCGTCATGCTTCAACATCCTACGCATGCTACGGAAGATCTTCTGGTGGATCCCCACCGAGACCAGGAAGACTGTCACCCAGGCCCTCGTCACCAGCCGACTGGACTACGGCAACGCCCTCTACGCCGGAACCACCGCCAAGCTCCAGAAGAGACTCCAGCGGATCCAGAACGCCTCAGCCAGACTCATCCTCGATATCCCACGAAACAGCCACATCTCCGGACATCTGAGAGACCTGCACTGGCTCCCCGTCAACAAAAGAATCACCTTCCGTCTCCTCACCCACGCACACAAAGCCCTACACTACCAAGGCCCGAGCTACCTCAACAACCGAATCAACTTCTACGCTCCCAAGCGCCACCTCAGATCAACCAGCCACGCCCTCGCCGCCGTCCCACGCATCCGAAGAGCGACAACAGGAGGAAGGTCCTTCTCCTACTTGGCCGCCAAGACCTGGAACTCCCTCCCGACCGACCTGCGCCTGACCCAAGACCACCTCTCCTTCAGGAAGAAGCTCAAGACCTGGCTGTTCGAGCAGTAGCGGCACCCCCCCCCCTAGCGCCTTGAGACCCTACGGGTGAGTAGTGCGCTCTATAAATGTACTGATTGATTGATTACCCTGTTCTGCGTTTACCCTGATCTGCGTGTAAGTAATACTCTGCATGAGCGTAACTTCTACATCCACAGATCAATATACACCAGTCGCAAGCTGCACATATACTGGATAGCGACAGGGTTAGAAGTACAAAATGCCCTAATTTACATATGTAAAAGAGGAGTGATCAAGGAGTGGCTAAAGACTTGTAATGCAAATATGGGTAACATCTACAGAGAAGCAGTACCAGGAGGATTTTGCGGATCCGCCCAAAAAAAGCAAATTAATTGCTCCTTTTTACCTCGTCTGATCTGTGGTACAGGATAAACTGGGATCAGAAAAAAAGAAAAAGAGTTTAAAATAATAATAACAATCTCAGACACTAAAAGTTTGTCAAAAAACCTCAAGGTTTCGTGGTTACGTGAGCCCCAGGGCCAACACTCCTTTGCTGCCCGCAACTCCGACCAGTTACAAAACAAGCATTTGCAATGCAATAGGTCTCGCATTTACCTGAGTTTGAGCTATCGGCATTGTAAATGACAATTACTTTTATTTATTTTGTTTTTAAAATGTAAATAAAAGGCATTGTCATTTACAATGCCATTACCTTAAACTCGCGTGAATGTGAGACCTATTGCATTGCAAATGCTTGTTGATTGGGTATCATGGCTGGGAGCTGGCTGGATCCTCACACCTAGATCTAAATGCAACGGAGGGGAAACAAAGGCACACAGCTTGTTATCACTTCAAAGGTACCTAAGAGAGAAGTTGTTTTAACTTTGTTCAGTCTCTGCATATAAGACATATGCATGCACTGTAAGAATGTCAGATGTATTGGACTGTCCCTAAATCTACGCAAATAATCAGCATAATTTGTTCAATATTGTAATACGGTCAAATGAACTTATAATAGACCTACTAAACATATGTGTGAGGTCTTAAGATCTGATGTCACTTCTTGTGTTGTCAATTGCTGTGAGGTCATGTTTGTGAAGTCACTTCTTGTAATGCCATGTGTGATGTTACATGCTGTGATGTCACTTGCAATCTGACTAACTTGTTCAGTACCCCACTTCTATTTTTAGGACTGGTGCCCTGAGTGTAAGTGTATCAACGTTATCCCTACAGTAGAGTATGGGAGTGTTTATCCAGAGATGGTTGTGTTTATTATGCACATCTAAGGGAAAGGACAACCTCATACTTGGCATCCTTACCGGTACTAAATCGCCGTTTTCTCGCAGAGGGACTGTGACTGACTTAGACCTATCATTCTGTGATTTGGGGAAGGACATATTAGAACAGCTATTTCTGAACCAATACGTAGCCAGATAAGGTTATCACTAGGGATAGGTATGAGTGCGGGAGGCAGTTCCGATCCCCATTTTTAGTGTTATATATTTTGTGACATTCCGCTATCTTAATGGCTGTTGTCACTCCTGTTGTAAATATGTTAATGAATCCACAGAGCCCCTGTAGCCGGCAAGAAAGTCTATCCTGGACCTGTGCTTCATCAGCGACCCTGCCAGGAATATTGTTTCATACTATCTATACTACTATTATAAAGAGAGAACTTGCACCTTTTGGCCAGGTAAACTCGGGAACCACAGCGCCAATCTACACACCCGATACATCTATGAAAATGTCAGGGTGTGTAGATGGACAATATAAATTTTAAAAAAAAGTAAATTAAAAAAATTAAGTTTGTAAACAAAGTAGTCCCCTGAAAGTAGCGCCGGCCGGGACCTAGCGCTGGCCGCGACGCGATGTGCGTGATGACCGCGACGCGACGTGCGTGATGACGACGAAGGAGGAGCGGCGGTGCAGTGATGAGCGGCTGTGCAGTGAGGAGCGGCGGCACAGGTAAGGAAAGGGAAAGTTCAGTGCGAGATTGTGTGATGCAGGGGGAGGCAAGAAGGAGGCAGCAGTAAAGGAAAATGTCGGAGCGCGAGTGAGTCGGGGTGGGAGGGGGGCGCAAGTAAGTCGGAACGGGAGGGGGGCTGGAGTGAGTCGGGCGGGAGTGAGTCGGGGAGGGAGGGAGTCGGTGCGGGAGGGGGTCGGGCGGGAGCGGGTGTACTGCCCCCAGCCCCTTTCTGCCCCAGACAACGCTGGGGCGGGCTGCTAGTAATATTATAAAGAGAGAGCCCAAACCTTTGAGGCGGGTAATCTCAGTAACCACAGCACCAATCACAACACCCAATACAGCGTTGGAAAGGGTAGTTGCAGCAGAAGGACATAGGCTATGCAGAAGGATAAAAAAATGTATTAAAAAAATTGCAAAAAACTACATCATCCAGAAGGCTGAGGGCCAAAATAACATCAAACAGGAAATGATGTAATAATGTGACTCACTATATTGAGACTGAGAGCCTGGAGCCAAATTGATCGTGAACAAGGGATATGCTATCCCGAAACGTGTAGATTTGTGCCTGCCTGCTTGAGAAACTCCATGCTGTGAGGATTAAATAAAAAAGCACATAAGTGAAGACAAACGCGAGATCGTCCTGTTTTTCTCCCAGCTGGGGGAATTGGTTGTGGATTTAAATGCGGCGTGGTTCTGCCGCGGGGATTTACGAACCGGCGAGAGAGCGCTGCAAATTCTGGCGAAAGGAACCGAGGGGTATCAATATATATGTATATATATATATATATATATATGCATACTAATATTTTAAAGAGAGTGTCCAAAGTCTTGAGGCGGGTAATCTCAGTAACCACAGCACCAATCACAACACCCAATACAGCGTTGGAAAGGGCAGTTGCAGCAGAAGGACATAGGCCATGCAGACGGCCACCATATACATTTAAAAGGTAAAAAAACCGTGCCAGCAAAGTAGTCCCTTGTGGGCGTGTCTGCGTTCTGCTGTGGGCGTGTCCTGGGGGTGTGACAAACGCTGGGGGCATGTGGTACGTTCCGCCCTCCATGCCATGTGAGTCGTAATTGCACCGCATCAAGGGGCACGCTGGGGACGTGACACGCTGGGGCCGTGACAAACGCTGTGGGCGTGTGTCCGCGCTGTGGGCGTGTGTCCGCCCTTCATGCCATGTGAAAAGCCAATTGCGCCGCATCAAGGGGCACGCTGGGGGCGTGACAAACGCTCGGGCGGTTGCTACTTTCCGCACTTCATGCCATCTGGGTCATACATTAATCAGATCGTCTGCTGTGGCCGTGTGCTGGGGGCGTCACAAAGGCGTTCACCTCAACGTGGTAAGTAACCATTCACAAGACTCGCTTGGGGGACTTCCTGTTGTCTCACACATACTGGGGGTGCCGAATGCAGCGTGTGCCTCGGCCTGGGTGCGTCTGAAAGGGCCGAATGCAGTGTGTGGCTTGGCCGAAGAGCGTTGGTGTGGGTCATAAAAAAATAAGAACAGCGGGAAACAATCATTCAAGACTCACACAATTCTAATTGTTAGACGGTCGCCGCTAGCCCTCAAGCGGGGGCACACGCGACTGAGCGTGTCTGCGGGGACAATTACTGCAGCCTCTCATGCACGCTGTTACTGAACTATCACATTAAAACAAATTACACGCGCCTGCTAACATCAGCCATGGCTGTAGCCGGGCTCAGGTGGCGGATCACTACACTAATTACATGCGCCTGCTAACATGAACCAGGGGTGCAGCTGGGCCTCATGCGGGGGGACACGTGCCTGCTAACATCAACCAGGGATGGATCTGGGCCTCAAGCGGGGGAACACGCGAATGACCGTATCTGAATACACACATTACACACATTCTATTTCATACCCGGACAACGTCGGGACGGGCTGCTAGTCTTCAATAAAGACCTAACTATTGCACCTTGCTTATTTGTTAAGTCACCTGACCATTCAAATTCACAAAGCACCAGAGAGACAATAGCGAAAGAGATTCTTTTCTGTGGCGTCACTCGACCAAAAGTTTAATATTTTTGTGTGTTAGTTTCAGGGTTTCATGTCGAGGGTTTAATTAGAGGAGGAAAATATAGTGTATGTAACCTTTCTGAGTGTTTGGTGTAACTGTATCCAATCTCCGAATGTTTGGGATCAAAATAAACAGTTGTTTGACAAATGTCCTCGTATTCAAGATATTTGAACTTTCCTGCACATCTAAGGTGTTTTGATTTGCGTTGTGTATTCATAATAAACTCCTGTTTTTAGAGTTAAATACAACATATGAGTATAATCCCGCACGTCTAACGTTTGTAGGTGCTATATAAATACAGATCCTGCTGACTGACTGTCTCAGGGGCAGGCTCTCCCATCCGGACACTGCTAGCAGCAGTCCCTAGTCCCAGCAAGTACTGTTGCCGCCATGATTCAGAAACTGCAAAATGCTGCGTGCGGGCTCGGAAAACACACTCACCCTACCAACGCGAAAACCACGGCCACCACTACCAGATAGTTGGTCTGGTAGTAAAGCAGGTTGCTGACCACCCGGTTGTTCCATTTCGAGACATCCTTGAAATCTGGCCGGGCGAAGCGGTTGCATCCAGGGAAGAAGCCATCCCAAGCACGCAGCGGAGCCACCTGCACATCCATGCTTCCCCCCTGGCCGTGCTGACAGACTGTAATGGACTCAGTCGGGGCAGGCCACTCAGATTATTTTTGCGTTTCGCGTCAGTGGTACGACTAAAAGCAAAGGCGGGAGGTTAACATTTATGCACTGCACGCTCTTACACATCTGCAGCCACGGCCCATGGAGGGAGTTCCGGTGGGGCAGAGAGGCGGGGCGGGGGAGTGGCAGGGTGGGGGGGGTGCTAAAAACTGGAATATGGATAATTGGAGGTAAGTAAACAATTTAATAAATAAAACGAATTTCGTAGCGCACTCTGCATCGCATTTTGTGATGCAGGGTGCGCTATGAAATTCGTTTTATTTATTAAATTGTTTACTTACCTCCAATTATCCATATCCGGTTTTTAGCACCCCCACCCTGTCCCTCCTCCGCCCCGCCTTCCTGCCCCACGGTAACTCCCTCCACGGGCCGCGGCTGCACGTCTGGATGTTAGCACAGTGGCTAACTATAGATTGCACTATGATTTATTCTTAGGCAGGCTTCTGCCACAAAATCAACAAGCCGTGAGCGTGCACATGCCGAAACCGGAAGTTCGGGAGCGTCACGCCTGTCGTGGGGCGGGACTTCCGTCTTCTGCGGAAAGCACGCTCCCACGGAGTGGCTGGCCCAGAGGAGCAGTTGTGACGCGGGGCTACCATGCCTGGAGGAGAGCCCCGCGGAGGCTGCAGAAGTCAGAAGTAGCGGCTGAGGCCTCCGATGCGGTGAGTGGGGCTTAGATGTACTGGGGCGGTGGCGGCAGCAGGCTGGCGGGGAGACGGGGTGTGTGTGTGGTGTGTGTTTGTGCGCACACGTGTGTATCTCTGTGTGTGTGTGCTTGTGTGTGCGTGTGTGTGCGTGCGCTTATGTGGCCTAAGTAACGCGAAGCAAAAGCAGGGGGGGTGTGGCTGTGTGTGTGTGTGCGCCATTACTGCATGCGAGAAGTGCATGAGGCTTGCAAGGGAGACAGGAGATGGGCACAGCGCGTAACTGTAGGTGGTGAACGCGCACGTCCAGAGATCCGATCTGGCCTGCAGGCTGCGCATGCCCATCTCCTGTTGCCCTTGCAAGCCCTTGAAAGCATAGTCGGCGACTAAAGGTCTCACTGGCGACAGCGCTTCGCGCTGTGTCACCAGGTGTGAGACCTAAAAAGAAGGAAGTATAAACAGAGTGAACACGTTTATGCCTGTTGCGTTTTTTGCCAAAAACAGACTTCGGTTTGAGGCATTCATTACCTGGGCACTCACCCTAGCCTTCAAAGGCGAAATTTAAAGGTTTGGCAGGTTCAACTCCGCTTTTCATCTTTCCAAGGTTGACAAAAATTACGTTCATATTGCGGCTTCCTGGAAGTCATCCAACTCTCTGGCACTGAACCCCTGTTGGAGGCCCAGTGCCCTCTCCTCCCGGCCCCCACCTCATCAATCAGGTTTCGCTTTGGGAGCAGACCTCTGCCAGGCTCTCATCTCCCCTCCCCTCCCCCTCACTTCACTGACACCACCGCCTTTGCCAGCGGCCAGAAGCCGAAACCCATCTCACTCCAGAATCACATTCATGTGACACAGACATCAAACTCCCAGAAGTGCGAGAGTCCACCTCTCATTACCATGAAGATCACAATTAAACCGTGGCGAGGAATCACTAGGAACACTATTTTCAAGCAGCCCCGGGAAGCACATGTGCTCCTGCATATGGGGAATTGTTAGACATGATATTGGGGGTGGGGGGGCAACACCCGCTAAAGAGCATGTTTATTTTAAACTTTAATTGATAGCCTCGCATGGTAGCAGACAAAAAAAAACTATTCGCGAATATCGAGGATAACACAAACTCACAAACATTAAAGTAATTGCAGTGACTAGTAGATACACAACAAAATAGTTGCGCAATAGTATTTTTTTTAAATTCCACCTCGTTTGTCTTTGTGAGTACAATTTATTTGCCATGTTTTGCCTTTAGTCTGCTTCAGAAACCATTTTAATTTTTGGGGGCAGGGCGTTATCGCAAGGGATGGGAGTACAGGGTGAACTCTGCTGTTGTTTGTTGTTCACTGGTAATTAGCGTATAGCGCATAATTGGGATCTAATGGGGTGTAGTATAAGGCATAGAAGAAATCCATCTGCAAATGTGGTTTATTTAGGGGGTACGAAAAACACAATTGCCCTAGCGCACAGGTGGTGGGGCGTGGAATGTGTACGGGATAATTCGACACGTGCTCACCTAATGCCGCACCGGCACCCAGGGCTGGTTGAGCATCAACCAGTTGGTACCAGTCCTTATTAGAGGTCCTGGGAGGGAAGCAGCACCCCCTACTCACTCCACTCCCAACAAAACACATTGACCACACAGACTTAAGCATCCATACCTGCAATCCATATATACAAAACTGAATCTAAAACAGAGACTCCACACCTACCATAGTCATCAATGCACGCAACACTGACACACATGCAAACACACCGACAAATGAAAACATAAACTCCACACTTTCCACACAAATGTAAATACTCGTCCTATACACACCACTTCAACTTCACACACACCACATCTACTGCATCATTCATAAACCCTTATATATTCGCACAAGCACACATACATGCACCCCACACCTGCCACACACCAAATCTATTCACCACCCACACGAACACTCCACGTGCTTAAACTCTACAACCCGGTACAGCACCCATCATTCTCACTCACACATCAAACACTCACACATCAAACACATACCATCGCACATACAGCACACGCCACATAACCGATCCAGGACTCTCTACAGCCCATATGAAGCCATCACTCGCGATGCAAGTCTTAGAAATGTCAACAGTACAACATGAAAGAAGATAAAAACCAATGTATTATTATAAACCACAGCACCCTCCATCTGAAATACTACACATCAATGCCACACAAATAACCTGCATGCATTTCATGCACCAAATACATACCCAAAAATCCACCTAACCATGCAGTAAAAATCCTTTACTGAAGAGGCCAGCGCAGATCACCCACACTGAGCAGTTTTAGACCAATGTCTCTCCTTTTCACCAGCACTTTAACTTATAATGTTTACAGCTAAAGCACGAGTGCGGCGATTGTAACAAAAGTAAGCAAATAAAAAAAAATGTCAGCCACGCCTTTTTTTCTGTTTGTTGACTTTAATTACACTCGCCGGACTTGCACTTTAGCTGTAAACATCATAAGCTAAAGCGCGGGTGCTGCGATTGCCTAAAGGTAAAGAAATACAAAAAAAGGTTTTTTTTCCATTCCTTTGCTTTTGAAGTAATCTCGGCACCCGCGTTTTAGCTTAAACTTTTTAAAGCTAAAGCGCGGTGACTGAATAGTAAAAAAAAAACCAGTAAAACCATTTTAAACAAGGAGCTCAAAACAAACAAACAATTAACAGCGCAGCGCTCATGAAGAGCACCGTGCTGAATATGTATGATAAACAGCACAGCGCTCGTGACGAGCACCGTGCTCATTATCTATCGAAGTATGTATTTAAAAGGAAGTTCTCCTCAAACACACATCATAAAGTAAAAGCGGACGAAAACAGTAGTTAGGCACTGCTGCTCCCAGACTAAATGGGAGTCAGTATTTGATCAACAGTCACTAAAAATCAAAATAACAGGAGCCATGCCAGCGTCCAACAAATGGCAAACGGCAGGAGAAATCACTGGGCAATAGGTGGAGTTTCACATAACAACAGATTACTTGATGTCTCAGAGAGACAGCGCATGCACGCTGCCTAGTTGAGAACTAAATAAAGGAAAAGCGGACGAAAACAGTAGTTAGGCACTGCTGCTTCCGGACTAAACGGATGTCAGTGTTGGATCAACAGCCAATAAAAAGCAAGATAACAGGAGCTATGCCAGTGTCTAAAAAATGGCAAACGGTAGGAGAAAATACCGGGCAATAGGAGGAGTTTCACATAACATACAGATTACTTGATGTCTCGGAGAGACAGCGTTTGCGCGATGCCTAGGCGAGACCTTAAAACAATTATATGCTAGATATTGGAAGAACTGGTGAAAAAAAACTGACAGAGAGAATATCCTGAAAGACTGCTACGTAAAGCGAAGAACTGAGCATGGTGTGATCACAGACAGATGTTGCTACGTATCACACAAACAAAGCACAACAAACACCTTTAGTGTGCCTTATTAGTTTTGTGAGATTACATCGATAATGGGGAAAAAAATAAGAGCCGACTAAGTTTCAGGAGTTAGATTTGAACAACCCATTTTACTCTAAAAATGCTAGGGAATGTATAACAAAATCTAGTGAGAGCTCATATATTTATCAATGAGAATATTCAAGCCGTTAGGACAGCATTTAACCCACCACTGATCAAAGGACATCACAAATGCAACAATTATGCTGCATGTCTAAATGACTGAGGGGCACTTGTTAATCTATAACATCAAAATCACTCATTTTGATTTTACAACCAGCAATGCAAAGCCGATTTTATCTGCCATTATATGCCCTTATAATTTAGCTTCCATAGGTTAAGAAGGCAAATAATTCAGACATGCATTACACAACATAAGTCAGAAAACCAGTGAAAAACCCTCAGTTAACCAATGTAAATCTTTTTATTAACAAAAACATAAGGAAAATAGTATTTAATGAACAGTGAGCCTTGCAATCAAACTTGGCAAAAGAGCAGATAATAGTCATCAATTAGGGAGGCAGAAATGATTTTGGAACTCAAGATGTGAATATGGTTTGAATGATGTGGCACTATCTATTAGATGATCTGCATGATAGTTATAACACTCATAGAATCCAGCGTGGGTTCAGGGATGGTGTGCTCCTCACACAGCATTTCAAAATATTGTGAAAAATAAGACTGACTCTATGAGTTCAAGATCAGCAATTTAGCAAAAACCATGTGGTTTATTAAATATTAATGTGCAATACAGAAAGAATGAAAAATGCTGCAGTCTCAATCAGTCAAAGGACAAGGAAATCAATTGTTATGAAGGCTAGGAGAGTTTAAGTAAAGTACAGCATTAAACAAAATCTGTAACACAGCTTAAATTCCAAATGTGCAGCAAATCAATGGAGAGTCAGACAGCATCCCTAGATGAGACCCAAAAACATCTGCCTCACTGCCAAATCCAAGGATTTATATAGACATTCCAGCATAGAAAATGATGCAAACTGCAACATCAGCAACATGTTCAGAATTATAAAACGTTATATATCCCTACCATCCTAATAATACCCCACTACATGAATATTGATTTGCCCCTTCTGAACTAATATCATCTAAAGGTGTGCGAACAAACTAGTTGCATACACAAATAAACATTTTGAATGAATGCAATGGAATGTGCTAGCACGAACAACTTTGAAATGCATCTAATGGGTTCTTCTGGAGTCTCCAAGAACAACATGTTATAAGAAATAAACAGTGAATATTTTGCTTTGTGTGCTGTCAATGAAAAAATAGTAACACACAATGAATATTTTGAGAGAGCAGCCATGTTTTGAAAAATGGTGTCAAGGCCTAGTTAGCATAAGGCCATGAAAACAGTTCTACGTAGCAGCACACTTTTTACTTTTCAATTTCAAATTACTCATGTTATCAAACACATATATTTCTAAAGCAAAAACATAAACTCCAACAATACCAGCATGAAGACAGCAATATTTAAATAAATATATTTCTGGAACTTTTCTGCTTGTGTATGATGCCCTTTGGACTGGTCCTCAAATTACCACTTTCACAGCAAATATGAAAAAAGTACCCAACTGTGAATGCATATGCCTGGTCAAATTGCAACACTTGAGCAATGCATTAATGACCACAAAATACAATCCCCAGTTTAATACCCCATCAGCCACACACCACGTGTATTGATGACCACAGGCAGAACAATGTTGTATTCATTAGAGAATAGACACTCGCCCAAGCATGCATCAAGCAAAAGTCTTACTGTGTTGGAATTACTCCCGCTCTGAGCTGGGGTACATTTTCTTCTTTTTGGGACCTTTTTAGCTGTAGTACATTTAGAAGTGCAGTTTGTGGATAGCAATGGGCTTACTTTTTTGTGAGTGGGTGTCTGCCCCCCTTTACCTCACCTTAACCTTCCCTTATCTCTTCTTTACTCCTTCTTAAAACCCCATCTGTTTTGTAGTCATTACGCCCCATTTGTCAACCACTCCCACTGTTTCCTCCTACATTTACTACTATGTAGTAAATTCACATGTGTGAGGATCTTTACATAGAAACTTTAGTTATACGACAATAGTGCTACTAATATAGTGCTACTAAATACACTATAAAATGCTGCTTATGAATAGACCTCTTTATCTCTATAGTACACTCTGCATATTTCTCATTGGGTTCCATTGAGGCCAGGTAATGTAATCTGAAGGTCTCTGGGGCCCACATTATTCTATATTTGGCAAGTAATTTGGGAGCTCCTTCACCAAGAAAATTGCCAAATGATCTATTAAAGAAAGACCCTGATTATTGGGCCCGATGTTGACCAGTTTGTATTCTGCCTCTTTAGAACTAAGCTACATTCACAATTCTTGGAGGGGCTTAGTTTTACATCCTATATTTCAAAACGGCAAAATCCATAACCTATGAGACTACTGTCTTATCATATTACTCAATAGTGAAGCAAAAATCTTTGCCAAGATTTTGGTTAATGTGTTAGAAACTAGAAAACAAAGATTCTACCATTCCATTAGGCTGGCTTTAGAACGTTATATGAAACCCTTGATAATATAATGCAGTTGAAAGTTCTCAGAGAGCAGCTGGTTGACTGGGGGACAATTATTTTCATGTTTACTGGATTTTTCAGCTGTCCTCCAAATGGAAAACAGAGATCTAATTTCAAACACAATTTTATTTTGGGGAATACCACCTACATGGGTTAGAGAAATAAAGAAATACAACTGCTGCATTGGGATTCCACGTTTTAGATCAAGTTGAGGGGTGGTGAGAAACAACATCAACAGAGGTGTGACTAATGATTCCTTGAAGCAGGACTTGGTGTATGCCTGTTAAGCGTTTGATATAGTAAGCAGCATGAATAGAATATAGAATTTTCCATTCAAATTGGAATGTCACTCTTCTCCAGTATGTTGATCACTCTGTAATATTGCACACCACTTCCATTTGCCTTTAGCTAGTTTGGATGGCAATACATTAGTACAGTCATTACAATGAACTTATTGTCAATGACAACAAAGAAAGCAGCCTTTTGATAGGTATTAATAGGGAGAACTATTGAACAAGTGGACTCATATTACTACATTTGGTATGTTCTCTGCATTTTTCGCTAGCGAAGACGAATGCTGTTTCAATTTCCCTTTATGAAAAACACATAAATAATCAGCATTAAATTCCACATTAGAAGAAACACAGTAACAACCCAAAATTAGAACAAAGGTAGTGAAATGTATCTGTCACAAAACCAACAGCAAACAGGAGGCCATTTGTAAAATTGAGCAATTGTAGAATGGTTTGTTAAGTTTCTTATTTCAAGATCTGCATCTCAATCATTCTTATACAGCACATTTTTTTGTATTTATTTATTTTATTTTCAAAGTTTTCTATATAGCGCGAATAAGATCTTTACAGATATCAGAGCGCTTTACATAAATATGAAGTATAAAGACAAAAAGAATACTTAACAAGGCATTTTGTGCAAATAGAGGACAGTGCATGGTAACAAAATGTGAGTGGGTGGTCAGTTCAGACAATGTAATACAAGGGCGAGATAAAGAGTCACAATAATTCCTCAGTTTATATTCATGTGAATTCAGCCAAGAGGATCGATTTGACTTCTTTTTTGAAGGATGCCGTGGATGAGATAAGTCTGGTTTCTGGAGGGAGGGCATTCCAGATCCTGGGTGCCATTTCTGAGAAGGAGCGTTTTTTTTGTGTGGAATCTTTGTGGTTTCTAAAGGAGAGTTTCTGCGCTTCTTGTGGCTCTTGAGACTCCTGGAATTGTCAATTTGTGAGCGATGTAACTGGGTGAATTGTGGTGTAAGGCCTTATGAGTAATGCACGAAATTTTCAGGTGTATTCTGACTTCGTATGGTAACCAATTCAGAAATTTTAAGTCAGGAAAGATGTGTGAGCATTTTTTTTGATCCAGTGATGAGTCTCGCTGCAGCGTTAATAGAGGCTCTTAAGGGTGCGGTTGTTGATAGGGGGAGGCCGCAGAGGGTGGCACTTCCATAATCAATCCGATTGATAACTAGCGCTTGGACTGCAGTCCTAAAGTCGTTGGCTGGGAGGAAGGGTTTCAGCTTCCTCAAGGTATTAATTTGGAAATTAGCTCCCTTCGTTGCATTGTTGATATGATGTTGCATATTGAGATTGCAGTCGAGGGTTATACCTAAAGATTTTGCTGAGTCCACAATGATAGGTTGAACGTTGAATGCAGTGAGGTGTTTAAGCCAGTCCTGAGCGATAGGGATTTTGGAGGGGGGTGCTATTAGGAGGAATTCTGTTTTTAGAACATTAAATTTGAGATGGTTCTCTGCCAGCCATGTCTGTGTGTCCTTAAGTGTTGAGTTGAGAAGTTTGATGTCTTCAGGGGTTTGTAGTTTAAGGTAGAGTTGGGTATCGTCCGCATACATGTGAAATTGCACATTAGATGCTTGAAGCATTGCGGTGAGTGGTTCCATGACTAGATTGAGCAGAGTTGGGGATAGGGAGGATCCTTGTGGGACACCTAGTGGTACTGGAACGGGTGTGGACATAGTGTTGTTAATCTTGAATTTCTGAGTCCGGTTATGAAGGAAGGAGGTAAACCACTTGAGTACTGTCCCTGAAAGACCCATTCTGATATTCAACAACTCGAGTAAGTTCTCGTGTTTGACCATGTCGAAAGCTGATGAGAGGTCTAGTAGAATGAGGAGGCAGGTAACATTCTGATCAAGAATTTGAAGCGCGTCATCAATTATGTGTGTCATAGCTGATTCTGTGCTGTGGCTTGCTCGGAAGCCTGATTGGTATCGGTTGAGGAGGTCAAAGTGCTCGATGTGTTTTGTCAGTTGGAGGTAAACACATTTTTTCTAACAATTTGTCTAAGGTAGGGATATTGGAGATAGGGCGATAGTTATTAGGGTAGGTAGGGTCTGCTGTGAGTTTCTTTAGTATGAGTGATACTTGTCCCACTTTGAGGGAGTCCGGGATGCATCCTTGTTGAAGTGAACTGTTAATGATTTTGGTCCAGAGCGGGAGACGCCAAGGGATAAAGTCCTTTACAGCGTGTGTAATGGCATCATCTCAATTGATGCTGGTTTGGTTGGTTGGTGGCTCATAATACATTCCAGCAGCAATTTCAACTGTGGGGATTGTTGAAACTGTGGCATCAGGTTCCTCCACGGAAGCTGGTACTTGGTGTAAAGCTGTAGTCACAGTAGGCTCACAAGTCTCTGGGATGGGGATCATGATTTCAGTGTTGTTGTACTGTTCTTGAAATAGTTCTTGCACAGCAGGGAAAGGATGTGCTGTTGTACTCCAGAAGCACCTTGGTCTCAGTGAAGGGTCTGCTGAACAGAATCAGCCACATAATGCTTTTTGATGTGATCGATTAACACCTTCCTATTTTTCTTTAAAACAGGCAATGGTGGTCGGATTACGATCCAAGAGCCTTCTACCCCAAGAACTGTAACTGGTGGACTTATTTATCAGGGATCTTTCCTTGCACTAGCTTTCCGAATATAAGCAGTCAAGCGTCAGCAGCTTTAACAATTGTATCTTCACTGGTGGCAGACTTACAATGCTTCACATTAGACAGATTTGTTCTGACTTCTTGGATGTTCTGCAACTAATTCAAACTTACTTCTTGACCAGAATGTTTTGATTCTGATACCTTTCCAAGGACATCAAGATCTAAAAGGCATCTCATTTGGGGTGACCAACTAATACTCCTATAGGTAGGCATTTAGCATTCGCTAAATCCCATATATACTTTGTGTTGTATTGTATTGTAATTGCATTTATATAGCGCTTACTACCCCTGACGAGGCGTCAAATCGCTTTTTTGGCGGGTAGCACGCTACTCCGGGACCCATAGAGGATTAGTGTTGAATTAGTATAGTGAAACATGTAAGTACATTTTAAGTGGTGGATAGGTTAGTCAGTTGGATTTGGAATGATAGCAGAAGGATAGAGGAGGACAAAAGTTTGTATTTATTTATCGCTCGCTTGTTGACGCATGCTATTCAGGAAGCCTATAAAGGATTAGTGGTGAATTAATATGGTGAAATATGAGGTAATTTCAGTGGTGGATATTAGTCTGTTACTTGGAGTGAGAAGGATAGCGGATGGATAAAAGGGGAAGAAAGATTTGCATTCATATAGCACTTGTTACCCCTGATGGGTGTTGAAACGCAAATGTGAGTTTTATGCTATTAGAGTGCTCTGTAAACTTTGTAAAATGTATTTGTAAACGATGTAGGTGTAGCCAGAGGCACTGGGAACAACTATAATTACTAGCTTTATTTTGTTAGCCTAGTCTCCAAATATTTAAGGTCTGATTTAGATCTTGGTGGACAGGTTACTCCATCTCAACTGTGATGGATATCCTGTCCACCAAAATAGAAATCTCATAGGATATAATGGGATTTATATTTTGGTGAACGGGATATCTGTCACGGTTGTGATGAAGTAACCCCTCCCCCAGCCACGGCCGGTAGTGGGAGTACTGGCCGGGTGGTGACGTGGGGAGGGGGAGGGGCAGGGTGGGGGGTAGCAATGTATGGATTACGGACTTTTAAAGGTAAGTAAAAATAAAAATAAATAAAACGAATTTCGTTGCACACACTGCATCGCATTTGGTGATGCAGTGTGTGCAACAAAATTTGTTTTACTTATTTTTATGTTTACTTACCTTTTAAAGTCCGTAATCCACACATTACTACTCCCCACCCTGCCCCTCCCCCTCCCCACATCACCGCCCGGCCGGTACTCCCACTACCGGCCGCGGCTGCCATCCCCCAAGATCTAAATTAGGCCCTTAGTCTCTAACATGCCTGCTTGCAGTTCATGTAATCTAGCACTGTGATCTTTCATGCAATGTTTTTCAGAAATTGTGGTAAAATTGAATAATCAAGTTATACTCCCTCAGCATAATATGGCAAGTAAGCTCTCCCTTCAGAGATTGTAATTCTCTTAACATGTTTGGAGGTTGTAAAACCCCACAGTTCTGCAGGTCGTCAGGTGCTAATCTTATACCTTCACTTGAATACATTTAAACACATCATTTTTGAATTTTGAAAATAAATGTTATACTCATATCAGACTAACACTGTCACTATCTGGTCCACCTTAATTATGCGTTATTCAAGTCATCATCGATTAGAGCGCCTCACCATCATAATTCTTGCTGAAAAAAGGCAAGTGCTGTTCTAATGGCCCATATTGAAACTCAACAAGTGAGAAATCTATTCGAGACTGGATTTCAGGCACTATGTTTTGGCTAAAAACCCATTGGAGATTTTCAGTTGTGTTTTTTATTTATTCTGTACTCAGTTCATCATTATTCACCTAATGTGTGCATTTCGTGCATCAAGTGTGCATGTGTGTGTATTTAAGTTTTTGGAATCTAAAACTATTGTATATGATCCATTAGGTGTAAATACCAGAAAAGAAGGGGTGTTCATCCTTGTACTACTGGGCACTATCATGCCTTGATATTGTAGCTGATTGAAAATAGCTTTCACATTGCATTTAGATCCTGGCTTTAGAAGATATTTAACCTGTACTTTTGGCTTACTCTATAAGGAAATTATATGAGGGACTGATCCTTTGTCCTACCTGGCCTCATTTCTATAAAATGGAGGAGCCTGTTTCCTATCCCATTTGCTTGAGTATCTCTCTATGTATCCTTCAGGTACTAAGGAGGAAAATGAATAAATTATCACCTCCTCACCTGAAGGTAAATTCCTTATAAAACCGGGAAGCCAATCATCTTCTGCAAGAATGACTTTTGATGAATGAGGTCATATAATTGCTTTATTCTATTAGGTATATCCCCCTCTATCTGTACTCATTATGAACACCATCTGGTAGGTTTACATATCCATCCGGTCTTCCAACCTGTATATGTCATTTAGCTAGAATCACTGCAGATTCTCTTTGAGAGCCTGGTAAACTATTGTTACTTCGGCTATGCTGTCTAGAAGTGCTATCATCCAAATCCCTTTGGAGGAAGTATTGGTAATTTGCAGGGCATGTTTTTTGTTAGCCCAGCAACTTTTTGCTTTTTAAAGTGAGTCTTAGAGTCCGAACCTTTATCTTTCTTCTTTGCAATAACCTCAGCTTAATGTCCTTATACACATTTCTGTTTACATACTCATCTTTCTGTGCTACATAGTCCATCCTTTTCTCTCAGTCCTTTTACTGTCAGAGTCCTGAAAAAAACTATAAGAAGGGGAGGATGGTTAACAAGATACTGATACCAATCTACCTTCTTAATTTTATCTCGTCCCTGAAATTATATCTACCCAGGCTGGACTCTTGTGTTAAGGAGATCCTGCCCTGCTTTCTCTTTTGCCTGTTTAGTCTCTGGTACAGCTTTCTCTTTGCCGGAATGTTCAATCTTGTTTTTTGCAGTTTATGGGCTCCATAGTGATGCAAACTTCTGAAATAATTTGTAGTAGTTTCTGTTCATGATCTTGAACAGGAACTGTTGCCATCTTCTGGTGTACTGTCAGAGCTGTGGCTTCTCCTCAGACATAATTCAAAATAATCAAGGCGCCTGTTTCAGAATGACCTGTTAATTTCCTAACCTACATCTAGGGCAGTTGCAGTTCCCTGCACATTTGGGCCTTGTTTTAACACTTCCAATAGTAGTGATAATTAGTATATGCCATGCATAATAGTATAGGTACTAACAAATATACTTCCTCATGTTTTGTGATATTATACTGATGGCACCATTCCAAGCAGAAGGCACGTAGTCAAAATTCTATGTTTGTCTTCGGGTGTTGTATGATAATAGACTGCTTCCAACCGGTTGGTCTAGTGAGCAACTCACAATGGAATTTCTTCTCTCTTTGTGGGCCCTTTGTCCCTGATAACACGTATAGTGTGTGGACTAATTGCCCGTATTGCAGCATCTATGTGTTGTGCAGGTCCAGGAGGAGCTGGTCCAAAAACAGATGTTTATAGGACAAACTGTTAAAGTTTCCTATGGACAGACACTACTTAATTCAGTAGACATATTTTTTCTGCAAGTATTAGTATTAGATTTGTTGCATGAGGGTATGGTGTATAACCAGCCAACACGGGCCCAGTGACCAAATCATTACTTAGGGGACCCATTCTAACATTTAACACAACATGAGGTAGATGCCCAAGAAGACATGCCTAGTGTTCCTGATATCCTAAGGGGACCCACAGGTCATGGTAAAGTAAATAATTAGCTAGTACCTGTACAGTTCTGTATATATGCTCATCCCCATGTTGGAATATACAGCATCAAACTCCACCTGTGATTTAAATATTTCAAAGTAATATGCTGCATGTGCACTTACAACAAATTGTACTATATCCCAATGTTAGTGGCTACCCTAGCTGGGAGATGTTGTGTGATTGCTGACCTAAAATGTACCTCTTTTGAAACAGGAGACTGCACAATTTAAACAAACAGATTCAATAAACAAGAGATTCAAAATTCAGAAAGTTAAAAAGACGGATGAATCTTTTTTAATGTAATACCTGGTATTTTAAGTGTGTCATCCAAAATTACTCAAAGATCTAGGCAAAACTATACCTAGATCCTTGGGCACTAAATGATACATTCTCTAGAATTAGATTCATTTTTCTAGACCCGCTAACACTAAGTTAATGAGCCAGCCTGAATCACAAAGCCAGTTGGACTGCAACCAATTCACAACCTACTGAGCAATGTTTGAATAAGATGTGTTTCAGGTAAAGATCAGTCCCATGAGACATAACAAGGACAGTTAGTGGAACACCAAATCCTCTTCCTCTTTCATGAATTAATAAAATACTTAAACGAAATATTCATTTTAAAATAATTTTTTTTAAATGGCAATCTATTGCACATGAATAGAATTGTAACCACAAAGATAATACACATTAGGTTTGAGAAGAAGCGTACTAATAGTGTCAACAGCAAATAGTACTCTAACATATTGCTACTTATTCTATAGCAATAGGACCCTTATTTGATACTTGTTGGCACAATACTAATTCTAGCATATTAGCAAAGGTAACAACCTTTACAACGAAACTTTTACAACGCACTACCATTACAACGCGGTCATTACAACGCAAACCATTACAACGCATTGTGCTGGGGGGCGCTTTAGGATAGGGAATAGGTTAATTTACTATCCAATAACCTTCCCTAGTGTCCACGAGGACTGGAGTTGGAATAGTAAATTAAACTATTCACTATCCAACCCCCAAAAGCACTATGTGTTGTAATGGATTGCGATGTAAAAACCGCGTTGTAAAGGCAGGCGTTGTAATAGCCTGCGTTGTAACATCATACATCCATTAGCAAATACACAGTTTATTCTGAGTTTAAAAGGTGGTCCACACTTGCACACCTGACTGAGACCAATAAAGATTATTGTTCAGCCTAATAGAAATCCTACTATTTGTGGCCAGCAGGAGGAGCTGTGCATGCGTGATAAGCATTCCAGATAGCTATCCAGAAAGCCAGCGAAGGCCAGTCGCCTCCCAGCAGCCTTCAGTCAGAATGGATGCTGTGCTTGTGTATGTCTCGTTTTCCCAGGCGCTTGAAGGTCTTCCTCTAAATCTTAGCTCTCTGTGCACAGGTTTATAAGGTAATTCAGTAGCTTTGTTCAAAATACTCAGAACAATCAATAGAGAGTGGCCAAACGCCCTTTGAGCTCTTTTTGTTCTATCAGGCTGAGTTCTTTTGAAATGGCAACACAATGAAACATGCAATTATCAACCTTCTGGAAATTCTGCTATTTCACAAAAATGATATAAAATTGAAATGATCTGTTAATGATTACATACTATGAATATATTCATGAAGCTTTATTGTTACATTTGCGGAACAGAACACAATGAAAAGAATTTGCACTCAATAAAATCATGCATATTCAGTTTTGAATAATTGATTAGAATATAATATTCACACAAGGGGCATCCCGTGGAAAGGAAAAAGGCATATTCACTCCACATTGGCATGTCGTAAGAGAAGCGTACTAGTAGTAAGTGTTAGACCTGGCATCATTGGCCTGAGTCTCCCTTCCATTTTGACGGATTGCCTCCTCTGTTTTGATATGTTTTTGCTGGATTTATGCTTTGGGCACTGTGCCACTGCTAATCAGTGCCACAGTGCAAGTGCTCCGTGTGTTAAATTAATGTACTGATTGGTTATTCCATGATTGGGTTATTTGATTTATCTGTCAGCCCCTAGTACAGTGCACCATGTGTGCCGAGGGCTTGTACATCAAATGCTGCTGGTGGGCTTGCAGCACTGGTTGTGCCACCCACAGAAGCAGCTTGTAAAGTGTGCCTCAGGCCTGTCATTGCAAGGCCTGTGTGCAGTCTAGCACTGCCATGCTGACTTGGCCAAGTGCACCCACTTGCCAGTCCCTAAACCTTCCCTATGCTTCATATTAGACACCCATATGGTAGGCCAAAGGGCAGGGTGCATTGTAAGTGTCAGGTAGGACATGCTCTGATGTGTGTAGCATGTTCTAATAGTGAATTACAGCCATTTTCGTTTTTCACTATTGAGGGCTACTTGTTCTCATAGGCCAGAATGAGCAGCTAGATTATTACATTCTTATAATCCTAACTGACTCAGGGAACACAATAGAAATTCGAATTTAGTATGCCTGAACTCAGAATAATAAAGTACATATTTTAGTTTATTTTAATATTCTGTGTTTGCAAATACCACTTTTAGAAAGTAGGTATTTGCTTGCCTAACCATTTGAGCCTGCCTCTGCTGGGTTGTGTATTCCTTGTCTGGGTTTGTGAGTGACAGGGCTGGGGAATTCCAGGAGCAGGCTGGGGCAGCCCGGTGGTAAATAGAGAGATCTGCATCTAGATGGGCGGGAGGAGTTGCACCTGGGACCTGAATATGGCTGGGCCTTCCCTCTACAATTCTGGCTTCACCTCCTGTGGCTTGTCTGATGTCTCTGCCCTGCACTGTAAAAGGAGAGGAGGAATCATGTCAACAGAGTGCTCCAGAGCTGTATCTTCCCTCCCCTGTGCTGGCTCCATCTCCTGTGGGGCGGCTGATGTCTCTGCCCTGCACAGTTAAAGGAAGAAGAGAGTCATGTAAACAAATTGCTTAGGAACTGGTTTGGAGTAGGCAGAGGCCTCGCTGCCTTCAGAGAACAAAGGATTTTGGGGTATAAATATTGGGACTCTGATCCCAAGAAATTAGATCACTTCTGGAACAAGAAACCTTTCTGCCAAGGAGAAGAATCAAGGAAGCTGCAGGAGTTGTACTACCCCTCTGCCAGTGTGCTGTTTGCTGGGTTGGCTTGCAGTGGTTGCTTCATTACCAAGGGAAAGGAGAAAGAACTTTCTAAGGACTTTCATCTACAGAATATTCTCCAAGGACTTGAACTGTGCTTGCCTCCGGCTGAAGTCTCAGTGACAAAAGACTTCACCTCCAGCTCCCTCCTGAATTTTGTTGCTGGGAATTCTAACTCCAGTTACTTGCGTGCCGATGGAAGCGCGACGCATCGAGAAGAAGCGTGTCACCGCCGCAGCTGAAATCGTTGCAAAGCCGGAGAAGCGAACCTTCACCACATCTCCTTGAAGCGTGTGTTCATCGAAGCTGTCTTCTGTCGTATCACCGGAGAAGTGTGACGCCATCGTGAGACTCGCCATCGCATCACCGGAGAAGCATGCCGCAGGGCCTGTAGCGGCTCCAAAGTACAGAGTCGTAGCAAGGCTGCCAGGGCGTCATCGCAACGTCATTGCATCGCCGCATCAAGGACGCCATCTTCTCGCATCGCAAACGGATCATCGCATCAAGGCGCCATCTTGCGCACCTCAACGGGCCCGCAGGCTGAGAATCTATGCATCACCTCTGCACCGGTAAGGCTCACAACGAGTCCCCTACTCTGCGCAAGCATTGAGGAAGGACGCAACCGTTCCCCCGGGTCACAGAACCGACGCACCTCCACTTTTGCAAGCCTTTTGTTTACTTTGAGTTACGCATCCAGGTACTTTGTTGAGAACTTTGTCACATTTACCATCAACTCAAACTAAGAGACTTTAATCATCTTTTAAGTAATCTTAAGTGTAGTATCGTGGATGTTTTTCGTTTGTGGTCTTGTGTTTATGTCTATATAAAGAATACTTACTTTTATAAAACCTGTGTTGTGTCCATCTGTAGTGTTTCCACTGTATTACTGTGTATATTCACAAATGCTTAACACACTGCCTCTGAGATAAGCCTGTCTGCTCGTGCCAAGCTACCAACGGGGTGAGCAGAGGTTTTTAAGGAGTGTAATCCCCTTATCCTGACTTAGAAGTAAGGGTTCTTATTTGGACAAAGGTGAATACCATTGCCAACTAGAGACCCCCAGATCTAAAATTGGTGGTCAGCGGTGAGGATTTGGACTTTGCATTTGTGTTTCATATACAGTGATTGGTGTACACTACTAGTGAGTGCAGACCAAACGTGACCACATACTTTTTTAGAATCCTTTTTCCTTGGACTGTTAGTTTTTCCTGAAAACTCCCAATGTTTACAACCATGAGTAAACCAGCATCTGTTGCATCTATGGATCTTGATTTTGAGGAAGAGAGGTTGGAAACCTACACTGTGAAACAGCTCAAGTATCTCTGCAGGAAATTGAAAGTTGCTACACCAGGCATTTCTAAAAAGGAAGACTACCAGAGGGTGCTGATGGCCTGGGTAAAAGCCAGAAATGTCCCTGATCTTGTGGTGGAACCTGTTGGGGATGCAGATGGGCAAATTGATGGGCCAGAATTTCCAGCCAGGGGAGGGGTGCTGTCCCCACCTGGCAGCAGCATCTCTTCCAAAGACCTGTCACCCAGACAATTGGAAGACAGGGAGAGAAATAGGGCACTGAAGCTGGAGTTGGCTAAACTTAAGATGGAGAGTCAGAGGGAAACAGGGAATAATAGGTTGTCCTTGGAAAGGGAGAGAATGAGAATGGAGCATGAGAGAATGTTGAGGGAGTTAGAGATCAAGGCCAAGGGCTTAGAAATCAATCTCTCTGGTTGCAGCACACCATCTGTGCCTTCAGAAGGCAGGGTACATATTCCCAAGGATGTCATCAAAGATTTTCACAAAGGTGAAGATATTGGGCAGTGGTTTGCAGCCTATGAGATAGCAATGTTGGCCCACCGGGCCCCTGAGAAGGATTGGGGAAGGGGTTGTGGGGCAGCTTTTTAATTGAAGGTAGGGATACTTTGTTAGACTTGTCCAGTACTCATAGGATGTCTTATGCCCGCATGAAAGAAGCACTGATGACAAGGTATGGGTTAACTCCAGAGCTCTATAGACAGAGGTTCAGGAATTGTAAGAAACTGGAGGGAACCACTTGGGTAAAATATGTGTCTTTCTTTTGCAGAGCTATGGATGGTTGGGTGAGGGGTAGCAATGTTGATAATTTTCAAGCGCTCTATGATTTGATTGCTGGGAGCACTTGTCTGCTAATTGTTTTCCAGAGCTACGCCAGCACCTTATTGATAGCAAGTTGACTAACCCTAGAAAGCTTGCTGAAGAGGCGGACCGCTGGGTCAGTACCAGGGTCCACAAGGGTCTTGTGGGAGACTCCGCCAAGGGTGGGCAGGGTCCCCAGCAGAAGAGTGAGGGGCACAAGGGTAAACAGAGGGAGTTCCGAAAAGGTCCCCAAAGTAATTCCCAAAGGAACCAGGGTAAGGGTTCCCAACCTCCCCCTGAGAAGAAGTCAGGACCCTCGACAGGTAAACCTTTTCATAGGGGGCCCGTTACCTGCTTTCAGTGTAAGCAGGTGGGACACCGTTGGTATGATCCCCAGTGTCCTCAGAAAGGACAGTATGTGCCACCCCGCGCGCCACCCAGTCAGATGTCCAGTGTAGCCCTGGGTGGGGAGGAGATGGGTGCCCAAGGTGGGTGGGGTCCTGCAGAAATTTCCCTTTTTTCATTAGGAGACTTTGAGATGGTCCCTAAAACTCAGCTGCCTGCTAACACTAAGAAATACAGGCAGTGGGTGACCATCAATGGCCATAGAGTGGAGGCTCTCAGAGACACAGGAACAAGTGTGACAGCTGTCAAGTGTCACTTGGTCTCTGAAGAGCAGGTAGTCCCTCATGCATTCTTCCCAGTTGTTGCCGCTGACATCACAGGGAGCCATTGCACGGTGGCTCAAGTTTCCTTTGAGTGGGAGGGGTCTCTGGTACTCTCAAGTAGCTGTGAGACCAGCCATGCCAGTTGATTGTCTGTTAGGCAATAATTTAGAAAGCTCCCCTTGGGTTAAGGTGGAGAGGAAGGCGCATTTAGAGATGTTGGGTCTGCCTGAGTGGGCATGTGTGACCACTCTGTCTATGGCAGCTAAGGGTGATCAAGAGACCCTGGAGCCTGAAAGTATGGCCCATGGACCTGCCTTAAAGAGAAGAGGTAGGGAGCACGGGAAACCAGCCCCCATTGTTCCCACGGTCCAGGAGGAGGCAGACTTTGAGGAGGATGCCCTGGAACCTACAGGGGAGCAAGTTTATGAACTGGGTAACCTTCCTGAGCTGACCCTTTGGCAGCAAGAAGGGGGTCCCTACCAGGGAGGAATTTAGTGAAGAGCAGCAGAAGCGCCCTTCTCTTGTGGGTTTGAGGCAACAGGCCACAAACCAGGCAGCAGGTGATCAGTCTGGATCACATTGAATCTACTGGGAGAATTTTCTCCTGTATAGCGAGCCTAAGGTTGCTGTACCTGGGTCAGCCCGTGTGTACCCCAGCCCTTCAGAGCCTTCCTACTGGGTTTGGCTCATGATGTTCCTTTAGCTGGTCATCTGGGGCAGAACAAGACCGTTGAAAGGCTTGTCTCCCACTTTTATTGGCCCCAGATGCGGAAGAGTTCAGATACTCATTGTAGGACCTGTCAAACTTGCCAGGCAAAAGTGAAGAGTGGGAGGAGGCACAAGGCCCCTCTCCAGCCTTTCCCTGTAGTCAGGTCCCCCTTTGAACAGGTGGGGATTGACATTATGGGGCCACTTGACCCCAAGACAGCCATGGGCAACAGGTTTATCCTGGTCTTGGTGGACCATGCTACCCGGTACCTGGAAGCCATTCCACTCAGGACAGTGACGGCCCCCGTGGTGGGACCTGCACTGATGGTGATCTTCTCCCGTGTGAGGTTCCCCAGAGAGGTTGTGTCTGACTGAGGTACAAACTTCATTTCTAATTATATGACGTCACTGTGGAAGGAGTGTGGTGTTACCTACAAGTTCACCACTCCTTACCACCCACAAGGTAACGGGCTGTTTAAAAGATTCAACCGGACCCTTAAAGGCATGATCAGGGGTCTTGAAGAAACAATGAGGCGTAAGTGGGACGTCCTCTTGCCATGCCTTCTGGATGCCTACTGTGATGTGCTACAAAAGTCTCTAGGGTTCAGCCCCTTTGAGCTTTTGTATGGTCACTCTGTAAGAAGTCTTTTGAGTTTGGCCAAGGAAGGCTGGGAGCAATCTCCCAGGAAACCTCCCCAGGATGTATATAGCTACATGCTTGCCTTCAGGAACCAAAGTCGGCGTTTCAGAGATCTCGCTCAGGCGAATCTGGAAGCCAGCCAGGAGGGAATGAAGCGGCGGTACGACCAGAATACCACTCTGCTTGAGCTTCAGCCTGGACAGAAAGTTTGGGTCATGGTCCTTGTGGAGCCTTGTACCCTCCAGGACAGGTGGACAGGTCCATATGAGGTGGTGGAGCGCAAGAGTAATGTCACCTATCTGGTGAACTTGCGGTCTCCCAGGAACCCCTTGCAGGTCCTGAATGTGAACCGCCTGAAGCTCTACTTAGAAAGGTCGGAAGTGGGCTTGCTCCTAGCGACAGATGATGGAATGGAGGAGGAGACTAAGCCTCTTCCTGACCTCCTGTCTGCAACAGAGCAAGATGGGTCAGTGGATGGTGTCAGCCTCTCTGCCACACTGACCCCTGATCAGCAGCAAGATTGTCGCCAACTGTTGGGGCAATTCTCTGATCTATTTTCCTTGGTTCCTGGTATCACAGAGTGGTGCGTCCATGATGTGGACACTGGTGACAGTCCTTCTGTGAAGCACAAGGCTTACAGAGTGACTGGCAATGTTAGGGCTTACATTAAGGAGGAAATCTCCAAGATGTTTCCTTTAGGGGTCATTGAGTCCTCAAACAGTCCTTGGGCCAGCCCAGTGGTCTTTACTATATTTTCCCTTTACTATATTTGAAACATACGGGGCACATGTGGAATATAAAATCAATTGTGACAAATCCAGTTTATCTCTGGCAGGTAGTCTCTTAACCTCCCACGACATTCCTGGGCAACTTGGTGAAGAGGGTTTTAAATATTGGTGTTTATATGCAACTATAAATAAAGAGGATAGCCTTGCCACAATATCCGCAGGGTCTTGATGGAGTCCCACAAAGATGTGAAAATCTGGAAGATGCTACCACTGACGCACTGTATAAGATCCTAACATTACCTAAACTCTGATACATGTTGCAAAACACTTATCATATACTTCCGGTGGAGATCTTTGTTAAAATAGAAGGACAATTTGGTCATTCCTATGGCATGGCGGAAACCCAATGGTTGTGTTGCACACCCTACAAAGGAACCAATACAATGGGGGCATCTTCCTTCCTGACATTAAAGCTTACTAATGTGCCACTCATTTGATAGTGATCAATGATTGGGAGTATGCCCCGGGAGACCACCCTGCATACGCGTTAGAGTGCACCCTGTTCCACTCCTAGAAAAACTATTTATATGATGGAAAAAGGGCAAGAAAGCCGTTACCAGCAACTCAGGTGACGATTGATGCGTAGAAAAGCACCGACAAAATGGATGACATGGAAAGAGTGAGTTTCCAGGGAGACACCTGTATGGGTGGGAACACACCTACATGAATTTACAAAGCAACAATGTTTTAAGGCCTGGGATATGCTTGGAATCTCTAAATTAGGCGACATCATGTAGGGAGACGTCCTTGTCTGTTTTAGCTCCCTGCAAAGAGACTACCAATTAAACTTGAGACAACACTCCAAAAACCTTCAGCTTTCATACACTTGGAAGGCACAGAGAATAGACACTGAGAACATGCCCGAATATGAACCAGTTGAAGGGAGGTTACTTATGGAGGAAGAGATAGACATATAAAACATTAATAAATGATAGACTTGACATCCAAGTGAAACTGAGGTCTCAGTGGGAAAATGAACTGGGGAACCTAGATGACCCGGATTGGGAGGCGGCGTAGATGCATCCCAGGGAAGTAGCAGTTAAATCACGTCTCTGAGTAATCCAATTTAAAATCCTCCATAGGGCTTATTATGATCGGGCCCACTTACATAGGTTTGGTAGAGCAGCCTCTGCTGAGTGCCTTCGCAGCAGGGTAGAGAGGGGAACATATATACATACATTTTGGGAGTGCACCACCATCCACACTTACTGGAACGTAATATTGACTAATGGTGGGTGGAGTTTGCGGAGTTGCACTACAGGAAATTCCTCGGAATTGCATAAAAACTCAGGAATTCTACAGAGTTCCACTCTGCCCTTCTTCTGACCCAGGGCTGCAGATTTAGTAATATATCCTGTAATTACAACCCGATCTCAATGAGGCTGCTTTAGACATAAAAGAAAAGGTTCATAAACGCTGTCTGGAGGCTTGCATTTCTAAACAAAGGGCTGAGGAGCCTGAGGGAGGGGCTGGGGGGCGGGAAGAGGGCAGGAAATGAGGCTCAAAGAGAAAGAGTGACAGGAAGTAAAACCAAGCACCGCTCGCTGAGCCAGCAGAAAGAGGTGTAACTGCTTCCTGCTCAGCAAAGACCTACCTCCAGTAAGTGGATTTTGTATTTTATGAACAACTAGCAGCCCGTCCCGACGTTGTCCGGGTATAAAATAGAATGTGTGTAATGTGTGTATTTGGCAAGGGCAATTTATTTTAAAATCTCGCGGTAGACAACATTTTTTGTTTCATTAGAATCGGGACGGAGAAGGCACAGCTGCAGCCCTGGTTGATGTTATCAGGCGCGTGTAATTAGTGTCCTGATCCGCCGCCTGAGCCCGGCTAGAGCCCTGGTTGATGGTAGCAGGTGCGTGTAATTTTGTTGAATGAGAGAGTTCAGTAACAGCGCGCAGGAGAGGCTGCAGTAACGTTACTTACCACGCCTCCAGCTGAACGCGTTTGTCACGCCCCCAGCACACAGCCACAGCAGACGATCTTCTGATTAATGTACAACCCACATGGCATGAAGGGCGGAACGTAGCACACGCCCCAGCGTTTCTCACGCCCCCAGCGTGCCCCTTGATGTGGTGCAATTGGGTTCACATGACCTGAAGGCCAGACACATGACCCCAGCTTTTCTCACGCCCCCAGCGTGTCACGCCCCCAGCATGCCCCTTGATGCTACGCAGCAACGTAACTGACGCATGTATGTACGACTCACATGGCATGAAGGGCGGACACACGCCCCCAGCGTCTGTCACGCCCCCATAGTTTATCACGCCCCCAGCACACACCCACAGCCCACGATATGATGGCCGTACCACACGCCCCCAGCGTTAGTCACACCCCCAGTCCACGCCCACAGCACAACGCAGACACGCCCACAAGGGACTACTTTGCTGGCACGGTTCCTTTACCTTTTAAATGTATATGGTGGCCGTCTGCATAGCCTATGTCCTTCTGCTCCAACTGCCCTTTCCACTGCTGTATTGGGTGTTGTGATTGGTGCTGTGGTTACTGAGATTACCCGCCTCAAAGGTTTGGGCTCTCTCTTTATAATATTAGTATGGATGTTCAAAGAGCAAGTAGGTACTCGACCGCCCAACTTCACACGGGCAGGGGTGTAAGTGGAGTGGCAGGAGTGGGGCTGATATAACCATGAGAAGAGATATCGACTTTATCAGCTTTGTCTGAAAGCGTCTGCCAAAGATGGAACCCACACATAGCAATAAGGACAATGACTGTATAACAGTAACATCACAGATGCAACCCCTTTCTCCTCAACACAGCTCCATTCCCCTCCTCTTGTCCTCCTCTCCAGTCCTCTAACTCTCCACACCCTCCTTCAAGCTTCCATCACCTCCTTCCTAGCTGCCCTCTCCACAGTCACTTCCTCAAAAGGTTAAAGACAGCAAACAAAAAACAAACAGAAACTGTGGATTTCCTGCCTGTTACCTTCCTCCGGGTTTGCAGTCAGTCTCTCATTTTGCTGCCCTCTTCACATGGTCAGCGCTGGGTTCTTCAAATGCCTTATGCAGGAATGGGCGGAAAACTTGCTAGTGATGGCTATACAAGTCGAATGGCTCTTGGTGACCGATGATGCCTCAACAGCTGATTCCCGTCAAGGTTACCTTCAGGAAGAGTCTACTTTGCACACCAGCACAGATTCTCTTCATACGATAAGGTGAGCAGCAGGGGCTAGCTAAGCCATGTGGTGGAGTCGGAGTCAGAGTTCTTTGCCAAACTCTGTGCTCCCACCGCTAAAGTAAGTAAGATATTACAGGGGACAATAACAATGGACCCTAACTATCTATTGTTGGCTATACCTACAGATGTCGCTATCCCTAGAGTCAAACTCCTGTTCATTAACCTGAGACTTGTGGTGGCCAAAAGAGATGTGGCTTAATAATAGAGGGTATAAGAACCCCATGTACTGCAAAAGTGGAAAAAGGCTGAACAATTAACATATAAAGCTAGGAAATGCCAGAGAAAGTTTGTTAAGATATGAGGTCCCTGGTTGCAATACTATGGTATTGCGGTGGGTGACCGCGAAAGCCAACCCTGACCCGTGCAACCCTGATAAAACATGATGGCCTCGATGATGCTCTGATACTTTTAAGAGAGTGATACCCTATATATCACTGGTCACGAACAAATGTTGATGTGAATAGGATGTTGGATACACCTGCTCCCATGTACCATTGGTTTCATTTGTATGTATATCATTTGAAAAGTTTGAATACAGAAACCTGTAGTAAAAATATTAGGGGATTTGGCCATCTGGGAACCTTTATCACCACAGAAAAGCTTCCAGGCCGGATAGGCCATATCTTGGGGCGGCAGGACTCACTCAGGGAGGGTCCAGACATAGGTTCAAGATTTTGAGAGCCTTTTGTGTTCCTATAGCTCTAAACAAGAGACCAGCAAATTAGTCCTTGGAGTCACTCTGGTAGTCTGGTTTCAAGTGATGATGCAGGGATAAGCAGCAGGGTTGGCCTCTGAGGGTTCAACCCAGGATCCAATTAGCAAAGCTGTTCTTCTGGGTACAGCAAATCAGTCTTGCAGAGTGCACAGCAGTTCACAGCAGCAGGTAGTCCTCTTAAAGTCCTTCCAGTGGTCGAGGAGTGAACTGAAGAGTGGGTCTGAATCTCCCATTTTTATACCCTGGTTCCATTCTTCTGGAAGGTAGCAGAAGATTCTAGAAAGATTCTTTGAAGTGCATGGGATTTCCTGCCTCTCCTACACTGGCTCCAAGCTGGCTGCAGTGACAAGGGGAAGTGGTTAGGAACTTTGTGTGAAAGCAGAGCACACCCTATTCAGTTACAAGCAGGGCTGTGCTCAACTCCTACCCCCATTCTACCAGCAGATTGCCCATTGAAGCACACCTAATCCCTCTATTGTGTGACTGTCTGGGAGAAATTCTCAAAGTCCAACAGTCAGCTACACCAAGTCATGTGACCCAAAACAGGCTGCAAGCACAAACTGCTATGGGCAGAAACATTGCAACTTTTTAAAATTGGCATTTTCAAAATTGTGATAAAAATCTGACTTTAATATTGAAGAGGATTTATCATTATAATTTCATAGAAACCAAACATGATATAGCTACCTGCTTCCATTTGAAAATTACAGCTTTTTAAATGTAGAAGTAATCTCCAATGTTATCCTATGGGAGGCATAGGTGTCACATTAGATAAAAACACATTTTCACCACCAGAACATGCAAAACTTAAACGTACATGTCCCATGTTTTAATTACAATGCACCCTGCCCTAGGGGCTACCCAAGGCCTACCTTTGGGGTGACGTATATGCAATAAAAGGCGAGTTTAAAGCTTTGCAAGGGGGTTATATTGCCAAGTCAAATTGGCAGTTTAAAACTGCATTCAGGCTGCAAGGGCAGGCCTGAGACATGTTTCAATGTGCTACTTAACACCAAGTGATGCAGGCCCACTGGAAGCATTTAATGTACAGGCCCTTGGTGTATTGTATACCACTTTACAAGAAACTTACAAGTAAATTAAATATGCCAATCAGGTGTAAGCCAATAAAACCATGTTTTAGCCAAGTGAGCACAAGCTCTTTAGCACTGGCTAGCAATGGTAAAGTGCACAGAGCCCTAGGCCCAAAAAAACTTAATTCAGCAAAAAATGGAGGTGAATAGGCAAAATATTTGGGGTTCACCCTGCAGAGAGGGCCACGTCCAACAATCAGACATAAGTAATTGAAGGTCCGTCTGTTCTTTGTACCCATCATTGAATCTAAGTCTGAATGGAATGGAAATACACGTTTGGAACATTTAAACTATCATATCTGTGGGGCAGGAAAGAGACCCTAACTTTTACTTTCTGTGTATATGCTTGGAGTCGATAAGTGATCAAAAAATGATTCTGAAGCTGTGGTTCAAGGCGTTAAGATTTGGAATGTTAAAGACATATTTGCTTATTGTTTTGATTGTCATAACTGCCTTTTTATATGGCGGTTGATAAAATCTCCGGGCATCTCACATGTAAAATTACTAGAGGATGAGTATATTTTTCTTTAGGCAGAATGCAAATAAGAACTGAGTTGAAATTATGGAAATGTATTTGATTTTTTTATTTGCTATTGACCTAAGGATAGGCACCAATTAATAATTCTTAATGAAAATAAAATGGTACGCTGTGCACTTCATTAACTAAATATCTCGTCTTTCGAAAATAAGATGTCTGCCGACACAACTTGTTTAATGTTATTTAAGGATGCTTTGTCATAAGTATATAATATTATTTGTTGAAATTATTGTAACTAAGTGTATAATTTTTTGGGGTTTGAATCTGTTTATTAACATTTTTTGGTGTACAGAGTACAATAGCAAAGCAAATGATGAAGTATAGCATACAGTAAATGATGCAGGGACACATAACACAGGCAAGATATTGTGGCAAACGTGATATGTCCATATTGCATTTTAGTTACAGTAGCGAGTGAACATCTGTGACATTGCACAACTTATACTGAGGACAGAGTCATACATGTTGATCAACATTTAACAATAAACTTGAACGGTCAGTAATTGTATGCATCATTATACAGTGTCACAAATTGATTTGTGATCAGGCATTTTGTTACTAGTAGCACTAGGTCCAGAAAGCGTGAAGTCACCTTCTGTCGTTTACTCCTTGAAAAGGTGCAACATGCACCCCTTTCTAGGTGTGGACCATAAGGCATTCAGTGCAGGATGCTAGAGAGGGCGTAACCACTCACCAATATGATGCAAGCTGGGAACGGGACCACAGCATCTGTGCAGGTTTGCATCCACAGTGTGGCATCAGGGGCAAGCCACATCAGTGATATGGAAATATTGGTTAATCTTATCTGGGGCAAGGTATGCTCTTTGTGTAATGTAATATTGGATGAGGCAAAAGCGAGCATTTCGGGGTATCCCATTAGGACTTTCTAAGATCGCAGCCCATTCCTTGTCCGGGCAGGGGAGGGCTAGATCTGCTTCCCAGCTCTGCCTCAGGGGGATGAGTGTCACCGCTGCATGCTGGCTCAGTGAAGCCACAAACCATTTGATGAGATGCCTACCCGTGCCCATCACGTGTAGGTATTGAACAGTAAGGCAAGTTTGATGCTCACTCAAGATGTCTCCCCAGGGGCATCTCAAAGTGGCTAGTGTAGAGGTGTACAAAAAGAATTGCACAAGGTGCAGCCCGTCCTCCTGCATCAGTGTATCATTGCGTATCAGGATACCTTTGCAGTAGAGGTTGCTTAGTGTATGGAGGCCAGCAATCCGCCACATGGATAGCTCAGCGGATGAGGTTGGGGCTAGACCATGGGAGTGCCCAGTAAGGGCACCGCTGGTGAGTAAGGAATCATCAGTCGTGTGAGATACAAACTTCTGCATTAGTAGGGAGTTCAGTAGAGGACCACAAGCGCAAGTATGGAACAGCCAGAGCAGCGCCTGGAGCAACCAAGGAGGTGGGTGAGTGGCTGTATCAGCGAGCTGCAGTCCCATCAGTCATCTGGCCACCCACTGTAATTGGGAAGTGAGATAATATTGTTCCATATTGGAGACAGCCAGGCCTCCCTGGTCTGTGTGCAAACATACGCAACTCAACTGCGAAAGCCATTACAAATAAACTCCCTCATAGTGCACTTGTAGTCAAGAAAAAAGGGGGGGTGTAACATAGTAAGGCAGTGAAATAGTATAATAGTCTCAGCAGCATCACCATTTTTAATAGCGCTATACAACCCATGACTGATAGATGGAACGTGCGCCAGAAAACCATCTGGGATCTAATGGCCGACGTAGCCCGGATGAAGTTATCATAGGTCAGATCAGTGGGTTTATGATAGATTCTGATCCCAAGGTAGCAAAAGGAGCTGGGTTGCCATGCTATGGGAATGCAGCAAAGCATCAGGGCAGGATCTGGGCACTTGGGTGCAAACAGGAACAAACAGGACTTCTCCCAGTTTTACTTTCAAGGGAGATAGCTGCAAAGTCTGCAAGTGTGTGGGCCACTGCTGCGGAGATCGACCACAGATCTCAGAGGTGGAAAAGAAGATCATCTGTGTAGAGAGATACAATGATGTGTTGTCTCTGGGGAATGCCCCAATCTATACCTCATGCACAGAGCAGCTTCCAGTGGGTCTATGGACAGTTAAAAAAGTAGAGTGGATAGTGGGCATCCTGGGCAAGTGCCACGGCATACAGGAATAGGGTCCGATATATAGGAACCCGTTCTCAGCCTGGCCATTGGTGAAGCATAAAGAAGTCAGACCAGACAAAGGTACTGGGGCCCAATTACGTAGCAAGGCAGGATGGCAAAGAGGAAATCCCATTCCAGAGAGTTGAAATCCTTTTCCGGGTCAAGTACAAGACAACCCAATGAAGGCCAGAGAGGTGTGGAGTAGGCGGAAACGCGGAAGAAGCGCCACAAATTCAGGAGGTGTTACAATCTGGCGGAGACCCGTTTTGGTCCTAATGCACCAGTGACAAAACTAGAGGGGTTAGTCGATTCACGAGTATTTTGGCTAAAATGTTATAGTCTGCATTGAATAAGGCTAAAGGGCTCTAAGAGCTGAGGGTGGTGGGATCCCTATCTGGCAGTGAAAGGCACATAAGGAGTGCCTCTCGCAGCAATGCTGCAAGGATGGAGGCTGTTAGGGCATCTGCTGGCGCGGAGTCAGGATAGAGGCATATGATTTGTAGTATTCAGCGGGTAGGCTGTCTGGTCCAGGAGCCTTGCGTTTGCTTTGTTCGCACTAAGGGCCAGATGTAGGAGGCCATTTACCGACCCGTAACGGCCGATTTCGGCCGTTATCGACCGGTAAATGGGTATTTGTGATGTAGGGGCATCATTTTACAGATTCGGTAAATGTACCGAATCGGTAAATTTACCGAATCTGTAAAATACCGAATCGGTAATTTTACCGATTCGGTAAATCCAAGATGTAGGTAGCACTGTTTACAGTGCTACAGGCCTTCAGAATTCGGTATTTTACCACACAATCCTATTGTGTGGTAAAATACCGAATTCAGGTGTGCATGCACATCTGTGCCCGTAGGGCATGTCTGTGTGCCACATGGCGCACATGCCTGTATTTGGGGTGCTAGAGGGTGTCAAAGTGACACCCCCTGCACCCTTGCTGAAAGCGGTATTTACCGAATCGGTAAATACCGATTCGGTATTGCCCATTGATTCGCATGGGCTTCAATGCCCATAGGAATCAATGGGCATTACCGAATCGGTATTTACAGAATCGGTAAATACCGATTCTTAACGATTCGGTATTTACCGATTCAGAAATACCTACACCCCCCCTCTATTTTACCACTTCTTAAATACCGAATCGGTAAAATTCGGTATTTAAGAAGTGGAAAAATAGAATTACCTACATCTAGCCCTAGGTTGGCAGGGTATGACCAGACGTGGGTCTCTTGCTCACTTTGTCACTGGAGTCAAGCTAGCCTTCCTGATGAAGGGTGTCACCCAGAAACCGGTCCCAGGGTGCTTGTTTCCGGTTCATGAAAGACCTGTCTTGGCAGTTCGGGCTGGAAGGTTCCCATGAGGCACAGGGTCAAGACTGATTTGCATATAGCTGGGTCTGAACTGAGGTGGCGAAGTGAGCTAAAGAATGATGATGGATTCAACCCAGATCTGTGACTGGGGGTGAGTGTCTGAAAAGTTTCAGCACTCCATCCATCATCTCCTTGTGCCTGCTTTGTTCGCACTAAGTTGGCAGGGTTTGTCCAGACGTGGGACCCTTGCTCACTTTGCCACTGGATTCCAGCTAGCCTGTGCGAGGCTTTGGGGTTCAAGCTTATTCTGTCTGATCATCAGTCCCTTAAGGGCTGCCTTCTGTACAGACCTCCCGGGACTAAGGCCCATTTTCTTGAAACAGCTGGCAGGATTCTAGAGAAAGCCCTGTGCGCAAAATCTTTTACAGCGCTAGGAGACTTTAATTTCCACTTAGAGAGTAGTTCAGACCCGGATACAATAGCACTATTGGAGGTGATGCGCGGGGTGGGACTAACCCAGGTGGTTAAGGGGGCTACGCATCTGCCAGGCCACACACTGGATGGAATTTTCACAAACAATCCTGATTTGAAATCTGTCAAGATTGTTCCCATCACCTGGACTGATCATGCTGCGGTGATGTTCAATATTTCGGGCACCTCGCTGCATAAGGCCAGGCAGGAGAGGAAAACAGCCAGGACCTGCAGAACCTGGAATAAGATCGAGGGAAGTGCATTGGAGGACCTCTTGGTGTCTTCTTGGGTCACTCTGCCGGCAGACGTGAACAAAGCGGCAGCTACATACACCAACTGGATTGATAGGGCGTGCACCACATTAGCCCCGCCAAAAATCTGTCGCCCCACTCGCACTATCCCATCATCTCCCTGGTTTTCTGATGAGCTCAGGGAATTCAAGCTGACATGTAAGAAACTTGAACGGATCTGGCGTAAAAACTACTATGAGGTGGATAAACTAAAACTTAAATCCAGCCAGAGTGCATATAAAGACATGATATGGAAGGCCAAACGTACATATTTTACCAACCGTATTGAGGGGGCCAGGAACTCCCCTAAGGAACTCTTTGATACGGTCTCTAGCCTGGCCATCCCCAAGCAAGTGCTCATCCCACCGAGTGAGGAACTAAGCGAGAACTTAGCCAAGTTCTTCCTAAGTAAGGTGGAACTTATTTTTTCCGTACTTGAGCCCCAGGTCAGGCAGAGTCTACTAGATGGCACCCACATGAATCTCACAGCCATCCTCACAGGAGGCAAAACTTTTAGCATTTGACCCGATGAGTCCTGAAAAAATTAAAAAACTGCTGTATGCAACAAAATCGGGTTCTCCCCATGACCCCTGCCCGGCGTCAGTGGCGAAGATGGCGGCAGCCCCGATAGCTGGCACCCTTGCCAATCTTTTCAATCAGATGTTTGAAGCCGGAGATTTTCCAACATGTTGGAAACGAGCATCAATTGCCCCTTTGCTAAAGAAACCACACTGGATATCGCCGATCCCAATAGCTATCGGCCCATTGCCAGACTTCCGTTGCCAGCCAAACTTATAGAGAAAGCCATGAACTCTCAGCTCGCGCATTTCTGGGATCCACTCAGGGCCTCGACAAAGCTCAACATGGGTTCAGGGAAGGTCATAGAACTGAGTCCGCCCTGATCAAATCCACCGAGGAGATCAGGAGGGTGATGGATGCTGGGGGCCGAGCGGCACTGATCCTCCTGGATCTATCCACGGCCTTTGATACGGTCCCCCACAGTATTTTGGTGGACCGTTTAGAGGACTGGGGGATCCAGGGGAGGGCCCTGAGTATCTTGAAAGCCTTTCTTACGAATAGGGTCCAAGTGGTAGCTCTGGGAGAGTTCGAGTCAAGACCTTTCGTACTCCCCGGGGGGGTTCCCCAGGGATCCTCTCTAAGCCCCACCCTTTTCCATATTTACGTCTCCTCTCTGGCCCCAGTTATTCACTCACACGGGTTTGAGATGATACTCAGATTGTTGTATCACTGCTCCCGGGGAGTGAAGACGGCATAGCTGCCAAGTTTCAGGAATGCATGACAGCAGTCAACACTTGGATTGCTGGAAATTGCCTAAAACTGAACTCCTCCAAAACAGAGGTCTTACTCTTCGGCTCCAACGTTAACTTTTGGAGTCCCAAGTGGTGGCCAGAAGAGATGGGAACCCCCCCCCCCCATTCCAGTAACGAAGGTTAAGAACTTGGGAGTCATGATTGATAACCCACTCTCTTTCAAACCCCAAGTAAATGCGCTGACCTCTTCCATCCACTGGTCTCTGAAAATCATCAGGAAGATCCTCCCCTTCCTGCCGGATGGGTGTAAGAAAACGGTGGTGATGGCACTTGTGCTCTCCCGCCTTGATTACTGTAACAGTTTATTTCTAGAGGCCCAACAGGGGTTGCTTAATAAATTGCAGGCCCTGCATAATGCTGCAGCCCGTCTTATTGTGGGCCTTCCTAAGTTCGCGTCCGTTTCCCGGGAGCTGGGGAAAGTACATTGGCTCCCAGTGCGTAAAAGGATACTGTTCAAATCAATGTGCATAGTCTATAAGGCGGTCCATGGATTGGGCCCTTCGTTTCTTCATCAGCATTTTCAATGGTACAAACCGGGTAGACAGCTCAGGTCGGCCAACATGGGGCTGATCAGGACCTCTCGCATCATGAAGGCCCGCTGGGGGGGCAGAAGCTTTGTCAAAGGGGCGGCTAACGCCTGGAACGCCTTACCTATGGCATTGAGACAGAGCACGGACCTGCTGGCCTTTCGGAAAAGCCTTAAAACCTGGCTTTTCACTCACTAGGCAGGAGGCTTGAAACCAGGGGAGCTATCATTACAGCGCCAGGACACCGGTTGGTAACAGCGCGCTTTATAAATGATATAAATATAAATATGTCTGATGAAGGGTGTCACCCAGAAACCGGTCCCAGGGTGCTTGTTTCCAGTTCAGGATAGACCTGTCTTGGCAGTTCGGGCTGGACTGTTCCCATGAGGCCAGGGTCAAGACTGATTTGCATATAGCTGGGTCTGAACTGAGGTGGCGAAGTGAGCTAAAGAATGATGATGGATTCAACCCAGATCTGTGACTGGGGGTGAGTGTCTGAAAAGTTTCAGCACTCCATCCATCATCTCCTTGTGCCTGCTTTGTTCGCACTAAGTTGGCAGGGTTTGTCCAGACGTGGGACCCTTGCTCACTTTGCCACTGGATTCCAGCTAGCCTGTGCGAGGCTTTGGGGTTCAAGCTTATTCTGTCTGATCATCAGTCCCTTAAGGGCTGCCTTCTGTACAGACCTCCCGGGACTAAGGCCCATTTTCTTGAAACAGCTGGCAGGATTCTAGAGAAAGCCCTGTGCGCAAAATCTTTTACAGCACTAGGAGACTTTAATTTCCACTTAGAGAGTAGTTCAGACCCGGATACAATAGCACTATTGGAGGTGAAGCGCGGGGTGGGACTAACCCAGGTGGTTAAGGGGGCTACGCATCTGCCAGGCCACACACTGGATGGAATTTTCACAAACAATCCTGATTTGAAATCTGTCAAGATTGTTCCCATCACCTGGACTGATCATGCTGCGGTGATGTTCAATATTTCGGGCACCTCGCTGCATAAGGCCAGGCAGGAGAGGAAAACAGCCAGGACCTGCAGAACCTGGAATAAGATCGAGGGAAGTGCATTGGAGGACCTCTTGGTGTCTTCTTGGGTCACTCTGCCGGCAGACGTGAACAAAGCGGCAGCTACATACACCAACTGGATTGATAGGGCGTGCACCACATTAGCCCCGCCAAAAATCTGTCGCCCCACTCGCACTATCCCATCATCTCCCTGGTTTTCTGATGAGCTCAGGGAATTCAAGCTGACATGTAAGAAACTTGAACGGATCTGGCGTAAAAACTACTATGAGGTGGATAAACTAAAACTTAAATCCAGCCAGAGTGCATATAAAGACATGATATGGAAGGCCAAACGTACATATTTTACCAACCGTATTGAGGGGGCCAGGAACTCCCCTAAGGAACTCTTTGATACGGTCTCTAGCCTGGCCATCCCCAAGCAAGTGCTCATCCCACCGAGTGAGGAACTAAGCGAGAACTTAGCCAAGTTCTTCCTAAGTAAGGTGGAACTTATTTTTTCCGTACTTGAGCCCCAGGTCAGGCAGAGTCTACTAGATGGCACCCACATGAATCTCACAGCCATCCTCACAGGAGGCAAAACTTTTAGCATTTGACCCGATGAGTCCTGAAAAAATTAAAAAACTGCTGTATGCAACAAAATCGGGTTCTCCCCATGACCCCTGCCCGGCGTCAGTGGCGAAGATGGCGGCAGCCCCGATAGCTGGCACCCTTGCCAATTTTTTCAATCAGATGTTTGAAGCCGGAGATTTTCCAACATGTTGGAAACGAGCATCAATTGCCCCTTTGCTAAAGAAACCACACTGGATATCGCCGATCCCAATAGCTATCGGCCCATTGCCAGACTTCCGTTGCCAGCCAAACTTATAGAGAAAGCCATGAACTCTCAGCTCGGCGCATTTCTGGGATCCACTCAGGGCCTCGACAAAGCTCAACATGGGTTCAGGGAAGGTCATAGAACTGAGTCCGCCCTGATCAAATCCACCGAGGAGATCAGGAGGGTGATGGATGCTGGGGGCCGAGCGGCACTGATCCTCCTGGATCTATCCACGGCCTTTGATACGGTCCCCCACAGTATTTTGGTGGACCGTTTAGAGGACTGGGGGATCCAGGGGAGGGCCCTGAGTATCTTGAAAGCCTTTCTTACGAATAGGGTCCAAGTGGTAGCTCTGGGAGAGTTCGAGTCAAGAGCTTTCGTACTCCCCGGGGGGGTTCCCCAGGGATCCTCTCTAAGCCCCACCCTTTTCCATATTTACGTCTCCTCTCTGGCCCCAGTTATTCACTCACACGGGTTTGAGATGATACTCAGATTGTTGTATCACTGCTCCCGGGGAGTGAAGACGGCATAGCTGCCAAGTTTCAGGAATGCATGACAGCAGTCAACACTTGGATTGCTGGAAATTGCCTAAAACTGAACTCCTCCAAAACAGAGGTCTTACTCTTCGGCTCCAACGTTAACTTTTGGAGTCCCAAGTGGTGGCCAGAAGAGATGGGAACCCCCCCCCCATTCCAGTAACGAAGGTTAAGAACTTGGGAGTCATGATTGATAACCCACTCTCTTTCAAACCCCAAGTAAATGCGCTGACCTCTTCCATCCACTGGTCTCTGAAAATCATCAGGAAGATCCTCCCCTTCCTGCCGGATGGGTGTAAGAAAACGGTGGTGATGGCACTTGTGCTCTCCCGCCTTGATTACTGTAACAGTTTATTTCTAGAGGCCCAACAGGGGTTGCTTAATAAATTGCAGGCCCTGCATAATGCTGCAGCCCGTCTTATTGTGGGCCTTCCTAAGTTCGCGTCCGTTTCCCGGGAGCTGGGGAAAGTACATTGGCTCCCAGTGCGTAAAAGGATACTGTTCAAATCAATGTGCATAGTCTATAAGGCGGTCCATGGATTGGGCCCTTCGTTTCTTCATCAGCATTTTCAATGGTACAAACCGGGTAGACAGCTCAGGTCGGCCAACATGGGGCTGATCAGGACCTCTCGCATCATGAAGGCCCGCTGGGGGGGCAGAAGCTTTGTCAAAGGGGCGGCTAACGCCTGGAACGCCTTACCTATGGCATTGAGACAGAGCACGGACCTGCTGGCCTTTCGGAAAAGTCTTAAAACCTGGCTTTTCACTCACTAGGCAGGAGGCTTGAAACCAGGGGAGCTATCATTACAGCGCCAGGACACCGGTTGGTAACAGCGCGCTTTATAAATGATATAAATATAAATATGTCTGATGAAGGGTGTCACCCAGAAACCGGTCCCAGGATGCTTGTTTCCAGTTCAGGATAGACCTTGCTTGGCAGTTCGGGCTGGACTGTTCCCATGAGGCCAGGGTCAATACTGATTTGCTGGGCCTGAACTGAGGTGGCGAAGTGAGCTAAAGAATGATGATGGATTCAACCCTGATCTGTGACTGAGGGTGAGTGTCTGAAAGGTTTCAGCACTCCGTCCATCATCTCCTTGTGTTTGCTTTGGTCCAGGAGCCTTGCCTAATGCCAGAGGCTTGATGGCCTCACGAATCTCAGACAGCAAAATGGATTCCTCCAGTTCTTCCCATTCAATGGGAAAGAAATTGGGTAGACTTATGGATGTAAAGAAGTCGACAAGTTGTTCTGGGCTAGGCATAGCAGTGGATCTGTATAGCGAAGAGTAGTGGTGCATCAATTCAGCATGTATTTCATGTTGTGTGTGTAGGAGATGGCCACCTTGAGTGCATATGGAGAGAATAGGGTGTTGGGGCTGCTCCTGACGTTTTAACCACTTCAACAGCCGCCCGCATGGACCCACGCCACAGGGGTGCGTGCAGAATGTGCAGCTCAATTGAGTAAGTGCAGCTGGTCAAGCAGCGAGGTATGTTCAATACAGGCTTTGTCTAGAGATGCTCAGAGTCTGGACATGTGACTGAGCGTGTTTCAAGATGCATAAGTCTACGTTCAATTTTGGCAATATTATTATCTAGTTGCCTATGAATGTTCCATGTTTAACTAATTGTTTAATGTAATGTATAATCTTTAATTTGCACCAAATTTGGAATGAAGGAAACCCTAATTTTGAGCAGTTACTTTCCGGGGTTCCATGCAAATTGTTCAGGGGCAGAGTTAATAATGGTGGAAAACCCCTGTTCCCTGTGAAGTCAGTATTTTAGATGGAATGTAAAAAGTAGGGTTGTGGGCTAGTACAAGTGAAATCGAATCCGCAGCTGATAAATTCATAAATATAGTCTTATCAGACAGAAAATACCCAAAATCAAAAGGCAGCAAGATTTTTATTTAACAGTATATATAACAACATTATCTTGTGCCATATACAACAAAACTCTTGACACGGTGAAAAAAGTGGCGTCTTGACTTCTTGCTATCCATACCCTTGGAAAGTGCCAAGGGGATAGCCAGGATATTTAATTCCTTTGCAATGTGCTATGCCTTTGGAGTCCCTTGATGAACGTGTGGAATTATAGATGAATATTCAAATAGGCAATTAAAAGGAAGCTTGATGTGTCTATGATGTTACTCAGAGCCCTGAGTTGAATTAAATCACCTTACTTTACAATTATATGTTATGTATGCAGTAGAGCAGACATGGCAACATGAAGGGCACCAAGCCACTGAAAAACTGGGAATATTTATGAATAAATAGAAGGGGTGTAGGAAGGAGTAATTAGGGGTTAAAAGACGATTCATGAGGGCTTTAAAGAGGGTCTGAATGGCCAGACAAAAGAGTAAGTCCAATGCTATTTCCAAATTGTGCTTCTATAGTTACTACAGCCAAAAAAAGACCCAACACATTTGTAAATGTATTCCTACTCAGACCTATGACCTGCACCACTCATGGCCAACCACAGGTACTGCAACACACTCTAACAGAAAATTATGGCGGTAGGGACTTCATGTAGAACAGAATTGAAAATCAAATAAAAATAAATACATTTATTTCACCATTTAAAAAATATATATGCATTTAGTTTAAAGTTAAACAAATCATTTTAAATTAAAAGTAAAGTTTATTTGATTTTTTAAAAATCTTAATCACCTTTTTTGATTTAAAAATAAATATGAGTAGTTAAACGTAGTTAATAGTTAAATGAAAAAATAAGTAAATTAATTACATTATTTCTATGCATAACGTTTACAAATTTTTAATACATATTAAATAAATATCAACATTTTACTTTTAATGGATTCCTTATAATAAATCTTTACAAAAATAAATAATTTAATGTAATATGCTTAAATTGGTTAAGCATTTAATTCAAAATTAAGCTCACAGTGCTGTAGGCTGTAGCTTTTTTTTAAATGTGAGCTACTTTCAAAATAAACATATAAAATATATTTAAATTAACATTCAATTAATCAATCGATTGATTGATTGAAATTGACATTTAACATACAAATATTTTAAAATGTTTTTTACTTCAATAAACTGTAAAAATGTTCCCTATATGATGGGGAGATTTTAATACCAGAGGTCTCCTCAATGTGAGCAGACATCAAATACAGTTGTACAGTCACTCCTGGTAGGACCTTTACAGTCACATTTGATGTTTTTAATGACTCCACCCTCTTTATCAGGGGTGGTAACATATAAATATAAACTTTAGAGAAACTTGACACTCGCTGATGGTGAATAGCACAAAAGTGTAAACTTGCATGTGCAGATTTATTCATATGTAAGTTTACCTTTGTGAATAGCCCCCTTAGTACTTACCTACCTCTGACTGGATTAAAAATATTCTTGTGTCCTGTCACACACCCTACCATCCTCAGCAATTACCCTATTTTCCACACCCACATTTTATTAAGCTCTTTAGTTAACAATTCATCAAAAAACATGCCAATACATCCCCCTTCCATATTAACATAAACTGATGTCCTGCCACCCAACAACCCACACCATCCTCTCCTCCATTCCACTCCCTTTCATGGCAAAATATATAACAATAAAACAAAAGGGTATGGCTGTGCACAGCTGGGTTACAACTCTGTTTTTAATCTATTTGGACCGTGCTCCTTGGGATAACTCACCGCTCGGGAGTAAACGCTATAACATAAAGGTAGCACTGACACAGATGTGTGGGTGTCCCCTAGGGCACTGGTGGCGGTGGGCTGTAAAACAACAGCAGTTTTTTCAGTGTATTTTTAAAGAAGCACAAATATCTTTGCGTATCATTCAAATTTAATGGAGATAATTCCAATGTAAAGTAACATGTATCTTTTGGTTCTTAAATGACGTAATTTCAACAATAGCGGTATTACAGGCTGTCATAAATCCGTTGTTTCAATCAATCAATCAATCAAGGCATTTATACAGCGCGCTACTCACCCAGAGGGTCTCAAGGCGCTTGGGGGGGGGGTCCGCTACTGCTCGAACAGCCAGGTCTTGAGCTGCTTCCTGAAGGGGAAGTGGTCTTGGGTGAGGCGGAGGTGGGTGGGGAGGTAGTTCCATGTCTTGGCGGCCAGGTAGGAGAAGGACCTTCCTCCTGTGGTGGCTCTTCGGATGCGGGGGACGGCGTCTAGGGCGTGGTTGGTCGATCGAAGCTGGCGGATGGGAGTGTAGAAGTTGAGGCGGTTGTTGAGGTATATTGGGCCTTGGTTGTGCAGGGCTTTGTGTGCGTGGGTGAGGAGTCGGAACGTGATTCTCTTGTTGATCGGGAGCCAGTGCAGGTCTCTCAGGTGTCCGGAGATGTGGCTGTGTCGGGGGATGTCCAGGATGAGTCTTGCTGAGGCGTTCTGGATCCGCTGGAGTCTCTTCTGGAGTTTGGCAGTGGTTCCGGCGTAGAGGGAGTTGCCGTAGTCCAGTCGGCTGGTGACGAGGGCCTGGGTGACCGTCTTCCTGGTCTCGGTGGGGATCCACAGGAAGCTCTTGCGTAGCATGCGCAGGATGTTGAAGCATGACGTGGAGACGGCGTTGAATTGTCTGGTCATGGAGAGGGAGGAGTCCAGGATGAAGCCCAGGTTTCGTGCGTGGTCCGTTGGTTTGGGTGCGCTGCCCAGGGCAGGGGGCCACCATGAGTCGTCCCAGGTGGAGGGCGACGATCCCAGGATGAGGACTTCCGTCTTGTCTGAGTTCAGTTTCAGGCGGCTGTTCATCATCCACTCGGCTACGTTTTTCATCCCTTCGTGTAGGTTGGCTCTGGCGGTGGCGGGGTCGTTGGTGAGGGAGAGGATCAGCTGGGTGTCGTCGGCGTAAGAGATGATGTTGAGGTTGTGTTGGCGTGCGATGGCCGCGAGGGGGCTCATGTAGACATTGAAGAGGGTGGGGCTGAGCAATGAACCTTGGGGGACGCCGCAGATGACTTCGGTGGCCTCTGATCTGAACGGGGGGAGGCGGACTCTCTGTGTCCTTCCGGCGAGGAAGGAGGTGATCCATTCTAGTGCCTTCTCTTGGATTCCGATATTGCTGAGGCGCTGTACTAGGGTGCGGTGGCAGACAGTGTCGAATGCCACGGAGAGGTCCAGGAGGATGAGGGCTGCTGTTTCCCCGTTGTCGAGCAGAGCTCGGATGTCGTCAGTGGCTGCGATGAGGGCGGTCTCGGTGCTGTGGTTGGCCCGGAAGCCAGACTGCGAGAGGTCGAGGGATCCATTCACCTCGAGGAAGGCGGCCAGCTGCTTGTTGACGGTCTTCTCGATGACTTTGGCCGGAAACGGGAGGAGCGAGATGGGGCGGTAGTTTTTGAGTTAGGTGGGGTCCGCTGATGGTTTCTTCAGTAGAGCGCTGAGTTCGGCGTGCTTCCAGCTCTCCGGGAAGGTAGCGGTGTCGAAGGAGGTGTTGATGATGTCCCGCAGGTGGGGAGCGATGATGCAGTCGGCCTTGTTGAAGACGTGGTGAGGGCAGGGGTCGGTTGGAGATCCGGAGTGGATGGAGTTCATCGTGCGTAGGGTTTCTTCGGTGTTGATTGGGGTCCAGGCGCGGAGGTTGGTGGTGGGGGGCGCAGTTGCGGTCGTGGGGAGCGTTGGCTGTGTGCTGAAGCTGTTGTGTATATCTACGATCTTGTTGTGGAAGTAGGCGGCGAGGGAGTTGCAGAGGTCTTGCGATGGGGTGATGTTGTTGTTTCCGGCGCTGGGCTTGGAGAGCTCTTTGACGATGTTGAAGAGTTCCTTGCTGTTGTGTGTGTTGTTGTCTAGTCGCTCCTTGAATGCGGTTTTCTTGGTGGTGTGGATCAGTTGGTGGTGTTTTCGGGTGGCGAGCTTGAGGGTGGTCATGTTGTCTGGTGTTGGGTCTCTGCGCCAGGCTCTCTCTCTCTCTTGGGCTCGGCAGTTCTTCTTGGAGCTCTTGAGTTCGTCGGTGAACCATGGTTCAGTGGGGCGAGGTCGTCTGCGCAGTTGCTGATCCACCTCGTGAGGTTGTTGGCGGCCTGGCTGGGGTTCGCTGAGCTGGCGGGGGGGTCCTGGCTCAGGGATGCGGCGAGCTGGTCGGCTGTGATCTTGTTCCAGCTTCTGCGTGCAACCTGTTGTTGGTGGTGGTGGATCGTGTTCTTTTTTAAGCTGAAGTGGACGCAGCTGTGGTCCGTCCAGTGGAGTCCGGTGGCGTGGCTGAAGGCGATGTCCTTGCTGGAGGAGAAGACGGGGTCGAGCGTGTGTCCGGCGTAGTGGGTGGGGGTGGTTACCAGCTGCTGTTTAGTCCCCATGCATTTCGGCTGAAGCCTTCATCAGGGGATATCTGTCGACAAATAATAATCTAAGTTACACTAATCAGTATCGGTCACTGAACGTATATCCATCACCATGTTAGTGCATAAGTGAAAGTGAATAAACAAAACAAAACATCTCTACTTGTGGATGAAATGCTGCCACTTAGTTAAATCCATGCAGCTACATTAGATGCTATTCGTGACATTCGCATTACATTAATCACATGCTAAGTCACAAGGTAAAAAACTTTCCTGTTAGATGAACTCTATTGGTGAGAATATATGTGTGTGGTTAATGAGCTTTAGCGTTATAGAAAATAAGTCATGGTATACGGGTGCTCTTCCATGTTACGCGCACTAAAACAAGTTCTAAGACGTCGCAAACTACTATGCTATCAATATAGCTTGTAAAAGCTTACCGATTAAATACGCGGAGAGTTTTGCCAAATTAACCGGCAGTTCGCCATTACTCTCGCCGTGTGTGCTGTAGTGCAGCGTGTGACGCGCGTTTTAGGGGGTGTGGTTAAATGCCGTGATCCTAGCCACGCATAAACTGTTTAAAGGAACAGGTCAGAATGTCCCTACGCATTACTCTCAATAAAGTGAATTTGAACATAATAAGTTCCCTTCAAATAAACAACAATTAGCACAATGGTGATACTATATCAGTATTATGCAAGAACATACAAAAAATAGATGAAACGCTAGGATATACTGTGTGGATATCCCAGCATTAGACAGTTCCAGCGTCTGTTCGGACTCATTACTCCATGAGTCACATGGTCAAGTATGGAAAGATTGTTCATAAATAACACCCAAATTCAGTCCGTTCATTCATTCCTTTGGGTTTCAAAGTTTGTAAATGATATATCCAGAAGTTCTCTCTTTTAAGAAGCATTTTCTTGTTATCTCTATCTTCACTTTTTGCGATGATCTCCAAAATGCATGCTTTAATCTGACTCACTTGATGGTTAGCTTCAATGAAATGTGCGGCTACTACTGACTTTAATGCTTTGGTCCTGATGTTACTTTTATGTTCATTCAATCTTACTTTGAGTTTTCTTTCAGTCTGACCAATATAGGCTTTTCCACACGGACATTTGATCATGTAAATGATATTTGAGGTGTCACATGTTGCATTCACTCGTAACCCTATTTTGTTGCCCCTCATTGGGTCGGTGATGCTGTTACCTTGTAAGATGTTGTTACAATTATTACAGTTCCAGCACGGGACCGTACCTTTGTAGTTAACCAAATGTGTTACCAAAGATGGTTCCTTAATAATTTCACCAAGGTTTCTACCTCTGCTAAATGCAAACACCAGAAGTTCTTGGAAAATGTTGCGAAAATCTGATTCAACTTGAAGTAAGGACCAATGCTTCTTGATGATACTTTTGTATCGGGGCTAGACGTAGAAAATTTGCTCACACATGTGATTTTAGATTCTTTAGGAGTCTTTTTTACTGTCAATAGTTGCATTCAATCTTTAGAGATAGCTCGCTCCATAGCTTGCTTCAATGTACCTTCAGGTTAACCTCTGTCTTTAAAACGTTGCACCATGTTCTGAGATTGTTTCTTGAATTCCTCGGGGTCTGAGACTTTTCTTTTAATACGTAGAAGTTGTGAATACGGCAAGTGCTGCCTCAACGCTTGTGGGTGAAAACTCTGGTACGCTAGCATATTGTTCCGATCTGTAGGTTTTGTGAAAAGTGTAGTTTCAAAATTCGTATCATGTCTTTTGATGGTTACATCCAGATAGTTGATAATCTGTTTTTGGATTTCAAAAGTGAATTGTATTCACTCATCCACTTCATTGAGTTCCTTAATGTTATCGATAAGTTCATCCTCACTTCCTCTCCATAAGATGAAAATGTCATCTATATAACGTAGATATAGACACAGGTTATTCTTCCATTTCTGGCACTTTAGTATGTGTTGATTCTCATATTCATGCATAAAGATGTTGGCATATGTGGGTGCCACACAATTCCCCATAGATGTCCCACTTTTCTGGAGATACTATGGACCCTCCCAATTAAAATAGCTATGCATCTAGGTGAAGGTGAGGAGTTCAAGAAGAAATATTTTCATTGGTTCCTCATAATCCATGTCTAACAAGGCCTTCTCAACAGCCTCTATGCCTAATTGATGAGGTATAGAATTGTACAGTGCTTGTACATCAATGCTACACATGAGGATGTTCTCTCCTTCCTCTATTTGGATTTCAGCCAACTTGTTCAAAAAATATGTGGTGTCCTTAATAAAAGAACCCATATTTTGAACAAACGGTTGAAGGTATTTATCCAGCAGTTTACCAACTGGTTCATGGAGGCTTCCGCACGTAGAAACTATTGGAGGACAGGGTGGTCTCACAGGGTTTTTGTGAATTTTTGGCGTCATGTAAAAACACGGATTTTTAGGAAAAGTTGCGATGAGGAATTTTTTCATTTTTTCACTTATAATACCTTTATCCTTGGCGTTCTCCTCTATTACGAATAAAGTGTCTTGAATGTCTGCAGTGGGATTGAAATCCAATTGCATGTAGGTATTGTCATCCTGAAGATGTGTCTGTATTTGTTCTCTATAGTAGGAAGTGTTTAAGATTACCAGAGCTCCTCCCTTATCGGCCTTTTGACAGGTGATCCGTGGGTTATTGGCAATGGATCTTGATATACCTTATTCCTTGTTTGAAAGGTTCCTGGTTGTACCCTTTTTAGTGTAAATGCTTTTGGACAAATCTTGCTTAACCAACTGTTCAAATAAATCCAGAGTTTTATGACTAACTATATAAGAATACCTAACCTTCAGCCACCTTCCCCTTCTACCCTCTGTTTCTTTGGTTCCTCTCCCCACCTGAAGTAGAGCTATCTGCTTTCCATGGAGCAAGCAGCAGGCAGCCTGAAATGTTCTGCGAGTGTGACTCTTTGTTACCTTCTCTGCATGTTGTTATAAATCTTATATCATTATTTATATTATCCACAGTACTATTTGTATTGGTTTTGGATTTGAGATCTGTCCTACAAATTCTGGTTGCTCTTGATCTAACTTTTTTCACTAGCTCACTCTGATAGCCTCTTTGCAGAAGCCGCTCAGTAATCACCCTTTCCTCTTTCTCATAACCAGATGCCAAGGTACGTTTCTCTTTGCACGCAGGTACTCTCCATAGGGAATATTCTCTATTTGTCTTCTCGGGTGACCTGAATTGGCATTTAAAATAGAATTGGTAGAAGTTGGTTTCATATACAGCTTGGATAGTAATCTCCCATCTTTAACATAAAGTTCTAAATCCAAAAAACAGATTTTCTCTTTACTATACTCCAAACTCAAGGACACATTAAATCAACTGCAATTTAGGTACTCATGGTATTTAGTGAGCTCTAGGACAGTTCAATGCCATATTCGAAACATGTCGTCAATGTAGCGGCCCAAAAGACCACTTTGTCTGCACTGTCATCTGAGCTTCTCCAGACGTGCTCCCTCTCTTACAAGCCCATAAAAGGTTTGCATAAGAGGGAGGAAACCGGGAACCTAATTGTAGTTCCCTTCATTGATGATACAAAGTGTGCTGATAATAAAATAAGTTATTTGTACATACAAATTTTCAAGTTCTGAAATCATAAGAGAATAGGAATAATAGATAGCTGACTTTGTAACTAGAAAGGATTGTATAGCTTCCAATCCCAATTTGTGTGTTATATTCGTATAAAGACTATTGACATCCCTCGTAACTAGGAGATATTCAGAGGCTCATGTGATGTCAGAAATTTGTCGTGAGTAATCTGGTATTACTGTGTTCCTTTTAACCTATGGGCAGGCAGTATATATATTTTTTTATTTTTTGGGGGAACTTCTGAACGTAATTGCTCAATTAGTACGTAACGGTTTAAATTGACTTCAATCTTAAGGGTATTCAAGGTCAACATGCTTTTCGTCATCTAGCGATTGCAAGACCTTACCGATAATGGCTACAGCCGCTGTAAGGTTAGCGTTGTATCACGGAAGGTCTGGAATATGGAATAATTTCCAATAGTAGCGGTTCTGTTTTGGAGTTTAAATATGGAGGAATGTGTGTCGAGAATGGGGGCACTGGGCAGTAAGGTTATAGTATGCATTTCTGGTTTTTTTCCACAGATACATTAGGTTGGTGACAATTGTTCCCCATGTAGTTATATGTCCTTATCTAACCGTAATAATACTAAGATCTCTGTAGGGACAGACATTAGAGCCCATAATTTGTCAATTTTGAAATATGACTTCGTTATTTGGTGATCCTTCCCTGTATATAAAGAGTTGTGTCAATATTAGTAAGGGATACAGGAAGAAGGGTTTTTCAAAGTTTAAATATTTTGGGCTGGCTTTTATCGTGTTAGCTGCATTTAGTGCTTACAATGATTAGGATTAGCTTTTAGGAGACCAGTTGTTTTTTGGATAAAATTCTTAAATACTTACATATCTTCCTTGTAAATATAAGAGGTAATTCACAGAAGATATTTATGATGGTTATGATATGAAAGAATAGTGTAAATTGAAAACAGAAAGGAAAAGGTTCAGGACCACACCAAATGAAGGTACAGAAAAGTGTATATATAATTAACATAGTTATATGTAGTAATATTTAAGATGATGAAGTATGTGATGTCAGATTAAAATTGGGCTTTTCTTATAAAATGGACAATAAAATGAGCTGCGGGTTGTAAGTTGTAATTTAAACATTTTAGAACTAAAAATTATATTATTACATGAGGTCTGCATGTAGAAATATTCCTGAAGATTTAGAAATGTAACACAGGATGAGACCTTTGAATTTAAATTATGATAGATTATGTTATTAAAACTTTTATTAAGAAAAACTTTTAAGATTATTAATGTGTGAGATGATAACCAACCCTAAAAACATGATGTTTGAGGTCTTCTGATATAGATGAATAAAATTACTATTTAAAATGATTTTTTTTACCATGGTCATTTCCCGCTCACCAGAAATGTTGATATTCTGACCTAAAGAACTTAAACCGTGCAATTTTTCCTAAATATCATGCCCATATGTCCTTATGGATGTATATGTATTTTGTGTACGTATAAGCTTGGGGTCAATTCACAGAACTAATCAGAGACAAAATCCTACACTTACTACTTTTGGTATTCACAGAAGGCATTTAGTAGTAGTAAAGTTAGTATTGTTTCTTAAGTTACTATTTTGTCTAAAGTTGATATTTTGTCTTAAGTTGGTATTTAGGCTTAATTAAGTATTTTGTCTTAAGTTAGTATTTTATCTAAAGATGGTATTTTGTCTTAAGTTGGTATTTTGTCTTAAGTTAGTATTTTACTTGTTTGGCAGAGCCCCCTTCTGCCCTGGACTTGTGATCTCCTTCATGTTTTGGCTGGCTCAATCTACAAGATTCAAACATGTTTACATTTTCCACTGTTAGAGTTAGCATTGGTGATTGGTGCAAACACATATACACACACGTTCATATTAATTACCAATGCTGCTTTCCAGATGGCTAGTGGTTTGCCTCGTATATTGCACTTAGACACTGTCTAGAGAATGATTACAAAGGTCAAATGAGACTCAGAGTAGTGTGTGTTGAGTGGCACTGCTCCTGGTGGCATGTCCAAATAAGCAACTCCTACTGATAATAAAACTTTGTGCCCTATAAAATCAAATAATAGTGCCTCTGCAGTGCACCGAGATGACACGAACAGCACGTGTGCCAGGTCGACTGAAAAGAGGGAGGTCTATGACTGTCTAACTTATTGTGCATGTTTTGTCCTATACTTCCATGCCAGTAAATGAAATGCATAGACATTTTTCCTCTCTGTCTCTGCTGTTCAATTTTTACAAGAACTAATGTCACAACTTCTGGCCCTGTTGCACTGTAAGGGTATCCCCATGTCTTCTGAGTGATGTCAGAGCTCCTTGTCCAGGGCATCATGTATGTAACCTCCTCCCATCCATTTGGAACCGGCCCAACTGCCATTGCTCTGGCTGTTCTATCCTCCTTCCCTAATCATGTTATATTGAGCATCTGCTGCAGTCCTGAGGCCCAGTAACCATAAAAGGTGAGCCCCCTAGGGATGACAGGTCTCTAAAGGGCTTGACATCTGTAGGAATAGGTGGGTATGTTGTGTAGCGTGTGCGTAAATGTATTTTTTTTGTACTTCGGGAATTTTGCTTATGTGGTAATGTTTGAAGGCCTATTGTTTATTCAGCTCGTAATTGTTGAATCTAGGTGTGAGGCACACATCTGCTTTCATTATAGATGTTATACCTGTTCTGACAGTGTACCTTCAGAGGGCCTGTAACGGAGCTGTCAGGATTCCAACCAATCTTACTTCTTCCAGAAGAATCCATTTGTGAGGTGGCAACTCCCTAGATATGCAATGCATGTGTTAAGGCAGTCACGCAGCATTTGAGCATGCCTGTCTTTATATGCATTAACAAATAAATGACGATGTAATTGCAGTTAACGTTGTGGTTGCCTCCATGTATTGACATGTTTTGGGGGAATACCGCTCCCTCAGACCCTAGACTTCACTTCCTGCTTACGGATACCTGCTGGGCCAGAGATAAGTGAAAATTGAATAAACACTGGGCCTCATTTACAACTTTTTGGCATAGGGCAGTGTCGCAAGTCTTTGTGCCGAGCTACCCTGCATAAAAAGGAAAGGGCAGGTATGAGCCATATTTATGAAAGCGGCAAATTATTGTCCTCTTTGCCTGCACCGGCACACAAGTTGATGCCTAGAGCCAACACAGGCACCCTGGCACCGTGGTTGTTGGCACAATTGTTTTTGTGCGGTAAGGGACACCTTTCTGCACAAAAACAATCAGTGGAGTTGTTTCCCTCTTTCTATATGCAGCACACATAGAAAGAGCAAACAACTAGGAGAAATAAAGATATTTATCCTTGTTACGCCTCCCCTGGGGAGGCACACAGTTTTGACGCATTCCCAGGTTTACATATTCTTGTAAATCTGGGAATGTGTCAAAATTCATGTGTGTTGCTTTGGAAAACCCACATCAAGGTCCATGGAACCCCTCCTTGACATAGAGTAAGGCAACGCAGTGCTCTACTCTGCGCTCCATATCAATGACGCTATACAAAGCCACGCAGAGAGGCTTTGCATCGCATCTGAGTGGCCTGCACCACAAATTGTCATAAAAGTTGACGCTCCAGATGTGTAGACTCTTATAAATGAGGCCCACCATTTCAAATGATAGGGTAGGAGGAGGAGCTATATGTATATTTGATCTACATCTTTTATAAGGCAGATTGGCAGAAAACCTTGTTTTAACAGTGCCACAAATAGAAATGATTGACCATCAACAGAATTATGTTACTTAGATCCTCTTCTCGATCAAGTGCATATTTTCCTAAATACAAAGATATGATCATATTTAGCTTTTGCTTACGTTTTGTATCGTAGGTAAGTTTGCTCAGTAGCTGCTAATATTTTTTGGGACCCGCTTGGCAAACATTTTTGGCTTTCTAAAACTAATTCCCAAAGCAGTGGTCCATTTTTTTAGAAAAGATAAAGGGGCATATTATCAAGAAAGGCGTTAAAAATTATCGCCGGTTTAACGGCAGAAAACTGCCGCTAAAGCAGCGATAATGGCCTCGAGAATTCCAATAGAAGTTCATGTTCTGGTGTGAACATGGGCTACTATTGGAATTGTCCAATGCATATTATCAAGCCTATTATCGCCGCTTTAGCGGCTAAACCGGCAATAATTTTAACGCCGTCCTTGATAATATGCCCCTAAGACACTACAGCCTTTGATTATTTTTCACTGTCTATGATCTGGATAGTCTCTCAGTGTTGGTCAACAAATCCTAAATATCGCTGGATGAGCAGCACTATCATCTGGAAGGTCAGGGGCAGACGGGCCATCAGGTTAAGGACTTTTGATTTCCGAACCAACTACGCCAACTCCAAGGGGCAGATTTATGTTGCCTGACGCATCTCTGCAAATCAGCAGAGATGCGCCAGGAAAGATACGTCAGGCAAGTTTATCCTTGCGCCACCCATGATGCACCGCATTTACAATGCGGCGCACCATGGCGCAGGAATAAACAGATTCGTGTCGCATCTAGGGAGTGAAGTTGGCGCAGTGCTGAAGTTGTGTTGCATGCGGCACGCAACTCCAGCACTTTTCCAACTTGCCCTATCTGTTAACGTCGTGCGTCAAGCCTTACGCCTGCTTCAAGCAGGTGCAGGGTTTTGACGCATCAGCGTTAGTAAAGTGAATCAGTGAAATCTTGTAGATTTCACTGAGTCACTTTCCAGGGGTGTTCCTGCGACGGAACGCCCCCCCCTTCGTGGAAACGCCCACATGAAACCAGACACAGGTTTCATGTGGCGCAGGGTTTCACAACGTGACGCATCTCTCAGATGCATCACGTTGTAAATACCATAATGCATCTTTTGTGCCACCGCTGCGTCACAAAAGTGACACAACGGCGGCGTAAAAGAGGTGCAAGGGGCTTGTAAATCTGCCCCCAAATGTCTCGGGGACCGTGTGTTTGGTCAGTGGTTCAACAAACATTTTCTGGCAGATGCCGCCCATCCGCCAAACTCCAATTGGCCTCCTAAGTATCTTTCCCTTGATCCATCATTGAATATAAAGTTGGTGGCTGGAGCAGCCACAGTATAGTTGTTCGCAGCTAAAATAAGCTCAAATTGCAAAATGCCAAACTTTTACTATAAGGACGATTCGAATGGGCACATGAGCACGATACTAAAGATATGAACATTTGTACATGATTGAGGTTTGTAGAGAAAACAGGTCAACAACGTCAGTATGACTAGCACAATCCACAGGGATTTTAAATGCAACGAAAGGTCACTTTTCCACTCGCTACACTCAAGTGATGTTTGTTTACAAAGACATATTGCTATGGATACAAACTAGGGGAACATTTTGACTAAGTTGTCCAAAGGAATGTTTTTCGAGCTGCAAAAAGGAAGGCTTGTGTTATTCAGTGCTCATAACTGTCACTTTCTTCCTAGGGATCTAGACAAATAAAAATATATTCTTTCCAGTCTCATCTGCCTGCATGTGCACGACTCCAGAGCTTCTGCCTCAGAACAGCGATAATAATAGCCTCAGCCGTGACGCATTGTTAAGTGATTTAAATGTATTCAGCTGCGCGTGCTCCAAGGTCACATTGAAGAGGTGGCTGATCATCTGCCACTGGTTCGGAGGAGGGGGAAGTGGGAGGGGGTCAGAGACTGACATGTGACAGATGACACTGAGGACATGCCGAATTCATGATAGCTGCTAATTACGTTAAAAATTATTATCAAATTATCGCTGTATGTATTTTTGAAACATTGCAAGAAATCTATATGCAGAAGGTGTTCAATTTCCATACATGGAAATGCTGTCAATATTTTGTTTGTGTCGTTTCTCTCGAGTTATTAAAGGGATCCAGGCCAGCTCTCCTTTATAATATAAATGATCTGTTTAAGAAGCGCGACAAGCGTTTCAACTTAAATTAGCAATGATAACGAAAGTATACAGCCATAGTAATAGTATCACTCAGAAAGGTGAATACACCAGGTTAGATATGTGGCAAAATTCCGAGTGCATGATTTTGAAACTGTATTTAATTTACATGTAAAGGTGTGGGGATACACTGAAGGGGCAGGTGAATGCCAAGTGGCCTCGTGTTTGTTTTGCTCGCCCAGAAATAATTTTGTTTCTGTAACGAAAAAGTATGAATTATCTGCTGAAATAAAAAAAACAAGGGCCTTGAGACAGGGAGTTTTCTCCCTGCACCTTAGGGTCATTGTTTATTTACCTTCCCAGATGCAAGATGGACCCGGGCATGGTAAATTAGTGGTGATAACCCCTTATTAAATAAGGCGTGGCTATGCTCACTGTGATTTAGCAGCCCTTTGGTGCAGCGGTCTCCAGGTCAGGGTTTCTGACAGTAGAACCAGCTAAAGTTATGTTGAGCGAAGCATAGCAGTTCCCTACCTCAAAACTGGGCCTGGGACCCACAGAGTTGATAGACACGGCATCTGCGTTTGTTGTCAAATGCCTTCATGTGACAGTCTTTAAATGTCTCTGAAGGAAATTACCATGTTCTGCATGTTGTACCATCCGATATTTGCCCTAACTGTTTTGCTGGCTTTATAAGTCTGTGCACTAACCAGTAGTAAATGCCTGTGCCTCCCCCATTTAACAGAGTTGAATTGATATACTCCTAATTAACATATTTAATTTACTTATAAGTCCCTAGTACATGGTAAAAAGTGTGCCCAGGGCCTGGAAGTTAAATGCCACTAGTCAACAGTTCACCTATTGTTTCATCCACTACAACGGCAATGCAAACATGGCTTCAAGCCGACCATTTTGGACTGAATGAAGAAGAATTTATTTTTAACATGACCTATCAAAACCAACCCATTTGAAACTCTAAACCGTCCTTCTAAATATTAATGTCACACCTAAGTAGGACTTGTAACCCATATGGCAGGGTGCATAGTGTTTAACCCCTTCAATGCTGATGACGGAGCGGTTCCGTCATCAGCATCGGTTGGGCTGTGCTGATGACGGAACCGTTCCTGCCATCAGTACAGCCCTGGGGGGGAGCGCTGGCGCTCCCCCCCCCTGTGCAGCGATCATGTTTTTTTTTTGCAGGGGTGGCAGCGGAATTCTTTCCGCTGCCACCCCCTGGCCCCCCCACGCTTCCTGGTGACGTCAGCGCGCACAGCGTGCGCCGACGTCATCAGGAAGCGCTGGACGCTATTTGTTTCCAGCGCGTCCAGGAACAAGGTTGGTGTTTGCTGCTCCGGTGGGGCGGCGGGGCCGTTTTTCGGTGCCTTGAGGCATCGGGAGGGAGGAAACTGTGTTTCCTCTCCCCTGATGTCCCAATGCAGGGCATTCCTGGTGCACAATCGCACCCAGGGGGGGCAGAAAAGCCCACTAGACACCAGGGATTGATATTTGGCCATATTTGTTTGTCGAGGAAGCGACCCCTTGGGCAAGGGTCGCTTCCTTTTTGAGGCATGTATATTTTCAGACTTTTCTGCCCCCCCTGGGGCAGATCGGCCATTTTGTTTGGCCGATCTGCACCCAGGGTGGGCAGAAAAGCCCACTAGACACCAGGGATTGATTTTTATTTATAAAGGAAGCGACCCCTTTGGCAAGGGTCGCTTCCTTAGGGGGATAAAATATTTTTCAGACTTTTCTGCCCCCCCTGGGGCAGATCGGACGTTTTTTCGGCCGATCTGCACCCAGGGGGAGCAGAAAAGCCCACTAGTCACCAGGGATTTGTTTTTTATTTGAAAAGGAAGCGACCCCTTGGGGAAGGGTCGCTTCCTAGTGGCCCTAATATTTTTTTAGAATTTTCTGCCCCCCCCCTGGGGGCAGATCGGCCGTTTTTTTGGGCCGCATCTGGACCCAGGGGGGGCAGAAAAGTCCACTAGACACCAGGGATTGATTTATATTTATAAAGGAAGCGACCCCTTGGGCAAGGGTCGCTTCCTTAGGGGGATGTAATATTTCTCAGACTTTTCTGCCCCCCCTGGGGCAGATCGGCGTTTTTTTTGGCTGATCTGCACCCAGGGGGGGTCAGAAAAGCCCACTAGTCACCAGGGATTTGTTTGGATTTGAAAAGGAAGCGACCCCTTGGGGAAGGGTCGCTTCCTAGTGGCCCTAATTTTTTTATAGACTTTTCTGCCCCCCCTGGCGGCAGATTCGCTGTTTTTTTTTACCGTTTCTGGACCCAGGGGGGGGGGGAATAGAAAAGCCCACTAGACTCCAGGGTTATTTTTTTTATAGGGAGCGACCCCTTGGCCAAGGGTTGCTTCCTTGGGCCCATTTGTTTTCATAATGTTCTGCCGTGTCTTTATTTGGCCTCTCTGCCCTCCGTAGGGTTGCTTCCAGGGGGCCCACGTTTATAATGATTTATAATCTTCCCCCCTTGGGGACAGACACCCCATTTGTGACATACCCTGTGACATAGCCTGTTGTAATGTGTGTTGTTTGTGTTTCTTCTAATGTGTATTGTTTTTTTTCTCTTTAGATTGTTGCAGTGTGCGGTTCTGTTACTGGTGGTTCTGTTGTTCTGCTGTTTCTGTAGTTGCATGTGTTTGGTAAGAGACCTTTTTTTTGTTCAATTGTAATGTAATTGTTTATTTTGCAAAGTGTGTAGTAATACGAGTATGTTTTGTTTCTGTTTGTTGTGATTGTAAAACATGTTTTGCATTTGTTTTTGATGTGTCCTTCTGTAGATGTAAGTTTTTTTTTCTTCTTTCTAGTGGGATATCGTTGCCTATTTGCTGTGTCTTTGCAGAGTAGGTGCTGGTGAGTGTAGTTGTGTCTTGTAAGTGAATTGTATATTTTTTCTAAATATAGTTTTTTGTGAAAAAGTCTTACATTTTTTATCTTACTTTGCGCAGTGTTGGGGTTGTTGAGTTGTTTGTGCAGACTCCTTTATTTGTAAGGATAATGGCTAGCCGCCGGATTACTGCTCAGCAAGTTGTTGGAATGCTTTTTGATTCTTCCTCTGACCATGGTCCAGAGTCTGACTCTGATTCTGAGCCAGAGGTGGGAGGTGAAGATTCAGGTAGTGAGTTTTCTCTACACATGGCTTCATCTGATGATGAAGACACTTTGAGTGCTGATGAAGCTACTTTTGGTGTGGATGATGTGCCTGTGGTTGGGGAGGACATTGCTGTGGTTACGGTTTGGGAGGACATTGTTGTGCCTGTGGTTGCGGAGGACATTGCTGTGCCAATAGTGCGGCAAGAGACATCTGGGCTGCAGCCTGGGGCTGCTAGACTTCCAGTTGGTGTAGTGAGACAAGAGGCAGCTGGGCGGCGGCCTGCGGCTGCAAGACTTGACGATGAAAGTTCTGACCTCTGGGTTGCACCAGGCATGGTGCAGCCGGCATTGCCTGAATTTACTGGTGTTCCAGGGTGTAGGGTGAACACTGAAAACTTTTTGCCTATTGATTTTTTCAAGTTGTTTATGGATGATGTGTTTTTGGCAGAGATTGTAGAGCAGACTAATTTGTATGCTGAACATTTTTTGAGGGTGAACAGTGCCAGCCTTAAGCCCCACGCTAGAGCTACCCGGTGGACTACCACAAATTTGGAGGAGATGAAAATGTTTTTGGGTTTAACTTTTTTGATGGGCTTGCTTAGGAAACCATCAATGGCTTCATATTGGTCTACTAGTCCCTTGATGGCAACAGCTATATTTCCGGCAGTCATGAGTCGTGATAGGTATTTGCTTCTGCTGCGGATGATGCATTTTGTTGACAATAGTCTTGCTTTGCCACGAGATCACCCTGATTGTGACCGTCTTTTCAAGATTCGGCCTGTCATTGATCATTTGGTTGATCGATTTTCTGAGATCTTTTATCCTGGGAAAGAAATTGCAGTGGATGAGTCTTTGCTGTTGTTCAAGGGCCGCTTGGTATTTCGGCAATACATTCCTAGTAAGAGGGCACGCTATGGAATCAAACTGTATATGCTGTGTGACAATGAGACTGGATATGTCTCTAATTTCAGGGTGTACACTGGTAAGGAATCCAGGATTAACCCCCCTGGTTGTCCGTCGACTTTTGGAGTGACTGAGAAAATTGTGTGGGAACTTGGTCGTGGATTGTTTAACAAAGGCCATCATTTGTATGTCGATAACTTCTACACTGGTGTGCGGTTCTTCAGGGAATTGGCCAAAGTGGACACTGTTGCTTGTGGCACAATCCGCTCAAACCATAAAGGTTTCCCAAAAGAACTTGTTTGTCGAAAGCTTGCTCGGGGACAGTGCAGTGCATTGCGTTGTGAGGAGCTTCTAGCTGTGAAGTTTTCGGACAGGAGAGATATCTACATGTTGACTACAATACATGATGAAAGCACTGAACCGGTGACTGTTTGGGGTCAGGTTGCAGAAGTGCGCAAACCTGTGTGCATACTGCACTACAATAAGTACATGGGTGGTGTTGACAGAGTAGATCAGAGGTTGGAACCGTATGCTGCTCTTCGTAAGGCTTACATTTGGTACAAGAAGTTGGCTATCCATCTTTTCCACTTGGCAACCTTTAATGCTTTTGTTGTGTTCCAGAAATCTTGTCCCCAGTCAAAGATGACTTTTGTAAAGTTTCAGGAGTCTGTAATAGGCAGCCTTGTTTTAGTGGAACAGGCAAGTGTTCCTAGAGTTGGAGTGGTGGAGGATGTTGCCAGATTGAAAGATCGCCACTTTCCTGATACAATTCCTCCTACAACCTCAAAAGACTTTCCCAGTCGGAGATGTAGAGTCTGTTGGCGAAGAGGTTTGCGGAAGGAGGTTCGCATGTACTGCCCCGACAGCCCTTCAAACCTCGGGCTGTGTGTACCTGCTTGTTTTAGATTGTACCACATGCAAAAGAATTTTTGGGAGTATCAATGAGTGGTAAAGTGAACTGGTTGGACTTTATTCTGTAAAACTTATTGTTCAGTTTCAAAGTTTGTATCTGTGTAGTCTTTTTAGATTTAGTTGTCGAGTTAGTAGATTTGTATCAATTTGCAATTTGTTTTTGTTTCTCTTTTATTTAAAAAAAAACCTAAAGTATGATGTTGGTTTGCGTGTAGTGTCCATTGTCTGACTGTGTGCATGGTTTGGCGCTTGGCTGCCGGTGTCTGTGGACTGGTGCTTGTCTGGCGGTGTCTGTGGACTGGTTCTTGACTGGCGGTGTGCGTGGTCTGGTGTTTGGTTGGCGGTGTGCGTGCTCTTGCGCTTGCCTGGTGTTGTGTTTGGATTTGTCTTTGGCTGGTGGTGTTCGTGGAGTGGTGCTTGGCTGGCGGTGTGTGTGGAGTTGTGCTTGGCTGGTGGTGTGTGTTGAGTGGCGCTTGGCTGGTCGTGTGTGTGGAGTGGCGCTTGGCTGGTTGTGTGCGTGGAGTGGTACTTGGCTGTCTGTGCACGGAGTGGTGATTGGCTGGTGTTGTGTTTGTGGAGTGGTGCTTGGCTGGTGTTGTGTTTGTGGAGTGGTGCTTGGCTGGTGGTGTGTGTGGAGGGGCGCTTGGCTGGTGGTGTGCATGGAGTGGTACTTGGCTGTCTGTGCACGGAGTGGTGCTTGGCTGGCGGTGTGTGTGGAGTGGCGCTTGGCTGGCGGTGTGTGTGGAGTGGCGCTTGGCTGGACGGTGTGCGTGGAGTGGTACTTGGCTGTCTGTGCACGGAGTGGTGCTTGGCTGGTGTTGTGTTTGTGGAGTGGCGCTTGGCTGGTGGTGTGCGTGGAGTGATGCTTGGCTGGTGGTGTGTGTGGAGTGGTACTTGGCTGTCGGTGTGCACTGAGTGGTGTTTGGCTGGCGGTGTGCATGGTCTGGTGCTTGGATGGTGGTGTGGGTGGACTGGCGCTCGGCAGGCGGTGTGTGAGTAGTTACTTTCTGTTGGTCACTACACACACTGCTAGTTGAGTGACACTCCACACAGTCCATCATTTTGTGTAGTTGCAGTGTCAGAAATGTGGGCGTGTGAAAGTGATGGGCCCTTGAATGGCGCTGTTTGCTGGTGTGAGTGTTTAAATGTGATGGGTCCGCGGCTGGCGGTGTGAATGTTTTGTATGTGTCACGCGTACGAAAGGTGTATGAATGGCCTGTAAAGAGGTTGGTGCCTTGACGTGGCTTTACAGCTCACGAGCTGTGAGTCAGTGGTTCAGTTTATCATACTTTCAATTATATGCAGTGTATTTCATTTTTGATGAAATTACTTGCGTATCCAATTGTATGTACTGAATCATCACTCACCCTCGTGCCAAATCCAACCAGCATGTGTGTGTGCTTGCTGATTAGATGGTTGTGCAGTAATAATTGTTTTTTTTCTCTTTCTGCAGTAGGGTGTACCTTGTCCCTTATTGTGATTGTTGTTATGTGTTGCTTTTCCATTCGGATGGTGTCAATGGTCTGGTTTGTATCAGGTATGAAAGGTGCGTGAATGGCCTGTAAAACGGTTGGTGCCTTGTCGTGGCTTTACAGCTCACGAGTTGCGAGTCACTGGTTCGGTTTTTATGCATTTATTTATTGACAGAGCATTTCATTTTTTTGAAATATCTTGTTAATAAAATTTTATGTACTGAACCATCACTCGCCCTCGTGCCAAATCCAACCTGTATGTGTGTGTCTTTGAGGATAGATAGCCGTGCTTGAATGTTTGACTTTTGAGTAACTCTGTTAAGGTGTGGTATCATTTTACTTGGGAGAACAAGGGGAACGCAGGGTGGTAGGACATTTTTGCCGGCACGGCGATCCCACGCCAAAAAGTTTGGAAAAGTGCTATTTTTTCCTAATTTTAAGGTTTGCAAGGAGTTCTGGGTAAGAAAACATTGGGGGACCCACGCATGCCATACCTCCCTGGACTCCCCCAGGTGTCTAGTTTTCAGAACTGTTTGGGTTTGCTACTTTGCAAAGAATACCACCGAGCCCCGGGCCACAAACTCAGATGCCCCCCCCCAAAATCAAGGTAGTTTGCAATAGGGTAATGTAAATTCACCACCGTACGATTTGAACCGTTTCCTGTTGCAGCCACTATGTCTATCCACGCAAGTAAGGTACCATTTTTTTCAGGAGACCTAGGGGAACGCTGGGTGGGTGGAATTTTGTGGATCCACGCAGATTCCAGAACTTTCCACCACAGAAATGTGACGAAAATGTGTTTTTTTGGTCAAATTTTTCGGTTTGCAAGGGATTCTGGGCAACAGAACCTGGTGGGAGGCAGTCGAGTCACCCCATCCTGAATTCCCCGGGGTGTCTAGTTTTCAAAAATGTATAGGTTTGCTAGGTTTCCCAAGGTGCTGGCAGAGCTACGGCGCAAAAACAAAAGGTAGTCTTTTTGGCCAAAACGTGCTAGATTTCACTGGGAAATTGAGGTGCAGCCATGTTGCGTATTGCGCTGTTTCATGTCGCAGCCACTATGCCTACCCACGCAATTGAGGTACCATTTTTTTCGGGAGACCTGGGGGCATGCTGGGTGGGAGGACATTTGTTGATCCACACAGATTCCAGAACTTTCCACCACAGAAATGTGAGGAAAATGTGTTTTTTTTGTCAAATATTTATGTTTACAAGGGATTCTGGGTAACAAAACCTGGGGGTAGGCAGACGAGTCACCCCATCCTGAATTTCCCTGGGTGTCTAGTTTTAAAAAATGTATAGGTTTGCTAAGTTTCCCTAGGTGCTGGCAGAGCTACGGCACAAAAACAAAAGGTAGTCTTTTTGTCCAAAACGTGCTAAATTTCACTGGGAAATTGAGGTGCGACCATGCTGCGTTTTGCGCTGTTTCATGTCGCAGCCACTATGCCTACCCACGCAAGTGAGGTACCATTTTTTTCAGGTGACCTGGGGGCACACTGGGTGGGTGGAAATTTGTTGATCCACGCAGATTCCAGAACTTTCCACCACAGAAATGTGAGGAAAATTTGTTTTTTTGTCAAATCTTTATGTTTGCAAGGAATTCTGGGTAACAAAACCTGGGGGTAGGCAGACAAGTCACCCCATCCTGAATTCCCCTGGGTGTCTAGTTTTCAAAAATGTATAGGTTTGCTAGGTTTCCCTAGATGCTGGCAGAGCTATGGCGCAAAAACAAAAGGTAGTCTTTTTGTCCAAAACGTGCTAAATTTCACTGGGAAATTGAGGTGCGACCATGCTGCGTTTTGCGCTGTTTCATGTCGCAGCCACTATGCCTACCCACACAAGTGAGGTACCATTTTTTTTGGGAGACCTGGGGGCACGCTGGGTGGGTAGAAATTTGTTGATCCACGCAGATTCCAGAACTTTCCATCACAGAAATGTGAGGAAAATGTGTTTTTTTTGTCAAATATTTATGATTGCAAGGGATTCTGGGTAACAAAACCTGGGGGTAGGCAGACGAGTCACCCCATCCTGATTTCCCCTGGATGACTAGTTTTCAGAAATGTATAGGTTTGCTAGGTTTCCCTAGGTGCTGGCAGAGCTACGGCACAAAAACATAAGGAAGTCTTTTTGTCCAAAACGTGCTAAATTTCACTGGGAAATTGAGGTGCGACCATGCTGCGTTTTGTGCTGTTTCATGTCGCAGCCACTATGCCTACCCACGCAAGTGAGGTACCATTTTTTTTGGGAGACCTGGGGGCACGCTGGGTGGGTGGAAATTTGTTGATCCACGCAGATTCCAGAACTTTCCACCACAGAAATGTGAGGAAAATGTGTTTTTTTTGTCAAATGTTTATGTTTGCAAGGGATTCTGGGTAACAAAACCTGGGGGTAGGCAGACGAGTCACCCCATCCCGAATTCCCCATGGTGTCTAGTTTTCAAAAATGTATAGGTTTGCTAGGTATCCCTAGGTGCTGGCAGAGCTACGGCGCAAAAACAAAAGGTAGTCTTTTTGTCCAAAACGTGCTAAATTTCACTGGGAAATTGAGGTGCGACCATGCTGCGTTTTGCGCTGTTTCATGTCGCAGCCACTATGCCTACCCACGCAAGTGAGGTACCATTTTTTTTGGGAGACCTGGGGGCACGCTGGGTGGGTAGAAATTTGTTGATCCACGCAGATTCCAGAACTTTCCACCACAGAAATGTGAGGAAAATGTGTTTTTTTTGTCAAATTCTTAGCTTTGCAAGGGATTCTGGGTAACAAAACCTGGTGATAGGCAGTCGAGTCACCCCATCCTGAATTCCCCTGGGTGTCTACTTTTAAAAAATATATAGGTTTGCTAGGTTTCCCCTGGTGCCGGCTGAGCTAGGGCTCAAAAACAAAAGGTAGTCTCTTTGTCCAAAGAGCGCAAGATTTCACTGGGAAATTGAGGTGCGACCACGTTGCATTTTGTGCCGTTTCCTGTCGTAGGCACAAGGCTGACCCACACAAGTGAGGTACCGTTTTTATTGGGAGACCAGGGGGAACGCTGGGTGTGTGGAAATTTGTTGATCCACGCAGATTCCAGAACTTTCCACCACAGAAATGTGAGGAAATGTTGTTTTTTTTTCAAAATCTTAGATTTGCAAGGGATTCTGGGTAACAAAACCTGGTGGTAGGCAGTCGAGTCACCCCATCCTGAATTCCCCTGGGTGTCTACTTTTCAAAAATGTATAGGTTTGCTAGGTTTCCCTAGGTGCCGGCAGAGATAGGGTGCAAAAACTACAGCTAGGCACTTTGCCAAAAAAGGGTCAATTTTTAACTGCAAAATTTAGGTGTGACCACGTTGCATTTTGCGCCGTTTCCTGTCGCAGGCACATGGCCGACCCACACAAGTGAGGTACCGTTTTTATCGGGACACTTGGGGTAATTCAGATTTGTAAATCAACTGTTATTACCAATTGAGATTTCATGCATTTCTCCCTTTCAATGAAAGACATTGTGTAAAAAAAAAATCTTTTTGAAAAATGACCAATAATTCTCATGCTAGTATGAGTATTTCCAATTTTGAAAATGTGCAATTATATACTGTTTCTGAACTCTATAATTTGTATCCAATTCAGAAATACATAGGTGTCTTTCATACAGATTATTCCATGTATACATTTTCCAAGACAAAGTGCTCTATACCCAGTAAATGAAAAAATACCATTGCAAGTTGCTGCTCAGCTTTTGGATCTGGGTTCGTCGGGTTCTTGGTGAAACTACAAGTCCTATATATCCCCACAACCAGGAAGGTCTAATTGATGTAACGGGATATTGCTTTTCAAGAGCTGTCAAAATTAGAAAAAGTTATAGGTGAAAACGTTGAGACAAAAGGCTGTTTTTTTCAACAAATTTTCAATTATTCCAATATCTAACTGTTAGTTTGTATAACGAAACCTTCATGGATTTAGACAAATGACCCCTTTCTGAATTCAGAATTTTGTCTACTTTTCGAAAATGTAAAGCGTTCCAGGATCCATTATTGCTTTCAAACTCATTTCTACCATTAACTGGAAGGAGGTGGAAAGCTCTAAAAATAGCAAAAATAGGCTATGTCTCTGACAAAAGACTGTCATTCCCTAAAAGCTAAGAGAATGGAGATTTCAGCCCCATAAACCCTTTTTTGATACCATTTTCAGAGAAAAACCCAGAGGCTTTCATTTGCAGCCCATTTTTCCCATTTTTCTGAAAAAAACAAAAAAATCACTATATTTTGGTTAATTTCTGGGACCCCTCCAAGGGAATCCACAAACCCTGGGCGCCTTTAGAATCCACATGATGTTGGAAGAAAAGGACGCAAATTTGGCGTGGATACCTTATGTGGTCAAAAAGTTACAAGGGCCTAAGCGCGCACTACTCCAAAACGCCAAAAAAGCCTTAGCACAGGAGGGGAAAAGGCCTAGCAGCGAAGGGGTTAAAAGTAGGACGTGTAGAAATGTAAATGTTATTTGTCCTTTCAGTGATTGGTATTCATAAGCTATTTTCACTGGAGGAAGCCTGGCTAGCCCATGGAGAACTCTGGGGAGCTATATTACATTATGAATTCTGCAGCCTAGGATATGGACCAGCCAGAAAAAGGCCCAATGTAATGGTGAAGCCAGATATATTTTATAAATATTAGGGACATATAACTTTTAAAAAGTTACTTTTAAACCTGAGTGAAACTCCTAAAGGCTATATTACATTAGACTTCCAACAGCCGCTCAGCTGGTGAATGTCCCTAAATGAAATGTGAAAAATATTCCCAGAGCAGAGTGAAAAGCATGGATGTGGGAAGGTGCATTTGTTCCTCCAGCAAGATGACTATTTGGGCTGTGCCCAAGAACCTAATTAACTTAAGGGTCTTCCTATCACAGATGTAAGATGACACTAGGACAGGGGCTTTTTTTTGTTCGCCCAGTCAGGCAGGCACCAATCTCAGTGCAAGGTGAGCTGCCTGCAGATCTGGTTTGGAGTGAACACAGAGCAGGGGCTGTTTATTACCCAGGCCAGACCACTGGGTAGGCACAAAGGCTATGCACAAGAGGAAATGAGTATCACTGTTTTAGATTTTATGAATGAGGAGCACTGTTGGTCTGTTTGCAGTTGGGCAGAGAGGAACTAACTGCTTTTAACAGGGATAGGGTTACTCCTGGGAACTTCTAGGGAGGGGCAGGAGTCTACCATGCCAAGAAGCAAGTTCCTGGCATAAATGTGGCTTCCGCTGATGCTTTATTCAGAACACTAAAGGACCTGAGGAAGAAATGAAGAGGACAGAAATTACTGTCTGAGACCTGCCAAGAGCTCTGAAGGACTGGACCTGCTCTATCTTGTACCCAGGACAAAGAAAGCCAGCTTCAAGGGTATTACGGCTGACATCCTGTTCAAACTATAGGAGCCCAACAAACTACAAGATTCTTTTTCCTGCAACTACCAAGCTGTCCATTACCAACTGGGCCTGCCCTGGACCGTGCTGTTGGCCTCTTCTGGATTGATTCCTGACTCCCCACCCCCTGGCCCCTTGCTGTTCCTTAGATCCTACGTCCCTTGGCTGTGTCTAGCGCTATTTCTCCTACCACTCCTGGATATATGGAACTTTAAAACATTTTCAACTTCAAGACCTCCGGATGACCAGAAAAAACCTGTCAAGCTAACATACCCTAGGTGCATTGGCACTTGGCAAAAGATTCAGGTTTCTTCCACTCTGAGCATCTCCACAGCAGGAAATATGATTCAGCTGAACCTTACAGAGAAGATATTCAACCTTGTAGATACCCCTTCAGCAACAACGTACAGCCTTACCCCTCAGAAGGATTTTGAACTCCGAAAAAGTGACTAAGTGCAAAGGTAGAAATCTTGACTGCGCAAATGCACTAACAGAATTCGGCAGGCGAGAGGACTACCCTGGGTGCAAAATTAACACTCTGAGCTTTTTTCACCAACCACAATGGTTTCACCAGGACTGCATTCATCAATTATTTTACCTTGTAGAGCTCTCTTCAGGTACAGCCTGCTGTCTTGCCAAGCAGAATATTTTTCACTTCAGTTTTTAGACTAGAGCCCAAGGTAAAACTTTCAAACGGGCGAACATATTTTGTGTCACTGTCAACCTCAAAATGTTCTGGTTGTGTCTGGTTCTGTTCTGGTTTACAACAACCAGTTGATTACAGTCTGGGATTAACACATTTTGGTACATTTAAATTTAAGACTTTAAAAAATCATATCTCAAGTTCCCCCCTATTGATTCTTTCTCAATTTATCTTAATTTTATTTATTAAAATGTACTTAATTTTATTAATTTGGTTTGAGGTTTTATTGTGTAGTGTTTTGACTTTAGCACTGATTTTGTACTGCATAAATTCTTTACACATTACCGTAACTTAAGCCTGCCTGCTATGTGCCATTGCTACCATCAAGTTAAGCTCTTGGTAATTTAGTTACTTTGAAGGTTCACCCTAAGATTGTGATTATTACTTCAGGTGTTCAGTCATATTGACAAATAATAACTACATTTCCTACAGACTACTTTTGTTTTTGGCAGTAGGGTTAGACCCACGTTTCAAAAGCTTGTATTGGGGGAGGGGGAGTTTTCCCGACTTGCATACACACTGCTTCCTCTACAAACCATTTCTCACACTCTGTTCTTGCCCTCACTCCCTTTATTTGCACATGTGCTGAACTCCTATCTCAGTCCCTCCCTATAACACCACCAATATCTTAACATTCAGGAGGGAACTGAAAACGTAGCTCTTTAACTTTTAAAGGTGCCCCTTACTTCAATGCCTAGATGAGAGCAGCTAGCGCCAGGACACCCTCGGGTAACCGTTCGCAAATTATAAATGCCTATAACATAACATAACATTTTTATTTGTTCTGCTGAACAATGGCATATTCAATACCAAATAAACAATAAATAAAATTGAAAACTTTAAAAGTTATTTTTTAACCATTTTCAGCTTAGATTTTTAAAAGGTAATACTTAGTTTGCTACAAGAGTACCCTTTAGCGTACTTACTACATGTTGTGTGCATTCTATGTCAATTTTTAAGCACTTGGACATCTGCCCTCGTATAATTAGGAATTCAATGCTTTATTTATTACCAAAAGAAATGCTCAAAGTCTGAACAACTCCTGGGATTGTTCACTATCATTCCAGTGCAGCAGAACGTGTGCAAGCAGTTCACACTGCCTGCTTCTTGGAAGCAGGGTTCAACTCACAGTGATTTGATCAAAAAGGTTAAACGTATTGGCAAAGGCAACAGGGTTGGCTTTTGCATAGTGAAAGACATCCATGCAAGCCATAAGGAGGCTAAATAGGTCTGGCTCTAATTACAGTATAGGTTACTATACTGGACCCAGGCATTGTGGCGTGAATTTAGTGGAAGGTGTAAACACCAAGGGCTATACTTATGACTTGGTATTCGTCAGAAGAGGTGCAAGAGCGACGCAAACCTCAGGGCTTATTTCCAAGGAGCTTACACCACCAATGCGACAAAAGTTTTGACACAGTGGCGGCAATGTCAGTACTCCATGGTACAAGGTGACATATCTTGCGGGATGCATCACTTTTTGGAGTCCTGTGTCAAATGGAAGCTGTGTCTGAACCACTTACATCATGTAAGTATTAATATATGCAAGGTAGGCGTTCGATCGTAATTTCCACCATAAAACTGAGGCATGGATATTCACAAGTTTTAACAAAAGTGACGCATCACCTTCTTGAGTCATGCAGAGGCCTAATAGCATCAATATTCCTACACCTGTGAAACCCATATATAAGAAATGACGCAATGACATTGGTATATAAAGAGATGACAGAGAAAACAGTGTGGCAAGCACAACTACACCATGGAGGTGCTCATTTTGCAGCTGGGAGTTGCAGAGATGACCACCCGCCAACCACACACCCATCCCCCTCCACAACGACAAAGGCAGCGCAGGAGAAGGGAGTGTGTTTATCACTAGCAGACTACCCTGATTGATCTCAGGGAAGATGAATGTATCACTTACTACTGGCTCAGGAGGGAGTCCATCATCCAACTACTATACCATATAGTGTCAAGGCTCTAGGCACAAACTACCGGGCCACCAACATCACTCCCTACCTGAAGCTCATGGCTGTCCTACATATGTTGGCATTAGGTTTATTGAAGATCACAACCGGCAGAAAGGAATGAATATCCCAGCCATCTTTCTTGGCTATTCTACCCTCTGTCCTGGATGCCTAACACTACAGTGCCTCCTCTTCCCCAACACAAGACTGCAGCTCGAGATCAAGCAAAGCATTTATGCCATTGCCAGTTTCCCACACGTGTTGGATGCCATGAACTGCACACAAGTGCAACTGCTTCCCCCTGCAGCAACATCCCATCTCTACTGAACCAGAAGCACACCTACGCCATCAATGTCCAGACCATCGTCGATCATCTGTGGATGTTCACCAACATGCTGGCCAAATACCCAGGGAGTGTGCATGACGCATATATCTTCAGGCACTCCCTCATAAATGAACACTTCTAGAATGGTCAATAATGGAATGGCCTACTTGTAGGTAAGCAAATCCCAAGTACCTAACAGACCCAGTAACAATCAGAAATGGATTACATAATACCCATCTCTGTGTCTGTCTGAGCAGATCTGCCCATAAGTATGAGGTGTGTGCCATATATATGCATCGTGCTACATGTGTCAAGCAAGCCCACACTCACACATGTCAACACAACTAAAGTCATCAATGTAGCATAATATCCAACCTATATAAGGCACCACAGTGTACTCAGGACACCAATCTCAACGTACACTCACACAATACCCTACAACCTCTTCTTCTGCACATACATGTGAATGGAAAATGTATTGTGGCAACTCATGTAGTACATAGCTCCTCATGACAACACTAGTCTGTCCCACATAAGCATGACCCACATTGCAATACATATGTATGAAGGAAAGTGCACTATGATACCCATTATGCACAATCATATAGTGGAAATCAGACAATGAATAGCGTAACAATCCATGTGACATGTGTACACTGCACTACATATATGATCCAACATCACATGGGCAAGTTGGTGTACCAGGAAAGGATTGTGCCAATGTCATGTAGGCCACCAACAACATCTGTATATTACCATCGACATATGCCTGTGTCCATGTAAGCGATGTCAGTCATGTCGCAACTTACCTAGGGAGGATCAAGCCAATTATCAGGTCTCCAATCTGTCACTTCACACGTGTATTGGGAGCACATAACATAGAGTGGCCACAACCTTCTCTTAATATACACCACAGTAAGTTACAGCATCAACATGTAAATCAGGATGTAGAAGTGTATCATGTCTCAACCCAAGCTCAGCATTAGTCATTGCACAGAGTAATTGAGGAGAGATGTGTACACCTTTGACCAACTCCATGAGCAACACATATTGTGAGAAACTGTTAGAAATGTGTATGATCATTTAACTGCACATTACACACATGGACCAGAATGTATCCATGACAGTGACCCAAAGAATTAAATGTTGTCATATCTGTTCTTATTTCAGTTGATCCAGGATATGGTCTCCAGCCATGGCTCATGACCCCATATGCACACCCCAAGACCAAGCTGGAGAGGAACTACAACCAGGCACTCTGCAAGACGTGCAATATTGTTGAGTGAAACTTTGTTCTACTCAAAGACATGTTACGATATCGCGACATTTTCAGGGGGGAGATTGCTGTACTCGCCCCCTGTGGTATGCAAGATGATACTTGTCTGTGCCATCCTGCACAATGTGTGTGTGGGTGGACAAATGTCCAGTGGGATGGGAACCAGCTACAGCAGGACCCAAAGGAGGAGGAGGAGGAGGGTGGAGACATCCAAAGCTGAGCAGCTGGCAATAGGGGACACACACTCACTGTGCAAAACTTCTTCAGCTGAATCACATGTAGAGTGATAGAGCTATAAGTTCCATATCATAAATGTTGAACCAGCAAGTAAATGTATTAATCTAATCTTGGTCTTTGTGTTCATGTCACAGTCCCAGTACACATCTACACACCCATATCTTGTCAACTAGAAGTAGGCCTCAAAAGTTTACAATCATGCTATCAAACCTGTTGACCAAAATGGGCCTATACCCCGCATCTATCAATTGCGCATGTGTGCGCATTTTGCAGCACACATGGAAATAGAAAAAAGCCTCTCAGGATTGTTTTTGTCAGGAAGGTACCCCTTCTTGTACCAAAACAATCCTGCCAACAACACAGGCACCCCTTCTCCATGGTGCAAGAGTACCTGCATTGGCTCTAGGCAGCCAAAATGGCTCAAGGGAAAAGGGCAGGAATGCGCCAAGTTGGATAAATTTGGCACATTCATGCCCTTTCCTTGTGACGCAGGGCAGTGAATCAATATGACTCTGCACCACAAAGGTCATAAATATGGCTGTGAGAATTATGTTTTTTAGTATGACCTACCATGATTTTACCTCTGAATGGAGGTCTTCTCTAAAGATGCTGTAATAGCCAAACAATTGAGCAAATGACGTGTGACAATCAGATTGCGCCTTGAAATGAAAACAACATGAAAATCGAAGTGCGCATCTGAACTTAAGACTCTCACAGCCCACCCCACCCTAACCTCAAAAACCCAATCATTATTACTATTGCTCTTATCATTAGTAATTTTAGTAGTAGTGCTGATTGCCAATATTAGGAACACTACTATCACTACTGTTGGACTTTGCTCTTTTGGCCAGTGCACCCCTGAACTTTTTGCCTTAAGCTCTGACATAGTGGTAGTGATTTTGGCCTCTGCGCACTTTAGCACTGTGGCCCAGTGTAAAATGTGTGCGCTCTCTGAGTGCGTGTAGTGAGGCTGGCCTGCCCTCCTATAAGAATGCATCGGGGAATGTGTGTCCATGGTAATTCCTGGTTTGAGAGGAGGGCAGGGGTGAGTTTAGTATGTATGAACTCGTGAGGATAAATGCTGCGCAATGTTGTGCGCAGATTTATGGTGACTGGTGGAGAAATGTCACTTTTAGGAGTTGGCATTCCTGTGTACTGTGTGTCTGCCTGCCTGGTGTGAATTGCATGTCTGGCTTGAGCTGAGAGATGTGGGTGGCTCCAGGAGACAGGGGGGGTCAGCCCACTGTTGAATAGAGATATCTGCATGCAGATGGGAGGGATGAGTTGCACCTGGGACCTGAATAGGGCTGTGCCTTCCCTCCACAATGCTGGCTCTGCCCCCTGTGCTGCGTCTGATCCCCGAGCCCCCACCTGACAAAGGAGAGAGGAGCTGAGCAAAACAAAGTGCTCCAAAGCTCCCCCAAATCAGGTCTGACTGGTATCCCCAAGCCCTGTGCAGTGACACAATGGGAAAGGTAGTTTAAATATAGGGGCTCTGACCCTATGAAAATGTTCAGTTCTGATCCAGAATCCTGCTGGGGCGTGCTGCTGCTGGGGCCCAGGGGAGGCTGCCATGAAGGCTTGCCTCCCTGGGCCCTGCACTGCCCCTTCATCACTGAAGACCTCTTAGCTGGGATCTTTTTCATCTCTTTATCACCAGGACCTGCAGGACTTTTGGTGCTTCTAGCGCCCTGTGAGCACTTTATTTTTCTTGTGCCAAGAGAGAGGAGCTGGAGTTTGCAGCACTGCGCTGCAGGAGGGGAACAAGGGAATACCTTGAGTAGAGATTCCCCGCAGTGCGCACGCCGAGCGGGAGCCCACCCCCCTTTATGTTTATTTTGTGCCCATGGCCCTTTTATACTTAAAATGAGCGGGTGCCCACCCCGCTCTCAGGCCGCAAATCATATTTATTCTGATGCGGGAGCCCACCCCGGGTTTTCGCCACCGCGGGCAAAGCCGCTTTTGAACTTTTCTCCGGGCTGCTGCCAGCGCGACCCGGAAGACAGGCATATTTGCCTGGTAGTGGGCGGGGCTTTAGTAAGCGCTCCCGGAAGTAGCCAGGCCTCCCGTGAGCTTGGGGAGACCCGGGTCACTGCTGAAGCAAGGCGGGAGCCCACACCCGCACTGGCAACCCAAAGAAGAATCCAGGCGGGTCTTCTGTGAGGAGGACAGAGACCCGCGTGATGAGGTCCTGCATTGCCGCATCAGAGGAGACCGGGAAGTGAGGGAAGGCTCATAGGCGGGGCTCCCACAGCCACAAGGAGAGCCCCGTATGTGGCAGAGAGACGCCACCAAGTTTTTCCCGACCGGTGGAGAAGTTGGTCTCCCGCCACAGAGACCGGAGAAGTCCCCGGCACCTGCCTGAAGTCAAGACGAGAAGAGGAGCACAATCCAAGCCCCTGTGAGTGGGACTGAGGTTGATCTCTTTGCCATGGGGGCTCACAGGCACCCGGGTCTGTATTTCCTGAGCGGACCCGCCGTTGCGCGCCGCTCCAACGGAGGGGCATTATTGTTGATTAGAGGGCCCAGAGGAGCCAGTGCTTCCCCAGTCTGGGTTTGCTCTCGTAGTTACCCCGCTTGACAGTGGGCAACTGCCACAATAGGGTCAATATGAGTTATTGAGAAGCCCCGTGAGGGGGGGGCAAAGGGCACCGTATGCCAGGGCTCTCTTTTGATTTACAGCTGCCACATTTTTGGGGGTATGCTGTTTGGAGAGCCCGTGTGCTCCAGCGAGGGGGCCAATGTGATTTAAAAGCCCCTTTCCCTACTCACAGAGAGCGTGGGCAGATGCAACATTGGCAAATTGTTCCAGGAGGCACAGTGGTGCCAGGCATCATTTTAATATTCCCAGCTGCCCATCAACTACTGGGCAGCTGCACCGTTTAGATTATTCTTTCTTTGGGGGCACGTTTGAAGTTAGGAGTGAGATGCACTCCTGTGCCCCATACTTTCTAGCTGTGCAGCAATTAGTGCCAGCTGCAACGTTTAGGTCTGCCAATTACACACACTTGACTTCAGCTGCTAGACAGCAGTCCTGACATTATGGACGCAGGGCATTTGAGCCCTTTTGGAGATGGCCTGTTGGCCAGGAGGACTGGGAGGTTTGTAGGGTGCCAGAACCTAATGTGGTTTCTGCCTCTACTATGGTCTTTTGAGGAGACTATGTGCTAAATGTGAGTTGTTCTGTGCTAGGAAATGGGATTCCTGTAGTATGATTTACGCACCCTATATTGAAGCCTCTAAATGAAGTTTCATGTATGAGGTTGTTTTGACTAGTATGGTTTATGCTAGTGAGATTATTTTCCACTGTGTTATTTATGCCCCTAATGTGAGTTATATTTAGGAGGTTATTGTCTAATGCCTTTAGACTTCTGGGATGATTGCATAATGTGCTTATGCTGGTGAGGTTGGCGCAGAATGTATTCTGCGCCTAAATGTGATACTGTGCATAATGTAGTTTATGTTACAGGCCGATGCTAAGTACAGAGGTTACCAGTGGTTACTGGTTGTACGTTTATGACATGTTTTACTTTTACTAAGTTTGCTTTGTGATGGTTTTGACAGAGGTCCAGTGGGCCCTGTCAGGTGTATATAATCCCTAGTAGATATGACCCAGTGCTAGGTGGCACCATGTATATTATGTGTTTACTATTCTAATGTGTTGTGTGCCTGGGATGTTGTTGCTGTGTGCGTGCGCAAATGCTTTACACATGGCCTCCGGGATACGCCTGACTGCTCGTGCCAAGCTACCAAGGGGATGAGCAGGGGGTTATCTTTGGCATGTAACTCCCTTGCCCTAACTAGAGTGGTGGACTCTGCCTGGCTTTGGCGCCAGTCTTAGCCAACCAGAGATCCCATTTCTAACAACTTCTATAAATAATAATACGTTTTTATCTAGCCCTCATATTGTGCTTCTATTATCGTTAAGCACGGTAAATTACATTTCTTGCTACTACCATATTTAATGGTAATTTTTTAAAAGGACAGTGATCTCCATACTATGTAAATTGTGGCCACAAAGAATGTGAGCATGAAGTTTGATTTACCCATATTATTATTTTTTATTATCAAACAGAAGAGAGCATGGGCACCAGCAGAAATGTTTTCGGGGGGCATAAATTTAACGTCATCCTTCCTCGCCCTGGGCCTGAATTTCCAGAAGAGAGTCCAGTGGCCGCTAGTGACATTTGAAAGCCGTGAGGCGAATCAGCAGCAGCAGGTATCGGGCTCACAGCTAACTCATACATGCCAATAGACCCGATTCAGATGGGAGACTCACAATTTTCCTAAATAATTAATTTAAGGAAAGCAAGCTCTCATGTAGCAAATAGTTGCAAGTGATGGTGTCTTTCTGCAACCATCTCATCCTGTATCCACCCATTTTAGTGATGGCAATCACTCATAACAAATCACTGGCATACATAATGCGGTTCCTTGGGGACATGTGTGGGACTTGAACATTTTGGGCAACAAGTTGACACTTAAGCCGAGAAGTTACAAGTCCTTTGGGTGAGAGCACATTGAGCATATTGAGCGTTGAGGCTGACCAGATGGACGACGTCTTCCCATCGGCACGATACTGCTAATAAGTGAGCCTTAGCTTGTCTCCTCGGGTGCATAAGCATAAGCACTAGAAAATGAGATGGGAGGGGGATGGCACAGACTGGGCTGAGCCCGTGGCCGGGGACTTTCAACTCGTGCTCTCGGGTGGTGAGTCAGAGCAGGAGGGGGAGCGGTGTGGGGAGGAGGTGCCCATCGACCTATCCAGGGGTGGTGGAGGGGACCTGCACCATGGGGAGGTGGAGGGGGGAGGCAGGTAAGGCCAGCTACAAGCAGAGACAGGGGAATGCAGACAAGGACAGCATGCCAGGCCCTTCGGGAGCCGGGACAGGGGGTCTAATGAGCAGTAGTTCCTGCCCACGCTGCCCAGGTGGACATACTTCTTTGGAGGAGAAAATACGCGACCAACATCGCATTATCCAGGCGACTGATTTGGTGTGGCAGGTGTTGTGTGCAGGATGAGGCTGGTGTCCCTCAACAGTACGTCCCAGGAGACCTTCCACACACAGGTCGTGGTGAAGAATAAAAGTGGGTTCTACATGAATTATTTTCTCCTATGATGTAACAAGAAAGAGCTGTGTGTATAAGGCCATACACACTCAGTTATGTCATGCATGCATGCCAAAACATTGAGAAAAAGCAGCAAAAACAGAGGCTGGTAGGTAGGTGTATTTGGCCGGGAGCGCATCTTGGCCTGGTTTCTTGTGCAGTCCGGTTCTTTTTAAGTCTGTGGGGATTTGCCGTGCAGAACCTGAAACGGCTTAGAAACAAACCGTAGCAAAGTGCATTACATATGATTAAAAAAAAAACATTATATTTGCGTGGGGTCCCATACTTTGTGCATGTTCCTCCAGGAATATATTGTTGTAGATAGTCTTGATATCACTAAACTCAAACTACATATTACTTGTAGACAGCAAACTTTGTGAGCCTATAAAAATACTCCCAATCTAATATAAACAGAGAAAAAATCTGGGTAAAAACTCTGACAGGCAAAACAATTCTTGTTTTATTGACACCATCACCTTAATTATTTTTTTCAGCAAATCTCACCACTTAACACCCACCTCAATCCACCAAACATGTTTTGGCAACTTGCTAATACCAATACGAAGATCTGTGAGACATGGAGTACCAAGCAATTAAGCATGGCCCTCATCCTCCATGTGCACACTAACTATTTACCCTCGCCTCATCCCCCCTAAAATCCACTTCTTTAAGCCAAATTTGAAGCCTATTTATTTTCGTTTACATGACTTATTTGAATCACTCACACAGACAGAATAGGTTAAAAGGGAATTCCTGAAAATTGTCTTCCTAAACAGGCATATAAATTACGCATAATATTATCCTAGGTATTACTATTAGTTGTGTTGCTCAGAAAACAAGTAAACACACAAACCAGTAAAGCTCCATACCTCAAAGGTCTGCATGGAATACTATGGAAGCCATGCGGCGCCATCTTATGTAGCGCGCTTAAAACAAGCTTAAAGTTAAAAAATGAATTTAGGGAAAGCAATCTAACGTGCGCCCAATAGTTTCAGATGTTGCGGGATAACATAAGTACTAACCAACCTCAGTTTCCCGGACCATCTTGGAGAAGGCACTGCTGATTGCTCCCAGAAAACACCGAAGGAGGTGACTCAGAACTTCACAAACCTAACCAATCATGGACATGGTCTAATCCTCTCGTATCATTTTCAGCATGAGTAGCTACATAATTGTCCGGAGCAGACAAAGGCAGCCAGATTGGGCTATTTCCTGCACAAATGGGCTAAATATTTCCCATTTGTGCTGGGAAAACAGCTGGTGGGTGGCTACTTTTTTTGTATATATTAGCCCATTGTGCACAAATTAGTAGCTGAGAGCGGCGCCAAAAGTCATCAAGCACATGATGATGATGAATTTAGTTGTCAGTGACTCGGCATGATGCGGCCCTTGGGGGTTAGGTGTCGGCAGTCTTCCCCTGGGGTTTTTGCGCAAGACCGGAAGGACAGGGCTGAGGTTAGGGGTTGGGTTAGGATTAGGGTATAAGGAGGGCAGGAGAGGAGTTTTCAGCCTCTTCCTGCCCTCAGAGCCGTTAGGGAAGGGTCTAGTTTTCAAATTATTAGCGTAGTTAGGGAGAGTTGGACTCGTAGGCCCAACTTGTCGGTTGGGTGGTTTGCAACATTGCAGCCAGTGTCCTGGTGCATTGTATTCAGGCGGCATTTACCCGATTGTTCCCGGTGTGAGAACCGCTTCACGAGGTGACGATGGCAGCACTGTACGTGGAGGCGGGCCATGCTGTGCTGCAGGTCCTGGGTCATGCGGGGAGAGCGGATCTCCTGGGGCCCCGGGCCTTGGAGGAGGCATGGGCCGGGATGACCCGTACGCCTCGAATAGCGTCTGCTGGGGTTGCTGCAGCGGTGGTTCCATGCCAGGAGGAGCAGCCACCACCATGCCGAGGTATGTCTGGGCGGGGCTGGGGCCTTGTACTGGGCGAGACAGGGAAGTGCGGAGGGCGACGAAAGAGCCTGCCTCCGCGCTTGCAGGGAGATGAGGCGGCACCTCTTACACTGTGAGGACTGGGGGGAGGAGTGGGAGTGTTTCACCGCAGCAGTGCGTGGCAGAGGTGGCGGCCTCCATGGATGCACCTGGCACTTCACAGTTGTGGGATCAGCAGCCCAGGGATGCTGAGACCGGGGCATAAGCACTAGAAAATGAGATGGGAGGGGGATGGCACAGACTGGGCTGAGCCCGTGGCCGGGGACTTTCAACTCGTGCTCTCGGGTGGTGAGTCAGAGCAGGAGGGGGAGCGGTGTGGGGAGGAGGTGCCCATCGACCTATCCAGGGGTGGTGGAGGGGACCTGCACCATGGGGAGGTGGAGGGGGGAGGCAGGTAAGGCCAGCTACAAGCAGAGACAGGGGAATGCAGACAAGGACAGCATGCCAGGCCCTTCGGGAGCCGGGACAGGGGGTCTAATGAGCAGTAGTTCCTGCCCACGCTGCCCAGGTGGACATACTTCTTTGGAGGAGAAAATACGCGACCAACATCGCATTATCCAGGCGACTGATTTGGTGTGGCAGGTGTTGTGTGCAGCCAGGGTAGGGGGTTAGGGGGTGGAGGAGGGGGGGCTGGGCCCCCAATCCCCTTTTTGGTGGGAGAATCAGATACTGGGTATGGTCAAGGGGCCAAGGGACCCTGAGGCAAGTGGATTTGGGTAGATGATGTGGGCCCACGTGAAGGGTAGGGACGACCGCGACGGCTCAGAGACCTTATGATGCTGGGGCCCCTTCAGGTTCCAACAGCCTGGGGGGGCAGAAGCCAGCGGCAGAGGCTGGTAGAGGCATTGGTGGGCCGGCGGGGGCAAGACGGCTCCTAGACGCTGTGTGGAAGCTGCAGGGGGGTCTGCGGCAGCCTGCCCTCCAAAGAGGGAGCGGGCATCAATGGCGCCAGAGTGTGATTTTGTGCCTGGTGTGAAAGATAAAGGTCTGAAGAGAGTGGTGCATGAGGTGCTGAAAGTGCTGGTTGAGGTTGAGCAAGAGGAACAACTGGATTATGATGAGGAGAGTGATGACCTGGAAGAGGGTGAAGTGCGCGACAGTGGGGATTGGGGGAAGCCAAAGGCGGCAACAGGAAGGCCTGGTGTTTTAAAGGCTACACAGGCCAGCACCAGCGGGACCAAGAAGGCGAACCAGAAGACTGTTGACGTCCGGGGAAAGGACCGGGAGGTGCCAATGGATCCATCAGGTGAGGGTGCTTGGTGGGTCTCATTGGATGATGGCCCTAAAGGGGGCCAGAAAAAAGCATGCCAGTCGGTGGGTGTGGGGAAAGGCTCAGTGAGGGACCCAGGTGCACCTGTTAAGGCGGCAGTGGATCCGGTGGGTGGTGACAAGCAATTGATAGGCACAGGCATCCAGATGGTCAAGACTGACGACCAGGAGGGGAAGGATGACAAGGATGAGGACAAACACTGTATGAAATTACCGTATATGGGCTTGGCGATGGCACTGGGTCACATTTGTTAGACAAAACTTGGCCCAGGATTTGGAAACACGAATATGTGGAAGTGTTCAAGCTCTTGCATAGGGAGATACAGGCCAAGGAGGGCTCTAATGAAGAGGAATGGGAATTGACGAGGTGGCCGCGGGTGCAGGTTAACATGGAGAATTGGACGCCGGTATTTTTGAGTCATACGAGTATATATTGTGAGAAACATTAGGATCGTGTAATTGCGTTGCTTAAGTATATGGACATCATTCAGAAGGCTCAGATGCATTTCGGGGATTTTGTTTGGCTCAGTTATGAGGAGGAGCTTAGGGCCAGGATTAGTGCCAATCCAGATAAGCCCTGGGGGGAAGTTGATGGAGAGCTCTGGATGCAGTAGATGTTCTCCACTCAGTCGTCGGCATCCACACACATGGCCAGTGGCTTGCCAGTCACTTACCGGCCTATTCAGTTGCATCCCGCCCAGACTGGGGTGGGAGGGCAGGATTCTTACTCTGGAGGGGGAGGACAGAGCAATTACACTGGGTTAACAAGACAGTCGCCCAAGCCTACGGGGGTTAGTACAGGTGCATGTTGGAACTTCAACAAGGGTTTCTGAACGCGGCACCCCTGCAAATTTAAGCACGAGTGCTCCAAGTGTGGCGACGCCACGCTCTCACGTTGTTTCATGTTGGCCATGCCCTCAGAGCAGTGGCAAGTTACCAAGGGACGGGTGCAAGCTGGGCCAAAGGGCTCCTACACCGGTTAGGGCTGGAGCCATGGGGCGGTGGCTCTCACAATATCCTGACAGGGAGGCCGAATTGATGATCCATTGCACTTTTACTGAGGGTTTGCGGGTGGGTTACCAGGGCCCCCGGGAACAGGGATGGGCGGAGAATGTGAGGTCTGCAAAAGAATTGCCAAGTGTTGTTGCAGCTAAGTTGTAGAAGGAGGTGGCGGAAGGCAGGATAGTTGGCCCCTTTGACCACTGGCCTGTCCCTGACCTGATCATATCACCTTTGGGAGTGGTGCCCAAGAAGGAACCGGGGGAGTTCAGGCTTATCCATCTGTCCCGGGGTGACTGGGGACTGGAGGGGTTGAAGGTCCTCCTCTGGGGGACCCTGCTCTAAGTTGGAAGGAGAGGCGGAGACCCGAATCAAACTTCTTAAAGAAGGCTTTATTTTGGTGTAAGTCTTTCGGTTCCTGCTAGTGATGCGTTCTCTGGCGAACGCTGCTTGGTCGTAATGGTTCAGAAAAGGGGGGTGGTGATGAACAGAGTGTCTGAATTAAGCAGACCACTCTTACCCAGTCCAAAGATCAGGGCTTGATCCATCACCGTTATTTATCTCACTGCCCCATCCCAGCTCAGAACCTGGCTATATGCAAATTAGTCTGTCCCTGGCCCAGTGCATCATGGGAACAGGGCAGACCAAACTACCAAGCCAATTCTTCACCAGAAAGGAGACAAGCTACCGGGGACCGGTTTCTGGCATTTCAGCCTCTTCGGCCCGGCTTGCTTGAATCCTGATGGAGCAGTGAGAAAGGGACTCATGTATGAGTATACCCTGCCACACCTATAGTGGCCAAAAACGATTCAGAAAAGGGGGTGGTGATGAACAGAGTGTCTGAATTAAGCAGACCACTCTTATCCAGTCCAAAGATCAGGGCTTGATCCATCACAGTTATTTATCTCACTGCCCCATCCCAGCTCAGAACCTGGCTATATGCAAATTAGTCTGTCCCTGGCCCAGTGCATCATGGGAACAGGGCAGACCAAACTACCAAGCCAATTCTTCACCAGAAAGGAGACAAGCTACCGGGGACCGGTTTCTGGCATTTCAGCCTCTTCGGCCCGGCTTGCTTGAATCCTGATGGAGCAGTGAGAAAGGGACTCATGTCTGAGTATACCACCCCCTTTTCTGAATCGCTTGGTCGTAATGGGGCTGGCGACACGGGTCCAGGATGGCTCTTGCTTCCGTTCTCCAAGTCGTCCCGTCGGGCTCCACATAGGAGGAAAGAAGACAGGAAAGTATCAGGGCTTAATATTACCGTAGTCAACAAGGGGCCGGGAGTGAGGGAAACCAACGCCAGGTGCAAGGAACACTCTCTTAACCTAGGGGGGGGGTGGTGCTCGTGAGAGGGAGGGGACGAGGCAGCTTCTGCACTCGGGTCACTTCACTCGGTATCTCTAGGGACGTGAGCGCCCATCCACCCTGCCATACGCCCCCGTACCTGCTGTAGCCACGTTCCTCCCGTGGGACCGTGGCGGGGCGAATCGCCTAACCGTTGGCCTCCTGGCTTCTTCGGCTCCTCTGTTCTCCGGGGCTGTTCTTCCTCTTCATCCTCCGTGCTGCTCCTGGTTCTCCTCTCCTCTCCTGGGCTTGCCGCTCGGGAAACGCCGTCCGTCACTTCCTGGTCCCGAGGTCCTTTTGACCCCGACGCGTCACTCCCTTGGGGCGGGGTCTCGTTTCTCAGGTCCGTCTCCTTAAAGGGGTAGCCGTCTGCTTCCTGCGCGGTGGGCCACCAGTAGTCCGGATCACCTCCTTGCCAGTCTGCTTCCGCTTCCGGGTCCTGGGGCATTGGAGAACAAACGTGGGACCGTGGCGGGGCGAATCGCCTAACCGTTGGCCTCCTGGCTTCTTCGGCTCCTCTGTTCTCCGGGGCTGTTCTTCCTCTTCATCCTCCGTGCTGCTCCTGGTTCTCCTCTCCTCTCCTGGGCTTGCCACTCAGGAAATGCCGTCCGTCACTTCCTGGTCCTGAGGTCCTTTTGACCCCGACGCGTCACTCCCTTGGGGCGGGGTCTCGTTTCTCAGGTCCGTCTCCTTAAAGGGGTAGCCGTCTGCTTCCTGCGCGGTGGGCCACCAGTAGTCCGGATCACCTCCTTGCCAGTCTGCTTCCGCTTCCGGGTCCTGGGGCATTGGAGAACAAACGGAGGTACGTGAACAAGCGGGACCGGACCGCCAGTCGGTGGCCAGGCCCCCACCCATAGTCCCCCTGGAACCCGTCCCGCCACACATCTCCACCCCTGGACTCTCCCGATCGGGGAGAGGAAAGACCCGTGAAAGGAAGTCCGCATTCCCGTTCTCCTTCCCCTTCTTGTGCACCACCTTAAAGGCAAAGGGCTGCAGAGAAAGGAACCACCGGAGCACTCTGGGATTGTGTCCACTGTTCTGGTGCATCCACCTCAATGGGGCGTGATCGGTATGGAGAATGAATGGCCGTCCCTCCAGGTAATAACGCAGCTTCTCCACTGCCCATTTGATGGCCAAACCCTCCCGTTCTATGGTGGAATACCGGGCCTCCCTAGGAAAGAGTTTCCGACTGATATATAACAGGGGATGTTCTACACCGTCTTGGCCTGTCTGGGAGAGGACCGCGCCCACCCCCAGGTTAGAAGCGTCCGTGGCTAGTATAAAAGGTTTGGAGAAGTTGGGGGAGGCCAACACCGGGGCCGTGGTCATCGAGACCTTCAGGTGGTTGAAGGCTTCGAGGGCGTCCGGGGAGGGTCTTTGTAAGTCCCGTGGCCGCACATCATTCCTCAACAGATCAGTAAGGGGAGAGGCAACAGCAGCAAAGTTAGGAATAAACCGCCGGTAGTACCCTATTAATCCTAAAAAGGCCCTGAGTTCTTTTTTTGTGGAGGGAAAAGGCACTTCAGCAATGGCCCTTACTTTCTCTGTTTGGGGTGCTATGTGTCCCTCCCCCAGCACGTACCACAGGTAGTTTACTTTCGTGAACGCCGCCCGTGATTTCTTGGCGTTAATGTGTAGGCCCGCCTGACGGAGAGCATTCAGTATGGTCCGTATGTGTAGAAGGTGTTCGGCCCAACTACCACTGAAGATGACGATGTCGTCTAGGTAAGCCGAACTGAAGGAAAGATAAGGACGCAATACTTGGTTCATGAGTCGCTGGAAGGTAGCCGGGGCCCCATGAAGACCGAAAGGAAGGACGGTGAATTCGTAGAGGCCGTCATCGGTCACAAAGGCTGTTTTCTTTCGGTCTTCCTCACGAAGAGGCACCTGCCAATACCCCTTCGTGAGATCGAGGGTGGTGATGTACTGCGCCTCGCCAATCTTTTCTATTAGTTCGTCCACCCTAGGTATGGGGAACGTGTCGAAGGTGGAAATAGCGTTCAGGGCTCGGAAGTCCATGCAGAACCTTTTGGACCCGTCGGGTTTCGGGATCAGTACAATCGGGGACGACCATTCGCTGTTCGAGGGTCGGATAACCCCCAGGTCCAACATCTCTCTGACCTCCTTCCGAACGACAGCCCGACGAGCCTCGGGGATCCTGAAGGGCTTCTGTTTCACCACTTTACCAGCAGGAGTGTTGATGCGATGTTCCACGAGATGCGTGTGTCCGGGTAGGTCAGAGAAGATGGAGTCGTACGGTTGTAAGACTTCTCGCAGGTCATCAACTTCCCTACGGGACAGGTCGGGGCTCACCACGAGTTTGCCTACGGTGGAAGGTGTTTCACGGCTCGAAGAAGCGCTGTTTACGCTGCGAGGTGCGGGGCCCAACCATTCCTTCAAGAGGTTGATGTGGTAACTTTGTGTTTTACGTGATGACATGCGTAGCCTGTAGGTGGTGTCCCCAATCGTATCCACGACTTGATATGGCCCTTGCCATTCGCTCTTGGTTTTGCCGCCTACCGAAGGGAGTAACACCAGGGCCCATTTTCCGACGGAAAGGCGCCTTATCCGCTTTCCTTGGTCGTATCGTTTCTTCTGGGTAGCCTGTTTCCCTTCTAAGTTGGAGGAGGCCAGATTTCTCAACTTGCCCAGCTTCCCTTTTAATTGTTTGGTGTAATCTAATACCGTTTTCTGGTCGTAAATCTCCTCGTTTTCCCATAGGTCTTTCGTGATGTCCAACAGGGAGCGGGGCATGCGTCCGTACAGGAGCTCGAACGATGAGCATCCCAGGCTACTTTGTTTTTGGGCGCGTAGGACATACAGGGCCAAGGGCAACAGCCGATCCCAGTCCGGGCCTTCGGCTGTTAGCATCTTCTTGAGTACCGCCTTCAGAGACTGGTTGTACCTCTCCACCAAACCGTCGGTCTGGGGATGGTATACCGAGGTACGCAGATGCTTGATGTTCAAGGTCTTACAGATTTCTTTCATTAGCCTGGATGTAAACGGGGTCCCTTGGTCCGTCAACACCTCCTTAGGGAACCCAACTCTAGCAAACAGCTCCACGAATCGGTCGGAGATGGCCGCTGTGGTGGGGGCCCGCAAAGGGAACGCCTCAATGAACCGGGTGGCGTAGTCCACTAAAACCAGCGCATAGACATGGCCTTTGGCAGTTCTGGGCAAGGGGCCAATTAGATCCATCCCCACTCGCTCAAAAGGGACCCCGATGATGGGTAGGGGATACAAAGGAGCAGCACATGGTCGCTGCGTATTCCTTCGTTGGCATACTTCACACCGGGCACAGTACTCCTGTACCTCCTTGTAAATGCCCGGCCAGAAGAAATTCCTCAGGATCACATCCGTGGTTTTCTCTTTTCCGGCGTGACCAGCGGTAAGGTGGGTATGTGCATAAAAAAGGACCTGTTCTCTAAAGGCCTGTGGCACCACCAGTTGAAGAGGGCTGTCTTTCCGGGAGTGTCGGTATAAGAGCCCGTTCTTGATGAGAAACGTGGGGTACACCATGGTTTGAGTTCCCTGTTGGGTGTGTGCTGTTTCCCATGCGTTGAAGAGGGTTCTGTCCTCTGTCTGCGCGAACCTGAAGCTCTGGTCCATAACCCACGGGTCCGGTGTGAGATAAGCAGGCTGTGGATGGTTACTGTTCCGGGAAGAATTGTTCAGCATGTCCCGAAACAGGGTAAGGAAGTCCGGATTATCGACACCCATAATGACGTCTTCTGGTAAGGAGTCCACCACCCCAACCCGAACGGTACACGGCCCTCTAGACTTGTGCTTCAGGGTGATGGAGGCCAAGGGGTAGGACTTCACGTCCCCATGTATGCATCTGATGTGTACTAGGGTTCTGGGCACGTACTGGGTCGGGAACACATAGCGTCTCTGCACTACCGATTGGCGACAGCCTGAGTCAAGGAGTACCCTAACGTTATAGCCATTCATTCCCATACTTACATAAAAGGAGGCACCCATTTCAGCGGAATACAGGACAGTCCGGGGCAGGTAGCCCACTTCCATGGGTTCTTCGGGGGGGGGGTCGTTTCCTTGGGCACACCCGCGCGATGTGCCCCCAGTCCCCACACTCGTAGCACTGAGGTCCTCGCCCCATGGGCGATACCATTCCCGGAGGTTTGGTGCGGGGGGGTTCCAGTAGGGGTTTGGGTTTCCTTTCGGGTTTGAGGGGTAAGGGATGTTTCGATGTCTTCTCACTGTCCCAGGGGAGGGCCTTGGGTTGCGCTCTCGCAAAATTGGCCGCCATCTCGATCGCTTGCTCGATCCCTAATCCTGAATGTTGTCTTAACCACCGTTGACTGGCATAAGGTAGGGCTTCCATGAACTGTTCTAGATAGACTTTTTTTAGTATCTCTTCTTTGGAGCAGGATTCTGGAGTCAGCCATTTATCAGCCATCATTTTGAGCCTGAAGTATAATGTCTTGGGGTTCTCTCCGGGGATGCCCCTCTCCTTCCGGAACCTGACTCGGTAGGCCTCTTGATCGAGACCCAAGTGATCCAGGATCACTCCCTTAATCGTGGCGTAAGGAGTGTTGCCCAAGGGGTTGGCCGCTTGATAGGCAGATTGAGCCTCACCTGTGAGCAATGGGGCGAGGAAGAAAGGCCACTTCTCTTCGGGCCATCCTAGCGCTCGAGCGGCTCTCTCGAAGTTCATCAGGAAGGCGTCAGGGTCTTCCCCCTGCAGGTATTTTTGGAGGGCAATGCCTGATGGATTAGGGGTATGCACACGTAGATCCCCTGGGGGGGTCGCTGCTGCGGGCGGCATAGTCTTTAAGCTTTCCATTTGAGCAGTGAAGGTGGCTTTGAAGAGCTCCCTGTCAGCTTGAGCCGATGAGAGCTGCCGTTCCACGGCCCACTCCAGTTTCTCCTGCCCTTTTATCATGTGTTGAATCAGGGCGTCCATCTCAGGGGTACAGATGGACTGATCTTCTGATCCCACTTCTGACACCAGTTGTCCCGGGGTGACTGGGGACTGGAGGGGTTGAAGGTCCTCCTCTGGGGGACCCTGCTCTAAGTTGGAAGGAGAGGCGGAGACCCGAATCAAACTTCTTAAAGAAGGCTTTATTTTGGTGTAAGTCTTTCGGTTCCTGCTAGTGATGCGTTCTCTGGCGAACGCTGCTTGGTCGTAATGGGGCTGGCGACACGGGTCCAGGATGGCTCTTGCTTCCGTTCTCCAAGTCGTCCCGTCGGGCTCCACATAGGAGGAAAGAAGACAGGAAAGTATCAGGGCTTAATATTACCGTAGTCAACAAGGGGCCGGGAGTGAGGGAAACCAACGCCAGGTGCAAGGAACACTCTCTTAACCTAGGGGGGGGTGGTGCTCGTGAGAGGGAGGGGACGAGGCAGCTTCTGCACTCGGGTCACTTCACTCGGTATCTCTAGGGACGTGAGCGCCCATCCACCCTGCCATACGCCCCCGTACCTGCTGTAGCCACGTTCCTCCCGTGGGACCGTGGCGGGGCGAATCGCCTAACCGTTGGCCTCCTGGCTTCTTCGGCTCCTCTGTTCTCCGGGGCTGTTCTTCCTCTTCGTCCTCCGTGCTGCTCCTGGTTCTCCTCTCCTCTCCTGGGCTTGCCGCTCGGGAAACGCCGTCCGTCACTTCCTGGTCCCGAGGTCCTTTTGACCCCGACGCGTCACTCCCTTGGGGCGGGGTCTCGTTTCTCAGGTCCGTCTCCTTAAAAGGGTAGCCGTCTGCTTCCTGCGCGGTGGGCCACCAGTAGTCCGGATCACCTCCTTGCCAGTCTGCTTCCGCTTCCGGGTCCTGGGGCATTGGAGAACAAACGGAGGTACGTGAACAAGCGGGACCGGACCACCAGTCGGTGGCCAGGCCCCCACCCATAGTCCCCCTGGAACCCGCCCCGCCACACCATCATTTGTCCTGGCTGGACTGGAGTTCTGTGAATGATTACATTGCCGAGGAGATTCCAGAGTTTTATATGCTTCTGTTGATGAAGCGATCAGTTTGGTGCGGGTGTGCAGGCAGGGCGCGGAATTGACAAAGTGTGACATAAAGTCGGCCTTTTGCCTCCTTCTCATACACCCAGCGGACTTCTCATTGCTGGGGATGCAGTTCGAGGATGCCATCTTTTTTGACAAAGTTTTGCCCATGGGTTGTGCCATTTCCTGCCTGTTATTTGAGGCATTCAGCTTTTTTTTGCAGTGGGCATTCACAGACAGGAGTGGTCGTCATGCGGAATCTCATTACTTGGATGATTTTCTGTTCGTCGGGAGAGCTCAGTTTGGTGAGTGTGGGAGAGCCCTTAGACAATTTTAGGTTCTAGCACAGGATTTCGGGGTTCCATTGGCTCCTGAGAAGACAGCTGGGCCCAGCTGCAGTTTGACATTCCTGGGCATTGAGTTGGATTCGGTCGCATGGGTGGCAGGTTACCGGAGCAGAAGGTTGCAGACATGCAGGCTTCCCTGTTGCACGTGATTGGTGAGAAAAAGATTGATTTGCGGTCAGTGCAGAGACTCCTGGGTTTCCTGAACTTTGCGCCTCGGCATGGCCATGTCGGAGGTGGTGCTTTCACATAACAGGGCCCGGATCTCGTTGGGGGTCAGGGCAGACCTTCGGGTGTGGCAGGTGTTTTTGTTGGACTTCAATGGTGTGTCACTGGACTTTGTGGATGACAAGATGGTTTGGCGGTGCAACTTTTCTCTGACGTCGCAGGGGCTTCCGGTTTTGGGGTTTTTTGGGTCAGGAGGTGGTGTGCAGACCAGTGGCAGGAACATTGGTTGAACCAGGGCAGGAGTATTGCTTTCTTAGAATTTTTCCCACTGTTGGTCGCATTAGAGGTGTGGGGTGCAGATTTTCGGGACAGGTCAGTATTGTTCCATGTGGACAACAGTACGGTACTGTACTTGGTGAATAACCAGAAAGTGAGAGACCGGCGGGTGCTGCACATGTTGCGAAGTTTTATGTTGCAATGCCTGCGGTTGAATGTGATGTTTCGTGCGCAACATGTCCCGGGAGCAAACAATAACGTTGCAGAAGCATTGTCTTGTTTGCAGTGGCAGCATTTCAGACGCCTGGCGCTGGGAGCAGATGCTTGCAAGACCGAGGTGCCAAACGGCATCTGGTCCTGGGGGGAGTGAGAGTGGTGGGTCTCATCGAGAAATCCGTAGCTGAATCTATGAGGTGCACTTATAGATTGGCGTGGTCTGAATTCAGAGCGTTTCTTGGATGGACCAGTGAGACGTGGCTCATGTCACGGCAGGACTGTGAACAGGGAGTTCTTCGTTTTGTTGTGGATTGCATTGAAAGGGGGTTGTCGCAGACGACGATTGGGGTCAAATTGGCGGGAATTTCTTTTTACAGCACGTTGTACATGGATTATGATCCAGCCAAGAGTGAGATGTTGAGCAGAATGTTGAACAGTTGGGGTCGGGAGCGGAGTGAAGGGGGTGGGTTGAGGCGCCTATGGAGGCGATTACTTTTGATCTTTTGCAGGGCTGTTGGCGGACTTGCCGCATTGTTGTTATGATGAGCACGAAGTTGCGTTGTTCTGTTTATGTATGATATGGATGTTCTTTGGTGCTTTCCAGGTGTCAGAGTTGTTGGGTGCCCGGGGAAGAGTGCATGATGAGGTGCGACTGGATGGGACGCGTTTGGGTATTTTGTTGGGTCGTTCTAAAACTGACCAAGTGGGTAGGGGTAAGTGGGTCTGGCTGAGCGAAATGGGTTGTGGGGGGCGTGCCCGGTGATGGAGTGGAGAGGTTTTTGTCAGCGGGTCCAGAGTGTATCTGGTAAGATTTTTTGTCATTTTTGCAGATGCATGTGACGGCGTATCAGTTGCTGGCAGTGTTGCAAGGCATTAAGGCATTTGGGCAGGGATCTCGCTAGTTTTGATATGCATTCATTTTGCATTGGCACGGCAATGGCGGTGGCATGCTTTGGATGGTCCTGGGATAAGATACAGCAGAATGGGCGGTAGAGATCTCGCTGCTGCGAATGCTATGTGCGAAAATAAGTCCCGATCGGATGGTGGGAGGCACCAGTGAAGGTTTTTTGTTGTATTTGTGGTGCAGTTTGTATTAACACTTGGCAGTCAGTCAAATATCTTTATTTCGGTTAATAAAAACCATAAAAGCAATGCGAAATTCATTATTACACATGTTAAAATTATACAAATGTACACATGATTGCAGTTCAATATTGACAATCTAAAAACAATTAAAATCTTTGATACAAAGAGAAAATAAGATAAAATCAATATCGTAAAACAATAACCCCACCATGATATCAAACAATCCTCAGTACATTATTAGATAAAATTTTGGTCAATATCATCCTACTAGTAAATTTGTCCGGGTGAATCTTGTTTTGTTTATGCGCGCTGCCGCTACCAAAAAACTGGCTACACTGTAGGTGACCTGAACGGAATCAAGCATTTGTAAATGTAGAAGGGCAGGCCTCACCTGGACAAATTTTAATTCCTTCAAGATTGGGTTTAAAACATTTTTGCGGACCACCAGGTAATGCTCACAGAACATCACTAAGTGGAGCGTGTCCTGTGTGGAAAAACTGTCACAGGTGCAAGGTGGGGTATTGTCTGGGGTCCCCCACGTCCGATAGGTGCCCAGCGTAAGGTCAATGAGACTGAACCTAAAGCTGACCAGGAGGAAGCGATGGTAAGGTTTAGTCACGTACTTCAGGTACGGTTCCATAACTGGGGAGATTACCAGCTGATAGATTGATCTCACTATGGGTTTCCTAAGTTCAACCTCCTCCCTTTCTGACTCCAACAAGTTGAGGAAATTAAGCTTAATCTACTCTACATCCTCGTTCCTGAGGCCCTGTGGAAATAGATACATTTCCGGACGCCCTAGCCTATCGCATGCCGCTCTAGCACACGAAAGCCAGGGTATTCTGTTAGCTCTGTCCAGGGCCACACAGTCCTTGAGTATCAGGTGATTCAGCGTGATTTCCTCATTCAGCCAGGATTTAACCCATCGTAACAAAGGGGCCATTTTCAGGTAGTCAGAAATATACCCCAAGCCCACTTCACAGTGAATTGAAAATGTGGGGGATGATTGTGGGAGTGACAAGAGGGATCGGATAAACTTGTTTTCTATGATTTGGATCCCAGGTGTTGGCACGTAGCCCCAGATATCAGACCCGTATGAGGCAATTGCCATACATTTTGATTTATAAATACGGATCATAGCCTTCATGGGTCTTGCTCCCAATCTCTTTGAAAAGTTCAAAAGAGCTGTGGTAGATCTTGCAGCCATATTACTCCTGAGCTTCAGCTGGGGACCCCAGTTCCCCCTTTCATCAAATACAACTCCTAAGTAGCAAAAAAAAGGCACCCTTGAAATTGGTGTTCCGTTACATGTAAAGGTTTTAACCTTCATGGTTTTCCTGCGTAATCCGGTCACCATTACATGGGATTTTGAGGTATTGATTTTTAAATCCAGGGCTTCCATAAAAGTGCTAAAGTGATCTAACAGACTTTGTAGTCCCATGCCTGTACGCGCAAGTAGGACGGCATCGTCCGCGTATATGAGGACCGGAATGGCCGACCCTCCCATACGCGAAACGTCCAGGGTGGCCAGGTCCAGGGAGTTAATAGAGAGCGTGAATAGGAGAGGGGCCAGAATGCAGCCTTGTCTGACCCCTCTTCCTGATCTAAATTGCTCGGTACACCTGCCATCCCTTGTTACCCTAACAGATGCCGACAGGTTCTGATGAAGATCACTTAGAAAATTAACCAAGATGGTGTCTAGACCCATTTCCCGCAAAATAAACCATAATTTTGAACGATTAACTAAATCAAACGCAGAAGATAGATCCATGAAACCCAAATATAAAAGCCCCTCCTTCACCACTGTGCATTTACTGATAATAAAATGCAGATTTAAGCATTGATCCATAGTCCCCCTGTGAGCTCTAAATCCGTACTGGAGATTAGAGAGAACCCCACTCCCCTCAAGCCAATCCCCCAGTCTCTGTAAAATTACTCTGCCTAAGATCTTAATGGCAGAGTCCAACAGGGAGATCGGCCTATAGCAAGCGGGGTCCCCTCTATTCCCCCTCTTAAAGATTGGAACAATAATGGAGGATGACCAGGAGGATGGGAAACCTGCGGTGGGTATTGCATTAAAAACATTAGTTAACATTTTGGACCAAAATTGTGGGTACAGGATATAAAGGTCTGCTGGGACCCCATCAGGGCCAGGGGCCTTATGTTTACTTGTATCTTTTATCGCCTTTTCCACCTCAGAGGTATTAAACTTAATGGGCGTAGTTTTTCGGGGTACAACAGTATCAAGAGGGGTTGAAACCCCTAACTCTGTGTCATAGATATTTTTAAAATGCTCGAGCCAGCTCTCATCAGCAATTACACAGTCCATATCTGATTTCCCATCCTCTGTAAAAAACGACTGATTAATTATGGCCCAGAATTTCTTGCTGTCCCTCGGCACATCTTCGGATTGCAGATTATCCCAGGCTTCTTCCTTAATTTGGTGCTTGCGTGTTGCAAGTGCCAGTTTATATTCCTTGCGGAGGTTCGCCACTAGTACTTTATTCCTGGGTCTATGTTTTAGTTCTTTTAGTAAGGCACCATGGGTGAGTGAACACTTTTTATCGAACCATTTATGCACCCTCCCACAGTGTGAGCCATTACTAGACTCCAGGTTCTTGGAAATCCGTGAGCATATCTCAACATAAGCAGCCACAACATCAGCCCCTGACGAAGTCGGGTCTAAGCAAACAGCCATATTGGCCTCCATTTCCTGTGCAAGTTTCTTAAAAAAGGCTTCTGGAATGACCTTCTCCCACTTAACACGGCTGCCCGGTCCCTGGTTGACAGATGTCTTGGAGGCATCACTCCTAGATTCCTCCCATACATGAAGCTCTCAAGGTCCACAGCCAATAGAACCGGGTTGTGGTCACTAAAGATTGCGGTCACTACCCTGTACTCCAATGTTTTGGCTAACACCCCAGGAGATACAAAGATATAGTCAATGACGGTATTTGCGCCCCTCCCAATAAATGTGGGTGCTCTGACCTCATCTTTGCCTAAGCCTGGTTCAAATAAGTTTAAGTTGGAGAGGAGGCTCTCAAGGGCGTCACCCTCCTTGCTATGTTCAAAATGGGGGATCCCTTCCACAGGTGACCCTCCATGTCCATCATTGTAACAGTCCTCCTCACAGGGGTGAATATTAAAATCTCCCAGGATAACCATCTCTGGGGCAGAAGGGCAATCGTGTTTATAGACTGACAAAAAATCTCCCAGGGTGATAAAGTGTTCATTCCCAGATGAGCCCTCCCTGGAATTGTAAAAATTAATAAATAAAAATTTCTGATGGTCCGAAATGGACACACTTGTTTTTCTTCGTAGGTTGCATTGGGGGCCCGTGAGCCAAGACGGTTACCTGGATTGTTGGGCACTCATTTGTACATTGGGCGTTGCAGTACCCAGACAGGCAGGTGTACAGCCGTAGCCTGGGCCTGCACAGCAGCCACCACGAGGTGCATTGGTGGGTGAAGAGTGGGATGCGCTGGGGGCGTTGTTGCCTTGGCTTACAAAGAAGGTGGCCCAAAGAGGTTGCCTGGATATGTTGATGATTCATCTGGGAGAAAATGACTTAAGAAAGCAGTCTGGTGTGTCCCTGTTACATTTGATGCAACGTGACTTGGAGGCCATGAAGAGCAATCTTGCGGGCGCATGTATTGTTTGGATAGAATTTGTACCAAGGAGAATCTGGAGGGGAGCTTTAAAGCCAGCTACAGTTAAAAAAGCGCGAAGGAAATTGAACCGCGCAATGGGAGTTTTTTGTGGGAACTCAGGGATCAAGATGATTGCACATGTGGGTTTGCGGCTGGAAGAGCCATTACTTTTTCGAGATGATGGGGTGCACCTTTCGCACTTAGGTAATGCATATTACATGATGGAAATGAGAGATGTCATAAGTAAATTATGGAACAAGTCCATTTGGTGCCGCTGGGTTTGAAGACGTAAGGTGAACTGAACATGGGTGGGGCAGGTAACCGCCCTATGGGGGTTCCCTGGTTGGCAGTACTGTGGAGGGGAGGGGGATACAGGTGCATGATGGGGGTGCGGGATGCAATAGTGTGAAGGCTGGAGATGCTGGAGGAAGTTGAAAGATAAGTGTGGAAGCGAATAGAATAAGGGAGGAGATCACTGAGTGAAGCGGGACAGAGTAACTGGAGTGTGGGAATGGACGATGGATGAAAGACATGACATTTGGGATTGTTCATAAGTTATTGATGTTTTTGGTTAATTATTGTTGTCAACCCTGTCCTAATAAATGGCTTTTTACGCTAACATTCAGTGTTGGAGTGGTTATAATGGATAAAGGTCAGTGGCGATTCAGCAAATTAGTGTGAAGCGCGCTGAAAAGCTGGAGTATGATTGGACACGAGTCTCTCACTGAAGTTACTATACACATGGGCTGCTGATGAAGCTAAAGCGAAAGCAAAGGCACATATGAATGTAACTGCAAGCCCACCTGCTGTAATGTGTTGCCAGCCAGAGTAGTAGTGCGGTGGGTGTATAGTCTGTGGGTCACAGGGCAGTCAATCTTGTAGCGCGGGAAAGCGCTATCAATGACGGCTCTGGCAATACATTTTTGCCTGCCTCTGCGGCACTCTTCAAAAGTAGCGGTCATGCACCACAGGGTCTCTCGGCATGGGTGTTGGTGGGCTCTGAGTGTGTAGAGTTGGGATTTGTTATCGCGTCACACTGTCACTGTCTCATCACGGTACAGTGAGTGACTGAATGTGACCATTAAGGCAATGATCTTCAAGAATACCACTGCGGAAGACCGATGAAAGACGGAAAACAGATCCTGGTTATCAGAGAGGCAGAAAGATAGAGGATGCTGACGAGGGTGGAGGAGGACCACAGGAGAAGGACTGTGAACAAGAAGGCAGGAGCACTAACCAAGTCGGCGATATTATATAGGAGAAAGACGTAACTTCTCCAAAATATTGTGACATTCACCCAGTGCTATGTTAATTCTATGGGCCAGATATAGCGCATCACAAATTATGAGTCGCTTGCAACTCGCAATTTACAAAGCGCTATTTTGTATGTACAACAGTGTGTTTTACACTGTTTGCAATTCCGATTGGGGTCGCAAATTGGGAGGCTCATGAATATTATTGAGCCTCTCACAATTTGCGAGCTCTTGGGAATGACCGCGTTCTCAGGTATGGTGGCCTGCTGGGCTCAGCAGACCACCATGACTGGGACTGCTTTTTTAATAAAGCATTTTTTTTTAAATGCAGACCTTTTTCCTTAAAAGTAAACGGGATGCATTTAAAAAAGAAAAATTTAACTTTTCAGTTTAATTTTTTTAAGGGTAGGAAGTGGTCTCTGGGACTACTGCCTGCTCTTAAAAATATTTTCCAACATACTGACAAAGGGGAAGGGGTCCCTTTTGCGAGTGGTTTACCACCTTCTCGAAGTAGCTGGTAAACTGCAAGTGTTTTGCGGCCGCAAATGTGGTTGCAAAACACTAGTACGTAGCATTTTGTCTCGCTATTAGGAAGGGATGCCCCTTCCTATTAGCGACAGTAGCAAATGGCAGTGACTTGCAAAATAGCATTTACATACTATTACCCTTTTTTGCGGCCGCAAACGGGAGGTTCTCCCGTTTGCGGCCGCAAAAAATGAGTTGTGCATCTGGCCCTACGTGAATTCCTTGAATATTGTGGATCCCTCTAAATGCAACGCAAGGCTCTCCTGAATAATGTGTGAAGCCAGCATGAATACTGCCTGCCCCCACCTAATTTACATAAAGCCCTGCATGTGTGAACTCCTTCTTAATGCTGCGCGATGTCACCGTGCATACTCTGTCAACCAGTGTGACCCCCCTATGTCCCCGCTCCTGAATTCTGTGCCAACCTCCCCATCCTTTCTACATGTATCACCTGAATCCCTGTTCGGAGGATACAACTTTTAAGATTCTGTTCATTATTTACTAATAACTGTTTTCCGGTGTGATAATCCAAATGATCAAACTGAACTACACCAAGACTACAAGTGCTAGAATGAACTAACTAGGTAAATTAAGTCCTAAGCCAGAAAATGTGTGCTTTTGATATTAACCGTAAAACGTCACTATACTTAATTAAATATACCTTGTGTGCAGCCCTCTGTGGAAGTGTTTGACGTTCGTTCTCTGATACCAATGATTACCTCGTGATGTTCCTCTGAATTCATTTAAAAAAATGTACTGGGCATCCAGGGGGACACCTGCATCTTAGTGGTGTACTACACGCACAGTTCCACTCGGGAGCATATACAATCCTTGGTAGCTGGCGGGCTATTTCTGTATAAAAGCAAGCAGCACACTGTGAATATTCAAAAGGTTGCTGTGTTGTGAATAAACATGTTTTGAATGAATCCACATGTTGCTTTGCAGTACACTTTGGCATGCAATGCGTATGCGTCTTTTCGGTAGGAACTTAGCCAGCATTGCTCCAGAGTGTGAGCTAAAAGAGAGATTCTTGCATGAGCCAGGCGCTGAATGATTTTTTATGGATGCTGTTCCTTAAATGAAAGATGGATTATATACAGTGACAACTTTTGTTATCACGTGAAGATGCTGTGAGCCCTATTTATCTATTTGGCTGTTCTTTATATTCTTGCTGACTAGATCGAGGTCATGGAGTGCTTTATCTAGGAGTTTATACGGAAGGTTAGTACATCCTGTTACAGTATTCACTTCACTGTATAGTATAATGCAGGGCGACAGCTCACTGTGACAACGGGGTGTGTTTGAATAACCCTTTAGCAACATCTTTATTTTTCCTGGCCAGAGTGGCGCCTCCTTTGGTCCAGGAGCAACCCTTCAGTGCTGCTGTGTGGCAGAGCTTAGTATGCTTGATTGACTCTAGGCAGAGTGTTTTTGCATGTCCTGCTACACCTTTGCCCCCTTCCAACCTTCTGTCCCCCCCACCCTCTGCAACTAGGCAGAGATGGCCACCGCCCAGGATGGAAAAAATCTAACCTGCCCTCCACATGTGCTGTGGGGGGAAGAGCCGACGACATGGCCGGAGTAGCGTCTGAGCAGCATTTGTGATGTCCCAGTGCTGTTCAAGGCATGGAATGACTCTTGAGGCCAGCCTATTTCCTGTAATTAAGCAGTTTCAGGGGGTAATCGCATACACATGAGCAGGGAGGCACCATCTACATACTGCTTACATGCTACCATTTGCGTTGCCAGCTGAAGAAGTGAGAACAATAATGAACAGGTCTGTAAAACAGTAATCGAAAAGTAGCACTGTGCATTTATTTTGATGTGTAGTCTTCCTTTGTCTGTCCAAATATTTATCTTGAATGGTATTCTTAGCGCAAGCAAGTTCGAATATTTGTCTTAATCAATAGCACTTGCTTAAACTTTGGCCTTTTATGCAATATAAAAAAAATCAACTAAAGCTATTTTCAAAATGATTCTCATATTAGACTGCAGCCATTGGGTTAGGAGAAAGGCTGGTTAAAAGGAGTTAAGGTACAAAGAGACCTGCACGAAGAAAGCACTTGAAAGAAATCCTCTTAAGAGGGAAGGGACACACACGGAGGAGGCAGAGGAGTTAGAAGGTTGATGAGACACAAAAAGAGGAGGGTGGGATATGAGAGGAGAGCAGTATATGCATAGAAATACTAAAGATTAAACAAGCATTGGAAATGCAATAGGTCTCGCATTAGAAAAGTTGGAGTTATTGGTCTTGTAAATGACATATTTTATTTATTTGTTGGTTTTTAAAATTGCTAAATTGATGGCTTTGTCATTTACAATGCCAATAGATATAACTTTCGCGAATGTGACACCTATAGCATTTGGAATGCAACATGTTTTGTATTTACGTGACTTAGATGGCAGCTCTGGTCGTTAGGCCACATCTCTAGAGAGCAGGAGAGTGCAGCAGGGGAGAGAAGCACAGCAATGCAATAGGTCTCGCATTAGGAAAGTTTGAGCTATTGGTATTGTAAAGGACACATTTTTTATTTATGTGCTTGTTTTGAAAATAGCGAAATTAATAGCTTTGTTATTTACAATGCCAATAGTTTTATCTTTCGCAAATGTGACACCTATTGTAACACAATATGTGTTGTGAGGGTGAGTGAGGGTGAGGGTGAGGGGTTGAGGGTGAGGGTTGAGGGTGAGTGAGGGTGAGGGGTTGAGGGTGAGTGAGGGTGAGGGGTTGAGGGTGAGTGAGGGTGAGGGTGAGTGAGGGTGAGGGGTTGAGGGTGAGGGGTAGAGGGTGAGTGAGGGTGAGGGTGAGTGAGGGTGAGGGGTTGAGGGTGAGTGAGGGTGAGGGGTTGAGGGTGAGTGAGGGTGAGGGTGAGGGTGAGTGAGGGTGAGGGTGAGGGGTTGAGGGTGAGTGAGGGTGAGGGTGAGGGTGAGGGTGAGGGTGAGGGTGAGTGAGGGTGAGGGTGAGGGGTTGAGGGTGAGTGAGGTTGAGGGTGAGTGAGGGTGAGTGAGGGTGGGTGAGGGTGAGTGAGGGTGAGTGAGAGTGAGTGAGAGTGAGGGGTTGAGGGTGAGGGGTTGAGGGTGAGTGAGGGTGAGGGTGAGGGGTTGAGGGTGAGTGAGGGTGAGGGGTTGAGGGTGAGTGAGGGTGAGGGTGAGTGAGGGTGAGGGTGAGTGAGGGTGAGGGGTTGAGGGTGGGTGAGGGTGAGTGAGGGTGAGGGTGAGTGAGGGTGAGTGAGGGTGAGGGAGGGTGAGTGAGGGTGAGGGTGTGTGAGGGTGAGGGTGAGTGAGGGTGAGGGCGAGGGGTTGAGGGTGAGTGAGGGTGAGGGTGAGTGAGGGTGAGGGGTTGAGGGTGAGTGAGGGTGAGGGGTTGAGGGTGAGTGAGGGTGAGGGGTTGAGGGTGAGTGAGGGTGAGGGTGAGTGAGGGTGAGGGTGAGGGGTTGAGGGTGAGTGAGGGTGAGGGGTTGAGGGTGAGTGAGGGTGAGGGTGAGGGTGAGTGAGGGTGAGGGGTTGAGGGTAAGTGAGGGTGAGGGTGAGTGAGGGTGAGGGGTTGAGGGTGAGTGAGTATGAGGGTGAGTGAGGGTGAGTGAGGGTGAGGGGTTGAGGGTGAGTGAGGGTGAGTGAGAGTGAGGGTGAGTGAGGGGTTGAGGGTGAGGGGTTGAGGGTGAGTGAGGGTGAGGGTGAGGGGTTGAGGGTGAGTGAGGGTGAGGGTGAGGGGTTGAGGGTGAGTGAGGGTGAGGGGTTGAGGGTGAGTGACGGTGAGGGGTTGAGGGTGAGTGAGGGTGAGTGAGGGTGAGGGGTTGAGGGTGAGTGAGGGTGAGTGAGGGTGAGGGGTTGAGGGTGAGTGAGGGTGAGGGTGAGTGAGGGTGAGTGAGGGTGAGTGAGGGTGAGTGAGGGTGAGTGAGGGTGAGTGAGGGTGAGGGTGAGTGAGGGTGAGGGTGAGTGACACATTTTTTATTTATGTGCTTGTTTTGAAAATAGCGAAATTAATAGCTTTGTTATTTACAATGCCAATAGTTTTATCTTTCGCAAATGTGACACCTATTGTAACACAATATGTGTTGTGAGGGTGAGTGAGGGTGAGGGTGAGGGGTTGAGGGTGAGGGTTGAGGGTGAGTGAGGGTGAGGGGTTGAGGGTGAGTGAGGGTGAGGGTGAGTGAGGGTGAGGGGTTGAGGGTGAGGGGTAGAGGGTGAGTGAGGGTGAGGGTGAGTGAGGGTGAGGGGTTGAGGGTGAGTGAGGGTGAGGGGTTGAGGGTGAGTGAGGGTGAGGGTGAGGGTGAGTGAGGGTGAGGGTGAGGGGTTGAGGGTGAGTGAGGGTGAGGGTGAGGGTGAGTGAGGGTGAGGGTGAGGGGTTGAGGGTGAGTGAGGTTGAGGGTGAGTGAGGGTGAGTGAGGGTGGGTGAGGGTGAGTGAGGGTGAGTGAGAGTGAGTGAGAGTGAGGGGTTGAGGGTGAGGGGTTGAGGGTGAGTGAGGGTGAGGGTGAGGGGTTGAGGGTGAGTGAGGGTGAGGGGTTGAGGGTGAGTGAGGGTGAGGGTGAGTGAGGGTGAGGGTGAGTGAGGGTGAGGGGTTGAGGGTGGGTGAGGGTGAGTGAGGGTGAGGGTGAGTGAGGGTGAGTGAGGGTGAGGGAGGGTGAGTGAGGGTGAGGGTGTGTGAGGGTGAGGGTGAGTGAGGGTGAGGGCGAGGGGTTGAGGGTGAGTGAGGGTGAGGGTGAGTGAGGGTGAGGGGTTGAGGGTGAGTGAGGGTGAGGGGTTGAGGGTGAGTGAGGGTGAGGGGTTGAGGGTGAGTGAGGGTGAGGGTGAGTGAGGGTGAGGGTGAGGGGTTGAGGGTGAGTGAGGGTGAGGGGTTGAGGGTGAGTGAGGGTGAGGGTGAGTGAGGGTGAGGGGTTGAGGGTAAGTGAGGGTGAGGGTGAGTGAGGGTGAGGGGTTGAGGGTGAGTGAGTATGAGGGTGAGTTAGGGTGAGGGTGAGTGAGGGTGAGGGGTTGAGGGTGAGTGAGGGTGAGTGAGAGTGAGGGTGAGTGAGGGGTTGAGGGTGAGGGGTTGAGGGTGAGTGAGGGTGAGGGTGAGGGGTTGAGGGTGAGTGAGGGTGAGGGTGAGGGGTTGAGGGTGAGTGAGGGTGAGGGGTTGAGGGTGAGTGACGGTGAGGGGTTGAGGGTGAGTGAGGGTGAGTGAGGGTGAGGGGTTGAGGGTGAGTGAGGGTGAGTGAGGGTGAGGGGTTGAGGGTGAGTGAGGGTGAGGGTGAGTGAGGGTGAGTGAGGGTGAGTGAGGGTGAGTGAGGGTGAGTGAGGGTGAGTGAGGGTGAGGGTGAGTGAGGGTGAGGGTGAGTGAGGGTGAGTGAGGGTGAGGGTGAGTGAGGATGAGTGAGGGTGAGGGTGAGTGAGGGTGAGGGTGAGTGAGGGTGAGGGTGAGTGAGGGTGAGGGTGAGGGGTTGAGGGTGAGTGAGGGTGAGGGGTTGAGGGTGAGTGAGGGTGAGGGTGAGTGAGGGTGAGGGGTTGAGGGTGAGTGAGGGTGAGGGTGAGTGAGGGTGAGGGGTTGAGGGTGAGTGAGGGTGAGGGTGGGTGAGGGTGAGTGAGGGTGAGGGGTTGAGGGTGAGTGAGGGTGAGTGAGAGTGAGGGTGAGTGAGGGGTTGAGGGTGAGGGGTTGAGGGTGGGTGAGGGTGAGGGGTTGAGGGTGAGTGAGGGTGAGGGGTTGAGGGTGAGTGAGGGTGAGGGTGAGTGAGGGTGAGTGAGGGTGAGGGGTTGAGGGTGAGTGAGGGTGAGGGTGAGTGAGGGTGAGTGAGGGTGAGGGTGAGTGAGGGTGAGTGAGGGTGAGGGTGAGTGAGGGTGAGGGTGAGTGAGGGTGAGTGAGGGTGAGTGAGGGTGAGGGTGAGTGAGGGTGAGGGGTTGAGGGTGAGTGAGGGTGAGGGTGAAGGTGGGTGAGGGTGAAGGTGAGTGAGGGTGAGGGGTTGAGGATGAGTAAGGGTGAGGGGTTGAGGGTGAGTGAGGGTGAGGGTGAGGGTGAGTGAGGGTGAGTGAGGGTGAGGGGTTGAGGGTGAGTGAGGGTGAGTGAGGGTGAGGGGTTGAGGGTGAGTGAGGGTGAGGGGTTGAGGGTGAGTGAGGGTGAGGGTGAGTGAGGGTGAGGGGTTGAGGGTGAGTGAGGGTGAGGGGTTGAGGGTGAGTGAGGGTGAGGGTGAGTGAGGGTGAGGGTGAGGGGTTGAGGGTGAGTGAGAGTGAGGGTGAGGGTGAGTGAGGGTGAGGGTGAGTGAGGGTGAGGGTGAGTGAGGGTGAGGGGTTGAGGGTGAGTGAGGGTGAGTGAGAGTGAGGGTGAGTGAGGGGTTGAGGGTGAGTGAGGGTGAGGGTGAGGGGTTGAGGGTGAGTGAGGGGTTAAGGGTGAGGGGTTGAGGGTGAGTGAGGGTGAGGGTGAGGGGTTGAGGGTGAGTGAGGGTGAGGGGTTGAGGGTGAGTGAGGGTGAGTGAGGGTGAGTGAGGGTGAGGGTGAGGGGTTGAGGGTGAGTGAGGGTGAGGGTGAGTGAGGGTGAGGGGTTGAGGGTGAGTGAGGGTGAGGGGTGAGTGAGGGTGAGTGAGGGTGAGGGGTTGAGGGTGAGTGAGGGTGAGTGAGAGTGAGTGAGGGGTTGAGGGTGAGGGGTTGAGGGTGAGTGAGGGTGAGGGGTTGAGGGTGAGTGAGGGTGAGTGTGAGGGGTGAGGGTGAGTGAGGGTGAGGGGTTGAGGGTGAGTGAGGGTGAGGGTGGGGGGTTGAGGGTGAGTGAGGGTGAGTGAGGGTGAGGGGTTGAGGGTGAGTGAGGGTGAGGGTGAGGGGAGTGAGGGTGAGGGTGAGTGAGGGTGGGTGAGGGTGAGTGAGGGTGAGGGTGAGGGTGAGTGAGGGTGAGGGTGAGGGGTTGAGGGTGAGTGAGGGTGAGGGGTTGAGGGTGAGTGAGGGTGAGGGGTTGAGGGTGAGTGAGGGTGAGGGTGAGTGAGGGTGAGGGGTTGAGGGTGAGTGAGGGTGAGTGAGGGTGAGGGTGAGTGAGGGTGAGGGTGAGGCGTTGAGGGTGAGGGGTTGAGGGTGAGTGAGAGTGAGGGTGAGTGAGGGGTTAAGGGTGAGGGGTTGAGGGTGAGTGAGGGTGAGGGTGAGGGTGAGGGGTTGAGGGTGAGTGAGGGTGAGGGGTTGAGGGTGAGTGAGGGTGAGGGTGAGTGAGGGTGAGGGTGAGGGTGAGTGGTTGAGGGTGAGTGAGGGTGAGTGAGGGTGAGGGGAGTGAGGGTGGGTGAGGGTGAGTGAGGGTGAGTGAGGGTGAGGGTGAGGGTGAGTGAGGGTGAGTGAGGGTGAGTGAGGGTGAGGGTGAGGGGTTGAGGGTGAGTGAGGGTGAGGGGTTGAGGGTGAGTGAGGGTGAGGGTGAGTGAGGGTGAGGGTGAGGGTGAGTGGTTGAGGGTGAGTGAGGGTGAGTGAGGGTGAGGGTGAGTGAGGGTGGGTGAGGGTGAGTGAGGGTGAGTGAGGGTGAGGGTGAGGGTGAGTGAGGGTGAGGGTGAGGGGTTGAGGGTGAGTGAGGGTGAGGGGTTGAGGGTGAGTGAGGGTGAGGGGTTGAGGGTGAGTGAGGGTGAGGGGTTGAGGGTGAGTGAGGGTGAGGGGTTGAGGGTGAGTGAGGGTGAGGGGTTGAGGGTGAGTGAGGGTGAGGGTGAGTGAGGGTGAGGGTGAGTGAGGGTGAGGGGTTGAGGGTGAGTGAGGGTGAGGGTGAGTTAGGGTGAGGGTGAGTGAGGGTGAGGGTGAGGGGTTGAGGGTGAGTGAGGGTGAGTGAGAGTGAGGGTGAGTGAGGGGTTGAGGGTGAGGGGTTGAGGGTGAGTGAGGGTGAGGGGTTGAGGGTGAGTGAGGGTGAGGGGTTGAGGGTGAGTGAGGGTGAGGGTGAGGGGTTGATGAGGGTGAGTGAGGGTGAGTGAGGGTGAGGGGTTGAGGGTGAGGGTGAGTGAGGGTGAGGGTGAGTGAGGGTGAGGGTGAGTGAGGGTGAGGGTGAGTGAGGGTGAGTGAGGGTGAGTGAGGGTGAGTGAGGGTGAGGGTGAGTGAGGGTGGGTGAGGGTGAGTGAGGGTGAGTGAGGGTGAGTGAGGGTGAGGGTGAGTGAGGGTGAGGGTGAGGCATTGAGGGTGAGGGGTTGAGGGTGAGTGAGAGTGAGTGAGGGTGAGGGGTTGAGGGTGAGTGAGGGTGAGGGTGAGGGTGGGTGAGGGGTTGAGGGTGAGTGAGGGTGAGTGAGGGTGAGTGAGGGTGAGGGTGAGTGAGGGTGAGTGAGGGTGAGGGTGAGTGAGGGTGAGGGTGAGTGAGGGTGAGTGAGGGTGAGGGTGAGTGAGGGTGGGTGAGGGTGAGTGAGGGTGAGTGAGGGTGAGGGTGAGGGTGAGTGAGGGTGAGGGTGAGGGGTTGAGGGTGAGTGAGGGTGAGGGGTTGAGGGTGAGTGAGGGTGAGGGGTTGAGGGTGAGTGAGGGTGAGGGTGAGTGAGGGTGAGGGGTTTAGGGTGAGTGAGGGTGAGTGAGGGTGAGGGTGAGTGAGGGTGAGGCGTTGAGGGTGAGGGGTTGAGGGTGAGTGAGAGTGAGGGTGAGTGAGGGGTTAAGGGTGAGGGGTTGAGGGTGAGTGAGGGTGAGGGTGAGGGTGAGGGGTTGAGGGTGAGTGAGGGTGAGGGGTTGAGGGTGAGTGAGGGTGAGGGTGAGTGAGGGTGAGGGTGAGGGTGAGTGGTTGAGGGTGAGTGAGGGTGAGTGAGGGTGAGTGAGGGTGAGGGTGAGTGAGGGGTTGAGGGTGAGGGTGAGGGTGAGTGAGGGTGAGGGTGAGTGAGGGTGAGGGTGAGGGTGAGTGGTTGAGGGTGAGTGAGGGTGAGTGAGGGTGAGGGTGAGTGAGGGGTTGAGGGTGAGGGTGAGGGTGAGTGAGGGTGAGGGGTTGAGGGTGAGTGAGGGTGAGGGGTTGAGGGTGAGTGAGGGTGAGGGGTTGAGGGTGAGTGAGGGTGAGGGGTTGAGGGTGAGTGAGGGTGAGGGTGAGGGTGAATGGGGTGAGGGGTTGAGGGTGAGTGAGGGTGAGGGTGAGGGTGAGGTGTTGAGGGTGAGGGGTTGAGGGTGAGTGAGAGTGAGGGTGAGTGAGGGGTTAAGGGTGAGGGGTTGAGGGTGAGTGAGGGTGAGGGTGAGGGGTTGAGGGTGAGTGAGGGTGAGGGGTTGAGGGTGAGTGAGGGTGAGGGTGAGTGAGGGTGAGGGTGAGGGTGAGGGGTTGAGGCTGAGTGAGGGTGAGGGTGAGTGAGGGTGAGTGAGGGTGAGGGTGAGTTATGGTGAGGGTGAGTGAGGGTGAGGGTGAGTGAGGGTGAGGGTGAGTGAGGGTGAGGGTGAGGGTGAGTGAGGGTGAGCGAGGGTGAGGGTGAGTGAGGGTGAGGGGTAGAGGGTGAGTGAGGGTGAGTGAGGGTGAGGGTGAGTGAGGGTGAGGGGTTGAGGGTGAGTGAGGGTGAGGGGTTGAGGGTGAGTGAGGGTGAGGGTGAGGGTGAGTGAGGGTGAGGGTTTGAGGGTGAGGGGTTGAGGGTGAGTGAGGGTGAGGGTGAGTGAGGGTGAGGGTGAGGTTGAGGGTGAGTAAGGGTGAGGGGTTGAGGGTGAGTGAGGGTGAGGGTGAGTGAGGGTGAGGGTGAGTGAGGGTGAGGGGTTGAGGGTGAGTGAGGGTGAGGGGTTGAGGGTGAGTGAGGGTGAGGGTGAGGGTGAGTGAGGGTGAGGGGTTGAGGGTGAGGGGTTGAGGGTGAGTGAGGGTGAGTGAGGGTGAGGTTGAGGGTGAGTGAGGGTGAGGGGTTGAGGGTGAGTGAGGGTGAGGGTGAGGGTGAGTGAGGGTGAGGGTGAGTGAGGGTGAGGGGTTGAGGGTGAGTGAGGGTGAGGGGTTGAGGGTGAGGGTGAGGGTACATGCTTTTCACTTTCTGAGTGAGGGTGAGTGAGGGTGAGTGAGGGTGAGTGAGGGTGAGGGTGAGGCGTTGAGGGTGAGGGGTTGAGGGTGAGTGAGAGTGAGGGTGAGTGAGGGGTTAAGGGTGAGGGGTTGAGGGTGAGTGAGGGTGAGGGTGAGGGGTTGAGGGTGAGTGAGGGTGAGGGGTTGAGGGTGAGTGAGGGTGAGGGTGAGGGTGAGTGAGGGTGAGGGTGAGGGTGAGTGGTTGAGGGTGAGTGAGGGTGAGGGTGAGTGAGGGTGAGGGTGAGTGAGGGTGGGTGAGGGTGAGTGAGGGTGAGTGAGGGTGAGGGTGAGTGAGGGTGAGGGGTTGAGGGTGAGTGAGGGTGAGGGGTTGAGGGTGAGTGAGGGTGAGGGGTTGAGGGTGAGTGAGGGTGAGGGTGAGGGTGAATGAGGGTGAGGGGTTGAGGGTGAGTGAGGGTGAGGGTGAGTGAGGGTGAGGGTGAGGCGTTGAGGGTGAGGGGTTGAGGGTGAGTGAGAGTGAGGGTGAGTGAGGGGTTAAGGGTGAGGGGTTGAGGGTGAGTGAGGGTGAGTGAGGGTGAGGGTGAGTGAGGGTGAGGGGTTGAGGGTGAGTGAGGGTGAGGGGTTGAGGGTGAGTGAGGGTGAGGGTGAGAGTGAGTGAGGGTGAGGGGTTGAGGGTGAGGGGTTGAGGGTGAGGGTGAGGGTGAGTGAGGGTGAGGTTGAGGGTGAGTGAGGGTGAGGGGTTGAGGGTGAGTGAGGGTGAGGGTGAGTGAGGGTGAGGGTGAGGGTGAGTGAGGGTGAGGGGTTGAGGGTGAGTGAGGGTGAGGGTGAGTGAGGGTGAGGGGTTGAGGGTGAGGGGTTGAGGGTGAGTGAGGGTGAGTGAGGGTGAGGTTGAGGGTGAGTGAGGGTGAGGGGTTGAGGGTGAGTGAGGGTGAGGGTGAGGGTGAGGGTGAGTGAGGGTGAGGGTGAGTGAGGGTGAGGGTGAGGGGTTGAGGGTGAGTGAGGGTGAGGGGTTGAGGGTGAGGGTGAGGGTGAGGGTACATGCTTTTCACTTTCTTCAAAGGTTGTCCGTGCATCAAGGGTAGTTGACTGAACTTTAAGTATAATAATTGTACGTACTCTTCGGTGGCATTGAGCTCACACCCTCGAATGGTCTTCGGTAGTATTGTTTCCTGTAGAATTCTATTTCCTGCTTATAAAGCGCATGTCTCGGTCAGTATCAGCAAAGTGGTATGTGCATGTGAAAGTCGGAGAGTTGGAGGCGGTTAAGGAAATGCAGAACATTCTGCAAAAGTAATGGGAAGCCATTTTTATCTTGAAACTGTTTTTAACCGACAGTCTTTTATTCCTAATCATAGATGAGTGGGAGTAATACAGGGACTGGAGCAGCAGCGCCTCAGTTTGGATTGGTGTGGCAGGCAGGAGGAAGTCAGGAGAGGGAGGAGATGGAGGAGGGGGAACTGCTTGCGAAATGAAATTAAAAGCGGCCGGGCGGGAAATGCTCTCGGTAGCATTCGTTTGAAGTGTGAAGCAGGGGGCGGGAGCAGCCTTTGATGTACGGATAATTAGGGGAGGAGCAGCCAGGAGATCCAAGCTGGGGAACAGATGGCTGGCGATTTGGTGATGTGCACGCGCATTTTAGGTCAATGCGCTTGCGCATTGACCTAAAAGCCACGGACACAGCACCAAATCGCCACAGTTAGTTAAGCTTTGTTTAAAGCCCTATAGTCTCGCTTCTCTCAATGCGCATGCGCATTGATAGGTCACGAGACCTAAAAAGGATCAATTTCAAGAAAGGAAACTAAGATGTACAGGGAGCAGCGAGAGGGATGTGATGGGAGAAATAAAATGTACTTATTAGAAAGTCAGAAAGATGGGAAGGGAGGCAAGACGGGTAAAAGGAGCAGAGACGTTCAGATAACAGGATGGAGAGAAGAAAAGACAAAGGAAACAAAAGCTAGAAAGACAGCTAAATTAAAAGAGGAAAAAAACAAACAGAGAATGAAGAAGAAGCAAGAGGGAGAAGATGGAGTGAGAGGAAAGACTAAGGGGCAGATTTGCAAGCCCCTATCGCCACCACAACGTCACTTTTCACGACGTTTTAGTGGTGATAGGGGCTTCACCTTATTCACAAGCCGGCGTTAAGCCACTTCACATGGCTTAACGCTGACTTGTAAATAAGGCACCCTTTCATGCTATACTTAGAGTGAAAGGGGAGAGCAATGGGTGTTGCAGTTGGTGTTCCACCGCAACACCCATTGATTTTGACACTGTCCCATATTTACAAGGGTGGTGTAAATATGGGGCAGTGCCAAAATTAAGGGATAACCTGGTCTAACCCTGGCACTACAAGGAGAAATGTATAATTTCTCCTCATTTTTGCTGTATCCATGTGTGGTGCGTTGTACAGCCCACATAGAAACAGCCAAACACTATTGATTGTTTATGTGCAGGAAGGTGTCCCTCCCAGCACATAAACAATAATAAAAAAAAATGATGCATTAAGCAACACATACAGAAGTTTCAAAATGCCTTTTCAGATTGTTTATGTGCAGGAAGAGACACCTTCCTACACATAAAGATACAGACACTCTTGCACTATGATGCAAGGGTGTCTGCGTTGGCGCTGGGCAGCTTAATTTAGCGCCAGCACAGGGGGAAATGAAGGGCTAAACCATATTGTTGTAAATATGGTGGAGCCCTGCGTTTCAGGCGTGGCCGAGCGAAGTGTTAAGCAAAGGAGGCCGAGCTCCGCAACTTCTTTTGTAAATATGTCCCTGAGTTGGGAAGAGGGTAGAGAATGAGACTGGCAGACCGAGAGTGGAGGGTGGGGTTAGAAATGGGGAGGAACAAGACAACAAAAGAAGAGAAAGGAATCAATGGGAAGTTACAAGATGGAGAAAGAGAGGAGGAGATGATGTCAAGATAGTTTGGATGTTTAACAAAAAGGGAAGGCTGGATTGTGTTAATGCAGAATCTAATGTTTCCTGAACAAAATAAATCAGGTGGAGAACCTAGGGCCCGATTCACAGAACTAACTTAAGACAAAATCCTAAACTTACTACCATTTTGTTATTCGCAGAAGGCACTTACTCATTTTGGTATTCACAGAAGGCACTTACTCATTTCGGTATTCACAGAAGTTAGGAGTCCTAACTTTAGGACTCCTAAATGCCTTCTGTGAATACCGAAAGTCTTAAATTTAGGATTTTTCTCAGTTTAGGAGTAGTAAGGTTGGGCATTTGTAAGTTATTGACAGGTATTAATTATCAGCTTAACAGTTGTCTTCATCAGATGCTCCATTTTATACACTCTTTAAAAGCCTCCTTTCGCCTTTCTTGTTTTTGTTCAGCTATAGATACATCAGGTTTATTAAACACCCGTCGTTCATTTTCCGGACGTCCTTCAATGTACCTCTATTGGGTAAGCATCTAATAATTGCTATATAGGAATTTCTTGAACTTTGGTTTGCACTTAATATCCTTGTTTCTTATCAAGGGACATTCGTTGGTTCATTACTTCACTCAGGTCTATATCTTATTCTTATTATTCCTATCCGGGGGTCTCACCTTAGTTGCTTTCTTTGCTTTTGGTTATTTTTGGCTATCTTCTGCACCTTGAAATTTATTAATTTTCATTAAAGTGATGATGTATTGTTTCCCGTGGAACACACCCAAATGTATGGCACATGCACCATGTTTGATATGTGACAGACTCAGTGTACTGTAGTATATGTACCATGTTATGCTATATGGTTGTTTATTATCTTTTTTAAAATACACAGAAATTCAAGTGGGTCTCCTGAAGAAGGTGTTGGTTATGCCGAAACGCGCGTAGAGATTGTCATCTTTATCTACTCATATTCAGTGACCCTTGTATTATTTTATGATTTGGTGTTTATATTCATGTTTCTTTTTTGTATATTTATGTAATGATTGAATTTTAAACATGATTAGCTTGTGCTCTGTTAGGAACTTGATGTTGTGATGTTTTAATTTTGATATATATACTTGTATGAATTCCATAAAATGCTATGTTTTTAACTGTTCTTTGTTAGTACACTGAGTTCTCTGTCTCTGTCTATTAATTTGAATGTGTAAAACACGATTTTAAACAGGTGTCTCGTTGCCTTGGAATTGTTACCATTTAAAGTATTGTTTCCCTGTCCTAGGTACGTCTAGCAGATTCAGGGGGTCCCTTTTTTTAATATATTTTAACATAGCATCCCTCCCTACATGAGTCAGGCCATGTTAATGTCTAGCCAATGGCAGAATCAAACCATATTACTTCTTCATCTTTTTTAACAAACCCTACATATACCCACCTCTGTTGTTCCACTTCTGACACCTCTTCCTGCAACTTCCTAACTTCCTCCAAAGTATCAGCTGCTGTGAGCAAAAGGTTGCAATTGGTCTCATCTGTTCCTTCATTTACATACTCACCATTAAATGTACTAGCATTGTTAGCACTGTCCCTTGCCAGTTTTGTCAGCATATCTGTCGCCGACTGTGAGAAAGTCATCCTTTTTGCCATGATCACCCCCATTTTTTGCTTGGTACTGGTGGTAAAGGATTCTGACTGCGCCCTGGGCTCTGCTTACCTGGCCTAGGACCAGTGCTCTAATTATAAGGATATGCAAATTAGGTGTTATTATAATTGTTACTGAAAGCCTAGCTGTTAGTCCATAGTGTATAATAGGGCATGTAGGTTTAGAGGCCCAGTAGACGTAATGCACGAAAGTCTGCCCTACGTTGGTGCCTGCTGTAATTTTAAATGCAAAAGAAACAGTTGATGGACAGAATGTTGGACAATCCAAACATTCACCCTCAGTCACAAGGATTTGGGTTTAATCCATCATTCATTTGCTCACCACACCGCCCCAGTTTGGACCCAGCCATATGCAAATCAGTCTTGACCCTATTCCTTGTGGGAACATCCCAGCCCGAACTGTCAAGCCAGGTCCTCCCTGGACCAGATACAAGAATATAAGAATCCTGGGACCAGTTTCAGGGCATCACCCTTCATCAGCCATGCTAGCTTGAATCCAGTGGTGTAGTGAGCACGGGACCCACATCTGGGCATACCCTTCCCACTTAGGGTGAGATATGCAAATGAAACAGCTGATGGACGGAATGTTGGACAATGCAACATTCACCCCCAGTCACAAGGATCTGGGTTAAATCCATCATTCTTTTGCTCATCACACCACCCCAGTTTGAACCCAGCCATATGCAAATCAGTCTTGACCCTGTTCCTTGTGGGAACAGTCCAGCCCAAACTGCCAAGCCAGGTCTTCCCTGGACCAGAAACAAGCATCCTGGGACCGGTTTGAGGGCATCACCCTTCATCAGCCAGGCTAGCTTGAATCCAGTGGTGTATGGAGGACCTGGCCTGGCAGTTCGGGCTGGACTGTTCCCTTCGGGCGCAGGGTCAAGACTGATTTGCATATGGCTGGATCCAAACTGGAATGGCATGGTGAGCAAAAAAACAATGGATTTAGGCCCTGATCTCTGTACTGAGGTGAATGTATGACCTTGTTCTGCATTCTGTCCATCAATTGTTCTCTTTGCATTTGTCAATCCAAGTGGGATGGGTATGTTCAGATGTGAGTCCCATGCTCTCCATGCCACTGGAATCAAGCTATCCAGGCTGATGAGGGCTGAAATCCCGAAACCGGTCCTATGATGCTTGTTTCCAGTCCATGGAGGACCTGGCTTGGCAGTTCAGGCTGGACTGTTCCCATGGGGCACAGGGTGAAGACTGATTTGCATATGGCTGGGTTCAAACTGGAATGGCATGGTGAGCAAAAGAAACAATGGATTTAGGCCCAGACCTCTGTACTGGGGTGAATGTATGACATTGTTCTGCATTCTGTCCATGAACTGTTGTTTTAGCATTTGTCACCTGGAGTGGGATGGGTATGCTCAGACGTGAGTCCCGTGCTCTCCATGCCACTGGAATCAAGCTATCCAGGCTGATGAGGGCTGAAAGCCCGAAACCGGTCCCAGGATGCATGTTTCCAGTCCAGGGAGGACTGCATTCTGCATTCTGTCTATCAATAGTTCTTTTTGCTGCTGTAATTTTAAAGGCAGCACTGCCTTTCAAGACTGCCTTTACATTAAATGTGTATGCAAATTGGACTTTGGATTTGAAGGTATTTCCAAACTCTCAAAATACCTTATTTTTACACATGTCACCTCTAAGGTCTCCGCTCAGTACCCCAAGTGGAGGGTTCCTTGTAATGATTAGCATAGACACCAACAAAGATGCTTTGTAAGACCTGGTGAGGGAAAGACTGCCAATTCTGTTGTTCTCAATTCAAGTGAATGGCTCCATAGGCTAACATTGAGATATTTCATTTGAGTTTGAATATTGAAGGGAGCTACATTCAAATATACTTAAAGGTATCAAATTAATAGTTAGGATATAAATCCAACAACTTGCCACTGTTAGATTCATAATAGCTATAAAAGTAAATAAGTTCTTAAACTTCCTTTTCTGTGAGCCAAAATCCAGCCTTTAGGCTGCTCTCTCCTTGGCCAGCATCTGCCAAGGCTGGCGAGGATACTAAAATGAGTTGTGAAAAGCCCTGCTAGAGAGAAAATGACTTTCCTGTGGGCAGAGAACTCAATGTGCAGAGCATATGGCAGGAAGGGGGTTAGGGGTAGCCAAACTGGCCTTCAAATGGAGAATGACACTTAACCCGTTAAGTGCTGCCGTCGGCCGTTGGACGTTCGGAGCACTACCTGGCTGGTGCTGCGCATGTTCAATGGCCGACGCAGCCCTGCCCATTCTTTAAAACGGCACCACTGCCGCGAAAAAAACAGCCGCGCTTAACAGGTTAAGGACAGCACAGGCTCACCCCCAATCATGTCAACCCAGCCACACAGGAACCTCGGTAATTAGAATTGGAAGAGAGATGGGAAGGGAGTGTTTAGGAAAACTAGCCACACCAGTAGGTTGGGTTAGCCTGATCCAGCTCCTCTGGAGAGACGTTCTCCATTTTAGATTTTGATATATTAGTGCTTTCTGGGACAATAATATGTCACACTTTGGAGAAAGTGGTCATAGAAGACTTCTCTCAAACAGTACTACAAATTATTCTTGGACACCTTATGTTGATTCTTAGCTAAGTGGTTTAGCAATGCAATAGTGTCAATTCTGCATGCTTTGTGAGTATTTGATGCAACCAGCAGGTCATCAATATACTGTAACAGAATAGAATTACAGGGCATACAAACGATTCCAAATTCTTTTTAAGGCTCTGGTTAAAAATGGAGCTGCTCGCTGTGTACCCTTGTGGGACTCAGGACCATGCCAAAACACTGTTTTCAAGCCAGAATGCAAAGAGGAACTGACTGTCCCCATGCAAGGATATTGAGAAGAATGCTTGGCACATATCAATAACAGTAAATCACTCAGCCTCACATGGCTTTGAAACAATATTAAAGCAGGATTTGGTAGCACAGGACAACAGGGAATTACAATGCTATTGATTTTGCGAAGTTCTCGCACTAGGCGGTATTTAAAGCTAGGCTTCTGCAGGTCCATAATGAGTGAGTTACATGGACTCCCCATCATCTCTGCCAGTATACCTTGTTGCATCATTATCTCATTCATTGAGGTTATTCCAGCAATTGTCTCAGGAGGTCAAATTATACTGTGGTGTTTTGGGATATTCCACATTCGGCTGTGTCTGAATACAGACAGGGTTAACTTCAGTGGTGTCTGGTGACATTTGAAAGTGGTGAGGCGTAAATGCTGGGCATGATTTTTATATAGCAAGCAATGTAAACAAGTTCTATGGACAGAACCTGGGATCCAGGGGGAGTCCCTCTCCTGAGAAAGAAATGAAAAAAAGATATGCAAGTGGTGCATTTTAATGCAAATGAATGTAGCGATAAAGCAAGGTTTATTAAGCAGTGGGAATGTATAGTCTTGAGATTTTAAAGACATTAATAACTGCCCCATATCTTCTTGCAAGACTTTGTTCAACAGTTACTGTAATGTGTAAATTGTTCTGCATGACAACTTTAGCCCTTTAAAATGTATGCTTGCCCAGTGTCTTGCACTGCATATAGCATTAACTTTGGAAAAATATGCTCTAACCAGACTTCGAGAAGCAACCACGTATGCTAGCTGTAACCAGTCATATAGAAATATGTGCAGACAGGTATTTAAGCGAGATGAAAAAAGTGGGTGCGCTCTATAAAGCAACATGCCAAATACATTTCCATGATTACCATAGTGTGCCACCAGACCGGTATTTGGTTTCTCTCTGTGATGTAATTTTATCCAGATAAATGGCACAGCAACTCATATATGCCTAAAGCCTGTCAATATGGTTGGCTTTGCCACTGGGTGTTATCTGTTTAAGATAAATGAGTAACAACAATGATTTCATATAAATAATTGACATTGGAAATATTAAATTCTGAAATAGTGAGTCTGTGAAATAAATAGCATCGAGGCCTCTGGAAGGAGTTTTGGCCTTCAATTATGTGTGCTTTATGTTAGATATGTATCCTCTTTTTCTCTGCATATCTGGTCCAAATGCACATCTTCAACCCCCTCTCTTTCCTCTTCAGCATCCTCTTTTCACTATTCCCCTAATGCTCTTCCAAGCATCTCTGTCACTTCACCGCCCCCAACATGCACTGCACTTCCTCAAATTTAAGCACTTTCATTTCTCTTACTTTTTCCTTGCAAATATTCTGAAATAAGTGTACCCCCTTCACACATATATCCACAGAATTTCAGTTGCAAATGGAATACACAGAGGGCAACCTACTGACAGGCACTTTGTTTGGCTTTAGCCTTAGCACCTCAGCGCTCAATCAAAGCCCCTAATAAACACCTGGCAAGGCTCAAACTTCAAAGAATGCACAGAAAAACAATACAGTTAAACAACAAGATAATAAAATAACTAACTCGGGGGGAATGCAAGATGAAGTAAACCAAGTAAAATAAAAGAGAAACTAAATCGCTGAAATGCATTCCTTCCACGTTTTTAACATTCAATGTTTGCAAGTCAATCCTTGTTTTTAGCATCAGTTGTAACTTAGGGGCATGTACACAGGGCCAGTTTTAATGCCATACATAAGAGAACTGGCCACTGTAAGCACATGTTACACATGAAGCACATATCACTTGCTTAGTGCCTGACTCGGAAATTTGGATCCATTTTGCAAGGGAACAAGAGCGAACCCTGCTCCTTATTTGGATTCATATCAAAAGGGAGCAAATGCTGCAGCTCCACTTCTAAAGGAGTGAGCAATGTGCAGCCAGGACCTGGGGTGTCACAGTGGGGGAAGTTAGAGTGATGAGTGGTCTCTGCACAATATAAAGAACACAGCAATAACTTGCAAACACTTACCATTACTGAGAACAAGGCACAGGATCAGAAGTGCTTGTATCGACTCTCAGGTATGATGAAAGGGTGGGATGTACGTTTTTGAATGTCGGACGTCTGAAATCACGGCGGGATGAAGTCTCCTATGCCCAAAACCCTGATGCTTATTGCGTCACTGGCCTCCAGTGTGCATAGAACCAGAGACCCCAATGGCAATTAAGGGCTTTAAAACAGAAAGCCCTGCATCGTGCGTCATGTTAAGAAAGTTGATATCCAGCTGTCTTCCATCTCCTGCTTCAGAGCGAGGTGGGGCAGGCAGCCTGAAACAGACAACCCAGACTTAAATACATCAATTTATTTAGAGATACAATCTTCTTAATGTAAATGTGTAAGAATTTTCAGAAGGGGGCAGCCCTCACCCCTAATGGAGAAACCGCCGCTAGTTAACTTCTTTAATGAGTCCAAAGTCCTTTCCTGAAAAAACCCAGACTACTGGTCTCACTGAATCTCTGAGATCTAAAGGCAAGTATTCACATGAGCAGCCTGTAAATGTAACTCAGACCTGCCACTGCAGTGACTGTGTGCAGTTTGATACTGCCATGTCGAGCTGGCAGTCCCTAACCTTCCCTTTTCTTACATGTCACTCACCCCTAAGGTAGGCCTAAGGTACCCATGTGGGCAGGGTGCAGTTTATGTGAAAGGTAGCACATTACCTGATATGTGGCATGTCCTGATAGTGAACTACTGCCAATTTTGTTTTTTTACTATTGAAAGGTTTATCTGTCCCATAGGACTTAATGGGGAGTTTACGTATTACATTTTATAAGTATAAATGCCCATAGGAACACAATAGGAAAATATAGTTTAGTATGCCTGAACTTTTCTTGCTTAAACCATCCTTTCTGCCTCTGTTGATTTGTGGAATGACTGTCTGGCTTTGAATGACAGGGGCTGGGGATGTGCATTCTCTCAGACTGCCATCTGGAGGAGGGTGTTGTGTGTCCTGCCTTTCCTGAATGAGTCAGGGCTGGGCTCAACAAATATGGGTGGCATTTAGAGTATGGGGAGGAGATTTCTTTGCACCTGAATAGGCCTGGTCTGACTTATACAATGCTGTCTCCACCTCCTGCCAGGAAGCTGCACCAGAGAGGACAGAACTGATTTTGGCTGGGCAAAGAGCCTTTCTGCCACCAGAGAAGAAAGGAATTTATGCTATAAAAAGTTGGTCTCAGTCCCCTGCCCTTTAGACTACTGCTGAACTAAGGTACCTGCCAGGAAGAAGAACCGGGAAAGCTGGAGGAGGAATACTGCCCCTGTGCTGTGTGATGTTGGGGTTGGCCTTCAGTGGTTGCTTTTGTTTTGGGCAGGGAAAGGAGTGGACTGTGCTTTCATCATTCTACTGTTAGTGTTTTCTCCACGGGCTTGAAGTAGAGCTTGCCTCCAGTTGGAAGTCTCAGGGATAGGATGTGGCCTAATGGCTAGGGTGATCAACCTCAAATCTGGGGAACCGGGTTTGAGTCTCGGCAAGAACGCGCAAAATCCTGTGCTTCTGCGCAAATCACTTAATCTCAATGTGCATAACAAAAAAAGACAAATGTGTCCTCTTGTAACATAACTGGTGCTTATGTAAAGTGATCTGATACCCGATATGTTCGAGTCAAGTTTGCGCTATATAAAACTCTGTTAAATAAAAAAGAAAAGACTCACAGATCACTTCTGGGAATCAAGAGGAACCTTTGCCCAGGAAAAGAGCTGGAGGAATTGAGGAAGAGTACTGCCCCTTTACTGTTTGCTGTCTGGGGTCGGCCAGCAGTGGCTCTTTCTGCCAAAAAAAGGAAAAGGACTTTGCTGTGTGCTGTGTCCCCTTCTTGAGGAAGATCTCCAAGGGCTCAAAATAGAGCTTGCATCCTGTTCTGAAGTTTCAGGGAGACAAATGCTTAATCACCAGCTCCCCTGTACTTCCTTGCTGGGAGTTCTGCTCTTCTAAGTGGTGCCTGCTGCTGTTTTGGCACTGGGAGCTGGGAAAGTGACACAACTTCGAGAAATGCAACACATCCGTACCAGTTTCTGATGCATCGCCAAAGAAACCAATGCAGCACCTGTCCGCTGCTCAAGAAATCGTTGCACGCCTCATCGAGTGCATCGATCTACGAAGGCTGAGATCACTGCACCGATTCTGATGCAGGTCCTGCTGTGCGGCTGCATGACCCGATACATTGTGGGACTGTGGCTGAAGAAGCCAACACAAGTGCCATTGCCGCTGGCAGATCGAGAACCGGCACATCCACGATCTTCACACATCGCATCTGGCCGCCATGCTGGCAAGAACACCGGGGTCGCAGAAAGGAACCAATGCCTCACCTCCCCACACAGTAAGAAACCAACACAAGACCTTGCCTTCAGTAAGGAACCAATGCATCACCTCCGTTTCGTGGCAGTAAGGCACTGACGCACCATCTCTCCTGAAGTAAGGAACTGACAAAGGACCTTCCTTGGGCGTAAGGAGCTGATGCATCATGTTTCCTGCAACAGTTTTGTTTGTGTGTGTGACACATCCAAGGTACTTTGAGTAAAAAGTTTTGCATCTGCAATTTGCTTTGAACAGAACAGTATTTAACTATTGAAAGTCATATCTTTATTACTGTATTGTGGATTTTTGTCATTGTAGTCTTAGATTAAGATTACATATTTCCCTAAATTGGTTTGGTGTTCATTTGCAGTGTGTTCACTGTATTACAGTATGTTTTCAGAGTTGCTTTACACACTGCCTCTGAGATAAGCCTGGCTGCTCGTGCCAAGCTACCAAGGGGGTGAGCAGGTGTTATTTTTGGAAGTGTATCCTCCTTACCCTGACTAGGAAGAAGGGTCCCTACTTGGACAACAGTGCAAACCATTGCAACTAGAGACCCCCATTGCTATCACTCCACTAGTTACCTCCAGTAAAGGAAAGATTGTATCTCCTGTCTCCTCCATCTGGGAGGAGGAATCTTTCCCATTGTTCTCTTGGGAGTCATTCTCTTTGACCATTTACCTTCTCAATTCACCAATTCACTACAATTTCAGATACTATGAATTAATTCCAAAATGTGCATCTTCATCCCTGATATTCTCATGCGTTCTATGTCCTGATGACTAAAAGCAAATCAGTGGCTTTTCTGTAAAGCCTTTGTCCTCTCCAAAATTACTTCATATTTCTGAACTAATTCAGATAATATATCATGGGCTTGTTTTGCTCTCCTACTAACACCCTTACTCATAAACAAAAGTTCACTCTGCTGAAACGTTTCCATACTATCCAATGCGAGACAGTCACTTTTCACCTCATCCAATTTCAATGTTAATTTTCCCACATTCAACAATGTACTTTTAAAGTGGACTGGAGAGTTCTCTGACTCACTTCCCTACTACCACACTGATTCCATGTAGCATTCAGAGCTTTGCAAAACGTCTTCCAGGTCCTGGACATTAAGGCCAGGATGTACCTCAGGGGCTTTAAATACTACCTTTACCCTAGGTGTGCTACTCTGCATATTTAAAGGCGGTTCCAAAATAAGTGAACCCAGATCTGCTAACCCTGAAAATGGCCTTAAAGGTCGATATCCAGTTTTACCCACAGAGGGGTCTGCACTTGCATCACCCGGAGAACTTGCATTAAATGGACTTGAAAGAATGAATTCTCCAACCTTTGGACTCATGATGCTTGTTGTTGAGCGCTGACAGCTGAGGTTTGATTCACATTTCCCCCAGAACCAGGTTTATATATGGAAACCACTGGTCCAATGGTAACAGGAACTGTAAGTGCGTCTGGGACTGTACAAGCAGTGGACTTCCCAGTAATGCAAGTCCCTGAATTCACCTCCCATCATATTTTGATTCAATTCAATAGTCCTCATCAAGCTCTGGTCCTTGTTCTCAGGAGAAACCTCTGTCATATTAGAACTCATACTTACTGGTAAAGTAGGCCTATCCAGTATTCCCACCTATACCATCGATCCCAACTCCCTCTGCTCGAATCTTATTATACGGCGGTGATCTCTTGAATTTTAATTTATCTAGAAGACTGTCGCTAGTATCACTATGACTATCATCATTTTCCTCGCCTGACTCTCTTCATTTGTCCTTCCTTCTGGTCCCTCTTTCCACACGGATATAATTTCGCCCCTTCTATCATGTTAGTTCTTCACCTTTTCTACCCTGCATCCCACCTTGCATCTGCATAAGTACGCACTGCCTTTTTCACTTGACCCTGATATCTGTTTTTTTCGCTCACATGATCTGCACCCTCCCAAGCGATAAACACTTAAAAATTGTGTGGGTCTATATTGTGGTTTCATTTCATCTAGAATTCTCCTCAAATCTTCAATAATTCCCAGATTAATGTATCATAACGTGGAAATGCCAGTGCACCTTCTTTCTCAGTGATTTTGGGCCACTGTTCTGGCCAAATACATGTGTGTAAACCTACATTTATCGCCATATAATGTCCTGCAGTATCTTCAGGTGGGGCTTCTTCCCCCTCTAAGAGCAATCTGAGCATCTCCCCTAAACAAATCTTGTACAGCTTTAAAACATTTTATTTTCAATTAAAATGTATTTGTCTCAACACAAACATCTAATATTTTAATTAACAATCTTGTTCCAACTCATCAACTAATAACAGCGCAGCACATGTTGTGAGAACAGCAAATAGTAGTTTAGCTTTAAACCAACTGAGCTATCCCAGTGTGGCACACTGCAACGACAATCTCCATCTTCGCAGCAGCTCACCCTCCTTTACAATTCTCACAAACACAATCTTTTCAGCAACACACTTGCAACTAAATAGAATGCAGTAGCAACAAGTAACAACTGTCTGCTTTACTAAAAATCCTACAGAAATCAAGCAGGCAAAAATAACACAAACAAACATTCAAATGAAACCTCGTCCTGCGGAGAATCACTTTCACAGGTGCAGCTTTCCTCTGCACAAAAGGTCCATCACGCTAATCATACTTTTACACAAAAATAAACATCCTAATCTCAGTTAAGCTTATCGACAGGCCTCATGACGACCCCCACAAAATCAGACAATTACAATACAGGGCTTTTAATACTCTTTTAATATCATCCCTGGATCTTAGGCCAAATCGGACCCGATAACAACTTCTCCACAAGAAGCACTACACTCACACAATCATCTAAAACACTAGCACACCATATCACACAATCTCCGCAAGATACCACACAATTGCTACAATCACCGCAAACAAGCATACACAAAACCCTTTTGATACTCACTCCTCCGCTGTTAAAACATGGACACTAGGGACTGAGATTGGATCTGGACTATTCTAAAGTAACAGTTTTCTAAACCCTCTAATTCAGGTAATAACTACCTTCTGAGTACTCCCTTGATCAGTTCTTCCAATTTAATGCTGGTCAATAGACCTTGATAGTAGCCTGGAAAAAATTGCCTGCTGCAGATTTTGAGATATATATCCTGGAATTTTTGAGAGCTGCAGAAAGTTGCAATTGTGCTACAAACTGAGAATGGAAGGTATATGAGAGTATATGGGCCTGATGTACAAAAATGTAGACAAGTATGTTAGTGCATATTTCCACATGGGTGACAATTGACAATTCTTTGCTAAATAATTCCTGAACCAATACACCAGTCAAAGGCTTCACGGGATGCTCTTAAAAAGTCACATGAACTTTGCAGGTGTTGTCATTTTACCTAATTGTACAAACTGTACAAATTTCGTCTGAGAAAGGCAACTGCTAACATTCAATTACTAAGTTGTATTTCTTCCCTTTTTTCTCAGCGGAGAAAACACTTTTTTCCATTGGGGAACACTGTCCTTCTACATCACTATCAAGTTTGGTTCTTTTCCTCTTTCAACTCTTAAAGGAGATTAACTTTAACCCTTTGCAGGAACAAACCTCCGAGCATTTCCAGAATGGGAAAGTCTAGGAAAACAGTTCAGAATGCCCTGAAAACTGTGAGGCATGTCACCATTCTCAGACTCAAAACGTGCATGACCAGGCGTGGCCGGTGGAGGTAAGAGGGGTGGGGCAGGGAGGGGTGAGTAAGTCGACGGATGATGTATTAGGTAAACAAAATTTAAAAATAAAATAAAAACACTTACCTTGCATTCGGGGCGGTGCAGCTAGTACAAGGTAAGTGGTTTTCTTTAATTTTATATGAATTGGGACATGATGGGGAGATTGCGATTCAGGGCTGTTATAGATATTTGAGAACAAACACATAATATCAGGTAAACATGTCGAAAAAACATTGGCTTACAAAGACTTAAAGCAATCAGATAGTTGAATAGTCCCCTCACATACAAGTAAGCCACATAGAGGCATAGGGAAAGAACAAAGAGAGAGATAGATGAATGCAGTTTTAAAGTCCACTTAATCTTTAGTCCGAGGTGTGTGAAATGTGCAAAATTTGCTTTCACGTAGTTATGGTTAATTTAAAAAAAATTACCCAAAATTAAACATAATTATATGAAATGTGAAACCATCATTTAGTGCTATATTTCAGGGTGAAATGAGCTCTTTGTATCAATTTATGATGTAAGGGCGCATTTCGTGTTAAATAAAATGGACAAAAAACATAAGTGCTGTGAATAACAACTGCTCACAATCTGGTTGCTCGTGTTGTGCCTGCACTACGTTATATAATTTCACAACAGACTGCAGCATAATTAAACATCGTGGCATAATTACATGATTTTGTGAGTTTCACTTAACAGACATAATGCAAAATTCGCTAAATTACGCAAATAACATCGCCTTATCAAAAATATTTATTGATCCTAATTTTGTGTTGATGAAAGCAATTTTGAGGTAGAAGAAAGAATGCTGTCAGTGCACAATTCATCTTTAGCCCTTCCATGGAAAAATCACTTTGGAATACATCTGTATCTGTGCTTTTTTGGAATAATCACCCATTAGTAATTATAGAATGCTGCATTCTCATTCTATCCTTGACAATTTTGCTAGGTAAACATATGTAGCACTGCAATTCAGTACTTTTAGGGCGAGATGTACGACCATTAAAGTTTGCAAAGCACAAATTGTGACAAATTGCGAGTCGCAGTTTGTGAGTCACACAATTCAATGTACAACAGTGTCTCAGACACTGTTTGTGATTCCTAATGGGGTCCCTAAATGCATGCCTCATGAATATTAATGAGGCTGTTGCAATTTGCGTCCCCATTGGGAATGGCTAGCACTCCCAGGGATGGTGGCCTGCTGGGATCAGCAGACCACCATGTCTGTGACTGCTTTGTCAATAAAGCAGTTTGTTTTTTAAATGCAGCCCAATTTCCTCAAAAGAAAACGGGATGCATTTAAAAAAGAAAAATTTAACTTTTCAATTTCTATTTTTAAGGGCACAAAACACTCATACATGGCATTTGCACTCGCTATTAGGAGGGGATGGCCTTGGCACACCCCTTCCTAATAGTGAGTTGCTATCCCAATTTTGCAAGTCGCTAATAAATTAGCGACTCACAACATAGGGTTAGTACATTGTGCATCCGTTTTTTGCATTAAAACCTTAATTACTTACTAGTGGAAACAGAGCCTAAAAAAACAAAGCACCACCTGGTCCGCCCCCGGACCAAGACAAAGTCACAGGTTTAGTCCAACCTTGATGGAGCTTGGGTAGGATGCAAGGACCAGGTAACTCCAGCTGAGAGATGTACCTTATGTTCTTGATGCAAGACTTTGCATTACTTGGCGTCAGTTCCAATCAGTAGCTGTGTAGTGCTGGGATACGAAGTCCTACATCAGTTGCAGCACGCAGATTCCAATCAGGAGCTGCGAGGGTTGCGATGCGAGGTCCTGCATTGAGTTATGTTGCTCTGCGTCTGTTACAATGAAGCTGTTGATCAGGAACTGGGAGGTGCTGTGATGGAAAACAAAACACAAGAACAATCCCACACCAATTTAGAATAATGTTAATAAATTATTTGACAGCAAAAGGACAAAAATCCAATTAGTAGAACCAGAGAATTGAATTTTTAAAGTTGCTTACTTCCCTAGTTACCTGTAATGCCAGCGGCTGAATTGATTTCCTGGCTGCTAGTGGATTTGCTTGATGCAGGTGATATTTTCTTGATAGTTTGGGTACGGAATTGGTGCTGCTTTCCGTGCTGGATGACCTGAGACTCAAGGCTGACAAAAAAAAACCTTGTGCCCTGGTCCCTTTAGACTTATCCGCGGCGTTTGATACCGTTAACCATCGCCGACTTTTATCGTGGATTAGGGATCAAGGGATACGGGGCACGGTCCTGGACTGGTTGACTTCCTTTCTCAAAGATCGCTCGCAACGAGTTCAACTAGCAGACCTAGTGTAAAATCCAGCCAAGTTGACTTGTGGTGTGCCCCAGGGTTCGGCCCTTTCACCCCTGCTTTTTAACTCATATCTACAGCCTCTGATTGCAGCTTTGAACAGGATGGACTGCAGGGTTTATAACTATGTCGATGATACGCAAATTCTGATCCAGATTGACAACTCACCTACAGCCCACTTGAGAATGCTAAACATTCTCAAGTTCACGATCAACTGGATGTCGGACAACTCTTTAAAAATAAACCCGGACAAAACGGAAGTCCTGGCAGTCACTACAGCTGCCAACCCATGGAGCGATCTTTTCTGGCCGGCCGAACTGGGGCCCTTTCCAGAACCAGTAGTAGCAGTAAAAAGCTTAGGCATCAGAATAGATGCCCTGCTATCCATTACACAGCAGGTATCGGCGGTGGTGGGCACCTGTGTTAGTCTGCTGCGTCAGTTGCGTCAGCTGTGGAAACTATCTTCACTACTGTCTTTTTCCACCCTCAGGCTGTTGGTCTCTGCCCTGATCCTGGCATGGCTAGACTACGGCAACTCCTTATATTACGGCCTGCCCAAAAACCTTCTGGCCAGACTTCAGGTGGTGAGAATGACGCGGCCAGGCTCATTTTTAATAAACCTAGGCGAACCCAGGCCACGCCCCTACTAAAGGACCTACATTGTCTGCCAATCGTTCAAAGAGCAAAATTCAAGAGCCTTTGTATTGCACACAAGGCTGTCTATGGCTCAGCCCCCTAGCTATATCAAGGACCGGCTCATTAATTACGCGCCAAGTAGGACCCTTCGGTCTGCTGAGGCATGTAATCTAATTTGTCCTCGGTTCAACCTTGCATCCAAGGGTGGCAGAGCCTTTTATAGCACTGTCCCCCTGGCTTGGAACCTTATCCCAGCTGTACTTAGGAAAGAAACCAATCTCCTACTGTTTAGGAAGAATCTGAAAACCGTGCTTTTCTTGGAGGCTTGTGGGCCCCAGTGATTGGGTGGTTTGGTGTCCTACTGATGTTGTGTGTCCGCTGATAGCGCTTAGATACCTCAGGGTGATAAAGCGCTCTACAAGCTCATAATAGCATAACATAACATAACATATTAAATATCAGTAAGGAGTTTGATGACTTGGCCTCCTAACTGCCCACTGTTGTTGCAATTTGGATTTGTATGGCTTACGTTTCTGGGTTCTCATGTTTTCACAGATAAATTGTTCTACAGATTCAATAAATACAGTTTGAATATTGGGGTAATGATATAGCCTTAGCTTTGATGACTTTGATTTTAGGATCAGGTACGATTTTTGATGTGTATATGTGGGGCATTTTGGACCTCTTTCTGTGCAACTCTTCATGATTTATTTCTTGTATATCACAATTTTCTGCAATCAGGCGGTGTAAGATTATTGAAGAGACAGACCACATTTCTTTGATGGTTATATGCACTGTATAGTTCCACAGTTGAGGTGGCATTCCTTTGCTTGCCCTGATTCATTCTGGGTATTTGCGGTGTGTTTTGGGATTCATTATCTCACATTCCTAGTTAGTGCTGGGTACCCATCTGTGTACTGTTTGTAGATTGATTCACAACATGATTTTTATGGGTGCCGTGCTTTAAGATTTCTCTTTTTGGGTCTGATTCTAATTATCATCTCTTTTGTTATATTTTACATGTAGCTATTATTAGAAATATGAGGTCTATAATGTAGTTTAATATTGACACATTGTTCTGAAGATGGTCTTGAGTAATTTTTAGACGCATGGAGACCAAAATTGTCGACGATTAATCACCACAATTGCTAACACATGGACTTGCGTGTCAACTCTTCTTCCAATTCCAGTTCCAAAAAGCTTTATTCGACTTATTAGGTCAGCAAAGCACACAACATACATATAAAACAATTACACATGATTTCCTGGTTGAATTCATTAAAAAAGGAAAAAAGCTATTTAGAATCAATGGACACTTTCTAAAATAAAATTATAAAAACCTTTTAAAACAGTATGTACAATATAAAATCTTATATAAAATGTATAAACTAGAATTTCATAGGTATATTGAGACAAACTATCCAATTTAGTGGGAGGTGATACTCAAAGATGGGATACTGTGAGTCTAATATACTTGTGGGCTGTTCTCTCCTTTAGGGACCGTGCTCCAATAGCCCATGCCCACCCCAAAAATTTCGCCATGGCGACAACTATCACTTCAGATGAGTCGCTTCTTAGGATTCTTTCTGCCTCCTGCGCCCTTCTTGTTCCTAAGAGTTTGCAAATTGGGGACAACCAGATACGTCGTGGAGCTCTGTAGCCATTACATTCAAATAGTACGTGAGATAGAGATTAATTTCCAGACTGGCACACCAAACACAAATTATCACTGGATGCTGACCATTTTCTAGTAAAGGCTCTTATGGGCAATGTACCCACTCTGAACTGAAAATATAATTTCCGCTCAAAGGGCTTTGTAATAAGATCCCAATAGCGATCTAACTCAGGTACCGATTTGTCACATAAGTAACGGCCAGTGAGGGAGGTTGACTCACAATTCATCACCAGATCCGTTTGGGCCATTTCCCAATATTTAGCTTTCAGCAATCAGTTTTGAGGGGAAAAATAGCATTCATTGGGTCATCCCACAGCATGCCCATGCCCATACAAAATAATGTGGCTCTAAGCTGTCTTAGCCATCTTATTTTATGTGAGCTTTCCACCCTGATTACATCTAAGAAGCCAGCTGCATTCTTTGCTAACTCTGGGGTAGTCCATAGTCTATGCCAGTACAACAAGGGGTACAATTTTGCCATTTCTGCAATTGGCTTCTGCCCAAGGTCAATCAACAATGGGCGCATTGGGGTACTCTGGAGCAATCTTGCTATATTTCTAAAGAACTTATTTTCCGAGATGGTTAATTTGCCTAAGTTCTCGTCACCCCAAAGCTCAGCATCATATAAGGCAGAAGTAATTACCTTTGCACTTTATATCTGCATAGCGGGGCTGATTATCTTGGTAAAAGAGGTGTTATATTCTTTTAGCAATACCCCTGCCAGTTGACTGTGTTTCAATGATGCTAAATCAACTAGACGCTTTTTCAAATGAAGGAACTTTAATGGATAATTGATGAGCGATCGGGTGGTTGCCCTATCTATTTAAGGTTACATTTTGCTGGCTATGTAATTTCTGCGATCAATGTGTGACAGAGGGCTTGGGTTGTGAGTTTAACCATGTATATATAAATATATATTTGTATTGTTGTTAATCACACAATTTTAATTACATATAAGCACTCAATTATTAGTATGTTAATCCATTTGTGGGTGAATTGGATGTTGCATAACAACAACAACAAATCTTCTTTAAAAAAAACTAAGAAATAATTTGTGTAGACACACATCCTTTTCCAGTTCACTGAGGGATTATTGGGTTGCCCTTTTGTATTTTACTGCATGTATGTGAACAGCTGGCCAAGACTGCTGCAAGTCAGTGAGCATGCCCTGCAACTAATCTGCCAGACCAGGCTCCCCAAAAGAGCAACTTGCACCGAGAGTGCACAAGCTCAATTCTATTTGAGGGATACTTGCACTGCTTAGGATCATGGGGTACCTAGATCAGTGTATGCATTGGCAACCTTCACCACTGATGCTTGTGTGACCCATGAGCTGTTCATGTGTGAAGAATGCACGTACCTCTGGTGTCTGACCACTATGTGCAAGAGATGTTTGCATCCTCCACTCACCATCACACACTACATCATGCAATTCCCCTGGTACCCCTGCACCTTTTCTTCACTTTTCCCCCATTCTGCCTTCATAGCTTTTGTTGTGTCTGTATGTTCCTAATAGACTTTGCATTCCCCACAACAATCCTGCCTATTGCAGCTGCTTAGGGGGCGGAGTGAGGGTAGGTGTGCTGTACCTTGTCTGAGGATTTGAAAGAATCTCCAAATGCAGATGTCAATGTGGATCCTATTTTCTGTGTGAGTGAAGAGTGTACAGCTAATACCCATTCTCTTTGTGCATGTGTGGGAAGCAAGTACTGCTACCTTTTTTACTATGGTGTGCACCATCTGTGTGCAATGAGAGTTTGCATGCTGTACTCTATTGTGCATCTTGCCCTGACCACTATGTGCACTCTCTGCGGCTTTCACATTCTCCACTTTCTGCTCCTCCTTAAGCCCTGTGACTGTTCCCCTTGTACACTGAATAGATCATGTCTTGCATCATGTCTTGCATCCAGCACTGCTCCCTTTTAGCAAGTGCTCCTGCCACTCACATCAGGGTTTGCTGCTTTCATCTTGCACTTCTCCACTTGTGCTTGGTGCTGTTGCCCTTTGCATCCTGCATTTCTGCCCTTTGAATATTGGACTGCTCATCCCATGTACCCTGTGCTGCTTTCCCTGGCATTATATACACCTCATTCCTTGCACGCTGACCTGCCCCCATTAATGCATTCACTGGTTACACTTTTCACTGCATCAAACTGATTGGTATCGCTTTGCATGTTAAATGTTTAATTAAGCCTATCCCATATAACTGCCACTTTAAAAACTTTCATGTACACTGAGGGGCCTATTTTTGAGCTGGTTTGTGTCGCTCTTGTACCACACAAAGTGATGCAAGAGCAATGCAAACCTTAAGTCAGATCACTTTGCGAGGCCCTGAGTGGCTCCATAAATCTTGAGTAAAGCAAATAGCGCAAAGCATTCCAAGTGCACTGCTTGGGTGTTCCCACACAACTCCCATGCCTGTTTATGCATTCCCAGATTCATCAGAATTGGAAAACCTGGGAATGTACCAAGAAGATACACCTTCCTAGGGAAGGCTTAACATGGAGAAATATTGCAATTTCCCCTTGTTACTTCCCCACAAAAACAATCCTGCATGCAACAGACACATCCTTGCACCATTGTGCAAGGGTGACTGCATTGGTGCTAGGCTGCCAAAAGGGCACCAGCACAGGGGAAAAGGCAGGAATACACCATATTGAATTAAATTAAAAGTTCTATCATGCAGTGCAGAGCAGCAAGATGACTTGCTGCGCTGTACTGCGTGACAATTTCGTAAGTTGGCCCCTTAGTTTGTAACTCACAGTATGTTTGATTTAATCTTGACCAGCACATTTTTACAAGAACGTATAACCCTTATGAGTAGTCGTTATGTACATTAATTTTGAGGTGCATTTATTGACCCTTATTGCATCTGAACATTATGCAAGGAATTACACTTGGATGCAAAGTTTTTAAGGTTTATTTGCTAAACTATGGATGGACGTTTTGTTCTTTGAGACATTTTTACAGAAATGATGCACCTATGGTGCACAGCTAAGTTGGGGAGCATAGTTTATTCATCACCAGCCATCAGCACCAGGATCCAACTGCTTGGAATCCTGAATGCCAATCACATATCAATATTCCACTATCATTACATGGACCTGGTCACATTTAGTTAAAACCATCTAGTTAAAAGAGAGGGAACACACTAAAAAAGATGATGTTCCTTATGTCTCATCCACCTATGATATCCATTTTAGTTTTTAAAAGAACTCCCATGCACTATTTTTTTTTGTGGAATACTTTATCATCGACTCCTTACCCAGATAATATCTGTATCTGGGCTGGATCAACCTTGGTAATCAAGGGAACTTTTTTCTTGTGAGAGGGGTATAAATCTAAAATTGCCTAAGGGTACCCTATGTCTTTCTTAACCCCTTCCACGCTCATGATGAGCTGGGCTCGTCATGAGGTAGCCTCCTCGCACGCTCATGACGAGCCCAGCTCGTCACGTAACATGCGCTTTACAAAATCTCAGCGTGCGAGCGGAATTCCGCCCGCACGCATGCGGTTAAGATGGTTTATTGTACGGTCTCCTGGCAAGATTAAAAACAAAGTGTGATGCTTTAGGAGAACACAATTAACTCCAGCATCTGGGATCTACATGTTTTAGACACAGGTTTTGCAACATCCGATCAATTGGCTTTGATCAGAACCAAACTCTAGAACTCTGTTGGCAGCATTTCAGGTGTGGGTGGCTCTGAAGAAAAAGATAGGATTTGAGAGAATTAATTTTTACACCCCGCTTTTTAGGCATCCAGTACTTTCGGAAATTTTCCTTGATGTGGTTATGTTACGTTGGGAGGATTTAGGCGGTGGGAGGATGGGGGATCTCTTCGACTCAGGGGGAATATTGTCATTGAGGAGGTTCAAGCCAATTATGAGCTTGACTGGATAGATTTCAAATAGTATTTACAGATACAGAGTTTTTTTGTCAAGAAAACTGGCAGGCCGAGAGGTTTCACTGCAGATGCTATAATGGAGGTAGTGGGGGATAAGGGGGGCTTCTCAATTAGTCGGATACTAGTCGGTCTGAATCAAATGTTGCAAAATAACTTTGAGAAACAAACTGAGTAATGGGAACAGAGACTGGATGTAACAGACTATTGTTTTTTAGAATCTTTAAAACTAGGCCAGACTATATTGTGCTCGGCTGGGCTACAGGCTCAACATTATAAAACAATTTTTGATCTCCAATATACACTGGCTAAAATAGCCAAATGGGGGTGCTCAGTCGGTGTTCGGTGCCCTTACTGCCAAACTACAGAAGAAGATTTAGTAAATATGTTCTCTACTTGCCCTCTTTTAGAAATCGTAAAGAAAGATATATATATATATATTTTTTAAACAATCCCTGAAATTAAAAGTAACCCTAATGCCTGAATTAATGCTGCTGAGAGATTGTAGTGCAGGCAAGATGGGATTACATCAATACGTTTTGTTTTTGGCTTTAGGAGTGGTGAGAATATGTATTTCCTCTGCCTGGTTTGACCCATCAACTCCCACTTTCCAATGATATCTTGCTCTGCTTTTTTCAATATTTAATTTTGAAAAGAGTGACTTCCTCAATGTAGAATATGTGGGTTATAGAAAGAAAATGCAATTAACAGCCACAGCCAATATTAGATGGTTATGAGCAATGAAAGTTGACCAACATTTCCCTCTTCATATAAATATAAAAAACTTTAGAGTGACCTACACCATTAGCACAGGAAATATAACCTACAAAGCATACAATAAAAAGAAAAAATATTCCCCACAATATCAAAAAATCTTTTTTTATATTACCCTGTGTTTCTTGATTTTTTAGGCCTTAAAGGCTGTTCTTGTTTACTACCATCAATTTCCACTTCACCATGGATCTCACAACCCGATGGTCCAACACATACATTGACATCTCTATTCATATTCCACAAATCATGACCATTAATTCTCAGAGCATTACCTTTCGCTACCTCAAATGTTAGAGGACTCCCTAATTAGAAATTTCTCTGGGATAAGTGCAATGGTTCCTTCATCCACATCCAATCTCCAGCCAATCTTTCTTTAACACAATGTTTCATGTAATATTCCTGTTTCAATTTAATTAGATACTTTTCAATTTTTGATCTGATTAAACCCTCCACAGCATGCTCATGTTTCGGAACAGGACCCTAGCTTCTCAAATGCACAGAACACACCTTGAAAGCAGCTATGCGTTCCTCCATAACCTCAAATGGAATGTTCCCGGTGGTGTGTTGGGACTTGTACTGTATGATCACAACATGTTGTTGACCACTTCAACAATTTCAACTTTGTTCATTGCTGGTCACTTCACACATTCAGCTAGAGTGTGATTCATCCTTTCAATGAAACCATTAGCCTGGAGATGACAGAGTGCAATGCTCCTGTACCTAATACTGCAGTGGCTTGGAAAATTAGTTATCTCCTTGGAGACAAATTTCAACCCATTGTCTGATACCAATTCTTTTGGGAAACCTCCCTTCATGAACATTTGTTTGCAGAAAGTAACTACTTAAGTGTTCAGTTCTTCCGCAAACTCCACCTCCCTCAACTCCACCTCCCTCATTTACTGTAATAGTCAGCCAATACAGTGGCATCCAAATATCTTCTAGGTAAGATGTTGAAAGGATCGATAAAATTAACTGTTACTTTAAACATGAACCTTTGGGTAACTACACCAGTTGAAGAGTTTGCCAACCAGTTTTGAAATGCTTGTCACTACTTGAACAAATCATACAACCCCTGATTACCTCACGGATTTTAACATTTATGCAAGCCCACCAAAACACAAAGCATATTTTCTTCTTGATAATGGTTTAACTAAGATTTTTCTCCATGCCAAGCCTCAATAATTTTGTTTCTCATTGCTGTAGGTGGGACATATTTGTCTCCTCTCATCAGCATTTCATCATTTTCAACGAAAATGCTTCAACAAAAATGGTATTCTTGAATGTTTCTTGGGAGTCATTTTTCTTTTGCCCATCACATACTTCTGAAACGTTAATGACGCAAATCCCTCCTTTACAGAGATACCTTCATCATCTTCCTCATTGTTAGGAATGCAATTCAAACACATAGGTGCATGCGATTTATATAGGGAATCTGCTCTGTCATGCTTCCCCCACAGATGTGTAATACTTGGAAGATGTACTGAATCACCTTTGAACATACCATCGCAATAAGGCCTAGGTGGAACTTAAAATACAATGGTGCACTTTGCGAATTTCACATTCTGCATGTCATGTAGATTTTCTGAAACTACGCCATTACGCAACTTTCTGTTATTAACCTCCATTTGCGGTCATAATTTAATATGACTGGTGCCATATGCAGTCAAATATTGCCACAAATATACAGGAAAAACAGAACACAAACAGCAGTTAGTCTTGGTGCTTTCGTTTAAATGCATTTTCGTGCCAAAATACTAATGCAGCGAGGCTTGTCTCATTAAAAAATAGCACAAAATGACAGATTTGCATTTCATATATTTACACATAATTCTGTGTAATTTTGCTGAAATTAAACACAATTATTCAAAGCAAATTAAGCAAATTTCACATGACCCTACTCACAATCTTAATAGTATGATCTACAGTAACACCTTCATTCAAAATATTAACACAGTAGTTGTGGGTTATCATAAGGATGAACTTTGTGGAGGTTTTTCACTGGCTCAATGTCTCTTCCTTCACACATTTTGTTGAGAATATCAGCAAAATATTTTCTGACACTAAATGGCCCCTTTCTAAATTTGTGTTTTACTGGCATTGCTTTATCTGTGGTGCATATTTTGTGTTTAAATCCCTTAATCCTACCACCTTTCTTGTTGAAAACAGTTTTGAGACGTGTACCTCAAGGGTTCACTCTGAACTAAATCTCCTGGAATATTAAAGCAAACTGGACTAACCTCCCTGGTTGCAATTTCATGTCAAACAACTTTAGTGATACTATCTCAAAATGTTTATCCCTTTATTCTCTACATACACACCCCATAAATTTCCTCCCCCCTGAATCTCCAGGTGCATTCAAAGAATCCTAAAAGTGTAATTGTACTTCCTTCTTTTGACACAAGAGTATCTATCAGGTGTTACTGATCCCTTCTTCTCCAATTTTTCTGTAAGCCCTGGATCCTCCAACTGACTTCAAACTCTGCTACCTACCCATATGTTAGCAAAAGGGTCAATGATAACCATAAAAGTCTCTCCTTCATCCACTTTTACTATGAGAATGAGATCCTTTATTTGATCTTGACAGCTCAAAACTTCAAAACCCTCATTCTGTTCGTGTGTACTGTTAAGTTTGCATTTACTGGTTTTACATACCTTAGCAAAATATCCAGACTCACCACAATTCCTAAATGTGGTACCTTTAGCTGTGCGTGGGCGTCCATGTCTGGAATGTGTGAGAAATTCACAACTGAAACATATCTTTTTCTCCCTAAAATCTCGTTCTGTCATCTCTTTTAGCAAAATATTTTTGCCTTATCTTCTAAGTACATCATCTTTCGTCTGCCCTTTTTAAACTAATTCTTTTGACAGTTTTCATGAGATTTTTATGTACTCTTCATTAATCTAATTGTTTCTGCTGAAGAAGGATTTTTCAGATTCAACAAGTCTTCCTGCATCTTTTTGTCCCAACCTAACAACTATTTGGCCTCTGATAAGCTGAGCTGCCACATGTGTCAATGGATTCAGTGCTGCTCAATGGTAAAGAATTTGTGCCTGACTACAACCAAATCTGGTTGAACATCAAATAGTTTTTCTAATTCCTAAAAGCTTCTTGAAACTCATTTTCCTCATCAGACAATACATAAAGTGGTAGGTGTTTATAAATGACCTAACCTCCAAATGCTAAATTGTGTTTCAGCAAAAACCTTTTCCTCTCAGAGCAATATCTGTTACCACTAATAGGGCATACCTATTCGGTAAGAGCTCTAAACCATGTCTTCCACTTGACCGGAGGCTCGCCTGCAACTAGAAGGAAAAGTGAAGGTGCACTGTTACTTTGTATTATGATACGATACCACCAAAATGATACTTAAATCAATAGTTTTCCAGACATTGTCCACCCTATTTTATGAATAATTTCACGTACAGAGAACTGTTCTTTTGACAAATGTGACAATGTGACATGACCACTTTCCTCGACAAGCGCAAATTAAGTGGTTTTATTATTATTATTGTTTCATTTTACCTATCCTGTCGTCTGTGGACCGCCAACCCTGCCCCGCCTCACCGCTCTTACCTGTGGCAGCTGCGCATGGTACACTGTCACAATGGTCAAGAGTGGTGGAATATGAATAGAGTTTGACACTCAGTGCTATAATAAATAAAGTGTATGTAGCACTGGTGTTAACACAATGGTAATTCTTTCAGCAGGAGGGAAATATACAACTGGGGTTTAGCCCACACCAAAATGTAGAATCACAAATTAACGCTTGAGACAGAAACTGACATGAGGATGTCTGGAGGATAGGAACCAATCGCCGCAGAAAACAGGCACATCAGAATGCAGTTGATCTCGCTGACCAGAGAAGTGATTTGGCAGTCAACAGTGTGAAAAAATGGAACGCAAGTGAGGGTCACTGACCTTGCTCTAGGGTAAGTTTCACTCTGTCTGACAGTCAGCAGTAAGTACAGGTGAAACACCCCCGAGAATCACTTGGAGAAAGCTAGGCCGAAGGCTAGGCTTCACTCTGATTTAAAACACACACATACAGTCACCTTGAGCGGTGATCGAGATTATTAGAACATCGCCAACACTGCAGTAAGGAGTCAAGCTTTGTAGAGAGCTTCTAATACTGGGATAAGAAATGTTCAAGCAGAACAAACATAACAAGTTTGTCATGCACAAAATAAAACATTTAATAGTCGTGAATACAGCATAGAAACCTTTGAAACCAGTAATGCTGTGAAAAAAGGTTCATTCGTTCACAGTTCAAGATGTGTTGAAAGGGTCATGTCAGTCCTAGAAGCATCAGTTTACTTCTGTTGAACATGGTTTAGTAGTGGAACTGCGGGCAGTACACACAGGCTTCATGGGCTGTGGTGAAACGTGCCACTCATTACCAAAGTGAATTGGTGCACGTGTGATACACAGGTAACTTGAGGAGCATTGATTATTCACCAACAGGCCTGGGAGCACCACGATCCAACTACCTGCAATCCTGACGCCAGATTCCATATCAAAATGCCATTGTCATTCTATTGAAGTTATCACATTTACATAAGGACACAATACAACGTTATTCTGAAGTTACACAGTCGGTCTGCACATCTGTTTTCTCACCCAGATGTGTCAGAATATCATTCACAGAAATATTGACTGACATAAATATTGTGTCCTAAATATGATTTACCAGATTATGGAGCCTTTGGGTGTCGATTATCTATTATTAACTCCAGTAGGCTGATACTTTTGTACATAATATTTAGGCCGCAATATATATGTCAAACTATATTCTGACAAGGACATTTTGGTGCACTACTTGCTTCAGCTTGTTGTCCCCTGCACACGGAGGACGCCGGGAAGGTTGTTTGGGCAACTTACTCATGCCATTCGACACTGAGTATATTAAGGACAGCGGCGTGCAGCCAACTACGCACTGGATACAAACAAGGGGCCGCATTTATGAAAAGTGACTCATCGCTGCGAGAAAACAGCGATGCGTCACTTTTCATTGCGCCCTCCTTGCGACCCCAATGATGCGTCATATTTACAATATGACGCATCATTGCGCAAGGACTTACAGATACGTCAATATTTTTGACGTATCTGTAAGCGCAAAAGTGACGCATTGCTGGAGTGTGTCACAAAAGTGACGCAACTCCAGCAATGCGTCCTTTCACATGGGGAAAGCCACATGTGAAAGGGCCTGCGTCAGTCTTACACCTGCTGTGAGGCAGGCGCAAGATTTTGACGCAACGGCGTCCTAGAAGTGACGCAGTGAAATCTCATAGATTTCACTGCGTCACTTCTACAACCTTTCTTGCGTCAATTATCCCCCTTGCATACATTATACCTGGCGCAGGTATAATGTGGCGCAGGGGTTTACAAAGTGACGCATCTACCTAGATGCGTCACTTCGTAAATATGGCGCAACAAGACGCATTTTTTACGCCACTAGTGCGTCACAAAAAGTGACGCTCCGGCGGCGTAAAAGTGATGCACAGCCTCATAAATGAGGCCCAAGGAATCTATTAATTCATGGCGTGCACATCATCATACGCATGAAGTAGTCAGTGTGTGCATTATTGGACTGCCTGGATGGCACCTATCATTGTACAGATCATCTGCTACAACCAGTCTAACTTTATGTTGTGCTACTTTGTGCTCCTTTAAGCGCTGCCATGAGCTTTTGCGAGAACAAGTTCAACAATATTTAAGCAAGAAGAAAGGACTTGTAGTTTATAGCCCGTGCAAGTGCGAGCTGGCACCCTCTTTGGTACTTACAATAAATGCAGGGCTTTTATTCGATAAAGAATTACCCTTTCTGGTAGTTGGTTATTTTATCAGGACTTAATACAGAAGACGATGACGATTGTAAAATACAATTGAAAAAAGCCTGTCCAATTCAAGTGTTTAAATGACTCTGCCCTCAGTACTTGGAGAAAGGGATCATTAGAGTAATGGTCCCAGCTCCCCTGCAGCAATTAACAGAATCAGTTCACATCCCTGTCTGGACCAAAAGCATTTATAATTGCTACTTACCCTGGAGCCTGAATATTGGATCTGTGAGCATCAATCACAGCGTTAAACCATTTGCATTTCATACCAGAACAGGTCACAGAAACAAGCCCTGTGCTTATAACCTGTCTTTCTTTAATGGAAAGTACTAAAAACATGCTTTTAGTGTTCCCCCGCGCCTCGTGAGCAATTTGAAGTTAACAGTCAAAAACAACATCTTTCCCCTTATTGGCTACACCGTAGACTTGCTTGCTCCCAAATGGTGCCTCTGTGGGCAATTCCCAGACTCGGCAGGACCGATCCGTTTCAAGGTCTTGCACTCTCAAGAATAACACGTCTCGCTGCCGGAAAAAATGAGGTACAACAAATCTTACAATCTAGTAAGAAGAAGCATTCCAGCTAAGCCTGAAAACAACATTAATTTCTGAATAATAAATGTATTTTCAGGTGGGCTTTTCACATATCTTTCTGCAAGATATTTCCTTCACTACCTCATCATCTACGATCTCGAGTGGTATTAAGAGACAATGCTGAGCCGCCTTGTCCTGCCTCATTTTTTATCGAAGCCCCTGACTGTCTGCTTGAGTGTCTGTACAGGATGTAGGGGAGCAGGGTACTACACCAGGGGCCCAACAGTAAGCAGACACCAGCACACAAATAACGGACACCACACTAGAGGTATGCTGGGTTGGACCGGAAGCCACAAGCGACCTCGGTCCTTTTATTTAGAGGCTTCTGGACACGCCTGGCCAGAAGATGATACAATGTGCGGCAGTGTTTCCGGGTCTCGGCCGAGACCCGCGAAACACTAGACTGTTACATCCCTTCCCAACTTGGTATTTTTCTCTTTTCTTGTATTCTTTACAGCCTTAGTAAGTTCACATGCAAAGTCCGCCAGCATCTGATTGGGTTTGGGATTCGGTCGAAGGTTGTGGGAACTTCGCCCTCTGGTGAGCATCGGTTCAGGGTCTCTTCTCCATGGAGATGATGATATGTCGATGTTATTATCATTCTCAGCGCGCTCTGGCCCATTGTCGGGTTGGCTAGTAGTTTCCACGACGGGCCCGTCGCCTGCTTCTTGGTTCTTATGTCTGGGTGAAATACGTTTAAACCAGGAAACATTTCTGGTGATTTCTTCTCCGTTCTTTTGTGCTGTCACGGCCGTACCTTTGGTCGTTTTGATTGTCCATGGTTCAACTTCATACGGAGTTCTGAATTTTCCTCCAGGCCTGCGTGTTCTCACCAGAACTGCGTCCCCTGGGACTAACATTCTGTCTCGCGCCCGTCTCTTGCCTTCTCGTTCGTTCTTCTCCTCCTCTCTTGGGTGGCAGCCGGTGAGTATGGATCAGGCCTCCAATGTTCCGCTGTTGGTAGTAGGTCACGCCGGAGTCCTGCAAACATCAGTGACCAGGGGGACCTCTGAGTGGTACTGTGGGGGGTGCTTCTGTACTCCCTCAGAAAGAGTTGCAGCGCTGTCTCTGGGTCTGCCCCTTCTACTAACGCAATCCTTAGGGTTTTATTTACAGTCCTCATAAATCTTTCAGCCTCTCCATTTGCTTGGGGCCATTGAGGTGTGATTCGCCGATGCTTTATTCCTAGTCCTTGCATGAATTCCTTGAATTCGTGACCCTGGAATGGGGGCCCGTTGTCTGTTTTTATCACTTGGGGGATGCCAAAGATCGCAAAAATTTGCTGAGGATGGGCTGGACATTTATAAAGCTGGTGGATTGTGCCACTTCTACTACTGAGTACTTGGTGTACAATGTCTACAATCTTAGTGTTATCAATTGATCAAAATGTGCTAATATTTGTGCAAGAGGAAAGTTGTTCCACATTGTAGCAACAAAATTATACAATTGACATTATTAGTTATAAAAACAAACTTCATAAATATTCCTTAAAACAGAAAAAACTATTGCATATGTTGCAACTTCTTTTAAAAAGGAATTACAAATGTTAAAAAATTTAAAATTATGTGTTACATCATAGGCACCATTGCATTGTCACTTTCAGAAGAAGAATACTTGGCACGCCTTATCCATAGGGCCATTAGAAATTTTGCTACACAAAAAACAATCATGCGTGTCGTGTCGGTCTTCATTATTCTATGTGCCTCCTTGTATCTCCTGACTTACAAATTTCTACAGAGGTCCCTAAACAACACCTTCCATTTCTGCACTGTGTTCTCTCTGTAAGTAACGAAAACTGACTTCTGCCTCCCGCATTGTAATTGCTGTGCTGCTTTGAACCCATCTGTCCCCCACAGCTTGTGTGCCGTCTACGGTGTTACTTCTTGCATCAGCGAGACGCACAACAATGCACTGTGATGTGGCTTTGTCGGTTGAATTCCTTCACTTGCTTCAGCTTCCAGCACGCATGTCATCTGCAAGACTCCTCACTACGTCGCGTGTGAATTGCTTAAAGAACAATAACGCAAGCTGATCGTGCTTGCATCGTAACTGTCTACTCCAGTTACAGCTGCTGTTGCTGTGGCACAAAGTGCAGATTTTGCATTGGTCATCATTGCTGGCCGTTGCTGTAGCGTGTAGAGTCAGGTTCACCGGAGCTTCACACTGGCAGACTTCCTGGGCAGCAGAGTCTCTGTGTGAATGGGCACATTCACAGTTGTGAAGAGCCTAATACTTGAGGATTTCTCCTTTTCTTCCAGAAGAGAGCAGTCTGATGTCAGACAACGGTCCAGGACCTGGGAAGGCAACACTTAGGGATCAGTAAGTGTTGCTTCTGCTGATGAGAGGAGACAAATATGTCCCACCTGCCAAAGCTTCAAAGAGTCTGGGGTGACATAAGATTGGTGTTAAGTTCCTTATTTATTTTGCAGGCCGAATTAGCAGTTTCAAAACTGCACTACAGGATGCACTGACAGGCCTGAGATATGTTTTAAAATTCGACGTAAGTGGGTTGCACACTCAGTGCAGCAGAGCCACTGGCAGCATTTAATTTACAGGCCCTAGGTAATTGTGGTACCATGTACTATGGACAATCAGTAAATTAAATATGCCAATTAGGTGTAAGCCAATAGTACCATGTTTTAAGGGGAGAGTAGCAGCACTTTAGCAATGGTTAGCAGTGGTAAAGTGAACATAGGGCTAATGCCAAGAAAAACAAAAGTCAGAAAACAGGAATGGTGAAAGCAAAATGTTTGGGAGTGACTGCATAGAGGACCAAGTCCAACACTGATCTTTCTCTGTTCAGGCTGCACGCATATGGAAGAACATGTCCCCGAATGTGCACATCATTGAGGAGATTTTACACTTTCAGAAACATCAAAAGACCTGGTGCTACAATTTTAATAGCAAATAATTGTGCCATTATCATCAGTGTGTGCTTAACAAATAAATATAAAAATATTGGGAGGCACCCTTTTTAAAGAGAAAGGAAATGGGTTTGTAAACAACAAAAGTCAAAAAAGTTCCCTTTGCCTGGTTTTAAATGGTTGGTAAGATTAACCCCGTGGTCTTTATGTCCAACCGTATTGTAGAATGGCCTATGAGTATAATCAATTTGGAATCTCACACCACAAAACAACAAATTTACAAAAGTGTCATCAGTATATGTAATTTACTTTCCACATTTAAATATTCTAAATTCAAAACAGTTAGAAATATGCAACAAAGGGTAAGCAAAAGATAATGATAAAATTAAAGAAGTTATTATAATTTGTATATACGGATTTTATTATAACATAAGAGAGCTGATTTGTTCATTCATTATTATTCCATAAAAACATGTTATCACATAGTAGAAGATGTTTTGTTAAATATGATGTAATAGGATGGAAAAACTTGGTACTGTACGAATTAGAACAATTCTTTTAAAGATATTTTAGTATGTTTTAGTTTAAAGGCATGACACACACTAAATAGAAATGGGGAAATATATGACTGCAATTGTCTTGAAAAGTAGCAAATGTAATTTACCGTTTTTTTTTTGTCCTCATCTCACCTTTGGTACTTGCAAAAGAAAGACATCAGCAACCCTTTCTCTCTTGTGCGCCCAGGGTCAGGGTCCATGCTGCACCCGAAGCCGTCCTGGCTGCCCCTTTATCCCGGGACCCGGTGTAATCATTGGACAAACACGGAATCGGATACCAACCTCAGCTCAAGTGCCCATTCCCACAATGGAAGCCAAACTGTGGTGTTTCTATTACGTGTAGCCCCCAACTCTAACCGTGCAGTTTTAAGAACAGACCGTATCCACTTATCATGTAGTGGGGGGGCTGGATCTTTCCATAACATGCAGATTTCTCCACGGGCAATGATAATTAGAGGGAAGGCTAATGCTATCTGATCCTCACTGAGCTCATTAGTAGTTTCCAAGTCTAAACCAAACATTACCCTCACCCCGTTCAAACCAATATTTGTTTTAAAAACATTATCAAGTGTCTCTCCCACTTTTGTCCAAAAGGGGCCAATTGCCGGGCAGTCATAGAAGATGTGTATATTATCGGCTTCTACTAAATCACACCTTGGACACAAAGGGGGGGGGGGAACAAACTTAGCTATTTTTTTTGGCGTGAAATACAACCTATTTAATACATAGTAGTGATTCTTTTTCAGTGAGGCCGACTTAACAAACCTATATAGAAAATTAAGAGATCTTTCATAGAGCTCAGCAGCAGGGGCCTCAAAGGCAGATGCACTCCAAACCTGGTGTAGAGGCGTGACTGTGGTGACTTCTGAATTCAACAATTCTCTATACCAGAGGGCTACCTCTTTCTTCCTAACGCCGACAGACTGGAGAGCTTCCTCAATTTCCCAATTACCCCCTATATTGTCTTTCTCTGTGTCGTACCAGGAGCGGAGTTGGATGAATTTGAAACGGGAAAAAGAGTCCCCGATCTTAGCCCGCAGAACTTCCCATGGAAGAACACCCTCCGCCGTGACAAGATCTGACCAGGTGATTACGCCTGCACTTCTAACAGCTTGGGAGACTGTCTTTTAGGCATAGTGGTGTGCCTGGGGAGTCCCAGATGGGGGCCAGGTCTGAATAGTATTTTATACCCCAGCATCTCTTCAGTCTGCACCACAACGTCAAAGCAGATCTTAAAACCTTTAGACGAACTTTTTTGAAGAATCTTGGAGACCCGTATTTATACAAGAAACCCGGACCTCCCCCTTCTAAGTCTAGCATCGCCTTTAATATCCGACCCCAGTGAGAATCGTCTGGAACGGTTAAGAGGGTACGAATGTTTTTTAATTGAAAGGAGAAAGAATACCAGAGAACATCCGGCAGTGCCATTCCTCCCTTCAACAGACTTCTTTTAAGTTTTTTCCATGAGAACCGAGCGTTCTTGTTTGCCCAGATGAAGCTACCTATCTTCCCCTGAATATTCCCCAGAACTTTATTTTGAAAGGTTACAGGTATAGCTTTGAATATATATGTTAGTTTGGGCAAAATAACCATTTTAACCAGGTTAACCCGGCCGTATATCGTCAAAGGGATATTCTGCCACTTCGAAAACAACAAACAAATATCCTTAATAACCTTCGTCAGGTTGACCTTTGCAATATCCTTAAGGTCGGAAGTAATTAGAACTCCTAAATATCTAAACTGGTTACTTTGCGGGCCGTCCCAGTTATCTACTCCCCAGTACATTATTTCAGTTTTAGTATTGTTTATTAAATAACCAGAATACTGTCCATATTCCAGCATGATCTCCTCTACTCTGGGGAATACCTCCGCCGGATTACTGGTGTAAATCATTAAGTCATCCGCATAAAGGGCCAGTTGAGAGGAATAATCATTTATTCTAAAAGGAGTGACCCTGTTATCCAATCGGAGTGCCTGAGCCAGGGGCTCAATGTATATGTCAAACAAAAGGGGCGATATAGGGCACCCCTGTCTAGTCCCCCTCCCCACATTAAGTCTAGGAGAGAGCAAGCCATTCAGCAATATTGCTGCTGAGGCTCCCTCATAACAACTCCTGAGGGTATTAATGAAGATCCCCCCGAACCTCATAGTTTTAAGCACCTCCCACAGAAATCCCCAATTGACGCGATCGAACGCCTTGGCGGCGTCATAGGCAGCCACCGCCAATGGCTCCGACCGCGTCACCGCAAGATCTATACAGCCTATGAGTTGAAGGGTCAGCTCGTGAATGTGCCTTCCCGGAATAAAACCTTTTTGGTCTGGGTTAATCAGGGACGGAGCCAGCCTGGCCAGTCTCCCTGCCAACACACCAGTGAAGATCTTATAATCGGCGTTTAGCAGGGAGATTGGCCTATAAGACTCCGTCCTGAGGGGATCTTTGCCTGGTTTTAATAGCAAAACGATGATGGACTCTTTCCAAGAGGGTGGGATTTTACCATGTGGGCTATAGATAAAGTTAAACAATTCACATAGTCTAGGTGCTAATAAATCTATGAATATTTTATAGACCTCACCCGCTAGAGCGTCAGGTCCAGCTGCTTTTTTTTTTAAATTTTATTAATTTGTGATTTAATCTCCTCTACAGTAAATTGACTATCTAGCAGGGTACGACCCTCCTCCGATAGGTTGGGTAGATCCTTATCTTCCAACCAACGCATAGCATTTACTGAACTGCTGGATGGCTCCTCTTTATATAACTCAGAGAAATGTGCAAAAAAGCATTTTTCCATCTCTGTCTGCTGACATGATATCGTGCCCTGTTCATCTATAATCAGCCTATTGATGTTATTCTTAACTCGGTCTGCTCTTATTTTCCCTGCCAGCACTACGCCTGCTCTTTCTCCATATTCATAGTTCTCCATAGAGTAAGAGGCCCATTGCGCCCTAACCTTCTGGTCTAGGAGCCCCCGATATTCTTGACGGAGAAGATCAATTTCAGATGAGATTCGGGGGGCGTCTTCCGCATTTAGGTTTATTCTCAGTGTTTCTAAAGAGGAGATCTTGTCCTCTATTGTTTTAAATTTAACAGCCTCTTTCCTGTTACAGGAGCTTATTGTGCCATGAAATTGACCACGGACAAACGCCTTGTAGGCGTCCCATACAAATTCAGGGGATGTCGATCCTAAATTATCAGAGAAGAAATTGACAGAGGATGTTTCTATCCTAGAGACAACATCCTGATCATATAAGGCCCCTCGCTTAAGAGTCCATCTAGAATTTACTTTCGGCCTGTCACCTCCTATATTGAATGTGACCAGAATAGGTGCATGATCAGATAATACACTAGGTAAAATATCCATGTCCTTCATTGACTCCAAGCCTTCTCGATCTAATAAGATATAGTCTAGTCTTGAAGCGTGGCCATGTTTTTTACTATAGTAAGTATGGCCTGGGACCGGCCCATTTTTCGCTCTCCATGCGTCTATTAGTCCCAGGTCTGAAATCATATTCTTCATCGCATGTCGCGTCTTTGGAGCCACTACCGCCAGACGGTGGTTAGAACGGTCTTGCCTAGGATCAAGAAGGACATTGAAATCTCCTCCTATAAGCAACATTGAACTGACTCCTGACAGGTTGTCCTGGACCTTATGTATATATACAGGATCATCTATATTGGGGCCATAAAATGAAACCACAGTGAGATCCCTCCCCCTAATGTTGATCAGAGCTTGCACCCATCTACCTGAATGGTCAGTTAAGAATGATTTTATTGAGCCGCCGCAGCCGACCTTAATTAATATCGCCACCCCTTTATTGGTGACGGATTGATTTGAATAGCAAGAAGCATCAATCCATCTAACTCTCCCAAAGGCCTCTTTAGCTTCTGCAGATGTCAGATGTGTTTCCTGGAGCAGGATCACTTTAGCTTCTGACTGTTCCAGATATTTAAATATTAATCTTCTACGTCGGATACATCTAAGCCCGTTAACATTCCAAGATAAAAAACCTATATCGCCCTGCACCATTTTTGTGAACTCCTCCCCCCGCACTTACTCCAGCACCCGACTGAACAGTATAATGGAAAGATGTTGGTTGGCGTAAACATTTCTTGTACAATTTGTTGCGATAAGGACACATTTTTTCTTTTTTTTTCCCCACTGCTTCCCCCCCGTGACCTGACTACCCCCCCCATCCCAGCCTGGGGAACCCTCTTTGTCTTCTTGAGCAACTTGCTCTTCGACGGGCCCACCCCCTACGCGGTGTTTGAAGAAAAGTCAGAAGAGAGAGAAAAAGGAAATAAAGAGACCAGCAAGGGAAAGAAAAAAAAAAAAGGAAAAGAGAAAGCTGCGTTACTATTTAGAACATTTAATTTAAACAGTAGATATACCATACTAGTCATGTTTCTATCATTGAAATTCTTAATAGGCCCATCCAGAAATGATCAGTATTGTTGCTCACCCTGACCCTGACCCGGACCCAGCTCCCCCTGATGGCATCGACCCCTGCAGAGCGACTCCCCTCTCCCCTTTATTCCCAGCTTGGATTTTTTCTATCAGGCCATCTGCCTCCTCCACCTGCCGGAAATTGTACATATGATTATTCCACATGACCCTCAGAGATGCGGGGAATTTCATTTGTGCACGGGCCCCCAAGGAGTTAAAGGTTGCCAACCTCTTGCCCATCTCCCATTGCCTAGATGCCGTGATGTGGGAGATATCTGATCGAGTAGTGAAAGTGAAGGGAGTGGAAAAAGAAGCAGATTTAATCTGGCCAGCTTTCAGTCCCAGTGATAAAATCTTCTCCTTAACAGAGTAGGTAAGAAAGTTAACTAAGATCTTCCTAGGTCTTTCTTTGCTGAGGTTCCCGCGGAAAGGATCACGATGGGCTCTTTGAATATCCGCCAATAAATCCTGCGCCGTGTCGGGGGAACGCTTCAACACAGTAGCCTTAAGCAGGGCCACTATAAATGCTTTGATGTCATTGCCCTCAATATCTTCCGGAATATTTAGAAATGTAATATTGTTTTTCCTAGAATGGTTTTCCAGCCTTTCTATATCTTCTCTCATTTCCCGATTCTGCTTGACCAAATTGTCAATGTTGATTGCCGATGTTCCTAGCGCTTCCTGGATCTTGGGTATTTCTGCTTCCAGGGCATCCGTTCTTAATGAAACATCCTCAACCTTCCGAGCTAGCAGCTCACACGAGGCCTGAATAGCTTGTTGATTAGCCTCCGAAGTGGCGAAGCGCCTCCCCAGATCTTCTCTCAAACCCATAAGGATGTCAGCTAAAGATGCAGAGCTTCCTGGGGCTGCAGTGACCGCGGAGGCTACCGGAGCTTCAGATGTATGCTGACTATCCGATGTAGATGGAGAGGCATCCAGCATACCCACTTCATCTAGTCCAGCTTGCTCGTCTTGGATTTCCAATGCTGAAAAGCTATTTGAGAGTTCCACCTCAGGGTGTACCAGGTCGAGCAAATTGACTGAATTGACCGTGGGGGGCATAGTTGATATTGGGAGTGGAGAGCTAGAAAGTCCCGGTTGTGTGGGTGAGGAGATGGATGCAGATTTATTACCCTCCGGCATCTCGGTCTGGGTGGCCTCCTTCGGAGTTTCCATGATCAAAGATGACATATTTCTTGATGGATCCCTGGTCTTACTCGAAGTACTAGTGGAGAGGACCTTATAGAACGTTTTTAAAGAGGGTGTAACTTTAGAAGAAGCAGGGGTCCTTCCCTTCACCTTTTTCCTCCCCTTCCCTTTTCCTGGTGGGGTGTCTGAATCTCCGGTATCGTGGTTTCCTCTATGCACTTTCGCTTTCCCCCCTTTCTTCTGGGTCAGAGCCTTCACGTGAATTACTGGAAGAGGGATAGACGTGATGGAGTGAACTTGAGGCAAGTTGGCCACCCGACTACGGAGGGTGTATCTATTCGTCACGGAAAGAGAATCGGGGGCAATTAGTAAGGGCTTGCCCAAGTTTACTGGGGGAGGACGACCGGCCTGCAATTTATCTATGTCGAGACTGCCTGTCTCCATACAAGAGTCTTTGACACTGCTACTTTTATAATGTATATGCAACAGTCCACCAGAGGGACTCAAGGGAGCATATGTTGTTCTACTGTCGACTTCCAACTTTGAATTTTTTAGCAGTGTTATCAAAACCGACTCCCCCCCGTCACTCCTTGTTTCAAAGGTCTCTCTTCCACTCCTCTTACTCCTCTCACTTTGCACAAATAACAGTGGAGTATATCCTCTCCACTGTATTATGCTCTGAGCACGTCTTCCAACATTAACCCTCCAGAATCTGGTAGCACCGAACTCGCGGAACCAGGCCGGTTCGTGAGGTGCTGGGAACCCTCTATTGACCATCCGGGAATCTTCCCTATCGCTTCCCAGTAATGTCTTGAGAGTAAAAACAGTCTTTGACTTATAAACCTGAAAACCAGGAATAAGGGAATAAAGAGGGAAGGTTCAAAAACGAAGTCCCACAGTAAATAATTGCCTGTAATCAAAGAGGCGCTATGAGGAGTACTTTTAGTCCCTGAGCTCTGGAATCTGAGCTCACCTTCCCACACGTCTCCCCCCAGGACGAGGTCAGGGTTTAAGATAGATTTTCTGGAGGTGTGTAGCTTCTGAGCCCCTTTTTTTTAATTTTATTTTATCTTTTTTTTTGTTTTAAGGGCAAACAAACAAACAAACAAAAGGCTACAGCCACTGGAGCCGATAACGCTCACTGCTTCATGTCGCCTTCGAGAGAGGGAGGGGGGCCGCACATCTCCGTGTCTGCCTCTTCGCTTCGCCTGCCTCTGCTCTCAAAGGTGCCGACTGATAGATGGCCCTCGCCCGGTAATCGCCAGAAACCACGGGGGCTCAGAGCATCAGAAAGCATCCAAAAAAATCCCGGGGGCGCTAATTAGAGATGCTCTGTTGAATTCCCTGCTCGCTGGATTCTACAGCTGCTACCGATTCTCTCCTCACGCGTGCGTAGTACACCGCATAGGTGGAGCTCCGTCACGGCCGCTTAGACTCCGGCCGTCATGCTCCCCTCCAACGTTTTTTTATTAGAGCAACGTTGTACAATAAACAATATACTTTTATTTTTATGTATTTCTGTATAGATTGTTTTTAATTATAAGAAAGCATTGTCCTGAAGAAGGTGATCAACTCTTTCACCGAAACGCCGCGTCGACAATTTCTTGCTTTTTCTAATGTTTTTTTAAAAAAAAGAAATGTAATGCTATGTTTTAATAAATCATATGTGATAAAATGTTTTTATGGAATAATAATGAATGAACAAATCAGTTCTCTTATGTTAAAATAAAATCAGTATATACAAATGATAAAAACCTCTTTAATTTTATCATTATCTTTTGCTTACCCATTGTTGCATATTTCTAACTGTTTTGAATTAAGAATATTTAAATGTGGAAAGTAAATTACATATACTGATGACACTTTTGTAAATTTGTTGTTTTGAGGTGTGGGATTCTAAATTGACTATACTCATAGGCCATTCTACAATACGGTTGGACATAAAGACCACGGGGTTAATCTTACCAACCATTTAAAACCAGGAAAAGGGAACTTTTTTGACTTTTGTTCTTAATAAATAATTAACATAACATAACATAACACAACACAACACAAAACAAAACAACATACCATAACACAGCATAGCATAACAGTCTGCCTAATTATCTTCCTCTGCATCCAGTTCAAATACCCCAAAGCTGACTATGCCTGTACTTTGGGCATATACCATAAGCTCCACTCACAAGTCATCACCTATGGCCACACCATAGCATATACTCCCCTTTGTACCAGAGCACTTTGTGTGCCCTTTAGTTACACTTAATGGCTTTAGAAGTAGTTATTGGGCTTTTACCCTGTTCTCCATCCACATATCCCCAGAGTCTACCTTCTTTGGCTTTCAACCATATGCAGTAGTCCCTGGGTGAAGTGCATTCTCAGTGGCCACTCCCTACCCCATGCAGCGGAAGAGCCCACTTTGCTTGACTTTTGGGTCTTTGGCCTTGATTGAAGGCTTTGGCTTTCAATGTCAGTTTTTGACCTTTATTTTCATTTGGTTCAACTATGTTTACATCCTCTTGTGCGTTGTGCATGTTTTGGCATGTTTAGCAGACTCTGGCTGCGTTTCATGTCCTGTCCACCCACTGCATCCACTCTCCACAGCTGCTAGGTATGCAATACTCCATAGACACAAACCCTGTAGTCAGTTCCCTTGAAGTCAGAAGATATATAAGCAACTCTTGTAAATCTGTGATCGCTTCCCAAAAATGATGTTTTATATTCAACGGACTTAAAGAGGAAGAGCTTGACATTATATTTCTTACTGAGACCTAAATGTCTGATATTTTGGTGCCTGGTGTTGAGCTTGCGATACCAGGGGATACATCATGTTACATCGGGACAGATCCGGGAAAAGAGGTGGGGGTGTGGCTATCATTTTTAAAAAGTGCTTCAAGTGTGGTTTGTGTGAGCTGACAGAATTACAGGGGGTGGAAGCTCTTGATTTCTGTCTTTTTCTATGAATATGTGATGTTACATTGCATGCGATACATCTCAAGCCATTACCACGTGGTCGTTACAACAACCGCGTTGTTATATCGCATACCATTACAAAGCAAGTCATTACAACGACTTACTGCAGGGGGCGCTGGATGTTGGAATAGTATAATTTACTATTCCAACTCCAGTCTGTGCAACAGTAGGGAAGGTGTTGGATTTTAAATCCAACACCTTCTGTCTCCTACAGCAAGTCATTGTAATGATTTATGTTGGAATGGTTTGCAATGTAACAACGTGATCATTGTAACAACAGTGTTGTAATGGCATGCACTGTATCGCATTAAATGTAATGGATGTCTCCCTTCTCTATTTGCCAACAATTCCCTGGCCAAAGCCTGGCTCTGTTGTCCTCTGTGTTATGCAGGAGAGTGCCTTACCTCTCTATCCAACTTATGGATCCAACTTTACATTCATAGGTGACTTGCATTTAAATCTCGGCATAGCTACCGACCTTAAAGGGAACCTAATATTGAAAACAAAAATCCTCCTGGAATATGAAGCAATTCGTTAAAAAGCGCACCCATTCTGCCGGCCATAACCTTGATCTTATTCTCTCTAACTGTCAGGTGGATTTAGCTGTCATTGAAATCATTGAGTGGTCTGACCACCTTATTATGCACTTTACCTGGGGTGTTGCTCATGATTTTTCAGGGAGAAGGCTTCAGCCTCCTGTATTTAATAGAAACTGGTCCAAAGTCTCCAGTTTCAATATTGAGTCTGTCCTGGGTAATTTTACACCGAGCATTAGGGGGAAATCGAGGTGGATGTCATGGATGTGACCTCATGTCTTCTAGACATGGTGAACACCTTAGCTCCAGCTGCAACAGTCCGTCAATTCTATAAGAAGACTTTATTCCACCCCTTGGTTTAATGGGGAACTAAGAGCTATACGGAAGCACTGTAAAAGATTTGAAAGGTCTTGGAGAAGGAACTATCATCTTGAAGAAAAGGAACATCATGAAAAAGCCCTGAATAAGTATCATTGCACAATGAAGAAAGCACAAGCTGTTATTTTTTCTGACCGAATCGCTGGGTCGAGTAACAAAGCTGGAGAGATTTTTAACATAGTACAACATTTTTCCCATCCTGATGCTTTCTCACATCCCTTAGATGCATCCACTGGTTATGTGAGAAGCTGTCTGATTTTATTTGATAAAAAGATCACTGGTATTGTCGAAGTACTTAAAGCTATGGTCCCTGACTGCAACCGACAGAATAGTCATATTGCATGACTGCAAAACCATCCATCTAAAGTTGTGTCTTGCTCTCTTTGAGAGTTGTCTGCCGTCTCTCAGGAGGAATCTAAACAGGCCCTGAGAGATTGAAAATCTGGCTCACCTCATGTCCTTGTCTTTCCTGAATTCTGACTGCCAGTTTGAAGTCCATTAATCCCATTCTAAACCTTTGTTTTATACAGTGTCTCGCCCTTCAACCGATGGAAAATATAGGTTTCAGCGGCGCTGCATCAGCCTGGATTTGGTCTCATCTGGCTGATAGAAGTCAATCGGTCTGAATACCTCCATTTGCCTCTGATCAAAAGCTGATAGAGTTTGGAGTACCTCTAGGCCCTGGCCTGATTCATACTCTTTTTTTATTATCTATATGACCCCCCTGTTGGAGTCCATGGGTGTCAAGATAGTATCATACGCCGATGACATACAGCTCCTCGTCACTCTGAACAGGAACTTCCATAATGCTTTTAGTGCATTCAAGAATTGCCAAACAGCTTTTTTCCAGTGGATACAGACTACCAATTTACCGTACCGTACAACATCAGAAAAATGGAGAACTTGCCATTCGGCTCTCCACCTCCCCCCCCCCCATCTGGAACAGGCCCCTGCCAGCCCCTCCTACTATAATGGATAATCTTGGGGTCAAGTTTGATGATTAGACTTCCTTCGGCCCTCAGGTGGTGGTGGTCGTGGGCTCCTGCTTTGGGCTACTAAAGTTGATAAAGAAATTTCTGTATCAACTCCCCTTTCAGGTTCCACAATGGTTATACTTGCCCCTATTACCTCCCATCTTGATTATACCAACATCATTTACATGGGTCTTCCTGCCTATCTGTTGAGGATTTTGTTTCGAAACAACAGGAGTGAAAACCCATCAACCAGATCGGGATTGGGGTACTAGGCTATATATATTAAACAATATCCCAACTGGTATGATTAAAGAACAAATATTAATGATATGAAAACATTATCCAGGGAGGCACAAGGAGACTCTATGCATTCATTTTCAGTGCTAAAAGCATCAATTTAATTCAACATATTTAAGGAATAGGACAGGGGAGAATTACAGTTAAATATCAGCACTGCAATTGTGAATGCAAAATTTCAATGACCCAAGTGTGTACAAGGTGCACGAGTGAAAAGAGAGTTACACTATGGCGACGCAAGTGACAGAGGGATCAGCGGGGGACGGCGCAAAGTGTTAAGTGAAAAAAATATTTACAGTGACTTCGAACATAGGGATTTCAAAACACTTTCAACAATTGATTTAGTATTTCATTTTCACAGAAAATCGCTATGTAGGAAGCGCCTAAAATCAGGCTGAAGGGTCGACGACGTTTTGATCCGTGCAGTTTGGGATCATCTTCAGGACTAGAAGGGTCGAGTGCAGTGCCGGAGTAAAGGAATGAAGGAGGGGATCCTTAGGTAGATTCAAAGTTCCATGGGTCCCATGATTGTGAACCGATGATCACAAGGAACATCAAAGGTGGAGCTGAGGCAGGGAGTCAATCACTTGTCAACTGTAGCTGTCGATTTAATTCTGGGAAGTCCCGGTCACTTATGAACCGAGGGTCTTGCCGATGGAAGAATTGTCGGTGGATTCGGAAGCCGATCAGGATTGTGATCGGTTCTGTGCTAGGATTCAATCTCTAGTTAGAGAAGCGATCGAGCGAGTGAATCGCGGTATTGGCGTTGCTAGGGGAACCCGATGTGGTTCCCCTAGCAACGCCGATACTGCGATTCACTGCAGTTGACAATTGATGGACTCCCTGCCTCAGCTCCACCTTTGATGTTCCTTGTGATCATCGGTTCACAATCATGGGACCCATAGACCTTTGAATCTACCTAAGGAGCCCCTCCTTCATTCCTTTACTCCGGCACTGCACTCGACCCTTCTAGTCCTGAAGATGATCCCAAACTGCAGGGATCGAAACGTCGTCGACCCTTCAGCCTGATTTTAGGCGCTTCCTACATAGCGATTTTTATGTGAAAATGAAATACTAAATCAATTGTTGAAAGTGTTTTGAAATCCCTATGTTCGAAGTCACTGTAAATATTTTTTTCACTTAACACTTTGCGCCGTCCCCCGCTGATCCCTCTGTCACTTGCGTCGCCGTAGTGTCACTCTCTTTTCACTCGTGCACCTTGTACACACTTGGGTCATTGAAATTTTGTATTCACAATTGCAGTACTGATATTTAACTGTAATTCTCCCCTGTCCTATTCCTTAAATATGTTGAATTAAATTGATGCTTTTAGCACTGAAAATGAATGCATAGAGTTTCCTTGTGCCTCCCTGGATAATGTTTTCATATCCTTAATATTTGTCCTTTAATCATACCAGTTGGGATATTGTTTCATATATATATCTGTTGAGGAGGCACGAGCTTGTTCAATACGCAGTTGCTTTGCTACTACTAATAGTTTCCAGACAGGTGCACATTCGCCAGTACCTAAAGGTGCTTCACTGGTTGCCCATCACAGAGAAGATACAGCTTCAATGACTCACTATTATAACCACCTTCCTCGTATGACTGGAGACGTACTGGGTAAACACACTTCACTTTATTCGCAGATGAAAACCTATGTCAGTACAGCCAGACACCACAGCTTCACTCTCTGTCTCCAACCACCCAGGTATGCCACAATATTGATTTGCTCAAAAGCTGCTTTAATAACCCCAACCAAATGTCCTCCCCTTCCTCAACAACTCCTTCAATGGTTCAGATTTACCTGCAAAGTCTCTTACAAGCTTAGCGTAGTATTCCACAAGTCCCATGAAGGAATGCAGCTTGTCATTATCATAAGGGTATCACCCCCTCCCCATAAATGAGATACCACAAATATTCAACCTCTCACACCAAACCTGTACACTTCTCTTGCTGCAAGGTAAGACCTACTTCCAACAACTGAGATAACACCTCATGCAAAGTGTTATATGAGTCTCGATCCTGTCCCCAAAAATCAATATGTCATATTGATAGAAGACAACATTTGTGACCTCATTTAGCACCTTGGAAATCAGTCTCTGAAAAACACTTGCTGCTCATGACAAGCCAAATGGCATTCTGTTAAACTGGTAAACCTCCACTGAGGTGATGAATGCAGATAAATTCTTCGATTCTGGGTGCAAGCTGACCTGATGATAGGTACATTTATGGTCCGATTTGGTAAAGTACATTCCACCAGCCAACAGGAAAATTTACTTAGCAATATTAGGTAGAGGAAAGTGGTCCATTCAGATTGTGAAGGTCTACACAGAGCCTCAATGACACACTAGCCTTCTTTGTTATCACCACCGGAGATAACCATTGTGTGGCCTCCATTGGTTCGATAACCCTATCTGGGATCATTTGTTCAATTATGTTCTTGACCTTCACCCTTATAGCCACTTGAATTTTCTTGGTTAATTGCCTTACAGGAATAGCATCTTTTCTCAAATTTATTCTATGACAAAAGCCCTTAGCCAAACCCAACAATGCATTAATCATCAACAATCATGACTTGAACAACAGCCCAGGGATTCACCACAATATTCAAGTCAAGTTGGTGTGATCATCCCAAAATTGGTGGACCCTTACTAGCCACGTATATGTTAAACTCAGTATGGCGGTCCATGAACTCAATCCTGGCACTCACATAACCCATCACCCCAATACTGGCCACCTGGTAACCTTTCAACACTACATCGGTGGAACACTACATCATTCTAGGCCATACTGAATCAAACAAAACTTCGGGTATGATGTTGTAGAGGGATCCAAAATCAACTATCAAGGAACTCTTTTCTCCATCCATTTAGAAATCCGCTCTGGAACGTGTCCTTCTTTTGGATTCCGCATCTACAACATTTTCCCCATCAGTCAACCACCAGAACTCTGTGTTCCATGACCTCTCCTGCTTGTTCTATTGAAGCAACCCGTTGGTTGCCTTGCAGATGCGAGCAAAGTGACCCTTCTTCCCACAGGCATTGTAGTCCTTGCCAACTGCATACCAATTCCTTGAGTCTCCCAGATGAAAATTGCTGCCACATCTGTAGCAAAACAGTGCTGTGGTTTTACTTTGCGCTGACGAAGAGTTGGGGGTTCTTACCCATCCCCCTTTCCAAGTGTTGTACCAGATACGCCAAGTTATCTCTTTACTGGAGCCAAGGGATCAGAGTCAATGACCACCTCTGGTAGATCAACATTACTTTTAATGTCCATCTTTTGCATCCCCTTCATGCACTTGTCCGATTTCTCTACAATCTTGGCTATTTTGATAGCGTCCTTTAACGTAGGATCACTGGCAGCCCAGAGTCGCTCCTGCATTTTTTTGTTGTTGAACTGGACTAAAAGTTGAATCCTTTCAACCTTCTCTGTCATGGACCCGAATCTGCACTTTGTGGGCAATTCCCTTAACCTGGCCACAAATTCATCCACAGACTCATTGGGCCTCTGTGGTTGTGTGTGGAATTTGTGACCTTCCATAACAATCTTCACAGTCTTGGCAAAGCACTTTTGTAGCTGCAATTTTGCTTCTTTGCACACATCTTCAATCACATCACCATTCTCTTCATACACCTGTGGCAAATATTTAAAGACGTGTTGACCTGTGCCCAAAGAGCCAGTCAATAATGCTTTCTTTCTGCGGGGCAAAAAATTTGAGCCTTCAAGCGTCACCAAATAATTTTCAAAAGTCTCCTCCCATTCTTCCCAATCAAGGGTTGGAGCTCCGTGCTGTATTAAAATTGAAGGTGACATCACAATCGACTGGCTGATGGGAGACATTGTTTACATCACATGCCATACATTGCATGCCTTTACAACGCAGTCATTACAACGACCACATAGTTACATTGCACGCCATTACAATGCAAGTCGTTACAACAACATGCTGTAGGGGGCAGAAGGTGTTGGATTTAAAATCCAACACCTTCCCTACTGTTGCACAGACTGGAGTTGGAATAGTAAATTATACTATTCCAACATCCAGCGCCCCCTACAGCAAGCCGTTGTAACGACTTGCGTTGTAATGGTATGTGATGTAACAACGCTGTCGTTTTAACAACCACTTTGTAATGGCATGCGATGTATCGCATGCGGTGTAACATCACATATTCCTGGCTGATGCTCATGGTGGACTTCTATTAAATAAGTTCACAGAGAAAAAGAAAAGAAAAACACTGTAACATGTAAGAAAAAAGACAGGTGCACAATGACAGGGTAACCTCTAGATGGCAATGCATGTTAAACTTCCATCCAACAGCATGAAGACTCTATGGTAGGATGTACAATCTTTTGCAAAGACCTAAGTGGTGCTGTTGTCGACAGAGAAAAAGTCGAGAGCCACAGCGTGTCGAGAAAAGGCTGCACAGGGCACATTAAGGTAAGGAGTCTCACTGCGAAATGTTTCATAGTCCTGCTAGATCCTGGGTTACTTCCAAAAACGGTGCTTTAGTGAATTATAGCTCACACACAATTCTAAGAGTGAGATATTGGGCAAAGACCCTCGAGCAGGCTATGGAGAGGCCGCTTGGCAAGTCTGCGCTGGGTAGGCTTGAGACAGCACGGACTGGTAGAGCAGAGCTTGTGCCGGGAAGTTACCCAATAAAGCAAAAGAGTAAAGGGAGCTCAATTTGGAACCAGGGCACCCACAGGTGATAGGAGACACTCGAGTGAGGCTGCACATCCAAAAGAGAAGAAATTAAATGCAGGATCAATCCTATCCCACTGGTGGGGATCTGCATCACAGGGTTTCTCTGCAAGACACAACATAGACTGTTGATTGACCAGCGTCTGGCTGATCCCATCCTAACATCACCAAGAATATGTTGTACCCACCTTCCACATACAACTGGAGACTGAGCTGGTGAACAGGCTTCACTTTATTCGCTGAAGACAACCTGAGTCTGTACAGCCTGACACCGCAGCTTCCCTCTCTCTGTCTCCACCCGCCCTTGAACCCCCAGTATGTCACAATTCTGTAACAATAAATTCCCTCTTCTTATAGCATGCTGCAAGCATGAACACCACAACAAGCCCAACACTACACATAATAACACTCACGTTGGCTCATGGAGCTTTCTAATAGTCGGGTCCAATGTACCTGTCTGCTAGGCTCATTCCCTACCACCCTGCACTGATGTACGTATCTTTCTATATGAAAGTTATCTTGTACCCTTCTGGTAAGTGCCCTCCTTGCCCCCACATGGAATCCAAAACTTGTTTTTCTCTTGATCAGGGGGTCGTCGAGAAAAGTTATCTAACTGCTTAGATTGTGTAATGGCAGCCTCAACATGACGGTCAATCCGTTTGCAGTGGTTCGTAAATCTTTCTCGAATAAACATAGAAGAAGCACAAACATTATAGAAGAAATAAATTGTTTCTTTCAGTCAATCAGCTTGTAATATGAATTTAAAATTGGCTCACCAACCAGTGCTCGCCCACTGTTCTCACCAAATGTTGTTATACATTTATCATTAAGACTCAAATTCAGTCCCTCCCATGTTTTTTGTGATGCAATAATCTCAGAAATTACTTATTGGATTTGCATTAAATGAAAAAAGAATCTACTATGCTAGTAAAGTTCTATTTTATGACACATTTGATGCATTCCATGTAGTAGTTTTCACTGCGACAGAGACCAATTATAGATACATTTTAAAACTTTCTATTTTAACTTAGTTTCGTAGAGGTTTGTCAAGCAGTTCCAACGCTCACGAAGTTATTAACAAATCAAGTAAGATAATTGTCCTCTGGTGTTTTTTTTTTACTCAGGCAGTACCAAAAATTTGAAACCAGTCACCAGAGATTTTAGCTGCAGCTTTCCATTTTGTTTGATTCACAGAGTCACATGTCACTAGACAAATTCTCTCATGTTCTAGTCAACATGTATATATTTTTGCAAGTAAAATCTGTTATTCTGTATTTCTGGTAAGACTTTCATAATATAATTATGCATGTGATGTGTAAGACAGGCCGCAAATGTTTATGTAAAAGTCGGTCCTCGAAAAATAGTTTACCTGTTTAAATGGTAATGTTAGTAAATGAGTAAAACAATGCTAAAAAGGCAGGGATAGAATTTGAAGACAAGAGTTTTTGAAGGCAGGGAAACTGCCTACTGTTATACAAATTCACCTCGCGAATAAGGCGAAAAGTGGACGAGTAATCATGGATAACAAACTGAGCCAGAGTGACAAAATCATTTAAAGGTCCAGATTCCACCTAGTCCTGCTACTCCAAGGAAATCTAGGGGCAGATTTACAAGCCCCCTGCGCCACCAGTACGTCACTTTTTGTGACATACTGGTGGCATATTCTACTGCTCCATATTTACAAGGACAGGAAAAGCCACCCTGTGTGGCTTTTCCTGTCTTTGTAAATATGGCCCCTTTACACGCAGCACTTTGCGTGAAAGAGGCGTTCCATGGGCGTTGCTGTGGGTGTCCCCATGCAACACCCCTGGAACAAGACACGTTTCCAGATTTCTGAGGAATTGTAAAACTGGAAATGAATGTGAGTACTATGCCTCCCCAGGGGGCGTTTTTCCCCTTTCAATGCGTGCTGCATTCTACAGCACGCTTTGAAAGAGGAAAATGCCTGTAGTGATTCTTTTTGTGCAAGAAGGCTCCCCTTCCTGCACAAAAAAAATTCCCCATGACGCAAGCATCCTTGCATTATGATTCAAGGGTGCCTGCGCCACCGCATGGCAGTTGTTTGTGCGCCAGTGCAGCAATACAACATATTATTGTAAATATGTCACATTCCTGTGCTTTGGAAGTGTTGCTGCCCCTAAAACTTTAGCAGGGTTTCACACCCCAAGTCCAAACTCATGCTCTTGAAGTCTTCAAAAGGTGAATATGTACTAGGTGGTCATGCCCTATGTGGGGCTTGTGAAAAGCAGATTCTATATCTGTCTCCACAAATTAACTTTCATTCCGCCTCCCATTGTTGTGTCTTGAAAGACTTTGATGGAGCATCTCCTGGAGTGAGCAGTGCAGCTACGTGATATCGCCTTTGAACGCTTGGATCTGGCACTCTTTCACTAGTCTGTGGAGGGTTGAAATCCTGCAGAGGTTCACAGAGCGATGAAAATGTATTGCCGCCAGATTCACGAACCAACTATAAAAAGGGGATTTGATAGAAACGACCTTTTGACCTCAATACTGGCTGCTCTAGTGATCACAGACATAATTAAAGCTCTCTCTAGGAGACAATAACACTCACTAGTGAGGTTGTTTTTAGCAAATCTGAGCCTCTAATTATCTTTGAAGGATTTCCTTACACAGTTTGACAGTAATTGTCTTGCAGCTGGACTTGGATTTAGCCCTGACCTTGGAGCACATGCTTATCCACATACATTAATTGAACAACCCTTACTATATGTAAAACCTGCTCTGCAGAATTTTGGCAGCACCCTTGCTGCCCTAAATCTAAGGAGACTGAAGCCAGCTTCTTATCCATTTTTTATTGGGTACAATGTGTATATTTTTTGCATGAATTAAGCATTTGCTAGGTACATTTAATAAGGAAACGAGTATAAGAAAGGCATATACTGCAATAAGAAAAGGGTAAATACCAACATTAATGCTTTGAAAAAACCTGATTTACACCAATAGCGAAGTGAGACAAACATTGGCTATTTCAATAATTTTGTAAAATGAAAAAAAGGTGTTCCCAGGCTTCAGTAAAACAGAGCAAACAGGCTCTTCATAGGTCGCAGTAATAACATCTTCCCTTGCTCACATACAATAAAAACACACACACAAACACACAAACACACACACAGTCACACATACACACAAGTATGCATGCATGCACACACACAAAAAAAATACCCCCTCATAAACGTAGGGCAAATAAATTCTTCTTGGTCAGAAGCAACTGTAACTACAGCAATGATGGAAGCAATGCACAAGGGCCAACTGTGAAGCAATTCACAGTCATGTGATCCAGGGCACAGGGAGCAGGCACAAAATGTGAATTTTCTAAAAATTGCATTTTTAGAATTGTTCTTAAAATTCAGCTTTACTATTAAAGAGGATTTTAAATTACAATTAATTTGAGTCCAAACATGATGTTCCTATCTGTTTCCAAATAAAAGTTAGCACTTCCTAAATATAATAAGGTAACCGAAAGTTATCAAATGCACAAAAAAGCCTTAGAATAGTGAAAAATTATTTTAGGAGTTTTCCATTACCAGGACATGTAAAATGTAAATAAATAAGTCCTACTTTTTAAGTGCAATGCATTCTTCTCTATGGGCTTTTTGGGGCATACATTTGGGGTGACATATGTTTTACAAAGGAAAGTTTAGAGCTGGCAAAAAGTTTATTTTGCAGGTCGAATTGGCAGTTTAAAAACTGTACTACAGGCTGCAATTGCAAGCCTGAGAAATGTTTAAAAATGGGACTTAAGTGAATGGCAAAATGAGTGCTGCAGGCTCTCTGGCTCACCTAATTTACAGGCCCTAGGTAATTGTGTTTCCATATACTAGGGACAAAAGGTGCATTTAATATGCCAATCAGCTGTAAGCCAAAAGTACCATGTTTTAAGGGGACGGTAGAAGACGTTAGCATTGGTTAGCAGTGGTAAAGTTCACATAGTCCTAATGTCAACAAAAACAAAAGTCAGAAAACAGGAGAGGTGAAGGCAAAAGGTTTGGGAGCAACTGCAGAGAGTTCAACACAGATCTTTCTCTGTTCAGGCTGCACACATATGGAAATAAGTGAGTCCCACTGTACACTGTATTGAGGAGCTTTTATGATTTCAGAAACATTAAAAATCCTGGTTCTACAATCTTTAATAGCAATTCATTGATGTTACCGTCCTTTTGCCATTATCAACAGTGTGCGTTTAACAAATACTTAACACAATATGACATAACCTAACATAGCATTACTTTCTGCTTAATCATCTTCCTCTGCATCGACTTCATATGTCCCAAAGCTGACTATGCATATGTTTTGGACATGCACAGGAAGCTCCACTCATAGGTCATCAGCTACGACCACGCCGTGCATACACTCCCCTTAGTACCAGAGCAGTTTGTGTGACCTTCAGTTGCACCTAGCGGCTTTGAAAGTAGCTAGTGGGCTTTTTTTTTTTTTACAGAGTTTTATATAGCTCGAACGTGACCGGACTCGGGTATCAGAGCGCGTTACATTGCACCAGCTGCATTACATCAGGACACATTCATTTTTGTTAGGCACGGGGAGATTAAGTGATCTGCCCAGAATCACAGGATGTTCAGAGTCATTGCCGACATTCAAATCCAGTTCCCAGATTCGAGGTTGACCGCCTTAGCCGTTAGGCCAACTCCCTGGTCTCCATCCACATATCCCCATAGTTTACCATCGATGGCTTTCAAACATGTGCAGTCGACCCTGGGTGCAGTGCATGCTCAGGGCCACTCCCTTCCCCATGCAGAGGAAGAGCCCAATTTTCTTGACTTTTGGGTCTTTGGCCATGAATGAAGGACATTGCCTTCATTGTAGGTCTTTTGCCATGCCTTTCATTTGCTTCACCTATGCTCACAGAATCTTGAGTGTTGTGTATATTTGGCACATCTAGCGGACTTTGGCTGTATGTCATGACCTTTCCACCCGCAGCATTCACTATCCACAGCTGCTACATATGCTACAGGCCATGGACTCAAACCATGTAGTCAGTTCCCTTAAGGTCAGCAGATATACAGGCAGCTCTTGTAAATGTGCAATCACTTCACAATAATGCTCTTCATATTTTTGACCTACCTAAAGAGGAAGAACTTGACATTCCATTTCCTACTGAGACCTGGATGTTTGGTATTTCGGCACCTGGTGTTGCGCTTGCGATACCAGGGGGATATACCATGTTACACCGGGACAGATCAGGGTAAAGATGTGGGGGGTGGCTATTATTTCCATTTGCCTCTGATCCAAAGTCGACAGAGCTTGGAATCCCTGAGTGCTCTGCCCTGAGCCCGACTCTTTTCTTATATCTATACGACCCCCTGGCCTCACTGGTGGAGTGCTTCGGTGTGCAGACAGTATCATATTCGAATGACACACATCTCCTCGTAACTCTGGATAGTAACTTCCTCTGGAGTAGTGTTGGCTGTTGTACCTCAAATTAGGAGAAAGAGATTTCTTGCAGCCCGGGTTGGGAATGCCCTTCCATTGATTCTACGGGCAATGAAGGATGAACACTGCTTCAGGCGCAATCCTAAAACATTTTTGATCCAGTCGGGCTCTCAGTAATTTTGTTGTATATCAGTTGTCTACTTTTCATCTTGTGCTGGGGCACTCTCTTAGTAGCTGCAGGCTTTATTGATTGATTGATTGAAGTCAATAATATTTGGATTTTTGTAGGCTCTCACTTTACAATTTTTTTTAGTCTTCATTCATTGCTGCACACGGATGAGAAATGGTTTGGTGTTTTTGAATTTAGTGCACTGATTTACGTATCTTTCTATAGGAAATGGATCTTCTACCCTCCTGTAAGTGCCCTCCTCGGCTGGTGACATTTGAAAGTGGTGGGGTGTAAAATGATCGGCATACTGCACCGCAGCAAGCGAGCGTAGCGAGCGAGCCCGAACACCCTAAGGGCGTTCTGGGGTTTCTCCCCCCGAGAAAAATTTGAAAAAAGATTGGACAAATGATGCATTTTCAAGCAAATTTGAGAAAGCAGGAAGGTTAATAAAGCAATTGTGAAAGTGCAGTTATTACATTAATTAAGAGATGTCATATAACATAGGTAGCTGCTTATTCAAGCTTTCTTTCACCCCATAGTCCAGCAGGGTCTTAATACAAGACAGATAAGAGAACAAGCAGTGTGGTCCTCGACCAGGAAGACACTCATATTTTGTTGGTAAGAAGTCAAAAGATTGGTCAAAATGAAAACCTGAAATGCAATACGCAATCCAACAATTTGCAAGTACATCTCATCTATGTTCAAGAAGCCATGTTTTACACATGATTGGAATTGTGAATCACCAAATAAACTGAGCCACTGTAATCAAAAGCAGAGGTCCTCCTCAAAAAGTATCCCCTTAAGGGAGTTCTCTCATCTCATGTCCTCTCTATATTTTCCCTGGAAGTTGAAAACTCATCACAGTCTACTGCAAAAACCTTAACCCTTCTGCATATTCCAACACCAGCACTCATTCTTGGCCATTTAGTTTGGAGCCATTCATAACAGGAATACAGAAAATACCTTTAAATAGAGTAGAAGGTATTCCAAAACAAGGAGTGCTGAAATTTTGCTTAAGATACGATGTACACACTAAGTACTATGGCCAAGAGCACGTAATGTTCAGTCAGCAATAGGCTTAGGAAAAACCAACCATTCAGAGAGCACCTACAGTCAAGAACCTTCACCTGAGACTATGTGTTCCCAAAGATGTAGTGGTATGTTAACAGTTGTACATAGACTTAAGGCCTTCTAACTGATGTACAAGGTGAAGGATCTTCCCTGTAGGTGCTCTCAGAATGGTTGGTTTTTCCTAAGCCTATTGTTGACTCTTTCTTCCCCTCTCCCTTTGTCCTCTACACTGTATCTATCTGTGCTTTTTTCCATCTCTTCCATTTGTCAATTTCATCACCTAGAGCTCAGTTCCTTAACTATTTCTCTCCTAGCATTCTCTTTCTTTGCTACTTTTCTTTGTTTCCGACTTTCTCTTTATTTACATATATGCTTTGTTTACTTTCTCTGTTGCTTTCATTCAGATGATTTATTTTTCTGTTTTGCGTTCTTTTTTGCTCTTTTTCTTTCTTCCCTCCTTTCTTGCCATCACACCCGTCCCATCTCTTTCTCACTACCCTGTCTTTCACTTTACTTTCTTCATCCCATCTTTATTATCCTCTTTCCCTTACTTCTATTTACCCCTTCTTTGTTTTTGTTTCCCTCTTCTCTTCTCTTTCTGTTCCTTTTCTTTCTCAACGTTCTCATTTACACCCCCTTCCTCCATCTATTTCTATTTACCTTTTTCTTTCCTTCGCCCTTCTTTCCCACCATAGTCCATTTCTTTGCTTACTTTTGCATTTCTTCCTCCCTACCTCCTTTATTTACACATGTTCTCCCTCCAGTTTATCTGTCACCCCTTCCCTCCAATATCTTATCCCAACCCCACTTCTTCCTTTGTCCCTCTCATCTCCTTTTTGCTCTCCCATAATCTTCAAGGAGGCTTAAGCACAGATAAGGAATTGAATATTGAGAGGAAAAAAAAGCCTAAAGTGTCCTATGAAACAGAAATAATTTGGCCTTAGGCTGGTGGGCCCACCGGAGATGACTTCCAAGTTCCTCTTCTTTCAGAGGAGGTGAATTTTTAAGTGTGCAGATGCGTTATGTCTTCCTGTGAGGCAAAGATGATTAAATCCGGTAAATCATCAGAAACAAATCTAAACACAGGCCTTCTAGAATATTCCCAACCAATCTCATTAGGGCATTTGTTATTTCTTCATCTGAGGCAAGGTGCTCATCTTTAAATGCCCAACGTAGCTTATTAATAAAAGAGGTACACTTTTGTTTCCTACGTGCAATAATGGCGAATAGTGCTAATACAAAGCTGACATTTAAATTCCGCTTAGCGCAGAGATGTGGATGATTCAAATGAATAACTTGTGTCAGACTTCACTGCCAAAATCCCAGTCTCACCAGTGCAGCTGACCTTCAATTCGGGGTGCATGGTGAACGGACAGCCCCATGACAGGTGCTATATGCCGCTGCCTGGTCTTCCCCTCATTAACGCATTTCATTGTTAGGGCAGCGTGTGTTTTGGGGTGCATAAGGAAATTCCAGGTGCGGAGACGCTCCCCTCTTCTGTAGAAACATGTGCAATTGCTTTGCAAAACTTGAGCAAGCCCTTGAGTTGCACGGCACCTGCTGCTTGCGGGAAGAGTCTGGGTAACAACCATGTGGGACTGAAGATGGGAGAGTACTGTCTACTTCTATTGCATGGAAAGGGTGTCAGCAGAAGTGCAGGTCAGTGCTTTAAATGGGCAGGCCCATGCACTACCTGCACTATTTATTTTGAATGGCAGAGTGCCTGCACTTCACTGCACTCCTGCAATGCCTTTAATGGGAGAGTATAGGCACTTCACATAAGGAAACTGGTACTCTAAAGAGCGAATACCCAGACTTCTATATTCCCTCTTAAAGTACTGGTGCAGACACCTACGGTCTCAGAGGGCTCCCCCATTAAAAGCTCAGCCGCCCTGCTCGGAAGGGCCCCTGATTTATCGGTCGGTATCGTGGTGTAAAGACACACTTATTACGTGTGTGTTTGAAATAAGCAAACGTTTTACCTAAAGACTTACTGTCATGGCGCTCCTCAGGTCACACAACTAAAGAGAATAATTACAGGCTGCTGCCAGATGGTTGGAATGTCAACCAACACAGACGAGCCACTCTTGAAAAATGATGACAGGTGCCAGGCCCGCTGTGGCATTGCCAGATCACTGCACCCTCCTCTCGCCCTCAGCAGCGTGGACATTTCAGCCCATGCCACAGTCGACGCTGCTAGTCAACAGTTTGTTCTTAGCAAGGCAACAGCTTTGTGTTGACAAATATTCGTCCGGAAATCGGCACGGTGCATTTCCGATCATGGTACGTCCAGACTAGAAAGTGATTAGTAACCCACGCTGATTTAATCGCTATTGATATGCACTGTCATGTGACGTGATCGGATTAAATGCTGACGTACCATGAAAGCAATCATCAACCACGTGAGGCTGGCTGGAAATACAACAGATGGCTGAAAGGAAAGGGTTCAGATATACGCAGACCAGATCCACCCCTTTATTTCTTTTTGCATCTGACATTTCCAATTCATATGTTGTTGTCAACTGCGCTGGCACCGCTGCATTTTTAAAAGTGAGCTTTCATGACCATATTATCAAAATGTAGCTGCTGGACTCGAGCCTTTTATTTCTAAGCTGTCCCACATTTCTGCCAGTCGCTGCTCATGGGGATGGGGTGTAGCGGGGAAGGGGTCGCACGGGGGTGATGGTCGGGGTGGGGGGAGTTTTAAAATATATAAAAATCCTACCTGAGCAGGTCCGCTCCGCCTCGTGTCCGTTGGCGCCTAAAGGAATGGTACAGCCGCATCACTACTGGCAAGTGGGTGGCAACCCCTCTCAGCCAATCCTGTCGCAGCTGACAGCGCCAGGATTGGCTGAGGGCATGGTTACTCTCCACCCGCCTGCCCATTAAGAGACCGAGGTTTGAGCCTTTGCTCAACCCTCGCTCTCCTAATGGGCATGCACCAGCCACAGCAGACACCAGTGCGCATGACTAGGCACGGCGGAAAATTTCGCCGACCTTCCCCACTCAAGCGCACTTGTTCATTGTGCTGCTGCATGCCCCTGGAGACGGTGTGATTTACAATGTATGTCAGTCAACATTACGCCGGACATCCCACACCCTTCAGACTCTGAAGGGGGTGGGTGGTCCGACGCCATGCTGGCTGACCTGATTGTCAGTACTCCCTCGCCGTCTTGCGTCTCTGAACTTAAGTAAACTGAGAGTTTAATTAAGTTCAGAGACACAGAGGGAGCAGCTGCAGGCAGGGGGCAGTGCCCCAATGTTGCAATGGACGCACCGCGTCTGTTGCCCCCACATGGCATCCCAAAAGATTTTGCTCTTGATAAGCGGTGGAGAAAAGTTATCTAACTGCTGAGATTGTGAAATGGCAGCCTCGAATGACAGCCAAACAGTTTGCAGTGGTTCGTAAATCTCTCTCTAGGGAAAATTAAATTATTTCTTTAAGCCAATTAGCTTCTATACTGAATTCAAAATTAATTTAACAACCAGTGTTCCCAACTGTTCTCACCAAATGTTACTATACATTTATGATTTAAACTCAAATTCCGTAGATTTCATGTTTTTAGGTCGAGCCTAGCTGCAGTGCGCATGTGCTTCTCGGTCTGCGAGGCATGCAGTAGTCGAGTATGCTGTAGAAGCCTCGCCTTCTCTCTACCCATATTTTTGATTGGCTGGTGTCATTGTCCTTGGTAAATGCTGGCTTCCGATTGATAATGAGGCTTGTTAGTCCCTCCTTGTTACCACCTCTTTTGCTTGTGGCATTACACAGTCTCCTTCATAAGCCGGTAAGCACTTTTTTTTTTGCAGCACGGTCTGGTTTCACTTTAGCGGCCACACTTGTTTCTTTAATTAATTTGCTGCATGTGCTGAAAGGGAGTGTTTCTACTCACTAATCTAACAAACAGTTGCAATGCAATAGGTCTTCCATTTACACGAGTTTGAGCTATTGAAACTGCAAATAACAATGCCTTTTGTTTTTGTTTTTAAAATATAAATAAAAGGCATTGTCATTTACAATGCCCGTAGCTTAAACTCGCGTAAATGCGAGACCTATTCCATTGCAAATGCTTGATTGTACTTGATTGTAATGCAATCATCTACAAAATTACACCTTTGATTTAGATTACATGAAATAAGAGTCTACTATGCTAGTAAAGATCTATTTTATGACAAATTTGATGCAATTTCATGTAGGAGTTTTCACTGCAACAGTGACCAAATATTGATTCATTTTAAAACTTTCAATTTTGACTCAGTTTCATAGAGGTGTGTCAAGCAGTTCCAAAATGACCAAAGATGTTTTCAAATCAAGTAAGACAATTGTCCTCTGGTGATGTTTTGTGACTTAGTCACAAAAAATTAGAAATCAGTAACCAGAGATTTTCAAACATGTTTAAGTGCAGATTTTTTTTTAATTCACAAAGTCACAGTGCAATTCAGTAGTTCTGGCAGGGCTTTCATATCATAATAATGTATGTGATTTGCAAGCTATACCAGATTGCATGTAAACATGATTGCATTTAACATTAGCAAATGTGTATGTAAGGATCGGGCATAGAAAAGTAGATCACCTGTTTAAATGGTAGTACTAGCAAATGAGTAAAAAAATGCTAAAAAGGCAGGCTAGAATTTAGCCCCTCCTCAATACTTTCAGTCAGTTGACTCTGAGGTACGCACTCTGCTTCGGAACAATGGCATGCCCCGAATCGCTCTTGCCAAGCTAAAAAAAAGCTGGTATGATGAGGGTATCACTTTGCCAGCCATTAGATCATACTACTGGGCCTCACAGTTAGTGGTCCTTAATCATTGGACACACCGACCTATTACAGACCCAGCGTATAGAATCGACAGGCACAATATGTTTGCAGGCAACTACTTGAGGGCACTTTATGGAGGGACAAGATACGCACCTACATACACCCGAATTCTGCCACAGTTTCCATCTGGCACCTTGTAACTGTTGCATTGGGCTGGAAGGGTAAGATCACACAGGTAACTCCACTGCTAGAGTCAATTATGTATGCTCTCAAGGCAGCCAGGGTTTGACAAATTGAACCTGATTGGTCTCTCTAAGTTTGGGGACCTGTGGGGTTGTCCCTTTTGGCGAGTTACATACACAGTACCAATTGCACGAGGGGAAAACCTTTAGATATATTCAGGCAAGAAGTGCATTATATAAAGCAATTCCAAAGGTTTCTGGCCCACCTGTCTCCTCGCCTTTGGAGGACAGGCTCGAGGATGACTACCTCCCAGAAAAAGCTATCTCACTGACCTATCATAAAATCCTCAATAACTCACCTGAGACTCATGATAAAATATGTACAAAATAGATTGACAATGTAGGGGACATGACCAATGAGGATTGGAGGGAGGCCCTGGCTTTGCCTCGGGAGATGGCTATCCGTTCCTGTTTCAAACTTATACATGTTAAAATACTCCACACAGCCTACTACACTTGTCCAGCGCTTGTTAAGATGGCTGTGGTTCCACTGGTACCTTTTTACACCAGTGGTGGGAATGTCCTGTCCTTCAGAAGTACTGGGTTAGGGTTGTGCCCACCATGTCCCAGACATGTCATTAACCTATTGAGGCTTCCTCCAGCTTTGTCTATTGAACATCTGGGAAGCTACCGATTTGTCAAGAACTGAACAAATGTAGGTCTCGTTGGGCTTCATGGTGGCAAAACGCAATATCGCCAGAACATGGAAGGGAGAATTTGAGCCTCGATATACTTACTGACTGGGAATCCGACATGGACTGATGAATGCAGGCGGAGAGGTTGGTTTATGAAAGCAGGAGAATCCCGGGCAAATGGACTAAAATATGGGGCCCCAGGAACAAGAGTATAGGTTTGCTTTGTACCCCCTTTAGCGCCACTCCCCCATTTGTTGTTGATAATGTGATGCTGTAAGGTTTGAATAGATAAATGGGACCATAATTCATCTGATTGTGTTACTGACCCATTGTGCTGATTTATATTTAAATCTAATTTTATGTTGGGAGTTTTTAACATATTGACAAATGCTCTTCCCTGCACCTGTTTTGTTTGTATTGTTTTATGTTGATTTCTTTTTAATAAAAAAGATTTGTCAAAAAAAAAGGCAGGATAGAAGTTGGTGACATGAGCATTTGCAGGCACTATACTGCTTACTGCTCTACAAATACATCTCATGAATGAGGTGATACATTGATGAGCAATCATGAATAGCAAACTGAGCCTGAGCGACACAATCATTTAAAGGCCCAGATTCCACCTCGTCCTGCTACTCCAAAGGAAATCAACATTTTAGCAGGGTTTCACACCCTAAGTCCATCTCATGCTCCTTAAGACTTCCAAAGGTGAGTGAGTACTAGTTGGTCAAGCCCTATTTGGGTCATGGGTTAGACAAGGGCCAGCCTGGCAAACGACGCATGAGCAAGATAAACTGCTTGAAGCTGCACTGACAGTGAACCTGCCTTCTAAACATAAAGGGGAGGCCCTTCAGCTTATCAGCTCTGGTGTATTGAAATTGCCAGGGGCCCCCTCACTATCCCTTGCATGGGGGCCCTCTTGGTTTTCTGACACCACTGCCTTTCCTTCTAGAATTTCCATCCTAAAGGCTTGCACTTTCATCATTAGTAGTTAATGACATTTCATTAAAAAAAGAGAGGATGTAGGGAAATGAGACTTACCTGGGTACTTGTCAAGACTGGGATGCAATATGGCACACATGTGGTAGTGCTATTAGCCCAGCTCTTCTATAACCTGTAGGACTTTTAAAAAGCAGATTCTATATATGTCTCCCCAAGTTAACTTTTATTCCACCTCCTATTTTTATGTCTTGAAAGACTGTGTTGGAGCATCTCCTGGAGTGAGCAGTGCAGCTACGTGATACCGCATTTGAACGCTTGGATCTCGCACTCTTTCACTAGTCTGTGGAGGGTTCAAATCCTGTAGAGGTTCACCGAGCGACGAAAAGGTATTGCCTCCAGAGTTTCTTCAATAACCAACTATAACAAGCATTTACAATGCAACGGTTTCGCCTTAGCAAAAGTTAGAGCTATTGGCATTGTAAATGACAACATTTTTATTTATGTGTTGGTTTTTAAAACAGATACATAAATGGCATTGTCATTTACAATGCCAATAGCTTAATCTCTCTCAAATGCCACACACACACACACACACACCCACAGAGAGCCCCCCACACAGAGCCCTCCCCACACACACAAAGAGCCCCCCCCACACACACACAGAGCTCCCCCACACACTCACACAGAGCTCCCCCCACACACACACAGAGCCCCCCCCCACACACACAGAGCCCCCCACACAGAGCCCCCCCACACAGAGCCTCCCCACACACCCACACAAAGCCCCCCACACACTGCGAGCCCCCCCACACACTGCGAGCCCCCCATACAGAGCCCCCCACACACTGTGAGCCACCACACACACTGCGAGCCCCCCACACACTGGGAGCCCCCCACACACTGCGAGTCCCCCCACACACTGCGAGTCCCCCCACACACTGCGAGCCCCCCCACACACTGCGAGCCGCCCCACACACTGCGAGCCCCACACACACTGCGAGCCCCACACACTGCTGCTGTTTAAAAGGAGGGGCCGCATGTAAAGGTCAATTTGGACGCAAGCGGCCTCATGGGCTGTACATTGAGTATCACAGATTTAAAGTATACTCGCAGCAAGTTAGAACGGTAGCCGGGCCCTAAAGCAGCAAACCCATTACTTTCAATTAAAAAACGGGAAGTAATTATCACCGTGACCACTTTGAAATGAAGCAGTTATGCATCTTCAGCAACAAAAACAAAAGACAATGGCACTTAACCAACAACCACCGCGCTTTTAACAATTTCACTTTTCTCACAGACTTTAACTACCTCCACTAGGGATGACGTATTCAATATTTAAAACTAGTTTTCTGTCCTGTCCTGGTTAATTTTGACAGGTCCACTTGGAGGTTTAAAGCTGCAGCAGTTAGGCTACACTTGTACGCCTTAAGCCATGGGGTCCTTCCTGTTTAGCCTAGTGAACTACATAATAGATACTGCTGTACACAGGTGACAGCAATTTAATTCCCTGCCATTGGTGCATTTTCTGTATTGTATTGGTGTATTTGTTGGCCTTACTGAAAAGTTAAATATGGCTGCTCATGTTTAATCAATTGTATCATGTTTTAGGGGTCAAAGCACATACACTGGGAACTTGACAACACTACTTCAGTGTGCAGAGATCAAACACAGCTGCATCATTCAAAGAACGGGGTTGACAATGGAAACAGAAGCACTTTCTCAAGCTTGTTCAAGTAAATACACCATCTGAGCGTCAAAAACAGTGATAGTAGGTGCTTTCTTGCCTTGCGTGAGAGACGAGTGACAATGTTATAACTCACAGAATGTTTACATAACGGATGGGGCCTTAATCCACAGGAAAGTCTTGTGGCCACATTGACTTAGAGTAAGGTTGATAGGCTTAGGAATAGATTTAAATAATCCTAAATTAATCCTCTTTTTTAACCGTGTGGAAAGTGGGGGAGAAAACAAGAGAAAAATAATTTCCACCGCAACACAATTTTAATAAAAATCTAAATATGGTCCTATGTAAATACGGAACTCACTCAGACCAACTCACAAATTAACAGCCTACAACAACAGGCCCATGAAGAGCTAACCAGTGTTGAAGCATATTAACTCCCAATCTGTGACATTGCCTATTTTGCCCCCGTGAAATTATTACATTGCTATGATAGAACAGTTAACAGGGAGACAAAACACGAGGCGCGTGACGCAGGAGGAGTTTAACTGTGCAAATAGCATCTATTTGACAGGTCTCCACCTGCCCAGTCTTAGCTGGACATTCGTGCAGTGCTGAGCATTTTACCCGCTTTGCCACAAACCACTGCTTCAGCGAAATGCGGGTATTTTCCAGGAGCAAAAATCACTGGCTTCATCTCGCAAACAGATGTTGACACCTAGTCTGAACTACAGGGTGTCGGGACATCTCTGCCCCACAAACTGCTTGAGGAATTCCTTGAAAGCTGGCGCTGCTGCCTTGTAATTAACCACGGCTACTCGAGCGTAAAATGGCAGGCACACGCCCCTCGAAACACCCCCTCTAGCCCCATCTCCGGTGGGTACCCCCTCGCGCGCCTCCTGACCGCAGATACCAGGGCAGGTAGGGGGAGAAGGGAAGGTGGGGAAGCTCCGTCGCTCTTCTTACCTTGTTTGGGGTGGAACGAAACTTCCCAGCTCCTGCTCACCAGAAGGGAGAAGTGGCAGAACAGCCCAGCCAGCCACTTGCCAGTCTGCATGGTTCCGTTATAAAAGGGTCCCGCGGCCGTGCGTGCAGCCAGCCCCGGCACACTCTACACCCTCCTCCACCTCTCGTCCCGGCTGGAATCCCCCCGCTGCGGGCAGAGCAGCACCCGCTCGCGCTCTGGCTGCCTCCCGCTGCACCGGCTGCCTCGCACAGCTCCTCTGCTGCTGGCGAGCCCTCATGCCCGCCGCTCAGCGCCCACCCCCACGGCCTCAACACTCCCCCTGCGCTGCCTCCCCTATCAGCAGCAACTCCCTCCTTCCGTCCGCGCGCCGCTGCCCTCTGCGACGCCCAGTCCTGCTCGAGGTGAAGAGCGGCTGCTCCACAGATCCCTAGGTAAAGGAGGCCCCTTTCTCTGGGGTAAATTACCCTCTCTGTACCCTGTCACCCGTAAAAGACCCATCTCTAAGCACGCATGACATTGAAAACCGCCGATGCTCTCATATTTTGCTGCTTGTGTTGAGGATAGAATGATACAGTGGCAAGTTAAAAGAAGTCAGGTCCCGGGCCGGCAGCCAATCACAGCGCGGCCCGGGAATGACGTCACGGGGGTGTCCCGGGCCGGCAGCCAATCGCAGCGCGGCCTGGGACAAAGGGGCGGGGCTTAAAAAAAGCACCAGAAACGCCCCCGAATCGCGTTTTCAAGAGAAAGCGCGATTGACAGCCTCTGTCTCCCAATGGCTAGCCTCCATTTATGGAGCTAGCCAATGATAGACAGAGGCGGGTCATCACCCGACATAGAACTCAAGAGGTTTTGCTAGCGCATGCGTACTTCGTACGCATTGCTAGGCAAAACCTAAAAAGGGGATTTGATAGAAACGACCTTTTGCCCTCGGTACGGGCTGCTCTAGTGATCACAGACATAATTAAAGCTCTCTCCCCGAGGCAATAAAGCTCACTAGTGAGGTTGTTTTTAGCAAATCTGAGCCTCTAATTAACTTTGAAGGATTTTCTTACAAAGTTTGACAGTAGCTGTCTTGCATCTGGACTTGGAATTAGCCGTGACCTTGAAGCACATGCGTATCCACACACATTAATTGACCAGCCCCTACTATATGTAAAACCTGCTCTGCAGAATTTTGGCAGCACCCTTGATGCCTTTAATCTAAGGAGACTTAAACCAGCTGATAATGCAGTTTTTATTTGGTACAATGTGTATATTGTTTTGCTGAATAAAGCATATGCTCGGTACGTTTACTAAGTACACGAATTTAAGAAAGCCATATACTGCAATAAGAAAAGGGTATATTCCAACAATACTGCTTCGGTAAAACCTGATTTGCATCATGAGCAAAATGAGACATACATTGGTTTTTCCAATCGTTTTGTAAAATGAAAAAAGGTTTCAGTAAAACAGAGGAAAAGGGTAGCAGTAATAAAATCGTACCTTGCTCACACAAAATGAACACACACAAATACACACACAAGCAAATGCAGACCCACACGAAAACACCCCCTCATAAGTCCTTCGTGGAAAGAAGCAGTTGAAACTACAGCTGGGAAAGCAAGAACTGCCACACCAACAGGACTCACAGCAGTGATAATAATTGCCACTACACTAGAGATCAAAGAAAATACCAGCTGCCACAACAGCAGCAACAAAGTCAATACAAGCTGCTACATCCACAGCAGAGCAGCTGAAGGACAAAAGAGCCACAGTGGTGATCACAACTGTAAGGACAGAAGGAACAACAATATTGACCAAAGCTTCCACCATGATGGGCACCAGAGCAAGGACCACAGTTGAACCACATCAGTGACCAAAGTTGACAACAATAGTGGCCATGTGAGTACAATGGAAGTAAAACAGATCTAGTCACACCAATAATCACAATAATCACAGCTGACATCACAGCAAGGACTGTCACTCTGACGAAAGCTGTAAACTAAAGCTACAAATTGAGTAGCAACAGCAATTCGCAGTGGTGTTCCTGATAGCAACAAAAGCAGCAGCAAAGCTTCTACCACAGTAAGGACTAGAGAAAGAACATCAGGAGTAACTACAGATGCCACATCACATGTCATCACAGCTGCCACTGCGAAAGCCACACTAGCTGCAGAAATAGTTGTCAGCATGGTAGAAACAACGATAATGATGTGTGCGTGCATCACAGCAGAAACAACACCTACCAATAGCACTGCCACACAATATGCAACACAGCTGCCACCACCGCATCAAACAAAATGATATGTCAAAAAGCAATACCTCATATGATAACTGAAGATCATAATGGTTTAAGAAACATTCTGTGAGTCAGGTCCCCGTTCCATAGTGTTCAGTCAGCGGTATAGCTTATGTCCTTGATTAATTAGATTATACTAGCAAAGATGAAGGGGGTGCTAGTCCAAGGACTTAATTAGAAAAGCATATCAAAATCCTTTCAGTCCTTCATGATGGCTTTCCTGAGATTGTATCTGCCTTTTGTCCCTGAAAGCTGGTGTCGACCTGCTTTGACCCCTAAAAATGTTGAGGTCTCTTCAGTACAGGGTACAGTTCTAGCCTATGAGCAAAGGCAATGAAGAGAAGTGTCTGAGAGTTAAATGTAAGCTGATTGTTGAACCACCCGAGTGTCATGTAAAAAGGAACCCGAAATTGCATCCCTTATTTGGGGGTAAAACAAGGAAGTGGTGTATACATCCTATAGTTTAAGTAGAAAAACTTAGTATCAAATATAAAAATATGTTTCTAAAGTGAGCAAGTATAGTTGCAATCATGGTTTAGCCAAATGTTTAATGCTGATGTGAGTTGCCGGTGCAGGGGTCAAAATCTGCAATTAGGTCGATTTCTAAAAGATAATTAGAAAGGACGCGAAGTCTGAATGTGGAATAGCCAGAGGATGTGTATGTAGTTCACAATGTAACCTATTTTGAACAGAAAGGTACCTTCAATATGTGCAAAACAACCCGGAAGCCACAAGCTGTCTGTTGTTTATATTTTTTAGTACACTGGGTAACCTTTCCAGCCCTTGTTTCCTCTGGTGTTCTGCTCTGCTTACTCCTATTTGCATTCTCGAGCGCGGTGGTGCATGGAAATTATATTCAGGTGCGTTGTGTCAGCCTGCAGAGAGGAGCCCTTCCTGAATACCATGCAAGATCCAAGGAACGATTCATTACTTTTTCAGACACATCCCCGACAGAATCCTCTGGCGAACAAGACGCTGGAGAAAAGTCCTCGAATCCAAGTTTCCAGACACGACAATAGCAGCAACCTTTATTAAGGGAGAGGACAACAGAGAGAAAGAGGATGATGCAAAAAAGCCAACCAACCATGGGAAATGAGAACAAAACGTCAAACATAGAAGAACCGATGAAACCTTCAATTGTTGATCTTTCGGGCATCTCGTTATCCAAAGACCCGATTGCCGTGCTGGAACATGTATTATCTTTTGTTTTATCTTTTTTTGAATTGTGCTGTGGTATTTGTTATGCATGCAACTTGTGTATTGTAATGTTGTGTATGATGTGCATGACAAAGATTTATATTCACCCTCTGAGGCGGAAAGCCGGAGGTTCCTACGCTCTTCTCCTCTCTTGACTGCCAGCAGCGCTACGCTTGATGTAAAAGCATTTTATGTTCGTTTTAAAGGTAGTGTGTTAAAAACCTTGTCGCTTGATTTTAATAAGCGCTTGATTTGGGAATTGTCTCCTCACCTCCCTTTGCCGCCAGGGCCACTCTCAGCCGAGTGTTGACGCTGAGAGTTGGTCCCGGGGATGCGAGGGCAGGACAGCGGCCATATTGGGTCGGGCTGCGCCGTGACGCGCTCTAGCCTTCCTTTAAAAGGGCTCATTTCCTGGGCACAGATCTGTATTTTCACCCTTTGAGGCGGAAAGCCGGAGGTTCCTACGCTCTTCTCCTCTCTTGACTGCCAGCAGCGCTACGCTTGATGTAAAAGCATTTTATGTTCGTTTTAAAGGTAGTGTGTTAAAAACCTTGTCGCTTGATTTTAATAAGTGCTTGATTTGGGAATTGTCTCCTCACCTCCCTTTGCCGCCAGGGCCACTCTCAGCCGAGTGTTGACGCTGAGAGTTGGTCCCGGGGAGGCGAGGGCAGGACAGCGGCCATATTGGGTCGGGCTGCGCCGTGACGCGCTCTAGCCTTCCTTTAAAAGGGCTCATTTCCTGGGCACAGATCTGTATTTTCACCCTTTGAGGCGGAAAGCCGGAGGTTCCTTCGCTCTTCTCCTCTCTTGACTGCCAGCAGCGCTACGCTTGATGTAAAAGCATTTTATGTTTGTTTTAAAGGTAGTGTGTTAAAAACCTTGTCGCTTGATTTTAATAAGCGCTTGATTTGGGAATTGTCTCCTCACCTCCCTTTGCCGCCAGGGCCACTCTCAGCCGAGTGTTGACGCTGAGAGTTGGTCCCGGGGAGGCGAGGGCAGGACAGCGGCCATATTGGGTCGGGCTGCACCGTGACGCGCTCTAGCCTTCCTTTAAAAAGGGAGGGGCCTCTCCGCGTAGCGGACGCGCTTGCGGACGCGCCGGATGCCCGCCGGAGTCACGCCAGAGTCCAGCCCGTCTGCGCCCGTCCGCGCTGGGCCGGGCTCCGGCCTTTGGCATACTCTTCTTCTTGGTGAGTAAATCGACTATATTCATCACGATTCTTACATACTCTTTTGAAGAGTTGTATGCGCTACGTGGTGTTCCTAATAATAATTGCTCTATCTACCCTCTCCCGCCTCATAAGTTCAGCTGTACTCGGTGCAGCTTCTCATTAAGGACTCCTACCAAATGCAGATCCCTTCAACATCAAGGTAGACGAAAGAGACAGACATGCTCCAGGACAGCTTCCACCCGCCCCCCTTTAAGATTTTGGAGCATCAACTGCAGATCCCTGCCACAACACAGATATAATATCCATGACTTTCTTGTTGAAAATCAACCTGATGCGATATTCCTGACTGAGACATGGCTCCGGGATTGCTCAGGTCCGGATATTGCAGATGCAATTCCTTCCAATTATGCCATTCTTCGTCAGGATAGGGTCTCTGGCAGGGGTGGCGGAATTGCAATTATCTATAGGAATGTATACACTTGTAAATTGGTAGATACCACTCAAAAAGATTGTGAATCAGCCCTATTTAAACTGACCATTACCCCCCAATTCACGTTGTCAGGATTATTGGTATACCGTCCCCCTGGGACAGCGAGCTCATGGATTACATCATTACCGGATTTTTTAGCTCCAGTACTGCTCATAGCGTCGAATTTTACGATCTTAGGGGACCTAAATATACACCTAGAAGACCATGAGTGCCCTTATAGGAATCAGCTTCTCTCCATCCTGGAAGCTTTTAATCTTCAACTTCAAAACACAGGTCCCACACATTGTGCCGGTCATTTATTAGACCCGATTCTGTCCAATCTTTCTTTAGACTGCTCTCGAGAAGCCCTACAAATTGCCTGGTCCGACCATTTAGCCGTCCCCTTCTCTTTAGATATGGCTGAAACAGCAATAAGACCTGAGGTGGAAACTGCTAGGCCAACTCGGAATTGGGGGAAGATCAATATGCCAGAATTTAATAAGCTGTTGATCAAAACACTTCCGTACACTGAACTACCAGTTACTGCACTCAATTGCACCACTGAACTCTGGCTAACTAATGCTGTCAATTCGGTGTTACCGATGACATCCAAGTCCGTTTCTTTACATCATCCCCCAGCTCCGTGGTACTCGGAACAACTTAAATGCCTCCGCTCACAATGTAAGACCTTGGAGCGTAAATGGAGACAAGGTTATTCCCCCTCACGTAAAGTCATCTATAAAGAAGCCTTGAAAAAGTACCACAACAGCTGTAAAACTGCTAAAGCAGATTATACTAAAAAAACAGTGACTGATGCACAAAATTGCCCAAAGGTGCTATTCTCCGTTGTTAAAAAATTGACTGGTGCAAATTCCACTCCTCCCTCTCCGGCACTTGATGCCGCCCAGTGTCAATCCTTGGCAGATTACTTTATAAATAAAGTTGATCTTATCTATGACCATTTTACCACACTCCCAGGGACTACTTCCATTGCCCCATGCATGGTCCAGGAACCGGTGAATACCGCCATTGATGCAGTAATTACTACTTGGCAGCCTTTAGATGCCATTTCATTTGTCTCCTGCTTAAATAGTGTGCGATCGGGCTCCCCACGGGACGCTCTCCCGGCCAAAATATTAAAACAATTAGATCCCCTCACACACCCCATCATTATCAAACTACTAAACGCTTCTCTGAGTGAGGCCCACGTCCCCCAACCTTGGAAACACGCCATGGTTGTACCTCTATTGAAAAAATTGGGTGCAGATTCTTCCAACTCTGCCAATTTCCGCCCTATATCATTGTTGCCTATCTTTTCGAAGATATTGGAGAGACATATTAATTCCCAGCTTTCTAAACTGGTCGAAAACACTGCCTTTCTCCATCCTTCACAGTCGGGCTTTCGACCTCGGCACTCAACTGAGACTGCCCTCCTGGGGGTAACAGAGAGTCTTAGGCACGGTGTCGATCAGGGAAACACCATGGCGCTCATCCTGCTGGATTTGAGCGCAGCCTTCGACACCGTGTCGCATTCCATCATCATTGACTCTCTGAAAGCTCTAGGTGTGGCAGGCCAGGCCCTGGCCTGGGTGGTGTCGTTCCTTAGCGACCGGACCTTTCAAGTGTTTTCGCCTAAAGCAGCTTCCACCATCTGTCCATCTACCCGCGGCGTTCCCCAAGGTTCAATCCTTAGCCCTTTATTATTTAATATTTATGTTAAACTCTTGGCGACCATAGTTGAACAGGCCGGGCTAACCCTGTTCTCCTATGCAGATGACACCCAGATTGTCTTCTCCCTATCAGGGAGAGATGAGAACAATACCTCCGCACTCAAGTCTGGCCTCATTCTTGTGGCCGACTGGATGCGGAGAAATTGTCTCAAGCTGAATGGGGAGAAGACCGAGGTGGTCATTCTGGGTCGGAACAAACATCTCTGGGGTCCCCGTCATTGACCCATTGAACTGGGAAATGCGCCGACACCTTCCACTGCAGTTCGTAACCTGGGCGTCATTATTGACGACAGGCTAACTATGAGGCAACAGGCTACTAAGGTTGCAGCCATTTGCTTCTCAACGCTGCGGTGGCTTCATAAGATTCTGTGGATGCTCCCCCTCTGCTCTCGCAGAACCGTAGTCCAGGCACTTGTAACATCACGCCTGGACTATGGCAACATTCTCTACCTGGGCGCAGATAAAGCTACCATACATGTGCTTCAGGTTGTACAAAATGCGGCTGCGCGTTTACTAAAGAACGTCCCTAGACACATTTCAGCCGCTGCCGCCTTGCGGGACCTTCATTGGTTGAGCGTCCCCGAACGGGTTAAATTCAAGGCACTCTGTTACATGTTCAAGGCCAAGCAGGGCAGCACTCCAGCTTATATTCAAGGGTTGGTAAAACCTTACAGACCCTTACGCTCACTAAGGTCATCGGACACTGGCAATTTCACAGTGCCAAGATGGAAGCTGACAAAAATGGGAGGCCGCTCCTTTTCTATTTTGGGCCCTAAATATTGGAACTCCCTCCCACTGGAACTAAAGTTAGAGACCAACCTACTTCGCTTCCGTAGGGCTCTGAAGACTCTACTCTTCACTAAGCGTAGCCAATAGTTGGTTGTGGCTTCAAGTCAGGTGCTGCACTTTCCTTTCTTCTACAGTCTATCCCTGGCGCCGGGAAACCCACTGTGGGTAGCTGTGCGCGATAAAAGCTTAAATAAATAAATAAATAAATATTTGCGACTAAACGTAATGATTGATTCAATACAATTCCTTGTTGTTCAACTGAGAGTGTTTTTGATCATTTTAATTACATAGTACGTTTACTAATCATCATGTAAGATATCCTTGTTCGCGTTATAATTGTCATGTGGTCCTACCTCCCGTGCTTTAAAGACCCACCCTCTCCTTCATTAGTGGCTATTGTTTATAACCACAGCATCAACAACGGTTACAATAATAACAGCAATAACATCAGAACTAGCAACAGGGCCACAAGTAATGACAGCAGCAGGGGTGACCATAGCAAGAAACGCAGCTGCAACCTCTGAAGCCACAAGAGTTGGCACAACTACCACAACCAAAGTAGTAAAATCAGCTGTAAACTTTGCAGTGACCTAAGCCTGTGACCACAGCTATAACAGTATAACTCAAATCAGTGACCACTGCTGCCACAACTGCATGAATTCGAAGAATAATTTAGTAACCAAAGCATGAACCATAGCTGCCACCACAACAGTAACAACCGCTGTAACACCGGTACATCAGTCATGATCTAAGTAGCTGCTACAGCTGTAACAACAGTTGCAAGCACAGCACCCGTGGAACAACTGCTACCTTCACAGCAGAAACATCAACCAGAAATACTGATAACTAGGTAAGGACAGAAGCTAAGACCACAATTGTAACCACGGAGAAAAAACTAAATAAAATTCATGAATGAAGTGCCTGAATCAATTGCAGACCCGGTTAATTTCTCTGGGCTCCATTCCTATTCATTTTTTGGCTCACATTGCCACTAAAGACAAGGGCCAAACAATTTCAAATCATCCTTGGTACTTCTGCTATAAGAAGAGTCCAGAACAACCTGTAAGCTGTAACCCCTCTGAATGGGCCAATAGGCAACCCCTGAACAGTTTCAGTGTGCTGGGGCTCAAACAATAAGGTATAGCATGTATCCTATGGCAAGCATACCATTGACACTTAAGGCATGTCACTGAGAAGACTAGGAAAAAACAAATATCAGCAAAGCAAATAGGTCTAGTTCTTTTTTTTATTTTTTATATTTTTATTGAGCAGAATTAAAACTTACAATAAAAACGTTAACAATACAGACAGTTATTATTAGTTTGTACAAATAAAATTCAATCTATCGTCTTAAATTATAGCTGAAATCCATTTCACTACTTCCTCATCGCCTACAGATGTTTCTGAAAAGGCTATCAAAAGAATGTGCAATGTGCAAATAATGAATAATAAAGTGCAGTGCAGAACCATTTTATTATAATAAAGTTATTATATTCAACTTTTCCCAAAGGGGGGGAGGGGCAATCCCTCACATTCTAGATGTATAGAATAAAGTGCAGTACATATTAACATTTACATAATAAAATACAGAAAATTTCACTAATACACTTTTTTAAAAATTGTTTTTATTGACAGTATGCACAGAGCAAATATGGTAATACAAAGTAGTTCAATCATGTCTATCTTTTTCCTTTTTTCCAGTGCTAGCCAACCATAGAAACATGTGGCTATAAGCAGTACAGCAAGACATATGTTTAAAACAATCAGGGATACCGTATATACATCATAATGGGTGTACAATATTGCAGCAACACAGTCAGTTTAATCAACAGAGTCAGGAGCCGTGCCGTACTCTGTGAGAGAAGATACTGTATCAGCAGATCCCAAATATCCTTGGGTCTTGATATGGTGGCCAGTACCTCAGCGTATCGGGCCAGGGTCTCTTGGCAGTACACTAGATCTTTGAGCCATTGTGTAGACGTGGGGCAGACACAGCTCTCCCAACACATAGCCACACGACGCTTAGCAAGTAGGTGTGCTATGTTGACCAATCTCTGTCTCGTTCCTTTCAGAGTTGGGATGAAACCCAGTTGCAGGCGTGTGGGGTGCATTCTATGGAGTGGCCGGTTATAATATTTTACATGGTGATCACCGCTACCCAATATTCCGCCAATTTATGACAGTCCCATGCCAGGTGACAAAAATCCGCCCCAGGGGCGTTACAGCATTTGCATCTATTGTTGTCTCTGAGACCACATTTATATAACTTGGCTGGTGTGTGGTAGACTTGGTGCAGATATTTGAAGTGTATCAGTCTGAGGTTGCTGTTGGACGCTAATGTGGCAATCGTTTAGCAGCAGTATTTCCAGTCCTTTGGTGTGAGCGGTGGGTCTAGTTTTGTATTCCACGCCTCCAGACGTTTAACGGAGGCTGGTGGAACGTCGTCCCTTGCTACTCAATATAGTGTAGTCACTAATTTCTGTCTCATAGAGCTAGTGAGTAGTGTATGTAGGGATTGAAGCATCTGGGGTTCAACTGGGAACATGGGATACTGTGCCTGCATTTCCTTCCTAAGTCTATGAATAATGAAGATGAACAGAGGAGTCTGATTTCGGATGTAGTCAAGGTCCTCTTTCTGTATGAATCTGTCATCAACAAACAAATCCTGCATTTTGTCTATACCTGCTCGGACAAGGGTGTGTATCGTGCCCATCTCTTGCGTTACTGAAATCCCAGCATGGTGTGCTAACGGGAGTAGTGGAAAGTATATAGGAAGTTTGCCCGCTTTGCGACCCCGTGCCTGCCAGGCAGCGATGGTGGAGTCCACTAGATTGATTTCTGCTGCGCGGGGTGCCCCTATGTGTATGAGTCAGGATGGATCGCAGAGGGACAGGATGCACATCTCTGTCCTCCACAGCAACATGTGGAACATAGTCGTGTATATGGTACCAATAGTAGGCATACTGAGCCTGGGCGCAGAGATAATATAGATATACATCCGGCACATTAAAGCCTACCCTGATGTAGTCAAGAGTGAGAGTTGCAAGACTCACACAGGCCTATTTACCTCCCCAAATCAGCTTAATTATAAGTGTGCCTATCGTTTTAAACAGTGTCATGGGTAATTTTATGGGGATGATGCTAAAGAAATAAAGGAGCTTGGGTAGAATGACCATTTTTACAGCGCCATTCGGTCTGCTAGCGATAGTGGCAGGTGTATCAATCTGTCCACCTGTTGCTCAATTTTTGTGCAGGCGGTCCCATAGTTTACGCCGATTACGACTTCTTGGTTTCTATGCACAAACAACACCAGGTATTTCAGTGGCTCTGTCCCCCACAGCAGAGGGATCTCCCGCTCGTGGGGAGAGGTGCCAGTAGTAAGCAGGACGACCACCAACTTGGACCAATTTATAGTAAGGCCAGAAAACTGACCAAAGTGAATATATTTCCTAAGAACTGGTGCTAAATAGATCTGTGGCTCTCTAACAACATGTCATACGCATAGAGAGATATGCTCATGGGGCGAAGGACAAATCGCAGCACCGACACCCTGTGTCGCTACCGAATAACGCAAGCGAGAGGCTCCAGTGTTATCGCTAATAAGAGTGGCGACAGGGGGCAGACCTGCCGCGTCCCTCTGCACATATAGACAGGATCCGAAGTAATTCCCTCAATGCGGATTTGCGCCGAAGGGGAGACATAGAGCAACCAAATCCAATTGAGAAACAGCAGAGGATTCTATGGATCGAAGGGTTTGGCAGCGTCAATCATCACCGCCACCGCCTGCAACGTTGAATCTAGAATGTGATACATCGCAAACAAAGTACGGAGGTTGTGATATGTAGATCTCTCGGGTACGAAGCCAGACTGATCCGGCAAGACCAGGAGGGGCATCAGCGGCGTGAGTCTGGTGGCCAGTACTTTCGCCAGCAGCTACGCATCTATTTTTATGAGTGCCAGGGGGCGATAGGAATCACATCGGTTGGGTGGTTTGTCTTTTTTAAGCAGGACTATGATGAGGGCCTCCCGGAGGGTTGCAGGGAGTAAGCCAGCGTCATAGGCCACCGCGTACATTTCAAGGAGATAGGGCCTCAGTTCCTCTGCAAATTCCTTGTAGAATTTGCAGGTGAAGCCGTCAGGGCCTGGAGCTTTTTTGTTTGGCAGGGATTTTATCGTCATTTTGATATCATCCTATGTGATAGGCTGGCAAAGATATTCTCTGTGGGAATCCCAGGGCCACGCTAGGGCGATATCCGATAGATAATCATCCAGTTCTGCAGCGGAGCACTAGTTTTTGATGCATACATATCCATGTACGCTGCCTTGAGCTGGCCTACTATGTCCCTGGTTGAGGAATGGTCTACCCCGGTGTCATCTGTTATGCTAACAATGCTATGTGTATTTTCTCTAGCTTTAATCTTTAAAGCTAAGGTATGGCTAGGTCTGCTCCCTTCTCCGTATGCGCGGGAAACATGGCGTTTGGATAAATAGCGAGCTTCACCTTATATGTGATGATTTGTTCCTTTATTTGGGATAGAAGTGTTAGGTTGGGGGTTGGTCATACTCCCGCTCAAGGTCCTGCAGACTGCATTCAGTCCGGGATATCTGTCCGCGAATATCCTTCAGGATGCCTGCAGACGTGCCAATACACCCCCCCGAATAGTTGCCTTAAAGGCTTCCCACAAGGTGCCCATACTACTTACCATGCCCTTGTTATCCACAAAATATTGTGTTATTGCCTCTCATATGGTTTGTGTGACGATCAAGTAGTGCCTCGCTGTGAAATCGCCACGTGAATTGTCGGTAGAAGGTTTGCGGGATGTGAAGTTCAAGCCTGACAGCTTTATGGTCCGACAATGTTCTATGGAGCACCTCTATGTTGGATACCCAGCTGGTACCAGTGTCGCTTAATAGCCAGTAGTCCAGGCGGGACCAGCTGGCATGGGCGGTGGAGACATGTGTACCTGACAATAAGTTCGGGTTTCTCAGGGGCCACACGTCCGATAATGCAAGTTCCATCATACCTCCGTTGATAACTCCTGCAGATTTTGGAGAGTGTCCCGTCAGCCCACTCGACTTATCTTTCCGTGGATCTAAATGGGTATTTAAGTCTCCCCCCATAGTATGGTGGCTTCCGGCCATTCCCTCAATATAGACAATATGTGCTCATAGAACTCCGGGTTCTCAACATTAGGGCCATGTGTAATGGCGAACCTGCCAGCAGTATCAGTTCAACTTTTGATCATCGTATAGGGTAGGTTCCTCTTTATGAGGGTAAGAACCCCTCTTGCGTATGATGAGAATGAAGGGGGCTGCCGATAACTCGCCCATCTAGTCCCCACTTGCGCAGCTATGTCATGTGTTAGGTGTGTTTCCTGGAGAAATGCAATGTTGACATTATGCCGATCCAGGTATGCTAGTGTCTGCCTTATCTATTTAGGTGTATTGAGACCGCGCACGTTCCATGTTAGACACACAAGTTTTTCATGAGTCATCCTGCCCCTGTGTGTTTAGCATGTGACAAATACTGCAAAACATCCCCACAGTATTGTTGTATGTCATGCAATCTAAATGTTTAGTACATTTCAGACACAACAACCCACCCCTCCTGCTTCCCCTCCTCCTCCATCCCCCCACCCACTTCAGCAACCCCAACCTGCCAAAGCCATCCCCATCCACCCCAAACCGTAGCCCTTGAAAATAAAAACATCCCATAGCTCCAATGGGGAACACCCACGGGGGCGCAGAAGCGCAAAGTCCCTCCCAGTGTGAAAGGGAGGTGATCGGAGTAAAGAAGTTCAACTTTCCATCCTGACCATCATGCACATATTATATATCAAGATTAACAGTATAAGCGATTATAGTCAACTTGGATAACAATAAGATCTTAGCTGTATCGTGCATCAGCAGCCATGTCTGCCGCTATGTTCTTGGGACGGGGTCATTCTCAGCGGTAAGAGTTATTGTACTGTTCTACATGCAGTTGTGTCAATCCACCATGCCCTGCGATCCTGCGGCGCCATCACCGTCTTCCGGATTGGGAGAGGACTTGATCTTGCGTTTTAGTGATTTTGCGTAGGCGATTGTATCTTTAGGCATGGTGAAGATTCTAAAGCTGCCATTCACTTTGACGCGGAGCCGGGCAGAGTAAAGCATAGAGTAGGGTACTTTTTCAGCCATCAATATTTCCTTGACCGGTTGAAATTCTTTACGCGCTGCCTTCATCACTGTAATACAATCTGGATAGAAGGCCAGAGTATTGCCTTCATGGATAATCGTTCCTTTATCCCTGGTCATGCGGAGAACAGCATCCCAGTCTCTATAATTGAGGAGCCGTGCGATGATAGGGCGTGGGGGCAATCCAGGCGGTGGCCTCGCAGCGAGGGAGCGATGTGCGCTTTCCACAATCAGCACAGCTGACAAATTTCCGCCCCAAAGATCGCCTTCAGTAGAGGCTCCAAAAATGTTTCTAGACGGCCCGTGTTTGTAGATTCATGCAGTCCCGTAATGCGCAGGTTATTGCACCTCGATTGTGCCTCGAGGTCTTCGTTCTTAGCCTGTATTACCTTAAGCACTCTCTCCATTGATGAAATCCTAGTGGTCACCTGTTGTATGCTGTCCTCGGCATCTGAAATATGTGTCTCGACCTCACCCAGTCGTAGAGCATGTTTGTTCAATTTAGTTGACATGTGATCCATTTTCAAGTTAAGATGATCTATCCTGCCATCAATGCTCTGGAGACTACTTTGAACCGCAGCAAGTGTTTTTTCAATGACAGACAAGCTGTCCGTGGGGTTTTCTACTTCAGAATCCGAGGTGGCTTGCTGTTGCGTTTTGCTGGATTATCTAGGCTCAAACATGAGCCGGGGCTGCCGACGGTCCATCCTGCCCATCGTGCTGCCAGGGCACGTACGTTACTGTTGGTCCCTGTGTGTATGGAGATAGGGGGGTGTGGTGCACAACAGGGATCCCAGAAGCCCAGTGGAGCAGGTGCAGCTCACCTGAATTGTGTGTTTTTCCGGCCCCAGTGAGAGAGTAGACATCGCTGCTATGTTTTACAGGCAGGGACCGCAGAGTATCGTCCCATACGTTCCTGGTTCACCTCGCCGTGTACGCCCACCAGTGCTGCACACAAGAAGCAGACTTTGCACCCCTGGACACAATGGTCAAGCACTGTAAGGGATACGCAGCCCACCACCGCAGGAGCTCTGCCACCAGACACTGTACTTTGTATAACGTGGTCAGTTAACAAAGCAATTGAGGTAGCAGTGCAGCGCCCCGTGTGTGTTTTGGCGTGTAGTGGACTCAGCCGCACCAGCAAATGCTCTCTAAACGAAGGCTCATTAGTCAATTTCACCCTGTTGCTCTGGCAGTCGGTTACTCAGGATGGGCCCAGGGTCCTTAGCAGCAGCTGCAGGCAAGCACACAGAGAGGGCGCTGCGCCCTTCACTCCCGGAGTGGGATCCACAGGGCTCTGTGATCCACAGCATCTAGCTCACCATCAGGCTCTCACCCACGGCTGTCTCCACCAAGGATGGCCCCAGGAGTAGGCGGACTCACAGCGGCGGTCACACCGGGCTCGTGTTCAAGGCCCGGGTGCCGAGGAGACACCAGAACAAGCTGCACCCCCTGCGGCCTCCAGGAGCCTGGTATCAATGGCAGCCGCACCTCACAGACGGGCTGGCCGCGCAGTCCGTCCTCGGCACATAGGCTCGCACTCAGCAGCACTTCGCAGCCTGGAGGTCCACCAGGCTCCACAGCAGTCCCGCAGGTATCGGCGCGTTGATTATTATGCCGCCACTTTGCAAAGTCCGTCAGCAGGGATTAGATGTTGCGTTTAAACTCCACACAGTGTAGCGCTATCTGGATATCGCCAACTGTGGGTGATTTTCAGACAGGAACTGCAGGATAATGGCAGGATAGTCACTCCGATCGGCAGAGCTGCACTAAAGTGCGGCCATTTTGTCTGGCACCCTCTAGCGCCCCCAAACTTTCACTAACACACTTAACTCAACCCACTTTGATCTAAACCACTAAGGGTTATTATGAGGTAGGGCGGATCGCACCGCCCGCATGGCGGTGACGATCTGCCCTAAATCATCCCCCGCCCACCTCTCATTTCCCCTGCAATATTATGATGGTGGGGGACCGCAGCAGATGGGAAAGGGTTGCATATGGTGGTGGTGTCTGCTAGACACAACCAGCCATATTACAATGCCAGCGGGAAGTAGCCTTTCCGTGGCGGCGTTGCTGCCACGGAAAGGCATGCAGATTCCTGAGTTGGTGACTCATTGCGCCCCCCCAGGATGTTGGGGGGGCACATGGGGGTACCTATGGTACCCCCAGCATTTGCATTGACGACGTGGCAGGCACAAGTGCCTTTTTTTAATTGCGGCGGGTGCTGCTGACAGCACCGCACACCGAAATGCGGGATGCGTCCTTAGCAGGCAGTCCCATTGCCCAGGGCGATGGTGGGCGGACAAAGTCCGCCTGCCATCATAATAGACCCCTAAGCCTTTTACTTCCCATTTAGTTCATACATTTCCAAAATGCTAAGATTTTGCTAGTGGCCCCTACCCTTTTTGCATATATTTCCTCGAAAGTTTTAGTACATTGCATTTTTCTATACCAATCTAGGTGGGTTGGAATTTTCGCTGTCTTCCAGTTCCTAAGGATCAAGGAACGAGCCACCGAAGCGGACATCGCTATAAATGGTTTCTCTCCTCTGGGGATTGGAGTATTCGATCTTTGCCTAACAAACCAAAATAATGCGACCTCTGGTTTTAGTTTTCTCTGTAAACTTTCATTAACAGCAGAGAACACTTCTTCCCAAAACTGGGTTAAAGACGGGTATGTAAAGAAAATATGAAGTCAGCCCCTCAGCCCCTTTGTTGACACCGAAAACACTTATCCTCTATCTTTGGATACATCTTATGTAGGGCACTTGGTGTATAATAGGACATCTAGCGAGATAAAAATGCCATTCTTTTAAAATTAGCAGCTCTTAATAATGTATTACCATGCAGCGTAATCTCCTGTCACTCTAGTTCTGAAAACATACATTGAGTTTCTTGGGAGAATTTATCTAGAAACCTTGTTACTATAGGGCTCACAGTAATCTATACCAAGAATTAGAGTGGTAATCTCACTTATTAATGCAGATATGAGACATAAATTGTATGCCTTTAGTTTTTTCTTCGATACAATGTGGATTTTAATCTAAGGATGATATTGATAAATGTTAATGGGTTATCTAATAAGAAAAAAATTGGTGGGCGTATTAGATGGCTTACTTCTTTTTCTCCTCAGATTTTGTGGATACCCACCTGAAAATTAATACTCCTAAACTTTATATACCTAAATACTATTCTAGAGCCTTCTTTGCCTCAGCAGGGCTTGTAGTTAGGGGGTAGCCATTTATTTTGGCCAAGGAACTAACTGTGAGATACATCAAGTAAAGAGAGACCCTCAAGGGAGATGGATTTGGGTCACTGCTAGGGTAACTGAGGTACTATTTAATTTTGTAAACTACTATACACCAATTAACGATGATCCAATTGCCCTTCTTAAGATCAATGAGCTGGTTAGAGGCAAAGAAGGTCCGATAGCGTTAGAAGGAGATTTTAATTTCATTCAAGATCTGAAAAAGGATACCTCCAATAAAGGTAAAAAAAAAAACAGCTAAAACCAAGGACACAAGGGATTTTATGTGCTATGAAACAAGGATTATCTTTTATTGATCCATGGCAGGAGTTACATCCAGGTGATGTACAGTTTACTAGCTTCTCCCAGCGGTATAAGACAGCTTTTCATATAGATTTTGTTTTTGACCCCTCGTTATATTAATTGTGTTAATGCTGAAATTATAGCTAATTCCTTTTCAGATCATTCTGTGGTCATTATTGAGATAAGAATAGAGAGGAGAGGCAGGAGAAATCCAGGTGGCAGATGGATCAGCTCTTCCTATGGAACCCTAATTAGGTAGAAGAGATGAAGGAATGGATTAATGTATTCTTTCAGTAAAAATAAGGGCACAGCAACTCTTTTTTCAATATGGGGGAGTTTAGGGCTACAGTGGGGAGCCAGATGATAGCCTTTTTGGCATCACAATCCAAGATGTGGAGGAACCAAATAATTAAACTACAACAGGATATGGATTTAGCCTTAATGCAGAATGATAGTTGCAGGGGGGAGCATTTCGAATTGGAGCAACAATGAACCAGAACAAAACCGGAGTTAAGGGAATTCTTTATTCTTGAGGAAATAGCTAGCTCCATGACATACGAGCAACGCATATACGAGGAGAGTCAGTTAGTGGGAAAACTCCTCGCTTGGTCAAGTAAAACTAAGCTAGAGTCTATGATAATTTCAGAACTGAAGGAGCCTGAATCAGGGTTATTGATTGTTGATGAGGAAAAAATTGCACAAACATTTCTGAATCAATATCACAAGCTCTATGCAACCAAGTTTATGCTATCTAATGAGGCGATAACCCATTATTTGGGAGATTTTTTTCTTCCACTTATGACAACGGGTCAGGGAGTTGAAGTATGCACTGAATTCACCCCAAGCAAAATTAAGGGTGCCCTTGATACAATGCCGGGTAGCAAGGCTTCTGGGAATGATGGCTTGCCCACAGAGTTTTATAAGGTATTTTCAGAAGAATTAACACCTTTCTTATTGTAGTTAACCGATTTCGTAAGAATGGGAGGAGAAATTCCTTCTATCTTTAAGGAGTCAACAATAATGTTTTGTTAAAAAAGATAAGTGTCCTAAAAACGTTAATTCGTACAGACCAATTAGTTTGCTGAATGTCGACTATAACATTTTAAAGAAGATTTGGGCAAATCTTTTTTTCCCAATAGCTCAGAAGATTATTCATAAAGATCAGATGGGGTTTGTCTCAGGCAGATATATGCCATCTAACACTGGGTTCCGAGTCCAAGTGCTTGATTTTTTCAATTCAAACAAACTACCTGTACTCATAATGACGGTCGATGCTGAAAAAGCATGCGACCTAGTTAATTGGGAAACTCTCTTTTTAGTTCTCACAAAGGTCGCATTCCCAATGCAAATAACACAAATGCTGGCAAATCCATATCAAGGGACCAGGCTCAAGTTATTATAAATTTGCAGTTAGCAGGAAGAGTGGGTGCATTTAAAAATCAAACGTTTTTAAAAAATATGACAAATATTTTTCAAATGGCGGAGATCACCCCGGAAATGTTAAAAGGCTGGACAAACGCCCAACTGAAACTTTTCCTAAAATGCTTCACTCCGAAGCTAAGCTACGAACTAGACTACCAACATTGTAAAAAATTATCAACATACAAATCTTTCGTAGACTCTCTGGAATATAAACAAAAACAACCATATATTGGGTTTTCATTGACACATGGTCCAAGGAGGACAATTACCTTGTTAAGACTGGGCACCTTACCCATACTAACATACACAGTAAAATGGCAGCCAGGGGGATCCTCGATTTGTCCCCTGTGTGAGGGGGGAGACCAAACCTTAGAGCACCTGTTGTACGTGTGTCACAACTTGAGGGTAACTACTGCACGGACAAGATTCCTCGCTCCGATTTATCGATCTTGTAGAATTATCCGAGTGAACGAACTAATAGATTTATGTAAACAGCCTCCAAATGAATTTGTTTGCTATAACTTTTATAAATTTCTTAAATCTTTTTTAACATTGTATTGATTAAAATGTGTAATTACTTCTTAAAAAATTGTAAATTGTAAATTTGTGGTCCTCTGTTGAGTACCTATACAAATAAAAACTTTTTGACTTTGACTTTGACTTGACTTTGACTTGACTTTTGACTTTGACTTTGACTTTGACTTTGACTTTGACTTTGACTTTGACTTTGACTTTGACTTGACTTTGAGAGTGGTTATAAAACAAGAAACCCGCCAGGGATATCCTCTATCATCTCCTTTATTCGCATTTGTTATGGAACCTCTTGCTGCAAAAATGTAGATTTTCCCAATAGTTTAAGATGGAAAGTCTTAATTTTATTAACCCCTTCCACACTCATGACGAGCTGGGCTCGTCATGAAGTAGCCTCCTCACACGCTCATGACGAGCCCAGCTCGTCATCTTGTGTGGGATTTCAGATTTCTCAGCACAGCAGGGGAATATGCTGAGCAGCCATGGGGCTAGAGACACGGAAGCGAGTATTATGCTTTTTTTTATCTTGCTTTAATCTCAATAGCAGGCAAGATAAGTTAGAAAATACAAATCCCAGAGGGCCAAGTGGAACAACTGGCCAATGGGAACACAATAAAACAAAACCTTAAATCCAATCAGAGCATATCAGCATGAATAACGTCACATCTGACTGCAAACTTTCCTCTTTTCGCTGGCAAGCAGATCAGATAAAAACAGTGGAACAATCTCTAAAACAATAGAAAAAGCAAAAGTCCAGGAACAAAACTCTTAACCCAAATCCAACCAGGATAGTCCACCCGCAGGAAACAGCGTAGGAGACTCTGAACAGGAAGGAAAGGTGTCCAGAAGAGGTGGAAGACGTTCTTGTCTGTTGTTAGTGCCATCACTCAGATGCAGGTGGCAACGCAGGAGTCGCTGAAGGGAGGCAGAACACAGATTAGAAGTGTAGAGGTGGGTAAATACTCTCCTCTGTGTGTTTAATAAAATGAAGACTTTCCGTCATAAACTATTACGAAAATCTACATTTTATGGCAAGACCAGAGGTTCCTATTATGCTCGTTTAAAGCATATGAGCAACCAAAGAAGCGACAGTATCAACAGGTTTGCAATAAAACATACGAAAAACATTGTCATTAGACCAATCCGCTGATCTCAGAATGTCCTCCAAACGGGAGCCAGCCCAGAAGGCTTTGGAAGCCATGACTCCCCTGGTGGAATGTGTTCCGAAAACGGAGATGTCAATGCCTGCAAGGGACATACCCAACAAACCCAGCAGGCAAGGGTAGTGGAAGAACCAGGAAGGTGGGGTTTTTGAAAAGAAATGAGGAGCTGGGAGTGAGAGGATGTTCTGAGATCAGAAGTTCTTTGCTCATACACTTTGAGACATTGACCTACACATAATTTAGGATGGGAAGGAAAATAAGGGTAAAAAACAGAGTTTAAATTTGTCTTTGTCCATCTGTTAACTTGAAACAAAACACCTGTAGGAGAAAACTGGCGGGAAGAAATATCCAATGCCTTAACATCTGATACATGTTTGATAGAAACCAGACACAGTAATATGGTAGATTTAGCAGATAATATTTTTAGGGAAAGAGCAGAATTATCGGGTCAATCAGAAAACAACTTGAGCACCACATTAATATCCCATAAACTTGAATACTTAGCCAACGGAGGTTTGGAAAATCGATCACCTTTCAGCAGGCGGCAGAATAAAGGGTGAACACCCACTGGCTTGCCGTCAGTTGGGGAATGATTAAGAGAAATGGCAGATCTATACAAATTGACAGTTCTATAGGACTTACCTGCACTGGCTTCAGAAGCCAAGAAATTGACCACAAAATTTAGAGGGGCTGAAAAGGGATCAATATGTCTTTCCAGACCCCAGCTTGCCCATAAAGACCAATCAGATTTGTAAGCCTTAGAGGTCCCAGGGGCCCAGGCCTTGCTGATAAAGAGAGAAGCCTCTTCTGAAATGAGGATGTCAGGAGGGACAGGCCGGAAAATTTCCAAGCCGACAGAATCAACAAGTTGTCCAGGATGAGATTGTGTTGGAGACCTAAGGGGTTCCGAAGCAAGTCTTTGTGAACACTGAGGAGAACAGGAAAATCTATTGCCATCGCCAGAAGGGAAGGAAACCAAATCTCAGACTGCCAGAAAGGAACCACTATGACCAAGGTTGTTGATTGGTGACATACTTGGGAAAGTACTTAGTTGATCATGAGGAAAGGAGGAAAGGCATAGTTGAGGAGAAGGGACCAATCCTGCAGGAAAGCATCTGTAGCAAGGGCCAAAGGATCTGGGCGCCAACTGAAGAACAGAGGTAATTGGGCGTTGAGGCGAGAAGCAAAAAGATCGATATGAAAAGGGTCCCATTTTTGAGAAAGAGATTGGAAGACGGATGGAAGAAGCATCTAATCGCTGAAGTCCCGAAGGTAGCGAGAATGCCAGTCTGCTATATAATTGAGATCTCCTGGAAGATACTCTGCAGTCAGCGATAACTTGCTAGACAGGCAATACTCCCAAAGGCTCTTTGCAAGCTCCGCCAGAGGCTTGGATTTGGTGCCGCCTAGATGGTTGATATAGCGCACCGCCGAAACATTGTCCATACGCAGGAGAATGGAACCCCCGAACTCTGTTCTTTGTGAGGCTTTGGATTGCAAAGGAGCCTGCAAGCATCTCTAAACAATTGATGTGCAATTTCGACTCCTCTCAAGACCATGTACCACTAGTTGAGTTTGGTCCACAACAGGCACCCCAACCCGACAGGCTTGCATCTGACTCTAATACAAGATCTGTGGCTGAAGCGAAGGTAGTTCGCAAGTTCCAAGCATCTAAATGGTCAATCCACCATTGAAGTTCGACCCAAGATTCCTGATCCACAGCGATAAGATCGGCGTAGGCTAGCCCCTGACGTAAATGTCTGATTTTCAGACGTTGTAGGGCCCGATAAAGGAGGGGACCCGGTAAGATGGCTTGGAGGGAATTGGAGAGAAGGCCGACGTTTCGTGCGAGAGATCTGAGCGAAATTAGGGAGGTCCACGAGGAAGCACAAGAACTCGACGCATTGGGAAGGAAGGAGCATGGACTTTTCGCGATTGAGGAGGAAACCCATATTGTGGAGAAGGAATTGAGTAGTATTGAGATTGGACAGAAGAAGCTGTTTGTCTGTGTTCATGATCAGAATGTTGCCTAAATTATTAGTCTGATCCCCAGGGATCTCTGGAAAACCACCACTGGTTTCATTAATTTTGTAAAGCACCATGGTGCTGATGACAGACCGAAAGGAAGAGAGCTGAAGCGATAGGTTATGCCTGACCATTGGAATTGATGAAATTAGGTATAGGTCTGCCTGTCATATGGCACAGGTGTGCATGCACACATGTGCATGCACACCTGAATCGGTATTTTACCATCAAATTGAATTTGATGGTAACATACCGAATTTGTAGGGCTTGTGGGACTCAGAAGAGTCCCACCTACATCTCAATTTTACCGATTCTGTAAAAATACCGGTCGGTAAATTTACCGACCGGTATATTTACCGAATCGGTAAAATTACCGAAATGGCCTGTTTCCTGCCCCCTACATCTCAAGAGCCAAATACTGGTCGGTAACGGCCGAATTCGGCCGTTACCGACCGGTATTTGGCTTCCTACATCTGGGCCTTAGTCCTCACTCAGGCGTGACGCAGTATTGGACACAGAAATAGAAGCAGAGGGAACCACCTTTCTTTTTCTGCTATCCCCCGCAGATTGGGCCAGTGCTTTGGACAACAAACTCAAAATAGAATTTTCCATGCCCTTTGAAAAGCATCTCATAGACGTTTCCACAGCAGACTCCACAGAATTATTAATACCTTTATTCAAGTCATTTTTGAAGGCCTCACCTTCTTCCTGCTATTGGTCTGAACAAGGAGAACTCTCAATTTCCATAGCCCCAAAGGGGAAGGAAACGTAGTAAAGTAAGGGTTAAATATGAAAAGAAAATGCCAAACTGAACCGGGACACACCCCCGCGGGGCGTGACCAACACCACACTCTAAGCAGAAGCTCCGGCGAAGCCGAATGAGCTAGCAAAAGCTCCAGAACCTGCCGCCGGGCGGTAAGGAAAGTGCGCGCTTCTTGAGGGAAACAGCGGGGAAAGAAAGTCACTGCGTAGCAGTAGAAACCAACAGAAATATCACGCGCATGGGGGGGAACTAAAGGAAATGGGACGAGGAAACGGCCGTGAAAGGTACTAATGCAGCAGCGGAGAGCTGTGCATTAATTCCAAATGAAAATACCTGTAAATTTGCACAAAAACAACGTAAAACCATTCAAATACACAAATAGGAGCAGAGCAACAAAGATAAGCCACTTATCTGACTGCGAGCAGCAAGAAAAGAGGAATGTTAGCAGTCAGATGTAACATTATTCATGTTGATATGCTCTGATTGGATATAAGGTTTTGCTTTATTGTGTTCCCATTGGCCAGTTGTTACACTTGGCCCTCTGGGAACTGTAGTTTCTAACTTATCTTGGCTGCTATTGAGATTAAAGCAAGATAAGAAAGCATAATAGGAGCCTCCGGTCTTTGCCATAAACTTTCATATTCAAGCGCCCTTGGAAGGAATGCCAAAATTAAAATTATTCACATATGACATTATTCTTTACCTAAGGCCAGAGGAACCAAATATCAGTACAACCTTGACTGAATTTAAGCAGTTTGAAGATATTGGAGGTAATAAAATCTACCATAATAAAACGGAAATTGTATTACTTAATGCAAAAACTCAAACTTTGCCTGAGTCTTTGCAACGGCAAGCCCAATCTTCAGTGCCTATCCTTTATTTAGGGATTTACGTGACAAAAAGTTATGAGGAACATTTTAAACTGAATTATGTAGCAATGGCTACAAATAGGTCTGGTTCAATGTATTGCTGCATGTATAAACAGGCATGCACAAATGCAAACATACCACTTATTCCTTGCCTGAATAGGCCTCTTTCTAAGTCTTTAATTTATACATGCATTTTTTTATTTCAAAATTGCTCAAAATAGATTTGCACTACTGGTGTTCTGTGTGCTAAATTGTTAGAGTGGCCCAGCTAATGGACAGAATTACAATTGGAGACAAAAGTCAATGAAATCTAAGTAATTTGCAGACTGAAGTAAATTTGAGTTTTGCTGTCAAACAAGATCCTCTCTACATTTTCCCCAACCAAATCTCACATTTGCACACGTCTTGATGACGAACTCTGGTTCATATGTTCACTAGAGTCAAAACTTAATTGACAAATTGTGTCATCTTACAAAAATCTATGAATCTTCCAGCAAGTCTAGCTTAAGATTGTGATCTAAATTGTTCAAAATAACTCCCGAAAGTGGCTTACACCATGTGCAACTTCTTATAATTTATATAATATATTATATAACTTATCACTTTGCATTAAGTACAGCACCATGTCATATTTTTAACATACTTCATCCAATGTTGCCAATGGGTATTAGTAAACCTTTTGACTACTTTTGTTAAATCGTGTGGTTCAATGACATAATAGTGTTATCGATGGCAACAAACAATATTGGGCCTCATTACAATGCCAGTCGGAGGAGCATCTGAACGGCATTGTATTGGAAACAGGACCGCCTGACAAGGAGTCGGCAGTCCCGCTTCCCAAATTACAATGTGACCGCCTTCATGGCAGTTTGAAAGTGTATTTTGCCTATTGCGGCTTGTGCAGTAGGCCTCAGCAGAGGCTGCAATAGGAAAATACACTTTTTAAACAACAATGCACCTCGTGGAAGGCACCATGCGATGCCTGCCACACAATGCATGGATGTTTTGGGGGGCACAGAGCCCATAGCTAAGGGTCACGGGCACAGGGGCCCTGCTAGGTGCTCTAAAAGACCCATTCCGCAAGCCTTTTCATGGCGGAAGAACGGACATGAAACGGCTGTCGGAAACATGCATCATAATCCCCATGGAGGTGCCTGAGCCGGCACACCTCCATTTTGAGGATTACGATCAGCTGAGACCCTGACGGGGTCTTTGAGCCTGTCGGAGGTGGATTATATTGCCCCGACAAGCAACAGTATTATAATACAGCTGTCACACGGATTGTCGTGTATTTCTATAGGTTCTGAATTGATCCCCCTATTCCTGACCCTATTCTGGTTAAACTACCTAGCTAGTTAACTAACAGTCAGCCCATGAGGCAAGAAATCCCCCATGATGCAGATACCGTTATCTGACGCAGTCACACTACGGCACAGGAACGTGTTATCTGATTAGGTCATAACGCTTGAGATCTAATTAGACAAGCGACATTCCTCCAGCCCCTGATAAGGCATACGACGTTCTCATAACAAATCAAACCTATGACAACCTGGAAAATCCGTGCGGCCATTGTTTTGATTTCACAGAGAACTTTTGCAAAAGAATGTGCTAACGAGCAAGTCGTATGACATCTTTATTGACGTACCTATGTCCATCCTTACGTCAATCTCGGCACCTTTAAGGTATAAATATTGCCGACCTTGCCCTATGCAAACACACGCGTGGTGACAAGACGGAGCAGCCATACTTGCCGAAGCCGAGAGCAGAAGCAGACCCCGCAGGCAGCAGCCCCGCCTTCCTGACGCGCTGAGAGACGCGCTGCTATCTCAAGCCGAGAGACCCAGCACCGGCGCTTCTGGGCAGCCCTCGCAGGCAGCCTGGAATATCGAGAGCAGAGAAAGAGATACCATTCCTCATTCATCCTAAATTCCAGGTACAGAACTGAATAACCCCTCCTAGAGAATTCTTTAGTTATTCACTTGGCAAAAACAAACTTAACTTAAACTGTAACTTTCTATTCCCGCCCACGCATTAGACTTAGGTCAGGTACACGGGGTAGGCGTATTTAGAAACACCAGTTGAGTACGTTTAGTCAAATGTATATGTGTATGTAAATATATTTTAATCATTTTAAACATCATATGGCTCAGAAACCATATCAATGTTTTTACAGTATTATTTTATACTATTGCTTCTAATGTATGCACTTTACTTAACTATAAGTATTGCAATAATATCGATCCATTTCTCTTGTACGAGAAAAGAGACTGATCAATAAATAACATCTTTTATTGAACACGCCCGTCTCTTCCTTTTCTCTACATTCTGATGAGACTAAGAATGCACGTACTGACTGAGTAAAATAATTGCCTTGTGCTCACACGACTCTTGAGATTGACTCTTGATTAGGGGAGAGCAAAGTTGTCATGTTCTATGGTTGTCAGAAACTAAATCCCTTCTTGTCTAATCAGGGGAGTTAATCCTTCCTTGAACATTCGAGAAAGTTTCTAGCGAACTCTGAGCTTAGCTGGCAAACCCAAAAATTAAGTCTAGTTTCGACAGTAGTAGACCTAGTTAACGTCTGGCCTAGGCCTTTACTGCTGTAGGTACTATTCCAATGCGCAGAGCCTATTGGGAAAATAGGAGCTACACTACATGGCGCCCAACGCGTTTGGAAAGGGCGATAAAACTAACGTAAGACATTTAGAGTAACTCAGTCGTGCTTTCTCACTCAGACCCCTTTTCCCAAATACTCCAAAGACGTCTGGAGTGGGTGAAAGGTTATTATATCCTCCAAAACCTCGCAGGAGGGAACTCCTATGTATGGTTCTTGGTCTAGTCAACGTTGAAGGATAAAACAGTTCCAGAATATTGTGCATCTAATCTCTGTTTCCATAAGAAACCTGATCTGCAAACAAACATAATATCATCCTGTCTGTAAAATGGCAGAGAGTGATGATGAAAGAGAGGCAATTAGATTAGCTACTGAAATAGCAGATGCTGATGCTACCATGCAAACAGCAGACCCGGATATAATACTCATCCAGGTCGCCAAAAGGAGATCTATAACCTTAAAACTTATAGAAAATGGACTGACACCTAGAGGTGGCACAGTCATATTCGTAATTGAGGCACACGAATATCGGCAGACAGAGGTATACTATACATGGATACATTTTCCAGCAGCAAATGCTGTAACAAAGTACTTCCACTATTACAAAGTAGAGGAACCTCCTGAAACGTACACTCCTTTCGAGGAGGTGGAAGTACCACTCAAATTCCAAGAGCATTTGCTCTTATTTGATGGCGCCCTAAAACATAACAATCACATTACAAGGCTCGGTCCTTTAGGAAGACCAGGAGCAACGTGGCCGGTCCTAGCCGGATACACACCACATCCAGACATCGAAAGAATGCCTGCAGCAGAGCTGTTAATACAGCTAAAACAACTACTAAAAATTCACAGACAATTAGTTCAGTATGTAATGCGGACTTCAACAATTCAGCCAGCGATTAAACTACCACAGCTGACCCCTCACCAGGGGTACACAAATAAAATTACACCACAGAACATCCAATCCTGCCTAGGTAAAGTTCCAGCTAAACGGGAACAAATACCATTCTGGTTGGCACAGAAAATCACCCAAATAGAGGCGGTGTTTCCTGACACCACCCCATTAGAAAAACACAGGATTCTGACTATATGTCTCCCAATGGGAATCGCACCACACATTGAGGACTGTGACACTTGGGGTACAGTCTTTGCTTCCATCTATACAAAAACGCACGGTGTTCCATCCATTTCGGTAATACCAGATGTGCTAAAACAAATTCAAGATGAATACGGTCCAGAACCTGCTTTAACTCTTGGTATGAAATTACTAAAAGACTTCAAACAGGTCTCGGCTATATTACTAGCCAACATAAAAGGTGAAGCAGCAAACGTGGCGATCCGCCAGAGGTTAAAAGAGACAGATATAGCAGACCAACCAGCTGAAATTGCCAGAATCATAGAAAAATCCTATGAAGAACTAGGCAGAGATAGTCTAGGTGGAATACCAGTAAAACCGCAACTGACTACAAGTCCAGAAAAAATGTTTTTTAATAAGAATAATAATTCACCAAAAAAGAACTGGGATGGGAACAAACAATCCAATCCTAAAGAAAAGAAATTCCAGTCCAGAGGAAGGTCTCCTAGGCGAAGAGAGAAATCTCCAAACCCGAGACAAAGGTCACCCCAGAGTGACCCCTCTGGGAATAGATATAACCTTAGAAATAGGGATAATATTAAAAAACCTGATAGATATCAAGACATTGATACACGTCCCTCTCAATCTTTTCAGAATTCCTCGCAGAAATCGGAAAGAAGAGGACGATCAGAAGAGCACGCCAAGTCCAAAGACAAGGAACCTGCTCAACTGAAAAAGAAATTACAATTTCCAAAAAAGAAGGTAGCCAGTATCAAGGTAGTTAACAATGCCGAGAATACTGAGGACACAACTGAAAAACGGAGAGTGGGCTCAAACAATGCTAGACAGCGCAGCAGAGGTGAGCATAGCTCGCAAAGTCCTTATGAATCATCTGGAGACAGTGGACACGAATGAATACCTTCAAGTGGAAACTGCAGATACCAGAGTTAGCAAGCCCCACAAAATATACGAGATAACATTACGTATAGAGGGAGATAAGACTAGGAAAATAAGGGGACTATTTTGGGATAACCTCTCCAAGGGTTATGACATCCTTCTAGCTGAAAAAGACTGGCCACCAGAGTTTGTCAGGGAGTGCCCTCATGGCGAAGAAGTAATTATGCCTGCCTTCTCGAATCAAATGCCGATTCATAAAAAATATACACTTGCTAGAAAGTGGGCAGTGGCCTTAGCACCTGCTTTATATAAAAATCATGTAGGATGGGATGAGGATTCTCCTCCTCACAAAATCCAGTTAAAATCACAACCAACTGCACAAAGGCAGTACCCAATTAAGCAAGAAGCTAAAAAACAAGTAAATGAAATACTAGATCAGCTAGAATACCAGGGGGTGATTGAAACTTGCACCTCACAAATGAACAATCCCTTGTTTCCGGTCTCCAAACCAGACAATTCATATCGCCTAGTTTTGGATTACCGACACCTTAACACATGTTGCAAAACTTTTGCAGTGCAAAACTCACACAGTGCTGCACTAATGAATAACATAGTGCGCAAAAAATACAAAACAACCTTGGACATCTCCAATGGATTCTTTTGTCAAAACATAGCACCAGAGAGCAGATATTTAACAGCTTTCTCAGTAAATGGCACTCAAAAACAATTCTGTCGGTTAGCCCAGGGGTACAAGAACAGCCCGGGGGTATTCTCAGCGAGAGTAACAGAATTACTACAACTATATGATGATGAAGCATTATCTTATGTCGATGACATTTACTTAACAGATGATGACTTGGAGACTCACTTGAAAAGAGTGAACACCATAATACTTGGTTTCGCTGCAGAGGGTTACAAATTCAACTTCAAAAAGTCCAGAATTGCCCATCTGACGGTCCTATTCTTAGGATATGAGCTATCAAGTGAAGGTAAAAGCCTGGCAGACAATTTCCTAGAGAAATGTGCCGTTATCCAAGCTCCTAAAACACTAAAAAACCTACAGTCAATTTTAGGCTTCCTAAATTTCGGAAGAACATACATTGCAAATTACGCAGAAAGGGTGAAACCCCTTTACGATCTAATTAAACCAGACTTTAAAAGATCCAGTTGGACTCAAACACACACAGAAATTTGGAGATCCTTACAAACAGACATGCTAATTAAGACAAAATTAGAAACCCGTGATAATACACGCAACCTTGTGATCCGAGTCATCCCAGGGAGATGCGGATTCACATACCTGACCTCTAATGAGGGAGAAAAGGTACCAATTGCATTCAAATCACACTTGTACACAAAAGCTGAACAGAGATTCAGCAACAAAGGAAAAATTGTTCAAGCAGCTCAAACCGCAATAGCTAGAGAAAAAGACATAGCTGACGGTAGACATATCACAGTCAGAACAGCTGAATCAGCCTTTGAGGCATTAACAACACCGTGTAATTTACCATCAACAACATTGGATCCAGAATGGATACAATGGGTGAATTCAATCACAACGGACAAAGTATACTACTACTTTGATCCAGAACTAGAAGAATTAGAAAATCTAAAATTTGAAAAGACGTATCCTCTGCCAATCGACATTCTGCCTCTACGACATTACGCCTGTGTAATCTATACAGACGGACATGCTCAACCCTCCGTTTGGGGAGAACATGCATACAATCCCACATGTGAGATTACAAAAGAAGTGTGGAGCGGAGGTAAACTAAGACCTCTATTAACAAAATCACACTCAGTAGAAACTAATTCAGAACTACAAACTGAAATAATAGCTTTGAAAATGGCGCTAGATAATGCGGATCGCGAATTCCCGACACTTATAGTGTCAGATTCATATTTCTGCGTCAAAGCATATAACAAGGATTTGCAGACATGGATTCAGAACGGTTACAAAGATGACACAGATGCACCAATAAAGCAGAGACTGCTCTGGGAACAAGTAGCTCTTTTGAAAAAAGAACTACCAAAGACTCACGTGACACACTCACTGAGTCACCAGCGTGATGGCGTTCACGTTGTAGGGAATTCATTGGCTGAAACAGCCGCAGCGGCAGCCAGTAAACCGGCTCCCGTAGATCGAAAAAAGCGTACATTAAAATACATTGACGGCGAAACACTGCTGGCGGTGAAAACGTCATCAAAAGGCGACTGCTCAGCGTTACCGATCAATTATCCACTCAATTATACATACATAATCGATGCAAACTCCGTCCCTTTTGCTCGGATCCCTGGAGTGGGGGATAGAGTGATTCCAAACATGGACAGGAGAAACTTGTTAATCGCAGACGCACACATGGGCGAGGGTCTCAGACACCTTAAATTAAAAGATTCTCTGGAAGAATTACAATCACGGTACTGGTGGCCAGGCATGAGCCTGCACTACACCATGTTTGTAAAAAACTGCCCAAACTGCAACAGAGATCGCAGTGGGGAGAGAAGCAGTTTAATACCTCGTCGTATCAAGGCAGATAATATTACCAACAAAAAGAATGGCTTGCGATTAACATACACAGGCTAGTTCCACTTATAATGTAGATCCACAGCACTCGGCTGACGTCCGGACTGTTATACAAGATTTGCGAGTCTAAATGGCATATACGCTAAGAGCATGCTACGTTCGACCATTTTTTTTTCACTCAGGCAATCCAGCCTGGGGGGGGAAAGAATGGCCAAATGAGCACAGCCCAGCGGGAATCTTCTCACTTCCTTCCTGAGGGTATGGGATGGTGTAAAGAAAAAACCAAGGCAGAAAGCAATCTATAATGGAAAGGACATTAGGTTCGGGAGCTGGGTGGGTCAAACATCTAATAAGTGTCCAACGTAGTCTAAATAACTTGCCAAGGAATTCTCTGAAGGGATTCAGTCCGTACGAATTATTATTCGGAACTAGGATGTTGATCTCTGACCTTGATAGTCAGACTTCAGTGGTAATAGAAAAAACCTTTGATGTCAAAGACCGTTTGGCTATTTTGCAGGACTTAAACAAAACAAGAAAAGACCTGAGCAACATACAGTTGAAACAACAGCCAACAACCACTGAAGAATCACCACCTGTCCCAGCAAGACCTGTCTGGATTCCAAAAGTCGGGGATCTAGTCAGGGAGAAGATCGCGGTAAAGAAGGAATTTCGGCCTTCTTACAGAAAAGCAGTTCCTGTCTTGTCTGTCAACGGGACAAGATCAGTTGTACTACCGCCACTTGCTGGAAAAAAGGAGAACCGAGTTGTATCCATCGACCTGGTAAAACCACAACATGTGGCCGATAACAAACGGTAGGCCAAGTGGACTCCCAATAAGTAGCAGAACACCAAGGTTTGCTACCAGTACAGAGGTCCTAACAAAGAGGCTCATCACATTCGAAACGCCTAAAGAAGAACAACAAGGACTATGCAACAATGCAATAGAACTCAGACCTCTGAAAACCCAAATAAAGACATTTAGCAGAGACACACCAATCTACAATGAAGTTCCAAGTGAAAATGCAAGAAACAAAAATCCTGAACCAATTGGAACAATTGACAGAACTGCATCTGGTTACTTCATCAACTTCGATGATTCCTCTGAAGGTTTCAGCGAACAAAAGACACAGCCATCATCAAAATCCTTTAAAAGACAAAGCTAAGGAACTTTTGAAACAACTGAAAGAAACATATCTGGTTACTCCATGGATTGAATTTTGGGTGGGTTTTGGTGCATTTATCCTCATACTTTGGCTCATCATGGTATTTACCTTGGGACGCTTCATTGAGGGAAAATATGCTAAAATGGACACAGCAAGTCAGAACATCAACTTGGTCCTCAAACCACACACATCTTCACACGTCGAGAAACAAGAACTTTCTTCAGAACTTTCTTCAGCCAACTTCACAGCAATTCCAATACCTGGTGGGGTAGCCTGGGACAACACTGACTATGAAATTTATGGTCCGGTCGAGATCCTGAAATATCCACACCAAATCAAGATCTCCTTGAGTGACTTTGCAAAACCAAACTCATTTGCTGATGATTGGGACTTTGAAAATATAAATAATATGATGTCTGACTTAGTAATGTCTGCTAAATTTACAAAACATGATCATTTGCAAGGTTCTACAAATTATGATAGTATGTATTACTATAACCATTATGGTAACCATTTTTTACATAAATCTGCACAACCTAGAAATGTTTTAAATTATAATCAATGGGAACATTGTGCTACACCTCCAAAAGGGAGCTCTAGAACCGTTTATGACAAATATTCATATTTTTCAGGTTTTAACATAACTAATGCTGAAACATTTTATTACAAATTGTCAAACAAGACAGGGATGAAAACCATGATAACCAACACGAAATTGATATATTCAGATTCATTCTTTGAAAAAATGAATACTTTTGGATTTGATTATTGGGACAAAAATGTTGATTTGAAAAGTGTTTGGGGTACAAAAGAATGGCAAGTACAGGGTATAGAAGCTTTGTTTAGAGCCTGCATGATCCCAGAACAAATGATATTTTTAAATGACACTGTTCAACAAACCACCTGTCTTGGCTTAGCCAAAATCAAAGATTTAAATAACCTGTCTATTCCAAAGCCAACAATGTTTAGCAATAACTCTGATACAGATGAAGAAATAGACATAAGCCATATACTTAACCAAAACAGAACACATCCTGATTGGAAACAATGGTTGATCTGGCCCACAGATACAAATAACTGTCAAGATAGATTCCTGAATAAAACACAGGGTTTCAAAATGACCAGGCCAGACCCTAGATATCCTCAAAGGCTGCCAATTCTGATGACGGCATTCCTGGAATCTTCACCACTACGATTGAAGAGTAGTGAAGTTCAAGATGAAAGCAGCATCGAACAGGTACGACCTTCTGTCAGCAATGCAAATCAGAATGTCAATGGAGACAATCATGCGCACGAATGCATGGTTACCCCTATTTCCGACTTAGTGGAACTTTCCCATGAAGCTGTTGACAGTTTTTTAGAAAGCCTGAATGATATGATGTTCTCTCCGGAACAGAAATAGAGACTTTTGAGTAAACTCGCACACGGCGTTCCCTGAATTCGGCCTTCAACTTTAAAAATAAAGTCACATGAACAATTACAATCCAGTTCACGGACAGCAACTTTTTTCAGCAAGCCCTTAAAATATTTTTCTATATATTTTTTCCCCGGGACACTGATCTTCTGCTTAAAGTAAGAAACTATTCCTAGAGAACTAAGATTTCTATTTTAGATACTTTATATAGACTTTAGCTGCCCGCTGGTATGTTCACAAATATTTTATTATGTGATGAAATGGTCTCGACCTTCCTTTCTGTATAGCTATATTAAGAGCCATTTCATGTGTATTTCTCATATTGTGGTAAATAAATAAATAATACCCTATTTTTGAATGTATAAATGAATAACAGATAGCTCAATAAATAAGAGTCAAGATTCGAGGTAGTAGGAGTTTCGCAGGTTTATTACAGCATAAAGGACAGGAACAGGACAACCTGCATAGGAATAGGATGGCAGGGCCCAGCAGCTGCTGGGGCTGGATCTGGGATGAGCGCGCTAGCATTTTAATAACAATACACAAGCATATATAGTAAAACAGTTGCATTACAGTACATATGGTAGGCGGAGCAGTGGGTGGAGCAAAGGGTGTGACGCGTAGCAGTCGCGAAAGATAAGGGTGAAAAGAGGTGTAACAGGGCGTATACATAGACATGTGATGCAAACGTAACAGAATATGTCATGAATGGGGCGGAAACCATGGAGGGGGCTACCTAAGGAGCCGGGACCTCTAACCTGGTGGTGCGCGCAAACTAGCAATGACGCATCACTAGGAGAAGCTGGGGGCTTCGAACTCTGTGCTAGGAGCAGAGACTGAAGTCTGGAGAGTCAGGGCGACATGTACCTAAGCAGTATCTAGTATCTGATGTTTAGGGAACATGTTGATATAAACTAGAAGTTAGGAGGGGAAAGGCTAACTTGATTCTAAGACTGGACCGTGCATTATTCTACATGTAGTGCGTGATGAAAGAATATTAAATGACCATTAAATGCAGTATTTCTCTAACGTGGAGCCGGAAAGGCTAGACAATGACGGAAACTATTGATGCGATTCAGTAGCTTAGGAATGCAGAGAAGGAGGACTGAACTGATAACTGGAACTATAACATACTTTTGGCAGACTCAGAGGCTGAGCCAGGCTGAACCGGGCACTGTGAGGCAGGAAGTAAGTGAAGGGTCGAGGATACAGGTGGGGGCTGTATCGCTCCTCAGCGAGGCTTTAGGAGACAGGAGCTGAATCTTGTGTCCAGGCCCTTTTGAGGCCTAGAAACGGGGACTTTACAATGAAATAACGTGCACACTGAGAAACGTGGCAACGTAACTTTACATAGGCCTGATATTCGTAGTATTCACGAGAACTGGGAACTGGCATACTAGAGGTGGACACAACTATAATTGCGTCATTAATCGAACATGGGGAATGCATATGCATATTTAATCATGCACACATAACATATGATGGATGACACGTAGGGACACAGAACATGGCAAAATTTACTTTTCCACATTCCCTCCTTGTCACTACGTTTCCATCAGGAAACATCAATTTTCATGATACCGTCTATCATTTCATACAGTATCATTTGCTCGTCTCGAATTTTCTTGGAACGGGATTTAGAACGGGGCTTGGGACTAGGAATACAAGAGGTAGCACAAATGCCGCAAATCGCAGGGCCACATTGTATACAGAGGCAGCAGCTGAATATGATTGCTACTGCAATACCTAGAAAGGACAATATTTTCCATCCCCAGGCGGAAATTATATTTCAGAACCAACCGGACCATGTCCAGGTGCCTGGATCTTGGTGTATCAGATGGGCAATTTTATGGAGTCTGGTTATAGCTGAATAAACAGACGGCGCGTTATTTGGAATGAAAATGCAGCAACTAGATCCGATGACTCTACAGGCCCCGCCCCTATCGGCCAGTATGACGTCAAGGACGAGACGATTCTGTAAAACGACAAATCTCATAGCAGATTGCTCTTCAGTTAAATTACCTAGAGCAGAGGCAGTCTCATTTACTACAGCTTCAAGAGTTCTTGTTAACCTACGGATTAGCTTACTATTCTGGATAGGTCCTATAAAGAAGAAGAAACCTCTGTTGAAATCTGTATACTGTTCTAGAGCAGTTTCAGTATAATCGACAATTGGGGACTCCCTTCTATGTCTAACGTGTACTAGATGTGTATTTCTATGATAATCAGGTGGGGCTAGGAAAACAGGTGGCAGTAGGAAGGCAATGTAACAGGTTCCCTCCCAATCGAGGGGCAGACGAACATATGCAGTTTGACCACAAATAAAATAAGAATGACGTGAAGCTTTAAAAATAGATTTCCCACTGTCACTATACTTGACAATAGTAGTACAATCACTATGTCCTACATGTACGGAACCATAATTTCGGACACATAATTCGCCTTTGACTGGTAGTACTGAAATAGCAGGTAAGTCTGGAGTAGTGTCAGACTGAACATTCAGGACCATGAAATTCGAAGAATAGTTACCTAAATTATACACTTCATTTTCTAGATCTAAACCTGTTCGGTGGGGGAGACCTTGCTTGTCTGGGAAACATGTACTGTTAAGAAAAGACATATCTGTTGAGGATGACGTTAACGTGGACCATGCTCCACACGAACCATTATGTGAGAATGGATAAGGAAAAAGTGGCAGAACTCCCTTCGGTGTCTGGAAAGGGGGGAGTCGACCACACACCCAACAATTAGTGGTATTGCTGGACTGGTGTGAGTAATGTAACATGCGGATGAATGAGTTATTTCGCATAGCGAGGCGGTAAGAGAGTTCATGAGGAGGCAGATCACTAAACGTGTGCTCTACTGTAGCATTAGCAGACTTATTTACATGAAGAACTGGGAGATACAAGAAAAATGCATAACTGGTGCAGGAAATCATAATGCTGAGAAACAATATGAAACATAGAAAAACGATACATCGGATTGAGTTTTGACTAACTCTCTCACTATGGGGGTCTATTTTATACATGTCAGAAACAGTCTAACCGTTTCACCTAGGGGAGGACTTAGACAATCAAACTGACTGACTTATTTTACTAGACCGGAGTTTTAGTTTATACTCCTGTTGCGGAGTTTTCTCTAACAGGGGAGGGTTTGTAGTAATGTCTTTTGCGGGACAGTCCTTGAGAACAATGCTTTGGCAATCCTTCAAATCCTGGGAAATGTTCTTTAAGACGGGTTTCAGTCCATTAAATTGTTTTACATGAGAAAGGTGCACCCAGCCTTTGCGACCTTCCAACTTCACGGCTGTACGGGTGGTGAGGAGGACCTGTCGGGGCTCTTTCCAGCGAGGCTCCAGCGGACTTGATCTGTCAAAATTCCTCACCATCACCATGGATCCTGGAACGATTTCATGCGGTGCCACCTCGGTATTGTCTGGAAATGCGGCGGCAACCTGTGAATATGCATATTTAATCATGCACACATAACATATGATGGATGACACGTAGGGACACAGAACATGGCAAAATTTACTTTTCCACATTCCCTCCTTGTCACTACGTTTCCATCAGGAAACATCAATTTTCATGATACCGTCTATCATTTCATACAGTATCATTTGCTCGTCTCGAATTTTCTTGGAACGGGATTTAGAACGGGGCTTGGGACTAGGAATACAAGAGGTAGCACAAATGCCGCAAATCGCAGGGCCACATTGTATACAGAGGCAGCAGCTGAATATGATTGCTACTGCAATACCTAGAAAGGACAATATTTTCCATCCCCAGGCGGAAATTATATTCCAGAACCAACCGGACCATGTCCAGGTGCCTGGATCTTGGTGTATCAGATGGGCAATTTTATGGAGTCTGGTTATAGCTGAATAAACAGACGGCGCGTTATTTGGAATGAAAATGCAGCAACTAGATCCGATGACTCTACAGGCCCCGCCCCTATCGGCCAGTATGACGTCAAGGACGAGACGATTCTGTAAAACGACAAATCTCATAGCAGATTGCTCTTCAGTTAAATTACCTAGAGCAGAGGCAGTCTCATTTACTACAGCTTCAAGAGTTCTTGTTAACCTACGGATTAGCTTACTATTCTGGATAGGTCCTATAAAGAAGAAGAAACCTCTGTTGAAATCTGTATACTGTTCTAGAGCAGTTTCAGTATAATCGACAATTGGGGACTCCCTTCTATGTCTAACGTGTACTAGATGTGTATTTCTATGATAATCAGGTGGGGCTAGGAAAACAGGTGGCAGTAGGAAGGCAATGTAACAGGTTCCCTCCCAATCGAGGGGCAGACGAACATATGCAGTTTGACCACAAATAAAATAAGAATGACGTGAAGCTTTAAAAATAGATTTCCCACTGTCACTATACTTGACAATAGTAGTACAATCACTATGTCCTACATGTACGGAACCATAATTTCGGACACATAATTCGCCTTTGACTGGTAGTACTGAAATAGCAGGTAAGTCTGGAGTAGTGTCAGACTGAACATTCAGGACCATGAAATTCGAAGAATAGTTACCTAAATTATACACTTCATTTTCTAGATCTAAACCTGTTCGGTGGGGGAGACCTTGCTTGTCTGGGAAACATGTACTGTTAAGAAAAGACATATCTGTTGAGGATGACGTTAACGTGGACCATGCTCCACACGAACCATTATGTGAGAATGGATAAGGAAAAAGTGGCAGAACTCCCTTCGGTGTCTGGAAAGGGGGGAGTCGACCACACACCCAACAATTAGTGGTATTGCTGGACTGGTGTGAGTAATGTAACATGCGGATGAATGAGTTATTTCGCATAGCGAGGCGGTAAGAGAGTTCATGAGGAGGCAGATCACTAAACGTGTGCTCTACTGTAGCATTAGCAGACTTATTTACATGAAGAACTGGGAGATACAAGAAAAATGCATAACTGGTGCAGGAAATCATAATGCTGAGAAACAATATGAAACATAGAAAAACGATACATCGGATTGAGTTTTGACTAACTCTCTCACTATGGGGGTCTATTTTATACATGTCAGAAACAGTCTAACCGTTTCACCTAGGGGAGGACTTAGACAATCAAACTGACTGACTTATTTTACTAGACCGGAGTTTTAGTTTATACTCCTGTTGCGGAGTTTTCTCTAACAGGGGAGGGTTTGTAGTAATGTCTTTTGCGGGACAGTCCTTGAGAACAATGCTTTGGCAATCCTTCAAATCCTGGGAAATGTTCTTTAAGACGGGTTTCAGTCCATTAAATTGTTTTACATGAGAAAGGTGCACCCAGCCTTTGCGACCTTCCAACTTCACGGCTGTACGGGTGGTGAGGAGGACCTGTCGGGGCTCTTTCCAGCGAGGCTCCAGCGGACTTGATCTGTCAAAATTCCTCACCATCACCATGGATCCTGGAACGATTTCATGCGGTGCCACCTCGGTATTGTCTGGAAATGCGGCGGCAACCTGTGAACGACATGAGTTGAGGGCAGACATCAAGGAAGCTAGGTAATCTGTCAGCATATTACTTGAAACATCGGTAATACTTCGGGGTCTAGGAGTACCCCACATGTTAGGGGGGCGGCCGAAAACGACCTCATACGGGGACAGACCTGATCTGGAATGTGCGACCATGCGCATATAAAATAAAGCGACTGGCAGAGCTACTAGCCAGTCCACACCTTTCTCTTTACACACTTTTGCAATTCGGATTTTCAGAGTCTGGTTATGTCTCTCTACGAGACCGGCTGCTTCAGGATGGCGTACACAATGAAACTTCCACTGGTACCCTAACAAAAGGGAAACATGCTTCATGAGTTCAGATGAGAATGGCTGACCGTTATCAGAATATACGACTCTAGGGAGTCCATAACGGGGGAAGAACTCACGAACCAACTGCTTGGCAGTGGTCGCGGCTGTGTAATCTGGGACTGGATATGCTACTGTCCACCTGGACAAAGCGCATACAACTACAAGGACATACTTGAAACCTCGACATCGCTCCATCTGAATATAATCCATCTGGAGGACTTCAAAAGGGTGGTCAGGGGGCTGGAATCCACCTTGTTCCACCGGGACACTTTTACCTGGATTAAACTGACAACATATCATACAGGTACGGACTTTCTGCTTGGCTGCAGCTCGTAAATGCTTGTTGAACCAAATGTTCTGGATACTGTCTAACATAGCTTTTTCTCCTAAATGTGCTGGACTATGTGCGGTATTAATAATGACTTGAACCATAGAGTCGGGGAGAAACCATGTGGCTCTACCCTTTGTTAACCATCCTTGATCTGTCTGGACCCCTCCTTGTTCGGACCATTTCTTGATTTCTTCGGGAGTAGCATGTAACTGGATATCTATGACATCTTGTGTAGGGTCCTTAACTGTCATGCATGTAATCGGATCTGGAGTGTGGGTCATGTTAACTGGAATGTCTAGAGTCTGTGCTGTGAGCTTGGCTGTGCGATCTGCTAGATCATTACCTTGGGAAATAATGTCAGTAACTTTCGTATGTGCTTTGCATTTCATGATAGCAATAGATGTCGGTAAATGTATTGCGTCTAACAGAGCTTGAATAAGGAGACCATGCTGAATCTTGGTTCCATGAGAAGTCATGAAACCTCTCTCCTGCCAGAGCACTCCGAAGTCGTGTACAACTCCGAATGCGTAACGTGAATCTGTGTAAACATTAACTTTCAAGTTCTTGGCGTGTATGCAGGCTTGTGTAAAAGGCTTACTCTAGTCCGGTGTCGCTAGAACTGGAGCTTGGCATAGGGCTTTCTTTAACTCATTGAAACTAAGTGTATGTTCAAATGTCCAAGGGAGGACAGTCGATACGGCTGCCTCCTGTGTCGTTAACTGTATCAGTGGTTTGGCTAGAAATGCATACTGAGGAATCCATTGTCTGCAGTAAGAAGTAAGGCCAATAAAAGCACGTACCTCCTTCTGGGTCTTGGGCTGAGGAAGACTCGCTATTAACTGGATACGGTCTGGTGTCAACTGCCGACCCCTCTTGGACAGTAAGGGTCCTAAGTAGACCACTTGCTGGACACAGAATTGAAGCTTAGAAGGGGACACCTTGTGCCCCATCTCGGCTAGGAAATACAAGACTGTAAGGGATGCTTGCTCGCAAGCACGTTCAGAACGGGCTGTGATCAGTAGATCATCGACATACTGGAGCAGGGCAGTGTCAGTTGGCATGTGAATGTTGTCTAGTTGTCTCTTGAGTGCTTGACTGTAAATACTAGGACTTTCTGTGAAACCCTGAGGAGCGCGTGTGAACATATAGCTCCTTCCATTTAAACAAAATCCGAAAAGGAACTGGCTGTCTGGATGAATAGGAACACTGAAAAATGCGTTCTTGAGGTCTATGACAGTGAAGAGCGTGGCTTCGGAATCAATGGCCGTTAATAGGGAAGAGATGTCTGGGACAACTGGGTACTGCGGAATAATACACTTATTAAGCTCTCGTAGGTCAATCACTAATCGATATACTGGGGGTGCATTTGGATCAGTACGTTTCATGACTGGAATGATCGGAGAATTACATACATTGGAGTCAGTTTCTACAACCACTCCTTGAGCAATAAGCTCGTCAATAATTTTGGATAAGGCTGCTACAGCCTCAGGTTGCAATCTGTACTGTCTGATTCGTGGTAACACTACACCTGGCTTGAGAGTCACACGATAGGGTGTGATTTGCATATAACCTACATCAGTTGGACCTTGCGCCCATAAGTGCTGTGGAACATTAGACAGTCTTGAATCAAAATCTCGTAATACATAGTGACCCTTAAAGTCACGTAGGAACAATCGTATTCCCTCTGGGGAACAGCATATAACTGCACCTAACTCTTTCAGTGTTTTAATGCCTAATAGATTTTCTGGACATGACTTAGTAAGTAACAGATCAGTAGTGCGGGACAATGGACCTACTTCTAGAGTAACTGGCTTTGAAATCTCATTTACGATAGGTTTTCCTGAAAATCCAAGGGAAACATTTCTTGAGCCTGAGAGCGGAGCCCCTGGAACTTCGGCATGACTAATTGTGGTCCTACTTGCCCCTGTATCAATCAAAAACTTTCTGTCTTTCCCTAATACTTGACTGTGAACATAGGGACCTTCTTGATCTACAGGTATCTCGATGAGAGGCAAGCCTACCTCCCTCTCTAGGCTGTTTCATGAGTACTGCTGGTACTCTGGATACTCAGACTGTGCATACTGGTACATCTGCTGTGTAACGTGCTGTGTTGCAGCAATAGGCTGCGGTGCGGTAACTGTCTGTGGTGCATTCTGTGGCTGAGGAATCTGTGAAACTTGTTCCTGTCTAGGCGGACGTGGTCTTTCTTTAGTCTTACCAGTAGCTATGTTGTGTTTCAGAACTGCACACTCATTTATAAAATGACCTGGCTGTTTACAATAATTGCAGTTCCCTTTAACGGGAGCTGCAGGATGACTGGCTTGATTCGGACCCCTCTTCTGACTGTCTTGAGGAACAGATTGTGCAACTAGTACTTTCATTTTCGTGTCTTTCATACGTTTTCTTTCGTGTTCCTGTTCTTCCCTGATTCTATTCTGGTGGTATTGAAGCATCTGCAACATCTGGGACGGGGTATTAGCTTGCCAGGTACTTTCGACTTTCAAAACTCGATTTTTAATTTGTGGACTTGAATTCTCGACTAATTTAGTAACAAAAAGGTGAGGGTATGACTCACTACTTGTCTTGAGGCCACTGTTAATGCTAAAACATTTTTCAAATCTAGAATAAAAATCACTAATATCTTCGTCTTGTTTCTGTTTACAGGCTGAGATTGCATCCCAGTCTTCTTTTCTAGTTGTCAATAATCTGGGTAAAACTTGTATTAATAATTCCGGTAATTCTTTACATTTATCTCCAAGACCGGTACCTGGTACTCGTGCCTTATCTTCAGCTTCTAGAACTGCCCAATCGATCTTTTTCTCTCCCACCTCCCATTCTTTTTCCTTGAGCTTTTCATACACCCCTGCGGGCAGCAGAACCTTTAACATTTTAATTATATCTGGATACGTGTATTCTCCCATACGGAGCATGTCTTTTAATTCTCTATGGAACCCTGCTGGATCTTTGTCATGACAGGGGATTAATTTCTTCATCTCGAGGAGTTCCATCTTTGTAATCGGAGTGTAAACAAACACTCGTTCTAGTTCGCCACCCGTTCCTCTGACTGGGTGGACTTCTCGTAACGGATTCTGTCTCTCCATGTAAAATGGTTTACCTTCTGGGGGTGAGGCAGGAACAAAATGCGGGTTCAGAAACGTTCTATATTTGTGACGCTGTTCTAGAATGACACTAATTAAATCGGTACCTAAACCTTTCCATCTATACTGGAGTAACTCGTTCAGGACATCATGTAACGGACCTGGATCAGAGTGTTGACCCTCATACAAAGTAATGAGGTGCTGAATCATATACATACCCACCAGTCGTTGTTCGGCTGGGGGCAGTTTCAGAAACATCTGTGCCACTATTTCGTCTGGAAAAGTGGTAGAATCAGTAATCCATCGGACTGCTGATCGGGCTAGTTCTTGTTCATGCATGGTACTTAACTCACTGTAACCGATTCGTGATTTCAGAATGTGATCGGTAGCTTGGAATACTTGTTCTAGTGAACCTTGTTCTGGTGCTGGAGAATGAAAAATAGACTTGTGTTCTAGGCGTAAATGGCGATCTGGAAATCTAGGTTTTCCTACATACGCTATTCTGGCGGAATTCTCGTCCTCTACCTCTTCAGTATCAGAGTTACTTTCTTTCTCGCTTACTTGTGCTGCTTTACGTTGTTCGTGTATCTTTATTATTTCTCTACGGATTTTCTTGTACATACTCTCCATAGCACCGACGGTCTTGTGCTTACCCTCGGCTATATTATCACTCCACCTTGTCAGGGTTTTCATTTCAGCCGGATCTTTAGACGGGTAATCTTGTTCTCTTATTAGACAATTGATCAGAAACTTTAATATCATGAGCTGGATCTCGGCTTTCCTTTGAGACATGGCCTCGCTAATACTTTCTGGATCATCCCCTGTACGGATGAAACGATATATTCTGTCTAGATCTTCTTTCATATTCGGTAAGGTGACTAGATACTCGGCCACCTTTCTTACGCGGAATGAATATAAAACCATATTATCCTCGCCTGGGACTGGATCATAGCCGCATTCGGCAAGGGATTTTCTTATTTCTGCTACAGTCTGATGTCTGGGCGTACGCTGTGACGCTTGTGCATGTAATTCGGCTGTCGTTAAACGTTTGTGTGGCGGCGGGGTTTGAGGAGTACCTCCCCCTGCGGCCCCTAAACTAGAGTCGTCTACTGAGGCTCTTCGTCCTGGCAGAGTGGGAAATGGAAATGTAGGCTGGACTTGTATGGCGGGCTGGACCGGGGGTACCGTAACAGGTACTCCGGTGTCTGGAGGAGCGGGAAGTGCCTGATTTACCGGGACTGGCGGAGCGCGAACAGGATTTGCATATTCTGGGACTGTGTCGTCCAGATAGGACGAAATAAAAATATCAGCTGCGGTCTGTTTGTGACGTAGTTTGGTCGGAACTAATGGTGGCGGGAAATTACTGGATGCCTCTGGGGTCGCTTTTGGCAAGCCCTCGGCAAAGAGAGGATACATACCCCTATTAAGGGCATGCCTCTGTCTGTCTGACTGTTCGGCTTTGACTTGTTCACCTATCTCGATTAGTTCTTTTTCTTGTGCTCGTTCTAAGGATTCTCTACTTAATTCTGACTTTCTGATTTCCTTTACAGTTCTTTTATGAGCTTCTTTGCGCCATAACTCGATGGCATCTTTCTGTGACTGTCTGGCTTTCTTTTTCCATAATGCTTCTTCTACTCGCATGATGCATTCGGCATCCCATGTACCCGATACGGGCCATCTATACTTTTCCTCTAACTGTTTGGTATACTCTACCCATAAATCTAGATACAATATGGCGCTTATGCCATGCTTCTGATACATAAAATGACCTGGACTGTCCCTAGGCGGAACTGGAACTGCTGCTTCCAGCAGACCCTTTCTGGTTTTTAACTGACGTAATTTCGAAAAGAGCGGCATGACTGAACTATAATCTAGACACAATACAATACACAATAAACACGATACTTATTCCCCATTCATACCACGACATTAAAATACATAAAGAACATTTAAAAATAACAGTTCGAACAGAATACTACCTGGAATACGGAACACAGAATACATGAATTTTCTCGAGAACAGAACTGACTAGAACAGGAACTAGATGCACTGCTGAAACAGTACGAAACTTACCGGTCTCATGAAGAGACACGTCAGGACCCGCATCCACCGAAGTGGACACTTCGTTTGTGGGTCTGTGTACCACCAACCCACGGACCAGAGTCAATTAGATTGACCCTGTCTAGATACCACCCCAGTAACGGTACTCACCGGGCAGCAAGAACGGAAGGCCTCAGACTGGACGGGACTGCTTGGACGCCGGACGGGCGAACTTCGGACTTCAGTTACGGGTGGGCCTCCGGATACCTCGGACCTTGGACTCTTGGCTTGGGCTCTGGTCGGGACTCGCCGCGTTCCTCCACCGTCTCGTTTGGATGCTGGACCGCCTCCTCCGTCTCCTCCGTGGGCCTGAGGGATACTTGAAGCAGAAATATCTGCCGGTGCGCAGAAGAGTTCCGTCACGACTGCAGAGGGTCAGGGGGTCGGCGTGGCTTCACCGACGCGTGGGGAAAGGGCAAGTCCCTGTTCGGGCGCCATTATGTGGTAAATAAATAAATAATACCCTATTTTTGAATGTATAAATGAATAACAGATAGCTCAATAAATAAGAGTCAAGATTCGAGGTAGTAGGAGTTTCGCAGGTTTATTACAGCATAAAGGACAGGAACAGGACAACCTGCATAGGAATAGGATGGCAGGGCCCAGCAGCTGCTGGGGCTGGATCTGGGATGAGCGCGCTAGCATTTTAATAACAATACACAAGCATATATAGTAAAACAGTTGCATTACAGTACATATGGTAGGCGGAGCAGTGGGTGGAGCAAAGGGTGTGACGCGTAGCAGTCGCGAAAGATAAGGGTGAAAAGAGGTGTAACAGGGCGTATACATAGACATGTGATGCAAACGTAACAGAATATGTCATGAATGGGGCGGAAACCATGGAGGGGGCTACCTAAGGAGCCGGGACCTCTAACCTGGTGGTGCGCGCAAACTAGCAATGACGCATCACTAGGAGAAGCTGGGGGCTTCGAACTCTGTGCTAGGAGCAGAGACTGAAGTCTGGAGAGTCAGGGCGACATGTACCTAAGCAGTATCTAGTATCTGATGTTTAGGGAACATGTTGATATAAACTAGAAGTTAGGAGGGGAAAGGCTAACTTGATTCTAAGACTGGACCGTGCATTATTCTACATGTAGTGCGTGATGAAAGAATATTAAATGACCATTAAATGCAGTATTTCTCTAACGTGGAGCCGGAAAGGCTAGACAATGACGGAAACTATTGATGCGATTCAGTAGCTTAGGAATGCAGAGAAGGAGGACTGAACTGATAACTGGAACTATAACATACTTTTGGCAGACTCAGAGGCTGAGCCAGGCTGAACCGGGCACTGTGAGGCAGGAAGTAAGTGAAGGGTCGAGGATACAGGTGGGGGCTGTATCGCTCCTCAGCGAGGCTTTAGGAGACAGGAGCTGAATCTTGTGTCCAGGCCCTTTTGAGGCCTAGAAACGGGGACTTTACAATGAAATAACGTGCACACTGAGAAACGTGGCAACGTAACTTTACATAGGCCTGATATTCGTAGTATTCACGAGAACTGGGAACTGGCATACTAGAGGTGGACACAACTATAATTGCGTCATTAATCGAACATGGGGAATGCATATGCATATTTAATCATGCACACATAACATATGATGGATGACACGTAGGGACACAGAACATGGCAAAATTTACTTTTCCACAATATACCAAAAAGCAATAATGCATTACAATGCGTGTTTACTTTTGCATTTAATTCATAGCTTAAGTGCATACAATATATATGACTGCAATTTTTCAGTATATTTGAAAATTTCGAAATGCATTTATGTATTTTGGGGTGGTAAGGTATACACTATACTCTATAGTATGTTGTACTATGTTATACTATGCATAGATTAGTAGATATGACCATAGTTAGCGTGGAGTGGGTGTCGTGTATTTCTATAGGTTCTGAATCGATCCCCCTATTCCTGACCCTATTCTGGTTAAACTACCTAGCTAGTTAACTAACAGTCAGCCCATGAGGCAAGAAATCCCCCATGATGCAGATACCGTTATCTGACGCAGTCACACTACGGCACAGGAACGTGTTATCTGATTAGGTCATAACGCTTGAGATCTAATTAGACAAGCGACATTCCTCCAGCCCCTGATAAGGCATACGACGTTCTCATAACAAATCAAACCTATGACAACCTGGAAAATCCGTGCGGCCATTGTTTTGATTTCACAGAGAACTTTTGCAAAAGAATGTGCTAACGAGCAAGTCGTATGACATCTTTATTGACGTACCTATGTCCATCCTTACGTCAATCTCGGCACCTTTAAGGTATAAATATTGCCGACCTTGCCCTATGCAAACACAGGCGTGGTGACAAGACGGAGCAGCCATACTTGCCGAAGCCGAGAGCAGAAGCAGACCCCGCAGGCAGCAGCCCCGCCTTCCTGACGCGCTGAGAGACGCGCTGCTATCTCAAGCCGAGAGACCCAGCACCGGCGCTTCTGGGCAGCCCTCGCAGGCAGCCTGGAATATCGAGAGCAGAGAAAGAGATACCATTCCTCATTCATCCTAAATTCCAGGTACAGAACTGAATAACCCCTCCTAGAGAATTCTTTAGTTATTCACTTGGCAAAAACAAACTTAACTTAAACTGTAACTTTCTATTCCCGCCCACGCATTAGACTTAGGTCAGGTACACGGGGTAGGCGTATTTAGAAACACCAGTTGAGTACGTTTAGTCAAATGTATATGTGTATGTAAATATATTTTAATCATTTTAAACATCATATGGCTCAGAAACCATATCAATGTTTTTACAGTATTATTTTATACTATTGCTTCTAATGTATGCACTTTACTTAACTATAAGTATTGCAATAATATCGATCCATTTCTCTTGTACGAGAAAAGAGACTGATCAATAAATAACATCTTTTATTGAACACGCCCGTCTCTTCCTTTTCTCTACATTCTGATGAGACTAAGAATGCACGTACTGACTGAGTAAAATAATTGCCTTGTGCTCACACGACTCTTGAGATTGACTCTTGATTAGGGGAGAGCAAAGTTGTCATGTTCTATGGTTGTCAGAAACTAAATCCCTTCTTGTCTAATCAGGGGAGTTAATCCTTCCTTGAACATTCGAGAAAGTTTCTAGCTAACTCTGAGCTTAGCTGGCAAACCCAAAAATTAAGTCTAGTTTCGACAGTAGTAGACCTAGTTAACGTCTGGCCTAGGCCTTTACTGCTGTAGGTACTATTCCAATGCGCAGAGCCTATTGGGAAAATAGGAGCTACACTACAGGATGACTCAGATGGTGGGCAGACCGCCACCCTTGAGCTGTTGGATGGCCTTCCACCCAACATTGTAATAAGGCCCATTGTGTCAAAAATAGTGTTTACAACAATATGGTGTGCCTATACATATACTGACACAACTATTGAAAAATAAAATATTCTCAAAAACACAAAAGCATATTGTTTTCATAATGTGTGTACAGTTTAAAGTAGTAAATGTAAAATATTATACTATATCACATTTGTATAATGCAAAGTAATTACATTCTACTAATTATTTAATACTATATATAAATATATATTTATGTAAACACACACATATATATCTGTGTGTTTATATATAAATGCATAGATATGTATAGATATGTATAGATATGTATATATGTATATATATATATATACATATATACATATAGATAGATAGTATGACATATGTAAAAAACTACAAAACATAAACAATATAAACACATCAATAACAAAGTATTTTAATTAATTTCACCAACATTTTAAATATTTAAATATTGAAACCACAAAAAACATTTTCTAAAAGGAGTTACATTTACTATTCTCACACCAGTCTAAACAACAGTAGGAAAAGTGCTAGACTTTGAAGGGGTTAAATTAATTATCTCCCCTCCAATCTAAGCAGCAGTAGGGAAAGTGTTAGATTTTGAATGGAAGTCGTAGCCAAATGGATGAAAAACAGCTGCCTACAAATAAACACCAACAAGATAGAAATACTCATCATGGGCCCAAATCCCGACACCTGGAATGACACCTGGTGCCTCTTCGCCCTCGGAAAAAAAACTCCCACCCCCACGGACCACCCACACAACATGGGAATTGTCCCGGACTCCGAGCTCAAAATGGGTCACCAGATCAACTCCGTTCCACACCCTCCGCCCCCTACGTAAGTCCTTCAAATGGATCCCCCTCGAACACAGAAAGACCATCACTCACGCCCTGGTCACCAGCAGACTCGACTAGGGCAACTCACTCTATGCCGAAATAAACAAAAACCTCACCCGAGCTACAGAACATCCAGAACGCCACTGCATGACTGGTCCTCAACCTGCCAAGACACTGCCACATCTCCCAGCACCTACGAAGATTCCACTGGCTCCCTCTCGAGGCAAGAATCACCTTCAAGATGCTTACCCACGCACACAAGGCCCTCCACGCCACCGGACAGGCATACCTGAACAGCCAACTCAAATTCCACACACCCCAAAGGACCCTACGATCAGCCCAACTCTCCAACGGCGTGGTTCCACACACCAGAAAAAACAGGAGGGATGCCGCTCCTTTCCTTCCTCACGGCCAAAGCCTGGAAAGCCCTTCTGATCCACCTCAGACAGACAACAGTGCTTCCCATCTTCGCAAGATACCTCAAAACCTGGCTCTTTGATGCACCCCCTCCTTGATGGACTGGAACTTGCACCCCTCCCCACCCCCAGCGCCTTCGGGGCCTTAAGGGTGAGTAGTCGCGCTTAACAAATGCCTGATTGATTGAATACATTTCCTATTCCCACTCCCATCTAAGCAACAGCAGGAAAAGCTTTGGACTTCAGAGGAGTTCGTTTAACAATTCCCACTCCAATCTAAACAACAGTAGGGAATGCGTGAAACCTCAGAGGGGCTTGATTTACTATTTCTACTCCAGTCTAATCAAAAGCAGGAAAAGTGTTGAACTTCATAGGAGTTAAATTTGCTATTTCCCCTCTAGTCTAAATAACAGTAGGGAAGGTGTTTGACTACAAAAGTTTTACAAATGAGAATACCGGTTCACTCAATTTATTTTTGAAAACTTAGCATTATTAAATTACAGTTTACATAAATAAATATGCATTTATTTTTTAGCAAAAATAAAATTAAAAAAGAAAGAAATGAAAAATGTTAATTGCATATAATAATATCAACTTCCCTAACTACCAAAAAATACCAACATTTTGTTAACATTACTTATTTATTTAATTTAAAAAAATGCATAATAAAAACAAATACAAAATAAGTAACAAATATCATTGCGCAACACACTTTCACCAACAGTCACCATTAAATACATTAATATATTAAAAAATAATAAATATGACAAATGATACTTAGTTAATAATTTGCATTACTAAATAAATGTGTAATAAACATAAAAAAGAAAAAATCATATTAAAAGAAATAAAACAGTACAAGTACACAATAACTGATAAATTAAGCACATTTCATAACTAATAATAAAAAAAAAATTAATTAATATTTAATTAGAAAAAATGAGCATTAAATTTAAATGCATTTAAATATATTTACCTCCCCATCCTATCCTCCTACAAACACAGCAACCTGCAATTATAATATATACAACTAAAAGAAATCAGTATTAAACTATTTACATGATTAACAATCAGTTTTTTTTGGTCAAACATATTTTTATAGATTTTTTTCCTAAGTACATATTATGTCAATGCTATCAGGTCACCTCTTGCAGGGGGTGTTGCAAAATTCAACAAGATTGTGAGTGGCTAAAGTTACATAATGCTCAATATAAGCCCAACCCCAGCCACAATGGTTTGCTTAAATGAAGATTACAGTTTCTTACAGTAGCGGAGCTTGGGGTAGGTCTTTAAAAGCAGTTAATGATAGCAGACAGGTTAGCATGCATCCCATCTTTCTTTTACGATGGTGAGCATACTGGATCCTCCAATCAGAGGAAGCCACTTTGATTAAGTTGCAATTACGTAGGAACAACCCCCAACCGGGAGGCAGCAAAACAGAAACAAAGAAAACCCCTCCCTCTCCCTCCCCCTTGCTCCCCTCTCCCCTACAATGGTGGCGGCAACATCCATACAGTGTATTCGTCGAGTGGCATGAGAGGCAGCTCAAAGTTGAAAGAGAGGAAGGGCTCTAATGGTTGAAGGACAGACAGCTGATGGTAGATCACGTGAAAGGAAGGAGACTAGGGGGCCCCATCTGAATTCTTAAAATCGTCTCAAAAAACGTCTGACATTCGTTCCAGACTTAGCAGTTTCCATAGTCGGGAATGCCAAAGGGAGATCGCTGGCGCCTCCTTTCTTTTCCAAGCAGTTGCCAGGGTAACCTTCGCTGCTCCTATGCAGTGCCACAAGATTTTCTTATCTGCTCGGGTCTGGTGCTCTAAGGAGGGGTCGCGAAGCCCCAGAAGGACCCCTGCCATGGTGGTTGGGATAGGGTATCCTGGCATATCTTTAAGGTGCGCAAGTATTTCTTCCCAAAAGGGGCGAATAGTCGGGCAATCCCACCATATGTGTTGAAAGTCTCCCAGCAGCCCACACCCTTTCCAGCATCTATCAGAAGTGGTGGGAAAGATTTGCCTAAACCTGGACGGATGGAGATACCAGTCCATCATAGTCTTAAAGTGGGCTTCCCACAGCTCAGAGGAATGATTGAATCTTGTGATGTCTTCCCATAAGTGCCCCCATTCATCATCAGAGATACCGCGTTATAGAATTTCTTCCACGTGGACATGTATCGCGATCGCGAGGAGAGTGCTGTGGTGAGTAGGAATTTATACATAAATGAAATTGCCCCCCTCATGGAAGTGGTCTTTGTGAATAAGGATTCAAACTTTGAGAGAGGGCGTGTGGCTGACTCACGCGCTTGGGGTGTAAGGGCCCAATGCATTAACTGGGTATAGTGGTATTGCTCTGTGTTCCCTAGGCCATAATCTCACTGGCAGTTATCAAAGGTGAGGGGGTCAAAATTGTGAAAAAGGTGAGTCAGAGCAAGGCATCCTCCCTCCCTCAAGCATCGAAAGGTCCCTCTTGCAGGCCAGGGGACAACACTGGATTAAAATGGAGTGGTGTAAATGGTGAGGGGAAAGAAGTCCACCTATCATCTCCTGCGACCGTGTCCCATACTTTCAGAGTGGTGTATGTAGGAGTGGCAATGTAGGCATTCTTGGGTCTGTCACTTTTCGGGTGCCAGATCAAGTCCCAGATAGTCCTCCTGTCACACTACGGTCCATATGTAGCCAGTGCTTATCGGATTCCTGTTTTAACCACTCAATCAGGACTCTTAACTGTGATGCTTTATAATATAATTGGATGTCCCATTACACCCTCGGTGCGTTAGCGATGCAGTGGGGAGAAGGAGAAGCGAGCACGTCCCCCTTGCCAAATGAAATGTAGGATCATAGTTTTAACTTGCCAGAAGAAATCTCTCTCCAATTCTATGGGCAGGGCCTGGAAAAGATAAAGAAGCATAGGAAGAAGTGTCATTTTCACTGCGTGTATCCGGCCGAGCCATGACAAGAAGAGGCGTTTCCACTTTGTGAGTTCCGTTTGGATACAAGTGAGAATGGGGGGGAAATTAGCTGCAAAGAGCCCTTCTACCCTTGGTGTTAATTAGACTCCCAGATATTCTATAGAGGAGGTAGTCCACGGGAGAGGAGTCAGAGATTGGAGCCTGCGGACCTCTGTTTGCAGTAATGTGAGGTTGAGGATATAAGATTTGCTGAAATTTATTTTAAAACCTGTTACTGCTTCAAAGCGTTAAAGTTTTGACTGTAAAGATGGGAGGGACATAGCTGGATCGGAAAGGGACAAAAGAACATCATCAGCGAAGAGGGAAATGTTATGGGGTTCCTCAGTGAATGGTATCCCCTGAAATACAGGATTAGATCTAATTGCCATCGCAAGGGGCTCAATGAGTAGGGGCGAAAGGGGACACCCCTGTCTGGTGCCTCTAGAGTGGAAGAAGGAGGATGAGCGTACCCCGTTGACTACCACCCTAGAGCGAGGTTGAAGGTAATTAGCACGGATCATGGTTAGGAATTTGGGTGAAAATCCGAACGCTATGAGTGTGTGGAACAGGAATGCCCAGTCAACCCTGTTGATGGCTTTCCCAGCATCCAGTCCCACCAAAACAGCAGGGATCTATGTCTGTTGGCCTTCTCTATAAGGTGAATAATTCGACGGGTGTAATCATGGGTTTGACGGCCTTTAATGAACCCAGATTGGTCAGGGTGTATAAGATCAGGCATAAGGTCGTTAAATCGTTTAACTATAATAGAGGAGTACAGTTTCGCGTCGAGGTTTAGAAGCGCGATAGGCCGGTATGAGGCACATTGTTGGGGATCTTTCCAGGGTTTGGGTATCACGGAGATCATGGCATCAGTCATGGAGGAAGTGGTCTCAACCTCTTCGGCCATCCTATTATAGAGCCGCTTGAGGTGGGGGCAGATGTCAGGAGCAAAAGTTTTATAAAAGAGGGTGGTATACCCATCCGGGCCTGGGGCTTTGTGGGGCTTAAGGGGTTTAATCGCAAGATTGACTTCATCGTGGGTAATAGGAGCGGTGAGTAACTCGTTCCAGTCATTAGAAACCTGAGGGAAGGGCATTGTCCAGAGATAGTCCTGTTGGGCATCTGAGTCTAAATCGTCCCTAGAGTAAAGGGTTTTGTAAAATGAGCTGAAGATCTCTGCTTTGTTCTCATCCCTGTGCATAACCTCCCGAGAAGGACCCTGAATTCTGCCTATGTACTCTCTCTCCCGCTTATCTCTTAGCTGCCTAGCTAGGTGTTTACCGATCTTGTTGCCTTTAGAGTAGGATAAGTGGCGGAGTTTAAGGAGAGTGAGTTCTTCTATAGTGTTATAAATAGCTCGAAGTTTGCCGCCAAGTGCTGGCAAATTGCGAAGGGTTTGCCGCGTGGGATTCAGTTTGTGAATGTTTTCGTTAGAGGTCAGTTTCTGCTCCGAATGCTCACTTTCTCTAGCGCGTTGCACGTTTAACGCTGAGTTGAGGGCAATACATTTCCCCCCAGAAGATCACCTTAAATGCATCCTAAGTGGTAAATTCCGACGTATCCTCTGGTTTATTAACATCAAAAAATTCTGTAATGGTTTCCCTAAGCTTAGTACAGGATTCCTTATCTCGCGCTAGCGAGGCCGGGAAATACCATCTGGGAGTGGTCAGAGCATTCCTACACCAGGACAGGCAGATGGAAAACAGGCTATGATCTGACACTGAAAGAGGGAATATCTTGGCCTCTTGAAGGACACCTAACAGGGATTGGCTAATAAAGATATAGTCCAGTCGGGAGTATGTACAATGGACATGTGAATAGAAAGTGTAGTCTCGGGTGTGTGGGTAAAGGGTACGCCAGGCGTCTAACAAGTCTAGGTCGTGGATGTGCTGCTGAGTGTCAGAGGAAAAGAAGCCCACGTTTGAGAGATGTGAGTGCATGCTGTCCAGTTCTTTTTGCCAAGTCAGGTTGAAATCCCCCATGAGGACCATCGCCCCTCCACAAATTCCAGCAGTCTCCCCAGTAGCGTGTGTAAGAATAACGTCTGCCCAGTGTTGGGGGCCTATACTACTATTAAGGTGCAAATTTTTCCGCTCAGACGATCCTTGACCATGATCCACCGGCCACCTTTATCACTAAGAACATCTAAGGGTTGGAATTGTATGGAAGAGCAGAACTCCTCTATGCTTTGTAAGAGCCGAGGATCTATAAATTCATGGGTATTGTTTATGTCTAAGGCGCGTATCTGCGGCTCTGTCTAAGTGTGTCTCCTGTAAGGCCACCACATCAAGATGATGATCTATAATATACTTCCATACCTTTTGGCGCTTTTGAGAGGAATTAAGACCTTTAACATTCCAGGTTCCAATAGTGATCGTCATAATATCAAAGGGAAAAACACCAACTCTCTGAATGCACCACCAACCAAACCCTGTCCCATGTCCTCTCCAATCCCCAAAGGAGCATGTACTGCCATTTCGCTTCAATCGCAGGTGCAAGGATGTCAAAGAGCCTGCCAAAGCTAAATGTTAAAAAGCCACCACCATGTCCCTCCCAGTCCCCCCAAACCCCCAACAAAAGGAAAACAAACAGATACAGAAATGTGATACCAAGAATCGGTACCAGTTCCCCGCCGGGGGGTGTAAGGCCCCCACAGGGAATAGGGGGGACAACGGGTCCGAGGACCCCGTCCACATCCGCCCCAGCACTACACTCAACGAAAAAACACAACATCTGAGTGCGGCTGAAGGGCAGACAATAATACAGGTCCATTCCCGGAGAAGAAAGCACAGATAGTGCACCTGCAAAGGAGAGTAAAACATGATGCCGGCCTCAGTAATCATACAAAATCACTGCACAATTGTGATATCAGCATCCAACCTAAAATAGCTTTAGAAAAAAGATAAAGGAACTGTTTTTACAAATGGAAGGAAGGTAGTCCATGGCTGCTCCACTTTCCCATCAGGTGACGGGGGCCCCAGGGGTAAAGACCTAGGGAGATCCGAAGGTGGAAATTATGGATAGTAGTCAGGGACCGCCAAAGTCGTGGTGCCAAATCTTGATAGATGGAGCTTGAATGATCTTGGAATGAAAAAGATCCCTTTGTCCTGGCTGCTTGCAACACTGCCTCATTAACTTTGAAAGAGTGGAACTTCGCTAGGATGTCACGCGGTCTTTTCTGGTGCACCCTGTCCAGCTTGCACCCTGTCCAGCTTGATTTTAAGGGTTTGGGGAGCCAGAACCTCTGCGAACAGCCCCTCTGTGAAGGCTGCCAGGTTGGGCCCCTCTGCGCCCTCTTCAAAGTCTCTAGTTTGTATGTTTCCCTCCGTGTTCTATTTTCAAGGTCCTCCGTCTTGAGTTGTGTCTGGTGCAGCTGGTCCCGGAGAGTGCGGACATCCTCACGGAGTTCAGTAGAGAGTCGCTCTTGCTCTTGATATCGCGACTCCAGATCCATCACCCTGGTGCCCACAGAGTCCACATCATGCTGGAGGGAGGTCAAGCACTCCGTTAGATCCATCCGTAATTGGTCCAGAGATGATTTGATGTCTTGGCTAAGATCATTGCGTAGTTCAGTTTTAAAGTCTTTGAATATGATCAGTAATTCCACCTTTGTGAGTGCCATAGCTGTGGCTCTAGTGTCTCCCCGCAGAATCAGGCGTTTGTCTGAAGGGACGGAGAAGTCTCCACTTTACTCATCATCTTGCTTGTCGCCTTCTTCGGCGGCATATGGAGTTGACCAAGATGGCCCCAGGAAGCTAGCAAGGGCGATGAAGCTGTATGGGGCCCAGGTTGCAGATGGTTGAGCAAAGTGGGTGAGTCAGGGGTTGGGCCGCAGGGCAGCAAGACAACAGCAACATCAAGTGATGAATGGTGATCCTGTATCCATGGACATGCTGTGTGAGCTGCACCCTATCTAGCTGGTGCCAGTACCTTTATGCGGGAGTGCGACTGCCACTTGAGAGCTGATGCGAGGAATCATGGTCTGCACTTTGCCCAGCCAGGATGGGGTGAAGAGGGAGCTCTTCGAGTGTAGTCGGCAGTCCCGAGCTCAGTGCTGCTAGTCGTAAATGTCTTCAGGACGCACTGGGGCATATGAACCAGGATCCACCGCTAGTGCGCATTCACCATTACAGAGCAGGATGGGAGCCACTGCAGGCGGTCTAATCCGAGGCAATGTAGAGCAGCCCTATGTGACCCCGGGTCACTGCACTATACCAAACAGGAATAAATTGCTGCTCACTGCTACGGTGCCTATTTTTACTGGAAAACATAGAACAATTAAGATGAATACAGCAATTTCTGATCCCTGAGGATATTTGGGGCAAAGGAGAGGATTTGAAAAGACATTTATTAGTACACTTGAAATCTTGAGTTTTTGTCCATGAACAGAAGGTCTTATCCAAACATTTTCAGTGACTCAAGAGCAGCTAGTATAAGTCTTCCTTTTAAACGAAAGTGATGATGACCCCCATTATAGACATGTTGAGCTGTAAACAGTTTGTGTCATCCATGTCAAAATGGCATTTGGTACCCATTCAAATTCTCTATCAGGGTTATTTTGGCCAGGAGTCTAATATAAAACAAGCTGCCACTTACATATGATGACACTGAGACCTCAAACACTTTAAAAAAAATCACAAAAGAAGGGTGAAGTGTGTTGGGTTTTCCTTCTATTCTCTCGACATCTGGAACTTCTGTATGTCAAGAGAATAGAGGGAACCTTATGGTGCTGGGCGTTCGGGATGGGCAGTTGAGAGAAGTTGCGGTTGTAGACGGATCGTTTCTGCTGTCCTGTTGACATTTGGAATAAATACTTATTTTCCACTTACCTTTGTTGTGCTTCTTTATGAAGATATATATATTTAACTCCAAGTGGGGGAACTGGCTTGGGGATAACTCGGTCTCTGTAGAGAGGTCAATAGTGATTGCAGAAAAAATCCTCCTTGGGGCAAATTTAAAGTCACAACACTATAAAGCGTTATTTAACTGTATCGCACCCCGCAGTGATGTTGAAATGGGGAGGTGTAAATGATGGGAAATGTTTTCGGAGCGGCATAGATAATGCTGATATTCTGCATGTATCTTTTTTATGTCCGAATTTAGCTTTTCTCTTAAGTCATATGGAACGGTTTTTGTCAGTGGTCACCAGAGAATCTGTCAAACTTACGGCATCCATGATGCTGTTAGGGATTGGGGAGGATTTACGACATGTTATGCCAATATATAAATTTCGTTATTTAATTTTCATTGCCACAGCAGTTGCACTGCTATGTAAAGCGTCCTCTTGGCTTCAGTCGGAGACGCTATTTTTTGAGATGTGGCGTGTTAAGTTTTATAATATATTTAATTTGGAGTTCAGTTTGTACTCTGTTAAAGGGCACAGAAGATGAAAACTTGGTCTTTATGTATGGAGGGCCATGATTGATTACATGATGGATTGATACTAGTGTTTTATCTAGAGTTTAGTTATGTATTAATGGAATGAAACTAAATATTGAAATGAAATATAGATTTTTATTTTGGTATATGTTGGATTTTGACACTGTGGATTTAAAAAACAAAACAAAAAAAGATACATACTAAAAAGAGCAGGCAGCAGAATGTATATCTAAATGACACACTTATATAGCCTGCTAATCTTAGATTTAAAGGAACCAAGTTGACGTAAAACAATTTTAAAAAAAGGGCAAGAACTATCTTGTCATATTGCCTGTTGCACCTAAGGCTTTCCACAACACTCAAAAGAAGTGCAATGATTCCCTGTGTCAGCAGGGATAGACAGTGCCAGATGCACAGGCCTGAATACTTGCCCAGCATCACTAAAACAGCTAGTGCCATTCAAAAATCCTAAGGGGTAATATCTATTCCATTATGAGATTAAAAGAAAATATTGGCCTGTGGCCAAATATGCAAGGAATCTAGAAAACTAGCAAAGTCACTTACCTGATACAACGAGCTGTGTCAAATTGTGTTGACCCATGCGCTTAGCCAACAACATTAAGGGCCAGATGTAGGTCGCCCTATACCGGTCGGTAATGGCCCAAATTATAGAATTTCGGCCGTTACCGACCGGTATTAGGCTACTGAAATGTAGGTGGCCTAAAATGCAAATTCGGTAATTTACCAATTCGGTATTTTAAGGAATCGGTAAATTAACAAATTTGCAATGTAGGGATCACTCAAATGAGTGCTTTTCCCATTTTAGGATTCGTTATTTACCACCAACTATAAGTTGGTGGTAAATAACGAATACCTTTGAAAATGCAAATCTGTACATTTTCAACTGTGCCATGTAGCAGACATACATGCCCTTAGTGCATGTATGTGTGCCACATCTGCACACAAGCACGATTCAGGGGTGCAACAGGGTGTCCCCCATTTTACCAAATCGGTATTTACCGATTCGGTAATTGCCATTCATTCCTATGGGCCGATTCGGTAATATTTACCAATTTTTTTGCTACATAGCATTTACCGATTCTAAAATACCGAATTGGTAAAATTCTGTATTTTAGAGTCGATAAATGTACTTTACCTACATCTGGCCCTAAATGATGTGGCCTACGAACATGCCCTCTCTCAGAATCCATAATGGTTGATTAGTAATAGAAAATATCTTAACTATGGTTGATTGATGACGGAAGTTGTGCTTGTGAACTGAAAATACACAGATACAAACACAGTGGCAGAGACTTTTATCCCTTGAGTGCTTTGCTTATAGTTGAGGTCAGCCATGCTGTGGAGCAGTAACTAGTTCATGGTTTGTGAAGACCAAAAATCTAATTTTTATCACTTGAACAGCTGCCACTTGAAGTAATGCAGTAAAGAAATATGGAACACACTGAATGCAGCATTTAAGCCCTCATTATGATGGCGGATGGTTGGTTGTACTGGCATCATTTCGGGAGGTGACAATCTGACAATGAGTCTGCGGTCTCACCTGGCCTATTATGCTCAGACCGCCACCAGGTGCCTGGAAAGTACCTTTTTCTACAACTTATGCTGTTGCCCAGGAAAAGGGTTGCAGCACAAGCTGCAGTAGAAAAAGTCACTTTGTGCACATCCATGCACTGTGTTCCAGGCACCATGTGGATGCATGGATGCTTGAGGCCCCAAAAGTCTGTTTCCATCTGCCTTTTCATGGTGGAGGGTCTGCAATGAAAATACTGTCAGAAAGGTACATCCTAATTATTAGGGTGGTGCCTGCGCAGGCACCCCCTCCATTGTAGGGGTAGGATTCCGACCGCTGCCCAAAGGGATCTTCGATCCAGTCGGAGGCAGCAATCTTTCCATCCACCATTGCACTCGAACTGCGGGTATTGTAATCCGGCGGTTGGATCAATGGCCTGGATCTCTGGTGCACCACCACCGACGGCTTGTCGGTGGCAGTCCGCCAGCCATCATGATGAGGTCCTTAGATATGACAGGATGACTTTATAATTTAACAAATTTGTTTTCTACATCCCCTGGCATATATATATATATATATATATATATATATATATATATATATATATATATATTTATTTACCACAAATGCCCCTTGCATCAGAGACGCACACACGGTGTCCTGCCCTCCGGCCTGTTTCATGCAGTCAGGTTTGCCAAATGCGCGTGTTTTCAGCGAGCCTACGCGTTTCGGGGTACGATGTCCCAAATATGCACATTAGTCAGCGCTTCCAAATGCGCACTCACTTAGAGATTTAAAATGAATATAATTGTGAGAAAACACACTTGAACTTACTGAAAAGAAGAAAAATTGCCTGCACCTTGAACTACAAGCCCCATAATCCCATGGGCGCCAAACGGACACACCCATGCAGGCTTGTGAATAAAGTTCGTGAAAAAAGCAAGCAGTGCTCAGATGTGCTTTCTTACTGCCCAAGAAGAAGGGGCGGTGACCCCGAAACGCGTAGGCTCGCTGAAAACACGCGCATTTGGCAAACCTGACTGCATGAAACAGGCCGGAGGGCAGGACACCGTGTGTGCGTCTCTGATGCAAGGGGCATTTGTGGTAATATATATATATATATATATATATATATATATATATATATATATATATATATATATATATATATATATATATATATATATTGCTGGCTACTCTTCATTAGTGGTACGTCTTCTAATAAAGGACAGAATTTCATAGGTCCTGGCTTGCCCTCCCCAGTTGTTGATGATATATACAAGCCTCTTTCAGTGGTAGCTGCTATTATTGCTGAGTGGTGAGGCGTGGAGTAGAGGGGGAATACAACCAAAAACTGAACACACTATCAGAAATAAATAAAATAACACTTACCTGTCACTCCGAAGGCCGCAACCTCCCTTTGCTCCTCCGATCCAGATTCACAGGCTCCTAGATGAAAAATCCCAGCACTTCTCTCACGCTTGGAATACTGTAGGCCTGAGCAGTTTTGTTTGCCACACAGACAGTGCATTGGAGACTAGGGTGTTTCACCAACCTGGCTTTGCAACATATCCAGGTTGTATAAACTTAAGTGCGCATAGGTGCTTGGCTGGCCTAGGACTGCCGGCTAAACACACGTGCACTTAAAAGTGCTCACCACTCCTCCCCCTGCCATGCCTGTCTAACAGGATTGCCTGGCCCCACCCAGGCTGATGACTTGTATCCTCAGCTGTTTAGGGAAAAATAAAATTCTTTTATTATCTTTTTATTTGTCCTCTTTTAGCAGGGGGGCTGCGCTCCTCGGCCATTATGAAGGAGCCCCCCTGCTTCGGACCTCTTTGTGAATAAGTTGCGACAGTGACAGGTGCTGCTGTTATATTGGTAAACTTGATCCGACACCCCAGTTAAATCACTGGATCGTTCTCTTTTCATCCTTGAAGCATCAATAACTAGTGAAAGGAAATGAAAACCTCACACAATGCATTTTGCCTTCTTGTCCAGAAAGAGCCAACAGAAATTAGATGATGCCCAGAGGGCCACAAACTGTGAGTAGCATTTCTTCATGGTCCTAGTATTTCACTACAACAGCAAAAAGTAGCAGTGGGTCACTAACAAACTGACTAGACTATGTATCTGAAAGCAACAGAAAGAGAACCAAAAGAATAGTGATGCTAAACCTAATCCAGAACTATGTGAAGTTACACTATCCACAGAAGGGCACATTTCCTATGTGGAAAAATACCCATCATTTATCGATTCTTGCCACCCTGTTCATCATCTGGGTTCCATCACACCAGAAAGGTAAGATTTTATACCCACTGTAGACAAGCAAAATGTAAACAACTCGTCTTCCCAGTGAGGCCCAGTGAATCCTATGGTGTACATGGGTGTGAACAGACAACTGTAGAGCAGTGCAAGTGAAATGTGAAAACTAAAGAGTGAACTGTGCTATGGACAGATACAATTGGGTAGTAGAAAGATAGGAAACTTTATTAAACACCTTGGTACTCCCAAATCAATAAAAAGAGTGCGACAGTGGTGGCTTCAACAAATAACCACTACTGATTGTGTACGGTCAACATGTTTCTGCAGGCTAAAATGGAGCCTATAAGGTATCCTGCTGCTTTCATCAGGACCATAATCACGACTGCTCAATATATAGGTGAAAAAAAGGAAAAACTATCACCTGGGTATTTAGTAGGTCTTCATTCTCCTTGCTTTGGTGATTCCCAGGTCGTCAAATGAATGAGAGGACACACAAAAAGATACATAGAGAGACAGACAACCAAAACACAAAATGTAAGCTTGGTCACAGGGTCCATTAATTATATGAACCAATAATAGGCTTACAAGATACCCATCAAGTGTCATTTAATGACACATACACTTTCACATTGGTAAAGTTTACATCCTCACTTACCTAAATGGCAGGAGAGAAAAACTCCACCTCACCTGGCCACAGCGCAGGTAAATGGAGCCCCGCACTAGTGAGCAAAAGGAAACATTAAAAAGAAGGGATTAATCCAACATGTCAGAAAAACTGACTTCATAATACCACCTGGAGGCGGCAAGCTAGGGAGTTGAATAGTATTTCACATATATACTGTTAAGGGCTGCCTCCATTGTCACCCATGGTCAACAAAAATGCCTAACAACATCTTGCCTGGTTCTCACACTTCTCACACTATTTTTTATTGAACTTGAACCACTTTGAACGAGGTAGGACGAGAGCTCTCAAGGGAGAGGGACGGCTGGACCCTCTCGGCATGAGCAGTACTGAGTTAATTTACTGCTTATCTTTGCTGCTGGGAAGAGTTGAGATGTCGAGGGCAGGAACGGAAATTAATGAAAAATGTTTTCCATTAAAGGATTGTTTAGACAACAGCTATTTGCCTCAAATAACAGACAGTCTTTGTAAATAACAGACAGGTGGTCACCCTACTCTGCCCCAGTTTCCTTCTCACCTCCTTAGCTTCTATTTTCCTAAATCATTCCTTCCCTATCTTTCTGTCATTCAACCTCTTCCTGTCATACTCATATCTACCTCATAACCACACGTTTTCAGTCCTGCTACATCCAACACTTTCTCTGTTATCTTCACATCCTTTTTAAATGTTCACACCCACTGTTGTCTCTTATTCTCTAACTACCATCACTAATGTATTTCCCAGCACATCCACCTCTCATTTTCTAATCTCTGTATCTCTATATTCTTCCTGGATTTATTTGCACTGCCACAACTTTCATCCAGGTCTCTCAGAGATTTCTTCTTACTGCTAACTGCATCCCTCTCAGCCTCTTACATTATTCTGTAACTTTACCATGCTCAACTTCAATACTTTCAGTTCTCCTCTCAACTCTACTTCTCTCATTCTCATCACTGTGCCCACTCCACTGCCCTTTCATTTGCTGGTCTTAAAATCTTTCCGCTTAACAACATACAATTTGTACCCAAACCTTTGACTACTGATTGCTGGTATCTCTTCAGTTTCCCTCTTTCTACATTTCTAATTTTGTCATCTCTTTATCTGTCCCTCTAGCCTACCAGCACCAACTGCACAATGCCATCTCTAACTCTGCGTACCACCTCTTGCTTTGTCCTCTTATCTCCTCCTCCATTTGGCACTGGATAGCTCTATCCAGCTCCCTCTTTTAGACGTCCTGTTTATTCTTGGATTCCCTTTCTTGACCTCACTCTCTTGTGCTCCAATCTCCAGCTCATGGTCTCCTTAATTTTTTCAACTTTGCTCTTACTCAGTCTATCCTTTCTGCTCCTCTCTTTCTATTCGCTGTCCAGTCGCTCTTGCTCAGGCAAGTTACATAAATATGCAAAATGAATAGATTACAGGCCATAGAAGGCACTGTGTTTTCGGGGAATAAATCATCCATGGCCACTGACTATCTCTGGGACACAGTGCTCTACAACCTACGTTTGACACACTCTCTATAAACTCCATTATAGTTAAGTCACACACTCAACACTTTATTGCGAGTATCAAGGTATCAGGCCCAGTATCTCTCCAAGAATTACCAATGCGCGGCCATAGGTAACTCCTGGGGTGGAAAATCGCTAAGCCTGGGCGGAGTGCGCAAAACTCTGTGAATTTGCAAAAAAGCTCCACCGTGCTACGTGGAGCTCTGCGAGTGGGCGGTGTTGCTTGTCCTACCCATTTGTGTGAAGTTTCTGTCATACGTCAACGCAGATTGCGTGTTTGGTAAAAATATTGCATGAACTGCACCACGTAGTCATACATGGCCATGGCAATCTTGTTTCCTACTCTGTTTATGATGCTGGGGACTACTTTTCCATCCATATGCAATCTTTTCAATCCTTGATTTCTAAAAAAAAATTTCAATCTTTTTTATTTATTATCTTACCCTTTGTCTTTCTAAGTGTGTATTTGGAGTTTTGTTCTACTTTACTGTGTGCTTTGGTTGAGTTTTGGAGTTTTTCATTTTTTAGCTTTCCTACTTCCTTATTACCAAGTCCTTTCTTTTTTTTCCACATTTCTTTTTTTTCTCTCTTTTCCCCCAGCCCCATGGCAGACAAGGGTGCACCAAGGTGGGGGTGCCTTCCTTGCGGAAGGCGGTTCCGGGCACGGGTTCAGCCCTGTGCCCTGTTTTCCAAGGTGAGGGTGGCAGCACTGGTTTTTTATACCCAGCTCCACCTCTCCCCCACCCTGGCAGCAGGCGGCAGGCATGAGTCCGGGATGCGGGATCGCCCCCAGTGCTGGATAAGGGTGCACAGGGCAGTTTACCACTGCTCTAGGGTTTGGCGCACCCATCAGCAGTTGGCTCACTGCTGTTACGACATCCTGGACCAAGAGCAGGACGTGCTGGACCTAGTAGGAGTTGAGGCTGCGTGGCTAGGTGAGTAATTATTACAATTATAAATATTTATTATTACTTGTGTGTTCTATGCTATATCTAATATTTCTATCTCAAATATTAGCAAGCATGCTGCTCACATGCAGGGAAGTTAAGTTTTCAAATATTATGTAATAGTCTGTTATTCTAGACAGGTGCTTAGCTTACTTGGCGCTACCCACCTAATCTAGTTATTGAATCGTACTTGTTGCTGCTGTGATTAGTGATGATCATGTAAGACTTTCTGTAATTTTGTTATTTGTAATTTTGTAACTGCATGGTGCATCCAACATGGACGGTGCAGGGACGTTTGTGAACAACAACATCCATTTTTCAGTGGAAGCTTGTGCTGCTGGCCTTTTTCGCCTGCTGCACAAGCTTCCATTGGCAAATAGAGGTTTGCTACCACCCTTTTGCTTATGGGCAATCGCATCGATTTAGACTAGTATCATCGTGACTATGGCATCGCCCTAAGGTTCCAGACCTGAATGGCATCCGTCCGACATTGTTGTAATCATTATAATAAGGCCGATAGTGATTAGTGAATTGGCCCGTCAAAAGGGGTTGACTTGAGACCGAGAGATTGCGAATGAGATTTGAGAAGAAGAAAACATAATTTTTTATTTTTTTAAACATTTTTATTAAACATATGTGGCACAATTATATTCAGATTCATCACATTGAGTAATAACGTATTATCACATACAGTACAGATCGTTTGTCAGGATCGTCATAAAATCATACACTTGTTGCATTTGTGGGTATGACCGCATATAATTTAGTGTTCTTTACATTAAGACAGTTCTGGTTCATGAGGCATTGTCAGTAGTTCACATGGTCCCCCTCTGTAGGTGTTCCAACCCCCCACAGTTTAATCCTCTTTTTTGGACAACCCATTCGCACGTATACAGTTTTTTCTGCCACCATGGCCCTCTCCATATCTTTACACCAGTTTGCAGGTGTGGGTGCAAATGTCCCCCAGCAATGCTGGGTGATGTTTCTCTTAGCCAACATCATTCCCAGTGTTGCCAATGCTGGTGCTATAGAGTTAAGATCTGTTGCTTCCCAAATATTCAAGATGCAGCGCTTGGGTTTAGGAGGGACTGGTTTCCCCTAACTCTTGTAATAGTGTTCATGGTGGATTCCAATATCACTGTATTGCAGGGTACTCCCAGAGCGAAGGGTAGAAGGTACCAATCGCCCCACACTGTTGTAGGCAAAGCTGGGTAGGAGCTATTCCCATTTTATAGAGCATGGTTCTAGTATAATATATTCTGTGGAGTATTTTAAGCTGCACCAGTCGCAGCTTGGGCGTGATCGCTACCTCTCTGGGCAAGGCAAGCGCTTCCTGCCAGTCAGTGGAAAACATCATTTGTTGCAATTTATTATTAGCAATTCCGAACTTCAGTATACTAAATTTGGAATAGGATAGGACTGGACTCGGTAGGTTGATTTTGGAAATTTGGAATGGGATAGGAAGGTCTGTGATATACTACTACTTGTTGATCTGATTTAGAATACTTCACTGTTATTGCGATTGCCTTTGCCTGTCAAAATATATTTTGGGGAGATATTATTTATTAACACAAATTTTGTATTGTCTCTATGTTTTACATCAGCATCCAGGGGCAAGAAGAGGGATGAGGCGGATGAGGGTCTGTGAGTTGGAGATGGAGGTGCCTTCCAAAGTTTCTCTGTTGATGGCTCTGATGGCTCTAGTAAGTCCTCCTGGTGTTAACATAAATATATGTATTCTCCTAATTCGTCTGCTTCTTTTAGAACATTGTGGCATCTACCCGTTTAATATTATTTTTCTGAATCCTCTTCAAGCAATCCGTTTCTAAATTCTCTACTTTACATCAAACTGTCTCTAGTTACTACTCTGTCTGTAGCTTCCTTTCTTCTGCTTTTTCAGTCAGCTTTCCCTGTACCCTTTTGTGGACTGCCTAGTGGGGGTACTCTAAGACTCAGAGAACCCATTGGTCACATACTACTACTACTCCTCTTCATTGTAGATTGCATGCCCATTGCACAAGTAAGGTATTCTACGCATGTATGTTGAAATTAGAAGGCTCAATCACTAAAAAAGAGAGTGGCAATGGCACGTTGGACACCCCAAAGTTGTGTCTTCTTATTAGAAGTTGGTGAACTGATGACTGTGCACACTGTCTGGGAGGAAGTACAGGAAGTATGGCTCAATTGCATTTGCCAATCAATAGCTCCATCCACTCCCTAACAGCTTGTCTCTTGTCTTGACTTCAGGCTTTTAAAACAATTTACACCAACAAAATGCCCAACATGATATTTTTGATAGAAGAATCTGTCTGTAATGTATCCAATTTGTAGTGAATGATGTGTGTGGTGGTTTTTTATTTTGTTATAAAAGAGATTATACGGGGAGGTGTATCTGACATCTAAGTAATGTGTAATCTGTTTTTTCTAGCTGCACGGACCACCAGTGCCGGGGCCAGCAGTGATGGGGCCAGCCAGTCTGCAGATGCGGCAGCAGAAGGGGGTGAGCCAGCGGCAGTGGCGGGCGGTGGAAAGTCATATTGCTTGCTTATTGACAATTGATTATAATTATAAGCTCACTGTAAAGGTGTAATCTTGTTGAGTTGTGAACAACAGGTGAACAATGCAGGAGTTGAAGTTGAGCTGAGTAACTAATGGCCGGTCCTATCTAAACAACAGTAGGGAATGTGTGAGACCTCAGAGGGGCTTGATTTATTATTCCTACTTTAGTCTAATCAAAAGCAGGAAAAGTGTTGAGCTTCGTAGGGGTTACATTTTCTATTTTTACTCCAGTCTAAATAACAGTAGGGAAGGTGTTTGACTACAAAAGTTTTACAAATGAGAATACAGGCTCCATTTCTTTTTGAACACTTAGGGAGTCATTAGTATGGCGGGTGGACTTTGTCCACCCGCCATACCCCCAGGAAACGGGACCACCCACTGAGGGTGTGGCAGTCCCGCACTCCCAATTAGGATGCGCCCGCCACACCGGAGGGCGCTTGGCGCATTTGTTACATTATTGTGGGCGGTGCTTTCAGCAGAAATAGCGGGCTTGGAATACGATTGCAGGAGCGAGGATCAGAGCTTTGCGGCATCAGTGCCGGTAAGATATTTGTGCCTGCAAAACTTGGTGTCAGGAGCTTTCCGGCAAGGTGCTTGGATAAAGTTAAAAAGTAAGCATCAGGAGAGGTGGAGTTGCTTGCTGAGCATTGATACCAGGCCCGGACTGGCCGTTGTGGGCACCGGGCAATCCCCCGGTCGGCTGCAAGGGTGGGGGCCGGTTTTGGGCCCTGGGGGCCGTTTTTGTTGCAGAGCCGTTTTTGCAGCATAGCTGCAAAATCGGCCCTGTAACAAAATCGGCTGAAAAGCGGCCCTGGCAAAGCGCTCGCCCCCCACCCGCCCGGGGGGCGGGGGGCCGGCCGAGCACTTTGCCAGGGCCGGTTTTGGTTCCCAGTCCGGCCCTGATTGATACCAGGACTAAACTATTGGGGAAAAAAAGAAGAAAACAAAGGAAACTAAGCGAAGGGCTAAGTGAAGGGCTGCTGGCAGTACAGTATATGGTGCAAGATAAATAACTGATTGGTGTTGTTGGCTTTTATCTGACTGCTATTCTTAACTACTTAAATTAGAGGACATTGGATATATAACAATAAGTATTAGAGATGTCGCCCAAAACTTCCAGCGGTGCGAAAACCAGAGCAGTTGGTGATACTCTGGTGGGTATCAGAGCTGCGATTGCGGGGCGTGGTGGTAAAAACCATACAAGTAATGGGGATTTGGACCAAGACTTTCAAAGGAAGGAGCAAAATATGGAGACTGGAAAAGTTCCAGAGATTTTTCAGGCTGCGGTCAGGAGAAAATCACTATTATCACAGAAGACTGTAACTGAGGAACAAGGTATAAGCAATGAGCAAACGAGGATGGTGTGGTAGACATAACATTTTAGGTAGTACTCTGAAATCGGCCACTATGACAGAGGCTACAGTACCACATAGATCAGATCCGGATCAGGCCAATGTGGACAGTGGTTATGATGGGGGGAATATTGGCCAATATAAATCAATATGTGGCTACCTTGGAAGTAGTTGATGGCGCTGCAGGAGTATGTGATGATAATACGGAGGGTGTCAGCAAGGAAAGTGTCAGACTATACATTGTTCCCTCTATCTGAGCCTTCAGATGCGTCTGATGAGGAGGAGGATCAAGTTTATAAGAATGATTCTATGCCAGGCTCGCCAGAAGGTACTGGCAATGATTTAGACAATATCGCCTTTGAGTTAGAAAGTCTGAAACTAGGGACGGTGCACAAGTAAGTCGAAGGAGAAAGATCTGGTACGGAAATGATGAAGTTGCCGCATTGGGACTTGTCATCTTCAGGTGAAATAACACCAGATGGAATTAATTCTCCTAACTATACTGCAGGGCCTACGTCTGAGAAAGAACAGGAAGAAATTTTGCTGGAGTCAATCTTCAGATGTTTGTCGGAGCATAGGCTGGAAACGCGGTGAGAGAATCTTAAAACTCAAACGGCCTGCCGCAAGCTTCAAAACACTGTTCTAAGATTAGCCAAAACGTGCAATGGCTTTACAGAAGGATGTCTGAAGCAGAGACACAAATCTCTGCACTCGAGGATCAGATAGAGGCACAGAAAGGAGCTGTGGAAGCTATAACGACCAACAAAGATGATGTCCAGTTTAAACTGGTTGATTTGGAAAATCGACTGTGTCGAAATAATCTTCGAATTCTTGGGAATCCGGAGAGAATCGAGGGTCAAGACGTCAGCAAATTTGTGGTCGATCTGTTAGAAGAGGCTTTTCCAGAATTAAAAGACTGGAACAGGACACCAGAAGTACAAAGGGCGCACAGATTTACATTCAGGCAACGACCAGTGAAAGCAGGACAATCTGAACAGCAACCACGGGCAATTTTGATATCCCTGAACAACTTTTTGGCACGGCAGGCGATATACGATTTGGCTCGGCCTGACAGGAAGAGGATGGGGAAGGGATCATAATTTTTTGTCAGACCGGATTCCTGCCACTAGACAGTTGAGAAAAGTTGATCACTCCACTTCTGGCGAAAGGAACGCAAGTGTTTTTGTTAAATCCAGCCACACTGAAAGTTGTGAGTAAAGGACAGACAAGGTTTTTTACTTCTGAGATCGCAGCCAAGGAATATCTTCAGACTTTATGAATAAGATTGGTAACGTTGTAATGGGCGGTTGGCCATATAGGCACTGGTTGTTGTAAAAACATCAAGAAAGATGGTTTCTTTTTGTCTCTGTGCTAAGGGTGGGTACTAAGGACACTCTCTCAAGGGAAGCAACAATAGTAGTTCTGCTGAAAAGGTTATGAAGATGGATGGGCGAACACAGGTGGACAACTTACCAAAAATCACAAGGGTCTTTGGCCCTAAGGCCTCGCTAGAGGGGGAAGGGCACGTGGGAGGGTTTGGGGGGTTTGGCGGTGGGGGAGGGTGGGCTGGGCACCTAAGGGTAAGGTGTGGGGGTTGGTTTGGCTGAGGGTAAAAGGAACAAAGAAAGTTCAGTTCATGGCACAAGTAATGGGAATAATATGATTTGTATATTGATGTTGAAGACAAAGTCAGGCAATGTGGAAGCTTCCTTTAGGATAAATGGTATCTAAAGGGACAGACAAGGGGTTTCGTATATGCTCATTCAATGTTTGTGGATTGAGTAATGTGATTAAAAGACAGTGTGTAGCAGCTGATCTACGGGCTGATAAAGCCCGACATTTTGTGCTTACAGGAGACACATCTGCCCTGGAGCAAATGTAAAGTATTGAACGAACTTGGGTATTCATTACTTATAGCAACTAGACAATCCACTATGCATAGGGGGGTCGCAATTCTAGCTCGATCAGGAATTTCTTGGACAGGGAAAAAGCTGGCTGACAATTTAGGGATGTGGGCCATTGCAGAATGTAAAGTAGGGGACAGTAAGATTTTGATATGTACAGTATATGGGTCGAATTTAGATGAAGCAGAGACATTAGAGTACTTAAACATGGAACTGGCCCTACGGGCTACCCGCTGATATTATGTGGGGATTTTACCATCAATGGTGAAGTCAAGGTGTGGGATGTGGATTATGAAAAATATGTAGCCGTAAACCAAAAGTCTTCAGAGCATTGCAACAAGTGTTAAAGTGCCACGGATTAGTGGATATTTGGGAGCCTTAAGTATTAGTGATCCAGACTACACATTCTACTCATATCCTCACAATAAACTAGTCAGGCTGGATTACATTTTTATGCCTCGATCATGTATCACAGGGGCAAATATGCAGGTATGGCCCAGGATCACTTCTGATCATGGACCTGTAATACTAGATCTCCTGAGTATTAGTCGTGCAATGAATTATTAAATATATTCACCTGTAATAGGAAAGTTTTGCTGGATAACCAGTTTATCGACCAAATAAAAGTCTGGGCTGCACAATTCTTAGAGATTATTAGAGGATCTTCTACCCAACCGATGGTATGGGATGCTATGAAAGCGGTGCTAAGAGGTGATACACTTAGCTATGGGCTGGCTAAACAAAGGCAACAGAAGATTATCATGCAGGGATTATTGGATGATTTAAGGAGAGAAGAGGGTGGGCTCATACGGGTAATAAGTAAGGGGGAAGACTAAGATCTCCTGTGTTAAGGCTAAAATTAATAGGGCCTTGAGTCAGGAAATCTCCAGTCAATATAAAATTCACAGAGAAGAAAGGTATGAATATGGCGAAACCATCGGCCGATGCCTGGCTCAAAGACTCCGAGGTAGACAATCCTCACAAAAAATGTTGTCGCTGGTCGATGAAAAGGGGGATATTGTAGAAGATATGGAAGATATGCTGGTGGCATTCCATGCTTGTTATAATGAGCTGTACACACAAGATATAACAGATGTGGGCAACATCAATGCTTTTCTACAACAGATGGATTTAGTGGGTCTAGGAAAGGAGGAGCAGGAATTTATGGAAGCTCCAATAACAATGGCAGTGCTTGAGGAAGCAATTGGTTCCTTGGCTGGTGGGAAAGCCGCAGGGCCAGATAAAATACCATTGGAGGTATATCAAACATTTTTTCAAGCTATAAGGGTTGATATGTTAACTACTTTTTTGGAAGTGCAAGCTGGGAATCCGCCCTTATCTTGGAAGGAAGCTAATATTGTGTTTTTAGAAAGAAAGATAAGCCTCCAGAGCTACCATGGTCATATAGACCAATTTCTTTAATAAATGCAGATTGTAAGGTATATTCGAAAATCTTAGCTACCAGATTGGCTCAAGTAATCTCCCCTTTAGTTTCTGTGCATCAGCATGGTTTTATACTGGTCAATCATTTAAATAGAGTCATTGCTAACGTACAACAGAAGAGGCTGGGTTTGATATTTTTAGACGCTGAAAAAGCGTTTGACCGTGTGTCCTGGCCCTTTCTTTGGACTGTCATGCAAAAGGTAGGGATCGGGAGGAGGATTTATTAGAGCTATACAAACTATGTACAAATCCCCTCAGGCCAAAATTTGTGTAATGGGCAGAGAATCAGCACAGGTATATATTAGTAGAAGGACAAGACAGGGATGCCCCTGCTCACCTTTATTGTTTGCGATATATATCAATCTGCTTTTAGTACTGCTAGAAACAACAAACAGAATAGTATATATGAGTTTGGCCAATATCATACACGTGTATTACCCTATGCAGATGACATAGCAGTGGTGACATCTGATCCAGAGCAAGCGGTGGTAGAGATAGAGAGTCTGACGCATGTATTTGTGGAAGTGGCCGGTTATAAGCTAAATCTATCTAAAACTCAGATTGTTTTTTCTGCAGGAGCATGGCCAGGAGATGCACGGGTTATGGATGAAGCTATGCATCTGGGTATGCAATTTAGGATGTCACTGCAGGATTTGATAGAAGGTAATTGGGGAGATATAGTCTATTCATCCGAAGGACAATTGGATAGGGTGGAATGCCTGCATCTCTCGCTGGTCGGGAGGTGTAATGTACTTAAAATGTGTATTCTTCCCAAGGCTATGTATTATTTTCGGACAGTCCCATCGGAGATAACTTGTATACAATTATTGAAATTGCAATCTTTATGCGACAGGTTCATCGGGGGGCAAAAGAAAGCTCATCGAGCATCGTGGAGGGTGGGCAGTTCCGAATTTTATATTTTATTTTTCTTGCATGCCTACTGCAAAATATACAGATTCTGTTGACTGGAGAGGAGGTGAAGCTGGCGGAAACACCAACTATATACCGAATGGGGATGTGGACAGATGTAAGAAATACCCTATTTAAATTTTTGGAGCCTAGTTACTTCAAGAGAACACGATTTAAGATTATGATTTCAGTATATAAGGTATGGAAAACAGTACGCAAGTTGTTGCCATTAACCGGGATATGTTATTATACCCCCTTGAAATCTACGGCCATATTCCTGCCTATCTTCTGGGATGTAAGGATGGAAAGGTGGCAAGCTAAGGGGATTAGGCAATTAGGTGATATATATTGTGGTGGGGCACTACTCTCGTTCTGTGAGTGAATGGATCGTTACAGATTGCTCAAAAGTGATTTTTTTAAATATTTACAAATACGTGATTTTTAATGCAAACATTATATGGGGTTAGAGATTGCTCTTAATTTCTTAATAGCGGAGGTAAAAAAGGGATCCAAGATTGGGACAATATATGGAGCATTGATTGATACACAGCAAGACGATATAGATGTTCACGATAGTAAGTGGCGGGTCCGGCTAGGGCTTGAAGGCATATATATGCAACAATCAATAGATATTGCTGGCAGACTTCTTTTGACAGCAAGCCTGAAAGCTCAACATTACAAGACCTTATTTAATTTATACTATACACCCGCAAGATTGATGAAGTGGGGGGGGCACATAATGGGAAATGCCTTAGATGTGCGATGGATAGGGCTGATATTGTACATATTTTTTTTAATGTGTAGGCCTCCTACAGTTTAAAAAATGCATTGAACAATACCTTTCAGAAATTACGGGGATAGATGTATATATCACTAAAGAGGTAATGTTAACAGGTGTTGGAGCGGGTATAAAAGTGGGTCAAGTTTGTCACCCTTTTAGATACTTTATATTTATAGCAGCTGCAGTAGCGCGATTATGTGAGGCCTCAGTATGGCTTCAGCCCGATGCCCCATCATTTGAGATGTAGCGAGCAAAGTTCTATAATATCTTTAATTTGGAAGGTAGTTTGTACTGCTTAAAATCAGTAAATCGGAAAAAAATGGGGGTCCAGATATGGGGACCTATGCTTGAGCATATGGGGATGGTTGTTGGAATATAATTAATTTTGGATATTGGTATATACTGCAGTATTTAATTTGCATCTCATTGATTAGAAAATGCTTTTTGTTTTAAATGCAATGAACTGAACAATAAAGAAATTAAAAAAATGTGTAATAAACATTAAAAAAAATAAAACAGTACAAGTACACAATAACTGATAATTTAAGCAATTTACATAATTCATATTCAAAATTATATTCAATTTAAAAGAAAACATTAAATTAAAATGCATTTAATTATATTTAATTCCCCACCCTATCCTACTACAAACCCAACAACCTGTAACTATATTATACAAGTTAAATGAATCAGTTTTAAACTATTTACATGATTAACAATTATTTAAATATTTAATTGTTAATTAAAAACGAATTAGCAATACTTTTATTTAAACTTAATTATTTATAACAATTACCTTTCCAATCTAAACGTCTACAAACTCGACAACCAGCTTCTAAAATACAGCTCAATATTAATATTAATAAAACTAGAATATAAATATAATTTTGAATTTTAAATTCAAAATACAATGTAGAACTTACAAAAATTACATAAATAATAATCAATTAAAAAAGTACTTAACAAAAAAACAAATTATCATTGAATCAAAATATTTCTATAGCATCGCTTTGACACTATAAATGATTAATAACCTTTAAAAAAATCATATTAAATCACAAAACATCACAAGATATATTTTATAAAATAAATAACAATTATCCTAACAGTACTCACACCTAAAATTATTAGATTAACTAAGGCACATTAAAATAATTAGAAAACAATATTGTTTGCAGCTATATTACTGAAAATGATGTTAAAAATTATGTTTTTGAAAATATATTATTTACCCAAAAACTTGATCTTCCTGACAACAATATTCTATACCACGATCATTTTTTATCAAAATAGTTTTGCCGTTATTGATGATTTTTGATATTTTAAATTTGATATTTTGTCCAAACACCGAAATTGTGTGACACGGTAATTTTTATCCACAATTTTCCTGTTAAAAACATAAAGCATTCACTTTCAGTTCAAGACGCATTTTCTATTGCGTTACAGAAATATGCTAATTGCTACGAAATATACCAATTGAACCATTTTTATTTTAGAATAGCATGGTTTTCAAGTTAGGAACTCTCTGTGTGAAATTCAATTGTGGACATTTTTCATTATTTATTTTTTACAGAAACAACTCCCCCAAACTATGGGTTGGTTCCCATAATACAGTAAATGAAATTTCATGACGTATTGGGAGTTTTCTTCCAGTGTAGCCGGGATATTTCAGATTTTTTCATAATATTGAACACCATGGATTACATGGCAGCTTCTCCCATAAAAGAAATGGACTGGAAGGCTCATCCAAAATATATCCTGCTGGAGATGGGCTTCCAGCTAAAATTTCTTATGAAAGAAACACTTGAGCCAAGCAAATCCCCTTTTTCATAAAGTCCAGGTAACCATGAGCTTGGCGGAACAGAACGTTTGCCCGTTTACAGTGAATGTTTGGCTGGTCCTTTATTGACTGACTTACTGACTGACATTATTTAGGTGATGCATACTACCCGACTGGATTTCCTGGTGCTTGTCCTAATTACTGCTTAACCAAACAGGAAATTAACATTTTGCTGAAGACCCTGAGTTAGAAGGAAAGCATAATGTCAGGCGACAGTTAGTTACAAGTGAGGGAGGAATGCACTAAAATGGAACACCCTTGTTAACAATTAAGGATGAGCTTAGAAACCATGATAAGGTTTTTTTTGTGTTTCAAGGTTTGCAGTGCTTCACATAGGGATATATCTAAATGCAAATGCAGCATAAAGGTGGATGATTTTTTTTTAGGCATTAAAAGTGAAGCAGGCGATCTTATAAAACATGACCCTTTACAGGAAACCATTTAAGTACTCAATGAGCAGCTGTTAGATGCTCCCTCTTGAACTGCCTATGTATAGGCCTGAATGCTGCGCTTTGGGCCTTTTGCAGCCAACAAAGGGGCCGATTAGGATTGCGGTTTTTCCGTATCCTTCGGGCTGGCGGAAGGCACCGCCGGCCCGGAGGATGCGGAAAAACCGCTGCGGAGCCTCCAAAGACCCACCGGCATATTAGGATGGCTGGTTGGTCTGGAATTCCGTCCGCAGCTTCCGACCGCGGCGGAAAAGCTCTAACATGGCTGGCGGTGTCTATCAGACACCGCCAGCCATATTAATATGGTGTGAAAGACATGCTTTTCCGCGGCGGCTTATCCACAGTGGAAAAGCATACAGACTTTGACTTCGGGGGCCCGTTGCGGGCCCCCTGGGAGAAGGGGGGGTAGGGGGTGCACATGGGGGTACCTATGCGTGCAGGCACTGCGTGGTGCCTGCCGCTTTGTGCATGCAAATGCGATGCATGTATTTTTAACCTTGCGGCGGGTGCAGCTTGATCCAAATAACTGTCGCCAAACAGTGAACAGATCTGACATAAAAGCATACATGGAAAACTATCACCTCAAGAAAAGCTGAAAGAGAAAAATAAACAGCAAAATTTGTAAAAAAAAAAACGTTAAACATCGGTAAAACTGTGAAGAGGAACGAAATGGGCGAGGGATAGGAAGGATGGGGGTAGAAAAACAAGGGCAGAGAAAGGCGGAAACAGCAAAAGGGAAAAAGATGCAAATAAAATGTAACAATAAAAACATACTACTGAAACAACATGTGTAAAGAAGGTACTGCCGCTAAAACAGTATCACGTCAACACCAAGGATTGATGCGTAAAATTCCAGCAAGTAACTCACGAATGCGTAGCAGATAAACCTCATTACCCATAAAAGAAAGGTGCACCCCATCATGCCGGAAAAAATGAAAATCTGCTCTGTTAATGTCATCATGCTCTAACCAGAATATACGATTTATGAAACAAAAATGTTGAAGATCCCTGTTCACTTTTCTCCGAGCACGTTCCACAGCCGTGTAACTATTTGCCCCTCTCTGCACTCTTCTGGGCAGTAGAGGAGTCAAAATAATCTGACAACAGGGCCATGTTTTCAAGAAAACGTCTATGTCAGCTTTCATGTCAATCAGTAAACCTAAACCTGACAATTGGACCAAATCGTTTTCTCCCAGATGAAGTAACAGAAAGTCTGGTATGGTTTGAAAATAAAACTCACTTATCAGTGGGAGCAACTGTCCCCACCTCATCCCACTTTTGCCCCATGAAGACAAGGCTACTGCATCAGACGAGAAGCCCAAATTGTGGCCAAAATGACGTTTATCCGCCTGCGTGGCAGCCCACTTGATGAACGAGTGGCCAATGAGCCATACTTGCTTGCGACCTGAAAAGAAAAAACAATTAATACCCAAGATCTAAATAATCTGATCGAGCTGTCTAATATAACGTAAAAAGCAATCGGAAGACCAACGCCCAAATAATTTAATGCTGTCAGAGGAGAAACCCCACCTGGCCACCTCTGAGGCTGCCCCAATGCGAAAGGAATGGGTACCAAATCTCTTGGGATCCTCGCCAATGAGTGTTAAGGACTTCCGAAGGATGGCTAACAATTGGGAGGCTTTGAATGGAGAGCCATCCTGGTGGCGGAACACAAAAGTGGAAAGGGCACCTCCAATGCTTGAAAAGTCAAACCACGCTTGCATGGGGCAAAGATATCCCCCCATGGCCTGTAACATGACCCTGGAACCCTTACCCGTTTGATCAGTTTTGGAAGGTAAATTTCAATGTGGAACTTGGAACAGGATACATGTGTGGTCTTCAAATCATCATTGACTGTAGTGCCCAACAATTCCGACACCCTGAAAGCCCCAAAAAAGAGCCACACCATACACAGTTTGAATAAACAGACTTCAAATGCAGAAAAACAAACTTTAGGGAGGACAGCGATGATCTTCGCCAATAATTTCAATGATAGGGGGTCCCTCTGGCGAGAACACCGCCTCTGCTGTTTGGACCAACCCTGAAGCAGTCTCTTACCCATTTCTCCCGCTGTTGGTTCGTAACTCCAGAAAAATTTGCCATAGAAGGAAATACCTGCTAACTTGCCGGCTATGGTGGGGGAAGAAACATGTTTCGCAATGTTAAACATAATAAATCTCACTACCTCCTCCCTACGCTGTCGTAAACCCCCACCAGTGTGAGATCGGAACAGGGCACCTGAATCTAAAAATTCCATCCAAGCTCTTCTGTAAGCCAATTTGGTGCTGTGTGCGAGAGAGTTCTCGATGAGTTGACAAGCATTCACATCCCCAGAGTCCATAGCTCGCTGGGAATGGGAGTCTTTTGTGAATCCACTTCAGGCACCAAACCACGGAATCTCTCCCACTGGAAACGAGACAGTGCATCCGCAATATTATTGTTTATGCCAGCAATGTGCCTGACCTTGAACACAATATTGAGCTGTAAACATCCAAGCATAAATAATTGGAGCAGCTTCAGCAACTGCCTATCTTTTGCTTTCTGGCCGTTGACCAAATCTACCACAGACTTGTTATCCACATTGAAAAGCACTGTCTTATTTGCCAATTTGTGACCCCGTATGCGGAGAGCCACGATAAGTGGAAAAAATTCCAGAAAGGCAATGCTCTTCTTAGTGTCAAACCAGCGCTCCGGCCATTGCTCCGCACACCATTTACCATCCCAAAAGAGGACAAAACCATGTGCACCAGACGCATCAGAAAAAAGCTGATGTTGCCAGTAAAAATTATCATCCAGAGACCAAAGCGTGATACCATTGAAATCTGATAGAAAAATCGACCACACCTCAAAATCAGCTCTCATGTGTGCCGAAACCCTGATTCTGTGGTGAGGGAGTCACAAACCTGACATAGCAAATCCTAGTCTCCTGCAAAAAGACCTGCCGGCACGGACAACCTTGCACGCAAAATTTAAATGCCCCAGCAAGCATTGTGCTTCTGATAAGGTCAGTTTGCTTGCCCCACGCGCCTTGTCCAGAAGCCCTGTGAGTTCCACAATTTTCTTGTGCGGAAGCCTGGCCTGCATCGTTATAGTTTCTATTTCAATGCCATGATATGTCAGACAACAGCAAGGGCCCTCGGTTTTGTCCTCTGCTAATGGGACTCCCAATGTCTCCGCTATGAATTGGAAACTCTTCAAAGCATCTGTGCATTGAGATGAATTTGCTGCACCTACAAAAAGAAAATCATCCAGATAGTGGGTAATGTTCTCATGGCCCGTGTGGTACGTAAAACACCACTGCAAAAAAGAACTGAAAGCCTCGAATAATTTACGCGAAATGGCGCATCCCATAGGGAGAGTCTTGTCAACAAAATATTGCCCTTCAAAATATACACCTAACAAGGAAAAATCCGATGGGTGCACTGGCAACAAACGAAAAGCAGATTTAATGTCACATTTTGCCAACTGTGCCCTCTCTCATGTGTCCCTGATGATAGCGAACGCCGAATCCACTGATTCAAAATGTACCATGGAGTCCTCTTTGGAAATGAAATCATTAACTGAGGATCCTTCCGGCCATGATAAATGTTGATTCATCCTGAACTCACCCTCAGCCTTCTTGGGCACAACCCCCAGTGGAGACACAATCAAATTTGGCAAAGGGCAATGATCAAAGGGGCCCGCCATCCGGCCCTCTTGAACTTCAGACAACAATTTCGACCGCACTACAAGTGGGAATTGCAGGGCAGATTTAAAATTTTGAGCAAATCTGGGGCGTCTAGGACCTTGAAACCCCAACCGAAAACCTTCCTGAAAACCCCATCTTAAAAGCGCAGCTCCCTGTGTGTCAGGATAACACAGTAACCAATTACATAAAATGTCCACCTTGATGGGAGTAAAAGCCTTTGTTGCCAAACTGTGGTGTAAAACCTCTGCCCCTGCCTGCAAAAACTGGTCCCCAGTGACTCTGTTCCCTGAAACACTGTGTGACGGCGTGTTTACCCCCGCACTTGGAGCACTCATGTTTGTATTTGCAGGGGTTGCGTAAACAATATCCTTTATTGAAATTCCAGCATGCCCCAGAGACAATGGTGTTGGTTCTATTCCAGGCCCCCTCCCCTCCCCCGGGGTGGGTCTAGTCTGAAAGGGCCGATAAGATACCGCTAAACCACTGACCGTGTGCATAGATGGGGGTGGCCTCTGGGGATACATCCACTGAACCCACAGCTCATTGTCTACCTCTCCCTATGGCTTGTTAGGCAATAATGATAAACGTGCCCTGAACTCCTCATCGTAATGAAGCCATGCTTACACCCCAAACTCAGATGCAGCCTTCCTAATGATATCTAGGTACTTAAAGAGCGATACCGATCTGTCTGCATATTTTTCGCAATATACACTGGCAAAAATAAGCAATGCAGACGTCCAATAATCTATGTTTGTGGGAACCCGTGGGCGTTTGAAAAGTTCCCAGGCCTCTTCCTTGGAGCCTTCTTTAGCTTGTATGTCACTGTGGAGGAGCTTAAAGACATCAACAAAATCCCCTTTCCACATCTTGTCTTTTGTGGCTTTACTTAAATGTGCTCCCAAAGGCATAGCAACACCCATGTAAGGCAGACGTTTGAAAACACAAAATGTTTTTTGTTCAAGCTCTGGTGTGTTCGAAATCTCAGCTACTACTGGTGCCTGACGCACAGTGGGCACTGACCCTCCCTCTTTATTCTCAAGGGCGCAATCCCGAGAAGCCTCTGAAATCGCAGGCAACCCATCAGTACCCACACCTTTGTCCACCTTCGCACGTTTAGCACACCGAGCAAGGATCTCACCTGGCATATTCTGTGTCGCACACTCAGCTGCGCCATGTTTCACCCCTTTGGTTGATGTCTTCATACACCTTCCGGGATTGCCAGCTTGGCCACCTCTGGTCTGCAAGAAATAGAAGCTGGACAACTCTTTAGCTCGCCCCCCCCAATGGCCCAGCGTGAGATAAAGCACCCTCTACACCCTCAGATCCGGACAGCTCCCCCTCCTCCAGCGAATCTTCTCTCCCCTCCTGTGAACAACGACCTACCACCCCTTCTGCATCACAAACACCACTCACAGCACTACCAAAAGGGCGCTCCCCATCTCCAACACCACCGTCAAATTCTTTCCAATTTACAACGTGAAAGTGTCTCGTCATCAATTGGGGTAGGAAAATCTGCCCAAAACTTCCCTGTCTTCTTGCTTCTGTCGTTGCAGGACGTGGGAAGCCTGTGTGGCACGCTCTCACTGCCCGTTTTCGTGCCTGGCAGTGGTTTTCCCACGCTGGGCTGCAAAAAGCCATATTTTGCAGCTGAAAATGTGGTATCTCGCTGTAAGCGCTTTAGCCTGCGCCCATCCGTGATTTCATGCGGCATCCATACCCACTGGCCCGGCCCCTCTAATGTCCTAATATCAGCAGCCTGATCTTTGCTCATGGTAGAAGGCACAGTGAACAAAGGGGGAGAACACAAAGATCTGTGGGAGCTTAGAAAGCACTCATTGGAAACAGCAGCGCTAGGCATGGCCAATGTGTTCACAGCAATAGGAGGTTGGGAAGGAATTACCGCGCTGCAAGCAACAGCGCCATCGCCCTGAGATACTACAGGAGATAAGCGCCTGTCCAGTGACAAAGTAGGCGAAATGGCATTCTTCCCTGCCTTTTGTAAACCAAAAATGTTAATGTCCCTCACTGTATGCATTGCAGGCATTAATGGTGGCTTATTCCCACTCTTGGCACTAGGGGTCGCACCAGCCACATGAGAAGCATCCTGTACAGAAACTGTCTTAGAAGTGGGACGTTTTCTAAAATTACCTCACCTCTGGACATGAAAGGTAGGCAGGGGGCAAGTGCAGGCTTTCTTCCTCATGTCTTGTAAACGTTTGGGGGCAGGAATGACAGTTGAAGGGACAGAAGCGAGTCCTGAGAGACAGGGGACTGTTCTGCCTGTTTAAATTGCTGCAACAGGGGGCCACCTTTATTTGAAGACACAGGCGAGTCCTCACTAGATAAGCAAGCGACCACTGCTGCAGAAACGCCATTGGCAGCCTGACACCCCCCTCTCCAGCCCAACCCATGCCTGTGACAGAACATCAGGCACGAGTAAATCCTCGCCCCCAGCTTCTGCCAGCATCCAGAGCGCCTCCCTGACAGAGGAGGCTGTCTGATCCATAAGTACAGCGAAAGCGCTAATGAGTGGAAAATAATACTTAAAGCACACAAGCCGCCGTCAAAATGCCTCCGCACGCCTGTCCCCGACTTGAAGTGCGCAACACGGAACGTTATTGTTTAAATTCTTGAAGAAGGACAGGACTCTGAAGATAGGTTAGGATGTTGTTTATTGACCATCCACTCTCCTCACTGGAGAGCGCACCAACATTCCACAGTGAGCTTCAGGGTGGGGGAAACCAACAGGCCCGGAAAGGTAGGGGTGGACAGAACATACCAACGGGACTGGTTGCAACAAATCTCCCTTCCTTATAAAGGGGACCAAAAGAACAAGGAAAAGGACACCAGGGGTGGCAGATGAGGAGCTGGGGAGAATCTGCCGGTAAGACAGCAGCAGGGGTTGACACAGCAAGAGACATTAAGTATGTACATTTACAATGTTGCCAAAACTCCACCATTGACCATTTTCAAGCTAGACCACGTTCTTAAACTTTAACAATCTTACTTGGAGAATGATATCTGCTGAGAGTGGTCCCCATCTTGTTGTTCCTTCTTGCTTGTACCATGTCACCCACCTCCCACCTGTGGACTTTTACACCGTGTTTTTTGCCGTACCACTGTTTGTATTTGTTTTGGTGTAGTCTGATCTTTTCTCCTGCTTCCTCCTGATCAACTCCCCTGACACTGCTGCCACTTAACCAACTGGGATTAAACTTGGTACAAGGTTCCCTACCACGTAAGGACACGAAAGGTGAAACCCCAGTTACTTTATTAGGTGACGTATAATATGGCCACAGACATTCCCTCAGGGAGTTTTCTATGTCATGTCCATTGATGGCAGCTAATTGGATATTATCTTTAATGATCCTGTTTGCCCGCTCCACCAGACCATTAGCCTTTGGGCAATATAAAGCTGTGGTTTCATGCCTTATGTCCAAACCCCTCAGAAAATCTTGCATTTCTTCTGAGGTGAACTGTACCCCATTGTCGGTGATTATAATGGAGGGTATCCCTTCCTCATAGAACACCTCTTTTAAGAATTGAATCACCGATTTTGTGGTGATACTATGTACAAACTTTTGCTTGATCCAGTGTGAAGTATAATCAATCAGAACCAGCATGAATCTTCTTTGCACACCAAGATCCTGCATTGGTCCAATGATGTCCATAGCCAACTTGGTCCATGGCTTGGTCGGAACACTGACTGGAGACAACGGAGCTTTGTGTACCACCTTAGACTTGTCGCTTCTGGCACATGCGCCACACTCCTTTACACTTTGTTCAGCCATGGCATCCATTTTTGGGAACCAGAAATTTGTTTTACTCTGGCCTTGGTAGCACTTTGCCCAGGGTGGCCTTCGTGTGCCAAGTCAATAGCTCTCTTTCTGAGTTCTCTAGGGGGTTTTACCCTGTTATTACACTATACCTTTTCTCCAATGACACTCAGTTTATTCCTGATTTCCCAATACTCTTCAATCCCTGCTTCAAATTCGGTCTTCCTATTTGGCCTTCCCTGTCTCATGTACTCTTTTAGGGTGCACAGTTCCTTATCCGCCTTCGTACCGTCTTCCCATTCTTTTTCCTTGATGGAGGGAAAGTCAATCATTAATATAGGACTGTCTAGAGCTTCTTCAGTGACTCCTGCTTCTGGTAAGGGTGATCTCGATAAGAAGTCTGCAATTCTATTTTCCTTGCCCGGCACATGCTCTATCATGAAATTGTAATGTTCCAGTCCTAGGATCCATCTGCTGATGCGCGAGGTGCAATTCTCAAGACCTTTCACTGAAAATATAAATGTGAGGGGCTTGTGATCAGTCCGAATCGTGAACCTCAACCCCCATAGAAAAAACTTGAAATGTCTTACAGCCCAAAAGCAGGCCAAAGCTTCCTGTTCGATTACGTTGTGCTCAGCATTTCATTGATTATGGGCAAGGGGTATCTTTCTACCCAAATACAGTCATTCAAAATGCGCAAGTCTACACAGAGACAAATTCTTTCTCCATTGGACTTGGCCGCGATAACTATCGGAGCCAACCACTCTGAGCAGTCTATAGGTTGGATTATGTCCAAGTCACATAGCTTGCGCAGCTCATTTTCAAGGAAATCTTTTAATTTGAAAGGCACTGGACGCAGACTGTGCACCACAGGTTTTGCATTGTATTTCAGCTTGATCTTGTGTTGAAAATTGTGCAAGCATCCTAGTTCCTCCTTGAATAGTTGCTTGAAGTCTTCACAAATTTTATCCCCCTTATGGAACTTTTCTGTGAGCAGGACTTGTTCAGTACTATTGGGGGTCTAAGATGATACCCAACTCTTTCTGGTGTACCCACCCTAAAAGATTTGACCCTGATTTTACTACATATACCGTTCCATAAGTTTTCCTGTCCTTGAACTGCAGCAGCACATTTTTCATACCCAAAAGAGGAATGGTTCCCTTGTTGTACCCTGTAGGAGAAATATCTGGTGTTTTTAACTCACTAATCTTATTGTTACCCATGGAAACATAATCATCCTTGTTTAGCAGTGTGAACGGTGAACAAGAATCTGCATACATTTCTACACATTCGTCATCAATGAATACTTCACATTAAGGATAAATGGAATTTACTGTGTCACTGACATCTTTTACTTGCAAAATAAATGTTTCCATTTTTTGCTCTACACATTTCACTTCCTTACTTGTGACCTTCTCTGTGTTCCTTTCCTGTTCTCTTATGTGTAGTTCCCCATCACTTTTGTTAACAACGGAAGAGTGATAAATACAGAACACCTCAAGTGGCAATTCAATGGATTGCCACTTGAGGTGTTCTGTATTTATCACTCTTCCGTTGTTAACAAAAGTTTGATCTTAGGGGTAAAGAGTGATTGTCTACACCCTGACTCTCCTATTGTTTGAAGTAGTTCCCCATCACGACACGCCCTCGCCAAATGCCCTCTTCTATTGCATTTTTTGCAAGTGACATACCTGGCAGGGCATTGGAAAAAAGTGGCAAAGTGGCTATTACTGCCACACCGGTAGCACTTAGGACCCCTCTCTCTGTTATCTACTCTGATGTTTGTATTCTCTTTAATTTTCATCTTATACACCTCACTGTTGTCTTCTCCATCGTTAATGGTTGCCACAACCTCACCCTCTGGTTTCATTTCCTTTACACACCTCACAGTGTGCTCAACTGACTTCGCTATTTCGATCGCTTCCCTTAGTCCTGGATACTTAGCCAATAATTTCTCCTGGATGCGTGGATTATTAGTGCACCTCACAAGTTGGTCTCTTATTAATGAATCGGTGAGGTTAACAACTCTGAGTAAGGCCCCACAAAGCTGCAATATAATTCTGCACTGACTCATGTTCGCCCTGACTCCTTCTAAAAAACTTGTGGCGTTCTAAAACTACATTGACTCTATCTCCAAAATGTTTTTCTAGTTTCTGCATGGTTTGCTCAAACACATCTACCTCTCCAACTACATTTCCCTCCTGTTCTGGCACCGGCAATGATTCATATACCTTGCGCCCTTGCACAACCAAATTATGGAGTAATATGTGCTGTTTCCTTACAGAGTTGAACCTTTGTCCCCCAATAGCTATGAGATAAGATTCAAACAATTTCACCCATTCCTTCCAACTTATCTCAGGTTCCCCAATATCATTCAAAAAGGGCGGGGGTTGATTCATGCTGGCCGCTGCCATTATTTCTAGGAGGGTGTAAAGGCACCAGAGAAAGATGAGTAATGTATACTAGGAGGGGTAAATAAGGTGTGGACCAAGTGGTAAAATACAAAACCAGCTAGCAAATTATATAACTCTGCTTATATTCCGCATTTACCCCAGAAGACCCTATACCAACACCAAAAGCTTTATTATCTGCTGGATACCACACAGTCAAGTGTTCAAGTTTATAGATGAAGAGAATGCTGGAACACTATTAAGCTTGAATCACGGAGCCCAGCTGCAAGTCAGGTCACTCACCGCCTTGTCAGAAGGTCAACAAACAGGAAAATCTGCTACGCTTGCTTAAATTCACAATGGAAGTTCTTATGTGGCCGCTGAACTTGAGCACAATTTCCCCCGATGCCAGAAATTTTCGGCCCTTAGCACCTGATGCGCCGGCAGAAATGGTCAAATTCTGGATGCAACTCTCCACGAAGGCAGGGTCGGCCCCCCACAGCTGATTGAAAAAAAACTTATACGCAGGCGCCACAGTGCATGAACACTCTTCGGTTCCTCTCGCTGACACGGATCTCACTCCCCAGGCTGCCGCCGTGCCTCATTCAAGTCTCCCGCTGTAGCGCCCTCAGCAGATCGGGAACTCCCCACACCGGAGACGCAGGTACGCAGGAAATTCAAAGCCCGTTGGAAGGGTACAATATTTTCCACCCTTCCGGTCCCCTCAGCAGGGAAATACGAAATCCACACCTCGTTCACACTCGGCGTTAGCCTGACTGCACACACGCTGAGGGAAGCAACTTCAGAGAAGGGACTTCTCCTACTGCGGACACGCTGTAGGTCAAGCTTTGCCCCGATCACAGTTACTTTACTCCTTCCAACCTGCTTCAACAATTTACAGCACACATTTCCCTACCCCACGCTGCTTTCACGAGAGTCAGGAAAGTATTCACCACGAGACCATCAGTACGCCTGGTTTATCCGCTTGCACTTCCATGAGAAATTTCACATTTCTTTAAATCATGCACTTGATAAAGTTCAATTTCGATACTCCTTTTGTATCTTCCTCCTCGTGTAGAGAGAGCACACAAAGGGGAAATGGTCAACACTGCCCCCTGTGCAGTTCCGTCGCCAGTGTTGGAATTCTTGAAGAAGGACAGGACTCTGAAGATAGGTTAGAATGTTGTTTATTGACCATCCACTCTCCTCACTGGAGAGCACACCAACATTCCACAGTGAGCTTGTCAAAGCTGCAAGCACTCTTACCTGTGAGTTGCTTGCAGATGGATTTCGCAGAGACGTTATGGACCCACTTCCCCAAATTTCTAGGCAACACCCAGTGATTTCTAGAAGAACACCTAGGTAATCGATAGAAAAAAAGGGAGGGAGGCCGGATAATGGACGCTACCGGTTCCTGGGTTGTCGACCTGCGAGGCAACAAAGAAACTCTTGTAACTTTTATCCTTATTTCCTGCACACATTAATTGCTTGCATTTCACAATTTACTGTCCTACTTCTAAAACCCCTTATGGCCTACCTGCGACAGTAAGAATCTAAGCGTCGCGTCCGTGTTGTCGTCGAGGAAGGATGAGGCGATGTGGATTGTTGATTGGAAGAGTTGGATTCAAGAAGGAGAAGTCAAGTTCTCTTTCCTAAGTAGAAATAAGCATTAAGGTATTAGGCACTCCCTTCAACTTTCTATTCATAACACATATACACTTTCACCTCTTTTGTACATCACACTTACTTAGTGTACTCAGTAATATCATCCCTCGCCTTCACCACCTAGAATGAAATAACACTAAACCAAACAATTTGCAAATCACAATTAACACTTCTATTGTCCAAAGCTATAAAATACTTTGATATTTTCTCAAAGCTCTTTCTTTTCTTTTCAGAATTCGAATCGTGTCTTTAAACAAAAGCTTCAAAAAGTCTTTGAGGGATTAGCAGGTAAGTTCAAGTCTTTTACATGAGTTGCTGCTTGCTTGCGTAGGGCGCCTTGCTTTGCATTTAGAAAGAAATATTCACTTAGCTTTTGTCTTTCTCTTTTTGCAGGGATGCGCGATGAAGTCCGTGCAGAGTCTGAAGTCCTCCTGAAGCCTGAAGATTTCCTGGACTGGACCGGCGTTCTGAATCCCACGGAGCCTTCAGGTGAGTTGTCCTCGAGGGCGCAGCGGAAGACGAAGCATCGAGAAGCTTTGGGTGTGGCTTTTTATAGCTGAGCCGCACCCAGAAGAAGACGACGCACCGCGCACCCTTTGACAGCGTGCGTGTGCGTCAAGAGCCCCGCCTGATGACAGTTCCAAGTAGATGCTCCCAACGAGAGCAGGTTATTTGCCTATGTGACTTTACTCAGATAACAAAAGGCAGAATCACTCGATTTAGGCAATTATGTATTTCAAAATGCACAGTTTACATGATTGGTGAAAAATTACGAATTCAAATGCACAGTTTACATGATTGGTGAATGTTCCTTACAGAAAATACACAAACCACCATTAACATATATGTCAACTCTTTACACATACACTTTGGCGTGCTGGGTGCACGGGACAGGGGTGGGTTTCTTGATGGGATAAAAAACCTTCTTGCTGCAGGGCAGGAGGTGGGCGAGTTAGCAAATCATGACAGTACTCCCCTCTCAAGAGCCCTCCCAAAATCTGAGGAACAGGTCTAGGTTTAGTTGGGTTTTGAAGATAAAAACGTTTCAGACATCGAGGAGCATTTTGCACGTTTGACAGCGGTTCCCAGGTCCGTTCCTCAGGACCGTAGCCTTTCCAATGAGCTAAATAAAACAACTTTCCTCGACTTCTTTTTGAGTCAACAATTTTTTGAACTTCAAATTCTGGTATCCCATCAACTTGTATGACTGCGGGCTTTCCTTTAAATCTGGTTTTAGGATCACAGGGTTTGATCAAAGACACATGGAATACCGGGTGAAATTTATATCTGATTGGTAAAGTTAATTTTACACTGACTGGATTTATTAATTTTTCAATGGGAAATGGTCCGATAAACTTGGGACAGAATTTTTTACAGGTTCTTATTTTCAAATTTTTTGTGGACAACCACACCTTATCTCCTACGGAGTATTTGGGTGGCGATTTCCTGTGTAGGTCAGAAGTTTCTTTTTGCTTTTCTTTTGCTTGTGCTAAATGAAATTGGGCCTACTCTTGAACGTGAGCTATTTTTTTAATAAGATCTTCTAAGGACGGAATTTCAGATGGAATTGGCACCGTGCCTGGAATATTTCTAGGATGATACCCATAAGTGCTGAAAAAGGGTGAAAAAGAAGTAGAGGAATTATCCATATTGTTAAAAGCAAATTCTAGGACCCATAATATATCAGACCATTCCCTTTCTTCTTCCACTAGAGCACAACGTAAGAATTGCTCGATAGTTTGGTTAGTTCTTTCAGTCAAACCATCCGTTTGAGGATAATAACCTGAAGAAGTGCGGATATCCATGCCTAGAGTTTTTCCTAAATTTTGCCAAAAGTGGGATATGAACTGAGGGCCTCTGTCTGAAATTATGACTGAAGGAATTCCATGTAAACGAATTATTTCCTTAGAGAAAATTTGAGTTAACTCCTTGGCAGAAGGAATTTTCTTTAATGGGACAAAATGAGCCATTCGTGTGAAATGATCAACCACAGTTAGAATAGTAGTAAAGCCTTCCTCAGTTTTAGGGAGCTCCACTATGAAATCGAGGGACAATGTGTGCCAGGGTTGAGGTGGAATCGGGAGAGGAAGCAAAAGACCACTGGGGGCTTGATGTTGTGATTTGCTTTGAGAGCAAACCACGCAAGTCTCAATGTATGATTTAACATCATTTAACAAAGAAGGCCACCAAAATTTTCTTTTTATTAAATTACTAGTCTTAGCTACTCCTGGATGAGCAGACATTAAAGTATCATGATGCAATTGTATCACCTTTTCTTGGAGTGCTTGTGTGGGTACTAACATCTGTTCATTCATGTATAACAAATCATTTCTGTTTTGTAACAACGGATATATCTTATGCCATTCCTCAATTGTTTTTTCTTGTATTTTATTTTTAATGTCTTCCATTACATCAGATACTATCACGCCTACTTTGAAACAGTGATCAGACAATACTGGTTGAATCTCTTCAAGGGAACAATCTTTTTCTCCCGCAAATCCCATGCGAGATAAAGCGTCCGCTTTCAAATTCTCTTTTCCAGGACGATAAGTGATTATGAAATTGTAGTCGTTAAAAAATAACGTCCAACGTAACTGCCTAGCTGTCAGGGCTTTTACAGAACGCAGATATTGTAAATTCCTATGATCTGTATAGATTGTTACTGGGTGCCTAGCACCTAACAAATAATGGCGCCATTCTTCAAATACTGCTTTTATGGCTAACAATTCCTTGTCGGCGATTGCATAATTCTGCTCGGTAGGTGTGAGTTTTCTTGAATAAAATGCAATAGGATGCATTTGACCAGTTTCTTTATGCCTCTGGGATAGGATACCACCAATGGCAAGTTGAGAAGCATCCGCCTCTACTATGAAGGGTTGGAAAGGATCGGGATGCATCAACACGGGTGCAGTTGTAAATTGTCTCTTGAGAGCTTGAAAGGCCTCCTCAGCTTCCTTATTCCATTCAAACTTAACATTCTTTTTTAACAGTCTAGTTATTGGAGTAATCACGTGGGAAAAGTTACAGATAAACCGTCTGTAAAAATTAGCGAATCCCAGAAAACTTTGAACCTGTTTTACTGAGGAGGGGCTAGATCAGTCCAGTATTGCTTGAATTTTATTTGGGTCCATCTCAATTCCTTTGGGACTCAAGACGTATCCTAGAAATTCTACTCTTGTGGTATGAAAGGTACTCTTCTCAAGTTTAATGTACAAGGAGTTGTCAAGTAGTTTTCGAAGAATAGCCCTGACTTGTTTTACATGTTCCATGGTATCTTTTGAATAGATGAGAATGTCATCTATATACACAATGCAACAGATATCCAAAAATTCTCTTAATACCTCATTTATAAAAAATTGGAACGCAGCAGGTGCATTGCAGAGTCCAAATGGCATGACTTGGTATTCGTACAAACCAAACTTGGTACGAAAGGCTGTTTTCCACTCGTCTCCGCTTCGGACCCGTACCAAGTGGTAAGCACCCCTTAAACCCAATTTAGTATAAATCGTGGCATCCTTCAACTGATCTAAAAGAGTTGGAATCAAGGGAAGTGGATATCTATTTTTGATGGTAACATTGTTCACAGCTCGGTAGTCAATACAGGTTCGCAACTCTCCCCCCTTTTTAGGAATAAAAAAGAGAGGGGAGGATACAGGAGATTTTGAATGGCGAATAAAACCGTTATCCAAATATTCATCTAAATATTCCCTCAAGTGTTCATTTTCTTTCTCAGTGAGAGCATATATTCTACTACACGGTAAAGTAGCTCCCGGCACAAGATCAATTTGACAATCGAAATCTCGATGAGGTGGTAATGTGTTTGCCTTCTTTTTATCAAAAACATCATGAAGATCTGCATATTCCTTAGGAACCCCTTCTAATAACAAAACACTCTTTGAGTTCAAAGGAAAATTGCTACCTTGAACTATTAATTCAGATTCCAAGGATTGCCAACAAGATTTTTGACAGGTTTCAGAATCGAATAGCACTGTCTTCTTTACCCAATCAATCTTTGGATTATGTTTTACTAGCCAGGGTATGCCTAAAATTAAGCGAAATTGAGGGGCATCAATTATATCAAAAGCAATTCTTTCTTCATGCTTATTTAAACAAGTCATTAGGAGCGTTTCAGTATGAAATTGAATTAGTCCGGATGATAACTCCTTACCATCTACAGCCTTAACAACTTCGGGGTGTTCTTTAGACTCAGTTCCAAATTTCAGGTCTTTTAAGAAACAAGTGTCTATAAAATTGCCTGTAGCTCCTGAGTCAATTAGAGCGTCAACTGTCCAAACCTTTTCCTTAGTTATCAGTGACTGTAAGGAAATCTTAATACTGAGGTGATAAGATGTTATCTCAGGGGTAATGGAGGCCAAGCTAGATAACATACTCGACAATCTGACCTCTTGATTTGTCGAGCCAGTTAGTTTTCCGACTGCTGTATTAAGCCTACCTCTGAGCCTTTGTTTTTAGGTTTATTTGGACGAACTGGACATTCTTTAACAAAATGTCCAGGTTTTCCACAGTAAAGACATTGATTTAATTTTCTCCTTTTGTCCTTTTCCTCTTTGCTCAAAGGTCCTTTAATAGTCCCTATCTGCATAGGTTCTCCCAAATCCACCCTAGGTGGAGTCTCAGTCTTTACACTACTGATTCGCTCTTTAAAAGAAAACACCCTAGTATCCGCTTTTCCTTTCTCCCCTCTTCGTTCTGATAACCGATGGTTCAATTTTACCACTAAGTCAATAAAGTCCTCTATATCATCTGGTGGATCTAGAATTTGTGTGACCATATCTTTAAGTTCATCCTTTAAACCTTTATAGAATATAGACACTCGCTTACTCTCGGGCCAGCGTGCTTCTATCACTAGTCTATTAAACTGGGATATGTAATGTAAAAGGTCTGAGGATCCCTGTTTCAAGTGTAGAAGTTCGTGATCGGCAGACTGAACAAACACATGCTTGGCAAACAGTTTTTTCATGGTATTTTTAAAACGTCTAAGGTCATAAAGAATAGGGTCGTCTCGCTCTACTATTGGTAGGGACCATTGAGCTGCGTCACCACCTAAATAGGATAAAATAAAAGCTATCTTGGAAGAATCATCCGGAAAAGCTGTTGCTTTAGCGATAAAATGTAATTGACATTGATTTAAAAAGATAGCAAACTTATTGTTATCCCCATAAAACCTCTCCGGTGGTGCTAAAGGAACGGGAACAGGAGTTACAACTTGTATTTGAGTTGGGGTAGTGGAAGGATTTGAGCTGGAGTGCAAGGTTTGAAACCCTGGATGGAAAGTAGCTGGTTTTAACACAGATTTCTGACTGGGGGAGAAGCTCCAAGTACTTGGTCCAGATTGCATACTGTGCTGAATGACAGTAACATCCCTACGAAGGGCAGCATTTTCTTCCTGAATTGTTGTTAGCATATTTGCAATGTCTTGCAAAGAAATTGGATCAGCAGCATCCATAACGTCTGGGCGAAATGATCGTCGTGGGCTTCGTCTTCTGTCAAAGCTGCAAGCACTCTTACCTGTGAGTTGCTTGCAGATGGATTTCGCAGAGACGTTATGGACCCACTTCCCCAAATTTCTAGGCAACACCCAGTGATTTCTAGAAGAACACCTAGGTAATCGATAGAAAAAAAGGGAGGGAGGCCGGATAATGGACGCTACCGGTTCCTGGGTTGTCGACCTGCGAGGCAACAAAGAAACTCTTGTAACTTTTATCCTTATTTCCTGCACACATTAATTGCTTGCATTTCACAATTTACTGTCCTACTTCTAAAACCCCTTATGGCCTACCTGCGACAGTAAGAATCTAAGCGTCGCGTCCGTGTTGTCGTCGAGGAAGGATGAGGCGAGGTGGATTGTTGATTGGAAGAGTTGGATTCAAGAAGGAGAAGTCAAGTTCTCTTTCCTAAGTAGAAATAAGCATTAAGGTATTAGGCACTCCCTTCAACTTTCTATTCATAACACATATACACTTTCACCTCTTTTGTACATCACACTTACTTAGTGTACTCAGTAATATCATCCCTCGCCTTCACCACCTAGAATGAAATAACACTAAACCAAACAATTTGCAAATCACAATTAACACTTCTATTGTCCAAAGCTATAAAATACTTTGATATTTTCTCAAAGCTCTTTCTTTTCTTTTCAGAATTCGAATCGTGTCTTTAAACAAAAGCTTCAAAAAGTCTTTGAGGGATTAGCAGGTAAGTTCAAGTCTTTTACATGAGTTGCTGCTTGCTTGCGTAGGGCGCCTTGCTTTGCATTTAGAAAGAAATATTCACTTAGCTTTTGTCTTTCTCTTTTTGCAGGGATGCGCGATGAAGTCCGTGCAGAGTCTGAAGTCCTCCTGAAGCCTGAAGATTTCCTGGACTGGACCGGCGTTCTGAATCCCACGGAGCCTTCAGGTGAGTTGTCCTCGAGGGCGCAGCGGAAGACGAAGCATCGAGAAGCTTTGGGTGTGGCTTTTTATAGCTGAGCCGCACCCAGAAGAAGACGACGCACCGCGCACCCTTTGACAGCGTGCGTGTGCGTCAAGAGCCCCGCCTGATGACAGTTCCAAGTAGATGCTCCCAACGAGAGCAGGTTATTTGCCTATGCGACTTTACTCAGATAACAAAAGGCAGAATCACTCGATTTAGGCAATTATGTATTTCAAAATGCACAGTTTACATGATTGGTGAAAAATTACGAATTCAAATGCACAGTTTACATGATTGGTGAATGTTCCTTACAGAAAATACACAAACCACCATTAACATATATGTCAACTCTTTACACATACACTTTGGCGTGCTGGGTGCACGGGACAGGGGTGGGTTTCTTGATGGGATAAAAAACCTTCTTGCTGCAGGGCAGGAGGTGGGCGAGTTAGCAAATCATGACAGAGCTTCAGGGTGGTGGAAACCAACAGGGACGGAAAGGTAGGGGTGGACAGAACATACCAACGGGACTGATTGCAACAGTTATGTTCCACGCTCGCACCTGAAAACCTCCTGCCCAATCCTAGCGCACCCCCACCCGCGAGCAGCAGCGGAGCATATCATTGCCCGAATTAGCCTGGGGGCGAACGCTCTTCGCGCGTTGCTCCAAAGACCCCATATTATGCGTGTACTCCCTCCGGTGTAGGGTGGAGGTGTATGCCGGCCGCATTGGTGCTCCTTGCAGGGTGTATGATCGGTAATAGCCGGAGCTGAGATGAGGGCGATGGCGGATACGGCCAAGCTCCTGGTGAGGCTGAAGAGAGCTTTGTGGCAGCGCTGCTTCAGTGCACCTCGGAGCTCGCACCAGGGTCGCATTATACCCGGATAATCTACTGCAGCCTACCAAGGACGGAGCTGACTGCCTTCCGCGGGGGCACAGTGGTGGCCCAGTAGGGGGTCTGTGGGTCACCCGCCATTTTGTCTGCCGGGCTGCCGTGGCGGAGCCTCCTGGGAAATGCGGCACTACATCCTCTGAAACTCACAGCAAGGGACCGGTGAGCTCACCCGACTTACCGACCTGCCCCTGGACATACGGCGGACCACTGCTCCTGCAGAAGAGGACTTACAGGTGCGTCCCTCATTAAAAGGATTAAAAGGTCTCACTGGGCTGTGGTAGTACCCAACCCTTCCCCCGCAAGTGATACCTAGCCTGGCGACCGCCAGCAGGCTACTTCTTAGTGACCCACTCAGGCGCTGGGTGCTGAGTTTATTTATGTGCCCGTGCAGCGCCCCGACGTCGATCTCGGAGGCCTCCAAACATTGCAGATAGCCTCCAGGAGAGGTGGCACTTCCCTTCTTCCTGATCCCCGAGTCTGTGCGATTGGAGAGCCCTGTGCTCTGGGCAGCTTTCCCTCCACGAAGCATCACTCAATACCCAGTAAGACAGAAGAGGGGATCTCTTGGCCTCTGCTATTCGCCCCGCACATCACCCTCTATCCCAAGTGCCAGGGTGCTGTCTCCATCAGCCCCCCGCAAGGTACATCTGCACACAATGTGGTGGGGCAATGCGACTCACCACCCCCCCCACTCCACAACATGCCAGGTGTGCCTGGCTCTGCTCTAGCATCCCCGACCCTCATGCAAAACGAGGGGGCTCGCCGCCAAACAGATGCGTCATCTGATGATGCGACTCTCGGACCCCCACCCCACAACGCATTGAATGTCCCACTGGTCTGGCTCCCATAAGAATACCCCTGACCCTTGGTGCTGATGCCGAGGTCAGCTGCTCTCTCCCCCGATGGGCTACCCGCTGGGGGCTCCCCATGCCTAAAATCACACCTGATCCCCTGACGCCACATGGTGCCTTGTAGCCGGGCCCATTACCGTGAGTGAGGTGGCCGTGCTGGGTAAAATATTACCCCCGCATCAAGGGCCTTGCTAACAGCGGATGCCCTGCAGGACTACCCGGCTGCCGCCTCCTTGCCGATTAATTCACGATAATTGCCCTACCTTGGGTTTGCACCCAGCAGAAGAAACAGGACAAAATGGGTGAAGTTCATTCACATTTCCACATGTGAGGCGCAGGGACTCGATCTGCTGAGATTGCGGGGATTTCTCCATTTAGTCGGCTCTGTGTTCCCGCTGGTGCGCTATGCCTGCCCTTGGATGTCTACGCACCTCAACGTTCATATCCTGCCACAGGCTATCTAACAGGTGGTAGCTGGTGGTGGCCATTCCTGGGAGTACGTGCCTGACCTGGGTGAGAAGAGCAGAGGACAGTATTGTGCGAGAGGCCTACTAAAGAACCCGGAGCCGCTCCTGACGGACTGACTGACTGACTGTTTGTGCTTATAAAGCGCACTAATGACAAGGCGTCTTGGCGCTGTGTTAGAATAGAAAACTCAGACAGGTATGCATTTCAGATGTTGAAGGTATGCATTCTACTGATGTTTTGATTTCTTTCCTAAATGCACATCTGTTAGATAGACTTCTAATATGTAGTGGAAGTGTATTCCAGAGTTTGAACGCCATAAATGAAAAACGCTTTCCTCCACAACATGCTCTTTTTATCTTTGGAATCTGCACAAGACCAAGGGAGGAAGATCTTAAAGTGCAAGTAGGGACATAATGCGAAAAGAGAGCTTGCGCATCTTTAGCACCCTCTCCAAACATAGCCTTATGAACCAAACAGAGTGACTTAAATTCTATTCGTCTGCACACTGGGAGCCAGTGAAGATTTCTTATGGCCGTTGAAGTTGGGTGGCGTCTAGCTAACCCAAGCAGCACTCTGGCTGCAGCATTTTGAATAGCCTGAAGTTTATTTAATTGAGCAACACCCATTCCAAGATAAAGGGCGTTGCAATAATCAATTCTGGACAATATGGTTGAGACAATGACCGTTTTCCTTAGAGCAAAGGGAATATATGGAAGGATCTTCCTTAGTCCTTTTAGAGTAAAAAAGCAGGCTGAAGTGACCTGGTTAATCTGTGGAGCCCAGGTCAGATTTTTATCAACAATTACTCCTAGGTTCCTTGTTTTTAAGACTGGTATCGGAGGTAGTCCAGCAGTGCTAGGCCACCATACCTGATTCCAGATTTGGTCTTTTGAGCCAAATTCCAGGACTTCTGTTTTAGTAGCATTTAGCTTTAAAAAAAGTCACATTCATTCAGTTCATCAAGGAGGAAATGCAATTACAGAAGTCCATGGCTCGTGAGTATGCACCCTTAGCTAGCGATACTATAATTTGCGTATCATCAGCGTATGATACCAACTTAAAGCCATGGCTCTTTACCATCCTGGCCAGAGGGGCAACATATATATTGAATAGTGTTGGCGATAAAGCTGATCCCTTGGGGACTCCTCACGGTAGGGTGAATTCCTCTGATCTAAGACCATTCCAGTGGATCATTTGTTTCCTATCTGCCAAAAAGGATGATAAGAGAGAAAGTGCTGTACCATTGACACCAGCATCCTGCAGCCTTTTTTAAGCACAGTATGGCTAACCGTATCAAAGGCCGCTGTTAGATCAAGCAGGACCAGTACAGCACTACCCTCTTCATCGGTCACCCTACGTATTTCTTCTGTTGCCAGGATTAGAGCAGTTTCCGTAGAATGTTTAGAACGGAAACCATGTTGGGTGGTATCTAACAGGTTATTTATCTCCAAAAATTACATCAATTCAACGTTTAATGCCTTTTCCAAAACTTTCGCTGCAAAAGGCAGACAAGATATAGGTCTATAGTTCAACTCAACCCGTGGGTCCGATTTAGGCTTTTTCAAAAGTGGGCGTATACACACCTTCTTCCATGTCGTGGGGAACACTCCATCAGATATAATTTTATTCATTAATGGAGCTAAGGCAGAGCTAATGGTTTCTGATGCCATATGCAATATATATGGTGGACAGGGGTCCAAAGGGGAGCCTGATTTAATGCTTAATAGCAATTCCTCTACCCTTTTTTCTGTTAATGGGGAGAAGGATAATAAGCCTTCATGTTCCAACCTGGCTTCAGGTTGGGCTACAGTTAGTTCTCCTATGTTGTGTGTTGATTCTTTTAGGCTATCATATACTGATTGCACTTTGTTTTGAAAGAAAATGGTGATTTTATCTACAAATATTTGTTCCGGTGTGAACATAGTGTCCCGTGGGCATCTCATCAGGGCATTAACTGTTTGAAATAATTATTTCGAAGAATTTGCGGCTTCTTGGATTTTAATAATATAGTATGTGGCCTTTGCCTGAATGATTGCCGCTTTATACTCTTCCAAGGCTGCGCAATATTCTTTTTTATGGTCAGTGTTATATTGGGATCTCCAGATTCGTTCTTTTTGTCTGCATTTAATCTTTATCGATTTTAATGTAGGTGAATACCATGGGGATGAAGCCTTTTTAACTGTAGATTTCTTGGACACTTCTGGTCCCACTTTATTTGCTACTGTGGTTAGCCAATTATGGAAATCATCAATGGTTTGATTTAGATCATTGGATATTTCAGGTCTTTTTGTGAGAGCTGATGCAAACTGTGCTTCACTCACTGACTTCCATATTCTGTATTTACTATCTGGAGTGCAAGAGATACGTCTTTTGGTAGATATTGTTTGTGGTATCTCAAAGTAGATCGCCGAATGATCAGTCCATGGTAACATGCAGATTTTTCTAATTGATATGCCAGAATTATTAGTGCATATCCCATCCAGTGTATGCCCTGCTGTGTGTGTAGGTTCGCTAATGATCTGAGTAAAATCAAGGCTGGCTAATTTGTCTAGCAAGCATATAGTATCGGGGTTGCTTTTATCCTCCAAATGGAACTTAAAGTCCCCCAGTATTGTAAAGTGCTCAGTATCTAAACAAGATTCCATAAAATTATGTATAGCATTTAAAAACACTGATTAAGTCCAGGGGGTCTATAAATTAGTAGTCCTGGGAATATCTCTACTTAATTTCATTTGATGGAGAAGGATATGGCCTCCGCATCAGCTATGGTCTCAGGATTGATTTTAACCGAAAAGGCATTGCGATATATTATTGCAATTCCTCCACCTTTGGCTGCTACTCGGTTGTGATTGGTAACAAGATAACCCATCGGAACTGCTATCTGCCAGTCAGGATCACTATTCTCATTGGCCCATGTCTCAGTGAGAAAGACCAAATCGGGACTTTCCACTTGAATCATGCATTCGAGCTGGGATTTGTGCTTTACTATAGATCTAGTGTTAAGTAAGATGCACATTAAAGGCGTTCTACTAACCTGTGCATCATCAGCAGGAATGGAGTTTAATGGGGATGTGGTCCATTCACATCGGCTGCATTTAGTAATCGAAACGCCCTGTGAATTACCTATTAGATTGTGCGGAGCACATGCTGAAGGGTTAAGACTGAGTAGTTGTTCTCTTGTACATATGTGCCTAGTGATTTGCACAGAAATTCTGGCCCTAGGCATGGCCCGGCCCGGCTCCTGCACTGGGCTGGTCTAATTGAGTGGCGGCCTGCCCTGTGCACTACACAAAACATAGCTGCATGTGACATTGTAGATCCCGTTGGGTCTGCTGAAGTTGGAGGGGCCTTCAGTATCTGGTGCTGACAAGTGAGCTTCCTCATGACTTTGGTGTAGTGCTGATCATAATCTGAGGATGAGAACTTACCCACAGCCATAAGGAAATTGTTAACCCCCTACCTACAGAGTTATTCTGCTGCAGCATAACTGTCCCTATTGGCCTGGCAGAGGTGAAGAGGAGTGAGAACTGAAGCTGTGGGTGCACTGCGACGTGGCCGCCATTTTTAACTTTTTTCCCCCCAGCTGAAATGTTCCTAATAATCCTACCAGGACTGTGCCTGACCTCAAGATGGCGTCTGGAATTCATTCGTTCCATGGTCTCCCCCCCCAATCTGATAATCTCTAAGTACTCCTGATCTCCATCCTGACAGCGGAGTCCAAACACTATGTCCGACGCCCCGCGGAACTGCCCTGTTCCGCTATTGAGCAGATCTGCCTTGGTTCATCCCCTGACCGTCACCTACCCAGCCGGACTTTGGGCACAGTTTTTCTCTCCATCTCCCTGTCTCGCCCACCCCCCCATCGTATTTAGGTAACTCTGCTTTTTTCCTTGTCTCCTATCTATCTATCTGTTCCCATTTAGCACTCTTTCTTTGTCCTACTTCCTTTACTCCTAACACCTCTCACCTGAATCTTTCTCCTTGCCTGCTACACTGCCTAGCCCCCTGTTCTTTTGTGCCCTTTTACTAACTACTCCTTCTCCCCTTGTTGGGGAAAGATCCAATATTTATACTCTTGAGGATCAGTGAACCCTCTGAGAGACTTCACAGCGCCTAGGGAGCCACTCACAGTGGAGGTATGGTATGGCACCCCATGCCAAAGCACTCCCTCTCCCCTTTTTGGAGAAGGATCCAGTATGTAGGCCTTGGAGTCTCAGAGACCCCTCTGAGAGAGTCCACTGTGTATAGGGAGCCTCTCGCAACAGAGATGGGGAAATGATAACACTTTCCCTGGGATCACAGCTTACTGGACTTTGAACGCAGCTCTGACTCGTCTACCGGTTTGTGTCCCCATCACCCCCCCACTCCTCTTTCCATGCTGTGTCTCTCACCCTCCCCTCCTCTTCCCTCCTCCATTATCTGTCTACCTCCTGCTCTTACCCCCTCCTCCCCTGAATCTCTCCCCTGGCCTGCTTTTACCCTTACGTATATGTCCTTTTTGTTTGTCTCGACCTTACTTGTCACTATGTTGCCAGGCTCTAATACCTGTGTAACCTTTGTAACAATGTAACCTGCAATTATGGTCTGATAATCATGTAAAGCACTCTGATACCTCCAGGTCTAGCCAGCGCTATATAAAACATTTAAAATAAATAAAATAAAAATAAATGATGACCTCCATTATAGAAATGTTGAGCAGGAAACAGTTTGTGTCATCCATGTCAAAATGGCATTTAGTACCCATTCAAATTCTCTATCAGGGTTATTTTGGCTTAGACAATGCAGAACTCGGGTCGTGTTGGGCAAACCTGATATACACACAGAGGGGAAACTGACCATCACGCTGTAAAGCGCCTAGGGTTAGCTAGACAAAATTAAGAAAAAGACCAGCCGGCCCCCTATATGTTTCACACATGTAATAAAATCTGTTTAAATATAGAGGGGAAACTGAGCACCACTCTGTAAAGTGTCCAGGGCTTGTTAAATAAAATCGAGAAATAGGCCAGCCGGCTTATAATATGTTCTTACCGGTTGGGTAAAATTCTTGAAAATATAAGGGGAAAACTGGTTACCATAGCGAGTTTTCGAAAATGATATTCGTAGCCCTACCATCTACACACTACAAGAAACAGTTATGATAACCAGATAGTGGTAGTTGATCACTATAACTATACAACACAAAAAAACTTACAAAGGAATAAGGTACTGTTGACTATGTATAGCAAGTACCCTAATATACCCTTCTCAGGTGCACTGTTAGACCATCATGCCAAGGTAGAACCTTGGAGTTAGATAAAATATACAAGAAATGTTATAATAGGCAATCACTACCATGAGTGTCTAAGGCATAACATGTAATTACTACCATGAGTATCTAAGATTTCACCTTTTGCATGTTATTTTAGATGCCGAACACCTAATGGAGAGAAAATTTTTTATGGTTCTATAAATTACACTTATTGAACTTGGAGGATAGAAAACGAGAGACTCTACATTCAATACATCATACTACCTCTGATACTGTAAGTAACAACTAATTGGGTGCTTAATATTCCCCTGTATATGTGCAGATCTGGGACTAAAGTGAATTATATACTTTTAGATCCCGGTGACTCAGATGGGAATACTATTAAAATCTACACGCCAGAGAAAAGACTGATATATCAAGTCAACAATATAAGGAATTGAATGAAGGAACATATTCCCTGATTTTGTAAGTGCTAGATAACTTTATAAACTCTGAGTATATCACCTGTATACAGACATGGGAAACTAATGTACATATCTGCTACCCTATAGGTGTTCAGATTGACAAATTTTGGTGAAAATAGACGCAAGGTGCATGGTTGACAGCTCAATCACCTGTAGAGGTATGCGAAAATGCTTTATTTTAAGAAGAAAATAGTCTAGAAATGGGACATGAGATGTATGAGTCAATGACCTTAAGAGTATACAATTATGAGACACGAAGGAGCATTGGGTGGTTATTTTCCCACTGTGCAATATTGAATCCCTATTGGGTGCTGTAGGACATCTCTGGTTAAAAAGGAGTCACAACTATTAGCATTTTCCCTATAAGCATTTGGAGTTGAGTTTTTGAAGCTAATCTCCTCCCTGTTTTAGCCTCATACTCGAGTACTATGAAAAGTTAATGTTCACAAACATTGCACTGGTGACGTTGTTTAATGCTTTCCAAGTGTATGAAGTGAGATGTAACAAAACTGAATTATGTCCGATATAATTATGAACAGGGGTCACCTGACATAGCGTTGACTCCAGATATAGAATAACCAATGTGTATTTGTATTAGGCTTAATGCAAATTACCATTTTTTATGCTTAAATGTAACCTTTTTATGATGTACATAAGGTTTGTGTGTCATTTTATGTTGTATGTAAAAATATTTTTCTATTTTGTAACTTTGTGTTTTATGTATAATTGCTTCTAGCCCTGAAGAAGTCACAGTGGTGACGAAACGCGTTGGCTGCTAGCAATATCTTGAACACCATGATTATCTTTGAATAAAAAGCTTTACTACATACCTGTCAAGATCTGGACTTCACTTCATTTTGGAAAGCGTTCTAGTTTTATTTATGTTAACATTATTGCATTACTGAGCAAAAAGTACAATGTATATATAATCTGCCTGGTGCGGGTTCTCTTGCTATTATTATTTTGGCTTAGAGCCTAATATAAAACTAGCTGCCACTTACACATGATTACACTGAGACATCGAACACTTAAAAAAAAATCACAAAAGAAGAGTGAAGATACATATTAAAAAGAGGAGGCAGCAGAATGTATATCTAAATGACCCACATATATAGCCTGCTAATCTTAGATGTAAAAGAACCAAGTTTGACATAAAACTATTTTACAAAAATTGCAAGAACTATCATGTCATAATGCCTTCAGCACCTAAGGCTTGGACATGCACTCCAAAGAAGAGCAACGATTCCCTGTGTCAGCAGGGACAGACACTACCAGACGCACAGGCCTGGATACTTGCCCAACATCACTAAAACAGCAAGTTCCGTTCAAAAATCCTAAGGAGTAATCTCTATTCCATTATGTGATCAAAAGAAAAAATGAGCCTGTGACCAAATATGGAAGCAATCCAGAAAACTAGCAAAGTCACTTACCTAATACAATGAGATGCGTCAAATTGGGTTGACCCATGTACTTGGCCAACAACATTAAATGATGTGGCCTACAAACATGCCCTCTCTGAGAATCGATAATGGTTGATTAGTAGCAGAAAATATCTTAACTCTGGTTGATTGATGACGGAAGTTGTGCTTGTGAACTGGAAAATACACGGATACAAACACAGTGGCAGAGGCTTTTATCCCTTGAGGGCTTTGCTTTTAGTTGAGGTCTGCCATGCTGTGGAGCAGTAACTAGTTCATGGCTGTGAAGACCAAATGTCACATTTCTATATCTTGAACAGCTGCCACTTGAAGCAATGCAGTAAAGAAATATGGAAAACACTGAAGGCAACATTTAGTTCCTCATTACGATGGCGGTTGGTTGGTCGGACCAACATATTTTCGGGAGGAGGCAATCTGATAATGAGTCGCCAGTCCCATCCGGCCTATTACGATCAGACCACCACCAGGCGGTTGGAAAGTACCTTTTTCTCCAACTTGTGCTGTGGCCCAGGAAAAGGGTCGCAGCACAAGCCAGAGTGGAAAAGTCACTTTGTGCACATTCATGCACCGTGTTCCAGGCACCATGTGGATGCATGTATGCATGAGGCCCCCAAAGTCAGTTTCCATCTGCCTTTTCATGGTGGTGGGGCTGCAATAAAAAGGCAGTCAGAAAGGGGCATTCTAATTCCTAGGATGGTGCCTGCACAGGCACTGCCTCCATAGTAGGGGTAGGATTCCGACCACTACCCAAATGGATCTTGGATCCTGGCGGAGGCAGCAATCTTTCCATCGACCATTGCACTCCAACTGCGGGTATTGTATTCTGGCGGTCAGATCGATGGCCTAGATCTTGGGTGCACTGCCACCGATGGCCTGCGGTGGCAGTCCGCCATCCAGCATGATGAGATCCTTAGATATGACAGGATGACTTTACTATTTAGCAAATGTGTTTAATACATCCCCTGGCACATATATATATATATATATATATATATATATATATATATATATATATATATATATATACATATACATATATATATATATATATATATATATATATATATATATATATATATATATATTCATTGCTGGCTATTCATTAATGGTACATCTACTATTAAAGAAGCCTAACCTAGACCCACAAGAACTGGGTAATTACAGACCCATTTCAAGAATTCCGTTTGCCTCTAAAGTTCTAGAGAAACTAATGAATAGACAGTTGTCTCAATTCCTCAGGGAGGCGAATGCCTGAGATCACTCACAATTTGGCTTCCGAGAAGGGCATGGAACCGAATCAGCCCTGTTGATGGCTACTGAGGAACTTAGGAGTGTACTGGATGCGGGAGGAAAGGCCGCCTTGATTTTATTGGATCTCTTGGCGGCCTTTGATACGGTAAATCTTGACAGTCTCCTCACCCGTCCTACAGAAGCTGGAGTGCACAAGTCGGCTTGAACTTTGTTGGCCTCTTACTTGTGCAACAGGACGTTCACGGTACAGCTGGGAGAGGTGAAATCTAAATCTTTCACCTCTCCATGTGGTGTACCCCAGGGGTCCTCACTAACTCCCACTTAGTTTAACCTGTACGTGGCACCCCTGGCGGAAATAATAAGGGACTGCAGCTTCCTGACAGTCTCCTACACAGATGACACCCAAATTGTGGTGTCAATTGCTAACAATGTCAAAGAAATGGTTGACAGGTTTAAAAACTGCATGGAACAGATCAACAAATGGATGCAGGTCAATTGCCTAAAACTAAATGGGGATAAAAGTGTAGTCATGCTGTTGGGGACAGACAAGCAAATCTGGTCCCAGGACTGGTGGCCTGATAGCCTTGGCAGTCGCCCTTCCCCAGTTAATAAGGTAAAAGCCTGGGAATTCTCCTGGACAATAAATTGTCATAGGGGGCACAGACAAACAAATTAGCTTCATCCATTTGGTACATTCTGAAAATGATCAGGAAACTCCTGCCGTTCATTCCCCATGAGACCTGTAAAACAGTGGTAACAACGCTGGCCTTATCGAGGCTGGACTATGGAAACGCTCTATATGCTGGGCTCCAGGTCTAGCATCTGGCAAAACTACAGCACCTGCAAAACGCAGCAGCCAGGCTGGTGCTGAACATTCCCAGGTATGAGCCAATAGCACACAGACTGAGATCCCTCCACTGGCTCCCAATAGGAAAAAGAATGAAATGTAAATCCTTGTGTCTGGAATACAAAGTCCTCCATGGGATGGGTTCGCAGGTTTTGAAAACTCACCTGAAATGGTATAAGCCGCCCAGGACCTTGAGATCCAGTCATATAAAACTGATTCAGGGGGGGGAGGAGCTTTTTGCTGCATGCATCTAAGGCATGGAATCTGCTCCCATCGACAAATAAAAACAGCCCCTCGCTGCTTTCATTTAGAAAAGAGATAAAAACCTGGCTGTTCACCGCCGGCTAGAAATGTAAAACTTGGCAGCTACTTGGTCTCTTGCTTCTACCCAGCCCCAAGACGCCCATGGGCAATCACACGCTTTATAAATCTACAAATCAAATCAAATCAAATCAAATTAAAGGACTGTTTTTCATAGGTCCTGGCTTGCCCTCCCCGACTGTTGATGATATATACAGGCCTCTTTCAGTGGTGGCTGCTATTATTGCGGAGTTTTGGGGTGTGGAGTAAAGGGGGAATACAACCAAAAACTAAACACACTATCAAAAATAAATAAAATAACACTTACCTGCCACTCCGAAGGCCGCAACCTCCCTTCGCTCCTCCGATGCAGGACTCCGTCTGCACAGGCTCCTACATTAAAAATCCCAGCGCTCACTCTTGGAATACTATTGGACTGAGCAGTTTCGTTTGCCACTCAGACAGTGCATTGGAGACTAGGGTGTTTTGCCAACCTGGCTTTGCAAGATAAGCAGGTTGTAGAAATTTAAGTGTGCATGTGTGCTTGGCTGGCCTAGGACTGCCGACCAAACACACGTGCACTTCAAAGTGCTCACCACTCCTCCCCCTGCCATGCCTGTCCAACAGGATTGCCTGGCCCCACCCCTGCTGACGACTTGTGTCCTCAGATGTTTAGGGAAACATAAAATGCTTTTATTATCATGTTATTTTTCCTCTTTTATCAAGGAGGCCGCGCTCCTGGCCATTATGAAGGAGCCCCCCTGCTTCAGACCTCTTTGTGAATAAGTTGTGACAGTGACAGGTGCTGCTGTTATATTTTCCTTGAGAAGTTTTTTTCGTCAGTGAAGGGGGGGATGTGTGCTGTTTTTAGTGTTGAGCTGATTGGAAAAGTGTGACTGTAACAAAATTGCACATCTTGTAGGAACTAATTAGAAATACTTTCACAGCGGGCCTCTGTCGCTCGTTGTTACTGTAGGAGTGCATCACTTGATTTGCAGTTAATTCTGAGTGTTGACAAGCGCGAATTCCATTCTTGCCAGGAAACATTTGAATTCCCAGGTTTTTCGGTGAGATTATTATTCCACACGACGCAAAGTCGCCATTTGGAACTACGAATCGATGGTTAACTTGATCCGACACCCCAGTTTTCATCCTTGAAGCGCCAATCACTAGTGAAAGTAAATTAAAACCTCACCCCAGGCATTTTGCCTTCTTGTCCAGAAAGAGCCAACAGAAGTTTGATGATGCCCAGAGGAACACAAACTGTGAGTAGTATTTCTTCATGGTCCTAGTATTTCACTGATTTTTTCAACTCGTATTTTTCCAGTGTATGGGTGGGTGTTGCATAATTTCCACGTGCAGGACTCATGCTAGTTACACCCAAGACATTTATGGGGTTAATCTTTTCCTGGTAATTTTGTATGTGTTTTTTCTCTAATGGATTCATTTTGGCACCAATGTGACATTTTATTTTCCAGCACCGAGGCATTGGTGCGTGATGATTACAGAGCAGGTGAAAATTCCTCATTTGCCTTCTTAACTTAAATTATGCCATAAGAATAATGATAATAACTGCAAATTGTGTGTCTTATACAGTGTTTTGGAGCACATGAAGACCCCCGCTTTGAAGTTGTATAGTCCTATAAATTAGGGCCACCTACCAGTATTCAGTTCAATGGGTTGAGTTTGACCTGCAGCAGGCGTATTACCCACTGGCCAGTCGTGCAGCTGCCCAAATCATGTGCGATTGGTTGCGGTTGATAAAATCGGTTGTGGTCAGCACAATTTCACTCAGCCCTCTGTTTGGACTAAGTGCTAGCTGAATCAGCAACATTGCTCCTATCTGAGCTGTAGAATTGAGGGCACTGAAATATTCATATAGATTAATCCAACAGATGGAGACTTCTTAATGGATGTGTTAAATGCACATTTCCGTTTTAATATTATATGCGACTAGAAATGGATATTTCTTGAAATATACAAGCACTGCTTCTTTGGCCCTACAGCACATTCCAAGGCGTCAAAAAATATAAACTCCATGGCATGGTATCAGTTTTCATATAATCTGGAATTATGCCTTGGGCATCTGTTGCAAAAATATCAGGTGCAAAACCCAATAATTTCTTTTGAACCCGAGGGTGCTCTATTTTAGTTGATGTATGAGCACAGAAAGTAGAGAAATCTATCTTTAAGTTCCTTATAAATACTTACCAGCCGCAGTACAAATATTGTAGCAAAAGGTCAGTTTTACAGACAGATCTGAGAAAGTGAGGTCATGCAATAAAATAAAAGTAGGTAAATAGGCTGCCAACACAAGTAGAAGTCAAAATAGATGTATGTTTGTTGGTTTGTACAATACATAGCAAGAGAGAAGAAATATTCACATGAAGCTGAAATTGTTTAAGGATTAAACAACTAGCAAACATACACACTAAGATTTTGACAGCTGGCATTGGAGACAGCTTCATGAATATTACCTAAAAGATTGCATGTAGTAGTAGGGTCATGTGAGGCAAATCTGACAAGGCACTGTGAAACTTCCAATACCAGCAAAAGGCAACATCCTTATTTTCAGGCTTGTGTAGGCTGCAAGAACAATCCTTGAAAGCTACCATGTCCATCCTGCTGGTTTGTAGGTGCAGTTGCCTATGAACTAAACTTGCTTCACAAAAAAAGTTCAGTCAGTAGTATATGGGTTTTCTAATTTCCGTGTATTCCCATATTAGGGAGATCAAAGTCAAAAAGTGTACATCGGCAATCAAATATATTGCTGAATTTAAGGGGTCATTGACTCATTTCTGCATTTACTTTGGGCTAGTGAGAGGCACACGAGCCTACCCTCTGAGCTTTGTGGCTGCTCATTGTTTGGTGCCAGATCACTATACTACACTACACAATTACCATATCATGTTCTGAGATGCTTGTTGTGGAGATTCCTGCAACAAGGCTAAGTTACACTACAATACGTCAATGAATGGATACAGTGGCATGGTGCCCTCTTTTCAACCAATCGTAATTGAACTGCTTGATGGAAAGTTAAAAAAGTCTCTCCACAAGGAGATATGAATGCAGGACATAGGCAGAGTGGGTACTAGCATGGGAGCAGAAGAACATGGTATCACGTTGGAGACTACTGTAATGGAGTTGTGGAAAGTGGTGTCAGCATGAGATTGATGGGATAAAAAAGTTGGGGAGTGGGTATCAGCATGAAGGTAGACTGAGCATGATGAGCACATTAACAAACCTTCGATTGTTCCCCCTACTTTTTTCCTTTAAATAAAACTCTGCTTAACTCCCATCCCCTCTCTCCAAGTATAACCTACTATTGGTCCTGGCCCTCTCAGAAGGCTCACCCAAACATTTTGCCTTTAGTCCCTCCCTTTGCTGAACATGTTTTTGTTGGCCTTTAGGACTTTCTGCCTTTTACTGCTGCCAACCAGTGCTAAAGTGCATGTGCTTTCTTGATGAAATTGGAATAAAATTAATTGTCACTTATAAGTCCCAGTAAAAAGTATGATCCATACCCAGGGCCTCTAATTTAAAAACAACTAGTGGGCATTCAGCGCTCATTGTGCCACACATTAAAGTAGCCTTTTAAAAAATGTCTCAGGCCTGATACTGCAACCTATAGTGGAGTTTTAAACTGGTATTTCGACCTGACAAAATAAACCTTTTACGAGGGCTAACCCTTTCTCTTTTGATACATATAAGTCACCCGTAAGGTAGGCCCTTAAGGATCATAGGAAAGGATGCATTGTATTTAAATATAGGACATTTTTGCTTACATTTTAAATGTTGTTGCAGTGAAAAACTATGTTGTTGCAGTCAAAAACTATCTTTCCACTGACTAACATTGGATTACCATATTACAATTAATAAGTAATACCTTTATATTGGGAGAAGGTAGAAATATAGGGCCAGATGTACAACAGTTTTTAGGATGCGCAAATGGGTCTTAGAACCATTTGTGCAGGCTAAAAACCTTGGGCCCATGAACAAAACCTATTTTTCTAGTGGCTAAGCAATTGGCCACTCGCAAAATAGCTTTTGCGACTCGCTATTAGGCCTTCCATTCCTAATAGCGACTCATGAGGCATGTCTCCCAACACACACTATTTCAACCAATCGTAATTGAACTGCTTGATGGAAAGTTAAAAAAGTCTCTCCACAAGGAGATATGAATGCAGGACATAGGCAGAGTGGGTACTAGCATGGGAGCAGAAGAACATGGTATCACGTTGGAGACTACTGTAATGGAGTTGTGGAAAGTGGTGTCAGCATGAGATTGATGGGATAAAAAATTTGGGGAGTGGGTATCAGCATGAAGGTAGACTGAGCATGATGAGCACATTAACAAACCTTCGATTGTTCCCCCTACTTTTTTCCTTTAAATAAAACTCTGCTTAACTCCCATCCCCTCTCTCCAAGTATAACCTACTATTGGTCCTGGCCCTCTCAGAAGGCTCACCCAAACATTTTGCCTTTAGTCCCTCCCTTTGCTGAACATGTTTTTGTTGGCCTTTAGGACTTTCTGCCTTTTACTGCTGCCAACCAGTGCTAAAGTGCATGTGCTTTCTTGATGAAATTGGAATAAAATTAATTGTCACTTATAAGTCCCAGTAAAAAGTATGATCCATACCCAGGGCCTCTAATTTAAAAACAACTAGTGGGCATTCAGCGCTCATTGTGCCACACATTAAAGTAGCCTTTTAAAAAATGTCTCAGGCCTGATACTGCAACCTATAGTGGAGTTTTAAACTGGTATTTCGACCTGACAAAATAAACCTTTTACGAGGGCTAACCCTTTCTCTTTTGATACATATAAGTCACCCGTAAGGTAGGCCCTTAAGGATCATAGGAAAGGATGCATTGTATTTAAATATAGGACATTTTTGCTTACATTTTAAATGTTGTTGCAGTGAAAAACTATGTTGTTGCAGTCAAAAACTATCTTTCCACTGACTAACATTGGATTACCATATTACAATTAATAAGTAATACCTTTATATTGGGAGAAGGTAGAAATATAGGGCCAGATGTACAACAGTTTTTAGGATGCGCAAATGGGTCTTAGAACCATTTGTGCAAGCTAAAAACCTTGGGCCCATGAACAAAACCTATTTTTCTAGTGGCTAAGCAATTAGCCACTCGCAAAATAGCTTTTGCGACTCGCTATTAGGCCTTCCATTCCTAATAGCGACTCATGAGGCATGTCTCCCAACACACACTATTTGCCAGACTACATGACACAGGCATACAAGGAACAGCCCTGGACTGGATCAGATCAGTTCTCACTGGAAGAAGTCAAATGATCAGACTCCCACCCTTCCTCTCCTACCCCATGAAAATCACCTGCGGAGTCCCACAGGGTTAATCCCTGAGCCCCACTCTCTTCAACATCTACATGGCCCCCGTCACAGCCATCGTCCAACAACACGGTCTCAACATTGTATCCTACGCCGACGACACCCAGCTCATCCTCTACCTCACTAAAGAACCCACCACTGCCAAACTCAACTTCCAGAAAGGAAAGCAAGACGTCGCTGTCTGGATGACCAACAGCTGCCTGAAGCTCAACGCCGAGAAGACATAGGTCCTCATCCTTGGTGCAACCCCTTCTGCATGGGACAGCCCACCTACTGCCCTCAGAAGCCCACCTACCCCCTCAGACAATGCCAAGAAGCTCAGAATCGTACTCGACTCATCACTCATCATTCCGAGGACCGGTTTCTTGCATTTCAGCCATCTTCAGCCAGAAGCTTGTTACCGGTACAGGGAAGGCATGGCTTGGCAGTTCGGGCTTGACTGTTCCCATGAGGCACAGGGTCAGACTGATTTGCATATGGCCATGTCTGAACTGGGGTGGCAGAGTGGGCTAAAGAACGGTGATGGAATAAACCCAGATCTGTTGACTGGGTGTGAGTGTTTGATTGGTTCAGATGCTCCGCCCATCACCACCCCCTTTTGTATCACTGGGACAAAGTCACAAGTACAGTCTGACCTTGATGGAGTCTGGGCAAGGTGCAGGCACAAGGTTAGACCCACTGAGAATTATATCTTGTCGTCCATGATGCAAGGCTTTGTGTCACTTGGTGTCGGTTAAGATCAGTAGCTGCGCAGTGCTGGGATGTCAAGTCCTAACTGCTGCATCGAGTTGCATTATGCTGCATCAGTTCCAATCAGGAACTGCGAGGGCTACAATGGAAGAGCCTGCATTGAGTTGCATCACGCTGTTGGTTCCAATCAGGGGCTGTGAGGGCTGCGATTCAAGGTCCTGCATTGAGTTGTGTTGCAATGCGTCGGTTCCAATGAAGCTGTCAATCCTGAGCTAGCAGGTGCTGCAATGCAAATCCTACGTTGCGTTGTGTTGCACTACGTCATTTTGGATGGAACCCACAATTTGGCAGGGGGGAGTACACACTGATGCCAAGCAAGGGTCCAAAACCTCTTGAGGCACCTCGTAGGCACCAGGACTGATGCCAGACAAAAGTAACAAAGATGTATACTTATATGTGAGGTAATGTAAGAGTGTTACCACCTGAGTCTGGATTGCTTTTTTCTAATGTAAACTTTAAAAAAAATGTCTGCTCTAGGTACAGTCTGATCAAGTTTTACTTAATGAATATGTTTTGAGAGCCCTTTTTTTCCTCTTAGACTGGATAATTTCAGAAATTTTGATTTATATTATGCACAACACAATTTTAAAATAATATCTTAGGTATCCAAAGTGCTTTCTGTTGCAGCCTGAGACCTCATAGCACCAAAAATAAACGTGATTGTTCAGCACTGTGCCCACACGGATTCTATTCTATGACCCTGTGGTTACACACACTGACATATACAATGTTTGTCTTTAAAACATAAAGAGTGCCTATCCTACCAAACTCACTTGCATTTATTTTTCATCTAAAGTGAAAGGGCAACAGAATATTTTGATCTTTTTAGCCTTGCCTATAAGACCACCCACAGTCATTGATCTCTTCTGTTGTACCCAGAGTCACACTTCCCACACTATTTTTTAATGAACTTGAACTACTTTGAACGAGGTAGGACGAGAGCTCTCCCTCTTCGTCCTTCGAATAGCACCAACTGGAGAGCTCTGTATCTGAATGGAAGCATAAAACTTTACACAAAGTCTCTGTATATAGTTGTTCTGTGTAATCCTGGACGCCCTACAGAACTAGAGAGATAAAGTAAAAGTATAAAGGCTTAATCATCGGACTTGTTTCCCTATGAATCAAATGTTTTCAGCCATTCCTCACGTGGACCCCAATAATCTATGTTGTTATCTCTAGTGTTATAATATCTCTGTAATTTAACTCTATCCAGCTTCATCGTATATTTAATGGAGATCACCCAATATAAAAAAGTTATATTTTATCCACTTTTTGCAAATCTCACTTCTTCCAAGTAAAACCAAATATAAACATAACTTATTTTCCCATCTGGAAAAAGATTTATAATCAGAACATAAGTCAAAAAAGACTAAAACTGTGCTTACCTGGATACTCAAAACCAAAAATATTTTCCATACCTCTTTTTATCTCCTCCCAAAAGTGCCAAAACTTAGGACAAGTTAAAAACATATGAACATCATCCGCTTCAACTAGAGGGCACTTAGGGCATTTAGGCGCTGGACCCTTGGAGAATTTTGAGAGCTTTACAGGAGACCAATACACCCTGTGGACACAAAAAAATATGATTTCTCCTTAAATTTGTGGGTTGTACCGTAGCATAAGGAAAATCACAAGATACTTGCCATATATCTTCAAGATGACATCCAGGCAAGCTCTCTCCCCACAGCTCTGTAGGCAGTTTACATTTTCCTTCCTCTAGGTCCAGCATTAACCAGTAGTCAATTTTTCTCCATAACATTTTATCTAGTTCATTGTAGAATCCCACTTCGGTCCCAATATTTTGATGCCAACTTTTTATTTGCCAATACTTGAATTTATAAAGTCTGTTATTTGTAATTAAATCCAACTCACCCCAAGATAACAGAGACCCTTCCGATATTATCTGCTCGCAACGGAGAATACCTGCATCGATCAGAGGACTTGACAAGGAGTCTCTTGTCCACCCTGGAGATCCTGGAGTGTTTCAAATAGGGGTAGGAGCACTAAAGTACTTAATCTTCAAAGTTTTCGTAACCTTGGCTCAAATTCCAGCACAACCCCTCAATATTTTCAAGCGAACTTTAAAATAAAATCTTGGTCTCCATATTTATATAAAAAGCCTTGACTCCCATTCTCAACATCTAGGAGCATCTCTTTAAACATTCCGCCCACTTCCGAACCATCTGGAATATCTGTAACCATTTTCCCTGCCCTCAGACCACAAGCTTTTTGCATACAAAACTAAATTACGTAGACGTAGCCCCCCTTGTTTCTTTTCCTGCGTAACTTCTTCCATGAAATTCTAGTCGCTTTTGAGGCCCATACAAAGGTGTTCAATTTCGACTGGAGAGCTCTCAGGCTAATTTCATTAAATACTAAGGGAATGTTCTGTAATATAAAAATTAATTTTGGCAGCAGCATAATTTTTATTAGATTCACTCTGCCAATCAGGGTCAAAGGTAGGTAAGAGCAACTCATTAAAGAATTGTTTTTTTCTTTCGTAATCTTTTGAAGATTCAGCTCTGCAGTCTTATCTATATTTTGAGTAATCAGGATTCCTAAGTACCTTATCACTTTTTTTACTGGACAAACACAGATATCATGGTTCCATGCCATACACTCAGTTTTTGTGGCATGTATTTCATACCCTAAAATACTTCCAAACTTCTTTGCCTCTTCATATATCAGTGGTATTGCAGCACTCAAATCAGAAGTATAGACCATTAAATACTCTGCATATAACACTACCATATTTTGCCAATCTTTAAACTTAAAAAGGCTGTATCCCTGGATTTTGTTGTTTCTTATCCGCAGAGGCTCAATATATACATCAAAAAGTATCGGGGATAAGGGGCATCCCTGCCTAGTGCCCCTATGAATTCTCACAGGGCCAGAGAGGTTACCATTCACTAGAATTTTTGCTATAGGAGCTCGATATATAAGAGAGACTGACCTTTGAAAATTATTACCTAGATTACATTCTTTCAATATGAATTCTAAATAGGCCCAGTTTACTCTATTGAATGCTTTTGTAGAATCTATTGTGATTATAGCTAACAGAGTTTTATATACCGTGGCTATATCAATTGCCCCTATCAAATTATATGTGAGCTCTCTTATTCCTCTTCCTATAATATAACCTGTCTGAGCCTTATCAGAAAGTAATCTGACACCCCATTCAACCTCTCTGCCAATATTTTTGCGAAGATCTTATAATCAATATTGAGCAGAGAGATGGGCCGATATGAATCACAGGATCTTGGTGATTTCTAAGATTTTTGAATCAATGAGACTGTTGCTTCATTCCACGACAGTGGAATGTCTCTTCCTTCTTCAAATATATGGGCAAATAGTAACTTCAAAACCGGAGTCAATACGCTCCTCAGCACTTTATACAATTCCATAGGTAACCCATCTGGGCCTGTGGATTTCCCAGATTTACTTTTACTAATGGCTCCCTCAATCTCATTTATGGAGATCAAGATATCCATATTATGTGATTTATCATCAGTTATCTTTGTAATCTGGGTCTGCCCCTGACACCTCCTTTCTTTCTTCTTCTTGGACATTTAAGTCTTCATGATACATTTCCTTAAAATGCGACTGAAAGGCCTTTTCAATTTCATCTATGGACTTAAGTGTTTCCCCCGGAAGCTCAGAATGCAGTTTATTAATAGTACCTTTAGCCAAATCTTGCTTGGTCTTCCAATCCAGGAGCTTCCCGCAACTCTCTCCATACTCAAAGTGGGCTATTTTACTAGCTTGCCATTTATTTTAACCTTTAGTCAAGAACAGCTTCTAGATCTGATTTTAGGGATTCTAATCTCGCTAGGGTGTTTGCATCTGGGGAATTGCTATGACGTGAGATGAGGTGATTTTCTATTTCTTGTATTTCTTTTTCTATTCCCTCAACTTCTTCTTGATATTTTTTATATCTAACAAGTTGCAAAGAGGTTGTTAGGCCCCTGAGAAAGGCTTTGTACGCATCCCAAACAATATGTATTGAGGTTGTTCCTAAATTAGTTTGGAAAAAGGCTTCTGCTTCAGATACTAATTTCTTAATTATATCTTCGTCTAGAAGAATGGCACGCTCCATAGTCCATCTTCTAAAAATCGGTCTAGTTGGTATTCTGATAGTTAGATGGTACTGCAGAATGATCAGAGAGATGCTCCCCTACATGCTTAACTTCTTGGACCCACTTCTTTAAAGTTGTACTTAGAAGAAAATAGTCTATTCTAGACTTATGTTTATAATTTTTATTATGGAAAGTATAACCCCTTTTTTTGCCCATCCTTGTCCTCCATACATCATACCAGGCAAGCTGTTCATAGTATTCTTAATCAAGGCAGACATCTTATGGTTCAAGACCGCTCTGCTACTCTGGGAATTATCCAGAACCTGATCCAAAACCACATTAAAATCTCCAGCCAATATTAAAGGGTCTGTATAATTCAATAATTCAGATAATGGATTTTTAAAACGTTCTATATCAACAATAGTTGGGCCATAATATCCTGCCACTGTAAACTTCAATAAATGACATTTTACCCTTGCTATGACCCATCTTCCCATTGTGTCTACTGTGCTGGCCTCAAGAGCGATAGCTGATTTTTTAATGATTATGGCGATCCCTTTTGTTTAGATTTTGTTGTGTGGTGCAGATAACATCTTGTATCCATTTTCTAGATTTACATACAGATTTTAATTCATCCTCTGACAAATGAGTCTCTTGTAAAACATAAAGAGTACCTGTCCTACCAAGTTCCCTTGCATTTATTTTTCATCTAAAGTAAAAGGGCAACAGAATATTTCGATCTTTTTAGCCTTGCCAATAGCCCACCCACAGTCATTGATCTCTCCTTGGTTGTACTCGGGTTCACACTTTCAACACTTTTTTAATGGACTTGAACCGCTTTGAATGAGGTAGAAAGAGAGCTCTCAAGTGAGAGAGCTGGCTGGGCCCTCTGGGCATGAGCAGTACTGAGTTAATTTACTGATAATGTTTGTTGCTGAGAAGAGTTGTGTTGTCGGGGCGAGAAGGGAAATTACAGAAAAATGCTGTTTGTTACAGAATTGTTTAAACAACAGACATTCTCCCCAAATAACAGATAGTCTGTGTAAATAACACACAGGTGGTCACCCTACTCTACTCCAGTTTCCTTCTCACCTCCATAGCTTCTGTTTTCTAATGCATTCCTTCCCTATCTTTGTCTCATTCTACCTCTTCCTGTCTTACTCATATCTACCTCATAACCACACTTTTGCAGTCCTGCTACATCCAACATTTTCTCTGTTATCTTCACGTCCTTTTTAAATGTTCACTCCCACTGTTGTCTCTTATTCTCTAACTACCATCATTAATGTATTTCCCAGCACACCAACCTCTCATTTTCTAATCTCTGTATCGCTCTATTTTTCCTTGACTTATTTGCACTGCCACAACTTTAATTCGGGTCTCTCAGAGGTTTCCTCTTACTGCCAACTGCATCACTCACAGCCTCTCACATTATTTTGGAACTTTACCATGCTCAACTACAATACTCTCAGTTCCCCTCTCAACTCTACTCTCATTCTCATCACTGTGTCCACTCCACTGCCCTTTCATTTGCTGGTCCTAAAATCTTTCCGCTTAACCCCATGCAATCTTCATCCAAACCTTTGACCACTGATTCCTGCTATCTCTTCAGTTTCCCTCTTTCTACATTTCTAATTTTCTCATCTCTTTATCTGTCCCTCTAGCCTATCAACATCAACTGCACCATGCCATCTCTAACTCTGCCTACCCCATCTCGATTTGTCCTCTCATCTCCTCATCTATTTGGCACTGGATAGCTGATTCCCTTTCCTGACCTCACTCTCATGATCTTCAATCTCCATCTCATGGTCTCCTTAATTTTTTCAACTTTACTCTTACTCAGTCTATACTTTCTGCTCCTCTGTTTCCATTTCCTGTCCAGTGGCTCAGGCAAGCTACATAAATATGCAAAGTGAAAAGGTTACAGGCCATAGAAGGCACTGTGTTCTCGGGGAAGAAATCATCCATGGCCACTGACTATCTCTGGGACACAGTGCTCTAGAACATAGCTTTGTCACACTCTATATAAACTCCCTTCCAGTTAAGCCACACACTTAATGCCTTATTGTGAGTATCAAGGTATCAGGCCCAGTATATCCCCTCGAATTTCCAATGCGCGGCCATAGGTAACTCCTCGGGTGGAAAATTGCTAAGCCTGGGTGGGGGTCACGTAGCTGCGCTACAATGAACACTGTGAAGTTGCAAAAAAGCTCCACTGCGCTACGTGGAGCTCTGTGAGCAGACGGAGTTGCTTGTCCCACCCGTTCGCATGACATTTCTGCTGTACGTCAACGTGGATTGCATGTTCAGTGGAAATATTGCACAAACTGCACCACGCTGTCCAAATAGGCCACAGACAACTTGTTTTTTACTCTGTTTAGGATAATGGAGACTACTTTTCCATCCTATTCAATCTTTGCACTCCCCTGTATCTTCTCCCCTCTTCATCGTTCCAAAGAAGAATGTTGAGTTGCGTGTATGTGTTGACTATCGAGCAATAAACAAGGTGACAGTTAAAAACTGATACCCTCTTCCATTGATCCCTGTCTTATTGGACCAAGTTTGTAGTTCCACGATCTATATAAAACTTGACCTGCGAGGTGCTTATCATCTTATCCGCGTAATGGAGGAAGACGAATGGAATGCGGTGTTCTGGGCCAAATACAGGCTCTTTGAATACCCAGTGATGCCTTTTGGTCTGTGTAACACCCCTGCAGCCTTCCAATTTTTTTTATAAACAAAGTGCTGCAGGAATTCCTTGACATCTGTGTCATCATATACATAGATGACATTTGAATGTATTCCTCTTCCCCAGAAGAACACATTGGTCATGTTCGACTTCTTGGCATATGTCATCTACCCTAATGGTATAGCAATGGATAATTTTAATGTACATCGTAGCACCAAGTTCAGTGAAAGAAGTACAACAGTTTCTCGGATTCGCCAATTTTTGTCTGCGTTTTATTCCTTAATTTTCAAACATTGTGTCTCCCATCACATGTTTGTTGAACAAGGGGATACCTTTTCTTTGGGATTCGCAGGAGGAAAGGGCATTTCAGCAACTGAAAAAGACCTTCACAGAAGCCCACCTCCTTCGCTCCCAGATCCTTCACTACCATTTTTTGTTGAGGCTGATGCCTCTCAAATTGCAGAAGGAGATGTCCTCTCCCAGCGAGACCTGGAGTCTGGGTGCTTCCATCCTGTTGCATATATTTTTCAAAATGTTTACTACCGGCAGAACAACGGTGGCCGAGAGGGATCTCCTTGCTATTAAGGTAGCCCTTCAAGAATGGCACCACCACCTGCTGGGAGCACGACATACTATAACAATACATACTGACCATCTCAATCCACAATTTTTTCAAAACATTAAGGCCTTAACACCTCGCCAACTCCGCTGATTTAACAAATTCGATTTTGTTATTACTTACCAGCCAGGGATTACACAACAGAAAGCAGACACGTTGTCACGTTTAGGTTTCTCCTTGTCTGACCAACATCAGGAAGAGGCAAAGCCTAATATACTTACAGAACGGATAATATCAATATGTTTAACACTCGAATTTCATAAAAAACTCACACAAATGAAGGCTATTACTCCATATCCCCCTGATGAGGTGGAACGTAAGGATTTACTCTATCACAATGAACAATTATACATCCCTACCCAAGAATTGCAAGAAATGGTACATTGGAACCATGATTCAGTTCTTGTAGGACGCATGGGAGAAAAGCAAACCCTAGAGCTATGGAAACGCTGGTTTTGGTGGCCTACGCTGTCACAGGATGTTAAAAACTATATCCAGAACTCTCCCACATATATCTAAGCTAAAACATAGCATAGAGCACCATCTGATCTTTTTCACCCGTTACCTATTCCACCACCCCTCTGGCATACCATCAGCATGGCTTTTATAACAAATCTTCCCCTTGCTCATGGTCACAAGTCATTTGGGTGGAAGTGAATTATATGACCAAGATGGCACATTTTGTACCATTAACCCCTTCGCTGCTAGGCTTTTTCCCCCTCCTGTGCTAAGGCCTTTTTTGGTGTTTTGGGGTAGTGCGCGCTTAGGCCCTTGTAACTTTTTGACCACATAAGGGATCCGCGCCAAATTTGCGTCCTTTTCTTCCAACATCATGGGGATTCTAAAGGCGCCCAGGGTTTGTGGATTCCCTTGGAGGGGTCCCAGAAATTAACCAAAATATAGTGTTTTTTTTGTTTTTTTCAGAAAAATGGGAAAAACGGGCTGCAAATGAAAGCCTCTGGCTTTTTCCCTGAATATGGTATCAAAAAAGGGTTTGTGGGGCTGAATTCTCCATTTTCTCAGCTTTTAGGGAATGACAGTGTTTTGTCAGAGAACCGAAATTTTTCACTCAGTTTTGGCATTTTTCTGGGACATAGCCTATTTTTGCTATTTTTAGAGCTTTCCACCTCCTTCCAGTTAATGGTAGAAATGAGTTTGAAAGCAATAATGGATCCTGGAAAGCTTTACATTTCCGAAAAATAGACAAAATTCTGAATTCAGAAAGGGGTCATTTGTCTAAATCCATGAAGGGTTCGTTATAGAAACTAACAGTTAGATATTGGAATATTTGAAAATTTGTTGAAAACAACGGCCTTTTGTCTCAACGTTTTCACCTATAACTTTCTCTAATTTTGACAGCTCTTGGAAAGCAATATACCGTTACATCCGTTAGACCTTCCTGGTTGTGGGGATATATGGGACTTGTAGTTTCACCAAGAACCCGACGAACCCAGATCCAAAAACTGAGCAGCAACTTGCAATGTTTTTTTTTCATTTACTGGGTATAGTGCACTTTGTCTTGGAAAATGTACACATGGAATAATCTGCATGAAAGACACCTATGTATGTATGAATTGGGTACAAATTATAGAGTTCAGAAACAGTATATAATTGCACATTTTCAAAGTTGGGAATACTCATACTAGCATGAGAATTATTGGTCATTTTTCATAAAGTTTTTTTTTCTACACAATATCTTTCATTCAAAGGGAGAAATGCAAGAAAGCTCAATTGGTAATAACAGTTGATTTACAAATCTGAATTACCCCAAGTGTCCCGATAAAAACGGTACCTCACTTGTGTGGGTCGGCCTTGTGCCTGCGACAGGAAACGGCGCAAAATGCAACGTGGTCACACCTAAATTTTGCAGTTACAAATTGACCCTTTTTTGGCAAAGTGCCTACCTGTAGTTTTTGCACCCTAGTTCTTCCGGCACCTAGGGAAACCTAGCAAACCTATACATTTTTGAAAAGTAGACACCCAGGGGAATTCAGGATGGGATGACTCGACTGCCTACCACCAGGTTTTGTTACCCAGAATCCCTTGCAAAGCTCAGATTTTGAAAAAAAAAACACATTTTCCTCACATTTCTGTGGTGGAAAGTTCTGGAATCTGCGTGGATCAACAAATTTCCACCCACCCAGCGTGCCCCCAGGTCTCCTGAAAAAAATGGTACCTCACTTGTGTGGGTCGGCCTTGTGCCTACCACGGGAAACGGCACAAAATGCAACGTGGTCGCTCCTCAATTTCCCAGTGAAATCTTAAGCTCTTTGGACAAAGAGACTACCTTTTGTTTTTGAGCCGTAGCTCAACCAGCACCTAGGGAAACCTAGCAAACCTATACATTTTTGAAAACTAGACACCCAGGGCAATTCAGGATGGGGTGACTCGTCTGCCTACCCCCAGGTTTTGTTACCCAGAATCCCTTGCAAACATAAATATTTGACCAAAAAAACACATTTTCCTCACATTTCTGTGGTGGAAAGTTCTGGAATCTGCGTGGATCAACAAATTTGCACCCACCCAGCGTGCCCCTAGGTCTCCCGAAAAAAATGGTACCTCACTTGCGTGGGTAGGCATAGTGGCTGCGACATGAAACCGCGCAAAACGCAGCATGGTCGCATCTCAATTTCCCAGTGAAATTTAGCACGATTCGGACAAAAAGACTACCTTTTGTTTTTGCGCCGTAGCTCTGCCAGCACCTAGGGAAACCTAGCAACCCTATACATTTTTGAAAACTAGACAACCAGGGCAATTCAGGATGGGGTGACTCGTCTGCCTACCCCCAGGTTTTGTTACCCAGAATCCCTTTCAAACAAAAGAATTTGACCAAAAAAACACATTTTCCTCACATTTCTGTGGGGGAAAGTTCTGGAATCTGCGTGGATCAACAAATTTCTACCCACCCAGCGTGCCCCCAGGTCTCCCGAAAAAAATGGTACCCCACTTGCGTGGGTAGGCATAGTGGCTGCGACATGAAACAGCGCAAAACGCAGCATGGTCGCACCTCAATTTCCCAGTGAAATTTAGCACGATTCAGACAAAAAGACTACCTTTTGTTTTTGCGCCGTAGCTCTGCCAGCACCTAGGGAAACCTAGCAAACCTATACATTTCTGAAAACTAGACACCCAGGGCAATTCAGGATGGGGTGACTCGTCTGCCTACCCCCAGGTTTTGTCACCCAGAATCCCTTTCAAACAAAACAATTTAACCAAAAAAACACATTTTCCTCACATTTCTGTGGTGGAAAGTTCTGGAATCTGCGTGGATCAACAAATTTCCATCCACCCAGTGTGCCCCCAGGTCTCCCGAAAAAAATGGTACCTCACTTGCGTGGGTAGGCATAGTGGCTGCGACATGAAACAGCGCAAAACGCAGCATGGTCGCACCTCAATTTCCCAGTGAAATTTTGCACGATTCGGACAAAAAGACTACCTTTTGTTTTTGCGCCGTAGCTCTGCCAGCACCTAGGGAAACCTAGCAAACCTATACATTTCTGAAAACTAGACACCCAGGGCAATTCAGGATGGGGTGACTCGTCTGCCTACCCCCAGGTTTTGTTACCCAGAATCCCTTTCAAACAAAAAAATTTGACCAAAAAACCACATTTTCCTCACATTTCTGTGGGGGAAAGTTCTGGAATCTGCGTGGATCAACAAATTTCCATCCACCCAGTGTGCCCCCAGGTCTCCCGAAAAAAATGGTACCTCACTTGCGTGGGTAGGCATAGTGGCTGCAACATGAAACAGCGCAAAACGCAGCATGGTCGCACCTCAATTTCCCAGTGAAATTTTGCACGATTCGGACAAAAAGACTACCTTTTGTTTTTGCGCCGTAGCTCTGCCAGCACCTAGGGAAACCTAGCAAACCTATACATTTCTGAAAACTAGACACCCAGGGCAATTCAGGATGGGGTGACTCGTCTGCCTACCCCCAGGTTTTGTTACCCAGAATCCCTTTCAAACAAAAGAATTTGACCAAAAAACCACATTTTCCTCACATTTCTGTGGGGGAAAGTTCTGGAATCTGCGTGGATCAACAAATTTCCATCCACCCAGTGTGCCCCCAGGTCTCCCGAAAAAAATGGTACCTCACTTGCGTGGGTAGGCATAGTGGCTGCAACATGAAACAGCGCAAAACGCAGCATGGTCGCACCTCAATTTCCCAGTGAAATTTTGCACGATTCGGACAAAAAGACTACCTTTTGTTTTTGCGCCGTAGCTCTGCCAGCACCTAGGGAAACCTAGCAAACCTATACATTTCTGAAAACTAGACACCCAGGGCAATTCAGGATGGGGTGACTCGTCTGCCTACCCCCAGGTTTTGTTACCCAGAATCCCTTTCAAACAAAAAAATTTGACCAAAAAACCACATTTTCCTCACATTTCTGTGGGGGAAAGTTCTGGAATCTGCGTGGATCAACAAATTTCCATCCACCCAGTGTGCCCCCAGGTCTCCCGAAAAAAATGGTACCTCACTTGCGTGGGTAGGCATAGTGGCTGCAACATGAAACAGCGCAAAACGCAGCATGGTCGCACGTCAATTTCCCAGTGAAATTTTGCACGATTCGGACAAAAAGACTACCTTTTGTTTTTGCGCCGTAGCTCTGCCAGCACCTAGGGAAACCTAGCAAACCTATACATTTCTGAAAACTAGACACCCAGGGCAATTCAGGATGGGGTGACTCGTCTGCCTACCCCCAGGTTTTGTTACCCAGAATCCCTTTCAAACAAAAAAATTTGACCAAAAAAACACATTTTCCTCACATTTCTGTGGTGGAAAGTTCTGGAATCTGCGTGGATCAACAAATTTCCACCCACCCAGCGTGCCCCCAGGTCTCCCGAAAAAAATGGTACCTCACTTGCGTGGGTAGGCATAGTGGCTGCGACATGAAACCGCGCAAAACGCAGCATGGTCGCACCTCAATTTCCCAGTGAAATTTAGCACGATTCGGACAAAAAGACTACCTTTTGTTTTTACGCCATAGCTCTGCCAGCACCTAGGGAAAACTAGCAAACCTATACATTTCTGAAAACTAGACACCCAGGGCAATTCAGGATAGGGTGACTCGTCTGCCTACCCCCAGGTTTTGTTACCCAGAATCCCTTACAAACATAAAAATTTGACCAAAAAAACACATTTTCCTCACATTTCTGTGGTGGAAAGTTCTGGAATCTGCGTGGATCAACAAATTTCCACCCACCCAGCGTGCCCCCAGGTCTCCCGAAAAAAATGATACCTCACTTGCGTGGGTAGGCATAGTGGCTGCGACATGAAACAGCGCAAAACGCAGCATGGTCGCACCTCAATTTCCCAGTGAAATTTTGCACAATTCTGACAAAAAGACTACCTTTTGTTTTTGCGCCGTAGCTCTGCCAGCACCTAGGGAAAACTAGCAAACCTATACATTTCTGAAAACTAGACACCCAGGGCAATTCAGGATGGGGTGACTCGTCTGCCTACCCCCAGGTTTTGTTACCCAGAATCCCTTACAAACATAAAAATGTGACCAAAAAAACACATTTTCCTCACATTTCTGTGGTGGAAAGTTCTGGAATCTGCGTGGATCAACAAATTTCCACCCACCCAGCGTGCCCCCAGGTCTCCCGAAAAAAATGGTACCTCACTTGCGTGGGTAGGCATAGTGGCTGCGACATGAAACAGCGCAAAACGCAGCATGGTCGCACCTCAATTTCCCAGTGAAATTTTGCACTATTCGGACAAAAAGACTACCTTTTGTTTTTGCGCCGTAGCTCTGCCAGCACCTAAGGAAACCTAGCAAACCTATACATTTTTGAAAACTAGACACCCAGGGCAATTCAGGATGGGGTGACTCGTCTGCCTACCCCCAGGTTTTGTTACCCAGAATCCCTTGAAAACATAAATATTTGTCCAAAAAAACACATTTTCCTCACATTTCTGTGGTGGAAAGTTCTGGAATCTGCGTGGATCAACAAATTTCCACTCACCCAGCGTGCCCCCAGGTCTCCCGAAAAAAATGGTACCTCACTTGCGTGGGTAGGCATAGTGGCTGCGACATAAAACAGCGCAAAACGCAGCATGGTCGCACCTCAATTTCCCAGTGAAATTTAGCACGATTCGGACAAAAAGACTATCTTTTGTTTTTGCGCCGTAGCTCTGCCAGCACCTAGGGAAAACTAGCAAACCTATACATTTCTGAAAACTAGACACCCAGGGCAATTCAGGATGGGGTGACTCGTCTGCCTACCCCCAGGTTTTGTTACCCAGAATCCCTTACAAACATAAAAATGTGACCAAAAAAACACATTTTCCTCACATTTCTGTGGTGGAAAGTTCTGGAATCTGCGTGGATCAACAAATTTCCACCCACCCAGCGTGCCCCCAGGTCTCCCGAAAAAAACGGTACCTCACTTGCGTGGGTAGACATAGTGGCTGAAACAGGAAACGGTTCAAATCGTACCGTGGTGAATTTACATTACCTTATTGCAAAACTACCTTGATTTTGGGGGGGGGGATCTGAATTTGTGGCCCGGGGCTCGGTGGTATTCTTTGCAAAGTAGCAAACCTAAACAGTTCTGAAAACTAGACACCCGGGGGAGTCCAGGGAGGTATGGCATGCATGGGTCCCCCAATGTTTTCCTACCCAGAACTCTCTGCAAACCTTAAAATTAGGTAAAAATTGCACTTTTCCAAACTTTTTGGCGTGGGATCGCCGTGCCGGCAAAAAAGTCGTACCACCCTGCGTTCCCCTTGTTCTCCCGAGTAAAAGGATACCTCACTTGTGTGGGTGCCCCAAAGCAGAACACCCCAAAAATGAATTTTGAAAAAAGTAGTTTTTACTCATATTTACGTTTTACAAATTAAGCACCCCAGCCTAAGTCACTTGCCTTTGGCCCACCCACACAAGTGAGGTATCATTTTACTCGGGAGAACAAGGGAAACGCTGGGTGGTAGGACATTTGTTCCGGCAGCGAGATCCCACCCAAAAAAGTATGGAAAAGTTGGTTTTTGGACCAAAATTTCAGGTTTGCAGGGGTTTCTGGGTAGGAAAACATTGGGGGACCCACGCATGCCATACCACCCTGGACTCCCCCGGGTGTCTAGTTCTCAGAACTGTTTGGGTTTGGTAGTTTCCAAAGATGCCTGCCAAGCCCCGGGCCAAAAGCTCAGGTGACCCCCTCAAAAAATAAGATTATTTGGCTAAAGGTAATGTTTTCGTCTCCACAGTATGAATTGGGCCTTTTCCTAAAGCAGCCGCTATGCCTACCCACGCAAGTGAGGTACCATTTTTATCGGGAGACCTTGGGGAACGCTGGGTGGGAGGTAATTTGTGTGAGCCCAGTGATGCCACGCTTTCCCACACTAAAACGTGTGAAAAAAAAAGATTTTTTCCAAGCAAAAAATGAGGTTTGCAAGGGATTCTGGGTAAAGGAACGTTGGAGGATCCACGCAAGCCATACCTCCTTGGAAGCCCCCGGGTGTCTACTTTTCAGAAATGTGTGGGTTTGGTAGGTTTCCCTAGATGGCTGTCTCGCACGGGGCCAAAAACCCGGGTAACCCCTCTTGCAAAAGCTGGTGGACATGAATTCTCCAGCTTTTGCAAGAGGGGTTACCTGGGTTTCTGGCCCCGTGCGAGACAGCCATCTAGGGAAACCTACCAAACCCACACATTTCTGAAAAGTAGACACCCGGGGGAGTCCAGGGAGGTATGGCATGCGTGGGTCCCCCAATGTTTTCCTACCCAAAACTCCTTGAAAGCATAAAAATGTGACCAAAAAAACACATTTTCCTCACATTTCTGTGGTGGAAAGTTCTGGAATCTGCGTGGATCAACAAATTTCCACCCACCCAGCGTGCCCCCAGGTCTCCCGAAAAAAACGGTACCTCACTTGCGTGGGTAGACATAGTGGCTGCAACAGGAAACGGTTCAAATCGTACGGTGGTGAATTTACATTACCTTATTGCAAAACTACCTTGATTTTGGGGGGGGGGGATCTGAATTTGTGGCCCGGGGCTCGGTGGTATTCTTTGCAAAGTAGCAAACCCAAACAGTTCTGAAAACTAGACACCCGGGGGAGTCCAGGGAGGTATGGCATGCATGGGTCCCCCAATGTTTTCGTACCCAGAACTCTCTGCAAACCTTAAAATTAGGTAAAAATTGCACTTTTCCAAACTTTTTGGCGTGGGATCGCCGTGCCGGCAAAAAAGTCGTACCACCCTGCGTTCCCCTTGTTCTCCCGAGTAAAAGGATACCTCACTTGTGTGGGTGCCCCAAAGTAGAACACCCCAAAAATGAATTTTGAAAAAGGTAGTTTTTACTCATATTTACGTTTTACAAATTAAGCACCCCAGCCTAAGTCACTTGCCTTTGGCCCACCCACACAAGTGAGGTATCATTTTACTCGGGAGAACAAGGGAAACGCTGGGTGGTAGGACATTTGTTCCGGCAGCGAGATCCCACCCAAAAAAGTATGGAAAAGTTGGTTTTTGGACCAAAATTTCAGGTTTGCAGGGGTTTCTGGGTAGGAAAACATTGGGGGACCCACGCATGCCATACCACCCTGGACTCCCCCGGGTGTCTAGTTCTCAGAACTGTTTGGGTTTGGTAGTTTCCAAAGATGCCTGCCAAGCCCCGGGCCAAAAGCTCAGGTGACCCCCTCAAAAAATAAGATTATTTGGCTAAAGGTAATGTTTTTGTCTCCACAGTATGAATTGGGCCTTTTCCTAAAGCAGCCGCTATGCCTACCCACGCAAGTGAGGTACCATTTTTATCGGGAGACCTTGGGGAACGCTGGGTGGGAGGTAATTTGTGTGAGCCCAGTGATGCCACGCTTTCCCACACTAAAACGTGTGAAAAAAAATGATTATTTCCAAGCAAAAAATGAGGTTTGCAAGGGATTCTGGGTAAAGGAACGTTGGAGGATCCACGCAAGCCATACCTCCTTGGAAGCCCCCGGGTGTCTACTTTTCAGAAATGTGTGGGTTTGGTAGGTTTCCCTAGATGGCTGTCTCGCACGGGGCCAAAAACCCGGGTAACCCCTCTTGCAAAAGCTGGTGGACATGAATTCTCCAGCTTTTGCAAGAGGGGTTACCTGGGTTTCTGGCCCCGTGCGAGACAGCCATCTAGGGAAACCTACCAAACCCACACATTTCTGAAAAGTAGACACCCGGGGGAGTCCAGGGAGGTATGGCATGCGTGGGTCCCCCAATGTTTTCCTACCCAGAACTCCTTGCAAACCTTAATTAGGTAAAAATAGCACTTTTACAAAAATTTTGCCGTGGGATCGCCGTGCCGGCAAAAATGTCCTACCACCCAGCGTTCCCCTTGTTCTCCCGAGTAAAAGGGTACCTCACCTTAACAGAGTTACTCAAAAGACAAACAATCAAGCACGGCTATCTATTCCTCAAAGACACACACATACAGGTTGGATTTGGCACGAGGGCGAGTGATGGTTCAGTATATAAAATTTTATTAACAAGATATTTCAAAAAAATGAAATGCTCTGTCAATAAATAAATGCATAAAAACCGAACTAGTGACTCGCAACTCGTGAGCTGTAAAGCCACGACAAGGCACCAACCGTTTTACAGGCCATTCACGCACCTTTCATACCTGATACAAACAAGACCACTGACACCATCTGGAATAAAAGCAACACATTACAACAATCACAATAAGGGACAAGGTACACCCTAATGCAGAAAGAGAAAAAAAACAATTATTACTGCACACCCATCTAATCCGCAAGCACACACACATACTGGTTGGATTTGGCACGAGGGTGAGTGATGATTCAGTACATACAATTGTATACGCAAGTAATTTCACAAAAATGAAATACACTGTGTATAATTGCAAGTATGATAAACTGAACCACTGACTCACAGCTCGTGAGCTGTAAAGCCACGTCAAGGCACCAACCTCTTTACAGGCCATTCATACACCTTTCGTACGTGTGACACATTCAAAACATTCACACCGCCAGCCGCGGACCCATCACATTTCAACACTCACACCAGCAAACAGCGCCATTCAAGGGCCCATCACTTTCACACGCCCACATTTCTGACACTGGAACTACACAAATTGATGGACTGCGTGGAGTGTCACTCAACAAGCAGTGTGTGCAGTGACCAACAGAAAGTAACTACTCACACACCGCCAGCCGAGCGCCAGTCCACCCACACCACCAGCCAAGCACCAGACCATGCACACCGCCAGCCAAACACTCAGCGCACACCACCAGCCAAGCGCCTCTCCACGCACACCGCCAGCCAAGCACCACTCCGTGCACAGACAGCTAAACACCGCTCCACGCACACCCTCCAGCCAAGTACCACTCCGCAAACACCACCAGCCAAGCGCCACTCCACACACACTGCCAGCCAAGCACCATTCCACACACACTGCCAGCAAAGCACCATTCCACACACACTGCCAGCCAAGCACCACTCCACACACACCGCCAGCCAAGCAGCACTCCACACACACCGCCAGCCAAGCACCACTCCACACACACCGCCAGCCAAGCACCACTCCACACACACCGCCAGCCAAGCACCACTCCACACACACCGCCAGCCAAGCACCAGTCCACACACACCGCCAGCCAAGCACCACTCCACGAACACCACCAGCCAAGCGCCACTCCACACACACCGCCAGCAAAGCACCACTCCGTGCACAGACAGCCAAGCACCACTCCACACACACCGCCAGCCAAGCACCACTCCACACACACCGCCAGCCAAGCACCACTCCACACACACCGCCAGCCAAGCGCAACTCCACACACACCGCCAGCCAAGCACCAGCCGGCACACACCACAAACACATTTAGAATTCTTTTTTTGAAAATGACACTAAACAAATGGAAATACCTACAAATCAGGTAACACAAATTCTTAAAATAAAAACTTTGCACTAATGCCAATCCTTGAAACAAACTAAAAATGTTTTACAGAATGCAGACCAAGCAATTCACTTTACAGCTCAATCAAACTCCCAATAGTTCTTTTGCGTGTGGTACGATTTAAAACAAGCTGTCATACACAATGCAGGCTTAGAAGGACAGTCAGGACAGTATATACGAGACTCCTTCCGCACGCCTCTTCGCCAACAGACTCTGCATCTTCTAGTCGGAAAGTCTCTAGCAGTAGTGGAAGGAATAGATTCAGGAAAGTGGCGATCTTGCAATCTAGCCACTTCCTCCACCACTCCAAATCTAGGAACACTTGCCTGCTGCACAAGTACAAGGCTGCCTATTATAGACTCCTGAAACTTAAGAAAAGTCATCTTCGTCCCAGAACAAGACTTCTGGTACACAACGAAAGCATTAAATGATGCCAAGTGGAACAGATGGATAGCCAACTTCTTGTACCAAACGTAAGCCTTTCGAAGAGCAGCATAAGGTTCCAACCTCTGATCTACTCTGTCAACACCACCCATGAACTTATTGTAAGCTAGAATGCACACAGGTTTGCGCACTTCAGCACCCTGACCCCAAACAGGCACAGGTACAGTACTTTCATCGTGGATAGTAGTCAGCATGTACACATCTCTCTTGTCTGAATACTTCACAGCTAAAAGCTCCCCACATCGCAATGCCGTAGACTGTCCCCGCACAAGCCTTTTGCAAACAAGTTCCTTTGGGAAACCTTTACGGTTACTGCGCATTGTGCCACAAGCAACAGTGCCCACTTTGGCCAACTCCTTGAACAACTGCACACCAGTGTAGAAGTTATCTACATATAAATGATGGCCTTTGTTAAATAATCCTCTACCTAGTTCCCACACAATTTTCTCAGTTACTCCAAAAGTAGAAGGACAACCGGGAGGGTTAATGCGGGACTCCTTACCAGTGTACACCCTGAAATTGTAGACATATCCAGTCTCACTGTCACACAGCATATACAGTTTGATTCCATAGCGTGACCTCTTACTAGGAATGTATTGCCTAAAAACCAAGCGGCCCTTGAACAACACCAAAGACTCATCCACTGCAATTTCTTTACCAGGGACAAAAATCTCAGAAAAACGATCAACAAAGTGATCAAGGACAGGCCGAATTTTAAACAAACGGTCACAATCAGGGTGATCGCGTGACAACGCTAAACTATTATCAGCAAAATGCATCATCCGAAGAAGAAGCGTATACCGATCACGACTTATGACTGCTGGAAATACAGCTGTTACCATCAAGGGACTAGTGGACCAATATGAAGTAATTGATGACTTCCTTATCAAGCCCATCAAAAAAGTTAATCCCAGAAACTTCTTCATCTCTTCAACATTGGTGGGAGTCCACCGGATTGCTCTACAATAGGGCTTAAGGCTGGCACTGTTGGCCCTCAAATATTGTTCTGCATATAAATTGGTTTGCTCAACAATCTTTTGCAAAAACACATCGTCAAAAAACAACTGAAAAAAATTAATTGGCAGAAAATTCTCTGTATTCACTCTACACCCAGGAACACCAGTGAACTCTGGCAATGCCGGCTGCACCAAGCCAGGGGGAACCCAGAGGCCATCCCTATCAACGGGGGGAGCAGCCACCCCAGCCTGCAGCACCGAAACATCTTGCTGCTGTTCTCCAACGGGAAGCCTAACAGCCACAGATACTTCTGGCTGCACAACACCAACAGAAGACGTAGCATCCCCAGAGGGCTCTTCCTGCACTACACCAACGGGAAGCCCAGCAGCCTGAGATGCTTCTTGCTGCACTACACCACCGGGAAACCCAGCAGGCCCAGATGCCTCTTGCCGCTCTACACCAATGGGAAGCCTAACAGCCCCAGATGCCTCTTGCTGCACTACACGAGCAGGAAGACGAAAAGCACCAGATGCCCCTTTGCGCACCACAGCAATGTGAAGCCTTTTGGGTGCAGGCTCCAGCCCACATGCCTCTTGCCGACGTAAAAAGAAAGGAAACCTTGCGGCCCTAGGCAGCAGCACAGGTGCCTCTTGGCCCACTACCGGCAACACAATGTCCTCCTGTACCATAGGCCCTTCATCAGCACTAGAAGAAGAGTCATCATCCGATGATGATGATTCCATGCAAAGAGAAAACTCACTGCCTGAATCTTCTGCCACTTCCTGGGAGTCCGAATCGGACTCAGACTCTGAACCATGGTCCGAGGAAGACTCAAAAAGCAAACCAAGAACCTGCTGAGCAGTAATCCTGCGACTAGCCATTATCCTTACAAAGCAAGAAGACTGCACACACAAGTGAACAACAACCTACACTGTGCAAAGTAAGAAGTAAACAAGGTAAGGCTTTCACTAAAAGATAAATACAATCCAAAACAATTTCACTCTTACAAAATATAGCTACACTCACCAGCACCTACTCTGTTGAGACACAGCGAAAAGAAATGAAATCCCACTAGAAAGAAAAAAAGAAATGACATTAGAAAACAAAGTGCACATCAAACACTAATCCTGAAAAAAAAAACACAGAGCCACACAAACTGCTAGAGGTACAACCTTTTTCAAAAAGACAAACATCAAGGAGAAGTAGTACAAAATACATTCACTTACCAAGCACAAGCAACTACACAAGCTGCAAACAGACACGCAACCTACAACAATCCAAACAGCAAAAGCCTGGAACAAGACAAAAATAGAGAAGAAAAAAAAATTACTACCACATTTCACAAACAATATAACAATTAAAAAAACAACACACAAATTTGCCCCCCAAATTAAAATTCGGCCAGATGGGCCATCAATTAGGGCTTAGACCAAATGAGATTAGATGAGTTTTAACATCAAGACACTGGATAATTTTTTGAATTTTTGTAAAGTGCCTGACCACTTTGGTGCCAGTCAGTCTTTTGCTACTACCAGTACCCATATCACACAGGGGCAGTAAGGACATTCATACACCTTTTGTACGTGTGACACATACAAAACATTCACACCGCCAGCCGCCCATCACTTTCACACGCCCACATATCTGACATAGCAACTACAGAAAATGATGGACTGCGTAGAGTGTCACTCAACTAGCAGTGTGTGTAGTGACCAACAGAAAGTAACTACTCACACACCGCCAGCAGAGTTCCAGTCCACCCACACCACCATCCAAGCACCAGACCATGCACACCGCCAGCCAAACCCCACTCAGCGCACACCGACAGCCAAGTACCACTCCACGCACACCATCCAGCCAAGTACCACTCCCCACACACCGCCAGCCAAACACCACTCCCCACACACCGCCAGCCAAACACCACTCCACACACACCGCCAGCCAAGCAGCACTCCGTGCACAGACAGCAAAGTAGCACTCCAGCACACCACCAGCCAAGCGCCACTCCACACACACTGCCAGCCAAGCAGCACTCCGTGCACAGACAGCAAAGTAGCACTCCACGCACACCACCAGCCAAGCGCCACTCCACACACACCGCCAGCCAAGCAGCACTCCGTGCACAGACAGCAAAGTAGCACTCCACGCACGCCACCAGCCAAGCGCCACTCAACACACACCTCCAGCCAAGCAGCACTCCACGCACACCACCAGCCAAGCGCCACTCAACACACACCTCCAGCCAAGCAGCACTCCGTGCACAGACAGCAAAGTAGCACTCCACGCACACCACCAGCCAAGCGCCACTCCACACACACCGCCAGCCAAGCAGCACTCCGTGCACAGACAGCAAAGTAGCACTCCACGCACACCACCAGCCAAGCGCCACTCCACACACACCGCCAGCCAAGCAGCACTCCACACACACCGCCAGCCAAGCAGCACTCTGTGCAGACAGCAAAGTAGCACTCCACGCACACCACCAGCCAAGCGCCACTCCACACACACCGCCAGCCAAGCAGCACTCCGTGCACAGACAGCAAAGTAGCACTCCACGCACACCACCAGCCAAGCGCCACTCCACACACACCGCCAGCCAAGCAGCACTCCGTGCACAGACAGCAAAGTAGCACTCCACGCACACTAACAGCCAAGCGCCACTCCACACACACCGCCAGCAAAGCACCACTCCGTGCACAGACAGCAAAGTAGCACTCCACGCACACCACCTGCCAAGCGCCACTCCACAAGCACCACCAGCCAAGCAGCACTCCGTGCACAGACAGCAAAGTAGCACTCCACGCACACCACCAGCCAAGCGCCACTCCACACACACCACCAGCCAAGCAGCACTCCGTGCACAGACAGCAAAGTAGCACTCCACGCACACCACCAGCCAAGCGCCACTCCACACACACCGCCAGCCAAGCACCACTCCGTGCACAGACAGCCAAGTACCACTCTACACACACCACCAGCCAAGCGCCACTCCACAAACACCGCCAGCCAAGCACCACTCTGTGCATAGATAGCCAAGTACCCCTCCACGCACACCGCCAGCCAAACACCACTCAGCGCACACCGACAGCCAAGTACCACTCCACACACACCGCCAGCCAAGCACCGCTCCACGCACGCCATCCAGCCAAGTACCACTCCCCACACACACCACCAGCAAACATGCCCAAGGGGTCGCTTCCTAAAAACTTTGTGTTAGTGGGCATTTTCCGCCCCCCCTGGGGGCAAAACGGCAAAAAAAACAGGCCGATTTGCCCCCAGGGTGGACAGAAAAACAAAAACACAATCATGTCCACCTGGAAGCGACCCTTACCCAAGGGGTCGCTTCCCAAAACAAACACATTGCCCCAACAAAAATCCCTGGTTCTAGTGGGTAATTTCTGCCCCCCCTGGGGGCAAAACGGCCGAAAAACGGGCCGATTTCCCCCCAGGGGGGGCAGAAAAACGAAAACATACTCAGACCCCACCTGGAAGCGACCCTTGCCCAAGGGGTCGCTTCCTAAAAACTAAAATTACATCCCTGGTGTCTAGTGGGCATTTTCTGTCCCCCCTGGGGGCAAAACGGCAAAAAAAAACGGGCCGATTTGCCCCCAGGGGGGACAGAAAAACGTAAACAAAATAAATGGCCGCCATCTTTGTACAAATCTATATCCCTGGTGCTAGTGGGGAATTTCTGCCCCCCCTGGGGGCAAAACGGCCGAAAAAACGGGCCGATTTCCCCCCAGGGGGGGCAGAAAAACGAAAACATATTGCCAGCCAGCCTGGAAGTGACCCTTGCCCAAGGGGTCACTTCCTAAAAACTAAAAGTATATCCCTGGTGTCTAGTGGGGGCATTTCCGCCGCACAATCGCGACGCTGTGCGCGATCGTGAGGCAGAAATGCCCTGCAAAGAGACATCAGGGGAAAGGAAAATCTCTTTCCTCTCCCCTGATGCCTCTTCGCTGCCCCAAACCCCCGCCGGAGTCCCAAAACCTACCTTCTTCTGAAGCGCGCAGGAAGCAAATGGCTTCCCGAGCGCTGGGAATCCCTGATGATGTCAGCGCGCGCTGTGCGCGCTGACGTCATCAGGGATTACCATGGGGGGGGGCGGGGGCGGCAGCGGAAGCTCTTCCACTGCCGCCCCCAGCAAAACAATGACGATCGGAGAGCCTCGGGGGGAGCGCCAGCGCTTCCCCCGAGGGTGGGGCTGATGACGAGCTGGCCTTGTCATCCGCGCAGGACAGGTAAGCGCGATGACGAGCCCAGCTCGTCATTAGCCCCGAAGGGGTTAAAAGACATTCCCACTGCCAAAACATTAGTCACCCTATTCATACAACATATTGTACGACTCCATGGGCTACCTTCCGCAATTATCTCCGATCAGGGACCCAGTTTGTATCACACTTCTACAGGGGTTTGTGCTCTTCCTTGGGAGTGTACATTCGGTTATCCTTTGCATATTGACCCCAAACCGATGGACAAACAGAACACACAAACCAATTCTTAGAACAGATTCTGCTGTGCCTTCTTGCCACTTGGTCTTCTGACTGGGATAAGGCTTTGCCACTGTTTGAGTTTGTGTACAACGATAGTGCACATACAGAGAAGGGTGTTTTTACATTTTACTGTCTGTTCGGTAATCATTCCAGGATGCTTCCTGTCTTAAACCCCACCATAGCAGATTAACTCCCTTCAGTTCAGGTACACCACACAAGGTTGAACAGTATCCAACGCCTAGTTCAACAACACATAACACACTATCAGAAGCAAGTCAAGAAGCCTGCCCCCAATTATCAGGTGGGGGACCAGGTATGGTTAGCTACAACTAATCTCCATCTAGATGGCCAAAAGAAGTTAAACCCACGTTTTCGCTGCCACTTCACCATAAAAAAATATTGTTAAACCCTTAGTGATTAGTGCATTTGCCCATCAAAGGGGGTTCACTTGAGACTGAAAGATTGTGAATAAGATGTGGGAAGAAGCAAACATCATTTGAAGCAAGTTATTATTAGTAATCCCAAAAATGCAGTTTACTAAATTAGGAATAGGATAGGAGTGGACTGGGAATGTTGGTTTTGGAAATGTTGAATAGGATAGGACAGTCCGCGATATATATGTGTCGTGTATTTTTATTTTGCTATAAAAAATTTCATAGGGGGTAGTGTATCTGGCATCTAAGAAATGTGTAATCTGCTTTTTCTAGCCATACCAACTATCAGTGCTGGGGCCAGCAGTGACAGTGCCAGCCAGTCTGCAGATACGGCAGCAGAAGGGGTTTAGCTAACGGCAGTAGCGGGAGGTGGTAAGCCATATTTATATATTTATAATTATAAGCATACCATAAAGGTGTAATCTTGTTGACTTGTGAACACGGCAGTAGTTGAAGTTGAGCTTAGCAGAGAATGTTTCATGAATAGGACCTTTACTTATGGGTTGATGGAAAAGGGAAGGATGGAAGGGGAAATATGATTGATGAAATGTAATATATATGACTGAAAGAGAAGGATGAGTGGGTGAAATTGCCGGATGCATAAATAGTACTATTTGTGGCTGATAGCTAGGATGCATGGGTAGGTGAAGGATGGGTGAAAGGTATACAGGTAGGAAGCTTGCATGGGTGGATAAAAGTGTATGTGTGAATGGATGCCTGCCTGGGTGGGCGAATGGAATCCTGTGGTGGTTTAATTTGATTGAAATAAATTTAGAGTGGGTGGGTAAATGTCAAATGACAAATGTATGTAGTTGAAAGGTTTGTACTTGAGATTATGAGACTAGAGTGAGACAGAGAGCCATGTTTTGAACTTTGGATGGACGGCTATATAGATGGATCGGTAGGGTCAATGGTGAAGAATGGATTCAGAGAATGTAAAACTTAAATGATAGTGAGTAGCAAAGCCAGGGGTGAAGAATAAAAAACAAAATACTCGAAGAACAATGCAGTTATCAATAGAAAAATCCTTGAGAAGGTGAATAAGGGACTAGTGTGCTCCTCTGTAGTGGTGTTCCTGTCACCTTTACTTGCCTGGAATGGCTTTTTCAAGGTTTTTTTCCTCAAAGGGTTGAGTAGGTGGTATTTCAGGCTCCCCCCTGGACAATCACCTCCCTCCATACCCATGGCATAATTTTCTATGTGTTTTGCTGAGAGCATTGTTTACAATTTGTCTTTTTTATTTCTTGGTATTTAGATACTCCTGCTGCTCCAAAAACACCAAGCAGGCCGGAGATTGCAGCCTGGGCCCGGCAGCGTAAAATAGAAGTTTGAGCGCCGCGTCATGCGAAGGCTGGCAGATATTGAAGCCAGGCAGGAACAGATGGACAGGCATCTCCAGATGCTCCTAACCCACCATTAGTGTTCTCTTCAGCCCCTTATTTAATTTATTGTGGACATTTGTGGGACACTACTTGAAAATTGGGTGGGGTTAGTTAGAGGGGTGGGCCAGTTGTGGGTTTGGTTTAGATTTGTTCAGAGAATAAACTTTTCATACTTTAAATTTTATGATTATGAATGGTTTAAAAGAAAATTGGTGGGGATATTGATTGTTTTGCTTTGCACTGCTGCCTTTGCCGTAGCCAGTTTTAAAAATCTGCTGATAGTGTAAACAAAATAGTGATGCTGTATTCTCCCTTGTCCTACTACTCTCCCCCCCTTAGTCTCTGCAGTCTACTCTGCTGCTATACATTATTATTAACCTCTAAGGACTTGAAGGGGGTGGGGGTGAATTACCATAATTGTCATTCAGCAATGATCAATCAACTACAGTTTACTTCTCTTACCTTATCTAGATAAGCTAGGGCTCCAAGGTTTCCCAAGGTGCCATCATGGTTTTGGTAGGAATAGCTGTATGCATTGATAGCATTTCTTTTGATATTGAAGGCAAACTCATCAGAACTAAAGCAAGGTCCCACTCCTAGGCAAACTAGAACTGTTGGGTAAGGACTCGGAGAGTGGGACCTATTCATCAAAAGAGAAGTTAACTAATTGAAATTTAAAAAAACTAATTTATTGATGTTATTATATGCAACCTTGATGACAGTCACCAAAGACTAGCCTAATGGAACAGACTCCGTCTCAGACACAAGAAGAGAGTATGATAAGCAATGAAAAATTTAATAAATCACAACAATTTTGAGTTAATACGAACTGTACGAAGTGGACAAGCTTAACCTTAGACGCAAATGAATATGGTGCCTGAATGATGATGCTGGCAGTTAGATGTTCCTCTGAAAATAAATATCATACACTGTGCTGGGTGGATAATATATTGTATATGCCACTGTGGGCTATCTGAGCTTAAGAATAAGATCCTCCTCACCCTGAAATGAGTTGTGTTGCTTTCACCACATCCTCCCCATCAAGTGTGTGAATTAATGATGTAAATTGTTAAGTCACACCTCAATAAATCACACAGCCTGGGGGAAGAGGGTTAGGGCTTTGATGAATGGTTGGAAAGGGTGATTTGAGGGAAAGGTTTGACAAAGACATACACAACACATGGACAACACTCATCTTCACAGCCGCCCATCATAAATCTGTTAGGGGAGGAAAAGGAAATGCATGCATGATGATGTGTGGTACTAGACTAGTACAGGGCAGTATAATAATTATGCAATTGTCTGTCTACCCCTAAGGAGACCCAAGTTGCATACATTATATTTATGTTCTGTTGTACCGGGCTTAGAAAATAACAAATACAATTAAAATATCTGTAGGAGTAAAATAAGCAAACATAAACAACACACACAGTTGTAAGGATTGATGAGAAAAAAAGATACTGTATTAATTGGGAGTTACATCTAAGCATTCCTATTGAACTGTCCGCCCTTCAATCTTGGGTGACCGGCGGATGCGGTTTGATCTGGAAAGTATGATTTGTTTTCCAGTGTGGCACAGGGTAAAGGGCCTGTGGATGGAAAAACAAAAATGATTTTGAAAAATCAAGGAAAAAGCAAAAAGTTAAACTGCATATGGAGTGGAACAAGAAGACTTCTAGAGGCAGCATGGCTAAATCAGACTCTTTTTCTGGCAGTTACCTCCAACAACAGGCCACCCTACCCAAACTCCACTGAGCACCGGATTTGAGCCAGACAGTACTGAGCACACACACATAGTATACACACAACAACATAGCATTCTCCAAATTAAATAATAATTTAAAAATCAATGCACCAATGTCAGTCACACCACACTCACCACCCACCACCACTACACCGACATGAAGGTCTGGTCTGTTGTGTTGTTTACCGTTAGGCCACTTCAAAGTCATCATCATTTTCTAATCAGTTAGTTTCAATGAATTTGAAAACTTCCATCTTCTTCTGGTGACATTTCTCTAAGTAGTCACGCTCACGCCCTGAGTTATTTCATCAATCATCTCTGATCCTCCTGAGTCCTAGCCTGACTCTGACTGTGAGTATGATGTCCAACTTCGAGTCCGTACCAGCAGTGTCCGACTCCTGAGTGAGTCCTTCAGACTCGTCCACTCCCAACGCCAAATGCAATGGATCGGGCTGTAGTGGTACAATTTAGTTATTGAACAACAAGAAGGGAAAGATTGACTTGAGTCACTTAGGCCCGATTCCGATGTTGTTCGGAAGGCCTCTGAATCAGATTTGGCTGTACCATATCTGAAACGTTTACGAACGAATCGCACACAGGTCCAAATGACCAAGTATGGTGTGAAGTTCGCATATGTGCCAACTGAATTGTTTCCGGGATCCAAACCTGTCTGTACGACTCATACGCAGACAAAACGTGCCACGCAATGGCCGGATTCCGAACGAGTGAGTACGATGCGCGATTTGGACAGCCGTTTCGCCTCGGTCTCTGTGAGATGAAATGGATGTTGGAAGTGTACTTTGGGGGCCGTAGCATGCCCCCTTCACCCTGGGCCTTCCGAATCTGTCACAGGGGTGCCCATGGGTCCCCCGATCCAAGCATGCACAGTGTGGCGGTCACCATGGGGTGCCCCCTACAGGGTGTACGCTTTTCCCCACTCACCATTTTTTTTGCTATGGAAGCCTGTGTACACATCTGTATTAAAGCTCCCATAGAGTTCAATGGAAGTCCGACTGAATCGAGTCCATATGCTTATGGATGCATCACACTCGCTCGCTCGGACTCCCGGATCACGTTCATCCGGAAAGTCCTCCGGATCCGAGCCGTAAGGAGGGTTTTTCGGACAGGATCAGAATCGGGCCCTTTGTAGAATAGACCTTCACAACAAACAACAATCACTCAGCGTGCAATGCATGCCATCATTTACCTGTTTTTCTGGGGTACTCCCTCTAGGTTAGGAAAGGATAGATATATAGTCCAGTCCCAGGGTTGGAGGCAGGCACACATTTGTTTGAATTCCCCATCCAACGTCTGGCTTGAGGGAAATGGATTTTGGGCGAGTCAGGAGTAGACTTTACTTCTTTACTGACTGCACACAGTTGCAACTCCGATCCGGTAATAAAATGAGTATGATGGCGGGGATGGATTTGTGAACCAGAAAGACAGTGACACAAAAAAATAATAAAGTGAATAATGTTCCTTAGCTATATCTTTTTTTTGGGGGGGCGTCAAGGAAAGAAAGAAAGTAACTGGAAAATAAAAGAGCCGCGTTGTCAGGGAAGTAGAGCTCATCTTTAAACTCTGGTTGTTCACCCAGAAGTAGGTCACCTAACACACTACTTCCATGACCTGAGTTGTCGTCTCATCATCAAGTTCCTGCTGTGCTACTTCAGGTATGATGTAATCAGGTGGTATAAAGTGCTGATTCATTTTTATCATAGTTAACCTCTCCACATCGTTGGGTGAGAGACTGGTCCTTCTCACTGTCAGAACGGCACCAGCAGCACTAAAAACAAACTCAGCAGAGGCACTTGCTACGGGGCAAGTCAGATAGTTTATTGTCAACCAGCTGAGTACTAGCCATTGGCGCCTTTTCCCATAACAATACAGCAATGAGTTTTGATCAAAGTAGATCTCTGTTGGGTCATCCAGATAGCCTGGACCATCCACTCAATGGTCATGGGTACTCCGCTTTTCTCCGCCTCTTTTTCCTTTGCCTCAGCACTGGACTTAAGCTCTCTGTGTAGAAACCATTCCTTTGCCGATTTTGGGGCTTATGCTCCTGTTCTTGTTGTTGTTGTTCTTGGTATTGTTTGTGGTTTTGGCTACTGTGAACCAACCACACTGCCCTCAGGCTCTGAAGTTGAACTTGAAGCCGGCTGCCCTGCAGTACTTGTTGTTGCCTAGAGGAGTGGACCTCTAATTCCCGGCCATTCTTTTTCAAGCTTGCTGGCTTGCACAGCTATCTAAGTTTTATAGCTGGCAACATCCCCATCTGAAAAAGGAATGAAAGTGTGCAGTAATGGTTTCTACTGTGGATCACGAATTGTGGTACAAATGTAATGATTAGATGACCCAATGCCTCTTTGCACCCTTGTATTTCCAGATAAGCAAAGGGTTAAGCTTTCCACCAACTCATATGTTTCTGTTTCTTCCTCCACACCTGTGTGCATTGATGACACCGCCTTTAATTGTTCCTGCAGCATGTGCAACAATGGGATAGCTTGGCCCACGGTGCAGTCCTCCTTGGTGACTTCACGTGTGAAGACTTCGAAAGTAAGCAGCATCTCCAACAGGCATTTAACTAGGCCCCATTGGTCCATTTCAATGATCATACCTTTCACAGAAGCATCCACTCTTGCATGACATTTTCATTGATTGGTCTGTACTGCTCAAACAGACGTTCAAGCATGTAATAAGTTGAGTTCCAAGGTGTTGTCATCTCCTGGATGAGTGCTTAAACTGGCATCCTATTATCACGTGGAATGATCCACAGATGTTTCCAGGCTTTAAAAAAATGGCAGAAATGTGTGCAGAATCTTCTGCAGGTGGTCAGTAATTTGCTGACTTGGTTTTCATTTTTCAGACAGTCTCAAACAATGATGTTAAGGCAGTGTGCCAAACACAGGACCCTGAAATAGCCACCATCGGCCATGGCCTTAACTATATTACTGCCATTGCCCCTGGCAATAAAACCAATGTTAAGCTCTCTTGGTCACAGCCATTCAAAGACCTTGTTGTCAAAGTCTTCCAAAATGTTTGCAGCAGTATGAGATTTCTACATGGCAAATATGGCTACAGTTGCATGTTTCTGAGCGGCATTACAAATCTCACCAGTTTCAACACCTGCAGAGATCTTTTCTCTAACCCCCACAAAAGAGATCCAGTGTGCAATGATGCACGTGTAATCAGTGGCTTGGCAATTGGTCCATATGTCTGTTGTTAGGTAGATAGTGTGAACAGCACTCTGCTGCAAAGTTTGTCCAAGCGATTCCAGCATGTCGTGATGTTGTTAAGGAACAGCAACTCTGGTGAAATAGGACTGGTAAGGAACATTTCATTTCAGGTAGATGGCTGCCACAAATTCAAAAAATCCACCCCTTCCACAAAAGAAAAAGGGAGGAGGTCCAGCGCTAACTTTTTAGCCAGCTTCGCATTGTTGGGTGGTTGCATTTGAACTACCTCTCTGACCTAAACAAGCAGAGAATGGTAGCCTGGATCTTTTTCTTTTCTGGTGCCATTCGACACCAAATGTTAGGCTCAATGCGTGTTTTTTCATTGCGGTACTCTCCTGCCTTGGTCCCGAATATACATGGTTACAACGCAAGCCGTTTCAATGCATGCTCTTACAACGCAGTTTTTACAATGCAAGTACCATTACATTGCATGTTTTTACAACGCATGCCATTACAACGCAAAATTATGTTAATGCATTAAATAAACCATTACAATGTATACTAGTAAAGCGCACATTCCTTTTTTTTTTAATTGTGTAATAAACCCCTGGGACAGGATGCAGGGGAAATATCGGTTTTGGGTGGGGTAGTGTACTAAAACACGGACAGTTAAAACTTGTACTAAGGGGCTCATTAGGATAGTAGGCTACGGCACAACCGCGGTGCTGGCTGTGGTGGAAAATGACAGAGGTAGCCAATAGAGACTCACTGCTGTGTGGAATGATGTCCGGTCCGCTGTACAATTCACGATGCCCCAAACAGCCCAACACACCTCAGCGGAGAATCCACCCACCCAGATGCGGCGGACGTACGACAGCGGAGCGCAAAACCAGACTCCCAGACCCCGCCACCCCGTTCGGACTGCAATGGTTCCAGCTCTTCAAGCCTTTCTGCTGCAGTACCTCATCCACAACCAGCAAATAATGCACCGTTGCGGACAACGCGCAGGTACCCAAATACACAACTCCGCACACAGCCACAACACACAACTCCTGTGCAGACATACGGTTCCCGTCCACATCAGACACTCTGGTGGGGACAGGAACATATCCCCCAGTCTACCCACACATGTCCTACCTGTCAGAAACTCTCTGCATCCAGGTCACCCATCAACCACAAAATCACTGCACTTTCCTGGTCAAAACCTGCGCACAATGTAGTAGGTAGGGCCTGCGCCAGGCATGGGCAGTCCACAAAGAATTACAGGGCTCCACCTCCACCTTTCAAACACTATGCTTCCCACACTCATTTGGGAACATGCTGTGTGCTCCTCCTGTGCCCCCCATGCACAATTAATCTGCCAGGTGTAGCCATACCTTGAACATCACACACCAATGGACAAGGGAGCTTGTCTTGGAAGTTGGGGGTGAAGAGGAACACCCTGCACAAAAGCTGACGGGCTGGACAACCCTCTTCCTCACATCTACCTTCCACTCATGTGAAGCAAACTGAGTATAATTTCAAAATGAAGACTCACACTCCATATGAACAGCCACTGAACTGTTCACACTGCCTGTCAAGTCACTCACTAACACCTTCACTGACACACAGCCACATACTCATACCATAGGTCAGCAGCAATGGAGGACAATAAATGGGCAAGCCAAAAGTGAAGTGGACAGTGCTGGAAAGCCATGGAGCAAGCCACAAAGCATGTGTACATCAAATGCAAGAGAAGGAACATATCACACCACTCTTAGGCCATCAAATCAGACATGGGTGGCCCTGTGAGCGGAATTGAACTAAAGTGACCTCCGTGCAACAACTCATGGAGACATCAAGGCAAGCCATGCATAGGCACCAGAATAATAAGAAGTGTCTGAAGTCAAACAGTGATAAGCCACACATCTGTGTCAACTTACTTGACACCCAGAGACAGTGTGTGTGCCATCTGTTGGAGACACCCAGAGCCTGCAACTTGTGTGCAATGACCCTCCATATGGCCTTAAGCTGGTGGACTTTAAACTTACTTGACATGTGCATGCCATCTGCACGACACTCATGGCTCATTGTCACACTCCCTGTCTGTCAAATACAATTAGGACCTTCACACATGCCTGTCACCTACACACCACACACCTGCAACACTCAACACCTGTGTGAAAGACACAGAATGGTGGAAATTATGTCCTGTGAGTTCACTGACAACCAATGACACTCCCTGTGGTGTATCCACAAACATCAAACTCACACTCACGGATCCCTGAACCAATGCAGACACAAAACCAATAGCCAAACACAAATCTCACAAATAACATACACAGCAGTCCAACAAGCCCACACATGGGCAGCCAAACAGTGGAAAAGCAATGTGACCCTAGACAGAACAGGAGTACACAACATTGTCACTTAGGGCCAATGTACAGGCACCATACCTCAACACAAACAAGAAGTGCATCCTCAAAAATTAATCATGAACACTAACGTGAATCAATGGGACAATCAGCTAACACAGACAGAGACACCACACCATTCATCAAGTGAACAAGGTGCCATATTGTACCTCAAGCATGCATATGCACAATCCTGACAAGTGACAGGTCAAAAATAGGAGGGCAAACCACCAATTTGCACTCAAAACAAGCCCAATAATAAGAATCCACCTTGCTGCATGTGACAGACACACATGTAAGGCACACCACACCTGCAACACACATCTGAATGTATCACACAGCAACAATTACTCACGCACAATGTCATGCAAATAGAACATCACACACACACATGGCAGCTGCCAGTAATAAAAAGCCAAAACAGGCCAATCACTGCATACATCCACAACAAAAACACAACAGATGCACATACCAATCCATCACATAGCAAACTCAGCTAGACATCAGGGGGATGCACAACAAGCAAGTACAAGGCAACATACACTGACAACACTGCATGCACAACAAGCAGTGTGTGCACACCAACCACATAATTAGCCCACATATCTGAGTGCCATACCATGTACTCCCACAACACAAATCACCACAGCACACAGAGAACATCACAATCAGGAAGGGTAGCAGTACCTCAGCAAACACACATACAGCTTACCTATCGCCCACAGGTGCACAACTCAGGGACACCCAGGTGCAAACAACATGGCCAGAGGACTGTGCTGCCTAAACATATGCACTGCACACGAGTAACCATGACTGCAAACCAGTATATGAAAATAACACAAAACTAATTGGGAAACTGTCCTGAGTAGCACGTTGGTCCTGTAAACATATCAGCATCACAAAGCATAGTGTAACAAATGAAGTGGTGGGGAGGCTCACACACTGGCAAGCCAAGTTAGAAGACATGAGATTGAAGTAGTGTGTACATCAGTAGTGGACAGTTGAGGAGTGCACTGTACACAAACACAAAGAGGAATCACCCAGAATGTGTAGGCATTAGTAGCACCTATAGGAATGGCATGACTCCACATACTACATACCATACTGGAGCCAAAAATGGGTCTGGTGACAGCAATGCATGAGCAAACCCACAAATAATGTCAGTGTGGCAGAGCAGGTCTGCACAGTGAGCATAAACAGTAACAAGACACATGGCTGATCAACAAAACACAACACAGACTTGGCAGTTACACACTCTGCATACTTACAACTGGCAGCAACAACAAGTAGGTGTCACGCAGGAGTGCAAGGACAATACCACACACTGCACAGTGCACAACCTGCAACTCCTACATTTGCCCACAATCTCAAGCACATGCAAGACAATTGAAACAAACAGGCACATATTACCTAGATTATACATGTGTTCAGTTGGCATTGCAGGAGCACACTCATATCAACACAACTGACAATGTCAGCCCAATCACACGGTATGACCACTCAAGTGCACACATTCAAATGTACTCATGTGACTAGGAAGACAGGCCATCACAAGATGAACACGCATAAACACTGCTGTACACACATCAAGAAAGAATACACAGATATGATGGACCCTGGCCCGCAAGTAATCCTGTGGATAGAAGTCACCTCTGTGTGGTATTGCATCATTACATGACATGTGTACAATTTAGCAAACTTGACCATATGATGAGTATGATAACAGTAGATCATCACAAACACCCATCATTGCACCGTCAAGCCTCAGAGTCAAGAAGAACAAAAGTGCCTTTCACCACTGGCAAACTCTGAAAAAGTAAAACAAGCAATTGGTAATGTTAAAGTGGCATACAGAGCATTTGTCCCAAGCAACGATCCCCATACAGAAAACACTTTTATTTAGCAAGGACACTGACAAAGCAGACAACAGGAGTAACTGTCTTTATCACATATCACTGATATAGGCATCACAAGTAGACAACAGTAACGCCAGTGGCCAGTCCATAGTTTAAAGGAGGTATATGTGTGCCTGTGAATCTGCACAGGAAATTGGAATCCAAAGTGACAAACAACAAGGCCAGTGGGCAGTCCATGGTTCAAAGGAGGAACATGTGTGCATGAGAACCTGCACAGGGATTGGGTGACACCATACACTGCCATGGGAAGCAACACATCTAGGGGGATAACAACGGGCAGTCTAGGCACCGCTGTGGGAGAGATAGGTTTTGGAGGTGGACTTTTTCTCTGACTTGGCTGTCAGTTGAACTTGGAGGTAGCTGATTGTCGAGCCAGTTGGAGGACTGGACCTGGTAGAGATAGGATCAGCTGAGGTGGAGGCATCAGTGGCTTTGGAAGTCGGAGGGCTTCTTTGACCGGGTCATGTGGTGGCACATTGAGGCGGAGACATGCTGCCATGTGACACCATGTGTGAGGGTGAATGTGGAGGGCTGCCTCTCCACTTCTTGGGGATTCTATAGCCAAGAACTTTCTTGATAGGAGTGTGAAGTGGGGCAGGCACAACAGGCACACTCTCCACCAAAGGTGCATCAGGTGCAGGTGGTGGCCCTCCCTCTGGGGATCTGCTGGATCTGGCGGTACGCTTGGCCTGGCCTTGCCTTTTCCCCTCCATCCTCTGTTGACCAGGTGAACCCCCCACAGTGCCCACCTGTCCCAGCTTCACAGGGGTATGGGTGGGAGTTGAGGTTTGGGGGATTGTGGCTGCGCTCCTGGCTGCTTGCAGTGCTGCTATTGTGTGCTGCTTGTGGAATACTTGGAGTCTTAGGGCTGAGGTGTGTGGTCACTCCCATCAGATGTTGCCACTGGCAGGGGGGTTGCCGAAGGGACTGGAGCCAGACTCTGAGCCTGTGACAGCTGAATGGCTGCCGTCACTGTGGAGGACAAGGACAGGACAGTTCTGTGTAGACCACCCACGTCAGAATGAATCCCCTCCAGGAAAGCAACTACCTATGCCAGCTTCTTGTCATGATCCAGGAATGCATTTAGGAGACTAGTCTGACCCACACACAGATGGCGCAAAGTGTCCACAGCCTCAACACTGAGGGCAGAAGGGGAGACAGGGGCAGGGGCAGCGGTGCCTGGGGGAAGGACACTCTTCCCTTCTTACTGCTGCGGGCACGTGCAACACTAATGGAAGTAGCCGGGAGGGTGTGCACTGGACGATGTGTGGTAGAAGAAGAGGCAGATTTCCCACTCCCTGTGCCCACCAACATTGAGGAGTCACTGCTGGCATCAGATGACGTTGAGGTTGGTGTTTCTGGGCATGATTCTTCAAGGGCACTCCTGTCCCTCTACGGCGGCCTGGTCACATCAGTGTCAGTGAGCTCATGTGTAGCAGTCATACCAGAATCTTCACCACTGGTGTCCGTCCCCTGTGCTTCTGTGCCTGCAGTTGATGCTGCAAGAAACAGAGACGTAGGTTCAGTTTAGTGCCATATTAACAAACATCATATGCAAGCAAAGCACAAAACAAAATAATGCTACCCCCATGTTGCACACCCCCTTTCCAGTCTGCATGTGCAACATTAATGCAACAATCTAAAGATGCATGGTAACATTCATACTTGGCTATAATGACCCATGTCATGTTCACACAGCCAAATAGCTTGCCCTTGCCTCCAGGTAACCTGACATACAGATTCCTGGAAGCATACCTACGTGCCTGTAGGTGAAAAAGATCACAGTCACATATGGAGTAACTTTAAGGGGACAACACAGATACAGACTAACAAATGTCCTTTTGTAATGGCCATAAGCTCCTTCTATCCACCTTGTTGTGCTTTGAACCACAACTACAGTTGCACATTGGTGTCAGATTTGTAGTTATCACAATTTCGAGGTCAGGGATAGCACACATCGACGAAAGCACACTAAGATGAGGCACCCTGCCGTTTACTGCCGAGTGATGTCTGTGATTTCCCTAATGCAGCCGATGCCATAAGGCCACATCTCAGAATGCAATGTCAAGGGCCATTACATTAAAGACATGAGAAAGTACAAGTTGCGTAAATGCATGACAGCTGCACTCAACACAGAGGCCACTTACAAGCCATTGCATCACACTAGAAACATCACAGAGCTCCGCACTGGCTCAGGGTTGGGATTCATGCAGTCACACACACCCAAAGTCACACTTCGCAGAATACTCATCCCCAACGGGCTGCTGATGGGCCCTCAAACATCCATCCAGCTCTGGCTGTGTCACTGTCAAGATGCGGGTCATTAGTTGTGTTATACTCCTGCGCACAAACCTGCCAGTCTGAGGAAGCAGCCCCAGCGTCATCTCTGCCACGTTTTTGCTCAGCCGGCAGATGTCATCCCATCTCTTGTGACAGTGTGTGTGCTGTCATTTGGAGACACCCAAAGCCCGCAACTTGCGTGCAATGGCCCTCCATACAGCCTTACGCTGGTGGACTTTAAGCTGCAGGCATGGGAGACAAGAGGAGGACATTTCAGAAACACTAATTTATGTACCACTGTGAATCAGTACAGGAGCATGCACAAGCTTAGCACAGCTATTCAGATATGTTTAGCAGAGGCCATACAGCATGTTATGTAGTACATAAGCATACGACAATTGTACCTAAATGCATGCAGGTATGAGGATGTACCTGGCCATCTCATGCACATGCAGAATGCCAGCACAGAAAGCAATGTGAACAAGGCCCACATCTGCAATGCAGTTTGTGAATGTAAATGATGTGTTCGGGGCAGACTAACCCTGGGCGTAGTGGGGCTATGCAAAGCTTCGCATTTGGTTGGAAGAGGTTGGTGCAAAGAAGAAGATGGAGCCCCGGGATGCCGCATAATAGGTAAGTGCTTTTCTTTACTTTTGAACCTATTTAAAATCTAAATTAGGGGTGTAGAAGAGGGCGGGAGGGAGGCGGGCAACTTCGCTCCGTCCACGGGTGTGCGTAGTGTTGCCTACTATGCCTACTTTGCGAATCGCGTAGTAGGCAACACTACGTGCACTCCGTGGGCGGAGCGAAGCACTACGCCCAGGGTTAGGGCAGACTCACTGTGTCCAACACTGCTCACCCCTCAATGTCCTTGGCCTGTTAATGGCTACCTGTGTCATGGAGATCACATTTAGGGACATGATCTTACATTCTCACACCCTTCTCACAAGGTCTGTTTTGTGCAATCCACAGGCCTAAGATGTCTCATTGAGGAATAGGGTAGCAGACAACACATATGTCTCACTCTGTCCATTCAGTGATAGGTCCCTGTCAAATTGGGCATTAACTGTGCAGGCTAAGAGGGTTCACACTGAGGTTAAACGTGGGCCATCAGAACAGTCACATGCTGTACAATATGAGAGGGCAAACAGTGCCTACACATGCGAGTCAGTACACATAATGAAACAAATGGAAGGGGGATGTATCAGAAGTGCAACAATCTGCTGTGTCATATGGGAATTTCCACTAATACTGTCACCTTCAGGCATTTCACTCTTCTGCATAATGGTCACAGATCCATGGTGGCAATGCAAAGTAAAACACACTTCCATCAGTACCCTCTGGACCAAAAGTCTTTGTAATGTCACAAATGAGCATGTGAAAACCGCATGGACTCAAACATCCATTAGCACAGGCAATGTCTGTTCTGACTTCCACTTTCTAAACCAGCCATTTCACTGAATGGCTGCAAAAACACTGCATGTCCCTCCCATCCTGGAATGCAGCCCGGGATATGTATAAATTAGGCTATAAACCCCATTTACCTGAAGTCAGCATGCTAGGCAGTGTATTACACAAAGCCACAGTCTCAGGCACATACTGCAGCAGATCAACTTCATGTGTGCAATCCCTGCACTCTAACTTCCACTCAGAAAAACTTACCATGACATCAGGAGCACCATATAGCCTCCCATACTGTGACGCACCTCGTCCACCAGGACCTCCAGCTCCTCTGTGGTGAAGGGACGGGTCCTGATGTTCTAAATTCTCACCATCACTGGGTCCAGGAGACAGCAGCAGTTGGTGGCGAAGATTGTCAGTCAGCAGTGTCTGGAAGCAGTGGAAATGTGTGGCTCTCTCCCACACATATATAGCCCCCCGGGGTTGTTTCAGTGGTACCAACGACCGGCCCGCGGTAACAGAGCACGCCTACTGTGATTTTCAAAAGTGCATTTGTCTACCGCGATTGCGGTTCCCATTGGCTGTATGGGCATGGGCATTGGCGATGTCACAGCGTGATGCCCGGCGGTCACTACCGTGAATTGGCATATTTCAATTGGTGCCAATGACCATGATTGCGGTGGCGGTGCACGCCTGCGGCACCTATGCACACATCATGCTGTAGCAATGGCAATGGCCAGTTCTCAATGTTGAACAGTATGCACTTACTATGAATCATGCCACCAGATAGTTACATTTAAAGCTAGTGTGATATTTAACTCGCTGATGACTACACATGCCATATCAGTGCACAGGATTACATGCATTGGCATGCACTGCCTCACATGTCACTTATGATATTGTTGTGCATGTACACAGATCTGTAGTGTGATGGGCTCTCAAATATGTACATGTGTAAATGTGTGAGATGGCTAAGCAATACACATTAATGAAGGTCTGACTTCATAATGTGCCTATTTCACTGTGTAGATTTCTGAACTCCCCTCTCTGTGGCCGCAGAAATCAGACATATCTTCCTGAACCTAGCCCATTTGTCCCTGGGTTTGTTCATATGCCCCAAGGACTATGGCGAGGTTGGCCAGGGCTTCGGCCCCAGTGTCCTGTTGAATTTGTTGCTCAGTTGCCCCCCACCTGCCCAGCTGTCCCAGACCGGTGGCATTACTACTCGATGCACCCACTGACTCTCCCTGCCCTCCTCAGATTGTGGGGTGGTGTGGGTATCCTCTGAGGCAGGGAGTGTTGTGGGCAGCACTGGTGGTGGTGGTGGAAGCCGCACAGGTCATTGCAGCAGGGGTCAGCGCAGTTGTTGTTGCTGAGGTGGTGGTGTTGGGGACAGTGGGGGTCTAAGACATGGTGCGCCCCGGCAGTCCTGATGGGCAAGGTTGAGGGTCCGCATCCAAGGAATTTAGGGAGTCTGCATCAGAGAGTCCATGTTCCGTGAGGGTAGAATGGCTCTGCAAGTTGGAGTTGTCATCTGAAGCAGGCAATTCTTGGTCACCTGTTGGATAGAGATAAAAATGGTCATTAAAGTTCACCCCACAAGCTTGGTGTTGGATGTTTAGATGTTACACGTTATACACCACACAGTTTAAATTGAGATCACTTTGTATGGCGTACTGAGCATCAAGACATGATGTGGAGGCACATATATTACTTGTCCATGGTGTGACATGTCAATAGAGATCATGTTCCACATACAGATTGTGTGATTACAAGGACATGTCGTCATCTAACGACTAGCAGCACAACTTTATGTGAGGCGTCTTTGTTGGTTACTCTGCATGGAAGACGTTTATTCTGAGCACGTACTAGTCATTGTTATCTCATGCATCCCTCTGTCATGTCATGTGCTTTGCTTTCTTTTTACAACTGACCATGCTTGATTTGTTTTCATATGGGCCTTGATGCTCTGCCTCCATGCCTCTTACAGATAGCATTCACTGCTGTGCATGATTGTGCCCTGAATTTCTTCAACATGTGATTTTTTTAGTCAAACTTTAATTTCTGTGATGGTTACATATGCTTAGCAGTCTGCACACTGGAAATGGCTATTGGATCTATGCCACATTGGGATGTGATGGCTGGTGTGGTCATATGGCTCCATGCTTTTTGAGAGGAATGGCAGGGTGCATGCACTGTCTACCTATCGGTTCTGCGGTACAATTGAGGGGAATTGCTGACATATGTTTCTGGGGATGGGGGAGTGCTCCTTCCTGCTGAGCTGTGGGACAAGGGGGCCTGCTGGGAGTAATAGTGCTGGCTTCCCACCCACAAACACCCTTCCCTGTTAAGATGGCTACCTACCAGTTAGGTGAAGGTGAGCAATGCAATGGCTGCAACATGCTTCTGGGTGGGGGGAATGCTCCATCCTGCTGAGCTGTGGGACAAGGGGACCTGGTGGGATTTGTAGTGCTGGCTGCCTATCCACCCCCCTCCCTGTTGAGATGGCTGCTTCCCTGTAAAGTGGAGCAGAGGAAGGGAATTGGCTACACATGGCTCTTGGATGGGGGAGTGTTCCATCCTGCTCAGGGGTGGGACAGGACAGCATAAGATGGCTACTTACCTGTAAGATTGAAGAGTGACATACAATGGTTGCCACATGGTTGTGGGTGAGGGGTGGAGTGTACCATCCGGCTCAGCTTTGGGACAGGGAGGCCTGGTTGGAGTTGTAGTGCTGGCTGCCTATCCACATACCCCCTCCCTGATGAGATGGCTGCCTCCCTGTGAAGTAGAGCAGAGGAATGGAATAGGCTACACATGGCTCTTGGATGGGGGAGTGGTCCATCCTACTCAGGGGTGAGACAGGAGAGCATAAGATGGCTACCTACCTGTAAGTTTACAGAGAGAAATACAATGGCTACCACATGGTTGTGGGCGGGGGTGGAGTGGACCAACCAGCTCAGCTTGGGAACAGGGGAGCCTGGAGGAAGTTGTAGTGCTGGCTGCCTACTCACACCCCCCTCCCTATTGAGATGGGTGCCTCCCTGTGAAGTAGAGCAGAGGAATGGAATAGGCTACACATGGCTCTTGGATGGGGGAGTGGTCCATCCTACTCAGGGGTGAGACAGGAGAGCATAAGATGGCTACCTACCTGTAAGTTTACAGAGAGAAATACAATGGCTACCACATGGTTGTGGGCGGGGGTGGAGTGGACCAACCAGCTCAGCTTGGGAACAGGGGAGCCTGGAGGAAGTTGTAGTGCTGGCTGCCTACTCACACCCCCCTCCCTATTGAGATGGGTGCCTCCCTGTGAAGTGGAGCAGAGGATGGGAATAGGCTACACATGGGTCTTGGATGGGGGAGTGGTCCATCCTGCTCAGGGGTGGGACATGAGAGCATACGATGGCTACCTACCTGTAAGTTTGAAGAGTGAAATACAATGGCTGCCACATGGTTGTGGGTGGGGGTAGAGTGTACCATCCAGCTCAGCTTTGGAACAGGGGGGCCTGGTGGAAGTTGTAGTACTGACTGCCTATCCACAGACACCACTCCCTTTTAAGATGACTACGTACCTGTTAGGTGAAGGTGAGCAATGCAATGTCTGTCACATGCTTCTGGGTGGGGGGGAGTGCTCCACCCTGCTGAGCTGTGGTGGGACAAGGGGGGCTGGTGGGAGTAGTAGTGCTGGCTTCTCACCCACAAACACCCTTCCCTGTTAGGATGGCCACCTACCTGTTAGGTGAAGTTCAGCAGTGCAATGGCTGCCATATGCTTCTGGGTGGGGGGAGTGTACCTTCCCTGTTAGGATGGCTACCTACCTGTGAGTCTGAAGAGTGAAATACAATGTCTGCCACATGGTTTTGGGTATGTGGAGTGTTTCCTCCTGCTCAGCTGTGGGACAAGGGTCCCTGGTGGGAGTTGTAGTGCTGGCTGCCTAACCACAGACACCCCTGGCTGGCTCCTTGTGGAGCAGAGGTAGGGAATGGTTACACATGGCTCTTGGGTGGGGTACTGTTCCATCCGGATCAGCTTTGGGACAGGGGGGCCTGGTGGGAGCTGTAGTGCTGGCTGCCTGTACACATGCCCCCATGGTATGTTGCTAGCTACCTTTGGGGTAAATCAGAGGGAGTGAATGTTTTATACAATGAAAATATATTTTTCAAATTTTTATAAAAAAAGAAAAGAAAAGAATTAACAATATAATTTTTGAGCAAATATTTCAAATAAATACACACCATTTCAATTTTTGCAACATATTTTCAAAAGGATGACGACCCCAAAACATGCACATTAACACATTTTATTTTAGGAAAATATCTACCTTTAATTATTTAAAATATGAAACATAATAAAATGCCAATAACACAAAACTAATCAAAATCCAAACACATAATCCACCATTTTAAACTTCATGAAAACGAAAGACCTACAACACTTTTAATGAAATCACCTTGACCCGCAGGTCGCCAAAATGGCAGGCATAATATATATATAAAAAATAACGAACATTTTGTAAATCTGAAAAATTTATGACAGCTTTACACAGCATTAAACAGACGACAACCAAATGTACACAAACCATATTTTGTTTTCAATTGAAGTACACCACAAAAAAAATATTTTTAAGCAGCCGTCCACCATTTTAAACACAGTGGTTAACTGACTGAGAGACACACCACACGCTTTTTGACTGCCAGACAATTATAGACATCAAACAGTGCCATCTACCATTCCAAGTAAGTGAAACCTATATTAAATGTAAAATTTTAGCAAAATAATCCAAGCAAAAATTTTATTACATATACCATTTTAAAAATCTTACAGCTTTTGTCAAAAAATTGTCAGCATTGCATAAAGCACAATAGAAAACACAGTCACAGAAAAAATATATAATGTAAGTAAACATAACTTTATATATTTAAATATTTATTGTTTTTAAGTAAAACAAACATTTATTAACATTAAAAAAGAGTACAATATTGTAAAATTTTCAACTAATATTACTACTCCAACAAGTGCTTGCCTCAGAGAAATTAACATATAGTTTTGAGTGCAAAACTATTATTCCAACTCTGACAAATGCTTACCTCTGGAAAAACAATGGATAGTGGTGGGAGCAATATTACTATTCATACTCCAATGGGGGTTTGCATCAAGGAAACTGCTAGATAGTGGTAATATTAAAATTACTATTCCTATTCCAAAGGGTGCACGCCTCAGGGAAAGTGCTGGATAGTGGTGGAGATAAAAATACTATTCCTACTCCAATGAGTGCTTAACTCAGGAAAAATGCTGGATAGTGGTGGGTGCATAATTACTATTGCTAGTCTGAAGGGTGCTTGCCTCAGGGAAAGTGCTGGATATTGGTGGGATTAAAATTATTATTCCTACTCCAAAGGGTGCTTACCTCAGGGAAAGTGCTGGATAGAGGTGGGGTTAACATTACTATTCCTACTCCAAAGGGTGCTTAACTCAGGGAAAGTGCTGGATAGTAATGGGGATAAAATTAACATTCCTACTCTGACGTATGCTTGCCTCAGGGAAAATGCTGGATAGTTGTTGGGGAAAAATTACTATTCCTACTCCAACCTGTCTTTACCTCAGCGAAAGTGTTGGATAGTGGTTGTGTTAAAATTACTATTCCAACTCTTAAGAGTGCCTGCCTCAGGGAAAGTAATGGATGGTGGTGGGGTTACATTTACTATTCCTACTCCAAGGGGTGCTTGCCTCAGGGAAAATAATGGATGGTGGTGGGGTTAAAATTACTATTCCTACTCCAAAGGGTGCTTGCCTCCGAAAAAGTACAGGATAGAGGTGGGGATACAATTACAATTCCTACTCCAAAGCGTGCATACCTCATGGAAAGTGATAGATAGTGATGGAGGCACAATTACTATTCCTACTCCAAAGGGTGCTTACCTCAGGGAGAGTGCTGGATAGTGGTGGGGTTCAAATTACTATTCCTACTTAGAAGGGTGCTTGCCTGAGGGAAAGTGCTGCATAGTGGTGGGGTTAAAATTACTATTCTAGGAATATATATATATAATATAAGGAGTGGCGCTTGCAGAGTGGTGGAAGAAGGGGGCATAGCCTCTGACCACCTCTCAACAATTCAACTTAATAGGTCTTACCAGGTCTTAGGTCCTGGTAGGACCTACCATAGGAGGGCTACCATAGGAGTGCTTGTTGGCCCCTAAGGCCCCTCATCAGCCAAGGGTTCGTCATCCCCCAACCAGGACTGCATCAGGAGGAGTGTTTGCAGGGCTGTGGAGCTAGGGGGTGGGGCCTCCTGTAAGTTGCCGACTTTTTCTTTTTTTTTCTTTTTTAGGAAGGGGGGCTTCATGGGCCTGGGCCTAGTCATTTCTTTTTTTTAATCAGAAGGGGGGCAAGCGGCCTAGTTGAAGTGTTGGCAGCCAATCAGAGCAGTGAATTTCCCTGCATGAGCTCTCTGTGTTTGCAAAGGCTCTGCAGCCAGAGATATCTCTTTAGTTTTAAATTTACATTTCTCAAAAACGACATCAAATAGGCAAAATGCACTCCCTTGAATCAACATCTACTTCCCTCCCAAATGTGGTGTAAGTCCGTTCAGCGGTTCATGCTTAATCTGTTATAGCCAAGTCCCAAATTTTTTTATCTATGGAAACTAGGTCCTAACTAGTAAGTAGGTAGTTATAGTTAGGACCTTGTTGCTATTCAAAAAGCGTGTTTTTCTTTTCCCAATAACTTTGGCGCCGGTTGACGAACCTTCGCAAAATTGTCAAAACTAGTGGGGCGCTCCGGTCCGCTCCTATCCTAAAAGTTTCAGGGTGATTCGGCAAGCGGGGGCCGAGAAAAAAGGGGGTCCCAAAACGTGTTTTCTCCATGTTAATTCCCATAGGAATCTTTAGACACAGCTACAGCCCGAACTGCTGAACGGAATTACACCAAATTTGGCAAAAAGGTAGCCCTTGGTTCAGAAACAAATCTTTTTGTTAAATGGTGTAAATCCATTCAATAGTTCCTGAGAAATAAAAAAAAAGAGGTAAAAAATGCATTTTCCATAGGAAACTTTAGATACGGCTACAGCTCAAACTGCTGAACAGAATTATACCAAATGAAGGCATAAAGGTAGCCCTTGCCCCAGAAAGAACTCTTTTTCTTAAGTGGTGTAAATGCGTTCAGTAGTTGCTGGGAAAATTTAAAAAAAAGTTTCGATATATATAGGGGCGCGGTGGATCCGCACACCCTGCCGATCATGAGCTGCATTCTAATTGGCTGTCAACACTCCACACCAGGAAGTGTTGGCAGCCATCTTGTGCCTTGGTAACCGAGGCACAAGAAAACAGAAAAAAAGGTGTAAAACAAGAAAAGGGGGCAGGTAGAAACACCCTGACTCCCTAGGCCTGCTCAGGGGGTCCCACAAGGATCCCAGGGCCCAAAAAAGCATTTGTTTTAAAAATACAAATCGGCATCCACCCAAGAAACAACAAAAAAAGAAGCGCGGGCTTCCGCGCCTCGTTAATATTTAGCCCCCGGGTGGGCCAGGTCCCGGGGCAGTAAAACAAAAAGTGTGGGTGTGTCCCAATCCCCCCACACTGCCCCGGGGACCGCCACCTCCCCGATTGAATTGCAGGAAGATAATTGAGTGAGGCACGCAGGCCCCCGCAGCCCCGGGGACCGCCACCCTCTGGGGCTTCTTTTTTAATCTATGGGGGCCTCCAAAAGTCCCGGGGACCGCCACCCCGGGGCCTCTAATAAAATAAAATGGTATGGGGGCTTGAGCCCCCCCATATGCCCCCATACGACCCCAGAGCCCTGAAAACCACCACCCCCGGGGCTATTTAGATGTTGGGAGGAGTGCTTCGCGGCCCCCTCCTGGAGCCAGTGATGGGCCTGGGGTCTGCCACACCCCAGGGCCGGCTCCTGCAGTGTACCGTGGTGCCCAATCCAGGACACTGCAGTTTGATATGGCCACCCTGCCATAGCAAACTTGGTTTGGGTTTTGGAAGAGAGAGCAGGAAACCTGCTCTCTCTTCCAAAATCCAAACTAGATTGCTTTTCCTCACGGGAGCTGCATGTTAGCAGCTCCCCATGTGGAAAAGCAATGCCGGCTCCCGCGGGACCCAGGTAGCCGGCAGGTACCATGGCGGAATTGGGGCTCCCCCATGCTCCCCAATGAGGTGGCCATGCTCGGGGGGATGGGGTCCCCAGGGCCGAAATTGGCCACGGGAGGGGGCCCATGCCTCCTCCTTCCCGTTAATATATATACATTATTTTTATGGGGGTCAGGCCCTGGGGAAAAGGGTCCCCAGGGCCCAAAATAAGTAAAAAGAAGGGGGGCCACACAGCCCCCTTCCAAAAAAAGATTTTTTAAAAATCTCTGAATTGTGCCCCCTCCCAGCAGCACTCTGCAAACGGGCCCCCTGTCACACTGTAAGATGGGGAAGTAATTCCCCTTGAATACTGGGGGTCCCTGGGGGCCAACTAGCTCACCAGGTACCTCCAGTATGTGCCAGGGAGCTGTGTTGCAGAGAGGTGTTCAGAGGTCATGTCCCTTTTTACACCTCTCTGCACCACAGCTCTGTGGCGCTACTGGAGATACCTGCTGGGCTAGTTGGACCCCGGGGACCCTCAGGATTCAAGGGGACTTAATCTCCCAACTTAAAACGCACCACAGAGCGCGTTTGCATAGTGGTGAAGGGAGGGGGCAGGGCCTGATGTAACATGTGTTTGGAAAATTGATTCCCCTTCAATTCTGAAGGCCCCTGGGGGCCAACTAGTCCATCAGGTACCTCCAAAAAGCCCCAGAGGCCTACGTTCCAGAGAGGTGTTCCAGGCCATGCCCCTTTTTACACCTCTCTGCAAAGCAGCTCTGTGGCCCTTACAGGAGGTACCTGGTGGGCTAGTTGGACCCTAGGGACCCTCAGGATTCAAGGGGACTTAATCTCCCAACTTAAAACGCACCATGGGCGTGTTTGCACAGTGGTAAAGGGAGGGGGCTGGGCCTAAGGTGACATGTGTGCAAACAAGCTCTGTGGTGTATTTTAAGTTGGGGAATCAATGCCCCTTCAATCCTGAGGGCCCCTGGGGGCCACCTAGCCCACCAGGTTCCTCCAGTAACTGCCAGAGGCCTGCCGACGCACATTTTTGCACCTCTCTGCAATGCTGCTCTGTGGCTCTTACTGGAGGTACCTGGTGGGCTAGTTGGACCCCAGGGACCCTCAGGATTCAAGGGGACTTAATCCCCTGTAACGGGGTGACACCGCATGCCAAACAGGACTTGGGTGACAGGGTCCTAACGGGCGACTAATATTACCCCCTCCCTTTCTTCTCGTCATTTCAGACCGAATTACTCTCTGCAAAATCGCCTATCGGAGTTTCGGAGGAGGAAGGGATGTCCTGGCCCTTTAACTGGGAGACACATGAGGAGTGGGCGGGGCCGTCCGTCGGAAGTAAGCGAAGAGACGGGGTGCTTGTTCACCGGGAGAGTTGGAAGTTGGAGAGGCGAGTCGGAAGAGGAGCGAAGTGAGAACGGGAGAGGAAGATCAGAGGAAGAGAGGAGAAGAAGGGTAGCCGTACCACCGACGGAGATAAAGCCAGGAGGCCACCGTCCCCACGAGCTGCCCAGCCACACACCCGGGGGAGGTGTGTGGCTTGCGCAGGTATGGAGCAGGATTGCGGGCTGGGTTGGGAAAAAGGGAGGGTCGACCGAGTGAGCTAGTTTCCCCCGTCCCGGTGTACCCTTCTCCTGAGCATTTATACCCTTCACTGAATGGACACCCCAAGTGTTGCACACCGGTGACTTCCTTACTCCTTTTCCCTTCACTATGCTCATACCCGGACACCTCCTGACAGTTTCCTTCTATGTTTTTCCTTGTTACCCGAGAGGCACCACGTACGTAGACAACCCCTGACCCCGGGGGAACCCCGAGGGATTCCGAAGGACCGAGACTGCCAAACCGAAGATCCGCCGGACTAGTCGGAGCAGATCCCCGCGCCGGGTGGCGCACTCAAGGAAAACTTGCACTGACTATCTGTACGCTGCAATAAAGCCTTCTCTAACGCGAACACGTCTCCTTTCCATTCCTTCTTCCCCCATCACATCCATCAACTTAAAACGCACCACGGAGCACGTTTGAACAGTGGTGAAGGGAGGGGGCAGGGCCTGAGGTAACATGTGTGCAAACAAGCCCTGTGGCGCATTTTAAGTTGGAAAACTAATTCCCCTTCAATTCTGAGGGCCCCTGGAGGCCAACTAGCCCATCAGGTACCTCCAAGAAGCGCCAGAGGCCTGCAATGCAGAGAGGTGGTCCAGGCCACGCCCCTTTTTACACCTCTCTGCAATGCAGCTCTGTGGCGCTTACTGGAGGTACCTGGTGGGCTAGTTGGACCCCAGATACCCTCAGGATTGAAGGAGAATTAGTTTCCCAACTTAAAACGCGCCACAGGGCTTGTTTGCACACATGTTACCTCAGGCCCCGCCCCTTCCCTTCACCACTGTGCAAACGTGCTCGTGATTCATGGCGCATTGTAAGTTGGGGGATTAATCCCCCAACTTACAATGCGCCATGGGGCGCGTTTGCACAGTGGTAAAGGGAGGGGGCGGGGCCTAAGGTGACATATATGCAAACACGCCCTGTGACGCATTTTAATTTGGGCAGTTAATTCCCCTTCAATCCTGAGGGCTCCTAGGGGCCAACCAGCTCACCAGGTACCTCCAGTATGTGCCAGGCAGCTGTGCTGCAGAGTGGTGTTCAGAGGCCACGCCCCTTTTTACACCTCTCTGCAACACAGCTCTGTGGCACTTACTGGAGATACCTGGTTGGCTAGTTGGACCCCAGGGACACTCAGGATTCAAGGGGACTTAATCCCCCAACTTAAAACACACCACGGAGCGCGTTTGCATAGTGGTGAAGGGAGGGGCGGGCCTGAGGTAACATGTGTGCAAACAAGCCGTGTGGAGCGTTTTAAGTTGGGGAATTGATTCCCCTTCAATTCTGTCGGCCCCAGGGGGCCAACTAGCCCATCAGGTACCTCCAAAAAGCGCCAAAGTCCTGCGTTGCAGAGAGGTGGTCCAGGCCATGCTCCTTTCTACGTCAGGAACATCAAAGCTCATCAGCAATACTGACATGAACATCTAAGATGGACACCAGTTACAGGAAATTGATGACCCCACTTAAATCTGTCCTGAGGAAGGTGTAACCATATCTACGGGATAAACACCGAAACGCGTCGGCGCACTGTGCATTAGAGAATCCAAGTAAAGCCTAGAGGGTACCAGCTATATGTCATATCAGGAACTTTGGTGCTCATTCATTAATCATTTAAAGGCTTGTGGATCCAATCAATTTGTAGAAATATCATTCGAACTATCTGTTTACAGGGGGTTTTTGTTCGTAGTAATGAATTTTGTTATTAAATGTATCTATTAGATTAGGGTGCTTTTTTATGTGTTGCATTCATTAAGTTTGTATGTATTTTATTTAAATGTATGAGATGTCCTTACATTGTATGTTTTCAGAATACTTGTCTTTTCTGAAATTTTAATAAAGAATGATCAGAGTGTATTTTAATAAAAGAGTGTAAACGTTACATTTTAGTTTTTGGCCTGATTCCAAAGAGGACATGCATGGATGAAATGGGAGTTAAGTGATAATACCATATAGATTGTTATTTATGAGCTAGTCCAGGGATATACCTCAGACTTACATGCTCCTTTTTACACCTCTCTGCAATGCAGCTCTATGGCGCTTACTGGAGGTACCTGGTGGGCTAGTTGGACCCCAGGGACCCTCAGGATTCAAGGGGACTTAATCCCCCAACTTAAAATGCACCACGGAGCGCGTTTGCACAGTGGTGAAGGGAGGGGGCGGGGCCTGAGGTAACATGTGTGCAAACAACCCCTGTGGCACGTTTTAAGTTGGGGAAATAATTCCTCTTCAATTCTGAGGGCCCTTGGGGGCCAACTAGCCCATCAGGTACCTCCAAAAAGTGCCAGAAGCCTGCGTTGCAGTGAGGTGGTCCAGGGCACGCCCCTTCTTATACCTCTCTGCAATGCAGCTCTGTGGTGCTTAATGGAGGTACCTGGTGGGCTAGTTGGATCCCGGGGACGCTCAGGATTCAAGTGGATGTAATCCCCCAACTTAAAACGCGCTACGGGGCACGTTTGCACAGTGGTGAAGGGAGGGGGCGGGGCCTTTCTGCGCCTCTGACTTAGAGGTTGTTTTATATCACCTGCCCTATTATGTACTAGGGCCTTACAGAGGAGGTCATGCTAATCACAGGGGTACCCCAACACATAGTGTTCCCTAGTTTTTTTTAATTTTATTTTATTTTTAGTGTTTTATAGAGCGCGAACTTGACCCGTGAGGGTATCAGATCGCTTTACACGATATACAGTGGAGTACAAACAACTTTCAGGTGCAGAAATGTACATACAAAAACTGTACAAGGGGTGTAGGGAACATAGGGATACTGGTGATACACAATACGATTGCAATCATATTTAAAGTCGGCAAAAAATAGGAATAAAATAATAAAACAATAAAAGTAAAAATAAGGGACCCGAAAGTTCTCTGCGGGGAGAGTTGGTGGTCTGAGGGAGAGCACTAGTCTTCGAAACATCAGATTTGTGGTCAGGCTTGGCAGGCATTAGATGAGGAATGTACCCATGAGGAAGGCTTTGGCCTCCTTCTTGAAGAGTGCAAGAGAGGGGATTCTTCTGATGGTGGGTGGGAAGGAGTTCCATATTCTAGGAACTGTCCCGGTGAATGCCCTATTATAGGTTCTTTTTTTCTGGAAGAAGGCGGGTGGGAGTAAGAGGTTTCTGGCGGACCGGGAGTTCCTGCTTCCTCCAGATACCACTAGTTTTTGTGCCAGATAAGCAGGGGAGTTTGAGTAAAGAGCCTTGTGTGTGATGCATGCCAGTTTCAGCTGAATTCTGGCCTCTAAGGGGAGCCAGTTCAGTGCTGTATTATAAGGGTCTTTTAGCATAGCACTGGCTCTAGGCCTGGTTAGTCAGAGTCAGTTACCACCAGTACAGATCTGAAAAAGTTGAGGGCACAGGATGATTTTGCAACAAGGCCTCTCTTTCTACTTCTCTGTTCGTTCTTTCTGCACGTCTTGCTTCTTCCTGCACTTTTCTTCGTCTTTGAGGACTTCTGTTGCTTCTTTCTGCATTTCTTTTGCTTCTTTCTGTGCGTTTTTTCTTCTTTCTTCACATGTCCTACCTCTGCAGGCATAGTTAGAAACTAGCATTTAAAAGACCTTTGAAATGCACTTAAAAACCATAGGTTTCAGGCACATTATAGTTAGAAATTAGCATTTTAAAAACCTTGAAATTCACTGAAAAAACCATAGGGTTCAGGCACGTTATAGTTAGAAATTAGCATTTAAAAAACCATAGAAATTTTCTGAAAAAATCATAGGTTTCAGGGGTGTTATAGTTAGTTGGACATTTCACTCATACCAAACCATATAAATGCCCCCGTTATTGTTAGTTCAGCTAACAATAACTCACGCGCCCGCAATGCACTGCTGATGACGTCACATATTACATCACTCATGACATGGTCAGTGACATCACTGATGACATCTCAAATTACCCATTTTGTGGTCTCTGAGGTATGCCAACACAGCTTTGTTGACTTTCTTCTGTGATTTTTTAATCTGAGGACAATATTGTTTGGACCATTTCCACATTTGTCTTTGGGATACAATGGAAAATACAAAAACAGTTTTAAGCAAAAGTAACATCAATTCTCCAAAGGTGAATTAGCATTTGCAAACCTACCCCAGTCAATATGCCTAGGTCATTTCCACCACAGTGCACAATGACGAGGTCAGAGTATTGTAGATGTAAATAGGTTTTAACCAAAGGCAACAATTGGTGCCACTTCAATCCTCTATGTCCAAACCATTTAATGTCCACATTTTGTGAACCGAGGTCTAAGTCAATACGTCTCTGTTCTGCATACCTCTTGCACCAGAAAATATAGCTCTGTTCTACGATCCACACTAGCACTTTGAAGGTATGGGTGGAAGGTATGGAAAGATGTCTGTAGCTCATGCAGTTCCTTCGTAGAATAAGAGATATGTTTAAAGATGGGGAACTAGTTTTTTTTCACATACAAGACGGTACTTGATTGGGAGATGAAAAGGATTGTTTTTTAAAAGTAGGGTGCACATTCGTTTTGTGGAAAAGCATCTTTGTGTTTGGTTGAGAAAAAGCAGTTTGAACGTGGAATATATATTATAGTATAAAATTTGCTCAACTCAACTACAACTTCTACTTCCATTTGGAATGCAGTGTTCGAACTTAAAACAATCGTGAACTTTTAACCTGCAGGTGCCGTTAAATGTTCGAGAAAATGTTGCAAAAAAATATCGTTAGGTTTAAAAAAATTGCTGAACTGTTAACCACCACGTGTTGTAGAATGTTCTAGAAAGTGTGTTGATAGAATACGTTGCATTTTGACTTCTATGTGTACTTGAACATTAAAAAAACTGTTTATATAGAAAATTAGGAAAACAGTAATAGAGAGATGTTTTGCAACCTAAAAGAATCAAGGTACTATTCTTATTTGTTCTTTATATGTATTTATGTGTGGAGGAGCAAAATTATAGAAAGAAGAGCAGCAGTAAGAGGAAGAAGCAGGGAGTGGGGGACGGGGAGATGGGTACAATGACATACGTGTACAGTGAAGTACAGCACAAGAATAGATAAACAATGGCCAAAATGAATCACACCAACAAGGAGCATAAGTTACACAACCCGGCAACATCAAAGCGCTGAACGAGTATACAAGTGAAAACCATGTTGCATTCATATAGGATGTCTACAAAGGCCGGTCGTGGTTGTTGTGGGTGGGTGCGACTGTGGTCATCATGGACGAGATGACCAGCACGTGGCACATGGGCGGGTTCATTGTGTGTTACATTGCCAAACAGCTGCTCCTCCTTGCCTTTAGCCTCCATACAATTTTACGGTGCCCTGTTGTTTCCCGTGCACTCATACGGCACAGCATTGTAATGCGTATTTTGGCATGTCATGCGGCATTTGAACTACACCGTGAGAGTGCCGTTTGGTGGTGGTGGATGCCTCTTTACAACATTGTCTGCTGCGGCTCTTGTGGCAGGCTACATCAGAACACAGAGACACAATTACCGCACTTCGTGCACATGGACATGTGGGAAACACCCCGTTTCCTTTGTCGGATAGGCACACCCCTGCGCTGACTTGTGTAGGCCGGACCAGCACACGTGTGTTGTGCTTGCAGGAGGATGCATGCGTAGCTACATGTCCAGGATCACTGCTAACGCTGAGGTGACATGGTAATGTCTGCTGAAGACAGCACATTGTGATGTTGCAGGGCATTTGCTTATTATGCTAACACAATGACCACACAGACACACTTGCTCAGATGCGGGTTTGGGGGGGCGTTGGTAGTCCTGGGGTTGTTGCGGTGAGTCTTATGGCCCTCATGGGTATCCCTGTATCGTGGTCAATGACTCTATGGCACCTGTGGGTGTTCTGGTGTGTCTCTTTGCTGTGTTTTCTTCCATGCTGCAAGTAGTCGTCCTGCTTAACACTAATAGAAAGCACGGGCAAAATTCTTGGTTGTAACGTGGGTTATCGCCGGAATTAATTTTGCATTGTAGTTGTGAAAGTTGCGATGTCATTTGTTCGTGTGTAGAACTATATACGGACTGGGTAGTGTATCCCGTCAAGATCTAGCATCTGACGCACTATTCCTAATCAATATAAATACAATGAGATTTCTTCATTGAATTTGTGTGTACACTATAAGTGCAGGGACTACCTCAGTGCAATTCAATACAGGATTTTAGTATTTAGAATATATCGCAAAGGTGCACCTTGTGTCTTTTTGCACGGGAATGGCTACTCTGCATTTCATTATTAGCACTTTAATGCAACAAAAGTTGAGATAAATCTAATACAGTATTTAGAAGTTGGTGCAAATTGGAGAGATTAATCGAATTCCCCCAATAAGTGCTGTAAAATTTAACACCATGGTGGATACCAGCAAATAACAGTAAAAAGAACAAGAAAGAGTCACACAGCAGTTAAGAAAAAAATCAAAAAGGTTTATAATTTCTTTTGTCAAACTTTATTTTTTTATAAAGTTATATGAACCATAAACTATTCTCAAATTTTATTTTTTATTAATATATATATAAAAAATAAAGCAATTAATAACATTCAACAAATATAATAGATAACAACAATGTGGAAGATTCCTTTGTAGACCATGGATGGTAACGACAGAGCTTGGAAAATAAAGCAAAAAATAAGGACGTGTGTAATGTGCATATGAAAGGACTGAGAGAGAAAAAAAGAGAAGGAAAAACAACCCAGAGAGAAAAAGGGAAGGAAGGAAAGAAAGTGATTGAGAAAGGGATAAGGCAGAGAGAAATAGAAGGAAAGGAATGAAGAGAGTGAGAGAGCGAGAGAGAGAGAGAGGGAAGTGAGAGAGTGAGAGAGAGAGAGAGAGAGACTGTCGCCTATGTGCATCGATTAGTAAATAATTACATGGTGATATCGGACTGCACGTGCATGTCAAAACCCTGTCAATCTCAGATGTGTTGCAGAGTCCTGAGTCCTGAATGGCGGACACCACATCACATTGTGCGCACATCTTACAGATGTCCTTGAATCCTGAATGGCGGAGACCACATCAGCTTCTTCGCGGATCTGATAGATGTTGCTGAGTCGTGTATGATGGAGACCACTTGAACTTCTGTGCGGCCTGTCATATATCACACATGTCACTGAGTCGTGAGTTGTCAATGGCGGAGAGCACCATAGGGTTTGGTGCAGCTGAGTTTGTGGAACTCAAGTTAGTGGCACTTGGTGGTAGGCTCCTGATGGCCACATGAGTTTGGGGTGGCAGTAACTCTATGCATATGAAGATGGTAGGCTGCTGACGGACATATAGTTGAGGGTGTGACTAACCTTATGTGAAAGTTTTTGTGGAGTCTTTATGGTTGAGACCTGTGGACCGTTCGCCAGCTAGTCAGCACCGGCAATAAAGAACGCTCCCTCTCCCCACATTAGGAGGTAACGTACCCTTTTTCCACATTACCAACAAACCCCCAACAACCTTCTTGGGCCCAGAAGTATCCCTGCGCGGTTGAACAAAGAAGAATCTTAGTCATGTATAGATTCACATATAAAAAACATTATTTAAAGAAAAGAACAACAAATAAGTCTGAAGGGAGTCTGGTGCTGTGGTCGCTGCCACGAAGTTGGGGTCACTGCTGTTCAGGACTCAGGACACAGTTAGATAAGTGGGATTTGTTTGTGATAAATAGGGTTAGTGGTACCAGAAGCATTGAGAATATAGGAGCTTCTGATGATGTTTCATGTGGACGGGTCTTACTGGGAGCAATGTGTCTTGTGTACTGGACTGTGTCATGTGGAATCAGGACTGTATCTGAATTGTGAGGACTGCTGACCGTAGTGTAGGTCAGAGGTAGTGATGAGGAAGGGTCTACAGCCTTGTGCATACGTTGGTGGTCCCACCGGCCTGGATAGTGCAGGTTCAGTGGCACCACTTGTGGGCAAACTTCAATCTGTAAATACTCCTCACCAGTCGTAGGGAGTGAGGTGGTGTGGTTGCTGACACGAAAATGGGGTCACTGCTGTTCAGGAATCAGGACACAGCTAGACATGTGGGATTTGTTTGTGTTAAATAGGGTTAGTGGTACCAGAAGCATTGAGAGTGTAGGAGCCTATGATGATGTTTGATGTGGAAGGGTCGCACTAAGAGCAATGTGTTTTGCATACTGGACTGTGTCATGTGCAATCAGGACTGCATCTGAATTGTGAGGACTGCTGACCATTGTGTAGGTCAGAGGTAGCGATGAGGAAGGGCCTACAGCCTTGTGCATACGTTAGTGGGGTCACCGGCCTGCGAAGTGCAGGTTCAGTGGCACCACTTGTCGGCAGACTTCAAACTGTAAATACTACTTACTTATTGAAGGGAGTGAGGTGCTGTGGTTGCTGCCACGAATTTGGGGTCGCTGCCATTTAGGACTCAGTTACACATGTGGGATCGGCTAGTGTTCCAGAGAGGAAACATCCTTTACAACGAAACTTTTACAACGCAGTGCTTTTACAACGCAGGTTTTACAACGAAAACCATAACAACGCATTGTGCAGGGGGGCACTCTAGGATAGGGAATAGATTTAATTTACTATCCAACACCTTCCCTACTATCCACGGGGACTGGAGTTGGAATAGTATATTAAACTATTCACTATCCAGCACCCCAAAGAGCTATGCGTTATAAAGGTTTGCGTTGTAAAAATTGCGTTGTAACAGCATGCGTGGTAAAAGCATGCGTTGTAACGTCATACATCCGTTACACAGGGATAGTGGGACTACATATCGCCGGCCTTGCATATGGAAATATGCCTCACTGATCGAAGGGAGTCTGGTGCTGTGGCCGCTACCACGGACTTGGGGTCACTGCCATTCAGGACTCAGGACAAAGATACACATGTGGGATCGGCTTGTGTTGAACAGAGTTAGTGGCAGCACGTGTCGCCAGCCTTCCATATGGCAATATGCCTCACTGATTGAAGGGAGTCTGTAGTTGTCTCAAGGAGTTGGGGGTCACTGTTATTCAGGACTCAGGACACAGTTACACATGTGGGATCGGCTTGTGTTAAAGACGGTTAGCGGCACCATGTGTTGACGGTCTTTCAATGTACAGGTCAGAGGTAGCGGCGAGCAAGGGCCCATAGCCATGTGCATACATTGGTGGCCCCACCGGCCTGCGTAGTACAGGTTCAGTGGCAGCACGTGTTGCTGGCCTGCCATATGCAAATATCCTTCGCTGATTAAAGGGAGTCTGGTGCTGTGGTTGCTGCCACGAAGTTGGGGTCGCTGCCATTCAGGACTCAGGAACCAGTTACACATGTGGGATCAGCGTGCATTGAACAGGGTTAGTTGGCACCACGTGTCGCCGGTCTTCCACAGTGCAGGCCAGAGGCAGCGGTAAGCAAAGGTCCACAGGCAGGTGACGCTGACTTGAGCTGCACAGATTGGGAGCATTTGGTCTTCTTAACCCATTATAGCCTCCTACAAAATTTGCATCTCTACTAATCTTGGATTGTGAACCATGTAACCCCAGTTTAGGGTGCAGGCAGTGGTCAGGATGGGCGCACAGCCACGTGGCGTTGACTTGGGTTGCACAGTTCGTGGCACCTGGAGTACTGGGCATGTACGCACACTGCAATGATACGTGGTCTCGGAGGTCTGGAGTGGGAGCAATGTCTTGACTTGATAAGGCCAAAAGGAGATGACTTATGGTACAGTGAGTTAGTAGCACCTGAAGCACACAGCGTGTGAGCATCCTACGATGAGTGGTGGTCTTGGTGGGCCACAGTGGGAGCAACGTGTGTTGCAAACTGGACTGCGTCATCTGCAATCGCCACTGCATCTGAATTGTGAGCCCTGCTATCCGCAGTGTAGCTAACAGGCAGTAGTTAGCATAAACATCGAGGAAAGCTTTTTGTCACTTATTCTTGATAAAATCCGGGGACATAGAGTACAGTTCTCTGTGCAATTAATAAATCAAGGCTGAATTCAAGTTGTGAACCCTGCTGTTCACAGTGCAGATCGAAGGCAGTAGTTAGCATAGACATCAAAGAATGCATTTTGTCACTTCTTCTTGACAAAATTCAAGGACATAGAGTAAAATTCTCTCTGCATTTAATAAATCAAAGCTGAATTCAATGCTGTCGGCAGTGTAGATCCAAAGCTGAATTCAAGTTGTGAACCCTGCTGTCTGCAGTGCAGATCGAAGGCAGTAGTTATTATAGACTTCGAGGAATGCTTTTTGTCACTTCTTCTTCACAAAAACCGAGGACATAGAGTACAATTCTCTTTGCAATTAATAAATTAAGGCATGAATACAATGCTGTCTGCAGTGTAGATCGAATGCAGTAGTTAGCATAGACATTGAGGAATGTTTTTTGTTACTTCTTCTTGACAAAATCTGAGGACATAGAGTACAGTTCTCTGTGCAATTAATAAATCAAGGCTGAATTCAAGTTGTGAACCCTGCTGTCTGCAGTGGAGATCGAAGACAGTAGTTAGCATAGACATTGAGGAATGCTTTTTTGTGACTTCTTGACAAAATCTGTGGATATAGAGTACAGTTCTCTGTGTAATTAATAATTCAAGGCTGAATTCAAGTTGTGAACCCTGCTGTCCGCAGTGTAGATCGAATGCAGTAGTAGGTACAGACATAAGTCTGCAGTGTTGTGGCCCTGGGTTCGCAGGGGGCTTCTGTGGAGGAGGCCCGCGGTCATGGCGGCAGCCACATACCAGGGTAAGGGCCGCTGCTCTGACAGACTCGTTTGTCTTTGCACAAGTGAACCGAGCCAGGGCGTGGCCTATTTATTTATACTCTTACGCTGGAGTTGCGTACGTTGGACCAGCCCACTCCGCTTCAGCTTCAAGGGGGGGACAACACAGCTACATGACCAAGATCTTACCCACTGTCTGAGGTAATATGGTTGCATCCACTCTGCAGTACACTACACGTATCAATACTATATCTCCACATGGAGAGGTTTGTGCTTTGCATAGTGAGGTCTGTGCAGCACGTCACCGGTACACTTGGGATTGTGTGAATTATTATTGTTGATGGGTGACTTGCCTCCTTCACACATAGGGGTCCATGTCGGGCGGTACTGGCGGGGTGGAAAACTGCCTTTTTCCACCCGCGAGCAGCGGGAAAAACGTCCACCATATTAGTATAGCAAAACAAAGGTCAATTCCCGCCGCCGCGGAGCGACACGCACTGCCATCAAAGTGAGCCCGCTACCGCGGCATTGGGAGTCAATAGAGACTCACCGCCATGCGGAATGACGTCCGCCCCGCTCCACAAATTAGGATGACCCAAACAAGCAGACGCACCGCAGCGGAGACACCGCACAACCAGAGACAGCAGAAACTCGACAGCGGAGCTCGATAGCAGAGACCCGGTCCACACCACCCGGTCACGACCACCATGGACCCAGCTCTATATGTGTTTCCGGTGCTGTACCTGCTACACCACTATCATCAAATGGGCCGCCGCGGATGCCGCCGCAGGTACGCAACTACACAAAAACAACACACAACACACAGGCTGACACAGGGCCCAATTCCACTACAGACATCCTGCTGTGGGTCACAACACATCCACAAGGGCATCCACACATGACCCACCTGCCACCAAATCACCCCACTGCAGCCGGAACACACATCGACCATGAACTTGCAGCAACATCCCGGTCCCGGTCACGTCACCCCAGCGGTCAACACATGCGCACAATGCAGAAGGCAGGTCCACTCAAAGGCATGGGCAGGGCACAAAGACCAGACCACCCCCAACCTCACATCAACACACCCCATCAAGTCACAGGCCAGGTGCCCATCCTGGGCACCCCCATGCACAGCAACAAGCAACAAGCACACCAACAAGCAAGCACAATCCACCCCCAAACAAAGAACCAGGGAGACAGCCACTGCAGGAGTGGCTGACAAGGAACACACAACACCAGTGCCACACACACTGAAGGCTGCCAATACTTGCCAGCACATACACACACAAACAAACACACACCCTGGGTGTAGCCACAAACAGAACACGCACATAGGGATGCCTGAACAGATGCCTGCACATAAACAACACACAAACACCACAGGAACACACACAGAACCCCATCAGAAACATAAATACCCTGTCAGCCAAACTGGGGAAAGGCAATGGGAGCACACACACAACAGGAGTGCACAACCTCATCACTCAGGAACCAAACACACACAACATACCACAAATCACACAAGAAGTACACCAGCACAGAACTTCACTGCCACTTCAAACCAACCACAGATGCACATGAAATAAAAAATTAACAAACACCACAGGACATCAGGGGATGCACATCAGGCAGTGCCAAGGCCACATACATACAGTACTGTATGCACAACAAGCAATGTGTGCACAACAAGCACAACAGTCACACACAGACATGACTGACACAACATCAACACACACAACACAAATCAATACAGCACAAACACAAAGGCACACCCAGGAAGTGAAGCTATACCACAGCCAAAACACATACATCCAACACAACAACAACAGATGCACCCCTAAGGAAAACAAGAGCACAACCATCCTGACCAGAGCACTGGGCAGCACACACAGCTGAAGTGCACATGAGCAATCCTCACTGACTAATAGCACAAGAACATCACACATAAACCATTGGGGCAATGTCCAGAGTATAACATCACTCTTGGCCCAAGAACTGCACCACAAAGCACAGTCTCACAAATGAAGTGATGAGGAGGCACACACACATTTAAACCAAGGGGACAGCGGACATCAAAATAAACTGACCTGTATGTCAGTAGTAAACATGTAAGGGGTGTACCATACACAAATTGAGTGAGTGCAGAACCACAATGCGTAAGTATAAGTGGCACACATAGGGGATGGCATTACACCACACACCCCATGCCATACAGAAGGATTAAAGGCACCATGTGCCTGCAATGCATGAGAAACACAAACACAATGGCAGTGTGGAGCAGCAGGGCTACACAGTCTACACAAACACTCCCAAGACACATTGATGATCAAACAAACACAACATTGATGTGCAAGTCACACACTTTGCACACTCATAAGTGAGTGAAACAACAAGAAGGAGTCAGACAGAACAGCATGGACACACCCACACACTGAACAGTGCACAACAGACAACTCACACATGTGCATACAACCATATCCACAGGGCAGGACAATCCAAACAACAGGCACACGACTCCTGGGTGACACCTGTGTGTCTAGCACAATCCAGGGGCAGACACACATCCACACCCACTACAAAGTCACACCCTTCACACTGCACACCTCTCGACTACCCAAGAGCACACATCTCATGTAGGCCATGGGACCAGGACTAAGAGCCAACAAAAGATGACCATACACATATACAGCTGGGTAAACAAAAAGGAATAACACACATACATCATGACATTGCCCAGCCTGCATGTAAACCTGTGCACACGATCACACCCTGTGCTGGCAGTGCCCCCCAACCTGACATGGCAACAATGTAGCCAACAATAGCAAACCACTAAAAAGAGAACTGCATAACAGGCAAAAGAGCCATCACAGATAACACTAGTATCACTGTCTGAATGGACTGAAGACACTGTCAACCCTGTTTAAAAATGCAATGCGGGCAAAGAACTTGTCAATGTTGAAGTGACACATGGAGCATGGTGCACAGGCAACCAAATTCACACACCAAAAGAACTTTAATCAGCAAGGACACTGACAAAACACACCACAGGAGTAACTGTCTTTATTCACATGTTGCACAGATATGACAGTAGGACAACAGAAGACAAGAGAAAGGCACAAAATGCTGATCATATGCAAGATAATCTGCACAGGCTAACTACAAACAGGAAGTCCGGTGGCCATGGGAGAGTCCAACACAGCAGAGCAACAGGGCCAGTGCCCATGGCACAGGGAAGAGTCCAACACAGCAGAGCAACAGGGCCAGTGTCCAGTTCAGGGTGCACATCAAGTACATGAGAGGCTGCACAGGGAAGAGCCCAACACAGCAGAGAAACAGAGCCAGTGTCCATGGCACAGGGGAGAGCCCAACACAGCAGAGCAACAGGGCCAGCATCCATGGCACAGGGGGGAGCCTAACAAAGCAGAGCAACAGTGCCAGTGTCCATGACACAGGGGAGGGTCCAACACAGCAGAGCAACAGGGCCAGTGTCCATGGCACAGGGGAGAGCCCAACACAGCAGAGCAACAGGGCCAGTATCCATGGCACAGGGGAGAGTCCAACACAGCAGAGCAACAGGGCCAGTGTCCATGGCACAGGGGAGAGCCCAAAACAGCAGAGCAACAGGGCCAGTTTCCATGGCACAGGGGAGAGCCCAACACAGCAGAGCAACATGGCCAGTGTCCATGGCACAGGGGAGAGTCCAACACAGCAGAGCAACAGGGCCAGTGTCCAGTTCAGGGTGCACATGAAGTACATGAGTGGTTGCACAGGCAAGGGGAGAGCAGCAGTGAACGACAAGGCCAGTGACCAGGGAGAAGTGCAGAGTCAGGACATGAGGAGCTGCACAGTGAGTGTGTATGACTGCACCCTTCCATTGCCAGCAACACACCCAGGTGGCAAACAATGGTCAGGACTAGCCCACCTGTGTGAGAGACCGGTGTAAAAGGAGGACTGCCCCTCACATTTGGCTATCAGGTGGACTGGGAGCTGGCTGTGTGTGGGAGACAGCAGGCCCACTTGACTGGGGAGACAGAGGGTCAGGTGATGTGGGGCTATCAGTGGCTTGGCAAGCTGGAGGGCTGTTTGTACCAGGTGGTGTAGTGGCACGTGGAGGTGGAGCCATGCAGACCTGTGACACAGTATGTGTGGGAGAGGTTTGAGGGGTGCCCTTCCACTTTTTGGGAATTTGAAATGGCTTCCCTGTACAGGGGTTAATGGGAACTGGTGATGACACAACAGGTAAACACACCAACTGTCCCGCATCTGATGCAGACACTGGCACTCCCTCTGGTGACGTGCTGGATCCTGCGGAACGCTTTGTCTGGCTATGCCTCTGGACCACCTTCCCCTGTTTGCCAGGTGTCCCCCCTACAGTGCCGTCCTTTGCCAGCCTTGCCATACAACACTTCCTCAGTGGGCATAGACACTGCACGCCTAGCTCTGCGTGAAGTTTTAGGGACAGTAGAGTCCTTTGCTGGTGATGCCTCTGAGGCATGGGAGCCAGATGTCTGCCTCATTGCTTTTTCGGCCTTGCTCTTCCTTGATGGGCTCTTGTCTTTGCATTCTGGTGTGGCTCTGCTCTTCTGTGGGGATGGTGTCTGTGGGTGGGCATGCTTGGGTTGTGTCTGCTGGGTGCTTCTTGTGCTATATTGTGACTGTGACGCATGGGAACCGTGGTCACAATCATCCAATTATGGCCACTGACTGGGGGGCGGACAAAGACACCTGATCAGGAATGGGAGTATGTGCTTGTTGAAGGGCAGACGTCACTGCGGATGACAAAGCCTGGACTGTACGGTATAGCTCACCCACGTCAGAGTGTATGCCCTCCATGTAGGAAACCACCTGGTCTAATTCTTTGTCATGGTCATTGAAGGCATTGAGCAGGGCTGTCTGGCCCACACAAAGCTGGCTCAGGAGCTCTACAGACTCAGCACTGAGGGCAGCAGGAGGGACAGGTGCAGGCTCAGCTGTGCCAGGTGTGAATGTAACACGTCCCCTCTTACTGACACTGACACGGGCAGCACCAGAGGAAGTGGATGGGAGGCTGGGCACTGGCCGCTGTGTGGTACACGATGATGCAGAGTCCCCATTCCCTGTGTCTGCACAAAACATGGATGCATCACCGCTGGCATCAGATGATGTTGTACTCTATGTCTCAGGCATAGATTCCTCCTGCATACTCCGGTCCCCCTCAGATGCGCTGGTGAGCTGTGTCACTGGCATCCGGTGCAGCTATAGTGCTACTCTCGCCACCACTGGATTCTGGCTCCTGTTCCTCCGTGTCCACTGGCGATTCTGCATGAGAGAGATGCAGGGTTGTGTTAGTGTCATCAGCAGGACTAAGCAATCCAATCAATGCAGTACAGGAGATGCCCAAATCTACATGGTGACCACCACACCCTGCAATGACATTGCAGCAACACACTATATAGACCACAACAGTGCCTGTAACCCAGAATCGCTGCCATTACTGAGCCATGTTGAGGCCACACAGCACAATACCCTGCCCGTGCATGAAGTGCAACAGACACACAACTTGCTGTGCCCAAACTTAGGGACATGATGTGGGGGCTACAATTATGACCACTGACAGACCTTGAGGGAACAGAAGGGGACAGCACATACACCCATGAGGACATGACATTCTACAATGGCAAGTAGGCCATACCAAGCACCATGTGGTACTCTGGGGCATCTTGTTGTCAGATGTGAGGGTCTGAATGATCATGGTGCATGCAAAGTAGGCAAACATGAAGTCATTCTCAGATAGTGGACACTGCTGGTCACCCCTAAAAGATTCCCTACACTATCCCAATGCTGAATGACCATGTAGATCCTAAAACATCTGGCTATGGGAAAGCACAGCAGGGAGGATCACCTTTGTGAGGCCACTTTGGACCAATGCATGACACTGGCACCCATCCCAGCAGCCACTCACATGACACAGCACAGCACCACCCCACGAACATCACATGGCCCACCGCTTCCACAGGCTATGTAAACATGCATCCGCTCCCAGTCAAAGTCACCCTCCCCAAATACTCACCCCTGCCTTGCTATGATGCTCCTTCAGACGTGCATCCAGCTCAAAACGAGTCACTGCCAATATGCAGCCCATCAGTGGTGTCATGTTGCGTCATACCAAATGCCCAGTGCTTGGTAGCAGCCCCAATGTCATCTCTGCCACGTTCTTTGCCAGCCGGCTTATGTGTCCCACCTCTTGTGGCAGTGGGTGCGTCATGGGTTGGATACTCCCAGGGCTCGCACCTTTGCTGCAATGGCTCTCCACATGGCCTTACGCTTGTGTACCATGAGCTGCAGGTATGGGAGAAAAGAAGGGGAAATGATCAGTGACACAGTGTCATGTACCAACATCTATCAGTACAGAAGCAAGACACAGACTCATTACCAATTGTAATCTCCATCCATCCCACACTGGGGAACACCTCACAAGGGCACCCTGCATGGGCCAAACAGATGTGATTGTATGCATTCATGAGGGCGTACAGGGTCCCTCATGAACTCACACACATGCAGGATGACTGCAATGAATCCCCTCAGTGGCTCAACACATCTCTTGTCCCATGCATGTCTGGCCACTACATACATCACATATCTACCTGTGTCTGTGTGTAGAGTCACTGTGTGCATGGCTGGACAGCATTCAATGAGCATGTCCTGTGAACATATGTGTTTGTAATGTGTATGGCCTCAGGGCACATGGACTCACCAACAACATATCCATCTACACATGTGTGATCGTGTGCAATTATACAGGCCTGAGATGGTGCACATCTTCATTTTGGTGTGAGTGAATAAGAGGAAGGCCCCAGTAAGTGCAGTGATGTGATCTCGTCTTGGTCTGCAGGCACTGGGCACAGTCTCTAGGTTCACACTGAGTCGGACAACAGGCGCACACAGAAACAATCACCCAAGCAAGTACTGTCCTGGCACCTGCATGTCCAACATCCTGTGGCTCTGTATGGCTGACAATGTAACACACTCCACTCAGACATACAACTGCAGGCAGGTTAAACCATGACATTGGGACACACGCACTCCCTTGTCCTGGAGACAGCATGTTTGTTAGTGTATGACACAACCCCACACCCTCAGGCATTTACTGCAGCAGCACAACTACATGTCTGTCCCCCCTGCCCTACATTTCCCTCTATGATGACTTATCACTACATTGGGGCCACCATACAGCCTTGGGTACTGTGCCAGCACCTTGTCCACAAGGACCTGTAGCTCCTTGCTTGTGAAAGGACTGGCACGGATCTTTTCTGTCCTTGCCATCCCTGTTGACATGGAACACCTGTGGTGGAAGTGAGTGGTGAGGGGTCGCAGGCAGCAGTCTCTTGAGGCAGCAGCAGGAGAGGGTCCCAGGCAGCAGTCTCTTGAGGCAGCAGCAGGAGAGGGTCCCAGGCAGCAGTCTCTTGAGGCAGCAGCAGGAAAGTGTCCCAGGCAGCATTCTCTGCGAGCAGTGGAAATGTGAGACTCACTCCCACTGATTTATAGCCCCCTGGGGTCATTTCTTAGGTGCCAGGCTGCAACAATTGGTTGTCCAGGTCTGCTTCTTTCAAAAGCATCCAATGACCGCCTCTGTGGTGGCGGAGCACGCCTTCCGCGATGTTCAAAACTGCATCATGGCATCGCAATCATCGCTCCCATTGGCTCGAGGGCATGCTCCATGGTGGTGATGCACCGCAGGGGCCCGGGGTGTGCTACCGCGATGATGCATCTTTCAAAAGCATCCAATGACCGCCTCCGCGGTGGTGGAGCACGCCTTCCGCGATTTTCAAAACTGCATCATGCCACCGCAATCATTGCTCCCATTGGCTTTAGGCAATGCCCGTTGCCAGGCGGTAACTGCCGGGATTTGGGTGGCGGAGCATGCCCACCGCCATCTACCGATGTCTACATGCCAATGGCTACCGCACTTGTGAAGGGGGTGGTGCTGGTGTCACACCGCCATGGCCAGGCGGTAGCTTCTGTGATTTGGGTGGCGGAGCATGCCCAGCGCCATCTACCCATGTCTCTATGCCAATGGCTACCGCACTTGTGAAGGGGGTGGTGCTGGTGTCACACCGCCGTGGGCAGGCGGTAGCTACCGCGATTTGGGTGGCAGAGCATGCCCACCGCCATCTACCCATGTCTTCATGCCAATGGCTACCGCACTTGTGAAGGGGGTGGTGCTGGTGTCACACCGCTGTGGACAGGCGGTAGCTACTGGGATTTGGTTGGCGGAGCATGCCTACTGCCATCTACCCATGTCTCCATGCCAATGGCTATTGCACTTGTGAAGGGGGTGGTGCTGGTGTCACACCGCCATGGACAGGGGGTAGCTACCGCGATTTGGGTGGTGGAGCATGCCCACCGCCATCTACCCATGTCTCCATGCCAATGGCTACCACACTTGTAAAAGGGGGTGGTGCTGGTGTCACACTGCCTTGGCCAGGCGGTAGCTACCGCGATTTGGGTGGGTGTGACAGGTACAGCAGATGAGCATGAGACAGTCATGTTCTATTTACACACATTGTTGGATGTTACGCTACAAGGTGTGCACTTGTGAAATATGGGGCTCATTATGTGTGCATTCACATTGAACTATGTGTTGTTTGCGGCACTTGTGTATGGTAAATGGAGAGGTGTGCCCTCTGTGTGTCTCAAATGTCCACCCATGGAACCGGGTGTGCCACGCATTTCTCATGGCAGTCTTTGTTTTTCCATGACATCCTTAACGGGATGTGCTGTGGCCATCTCATGATGGTTGTCCTTGACATTTACATCTCATACGTCACCTGACACTGCTGGAGGACATGGAGGATGTTGCGATCATTCGCAAATTCCGCCTCGACAGACCGACCCTGAAGACCCTTTGTGATCTGTTGGAGCCCCACCTGCAGCCTCGTAGCCACTACCCAACAGCATTCACACCAACGTACAAAGTAATGGCAGCCCTCCATTTTTTTGCAACTGGTTCCTTCCAGGAGACTGTGGCCAGCACTGCCGGTATGTCGCAACCCATGTTCAATCTAGTGCTGAGGGATGTTCCTGCAGCCATGATGATATATAAGGATAGATACATACATTTCCCCAGGGGCACAGAATTGGACGGTGTAAAGGTTGACTTCTATCCCCTTTGGCACATCCTGAAGTACTGGGTTTTTCAGAACCGGTACTGAACCGGTAACCCAGCGGTGCCAGGGACAACACCCTAAGACTTCGGGTCCTTCCTGTTTTAGACTACAGAAACACAGAGTCTTCTAGGTGAAGTCAAGGATCGAATTCATTGGCTGCAACCAAGTAACAGGTATCCTAGAAGTACAACACGGTGTATATTCTCAGGAGACTGCTCAATCTTACAAAGCCAGCCTTCTCTTTTTATACAAAATATTATGCTTCAGGCAAACATTCTTTACATTACAGTTGACCATTCACATATTTTCACCACAAAGAAAAAGCAGAGTCATGATGACAAGCCCATATTTCAGTTTGTCCAGCCCACAATAAATTACCCGGCAAGGCCCAGTATTTCCATCAGATATCGACAGATCACCAATAAAAACGGGCACCTCCTCTTTGTAAAGCAAGTCATTAATTAGGAAACAGGGACAGGTGTGTGCAAGATTAGGCGTGGCTTGTGTGCGATGAAAGGCTTATGGCATGTTGTGCCTTGATACTATCTCGTTCGGCCACTGGGAGAGGAACTGACCGAACAGGTTTGGCCTGGGGCAGTGAAGTCAGCTTGCCCAGGTCGCAGAGAAGTCAGGAAAGGTGTACGTGTCCTTCAAGACCGTGTTTGGCTTTAATCATTGGCCTATGTGAGGGCAACTCACAAAATGGCTGCCGTACACAAAATGGAACCCGAGGGTTCAGGACGAAAACTACGATTTCAGGGTGAAATCTTCACTCGAATATGACGAAAATGCTTGTGCATAGTGTACTAACCATTCTCGGTCTTCTGATATCAAAAATCGTCATGGTACGATGATGTTTATAACACGGGTCCAGAATTTTCAGTACTACAGACCCTCCTTGCCCTTACATAGGCAATAACCTATACTCATGCTAATCTGAGTCCAGGTCTATATTCCTAAAGTCATTGATATGTTGCTGTAGCATCATCCTATTACTTAGCTCGTCCCTCGATACAGGCTTCCTTATACACGATGTAGCACAGAGGCCACATATAGCAGGAGCACACTGTACGCACAGACAGAACAGGAAAAGGATGGCTAAGACCATCCCAATGATCATCAGAATTTTCCATCCCCAGCCGGATACCAATTCCCAGAACCATCCCATTAACGACCAATCTCCTTTACCTACATGAATAGATTCGGAAATCGTATGCAGTTTGGAGATGGCCTGGTACACTGTTAGAGCGTTATCTGGAATGAAAACACAGCAACTCGATTGGATCACCCTACATACCCCACCTCGGTCTGCAAGTATGACGTCTAACGCGACCCTGTTCTGAAGGGTCATAAGACGATCCGACTGGAGCTCAGCAGTCAAGTTACTAAGGGCACCGGCAATTTCAACCACGGTGGACTCAACCACACTTGTCAATTGCCTTATGTTCCTGTTGTTAACCATGGGTCCCCAGAACGGCAGAAAACCCCTCACGAAGTATCCAAATTCTTGTTCTGCAGTGTCCTCTTCACTGAAGACACCTCTAACTATCCTTGTCTTATGGTAATCTGCCGCTGCTGTATAGGTGGGAGGCAACAGGAACGAAACAAAGCACGTGCCCGAAAAGTCAGGGGGCAACCATGTATAGGCTCTATCATGGCAGATGAAATAGGTACCCTTAGCTGCTAAGAACGAAGGGGAAGTCTGAGAAGCAAAAACATATGTCTCAGTGCAGGTGCTTTTCCCTAACTGAGCTCTGGGATTCTTGCCAGTACCTTGCAGACATTGGTGACCCTGATGGGGTACAATCCAAATCGGGGAAGATCTCTCAGCTGCTGTTTCTCACTCAGAGTAACTCCATATCCGGTCACGTTCCATCCTATATATACTAGTGTCTCTTCTCTCGGTATAGTCTCATAGGAAATATCTTCCTTAATCAAGTCTACTATACCCTTAACTAGAGCACTATTCTTAGGAGTGTCTGTCACAGAACATAGGGGGTAGGTCTCATGTGCGTAAATGAACATTGTTCTCTATGCCCACACAGAACCATTGTGGCTGAAAGGCAGGACCAGATAAGGGATACCTTTATCCGTTGTGTGAGGCATAAGACCACACACCCAACAGTTAGTTGTGTTCATTACTAGTTGGTGTTGGTGCAAAAGCTGAACGAAGGAGTTATTAATAAACTCTAATCTCCTAGCGGATTCATGTTTAGGAAAAGGGTGGAAAGAATGCGAGGAAACAGTAGGAGGAGGTATGGGCGATGTAGTGGGTGCAAATGTCACTCGAAAAGAGAATAAAACATATCCTATAAAAAGTTGAGGGGGAGGTTGCCATTTGTTTGGACAATAATAACTCTGGTACCACCATGATAGAGGCTTTCAATGTTATCTGCCGTCAGGTCAATCTAGACCTGACGGTAAAGATAAAGCCTAACAGGCTCAGGGGCCCCAAATGGTTTGACTCAAATTGTTCCAAGGCTCACTCAATCCTCCTAAAGGCCCTAAAAAATAAACCTAGAGATAAAGAGCAGATAGCATCACTGAGGAAACAATACAGTTATGCTATCAGGGTGAGGAAATCTGAGATTAAAAAGGAGGCCTGGAATGATTTATTATTGCCTGATATACAGAGAGACAGCGCCAAATTCTGGGCAATAATAAACCACCCATACTTCGTGGGACTAGAGAATCAGAGAGCAGATTGCATTATACCAGACGAACAGTGGGTGACACATTTCAGTAACATCTATAGCTGTCCTGATACCACTCCAGACTGTGAGATGCCATTCACACAAGCAGTAACTACCATCTCTCCTTTTAATTTAGAGGAGGTGAAAAAAGCAATTAATGACACACTCTATAAAAAGGCACTGGGGCCCGATGAGGTTCCCGCAGATTTTTTTAAGAGTGCCCCTGAACTAAGTGCCAAGATTATCACAAACATTTTTAATACTACAATGGATCTCATCTTTCCTACTAGTTGGGCCAAGTCCACGATAGTACCGATCTTTAAAAAAGGACAGAGGACAAACCCGGCCTGTTATAGGCCAATCTCTCTCATTGATTCCAGTGTTAAAATCTTGGGAAGAGTCCTTTTAGGAAGACTGACTCAGCTTTTAGAAGGGAAGGGTGTCCTATCAAACGCACAATACGGTTTTAGAGCCAAAAGAGGAACCTTAGACCAGTGCCTAAACCTAGAATTGATCATAAATAAATACGCAATCGCCAAGGGGGGTTCTCTGTACATGGCCTTTATGGACCTCTCCTCAGCCTTTGACCTGGTCAACAGGGCTAAGCTGTGGAGGGTCCTTTTGACCATGGGCATTGACCCCCCTTTGGTTGGATACCTGGCTGAGTTACATAGGTACCTCATGACCTCGGTCAGAGTGACTAGGGAAGGGAGATGCACTTGCCACTTTAAGTCAGAGAGGGGGGTTAGGCAAGGGTGTATCCTTGCCCCCCTCCTTTTTACTCTTTACATAAACGATCTCGAGGTAGTCTTGGCAGCATCCCACACCGATATCCCGCGTGCAGGTGAGACAAAGATACCTGTCCTCCTGTACGCGGACGATGCAGTCCTTTTGGCACGCTCCGGAGTGGCACTTAATAAACTCCTTTCATCTTTTGGGGACTTCATGTCCTTGTTGGACATGAAAACCAACACAGAGAAATCTCACGTAATGATTGCAGGAGCTGCAGGCAGGAAAAGAAAGTCGAAAACATTTTTTTGTGCTGGGAAAGAGGTCAGGAGAGTTCCATCTTTTCCATATTTAGGGGTGACCTTCGATGAAAAGGGCACTTGGGGCCCCCAGCATTCCGTCAAAAGCAACGCTGTTGCAAGAGCGGCAGCAGGGTTGCTTGGCTTTGCTAAAAAACTGGGAGCCCGCCCCATGGAAAACATTATAAAGGTCTATAAAGCAAAATGTTTGTCTGTTGCCCAGTACGGTTCTGTTATTTGGGGGTACACTAATCATGACAAAATCCAGAAAGTAGAAAACAAATTTTTGAGAACCCTGCTTTCTGTCCCCCAATCGACTTCCACCTATGCAATACATACAGAGCTAGGATTGGGCTATATAACTGACATTCTAAAACTAGCCCCAGTTATTGGATGGATGAAAACTTGGCTTAACCAGGAGCTTACATTAAATCACATCATCTTAAAAGATTGTTTAGCCCTGGACAGAGCCCAAAACATCCCGTGGGTAAAATATGTACAAACGCAGCTAATTTTAGCCGGCCGACCGGAGCTTTTCTCATCTCCAGATTTGATAAAGCAGGAAGATCTTAAAATAGTAAAAAATACCCTGACAAATTTATATGTTATGGAGAGGGAAGCCATAGAGCTAAAAAAAACCATGGTTAGGAAACACTGTTTGTTGACATCTGTCCCAGGAATGGAACCATACCTTTTCCTGGTAACTAAACCATATCATCGTTTCCTTCTAACGAGATTCCGTTTTGATTTGATCCACTTCATTCTGGGCAATTTTAAAATATGGAATAGACCCGATAATGCTGAACCGTGTGATTGTGATCACCTTTCCACCCAGGACACGATTCACTTTACCATGTTCTGCGGCCATTATACTGAGATTAGAAAAAGATATTTGCTTCCAATTTTGCGCAATCTAGCTTTTACTCAGGTAAAACCAGCCTTGATGTTCCTGCAACTCCTTCCCAATGTAAGAGTAGCTTTTCATGTTGCTAGTTTTTTAGTTGCAGGAGCACGCATAAATAAGCACCGCACAAGAACTAGGCACCTTATTCCTGAATATTGATTTCCCTTTTTTATTTTACTGATTTTAAATGCTTATATTCTTAACATTTTCGTATAACTCATTTTGTACATTGTGATTTTAGAGTTTCTAAATATTGATTGTCTGTTAAAATTATGTATTAACTCGTGTTCTGATGAAATGTTGCTATGTAATAATGCTCGTTCTTTTATGATTTTTAATAATCGAATAAAGATAATTGACTGACTGATATCCTATAAAAAACATCATTAAGCTGAACAACATGAAAATACATAATATCAGAATTTCACAATAAAAGTATACAAGTTATACAATACCATTTAAAATTGGAGATACATTAAGTAAATACCATGGTTCAATAAAATGTCATCATAAAAGTGTGCATTATATACAGTACACATAAAAAGGCTAAGGCCAAACAACCGTATATGCATGTAACCTCACATGACTGCACTATTATATATGATAGAATACAATTTAAAACCAATACCAAAGCCCATCAGAACATCCTACCCGAGAACCGACTGGCTGTTAGGCGGGGTGGGGCGGGGCTTCATCCTCCTCATACGTGTCAGCCATGCACTACCCAAATATTTACCTACCCCGCATACCATAGCAGTGGAGGACGTGTCAGTACAAAGAACTCGTAGGGCCATTTTGTGGCATCTGAGACCCAGCCCCATACATAATGGTTTTAACCAAACCTTCCTGGCAACTTTATATGCGGGGCAAGCAAAGAGGAAGTGCGCCACAGACTCATTCGGGGCAGCACAGCCGGGGCAGGGGTTCGGTGGACCACCAGCGTTGGTCCACCCCGAGGTGAAATCATGCACCGGGAGGGTCCCAAACCTGAGTTTTAAATAAAGTGCTCTATCCAGAGGCTTTGATATAAGGTTAAGGAAAGGTTCCAATATTCTTGACCATTTAAACTCTAGGAACCGCTCCGTGAAGAAGCCCCCTGCGCCACTACGTATTGCCTCTGCCTGAACCCAATCCCAGTACAGTTTCTTAATCACTAGTTTAGGGGGTGGCATTTGGCTCGCCCATGCATCACTCAGGCCCAGTTGCACAACCAACTGCCTCAAGTTGCTCAACCACCTGATGTTATTACTGGTATTGAGCAAAATAAGTTCGTCTAAAACAGCAGCATAGTTAGTGAGCTCACTAGTCCTACTCAGCCGGACCCAAAATAGTAATGGGCGCAGCCGCACTAAGTCTTTAAAGGAGCGTATGCCCAAATCTAGCCGTAAGGGGATTAGCGGGGTAGAGACTGGGAGAGCCACCTGATCCCTCAAAAACGTATTTTCGGCTAAGACTAACTCCGAGACATTCTCGAACCCCCACAGCTCGGAGCCATATTGGGCGGCCGGTAGAATCTGTCCCTCATAGATTGCCAGAGCCGGTGCCACAGGTTTACTCACCGACTCCCGATGTTCTCTCAAGGTCACCCCTGACACTCTTTTGTGGCTGAGTAACATTTTGGCCAGGTGATCCTTCCAATTCATCCGACTATTTGCCCGAACCCCCAAATAGTCGAAGGAATCTACCAGCTCCAGAGGTGCCCCGTTGAGCTTGAAATTATTCCTGAATCTTTTGGAGGGTGAGAGGGCCATAAGCTTAGTTTTGGAGGTGTTAATGGTAAGTCCTCTATCAGTACAAAAGGTGCTAAAACGGTGCAAGAGCTTTTGGAGGCCCACGGGGGTTTTAAAGATCAGTATGGTATCATCTGCGAAGAGTAGAGTGGGCATTTTTTCCCCCGCCAGGGTTGGCGCGTCTACCTCCTCCTCTCTCAGATGGTCCACCACACCGTTCACAAAGAGAGAGAAGAGGGTCGGCGCCATTACGCAACCCTGGCGGACTCCACTCCTCACGGGCACCCTGTCTGTCAGTTGCCCCTGGGTGCCCCATCTAATCCTCGCGTAATTCCCCTCGTGGAGCCTTACAATAAAACCCAAAAGAGGTCCGGGAAGGCCCATCTTCTCTAGCGTGTCCCACAGCCTTGCTCGGGGGACCCGGTCAAATGCCGTCTTGAGATCTATGAAAGCCAGGTACAGACTACCCTTATTGATGGTCACAGACTTCCAATAGATGGCAAAAAAGCGAAAGACCTGGTCCATCGTGCCTACCTTTTGACGGAATCCTGCTTGGAAATGGGAGAGGACATGTTCCTCTTCCATCCAGATTCCTACCCTCGAGATGATGACCCTGCCAACCACCTTCTGAATCACGTCTATCAGACTGATGGGTCTGTAATTGGCAGGGTCATCTCTGGCCCCCTTTTTGAACACCGTGACCACCTCTGCCCCCTTCCATGAGTCTGGCACGCGTTGTCCCTTGGCAATCAGATTCATTATAAGGGCAATAAGTTTGGCCCAAGCTGTAGGGTCTTCTAACAGAAGATCCCCTGGGATCCCATCCGGGCCAGCGCCTTCCTCGGGGTCAGATGTCTAATTGCCAATACTAGCTCAGAGGATGAAAATGGATCCTCAAACACTAGTGGGAGTTGATCCCTTCTAACTGGGACTGGCGGGGGACCAGAGCGATCTTCAGCTCCACCGTACAGTGCAGAAAAGTGGGAGAACCATTGTTGACTTGTTATGTGAGTAGCTAGTGGTTGTGCGCTCTGCTGCCTAGCTTTATTAATGAGCTCCCAAAACAACATTGCATTCCTCTTACTCACTGCAGAATTAAGGTCCTGCCAATATTGTTCTTCCCATTCTCGTTCGGCCAGTGCCATTACCCTTGCATAGTCCTTCCTAGCCGCTCTAACTAGTGAGGGATCTTTTTTAAGTAGGGCAGCTGTTAGCTCTTTCCTTTTGACCCTGCACTGGACCGTATACCAGGGGTTGCTGGCTTTGGGAGGTGTGTTATTTACTCTTCCACTTTTACCCTTGGATAGGAAATATTGGCCCACTTCCTCTATTGTGTTTTTATATGGTATAGCAAAAGCGAAAGGTGACTCCTGGGCACTTCTCCTTCCCAGTTCCAGAGCCGCCAATTCCGCGGTCAGATCTGCCACATGTGTCTTGATAATCACAAGTTGATCTTCCTGCAATTGGGCCTTGTCCCATTTCAACCTTCGATTACCATTATAAGGGACTACCTCGTTGGTTATCCTCAAGGGAGCGCTCTCCACACATCCCTTTGGGTTGCCCCACCTTAGCTTAGTACAAAGGGGGTTGTGGTCACTGTCCTGTGTAGATACCACCTCCATATCTACCAGGTCCCTCCACAATTTAACGTCCAATAAGATATAATCGATTCTTGACGGACCAGTAAGCCTATTAAAAGTCATCGCTCCAGCACGGTCAGACATAGTCCTACCGTTTAGTGCTCTTAGGTTGTGTTCCCTAGTGAGGGCATTGATTTGTATTGCCCTTGCTGACCATTTTCTGATTGGGGCTAATGACAAGGCTGGGATAGACCAGCTAGAATCTTCCTCCTCGATACCCAAGGGATCATCCCCACTAAGGGGTTCGAATGTACAATTGAAATCCCCACCCACTATGATTTTAGAGGATGGGGGGCAGTTGGCTAGTGCCAGGTCTAGACTCGTTAGTGTGGATGAGGCTGTGTCCCCCGGCGCCCCTCTGGAGTAGACATTAAATAAATCGAACCTACTCCCCTCCGTTTGTCCCCTAAATGACAGATGTAGGATATCCCTACATGGTGAATCATGGCTAACAACATCCCAATTCAAATCAATTTTAATCCAGGCCAGTAAGCCTCCCGCTGGTCTACCCTTCCCACAGCTTACAGCGGGTGAGAAGAAGGTTGTATAGCCAGATTTATGTAATGGGAGCAGACTCCAAGTCTCTTGGAACAGACATACATCGAACTTCCAAATAAATGTGTGCCATTCTGGTAAAGCCATCTTCCTTTTTAACCCCGCCACATTCCAAGATAACAGGTGGACGACCCTATAACCTATGGAGGTCGCATCAGGGGCCCCCTTGTTCCCACTCCTCCCCCGAGCAATGGGCTTTGAACTGGTCTCCACATAGTTAATTAGATTTAGGGATAGAATGGAACCCGGGCTCAATACCTCTGTAGTAGCTGTAATTACACTACTATCCGTGGAGTTGGCTAGTATGTGGCCCACTAACCCATTGTCATAACAACTGGCCTCTGTTGAAACCACTTGAACTATGCCCTCTAGGCTGGCGTCACATGATCGACCACCCTTGCGCAGCCTCAACTGTGATCTTCAATCGCAGTCTTCCATACCTGATAACACAGAAAACCTGTTCCCTGACTCCAGAGGTGTAAAAGGTCTCAAGTGGTCCATTCTCCTAATGGCGTTTCTATTATATCTCGGGGGTACCGTGTTCCACCCAAATGGATCGACCACATGTGCAGGGTTTTGTCCATGAGGTGCGTGCCTAGTACTATATAGTAGTTCTAGCAGAAGAAGGAGATAGGCCCAAGGGACCAAGGGTAAGCCGGCCGATTATAGTTCAAACAAAAAAGATTTGCCTACCCTTAATATATTTAGTTTTTGCAGTTACTGAAAGCAGAAATGATAAACACGTTTCTTCTGTTTACCATGAAAATGTAATTGTCAATCCATTCATTATTTTCATTTGAAAATAATGAATGGATTGACAATTAAATTTTCATTTCTGCTTTCAGTAACTGCAAAAACTAAATATTTTAAGGGTAGGCAAATGTTTTTTGTTAGTACTATATAGTGGCAGAGGGTTTGTGTGGGTAGGGATCAACCCACTTGTGAAGGTTGGGGGAAACACCAGGGATCTAGTGTAAAAGTATGTCAGGGCCCGAGGGATAATGCAGTTGTCGCCACTTCCCATGGGCCAATTTAATATGTAGTCCACTGCACGCGGGTCTCTGAAATTAACTACCACCAGATCGCCCTCAATGTCTTTGCATCTACTACCCAGCCAAGTGAGTCGCCTAACGTGCACTATCTCACCCTCAATGTTATATGTGATGGGTCTATATGTACCCAGCCAGTGCATGATTTTATTCTTCAGCTGGGCAAACCCTTCCCTCTTGTTGTCTGGTAACGGTGGAACCCCCGTCAGAACAACCACAAAAGGCACAGCTTGTGGGGGTAGTTCCACTTGTGGCCCTTTGTTCACTAGGGCTCTACTGTATCTAGTACTTCCCCGTTCCTCCCGCGTGTTCCCTGTGAGGCCCATTACCGAACCCCTTGGCAGTTCACTAACCGGAGCTCCAACCGGCATGTTTACATGCTTTTGTAGCTGTGGCCTTTGTTGAATAGAGACGGCCCTACTAGAGGGCTATGGAATGGCTTTAGTAAGATGGGATGGAGCTTTAGGGACATTAGTAGAAGGTAACATAACCGAGGTTGCGGGCGGAGCAGCCGCACACACCTGGGCCTTAGATGAAATAACCTTAATACTTATGGCGGTCTCTAAGATCGTAAGTCTAATCTCCACCCTTTTTAAACTCTCAATGATGGGCAAAAGGAGAGATCTAATTAGGTGTTCCAAGTTCCCCTGTGGAATTGTGGGGATTAATACATTCAGTAAGGGCTCCACAAGGGCAGAGTCAGACTCAATGATGTTGGTATCCATGACAGGTGGTGCAGCTACTGGGGCAGTGGCGGGGTTGGGAGACTTTCTGGCACCTCCACTAGTGCCAAGACAGGTTTAGTAACGGGCTTTATAGATTTACCAAAATCAGAATGGCTAGTTTTAGTTTTGAGCAGCCCTCCCCCCATCTTCCGTCTTCTTTTACTAGGGGGTGGGCCATAGGTCTTTACCAGTAGTGGTTGCTTGGGATTCTTCTTTATCGGCTTAGCACGGGTGGGGGTCTGGGTAATTAGGTCAACAGCCATACAACTAGAACTGGGGAGGGGGGAGGCACTTACAACCTGATCAGTAGGAACACAGGGAATGGGGGTACAGTCCCGCAACAGGAATGGGACACTATCCGGTAATGATAAATCTTCATTATTACTTGTGCATCCTCCCTCCTGGGCAACGAAATGGGGTGTGGGGTCGGCAAGAGACCTATTTTTCAAACTTTCAACAGAGCGTCGACGCTCTGCCCTGCGCTCTGCCAAAGAGTTTTCCCTTTCACCATCAGCCGGTACCCTAGTGAGATATTTGTCAAGTGTCCCGTTTCTAGACCCCCCCGGCTTTCCAGTGGTGCCATCCTCAGGAATCAGAGCCATGTCTATCAGTTGTATCAGGGACCACAGTTGGAACGGTACGCTACGGGGGTAAGAGGGTAGGCCCAGCCCAGCCTCCTCTGGCCTACGAGGGCCTCAGAGGGGCCCGCCCTTTGCCCGGGCTTCGCCCCGGGCGCTCCTGCGCGCTACCGCGCAGCGGTCTTGCTAATTGTTTAAGTAGAGCTAGGGCGGGGGCGTGGCCGGCAGGGAGAGCGGCCCAGGTGTTGCGGGCTAATCGAGCAGGGACTCCTGGGAAATTGAGTCCCTGCTACACTGCTCGCAGCCCTGCCGGTGCGATGATGCTTCCCCCGGCGATTCACTATCCAGCAGCCCCTTCCAAAGTACCACAATGCCGTCCCTCCCGCAGACACAGGAGACGAAGCGGGACCCGCGCAGCGGATCCGGCGAGGCGTTGGTATGCACCCAGGCACACGAGAAGCAGTCCAGCAGCAAGACACAGCCCGCCCAGCGCCCACAAGGCGTGTCACCAGCGAAAGGTATCCCACTAGCAAGGGGAATTGCGGCCAATTTAAATTCAGGGCGGGGGTGTGGCCAGCAGGGAGAGCGGCCCAGGTGTTGCCGGCTAATCGAGCAGGGACTCCTGGGAAATTGAGTCCCTGCTACACTGCTCGCAGCCCTGCCGGTGCGATGATGCTTCCCCCGGCGATACACTATCCAGCAGCCCCTTCCAAAGTACCACGATGCCGTCCCTCCCGCAGACACAGGAGACGAAGCGGGACCCGCGCAGTGGGTCCGGCGAGGCGTTGGTATGCACCCAGGCACACGAGAAGCAGTCCAGCAGCAAGACACAGCCCGCCCAGCGTCCACAAGGCGTGTCACCAGCGAAAGGTATCATAATATCAAAAAACGTTTCTTGGTCATCATTCTGCAAATTGTAGTCTTAAAGTTCATTTGTTTGGCAGGTCTCTCCATCTCGAAAAACTCCATCCTCTCTAAAATGCTGCTCGCGATGGTAGGGTGTTCTATGCTAAGGAATGCTTCTGTCAGCCCAGGGCAACTCCCTTAGACCAACCAGAACTGTCGACCTAACGTCTTCAGCTGCACCCCAAAGACTTGGGCAACCGCGACCCTACAGCGGAACCCGGATGGTGGTTCGAAAAACAAAAATAAAAAGTTTCTCAGATGAGAGAGCTGCACTTTCAAAAATAGCAAAGAAAAGGAAAATGTATTTGTCCATAGTTCTCGGCCTCAGATTGTAGCGTTGCTTCCCAGATACTGTCTGATCTTGAAACAGGAGTTCAGGCTCTGTAGTGTCCAATCGATTTGATGGTGGCACAGCTTCTTGCAAGAGATTGTCACTTTCTTGTTCGGAAATTGTTCCTTTTATGCGTGCATCACTGAAAGGCAGAAAACGAGGCACAGTCTCAGTCTCAGAGTCAACAACACCCTCCTGGACCCACCGGTCGTACGGTAGAGGCAAAGGCACCCTCTCGCAGTGTACGCCGTGGATCCAGTGCTTCTTCCCTTCCACTCAAACGGCTGATCTCGTTGAGAGAAGAACTAGGTGAGGGCCGGTCCACCGGGGCTGGTCATTCTTTGTTTGCTGGAAATTCTTGACCAGCACCCAGGATCCAGGATCGATCAGATGTCCTGGAGCTTCAGAGACCTGAGGCAGAGTATCGTGAACCTGTTGGTGTAAAACACGCAATTTAGCCGTCAATTCGTACAAATAGTCAAGCAGTACAGGGTGTTTGACCTCACTGAATTTTTTCGGCCTTGGCACTCCCCATATGTGGGCCGGACGGCCAAACACGATTTCATACAGACTAAGTCCCACTCGCGAATGCACAGTCATTCTTGTTGATAGGAGTGCCAAAGGCAGAGCGTCATGCCATTTAAGACCAGAGCTTGCTTGAATCTTGGCCAATTTCAGTTTTAATGTGCCATTGTAGCACTCTACTAGTCCAGCTGATTGGGGGTGATTTGCAGCGTGGAATTTCTGCTGGATACCTAGCCCTTCACATACTTTCTTCATCACTTGTCCTACAAATTCACTCCCATTGTCACTCCAGACCATTCTCGGCATTCCGAACCTAGGGAAAAATTCTTTGACAAGGGCTTTAGCTGTGGATAAGGCAGTGTTGTCCTTTAAGGGATACGCTTCTACCCATCTTGAAAAGGCACAAACAACAACGACTACGTATTTCAGATTGTTGCACCTTTCCATGTGGATGAAATCTAGCTGCAAAACCTCGAACGGATACGTTGGAGGCGCAAAATGACCAGCTGGAGTTGGGGTTCCCCTACCAGGATTGTATTTCAGACACACCATACAATTTTTGACCACTTTCTCTGCACACTTGGGAATTCCAGCGTTTTGCCATACTGGAGCCAACAACTTACAAATCCCTTTCACACTAATGTGAGCCATTCCATGAGCCATTGTAACAACTGCAGGCACATACGCATCGGGTAACAACCATCTCTGATGCTCTGACAATTCAACCCAACAACCATTCACATCCAATTTCCCCTTATTCTCTCTCCATGTACTCAACTATTTCTCTGTAGCTTCAGCTTGAATAGACTTTACACTCTCTATCGTGTCTTCACACATTCCAACGTCACCAATCCAACTTGCAGGGCCTGCAACATACATTCGACTCATCACATCCCTCGCTGTTTCTTTTGCGACCTCGTCAGCAAATTCATTTCCACGACCAACATCATCAGTCACCTTCTTGTGTGCACTGCATTTCACAATCGCGACTTGCAACGGCAAAGTAAGTGACTCGAGGAGCTCATTCACCAATTGACCATGCTGAATCTTAGTTCCATGCGAAGTCAGGAACCCACGTTCTTTCCACAATCGTCCAAAACTGTGAGCCACACCAAATGCATACTGGCTGTCGGTATATATGGTCACTTTCATTCCTTTCGACAACACACACGCTCGTGTAAGTGCAATCAATTCTGCTGCTTGAGCTGAATTATGTGGGATACGTGCAGCTTCAACAATCGTATGCAAAGTCGTAACAGCATATGCCGCAGTCGTATCTCCATTCGGAAGCATGAACCATCCACCCATAAGGTACCATCACACTTTGAAAGAGGAGTGTCACTAAGATCTATTCTCCCTTTCGTTTCTTCTTCTGTTCTGAGAAAACAATCATGCTGTTCAGAAGTATCTAACTCTGTTTCAATCGGCAACAACGTAGCTGGGTTAAGCGTGTTGCATCTTTTTATGTGCACATGACTCGCTAACAGTGTCAACTCATAACCTGACAACCGAGCACTAGTTAAGTGCTGTGTCTTGGTTCTGTTTAACAACGTGTCCACTGCATGTGGAACCATCACAATCAATGTATTATTCATCACTAAACCAGCAGACTGCCGAATAGAAACAGCTGCTGCCGTTGTCGCTCTCAAGCAACTTGGCAACGCTTTAGCTACCGGGTCTAAAGTCGACGAAAAATACGCACAAGACGCTGCCTGTTTCCGAACAACTGTGTCAACACTGATAATGCACAACCTTCTTTCTCATGAACATACAATGTAAAGGGCTTACTGTAGTCGGGGGTACCCAACAGAGGAGCCGAACATAATGCATTGCGCAATTCGGAAAAACTTTTCTGACACTCTTCAGACCATGGAAGGGGATTCGGTGTATCTTTGCAAGTTAATGCCACCAAAGGTTTGGCCAACAAAGAAAAATTCGGTATCCATTGTCTGCAGTATGATGTAATACCCAAGAAAGCACGCACTTCTCTCTGTGTCTTTGGCACACTCAATTTTGCAATTGCCTGAATTCTTTCTGGGGTCAGTTTCCTCCCCACCTTCGATAAGAGATGACCTAAGTAAGTCACTTCTTGTCGACAATATTGCAATTTGGAAAGCGACACTTTGTGATGTAAATCAGACAAATGACGCAACAATGACAACGTGGCTCCTTTACAGATTTCTTCAGCATCTGCAGCAACAAGCAAATCATCAACGTACTGAACAAAGGTAGCGCCCTCAGGAAAAACAATTGTGTCAAGCTGTGCTTTTAAAGCCTGACTATATATCGATGGACTTTCACAGTAGCCCTGGGGAGCGCGTTTGAAGCGGAAGCTTCGACCTCCTAAACTGAAGCTGAAAATATCCCTACTCTCTTCGGCAATCGGGATGCTGAAGAAAGCATTCTTCAAGTCAATCACCGAGAACCAAGTCGCAGAAGCTGGAATCATAGTTAATAGGGCAGTGATATCAGGAACAACTGGAAATTGTGGCACAACGATTTTATTCACCTCTCTAAGATCAATCACAAATCTGTAAACAGGTGGCTGAGAAGGATCGGTACGCTTCAAAACAGGCAAAACAGGACTATTGCAAACATTGCCTCTTGTCTCTTCAATTACATCCTTTTCAATCAAGTCATAAATGATCGCTAGCAACGCTTTCTCACCTTCACTAGAAATCTTATATTGGGGAATTCGTGGCATTTTAACATTGGCTTTCTATGTCACAACATATGGTGGTATTTCCAAAAGACCCACATCATTAGGACCAGTAGCCCAAAGAGTATCAGGAAGAAATGACAATTCTGTTGGAAGTTTGTCCTTTGACAAATACATTGGAGAAACCACTTTCTTACCCAGTGTAAGTTGTACTCCCGAAGGAGAACAATACAAAGTCGCATACAATCTTTTCAACAGATCTAATCCTAACAAATTTTCACCACAACCTGTTGTCAGAATAAGGGGTGCTTCGAATTCGCAAGGTCCAACAGAAAGGGACATAGGACTAGAAATCGGGTTTCTAACCGGGGCGCCAGAAAAACCTACTGAAACATTTATTTCGCCAGACAAAGTGCGCCAGGGAGTTTAGAGTGCATAATAGAACTCTTTGTAGCACCAGTATCCAACAGAAAAGGTTCTGACACACCTGATGTAATCACCTCAACATAAGGTCCACTCTGATCTACTGGAACTGAAACAACTCCCTCTCTTTGTCTATGGCTGTCCTAGCAATCATTTCCTTCCATATGCTCATCTTCTGCATAGTAGTCATCAGCATAGTACTGAGCTGTCCTACTAGACGCATTATTCTGCTGATCAAACCTATTCATTGAATTTTGAGGCGGAAAGGAACGTGCGTTCTGGGGGAAATTTCCACGTCCTCTACCTCTAGGTGCTTGTGAAATACCTCGACCTCTTGCACCAGAAGCACCATTCACACGCTGTAATAAGGCAGGACAGCTACTTTTAAAATGGCCCTCCTCTTTGCAATATTTTAACAGGACAAGGGAAACCCAAAAGGATTAGAGCTAGGGTCCTTGGGCAGTAAGCTATTGTACAGAACAGAGGACCCTAGTGATTAAGGATCAAGCGAATAATAGACATATACTGAATAGTATATATGACCTCTGTCCAGCCGGACAGGTATTTATTTTTCAATTTTTCTGTTATATTTATGAATATAGCACTTATACAAAAGTGGGCACAGCCTGTGACCCACAGAGGACAAGACAAAACAGGTGACAAAACAATTATGTAAAAACGCACAAAAGCGGTCTGTACTATTATTCACTTTTACAGACTAGGATTCATTCATAGCAACCCATTGTTTTACACAATTCGTAAGTTCAAACAAACATATGGTGCAGTAGAGTCGACGACGTTTCGATGCAGTTAGAGAATACATGCATCATCATCAGGACAAAAAGTAATATGTCGTGTTTGTCTTTAGAGTTATTTTTCAAGTTACATTACCCCTATGGCAATTTACATAACGTTGAAACCACATTTAGAAAGGGAGAAAAGATGGGGGAAAAAACATAAACAAAAGAATATTCATTAAAACTTGACTAGGCATGTATACATTTTCAATTCAAAGAACCTACAGTGGAATTCTTAGTGCTGTGGTGAGGTAGTGCGGAGTAATGACTGGTTGTGGCACATGCTTGTGACCATACAACAAAGAGACCGTGACAGTGTCCAGTGTATTCCGGGATTTGAAAAAGCGGCGCAGTGAAAATAAAAGTGTAAGTTTCAACTTCGGCGCGTTAAGTTCTGGTGCATGCAAATAGCAGCGTATTTAAATGTTTCCTGACGGACTGCGCAGTGAGGATGGCAAGTGTTTTTAACATGCAGCGCAGTGTATTGAACTAAATTCAGGGTTAACGATAGGCGGTGAAGGTGACCATTTGAATCCCCATTGGAGTCAGAGTATCTATAGAAAGGGGGGGCGGTCTATAGTTTCTTAATTTACCTCATGGAAGCATAATTTCGTTATTGCAATCCAGGGGGAATCAATACAGAAATGCATCTGTGGAGAATCGTAAAATACCCGTTAGGTTAAGTCCGCGTTAAAGGCGCGAGTAGTGCGCAAGGAAAGCAAACCTGCATACTCACAACAGCATCGCCCATAAGAGGAATAATGCGGGAAACTACGGGTGAGAAATACTGAAATTAGTCGAAGATATTACGGGCAGAGAGGGGCGGCTGATTACCAATCCGGAACTTACTTAGAATGGTGGATTGATGCTCGTTCTAGCGGCGGTCCAATAATCCATAATAAAAATCCTAGGGAGGAAAGGGGTGTACATGAGCTAGACGGTCGGGGCCAGCCTTGGCTGGAATGTGGAGATTGCTGGAGCGATACTCACAATTCAGTTGTGCATGATAGCCGGGCGGTGGGGTTCTGGCGGTGATCGCTGCCGGGAAAAGGGAGGAAACTGGTAGTTATAGTCAAGGAAGGACTTGACGCGGAAGTGCAGTGGCTAAGGCGGCCATCTTACAGTGGTGAATGTGAAACAACCCAAGTGTGGTGGAGTGCTCAGTGAACTATTCAGGGGATATCATAATCTACAATCTGTGAACTGGGGTAATCCATCAATAAGGCGTTTATTGCGAGATGTTTCGTAGCAGTGGGGTTCTGTTGATGGTCACAGCTGGGCAGGGGGAGGCGACCTACATAGTTAGAGAGGCATTAAAACGCGGAAGTACAATGGCAGCGGCGGCCATCTTAGAGCGATCAATTGTGAAACAACCTAAGTGAAGTGAAGTGCTCAGTGACCAATTCAGGGCATTTCATAATATACATTCTAGAAGTAGAACATATTTAAACAAATAACTGTTCATTAGGGAAACTGCACAGAATTGCTTCATAGCATACGGAGGAATTGCTACTACAAACAGGACTATTTTGCAGAAGCCAAAACACTGAGCCAAAAATTGAGACAGCGAGGCTACCCACGCAAACTGGTACGCCGCTCATTAAAAAGAGCATGGTACTGTCCCAGGGAGATACTACTAGAACCCCGCATTAAAAAAAACCAGGAAAGAATTACCTGTGTGACCACATTCTCGCCCTCATCTAATGCTATCAAAAAAAGTGTTCTAAAACATTGGCCAGTTCTAAATGCCGGTATTCTTAACCTGGAACGACCATTGTTTGCTTTCAAGAGGGCTAAAAACATAAAAGATCACCTGGTTTGTGCTTCACTCCCTCAATCTGATACAAGAAATACTATAAATGATATGTGGAATTTACCTACCTTGAAGGGGCATGCCAAATGTGGTCAATGTGTCTCTTGTGACTCAACTATAGAAGGCAAAACTTTCTCCTATGGTACAATCAAATATGAGAGACATCACTTTACAAACTGCAATTCACATAATGTAGTGTATGCAATTCTATGTCCATGTATGATGATATATATAGGACAGACCAGCCAGAAGATCAAGCTGCGGATGGGACAACATAGAAGCCGAATCCGATGTCAAACTGCAAATGCACCATTGGTAGAACACTTTATGGACAAAGGGCACTCAGAGAATGACTTTACGTGGACTGTAATCACACAGGTCAAGGCCCCTCCAAGAGGAGCAGACATTTCGCAAATTTTAAACAAAGAAGAGTTGCATTGGATTCTGAGAACAGACAGTATACGAAAGGGACTCAACAGAGTTGAGGATTGGACCTCCCTGCTATGAAGCAATTCTGTGCAGTTTCCCTAATGAACAGTTATTTGTTTAAATATGTTCTACTTCTAGAATGTATATTATGAAATGCCCTGAATTGGTCACTGAGCACTTCACTTCACTTAGGTTGTTTCACAATTGATCGCTCTAAGATGGCCGCCGCTGCCATTGTACTTCCGCGTTTTAATGCCTCTCTAACTATGTAGGTCGCCTCCCCCTGCCCAGCTGTGACCATCAACAGAACCCCACTGCTACGAAACATCTCGCAATAAACGCCTTATTGATGGATTACCCCAGTTCACAGATTGTAGATTATGATATCCCCTGAATAGTTCACTGAGCACTCCACCACACTTGGGTTGTTTCACATTCACCACTGTAAGATGGCCGCCTTAGCCACTGCACTTCCGCGTCAAGTCCTTCCTTGACTATAACTACCAGTTTCCTCCCTTTTCCCGGCAGCGATCACCGCCAGAACCCCACCGCCCGGCTATCATGCACAACTGAATTGTGAGTATCGCTCCAGCAATCTCCACATTCCAGCCAAGGCTGGCCCCGACCGTCTAGCTCATGTACACCCCTTTCCTCCCTAGGATTTTTATTATGGATTATTGGACCGCCGCTAGAACGAGCATCAATCCACCATTCTAAGTAAGTTCCGGATTGGTAATCAGCCGCCCCTCTCTGCCCGTAATATCTTCGACTAATTTCAGTATTTCTCACCCGTAGTTTCCCGCATTATTCCTCTTATGGGCGATGCTGTTGTGAGTATGCAGGTTTGCTTTCCTTGCGCACTACTCGCGCCTTTAACGCGGACTTAACCTAACGGGTATTTTACGATTCTCCACAGATGCATTTCTGTATTGATTCCCCCTGGATTGCAATAACGAAATTATGCTTCCATGAGGTAAATTAAGAAACTATAGACCGCCCCCCCTTTCTATAGATACTCTGACTCCAATGGGGATTCAAATGGTCACCTTCACCGCCTATCGTTAACCCTGAATTTAGTTCAATTCACTGCGCTGCATGTTAAAAACACTTGCCATCCTCACTGCGCAGTCCGTCAGGAAACATTTAAATACGCTGCTATTTGCATGCACCAGAACTTAACGCGCCGAAGTTGAAACTTACACTTTTATTTTCACTGCGCCGCTTTTTCAAATCCCGGAATACACTGGACACTGTCACGGTCTCTTTGTTGTATGGTCACAAGCATGTGCCACAACCAGTCATTACTCCGCACTACCTCACCACAGCACTAAGAATTCCACTGTAGGTTCTTTGAATTGAAAATGTATACATGCCTAGTCAAGTTTTAATGAATATTCTTTTGTTTATGTTTTTTCCCCCATCTTTTCTCCCTTTCTAAATGTGGTTTCAACGTTATGTAAATTGCCATAGGGGTAATGTAACTTGAAAAATAACTCTAAAGACAAACACGACATATTACTTTTTGTCCTGATGATGATGCATGTATTCTCTAACTGCATCGAAACGTCGTCGACTCTACTGCACCATATGTTTGTTTGAACTTACGAATTGTGTAAAACAATGGGTTGCTATGAATGAATCCTAGTCTGTAAAAGTGAATAATAGTACAGACCGCTTTTGTGCGTTTTTACATAATTGTTTTGTCACCTGTTTTGTCTTGTCCTCTGTGGGTCACAGGCTGTGCCCACTTTTGTATAAGTGCTATATTCATAAATATAACAGAAAAATTGAAAAATAAATACCTGTCCGGCTGGACAGAGGTCATATATACTATTCAGTATATGTCTATTATTCGCTTGATCCTTACTCCTCTTTGCAATATGCACACTGATTAGGGCCTACAGGAAAACGTTGTTGAGGATACTCGGTCCTTTGCGTGTCTCTCTGAAACTGCTGAGGCTGTTGATAGTTACTCTGACCACAAAGAGGTGGGTACGCCTGCTGTAAAAGAACTTTTGTTTTTAACTCTTTCGTTTTCTTGTCTGCTCTATCTTTCTCATCTTTATCTCGATTTTCATAATACTGTGAAGTAGCCAATATCTGTGCTGAAGAGGAAACGGCCCACGAACGTTCTGAATCTTTTCATTTCTTACACAACTCGGGAATCAAATTGTGCACGAACTTGTCAACGAACAACCGTTGACCACCTTCCGTACTCATATCTTGACCACTGTGGTCGATAAACGTTTCTTCAAACCTGGTGAAGAAATCAGACACTGTTTCATCTTTCTTCTGCTTACACGCAGACAACTTGTCCCAATTCACTCGTATCGCAGGCATTAAAGTCTTCATGTAAGTAATTATCCTACCAGGGAGTTCTGCTACTAAAGGCTCAGGTTTAGCGCCACCAACTTGTCGGTCATTTGCAGCACTAATATTAGCCCATGAGTCACCTAACTCTTGATCATGATCCGCATGACGAATCTTTCCCCATAAAGGCTGTGGAACAACATTTCCAAACAACATGTCTATGTCGGCTAAATTCATAATGCAAGAGCCTGCAGTCTGTGACAATTCCTCGTAATATCCTGCAGGATTTTTACGGAGATCAGGTAAAGTCTGCTTAAGGGCCAATACTTCAGCTCGCTTCCATGGAACATGTACCCAAACACCCTGAAAATGTGCTGGCACAGTTGGGGGGTTATTATTTGCACCAGCAGGTATTTCTTCCTTCCATACCGGGGGAACCTCTCTCATGGGATATTGTTGCGCCTTCCTTCTAACAGAGGAATCATGCTCAAACAATGACCGAGAAACACCCTCACTCCTAAACGACAATAATGTCGCAACTGCTTTTTCAACATCAGAACCCACAATTGTGCCTTTACCAAACTCAAACCGTATATGACATAACTCAGGTGGATTGGGCTCCAAATCATTCTCCTCTAAATCCTTACAAAGGAAAGTACACATTTTATCAAAAACGTACCTCTGCTTTGGTGCTTCCCACTGATGGAAGACATCCATAACAGACTCTAGCTCATATCTTGTTGGGTCAGTAACCCATTTATGTGCCAAATAATCCAATGTTTCCCGTTCTCTAGAGTCGGGCAGTTGACTGCGCAACTGTTTGCGTGTTGAGACAGGGGTCATGCTTATTGCCCCAAATAGAGGATACAGAAGGTTAGCGACAGTGTCAGTCATTCTCTGTCGAACGGAAGAGAAGTCGACGAGAGGACAGGAGGAAAAACAGGGTGAGGTAGGGTAGATGCAGATGCAGACGCAGAGGCGGTATCAGGAAGAATACCAGAAAGGGTAGTCGATACAGTAGGCAAGATCGTAGGAAGTACAGATAGAGCAGGTAGCAAAGTCGGCGGCCCTTGAGGAGGCTGCGCCATAGGAGTAGGAGCCAACTGAAGGGGAGCTGGCGGCTATGGAAGAACTGGAGGCACAACAACCGGAGGTTGCACAACTAAAGGCTGTGGAGGTGCGGTAGCACTCTGCGCATAGGGGGGTGGCGAACTCAATAAGTGTGACATTAGGGGGTCTTTTTCAAGGTCTTTTGCTGCATCTTGCTGAAGAGGCGGCAAAACAGGGTAACATTTATCGATAATCATTTTACGTTGCCTGTGCAACTGCTCATTCATCTGTTCTTCTTCGTTATCTTTAAACTGCATGGCAGCTTGCATTATCGAGATACCCTTTTCTCTTTTATTCTTTTTAGCTAATTTATTTTCTTTCTGTTTGGCTTCCTTTCGCCATAGGCGGAAAGAGTCAAACATCGCCGGCCGGGCTTTCTTCTTAAAAAGTTTAACTTCTAGATTATCTAGGATTTCCGTGTCAAAGCTACCATATTGGGGCCATTTTAAAACACCATCCTTTCTGGTGTATTTAATCCATACTTCATTATATGTGATGGGGCCTAATCCATGTTTCACCTAAAGTTTATAAGTTGGAGTTCCAATCGGAGGAACCGGACACGAGTCCTCCAATTGGGAATCCCTATCACAACCAAGACAAAACAAATTTCCAAGTCTGCGAAGACCAGGCATCTTCGCTCTCTAGTCTAGCTTCAAACTTCAAGGGATTATCGATTACGATAGTCTCGTGAATACACGAGTCCCTCGGCTTTGGCACTTGCAAGTTCCAAATCAAAGATCCCTAGGGGATACCCAAAACTAAGAACCAACTAAGGACTGGGAGACGCTCCACTTATACTTAACTGAGGTATCGATGACTTCACCAGAAGACTCGTCTATCGTTTCGCTCTACCAAATCATCAAGGGTCCAAAACAGGGCGATAGTCAGGGCAGCAGTCCTTCGTAGCCGTCGGGAAGCGGGGAACCTCGCAGCAAAGACTTTCGGACCACGTCGACATGCAGGGGTCGATGAAGTGGCGGCCTTCCTCCAGAATTTTCACACGAAGCTCCTCACGAACCTCTGGCTTGGACTGGTACCGCTGAAATCGCCCTACGTTGGGTGCCAACTGAAGTACTGGGTTTTTCAGAACCGGTACTGAACCGGTAACCCAGCGGTGCCAGGGACAACACCCTAAGACTTCGGGTCCTTCCTGTTTCAGACTACAGAAACACAGAGTCTTCTAGGTGAAGTCAAGGATCGAATTTATTGGCTGCAACCAAGTAACAGGTATCCTAGAAGTACAACACGGTGTATATTCTCAGGAGACTGCTCAATCTTACAAAGCCAGCCTTCTCTTTTTATACAAAATATTATGCTTCAGGCAAACATTCTTTACATTACAGTTGACCATTCACATATTTTCACCACAAAGAAAAAGCAGAGTCATGATGACAAGCCCATATTTCAGTTTGTCCAGCCCACAATAAATTACCCGGCAAGGCCCAGTATTTCCATCAGATATCGACAGACCCCCAATAAAAACGGGCACCTCCTCTTTGTAAAGCAAGTCATAAAGTAGGAACCAGGGACAGGTGTGTGCAAGATTAGGCGTGGTTTGTGTGCGATGAAAGGCTTATGGCATGTTGTGCCTTGATACTATCTCGTTCGGGCACTGGGAGAGGAACTGACCGAACAGGTTTGGCCTGGGGCAGTGGAGTCAGCTTGCCCAGGTCGCAGAGAAGTCAGGAAAGGTGTACGTGTCCTTCAAGACCGTGTTTGACTTTATTCATTGGCCTATGTGTGGGCAACTCACAAAATGGCTGCCGTACACCAAAATGGAACACGAGGGTTCAGGACGAAAACTACGATTTCAGGGTGAAATCGTCACTCGAATATGACGAAAATGCTTGTGCATAGTGTACTAACCATTCTCGGTCTTCTGATATCAAAAATCGTCATGGTACGATGATGTTTATAACACGGGTCCAGAATTTTCAGTACTACATACCCATGTTGTGGGTGCCATCAATTGCACCCATGTTGGTCTGGTGCCACCACAGGCGAGTGAGCACATTTTTAGGAATCGAAAACATTATCACTCTATCAATGTGCAGGTGGTGTGCCTTGTGGACATGACCATATCGCATGTGTGTGCAAGATTTCCCCGGCTCAGCCCATGACTCGTACATCCTGAGGAACAGCATTGTGCCCCGGATGATGGTAAATCTGCTTCCAGAGCGTGCTTCGATTATGGGTGAGTATGCCTAGTGACATGGTGTGCTGTGTGTGTGACCTGCTGCCCTCTGCCTGTGCAAAATTGCAATGTGTGTTTGTCATTCCTGGTGACTCTGTATATCCCAGCTGGCTATGGCTGCTAAGCCCACTACGGAATTCCAGGACCCCGGCTGACATTAGGTACAATGAGGCCCATGGCCGGACCCGTCGTGTCATTGAACGGACTTTTAACATTTATTTGTACTTACTTGTATTATTTGTACTTACCAGCCTCCACTCCCCCTGATACTCCTGTGAGACTCTCAGGATGCAGTATGGCAAGCACCTTCCCCTCCCATGGTGTGAATATTTTCTGTGGGATGGGAGGGCCACTGCCAGTCCGGTTTGCCAGCTCCCAGTTCTTGCTCTTCCTCTCTTTGACAACCCTCTTCAGATCATGCCACCGCTTCATGATCTCCTTCTTGGATCGTGGGGTAGTCCGTACTGCATTGACCCTTTGTACTATCCTTTCCCACATTTGGGTCCTTGTGGCTAATGGTGTTTGTTGGACCAGGCTACCAAAGAGTTGTGGTTCCACTCTCACTATCTCATTTACCATGACTGTCAACTCACTCTCTGTGAATTTGGGCATGTTATGTGATGCCATGGTGTTTGGTGTTTGAAGTGTTTGTAAAAGTAAATGTAAATTTGTGGGTGCAGGGTTGTAGGTGGTGGGTGTGGTGATTTTGTGCGAGATGTGTTATGTGATTGTTGGTGCTAGTGTGATGGTGGTGGTAGAGGTGGGGGTGGTGGGTGTTCTGTGTTGTCTTGCCTCTCCTGTCAGGTCTGGTGTGTGCCCTTCGCTCCTGGAGTGTTGCAAAGGTTTGTGGTCAGTGAAGGGGCTGGTTTTATACTCAGCTCTGTGGGTGTGTCATAATGTGGTATTGCTGTCAGGTGTGTTGTGGGAGTTGTCCCGGGATTTGTATGTTTTTGTTTGGCATTTAGAGATTTATTTCATTTGGAAGTGTTTTGTGTATTTGGGGGGCATGGCTAAATTTTTTGTGTGTACTGTTTGCCTTTGTTGTGATGTTTTTGCATAGTCCGCCATGTTTTATGAGGATTGTCCGCAGCGGTGGCCATGCTGCAGCTCTCCTATTGGCTCTCCCATTCACTGTTGTGGTCGGAAACAGCGGTTTGTACTGCGGGACCATCGGGTCTATACTAATTTCCCGTGTGGTGTCTCCGCTTTGCTTGCGGCAGGTTGTAGCTTTTCCTCTGCGTTTCCGACCGCCGCGGTCGGTTTTTGGAAGTCACCGCCCACGTAGGGCGGTTTTTGTTGGCCCGCTACCTCCACGGTCGGTCTTTTTGGGCAGTTGTTCCTAATATGGCCGCCGGTTTCTCCGCGGTCTCGATGGGCGGTTGTTTCCTGCCTCCATGGCGGTCGGGGTGGTTTTCCGCCCGCCATCCTAATGTGGCCCTTAGTTGGTTGCCACATCTCCCAACATTCAGCTATTGTGTGGTTGAGGGGATATGGTATTTTGGGAAGGCCCGTTGTCCTGTTTTGCGCTACCTCGGTGGTAGTAGCGTGGGAGTGGTCCGGGAGGGAGGTTCTGGTGGTGGTGGCACTGGGTGTTGTGGCCTTGTTGAGTGTCGGAGCTGCATGATTAGTTCCTCTTTCATGTGTTGGTCTTTAGATGTGGGTGTGAGTTGGGTGTAATTCACGCAGTAGATTGTTGAAGTCCTTACATCAGTTAAAGGTTGATGTTAATTTGTTACTGGTAAGTGTGGCTATCGTCTGTTTTTAGGTAGCATTGCAGATTTGGCTGGTTGTTGAAAATATGGGGAAGTGGTGTTTTCGTGTTTTTTTGCATATGAATGCCAAATTTGTATATCATTAGCGTTAGTTGTGGCTCTGATTTGTGGTGATGTTGCTGGTGGAACGTATCGATGGAAAAGTGGTGAGATTTGCAGTTTTTACCAGGTTGAGAATAGGATGATAATTAAAAAAGACAGAAAAAAAGATATGCTTAATGAACATTATAATAAGAAATTAGCATTTAAAAAACTTTTGAAATTCACTCAAAAACCATAGGTTTTACAGATGTTATAGTTAGGAATTAGCATTTAAAAAACCTTAGAAATTCACTAAAAAAAACATAGATTTCAGGGACATTATAGTTATTTGAACATTTGACTCATATAAAACCAGAGAAATTCACCTGTTATAGTTAGTTGAGCTAACTATAACTCGCGTGCTCGCAATGCACTGGTGATGACGTCACATATTACATTACTCATGACATGGTCAGTGACCTAACTGATGACATCACTGATGACATCTCAAATGACGTCACTGATGACATCAGCCACGTGAAAATCTGATGCATATAATGATGCCCTAATATAAACTTTGGTACACGCACTCTGAAATACAGACTACTATTTTTGAAACCATACACACAACAATGCCAGATACTACATACCACCCACTATTTCCTAGGTCTATACATACATCCAGTCACTTATGCATGCAGTTACTCATCAATACAGTACTATAATATGCACTCATATACCTATACATACAGTAACACTCTGCCACTCATCCATAGAGTTAGTCACACACCTAGTCAGTCATGCAAAGAATCAATTACATATCAATTTACTCATGTATACAGTTATACACACCAACACCGTTATTTATACACACACCACATCACCTATTTATGCAGATACTAACAGATACTTACTGTCTTATATAATCACTGATACAAGCAGACACTCATTTATACACACACTCTTCAAATAACTTAAATGCCACGTATAGTCATTTAAATATTCCAACACTCACATATACTGCCTTAAAACATATGTAGATACTCAGACATATACCACTGAGACATTCATTCACTCACCAACACACCCATACACATACTGACTCACCCATACAGCCCATCCCAGATGCACTTTTGAATCCATACAACCATTGAATCACCCACTCAGACATCTATGCACAGTCACATATATGTATATATATATATATTGCACCAAACTCCTTCCTCACGGACCGAGTAGAGGCCACACAGGAGAATGACAGAGAAACACTTTATTTTCGGCAAATGCATTTCGGCCTAGCGGCCTTCCTCAGTGCCAAGCAATGTTTCAGGAGGTTTACACAGTCACAGTCATTTAAAAGTCCTACTGCGTTGTAATAGGACAGCGGCAGGTCCGCCCCCACCAGGTGTGTTTGTTCACTACTCTGAGTTTTCAAATTGGAAGTGAACTACTGGTCCCAGAATGCTGTAGACTTTCAGGTGACAGATGCTGGGGGCTGTAATAACACCAAAGTGACCTTGCTGCGTGCTGAATAAATAAAGGTGCTGTTAAAACCAATATCCTGCTGCGATGTGAGTCGTGTGTTTCCCCGGTTCCCCAGACCACGCCAACCTCCTTGCACCGAAACCCATCCAATGGGGGCAGGTATGGCCGTGCATCCCGCCCAGTATGAAGTGGAATCACTTTGCAACCGTCTTCTCTTCATCCGGTAAGTAGAGGTGGGCCCCAACTTTTTCAATACCTTGAAAGACGCCACACAGCTGCCGAGGCAGCAGCCAGAACAGTGGGGGCCAACTTGCAGCGTGGGGGCCTCTGAAACGCGTCACTGGCCGACGCGTAAAACATTGCACCACGGAATGACTGTGTCTGTGTAAACCTCCTGAAACATTGTTTGGCACTGAGGAAGGCCGTCAGGCCAAAATGCATTTGCTGAAAATAATGTGTTTCTCCGTCATTCCTCTGTGTGGCCTAGGGTACAATTCAACAATATGTGCAAAACTAGCAATATGTAAACATGCATTGTAAATCCTGCGGATCCAAACAAGTCCCCATTAAGATAACGGGATGGAGATCTAATAAAACAGTGCAAGGGTTAAATGTATATAATCAATCAGCTATCAATAATCAGTACAGAAATGTTCTCAGAGTGCTGAAATCATATCTGTTCCAGATCCTCTCACAATCTGAAACAAAAATGAAAAATGCTAATGCTAGTATACCTACACAACAAATCTATCCTATGACCAAAGAAGTAGTGATAAATTTAAAGAAATATAATTGCCAAAAACGAAAGCGTACAAATATAAATGAATGTGATGTTAAAATCATATCATACATTAAATGTATTAAAACTTTTTTTCTTTTTTATGGTTCTTAATATTAGCAGTTGCACAAAAATCTTACGAAAGACTATATACATGTAACAGGTAACTGATTCTTCCTGGCTCAATAATACATTCCATAAGAAATCAATATACTTTGTCTAATCTTCACTGGTACAAAATGTGCATTAAATAGGACTCACCCTGGGAGTTGACCAAAGTCCCCTGTTGTTATGGTAGACAGGTGTACATATCTTCAGTTACATTGAGACCCCCGGTACCTTAGTGTCTAATAGTAAGATGTACCGGGTCTCCAGTCTCCGCAATTTAGTCTCCTTGTCACCTCCACGTCTACTGGCTTTGATGGAATCAATGACATAATATTTTAAGCTGGTGTTATCGCTATGATGTTGCTCACGGAAATGCCATGCCACCGGGTATGTATTGTCCTGGTTGGTGATTGCTCTTAGATGTTGGAGTATGCGTTTATGCACCGCTAACTTAGTACTCCCAACATATCTCAGGGAACAGGGGCATTGTAAAACATATATGGCAAATTCCGTTTTGCATGTCAAGACCTGGGTGACAGGGTGCTCACGTCCACTGAAGCCATCCCTAAATGACTTCCTGTTGATCCCGTGTGTGCAGGATTTGCAGGTTTTGCACCTGAAGAAGCTGCTATTGCTATGCAGCCAAGTAGTTCTCTCCAAGGTTTCGGGGCAGGCATCAACCAACTTGTCTCTAAGCGAGGGTGCCCTGCTGAATGTTAAAGAAGCTCTCTTGGGTAGGGTAGGTCCTATTATAGGATCATTCATCAAGATAGGCCAATTTTTGTTGATTATATTAAAAATTGCCTTGTGTTGTTTGCTATAACCTGTAATGATTCTAAAGATCTTACTATCACCGGTTTTAGATTTACTTTCCTTGTTCAACACAATGTCCAAGGACTCGATGTCCTGGCCATAGTTGGCTAGAAGATCCTGTCTGTTAAGTCCCATAGATCTAACTCGGGCTGTCTCAATTCATTTTTCAGAGTAACCTTGTTGTAAAAATATAGTTTTACTGGCTAGTTGGGCTGCCTCTAAATCAAAAGAATTGCTGCAAATCCTTCTCAGGCGCAGCATTTCCCCACACGGGGTACTGGCAATCAGGTGGGACGGATGGGCACTGCTGGCATGGAGGATACTGTTGCCAGCAGTGCTCTTATGATAGAGTTTGGTCTCAAGTTTGCTAACCCTGACATATACCTCAGTGTCAAGAAAGGTGATAGATTCTTGAATAAGAGTGGCTGTGAATGTTAGGTTAAGATCGTTGATGTTGATCTCCCTGATGACATTTTTTGCTTCTAATTCACTGCCTCTCCAGATAACAAACAAGTCATTGATAAATCGAAACCAACCAATCACATTGGCTTCAAAGACCTCACTATGGGGCTCATTACGATCGCGGACGGACTTGCGTCCGTCCGCGACCCCTGAATAGGAGGGAACCTCCGCATGGCCTGCGGAGTTCCCTCTTGTGAAATTAGGAAGTGACCGCCACCCTGGCGGGCACATCCTCTATTTTTACCATTGCGGCGGGTGCAGCTTCAAGCTGCACCCGCCGCAATGGTAAAAATGCATACATTGCATTTGTATGCAGAAAGTGGCTGGCACCGTGCGGTGCCTGCCGATTTCTGCATACAAATACAGGGGGGTACCATAGGTACCCCCATGTGTACCCCCCACCCCCCCTTCACCCAGGGGTCCCGCAACGGGCCCCCGCAGTGAAGTCCCACATGCTTTTCCACGGCGGAAAACCCGCCGCGGAAAAGCATTTTTTTGGACACATCCTAATATGGCTGGCGGTGTCTGGGAGACACCGCCACCATATTAGAGCTTTTCTGCCGCGGTTGGAAGCCGACCGCGGTGGAAAAGCGGCGGACTTAAACCAGGACCCACCAGCCATCCTAATGTGGCGGGGGGGTCTTTGGTGGGTCCGCAGAGGTTTTCCCGCATCCTCCGGGCCGCTGTGTCCTGTGGTTCTCTGCACCGTGAAAAAAGGAGAAGCTGAATTTTATATTTCACCGCGTTGCCCTTGACGCGCACACAGGACCCTTTCAGAAAAGAAGGTCAAGGCGACATGGGAACTTTCTTTGAAATTAGCCGAGGCATCGGATTTTTTCCTTGACCCACCATCGAAACCCCAAGGTAAAAGGACGCTGTGATTTTATCTACGCCCTGAACATTTATATCTAATGCATTGAGGTCGATTGGCGAAAGAAAGGGACTGAAAGAAAATACCTTTCAACTGCGGCATAATTTCCTTTTCGCCAGCGCCAAGTACAGTAGCTTGCTGCACCATGGGACTGGTAGACCCTCGATAAATTTTGCGAGCCTAACAAACTTTTTGCAGGTGGGCCAACCACCACTTGGGAAGGAGGAGCCAGCCATAAAAGAACAGTAAAAGGACAACATGCTGTGTGAGAAAAGCATTTGAAAAAGGCAACACACCGAAACCGGTCATGCTAGCCTCAAGAATAAAACTACTTTTGAAAAACCCTGCTGTGTCCTGTGGTTCTCTGCACCGTGAAAGGAGGAGAAGCTGAAATTTATATCAGTGATGTCATGAGTGATGTCACTGACCATGTCATGAGTGATGTAATATGTGACGTCATCAGCAGTGCATTGCACGCGCAAGTTATAGTGAGTCCAACTAACTATAACGTGGGAATTTCAATGGTTTTATGCCAGTAACATTTCCAGCTAACTATAACTGGTGTAAAACCTATAGTTTTTTCAGTGAATTTAATAGGTTTTTAAATGCTAATTCCTAACTATAACTGGTGTGAAACCTATGGTTTTTTCAGTGAATTTCAATGGTTTTTTAATAGCAAATCTCTATAGGTATCAGGCCCCACATGCATCAATCTAGGATTTTGCATTTCTTAAATAGCGAAAATTAAGGAATCGCTATTTAGGAAATGCAAAATCCTATGCATCAAGAAATCCAAAAAGTTTTTAGGATTTCTTAATTTTCGGAAATTGCAATTCCTTAATTGCGAATCGCAATTAAGGAATGGCATTACATTGATTCCTATAGGCCCATAGGAATCAATGCCGTTTTGCATTTTTTTTTGCACTCGCAATTTGTTGATGCATTGCAAGGGTGCAGAGGGGGGTCCAAAGGACCCCCCCCCTGCACCCCTGAAATGTATTTTCAAGTGCATGTTTCACACACACATGTCCTAAGGACATGTGTGTCTGTAACAGGCAAGTTTAAAAAATGCATTTTTTTGCTTTTTTAAAAATTTTCTCAAACTAACACGAGGGTCAACCTCGTGTTAATTTGCACTTCCAATTTCAAAATTCGCAATTTAAAAAAAAATGATGCATTGCATTTAAGGAATCGCACAAATGCGATTCCTTAATTGCATTTGCATTTTTAAGAAATGCAAAAAATAGCGAATGTTTGATGCATCCCAAAAACGTATTTAGGAAGTGCAAACGGCCGAATTTACTGATTCGCATCGTTTGCACTTCCTAAATAGGTTGATGCATGTGGGGGCAGAAGTAATATTTTTTATAACGAATTTTATATTGTATAATTATGTAATTTTTTTTTTTTTTTGCCCTGGGGCGCTCCCGGGGCGCGTACCGGTGAACGCACGGGTAAGCGCAATGTTACGGCGCGCCCCGGGGCGCGTACCGGGGAGCGTCCCGTTAGCGCTATTGCCGCGAATGAAAACAACATCGTGACGTTTGGCGTAAGCGTGACGTATCGCGTAGCCACGTGATACGTCTTATGGCGCGTCGCGTAAGCGCGACGTATCGCGTTGCCGCGCAATGTGTCTTATGACGCGCTTCGTAAACGCACCCGGAAGCGCTCCGCGGCGCGGCCCGGTGCGCATAGCGTAAGCGCGCTGGAGCGCGTAACGTAAGCGCACCGGTTCATGTGTCGGGTCATGTGACCTGAAAATAACACTTTTCATTGGTTCTCATCATTTTTTTTCTCCAAATGATGAAAGCCCCCTCCTTTTTTCCTCATTCTAACTTTCTTCATTGAGAGAGCAAGAGCTATTTTTGATCACTGCAATGGCATCACTTGTAGCTGCAGCTGGTGCACCCCCACCACCACCACCACCACCAAGAAAAGAAGGTCCACCACCACAGTTCCTTGGAGGAGAAGAAGAAGAAGAGGAAGAAGAGGAGGAGGAGCAACAATCAAGGCACTTCCTGCGTGAAGAACCAAGGCAAAGGCACGTTAAAGTGCTCTATATTTGGCAATTCTTTTCCATCCCTGAAGGCCAAAAAAAGGTGAACGCCCCCAAAGTCACCTGTCTAATTTGTGGCTCAGTCCTCTCCAGGGGCAATCCCCTAAAGAAATATTCATTTGGTAATTTTACCATGATCCGCCACATGGAGAGGTTTCATCCCAATAACTTAGTCCACTCTGAAGTACAGGAACTTCAGAACAATCCACCCCCTGTGGCCAGCACCTCCTCTACTGAAAACTCACTTTCTGGTCCTGAAGCACGCCAAATGGTGCCAAATATACAACCAAAATTTGGCACCATAAAACATGTTTGCATTTTCTGTGGCAAAACATTATGTTATGGTGAACTTAGTGTCACCTTAATAAATAATGCTGTGGACAACCACCAATGCAACAAGAAAAGGAAGCACTAATTCTTTTCTTTTTTTTGCTCCTGTTGAGCCATTTCCACTTCCCTGTTTTTTGTTTGTTCCCTTGAAAAACACAAAAAAAATATAAAATTGTTCAAAAAAAAAATATTCAGTAAAATAATAAAAAAATATAAAACAACAAAAACAATAAAAAAAGTTATTTTCAGAACTACCTTACATTTATAAAGTTAAACCTATATTTTTAAAGGATCTCTGTCAATTTTTTGTCCTTAGGGTACGCGTACCGGGGGCGCCCCCCCCCCCAAAAAGAAAAAAAAAATTAATGAAGCAGTTAGCATGAGGGAAGGACACAAACAGAGTTATGTTAAGAGAAAAAGAGCTACAAGATGACCACAGAGGGATTGTTTATTACATAGTAAAAAATAGAGAAGGTGTAATTAAATGAAAGTGAGAAAAGTAAAATGACTAAAAGAGTGAAAGAAAGGAAGCAAGAGGAAGAACACTAAAGTAGAGATAGTGTGAGACTGTGATTGGCTGTTAAAAGAAAAAGAAAGGACAGTAAAAAATGGAGAATGAAGGGTAGTGGCTGAACCACGATAAATGAAGAACGATGAGGGAAACTGAGAAAAGACCAGGTAGTATAAGTAAAGAGGGGTGAAAGAGGGAGAAAAAATGAATTAGGATAACACATGGGGAGTGACAAAAAGAGAGGACAAAGAGAGTAAAGGAAACAGTACCTGAATGGGCTTGAGTAAAACAGCAAAAAAAGATAAGTAATGCAGTGTGTGTGACTTATAGGGAGTCAGTGGGTGTAGGTCGCGGTGTGGGTGTGTAAGGTGTGTCTGTGGGTGTGGCTGTGTGGGGTGTTTCGGTGTGGGTGGAGGTGAGGGTGTGTGAAATATGTGTGAGGAGTGTATGAGTGTGGGGTGTATATGTGTGCGATGTATGTGTGTGTATGGAATGTGTGTGTGTTTGAGGAGTGTGTGTGGGAGGATTTTTTATGTGTATGAGGTGTGTGTGTGGTGTGTGTGGGGTGTATGTTACAGGTGTGTGTATGTGTTGGAAGGGGGATGAGGTGTATGTGTAGGAGTAAGGTAAATAATTAAGAAAAAGAGAATGAGTGAAGAAGCAAAGGAAGGGAACAGAGTGTAAGTGAAGTAAAGAAAAGGGATTGAAAGAAGTTGAATATGAGATGGGAAATCAGAAAAGGGGAGTAAACATGTAGAATAAGAATAAGTGAGGGAAGCAGAGTAAAGACACAGGAGTGTGGTAGATTGAGAAAATGTTAGTGAGCTTAAAGCAAAGGGTGATGACAAACTACATTTTTTTAGTCATGCTTACCATATAATAAATATAACTTTAATTAATTTTTTTAACTACACTTTGTATCTGTGAAAGAGAGAAGAAAAAATAAGTTATAATTAGTAAAATATGTATTTTAAATTAAAAGATACAAAAGAAGAGGTTAAAAATCATAACGCTCTATTTAGAAATAAAGTTAGAGTGAAGAACACAGAAAGGGAAATAAACTAAGGGAGAAGGAGAAAAAGAGAGAAAAAGAAATAGAAAAAGAGGAAATTATAAAGAGTAAGACATAGAGATTCCCTGACAATAAGAGAGAGAAGAACAGAGAAATGAACTGAAGGTAAGAAAGAAACTAAAACAATGTGAGTTAGCAAAACTAAATCAGGAAACAGAAGTAAGTAAAAAGATAATGACTGAGACAGAAAACAGTCTAATTAAGGATGCATTTAGAAGAATGAGGAATAGAAGATAACTGAGAGTAAGTGAAGAACAGTCATAGAGTGAAAGGATGAAGGGAGACAGGATAATATACAACGATTGAGGGAAATGGACTGAGGAAGTTTTAAGGTAGACACACTAAGACAAAAACTGAGTGAGGTGGAGTACAATGAGTGAGAAAAGAAAATGAGTAAGTGAGCAAAAAGAAGGAAAGAGAGGAGAAAACGACTAAAACAGTGGTACTGAGAGAAAATAATTTGGTGATGAAAGTAAAGAGAAGGACATTGAAAGAAAGGAAATGAGGGATAGTAATGGAACCAGAGTAAAAGAAATGGGATGAAGAACGATGAGAGAGGAGCAGTGAAGTTGTTGTAAAAGAAGTGATAGAAGGTAGATAAACACAAGTGAAAATAACACAAGTAGAGTGAGGCACTGAGGACATAGAAGTAGTGAACGAAAAATAGAGAGAAGAGGTCAAAAGTAAGGAGCAAACAAAGATAAGCTAGGGAGAGTGGGTGATTTATAGTGATAGAGTGCAATAATACTGCTGAGTGAGTAAACAGGAATTACTAAAAGAGCAAAGGAGGAAAATACGGAAAAGAGAAGTAAAGCAGAGAGACTGAAAGCTGAAAAGTTATGTAAGGGAGAGACGGGATACACACAGTTGAAATGAGAATGAGGGGTTGTCAAAGAAGTGGAGTAAGGGAACGGGTGTTACAGAGAGTGAGAGAAAGACATTATAAATGAGTAAAAAGAGCTGAAAGAGGATGGAAAAAGGAAAGTAAGTGTCACAGAATGGGAATACAATTTAATTTACACAATCCAAAGTATAAAATAACTTGTACAACATGTTACATAGTTTATTTTTGCTGTTCTCAGAATATATTGAATTTCACTTAAAACAGTGAGTTCAAATTACTCATCATATGACAGCGGGGAAAAAAAACACAATCTAAAAGATTGTGTTTTAAAAAAAAACTTAAATACTGACAAATGACAAATGTACGCTAAAGTTAGATTGACTTACTTTTCCTTGAGGCCAAATACTGTATCATGGTGGTCCTTTTCTCGTTGGAAAGTTCTTTGCTGTTCACTTAAAAATCAATTTTATCGACTTTCTTTAAGAAAAGCTCCAAGAACATCTGAAATATTTTCAATATTTTCATATACTCCTTTTTTTCAGTCATGACTCTTTACTCATTCCTGCACCTTTCCATTTGGCCAAATAGTGTCAGATGTATGAGTATATGTTCAAATTAATTCTAAGGCACTCTGAAATGACCTTTTTCCCGATGTTCTGAAAGAAAGGCTCTACAACATTTTCACAATATTTAAGTATTTGTAAAACCATCTCTGACTCACTCATGTTCATCATTTTGTATAATACTAACATCACTTACTATGACATCCACTTACAGTACCTATATGACAAGTCAATTTTTTATATTGCCTGGATCACTTTTACTCAGAATATATTTTTAAACAGGAAAATAACCTTTATTACCTGCTCCCGTCTTCATTAGCCAATTACTTTTACCTAAATTTTGGCTGTAAAAACACTAGGTATGAATTTATAATGCCAAAAGGCAAATGTTGTTTGAAAGTCAAATGAGTGTCGTTACATTGGGTCCAACCTTTAGAAGTTTTTAAATAGCATGTGTAATGCCCTGATGTTGTAGAAGGACCATCATGAAAAATAATAGCTGCAGTTGCAAAGGTTCTTCCTGATAGCGATAACTGAGAAGCCACAACATTTTTAATAGAACTTGTCAATTTAATTCCATCAGGTCTACATCGTTGGAACATTAAAATGATATACCGCTATATGTATCAACAAACCATTTTGCATTTCCTAAATAGCGAATTTTAAGGAATCGCTATTTAGGAAATGCAAAACGGTATGTATGTACAAAATCGCTTTCCAATAGCGATTCCTTAGCATTCCTAATTTGAGATTAGCAAATTGTCATTCGCAAATTACCCCTTCATTTCCATGGGCCAGGAGGCCCATAGGAATGAAAGTGCAATTTGCAATTAGCAATTTGCTGATCGCAAATTAGGGATTTTTCCAAGGGTGCAGGGGTGTCTCAAGAACACCCTGCTGCACCCCTGAAAAAGACATTTGGGGGCATATGGCGCACATACATGCCCTAAGGGCATGTATGGGCGTCATATGGCACCTTTGGTTTTTTCCAAAAAAGCTTTTTGATAAGAATTCGCAAATTACCACCAACTAGAAGTTGGTGGTAATTTGCTAATCCTTAATGGCATTTTTTCCATAATATTTGTTTGATACATTGCATTTAAGGAATCGCAAAATTTGCAATTCCTTAAGTGCAATCGCAAAATAAGGATTAGCAAATTTTGCTAATCCTTATTTTGCATCAAACTTGTTTGATACATTCCATTTGTCTATTTAGCATTCGCAAAGGCCGAAATTCGCAGAATTTCGGCCTTTCCGAATGCTAAATAGCTTGATACATATAGCGGTTAGTGACCATAATTTTGTAGAAATAATGTGGACAGCATTGTAGACTTACATTGGGTACCCACCACAATGTGATCCGCTGCTTTAACTAGATTATTAAAAGACACTGATTTGCAGTCTGGTAAAGTCAAATATATAAATCTTTCAGAGTCTATTCTAGTACTACTTGATGACGCACAGTTATCACAGTCATGTTGCCATTGATAAGAAAGGTTAAAAAGATTTTTTATATCTACTCCTTCATCTTCCAATACATCAAACATATACATTAAAAATTCCTGACAATCCTGCTGAATTATCTGTGAAAATTGATTTTGACCTGAACATATGTCTACAAGATTCCTAATTTCTGAAACACTTTCTATTTTTCCTCTATCACTACTACATTTCTCTAACACAGAATTCAATAAACAGCACAATGTTTGTTCCCGATTTTCGACAATCTGTTTTTGTAAATTTTGAAGAAAAAAAACAACATTAACTACTACATTAGCATAGCAGTTGACACCAGAACTGTTTTCAAACTGAAATCCAACAACATCCTCAACAGAATCCTTTTTCCTTCTGCTTACAATTACAGTTTCATCTACTTTTTGTCTTTTTGCTACTACCTCACTGCAATTACTCTCATTTCTTCTTTTTCGGCCTACCACACGTTTTTCAATCAGAGGATATTGAGGCAAATGTGGAGCATACTCTCTTCTTAACCTATTGTATTCTTTAACACAATCTAGATCAGCACAAATCTTTGTTTCATCACACTCAATCAAGTACAATCCTGATAAAGTTCTGACTCGTGATAAAGCCACATATGCCATACCCTCTTTAAACACAGAACTTCCAATGTTCACCAAAGCACTATCTACACCTAAACCTTGAGATTTATGAATTGTCACTGCATATGCCAAACAAAAAATGTTTTCGGCGAACATATAAGTCTTTCACGAGCAAAAATCTAGCTGAACAACGACAAATTTGTTCTATTTCATCAATGCCATCAAATTTAATTTTTATAATTTCAATTCCATCTCTATTTTTGTAATTCACAAAACCAACAACATGACCCATTGCTCCATTTACCAGACCTCTTTCAACATTTAAATTCGTTCGCAAAATGACACGACAATTCAAACACACATTCAGAGTCTTTTCAAAACCAGCAGTTTTAGATATACTCTTCTCTAATGAATCCAATTTTTATTTCAAATTTTCAGACAAAACAATTGTTGCTCCCATATGCTCTATTTTATCTCTAGCTTCCAGTTTCACTATCTCTTCATTTTCTAAATTTAACATTTTGTTGTTGAACATGAAACATTCTTTCAGAGCTTGCATCAAACATATGGCAGATTTCCTCTCATTAATTTTCTTAAAAATATTCTCTGGAAGAATGTTTTCATTTGGGTACAAATTTGAAATTAACAGTCCATGTAAAGCTTCTTTCCCTTGCTGACTTATTTTTCCTACTCTTATGTCTTATAAAATATTTTTATAATCTTCATCCTTTGCCTGCCGCATATCTTGAAGCAGTTCTGCATATTTGAAGTTTAACCATATATTAACGTTTCCAATGCTTCCTAGGCACTTCCTGGTATCTTCATGCATGAGCATTTTGAACACAGGTTGTCCTTTCACTGGAGTCAACTGCAGAAGATCTCCAAAACATCATAGTCTGTTCTAAGAATTTCTTGCATTCTCAAATGCACAAAAGCAAGCATTATATTTGACACCATGCTTACTTCATCAATGATAAGAAGTTTCATTTTCTTCAGGACTCTCGAAACTCCGGAACACGCATCTCCAGATAGCTTGTGATATTGCAATTTGTTATCATGCTCCACTGGCAACATCAATAAACGATGTAAAGTAATCCCTTTAATATTATGTGCTGCCAGCCCAGTTGGAGCGGTAACAACACAAGACAGCGGTGATTCAGTCCTTTTCTGCAGATAAGATGCAATTGCTTTAATCAGAAAACTTTTTCCAGTTCCCGCTTCTTCACTCACGTACAGTCGGACAGGCTTAAATGATGTACAAGAGCACTCTTTCTTCTCATGACTCAATCTATGTTCAACCTGTTCTGTGACTTCGTCATATATCAGTTTCTGCTCAACGTTTAATTGTTTCACCAAATCTTCTAAATTAATTACATCCTCGTGAGCTTGCTCCATAGCTCTTTCCACCTCATCCATGGCAGTGGCAGCTTCATTTTGGATAATTGGTCCTCCTAGTGGATCCTGACTCAATGAAGCATAACTCTGACTGCCTTGAGAACTGTATCTCGCAATCTCTGCAGCAATTTTTGCTTCTTGCTCTATTTCTTCATTCAACATTTGCAGATAATTTGGAAAAACAGGACATTCTATGGTATCCTTCGTAGCATTAAAAGAGTCTTCATAACAGAGAAAATCTCCAAGTAGTTCCTCTTCTTCTCGCCATGGTTTAAAGAGTTGCAAAAGAGCCAAAAAGTAAAATTCTCTTTTGTCTGGATTTTCACAACTCAATTTTCGATGATTAATCACTAGACATCCTTCACATCCAATGACAGCATATATTCCATTGATATCTTCTCTGATGTTCCTCTTATAAATATAGCTTTGATGAACTTCATAGAGACAAACGTTATCAAGATGAGGACTTCTATTTGGATAGTATGTATCCAAAATTTTTGTCTTCAAAATATCTGTACTTTCTGGTTCTTTCTCCGCCAATTACTCTATCTCTTGTACAGATTTCAAAACTCGATTTCGTGTTGTAGCAAGACCTAGACTCACCGAAATGATGGTTCTAGATTTGGCATAGAGACTTGCTGACGACAATCGATCAGAACATTCATATGCTCCAATTTCTCGATGCGAAAACATCTTCAGACTGTAACTGTATAATTTCTTGCTTAGACTCTTTTCATGTGAAATGTCCTCCCACATTTCCTTCAGCTCTGTCTTTTCTTTTTTTGTGATGTAAGAGGTCACATATCGAGCCACAGCAATAGAGTTGTCAGCAACGGACTGAATATCCATGTTAGCATTCCACATGGACAAAATCACTGGGTTGTAGTCGTTGATGTACTTGGACTCTTCGTTTCTTTTTAAATTGTATGTATTTTTTGGTGATTTCCTCGTCACAGTATGTCGCAGAGAAGACATCAAATTATTTACTCTTCCTTTAGAAATCACTTGTCGTGGAAAGCCGAAACGACATTTTGTGTAGAACTTGTCCTTGTTTCTGAATTTTCGACGACAATACTTCCCACAACGATGCGATTGAAAGCGTAAAACTTGTTGCCTTAAACTGTTTTCCTCTGTAGTTTTCGGAATGTTGAATACTCTTCAATGAAGCTCATCACTGTCTCATCCGAATCTGTTCCAAATTTGGGTGCATCTTTGATCCATAACAACATATGTATGTGAGGAGCACCTCTCGCTTGATACTCCTTTCTCCAAAAGAAATCCAAAACCTCTCCAAGGGGAGGATTTTTTTTTGTTGGTAATAAAAGACATCATAGCTTCAAATCTATGATTGAAATATCTGCATACATTCACTGGATCCAAAGAACACAGTTCTCCAGGTGTTTTGAATTCTATATTTTGTATATTTGCATTTGCCTCTCGTAGAAATTGAAGTAAGTCGTCCCATGCATACTCGGCACAGCTAAGAGTGAGGAACCATGTAGGAGTTCCTAAGTTTCTTAGCATACATTTCAATTCCCCATGACGATGGTACCAATACTCGTTTGTACCATGCTGACATGCCATGAGATTGATTAGATGAGATTCTAAAATATTATCTTGCAGATTCACTTTCTCCATAAAGTCCCTCGCTGAAACATTTTGCAGATGTGCTCCACTTTTCAGTATATGGTTTACTGCATAAGAAAGCCCAGACAAGTCACTTTCATACAGTAGATGAAACAAATAGGGAATGCATTGACGAAACCTTGGATCTTCAGCATATAATCTTACAGTTCGATATTCAGATGCAGGAATTTGAAGTGGTCGATCGTCATATCGTCCACCTCGACCTGTTGGAAATAGCTGTGGAAAACAACGAGCTTCCAAACTTTGTTCCCATACACTAATGGGACTTCCTTTTGGTGCTTTCATTTGAAACAATTCAATTGCATTCCCCATTACTTCTTTGGAATGCAAAGGATGAACAGTATAATGTTCATATATTTCTTCACTTCTAGACACATCAACTTTTTCAATTTGGCCGCCTGAACAATCACTGTCTTCATCTGCAGCTGTTTCCTCTGCTGCAACACATACATCTTTGTAATACTCATTGTTTTTGACTAAATACAAAGTTGCCTTTTTGACTTTCCTATCATCCACTAAATCTTGCCAGATTTTTTTACTCTTTGTCGGAACCCCATTAACTAGAATAACTAAAGGTTCCTCTTCTACTTTTTCTATACCAATTGTATCAATATTTTTTTTTAAATCTAGGGGCAAATAAACAACTCTTCCCTTTAATCCTCTCTGCAAATCTGTAGGAGGCAATTTCCCTATCTTAGGCTCCATGCGAACAATTAACTGAAAAGGATGGACACATTGAATCAAAATAGACTCATATGTATTTAAATCCATCAATTCACGGGGAATGTCTATCAACTCCAGATTATTATGAACAGCTCTAGCAGGCATTCTGTTTTGATTTAATTTATCATAACAATATTTACAAATACGCTGATCAGAACTCAAATCAAAACAATTCTCCACCCACAAAAAGGTTGCAAAATCTTTCCACTCATAATTATTAATCTTTTCACTTTTTACATATAAATCAACTAATCTAGTTTGATGCTTATAATGACTTCGTCGACAACACACACAAGTAAAATTCGGCCTTTCACTTGATTTCACCTTAAACCTGGTAATTTCCTGCTCAAACTTTTCTGTATTTGAAATCTGTACATTGTCTTCCACATTACCTTGAATTGCTGTGTCAATTTCTACACTGTCCTCTTTTTCACGAAAATAACAAATCTCAATTTCTTCACAAATCTTCTTCACATCTAATTCAGTTCCATGCAAAAGAGCACTGTTTAATTGTTTAAGCTTAAGTGTGGGACTTTTTGCATAATACAACATTCTCACTAATTTCCTCATTTTGGTATGATGCACTGCTAACATCATAAAATGATGAAAAACACTCTGACAGACTTTTCTAGAAAGACAAGCCAGTGAATGCCCTTGCAAACCTGTGTTTTCTCTCACTCTGCAAGGATCTAAGTCTTGCAACAACTTCACTTTCTGCTTTAGACTTTTCTTACTATATGTACGTAAGAAATTACAAAACAAATCAATTGATTCCTGTCGCACACTACAAAAACTACTACACTTCCAAGTGTACACTGGACCCTTAGTACGTCTCCCTAAAACTTCATAAGTTAACACCTCTTCTGGTTCTCTAGGCACAAGTTTCTCTTTTTCAATCGGACAACCGTCTTTCACTTCATACGCTCGACCACAGGTGTCAACTGCATGCACTAAACCATTATCCTGGAAGTAACTCTCCTCATTAAAAAATGGCTCACAACTTGAACTGTGCATCCATTCTCCCGAAAAAACTGCACTGCACTCTTAGACACAAGCCTCACCACCTACGCTCCCCAGGAAAGCCCAAACATGTACCTTTTTGCGCCATATTTAAAAAGTGACGCATGTAGGTAGATGCGTCTCTTTTTAAACCTCTGTGCCACATTATAGTCAAAAATGTAAAAGCCATTCATTTTCCCCAAAATCGTTTTTGACATCACATTTAGGAAACACAGCACAGGTCCTATCTACAAGCATTCCATGTCATTACTGAAACCTCACTATTTTACAAAATACAATACCTCTATGCAAACAAACTCAATATGCTTCCTACACTGAGTTAACAGAGGTAACATCATTGTAGAGAGTCAAATTTATTTCTTTAAACATGCACACATTCTTTATTCCTTTTAACAAATGTAAAAGCCATTCAATTGTCCCAAAATCGTTTTTGACATCACATTTAAGAAACACAGCACAGGTCTTATGTACAAGCATTCCATGTCACTACTCAAACTTCACAATTTTACAAAATACAATTCCTCTATGCAGTAAAAACTTTTTACCAAGCATTATCAAAAAGCATGACACAAAGCAACATTAAAAAAACACAATTTGCTTCCAAATCTTCTTCATAGAGTATACAAGTCTCTATGTATATTAAATGAATCATAACTCACTTTTACAAATGCTCTAGGAGATTCACAACAGTGTCAGATACACACACCAATATTTCTTTAGCATAGCAAAAGGTATGTTCTCCAGCCACTGGAACCATTAATGGCACAGAAAACCTCTAATTGTACACACATATTCCTCATGGTAACCAATCAAAACTCTTCCCTCTCTATTTTCAAATCAACACCCTTCCCCCCCTCAGCCCTTTCTACCTGTTACCATAGCAACTCCCTCCTCACAGAGCTCCCAGGGTTAAACGTTTATTCTACAATGTTGCAAATCAAATGAGCAAGGGTGTTTGACCACTCAATACACCAGCTTATCTGGTGCAATGTTTCTTTAAATAACTTTTTTTTAACCATTCAAATTACTTCTTACACCGAACACAACCATGCACCCTATCTTTCAGTTTTCAACTATCTCAATCTACCAATCATTGCTTGTGATTCAAAAGCACTGAAACTCCACAGGTTTTTTTTTGCAAACTCCTACTGTTCCAACTGCCATTTCATTTCTACACTTCATCTGACTGCACCAGAACCTCCTCTCACCATGTATTCTGTCTGGATTATTGGACATAGCTATATCCACTGGGCTCAAAGGTATGCAGCTACCAGAAATTTTCACAACCTTGACTTACCAAATGTGAACATTAAATGGATTGGCCAGTGAGGATTGAGATGTCACCAATTGATACCATTGGTGAAAACCTTTTTGCATTTGCCACACCCTGACCTTTTAATTGTGCACTGTGGAGGAAATGACTTGGGCACTTTGACTGGGGTAGGTCTGGAAATGCTTTTAAAGGACACCTTTGATCAATTGATGGCACTTTTTCCTCAAACTGCCTTGGTATATTCCAATATATGCCAAACACAGAAATGGAAGTGGTCCAATCAATTTTGTCCACAATTTGAGAAAGCAAGGAAACATGTGAATAAATCTGTTTCTGCTTACATGAGAGACTATGGAATGGGTTTAATATACAATAATAACTTGCGTTACAACATGCAAGATATCTACAGAGGAGATGGTGTGCACTTTTCAGATGAGGGGAATAGAACATTCCTCCTGAATTTAAGACTGTGCATTGGTACCTACTTGTAGGTACCTAAATCAGCCACAGAACCCAAAAGCCCTTTTCAGGGCTACCCTATCTCTGATCACTCCAAATGATTATCTTTTTCTAACTTTTTTCACTATTTTTCACCATAGTACGCTCCCCGGTACGCTTCCCGGTGCGCGTACCGGGCGCTCCCCCCGCGAAAAAAAAAAAAAATTTTTTTTGCCTATTTGGGCCTCCTAAGACCCCCTCAGAAAACCTAGAGGGTCAAGGAGTGCCTACGATGCCCCCTTATACCCATTCCCAACGTTGTTTGTCCTCCATTTTCTGTCTTAAATCTACCGAAAACAAAATGGAGGACTGCCGTAGCACTGCCGGTACGCCTACCGTGAAGCGCTCAAAAAAAATGTTACAAGTTAATTTACATAAAAACCACTGGAGACACTTTCACCAAATATAGAATAGCTCATACTACATACCAATCCCTACCATTTTCCCAAATTCGATGGAATTCCATTGAGCCATTTAGCCTTTAGACCTCTCTAAATACCCTGAGGTAAATTACTTCACAAAAACACATCTGAAGTGTTAGAATTGACAACCAATTAAAATGTTACTTTCATTTTCTACTTTTTTTACCTGACATTTGATTGGTTATGTACATGAATATATATATAAAGAAAGAGGGGGAAACACAGCCATTTTGACTACTACTTCCTGGTGTACATTTCAAATGGATTTTCACTAATAACTTCAACTTCTTTTTAAAGGTAAGTTGTTATTTTGAAAACTGAAGTATATTGTGCACTTTAAGTTAATATGGAAAACATTTTCTGATAGTTATATACTATCCCTCTGTAATAGTTATAGATTTAGATAGACTTCTCTGTTATAGTTATAAATGGATTTAGGCGTGTCTTGTATAATTATGAATTTACTTAGGTTTCATCACATACACTTTTTTATATTTCTACTTCCAGTCTGATACCATACACTGCCCAAAGATAAATTCCCTGTTAAAAACTACCTATCTAAACTTAAACCCAACAGTGCCCTATCTCTACTGATATATATTTTTTTATGCAAATTTCAGCCAAAATGGAAGGAGAACAAAAAGTTTCATTTGAAATTGTCCTTGAAAAGAACAATGAAGAAAACATTGAACCAAATGACATTGAATTCATGGACGAATCACGAGACCATGAACTTCTACAATGTGTAGAATCTGTGGATTTCCTCCTTCAAAATGAGGACATTTCGGACAGTCAAATGTTAGACGTTATATTTAATTTGGAAAATGAATCTCAAAAATAAATTTATATTTAATAATTCGAAAATTGTTTGAGACATTATTCATTTTTATATGTAATTCTTAAACTAGTACCAAATTGATTATAATGTAAAGTCAGACTTATAGTAAACTGTGCAACTTTTTTCTGTTACATAGTAATTTTGCTCATAGATACTTCCTTTCTCCCACTATATTATCTCCAATGTGTATTTGACATCTCTTTTTCATCTCCTGCCTCCATGTTCTTTCTGCTTTCCTGACAGACTATGGTATGGATTCCATATACCACAATAACTTCTATAACAACATGCAAATTATCTACAGAGGAGACAGTGTACATTAAATTTAAGACTCAACATTGGTACCTACATTTTGGTACTTAAAACACCCAAACAACACAACAACTCTATGCAGAGCTACCCTACCTCTAATCACTTTGAATTATTATTTTCCTGTTTCACTCTGTTTTCCCCGTAGTATGCTCCCCATGTGTGGGGGGGGAGGTGTGTGTGGGGGCTGTGCGGGGTGTGTCTGTGAGGTGTGTATGTGTGTGTGTGTGTGTCTGGGGGGATGAGGTGTATAGGTGTGTGGGGTATGTGGGTGTGGCTGGGGATGTAGGTGTGTAAGGTGTGTGTGTGGGTGTGGGGTGTGTGGGGTGTTTTAGGTGTAGGTGGGAGTGTGGGTGTGTGAGGTGTGTGTGGGGTGTGTGTGGGTGTGGGGGGTATGTGTGTAGAATGTGTCTGTGTGTGTGGTGGGAGGTGTGTGTGTGGGATGTGTGAGGTGTGTCTGTGAGGTATCTGTGTGTGCGTGTGTGTGTTGGGGGGGTGAGGTGTGTGTGTGAGTGTGGGTGTGTGGGATGTGGGTGTGGGTGTGGATGTGTAAGGTGTCGGTGTGGGGGTGTGGGGTGTTTCGGTGTGGGTGTGGCTGGGGATGTGGGTGTGTAAAGTGTGGGTGTGGGTGTGTGGGGTGTTTGGGTGTAGGTGGGAGTGTGGGTGTGTGAGGTGTGTGCGGGGTGTGTGTGGGTGTGGGGGGTATGTGTGTAGAATGTGTATGTATGTGTGGGGTGTGTGGATGTGTCTGTGAGGTGTGTGTGTGTGTGTGGGGGGAGGTGTGTGTGTGGGATGTGTGGGGTGTGTCTGTGAGGTATCTGTGTGTGCGTGTGTGTGTGTGTGTATTGGGGGGGTGAGGTGTGTGTGAGTGTGGGTGTGTGGGATGTGGGTGTGGGTGTGGATGTGTAAGGTGTCGGTGTGGGGGTGTGGGGTGTTTCGGTGTGGGTGTGGCTGAGGATGTGGGTGTGTAAGGTGTGTGTGTGGGTGTGGGTGTGTGGGGTGTTTGGGTGTAGGTGGGAGTGTGGGTGTGTGAGGTGTGTGTGGGGTGTGTGTGGGTGTGGGGGGTATGTGTGTAGAATGTGTATGTATGTGTAGGATGTGTGGATGTGTCTGTGAGGTGTGTGTGTGTGTGGGGGGGAGGTGTGTGTGTGGGATGTGTGGGGTGTGTCTGTGAGGTATCTGTGTGTGCGTGTGTGTGTAGGGGGGGTGAGGTGTGTGTGTGAGTGTGAGTGTGTGGGATGTGGGTGTGGGTGTGGATGTGTAAGGTGTCGGTGTGGGGGTGTGGGGTGTTTCGGTGTGGGTGGAGGTGTGCATGTGTGAGGTGTGTGTGGGGAGTGTGTGGGTGTGGGGTTGTGGGGTTGTGTGCATGTGGGTGTGTGTGGGACGTACTTGTAGGTACCTAAAACAGCCACAGAACCCAAAAGCTCTTTTCAGAGCTACCCTACCTGTAATCACTCAAAATGATTATTTTACACTATTATTTTCACTATTTTTCACCAAAGTACGCTCCCCGGTACGCTCCCCGGTGCCCGTACCGGGCGCTCTCCCCGTGAAAATCGAAAAAAAATTAAATATTTTTTTTGTCCCGCGGGACCCTTTTATGGCCCCCACATCAAACCTAGGGGGTTCAGGGGGGGGTGTACTCTGCCCCCTTTTGGTCATTTCCCCCTTTTGTTTTTAGCCACCTCTTGTGTCTCGGTCCTACCGAGACACAAGATGGCGGCCGCTCCAGACTGTTTTGAATGTTTACAGACACCTGAGAGCCAATCTGCTTCCCGTGCGCAAGTCGCGTGGCGTGCCCGGAGCGCTCCCCGGTGCGCGTACCGGGGCGCTGCCATAGATATATACTTTTTTTGGACCTAAATTACTCAAAATCCTCTGGAGCACATATCTTGAGACATAGCAAAGGCACATCGGGCTACCAGTCCCTACAATTTTGCCAAGTTTGGTGAAAATCCATTCAACCGTTCGAGCTAAAAGTGCGACCGACCGCCCTATGGAAATTAACATGGGGAAAACACGTTTTGGGAACCCCCTTTTATCTCGGCCCCCACTTGACGAATCCCCCCCAAACTTTCAGAGAAGGAGCGGAGCGCCGCGAGGCAAAGTTGCTGAAAAATTCAGGCCGATTCCTCAACCGACGCCAAAGTTATTCCAAATAGAATGTTGCGATTTCCCTATGGAAATCAATCATAACTATAACTACCTACTGGCGACCGCCAGTAGGTAATATATATATATATATATATATATATTCACGCTCCAAGGTTGTCCACCTTATGAGTAGCACACGAGCAGCAGCTTTATTTATGTGTAGGTGAGGACGGGGATCCGCTCGTAGAAGGTGGACAACCTTGGAGCGTGAATATATTACCTACTGGCGGTCGCCAGTAGGTATATATAGTTAGGATTTTTTCTCTATGGGTTTTTTGAAAATTCTATGTCTAATAACTTTGGCGTTTGTGGACGGAATTGGCTGAAATTTTCAGGAAAATGGCACATTTTGTTTCTGAGCAGCCCTTGAAAATTTGGGGGGGGTTCGTCAAGGGGGGGCCGAGAAAAAAGGGGGGTCCCAAAACGTGTTTTTAACATTGAGTTTTCCATAGGGCGGTTGGCCTCACTTTTAGCCCGAACGGCTGAATGGATTTGCACGAAACTTGGCAAAATTGTAGGGACTGGTAGCCCGATGTGCCTTTTGTAGGTCTCAATATATGTGCTCCAGTGGATTTTGAGAAATTAACGTTTAAAAAAAGATATATATCTGTAACAGCGGACCGGGCAGCGTCCCAGGACGCGTACTTTTCGCGCAACGGAGCTTTGTGAAGCGAAGCTGATTGGTTCTCTGGCGTCTGTCAACATTCCAAAAAGTCCGTAGCGGCCGCCATCTTGTCTCTCGGTAGGATCGAGAGACAAGAGGAGGCCAAAACAAAGGGGGAAATAACCATAAGGGGGCATAGTAGATCCGCGCTGACCCCCTAGGTTTGATGTGGAGGTTTTAAAAGGGCCCCGCGGGGCAAAAAAATAATAATAATAATAATCGAACGGCTGAATGGATTTGCACGAATCTTGGCAAAATATTAGGGACTGGTAGCCCGATGTGCCTTTGCTAGGTCTCAATATATGTGCTCCAGTGGATTTTGAGAAATTAACGTTCAAAAAAAGATATATATCTGTAACAGCGCTCCGCTTCGCGTAACGGAGGTTTGCGAAGCTGATTGGTTATTCTGTCACTGGGCTATAGTTGGGCTACATCTGGCTGATATTTGGGCTACATTTGTTTTTTTGTGTGTCTGGCGGCCATTTTTGGGCTACATTGGGCTACATTGGGCTTCATTGGGCTACATTGGGCTACATTTGGGCTCCAACATATATATAGGCCAATGTAGCCCAATATATATTTTTCAAAGTTAATTTTCGTAAAAACCACTGGAGCATATATCTTGAGACATAGCAAAGGCACATCGGGCTACCAGTCACTACAATTTTGCCAAGTTTCGTGGAAATCCATTCAGCCGTTCGAGCTAAAAGTGAGTCCAACCGCCCTATGGAAATGAAGGAAATGAATGGGTAATTTGTAATTAGCAAATAGCTAATCGCAAACTAGGAATGGTAAAGAATCGCTATTTATTCCTTAAAGTTCGCTATTTAGGAAATGCAAAAAACTTTAATGATACATATGGCGGTTCATCTCTAACAAGATAAGAAGCATAGGGATACATTTATGATGACTGGCGCATCACCAGGGATGTGTTAGTCATTCTGTGCCGCTGTTCCGTCACCTATGGTGTGCTGCATTTACAATGCGGCGCATCATGGGGCAAAAACAGCACAGATGCGTGATGTATCTGTGCCGTAAAGGTGGCGCATTGCTGGAGTTGTATCGCAAGTGTGATGAAGCTCCAGCAAGGGTCGGGGGTGCCCCTGTCGCAGGGTTTCTGTTCTCACACAGAACTGTGGACAGAGGATTGGAACCTCGGCGAATTAGGGTGTCCCAAAACTCACGTTAGTAATCAAAAACCCCTTAGCAAGCTAGGTACAGTGTCACATTGGATATAACAAACTCTCAATGTTTAGACAATCCAGAATATGAACTTATAGTACCTCAGGATACGTGGAACTCATGAACAGTCGGTCGTTATATATTTCTTAGAAACCAGAACATGGAGTTAAGAAGAACACATGTGTATTTGAAATGTTTATGTACTAATGCCGTCTTCTCAGGCGTAGTATCTTAGATAATACAAGTACACATATTATCAGTAGCAAAATTACCAGCATAGTTACTAGTACATAAAAAGCGAATGGTGATAGTATGTTAACATGCTGTAAATGAATAAGAGTTAGCAACACTTATAAGCAGCCGCGGGCCGTGGAGGGAGTTACGGTGAGGCAGGGAGGCGGGGAGGGGGAGAAGCAGGGTGGAGAATACAAGTACACATATTATCAGTAGCAAAATTACCAGCATAGTTACTAGTACATAAAAAGCGAATGGTGACAGTATGTTAACATGCTGTAAATGAATAAGAGTTAGCAACACTTATAAGCAGCCGCGGGCCGTGGAGGGAGTTACGGTGGGGCAGGGAGGCGGGGAGGGGGAGGGGCAGGGTAGAGAGGGCTCCACCCTGCTTCTCCCCCTCCCCGCCTCCCTGCCTCACCGTAACTCCCTCCATGGCCCGCAGCTGCTTATATCTCACCCTCCCTAATACACATATTATATTATTTGCTAAGAAGGTCTCTTTGTGTTGGTTTAGGGCGTGCCCATACTTTAGTGTCTTAGATTTGAAGGAATCACATCAGCATACACCAGCTCTCTCTTCATGTGAACCGCATCAACTGTTGTGTATGTGTGTTCGGCAAAGCAATATAAAACCCGCCTCATGCCCAGAATTGGCAGAAGTTGCACTTATGTTATGAGTATGAAGTCGTGGAGATCAGACCTCATAACAATTCTGTATCGTGTTGTTCTTGAAACTTTAGCACTCGCTGTACAGATATAGTTTAACAAGCAAAGCAGATAGTAGAGCAATAACATATTATTCTCATGTAAACCACGATGAACTACTAGGTGGAAAGCTAAAGCAACAACTAAGTGTCGTGTGCAGAAGTTGCAAAAAAGGAAAAATGGTGTTTAAACCGGTAATGAGCCCATGCTAACTTAACACGGTGTAAAGATATCCAGGACCTAGATGACACCTCCCCATGATCCGGAAACGAACTGAATAAGATAATAGAAGTGCCATCTCATGAGAGCAGATTGCAAGTTTATATGTGGACGGTCCGCAAGGTAAAGCATTAAAAACTAGGAAAATTTAATGCTAAAGAAAAATAAAACAGGCAAGTACTTTATCGAGTCATAAGCCAATAGACAAGGTAAATAATAAAAACTTGACAAATAAGTCAATGAATTGTCAATGAAATGCTAGTACTCAGCATATCAAACATGAAAAAGGTCTATGACATAACTGTGTATGCAAAATAAGCTGCAACAGCCTCCAATAGGAAGTCACCGTCTTCATCCGAAAACAGTTCAGCCATCCAATTTAAAAGCGGAAAAGAACATACGTGCTCTCCCAGCACCGGATCCTCTATCACCATCAGAGGACAGCTCGGTGGGTTTTCAAGAAAGCTCTGTTCCAAGAAAGACTGTGCTGCCGCCAGTAAATTCCAGGGACCAAGTAGTCCATGCATCAACGCCACAGCCATAATCCTTTCGCCAGGACAAACCAACTCGTGAGTAATGATAGGAGTCATCAGCTGATTAAAGTCGACGTCAGGAGAAACCGGTCCGCAGAGACACAAATCAATGGCCCAATCGAAATCACAGGTCAGGCAGTGAAATACAGGCTGGACACAGGTGAAGTAGGAGAATCGAAAAGATAATCCATATGCCGTGCTTAATATCGCCAACGGCATTGTGCCATAATATTCTAGCATGCGATTGCGGAACAGTGTCAGCAGCTGCAGGGTGGGAGGTTGCATAGGAGGGACATCCATATTTAAAAATGTAAAAAAGCACAAGAGCGTCCGCTGGTAATGCAAGTAAAAATGCCAATCCACGAAGCAGAGTGGAGAAAATAGAATGAAAGAAAGGAGGGATGACTCCAAAGATTTTCTCAAATGAAGTCACGAGACCACTGGTAACAACTTTAAAAAAGTGCGCCAGGGCCTTTGTGGAGAATGCGTTAAAGATAGTCCGAACCATCTTGCTGAAATTGAAAGGCAAATCTGAATTGAAAAGGGTCTGCACCTCTGTACGGGTGTTCGCTATGTGAAGCACGAAAGTTTCACGGGCCGAACTCAAGGCCACCTCTCTCTGAGACAAAAGAGCTCTTATTCTTGCCATGCCGTTGAAATGTGCTCCCAAGGTTGGTATTTGTGGCCAGATTGAAAACTCCCTATGTTCATGTGTGGGAGGAAATAGAACATTTCTGCAGCAAATAACCCGTTCACTTACTGTTACGATAAAAGGAATACTTTTAATTAACTCAGAACAATCTTCATTATTGAGCATCAAATAACTACCATTTTCCAACAACTTGAACGTGGGGATGATAGCAGGAACTGGCGTGCCTTGCAACACGCAAGCCATATTTGGTCGGTGTTTGTTGCATGAACCGTGTAACTGTATGTGCCTACACATTAGTGAATGATCTGGCGTCTCAGTGCATTCCTCTCCATTCAGATAAACTTCTTGATCATCTTTGAAACATCTGTATGTGTATGGAAGCGACCAGACCTCATGAAGAAAAGCACTACCTAAAGGTTCATAACGACCTATTGGTATATATTTCATACAATTTGAAAACTTATATAAAGCAAAAGGCAGCGTTATTAAACCGTGGATAAGGCACGTTGCCAAAAAACCCGCAATCCTCTGCTGATGATGTCACTGAGCATGTCATGAATGATGTAATATGTGACATCATCAGCAGTGGATTACGGGTAATAGTATCTCTAGTTTACTCCCCTATAGCTGTCTTTCTTTTAACATAAGTGTCTGTTTCCTTCCCTTATACTTACTGTTTTTGGTTCGCTTCCGGTTCGCGTACCGGCGAGCGAACTAGGAAGCAAACTAAGAGAAATAGAGGTTGGCACAGTTCCAAATATTGTACCAATTTTTTAATAACGGGGAGGTAGTTCTGAAAAGAACTTTTTTTTATTGTTTTTGTTGTTTTATATTTTTTTTATTATTTTTCAGAACATTTTTTTACTTTTTTTGAATTTTTCTGAACAGTTTTATATTTTTTGGGGTTTTTCTTGGAGGGGGCAATGAAAACGATTCATTGTAAAGGGCTCAATAGGAGCAACAAAACAAAAAAAAAGTATTTATTATTTTGGGCGTTTCGTACAAACTTGCATATGATAGTCAATAGCTCTGTTGATCAGAGTGATGCTTCTTTCTCCGTAGCCAATGAATCCATCGCAAAATACGCAGATGTGTTTTACTTCACCAAATCTCATTTGTATATTTGGCACCATCTCCCTGCCCTCTGGTCCCGTTACTTCTGGTACAACAGATCTTCTGGCCATAATAGGGAGATTATCTAGGTCGTTCCGAAACTGTGCAGCACTGTAGTTGTTAGGATGCCACCTAGTCATATGGCGATGCATTGTGTAGTTTCCGAAACTGTATTTTTTCTCGGTTCCTCTGGACAGTCTATCTTGACATATAAGGCAAGTTACGTATCTTGCATTTACTTTTTTCTGACCTTTGGGAATTTAAAAAAATTGCCAAATGAAGTTTTCTTTCCGGTGAGACGTCCTGGGTTCCTCAGGCAAAAACTGCCTCTCTTCTTGCTCTTCCTCGTCTTCCTCTTCTTCCTCTTCTTGCTGAATTATAACTTGAGCAGGTGGTCCACTCTTCCTTGGATGTGGTGGAGGTGGTGGGGAAGCACCAGCTGAAGCTACTAAAGAAGCCATTGCTCAGTGATCACAAAGGGTCTTTCTCTCACAATGATGAAAGTCAGAGTGAGGAAAGAAGGAGGGATTTTCATCATTTGGGAAAAACAAGAGTTCTCAACCAATGAAAAGTGTTCATTTTAGATTATATGACCTATTCTTACATCATTAGGAAACCAAAAGTGAAATGAACCAATGAAAAGTGTTATTACCAAGTCACATGACTTGCTGTGTTTACGTTAAGCGCTTTGCAGGGCCTCCCGGTTTGCTTCCAGAAACCTGCGCTTTGCGACTCGCTTCGCGTACCAGTTCGCTAACGTAGCACGTCATATGACGTATCACGCGACAACGTGAAACGTCATGCGGACGGGAGGCGTCACGATGTTGTTTTCTAACGCGGCACTTGCGGTAAAGAAACGTTTACCGGCTCGCGGTCTATTTCGCGGCATCAAGGTCAGCTAACGGGAAGCTTCCCGATTCGCGAAGCGGGAACGAAGAAAAAAAATATTTTAAAAAAAAATTATTCATAAACATATAAAATATATTTTTGGATTTAAAGAAGAATACATTTTACAGCTACAGATATTAGCTGTTAAAAAACCAATGAAATTCACTGAAAAAACCATAGGTTATAGACCATATATAGTTAGGAATTAGCATTTACAAAACCTTGAAAATTCACTGAAAAAACCATAGGTTATAGACCATATATAGTTAGGAATTAGCATTTAGAAAACCTTATTTTACTCACACAAAACCATTGAAATTCCATATATAGTTAGTTGCACTAACTATATATCGCGCACCCGCAATCCACTGCTGATGATGTCACATATTACATCATTCATGACATGGTCAGTGACATCACTGATGACATCACTGATGACATCTCAAATGACATCACTGATGACATCACTGATGACATCTCAAATGACATCACTGATGACATCATGACACACCAATACCAGTTACTACATACGCACTCACTGATTCCTACGTCTACACACACATTCACTCATTCACCCATACAATGACTCATACATACAGTCACTTATTATTACAACACTATCATATGCACTCATACACCTATGCAGACAGTCACACACTGCCACTCATCCATGGAGTTACTCACACACCAAGTCAGTCCTGTAAAGAATCAATCACACTTCCATTTCTTCATCTACACAGTTAAACACAGAACACCATACTTCAGTGACATCACTGATGACATCACTAATGACATCTGAAATGACATCACTGATGACATCTCAAATGACATCACTGATGACATCATGACACACCAATACCAGTTACTACATACGCACTCACTGATTCGTACTTCTACACACACATTCACTCATTCACCCATACAATTACTCATACATACAGTCAGTTATTATTAGAACACTATCATATGCACTCATACACCTAGTCAGTCCTGTGAAGAATCAATCACACTTCGATTTCCTCATCTATAGTTAAACACAGAACACCATACTTTTCACACATATAATAACACATACTTACTCTCTTATACAATCACTGATACAAGTACACATTGATATGCACAGAGTCACACACCTCCCAGCCAGCCACACACACACTCAGTATTCCATACATCCAGTCATTCTTCAATATGTAAAACGTATTTAAACTTTACAAAAACACACAGACACTAGATGATGTCATCAGTGATGTCATTTGAGATGTCATCAGTGATGTCATCAGTGATGTCACTGACCATGTCATGAATGATGTAATATGTGACATCATCAGCAGTGGATTGCGGGTGCGCGATATATAGTTAGTGCAACTAACTATATATGGAATTTCAATGGTTTTGTGTGAGTAAAATAAGGTTTTCTAAATGCTAATTCCTAACTATATATGGTCTATAACCTATGGTTTTTTCAGTGAATTTTCAAGGTTTTGTAAATGCTAATTCCTAACTATATATGGTCTATAACCTATGGTTTTTTCAGTGAATATATATATATATATATATATATATATATATATATATATATATATATATATATATATATATTCACTAAAAAAACATAGGTTTCAGGCCTTATATGGTTAGGAATTAGCTTTTAAAAAACCTTTGAAATTCACTCAAAAAACTATATGTTTTAGGGGTGTTATAGTTAGCTGGACATTTCACTCATACAAAACCATTGAAATTGGTCCTATATAGTTAGTTGTACTAACTATATTTCGTGCACCCGCAATCCACTGCTGATGATGTCACATATTAGATCATTCATGACATGGTCAGTGACATCACTGATGACATCTCAAATGACATCACTGATGACATCACTGATGACATCATCCATTGAATGTGGTTTGCTTCGTTATTTAAATATGCATTATATATATAGCAATTTGCATTGAAGAATAAGTGGATATATATATATAAATAAATATTTGGATGGAGGATTTATTAGCAGTGTAATTGACTGTTTACTTGACCAATTTATAATGTCTCACTAAATATAGTGGATAGTGACTAAACTGTGTGAATATCTGTATCACTTTGTCAGTTGTTGTGTAAACTGATTCTACAGTTGGTTACTAGCTATGTGAAAGTCTATATTAGTTATTGATTAGTTAACTGAGTATTTGTATGGGAGTGTGAAAGTGTGTGTGGTTCGGTGGGAGGTGTGTGACTGTCCAAAGATGTGTGAATAGTTGATTCAGTAGATATATGAAGTTAAAACTACATGTTCTAACAGTTTGGGTGAGTGAATCTCTTTATGGGTGTGGTGATGAGCAAATATATTTCTAATATGTGACATCATCAGCAGTGGATTGCGGGTGCGCGAAATATAGTTAGTACAACTAACTATATAGGAGCAATTTCAATGGTTTTGTATGAGTGACATGTCCGGCTAACTATAACACCCCTAAAACTTATAGTTTTTTGAGTGAATTTCAAAGGTTTTTTAAAAGCTAATTCCTAACTATATAAGGCCAGAAACCTATGGTTTTTTCAGTGAATTTCAAGGGTTTTTTAAATGCTAATTCTTAACTATATAAGGCCTGAAACCTATGTTTTTTTCAGTGAATTTGCAAGGTTTTTTAATGCTAATTCCTAACTATATAAGGCCTGAAACCTATGGCTTTTTCAGTGAATTTGCAAGGTTTTTTGAAATGCTAATTCCTAACTATATAAGGCCTAAAACCTATGGTTTTTTCAGTGAATTTGCAAGGTTTTTTAAATGCTAATTCCTAACTATGGGGCCGATTAGGATGGCGGACGGACCTGCGCCCGTCCGCCACCCCAGAGGTGGAGGGACCGTCTGCAGGGGCAGCGGCGGTCCCTCCGTGCAAATTTGACCGCCACCCTGGCGGTCACATCCTGTATGTTTAACATTGCGGCGGGTGCTGCTTGAAGCAGCACCCGCCGCAATGTTAAAACTGCATGTTTTACATTTACATGTACAAAGCGGCAGGTACCGCGTGGTGCCTGCCGCTTTGTGCATGTAAATGTTGGGGGGTACCATAGGTACCCCCCATGTGCAACCCCCACCCCCTGACACCCTGGGGGCCCGCAACGGGCCCCCAAACACCAATGTCCACATGCTTTTCCATGGCGGAAAAGCCGCAGCGGAAAAGCATGTGTCCGTGCACATCCTAATTTGGCTGACGGTGTCTTGCAGACACCGTCACCAAATAGTCCTACACACCCCGCGGATCAGCGGCGGACGGACCAGCCGTCCGCCGCTGGTCCCACCATAATCCCACCGCCATCCTAATCTGGCGGTGGGTGTTGTCTGTGGCCGCGGCGGTTAATCCGCATCCTCCAGGCCGGCGGTGGCTTCCGCCGGCCCGGGGTACGCGGATTAACCGCCACCCTAATCGGCCCCAAAATAAGGCCTGAAACCTATGGTTTTTAAAGTGAATTTGCAAGGTTTTTTAAATGCTAATTCCTAACTATATAAGGCCTGAAACCTATGGTTTTTTCATTGAATTTAGAAGGTTTTTTAAATGACAATTTTTAAATGTATTAATTGTTATTTTTTATACTGATTTACTACATTTTTGCAGGCAGGTGTTCAGAGGGCACGCCCCCTTTTTACAACGTTCTGCAGGGCAACCCCAGGCGCGTTTACAGAGGAGGAACCAATTCCCCTTGCATACTGGTGGTCCCTGGGGGGCAACTAGCCCACCAGGAGCCTCCAGTATAAGCCAGGGAGCTGTATTACAGAGAGGTGTAATGAGGCCACACCCTTTTTTACATCTCTCTGCAACGCAGCCCCCGGGCGTTTTTGCAGAGGGGGAACTAATTCCCCTTGCATACTGCGGGTCCCTGGGGCCAACTAGCCCACCTGGAACCTGCAGTATGCGCCAGGGGGCTGCATTGCAGAGAGGTGTAATGATGCCGCACCCTTTTTTACACCTCTCTGCAGCGCAACCCCTGGCGTGTTTGCAGAATAGGAACTAATTCCCCTTGCATACTGGGGGTCCCTGGGGGCCAAGTAGCCCACCAGGAGCCTCCAGTATGCGCCAAGGGGCTGCGTTGCTTTGCCCCGGGGGCGGCGGTCCCCGGGGCAGTGTGGGGGGATTGTGGACACACCAGGTTTAAAAAAAAAATGTGGGCCTTTTTTGTCCTTGTGGGACTACCTGGGCAGGCCTAGGGGGTCAGGGTGTATCTACCCTGCCCCCTTTTTGTGTTCTTCACGTTAGTTTTTCTGCTTTCTTGTGCCTCGGTCTATCTACACGCACACATATACACATATATATATGCATATATATGCATTTATATATATGCATGTGTATATATATATATATATATATATATATATCCACAACCAAGAATCGCTCCTACTGGAGTGCTGGGCCCCGAGAAAGGTGGCGCAAATACCGGCGAAGCAATCCGGTTGATTGAATCAGTTTCCAAAAAAGACACACAGTTCGTGTTTGCGCTCTCAGGAAAAAGGCGAAGGAACCCAATGGTAGAATCTGCAGTTTTAATCACACAACGCGTTTCAGCTAAAGAGCCTTGTTCACGTGTTCACGTGTAACCCAGCATGGTCACAATCGGCAGTTAAGTAAAGTTACAAGGTTTGAAACAACATACATCAAAATAAAAGTAGGTCTCTCTTTTTGTCCCACTGCCAAGTTTAATTTCACTGATACTAGAATAGATGTCTTTAAGTTTGTGCGAAAATTAAAACTAAAAAAGTGGCACTAATTAAGAGATTAGGTCAAAATAACAGCACTGTGACCAATACTAGATCCAATACCTCAAATCTAATCATAGGAGACATTGATACACTCATAGCAATATCTGACCTGAGTGACAATACCAACAGCACAGACGATCGCATGGTTACCACCACGCAATGCTTGGACGGCATGAATTTAACTCAAGATGCTCCTGCCAAAACACACTTCAGGGCTAAATCGACATTCATGCCCATACTCCCACATGATAGCATTGACACATTTCATGATTGCATTATCAAGGGGCTGGTTGATCTAAGAAAGAAGAACACCCGAGGATACAATAGGCACAATAACAATCTTTCCTTTACTCAAAGAAAAGCATTAAAAACTTTACATGATGATAACAATATAGTCATACGCCCTGCTGATAAGGGCGGTAATATTGTTATACTTGATCGAGAGGCCTATATCAGTGAGGGTTTAAAACAACTCCAAGACACTGATTTCTATATACCTATCAACATTGAGGTTTATAATCAGAGTATCACAGACATTTGGGACAAACTACAGATGTGGAAAGATAAGGGGCTCCTTGTGTGGGAGGAGTATTGTTATTTGAAGAGAGACTTTCCAAGGCTCCCTATCCTATACTTATTACCGAAACTCCACAAACATGCCACCAACCCTCCGGGACGTCCCATAATCTCATCCATTGGCAGTATCAGTGAAACCATTTCTAAGTATGTGGATCACTTTCTTCGAGATTATGTCATAACACTTCCCAGCTACATCAGAGACACTAAGGATTTTTTGTGTCATATTGAAACAACCAATTGGGACCCTGATTTCATTTTCATTGTCTTAGATGTACACTCACTGTATACCATAATTAATCATCAACATGGGTTACAGGCATGTGATCATTTCTTGAGTTTCAGACCTTTGTGTTATCGAGAACATTCCAAAATGATAATGGAGATGATGCAGTTTTGTCTGACTAACAATATTTTTTCCTTCAATGGCGCCCTCTACAGGCAAACGAATGGTACTGCTATGGGTTCTTGCTTTGCTCCGAGCTTTGCTAATCTGTTCATGGGATATTGGGAGCATGAAATCCGTAGCAGTAGCACCTTGGCGCAGGATTTTGAGAAGGTCATCATGTGGCTTCGCTACATTGATGACCTCTTCATTATATGGAAAGGCACCACAAGTGAGGCGGAGAACTTTATTGCCAAACTCAATTGTAATAAGTATAACATCAATTTGTCTGGCAATATCAGTGGTACACATACTGAGTTTTTGGGTGTGAGATTGGACATCAAAGATCTCAAGATTTGTACCTCTCTGCACCGCAAAGCCACGGCAGGCAATAGTATTCTCCATGCCCTCAGCGGCCATCCAGACGCTCTGAAATGGAGCATTCCTTATGGTGAGCTGCTGAGGGCCAAGAGAAACTGCAATACCGCGGATTCCTACTTGAGAGAGCAAGACAACATAGTTACTAGATTCAAGAGCAGGGGATATCCTAGTTGGGTACTCAAAAAAGCCATCGAGAGAATACAGGGTATTGAGAGATCACAAACCTTAGAGAACCATCGGGGTATAGATACTGAAGCAAATGAAGAGGCTACCAGAATCATACTGACCTTTAATTCTGAGACAGACAAAGTCAAAAAGATCTTGACTAAAAATTGGGATATTTTAAAAACAGATTCTATCCTAGGCAGTGGCATGCCAGAGAGACCCTCCATTACCTACAAAAGGAATAGAAACATACGTGATCTAGTGGTCAAAAATGACATCAGCTTATATCCCACAATCTCACAACATGGTTTGGTGGGCTTCTACCCCTGTGGTCACTGTAAGGCCTGTAAATGCAGTAAATTCAGGGGGTCAGTTGAATATGGCGGTGTTTCCAAAAAACTTACACAATTTCTAACATGTAGTACAACATTTGTTGTCTACGCCATTGAATGCACCTGTAAACTCTGGTACATTGGCAGCACTAGCTGTGCAGCCAAAAAAAGAATCCTCGAACATATGAGGGCCATCACCAACAGGGACCCCAAGTACCCTGTCGCCCGACATTTCGAACAACAACATTTTTCCAATACTGCAGATTTGAATTTCTTCATATTGGATCATGTTCCCAGACATCCCAGGGGTGGTGACAGGGTACTCAATTTGAGACAAAGAGAATCTCGGCTCATTATTGAGTATCAAACTAGATTCCCGGGGGGTCTCAACATGGACGAGGAATTGGCCAGTCATCTGAGAGAGTAACTAGACCACCAGCTAGATTCACTGTAAGCTTATAACTAATTGCTTTGAACTTTCTGATGCTTCTTCTGTACATGTATTGTATGTTGCACATTCATTGATTTTAAACCACTTTTTTTTTATGTCTCATTTTATTCCACAGGAGGAAAGGAAGGGGCCCATCACTGAATTTTCACTCACACGGGCGTACCTACCCTTTGTACTCTGGAATTCACCGCTCTCCACCTAGTCACTATTTTTCATCGGCTTGTAAGGTTTGAGATTTTAAAACAATCATACTACAGTACGGGACAGACTCCTTGCCTTAGCATTTTGCATATACACTTTGCTGTGTAAATCTACAGTAGACATTGATATTAGGATATTACTCATTTCATTATGGAATAGTTTAGACTGTGGTGATTACGAGTGACAGCAGTGCAATACCTTGTCAGCTATGTTAAGGGCGCCACAATAATGTGATTTCGCTCACAAATTGATTCACGTTTAGATCTAGGGTGATATGTGTATTTAACATATATTTATAATTTCCGTATATGGAGCGATAATCCAACCTCCACAAATAGGACCCGCTGTATTCAACAATGTGGGAGTGTAAAACAGTACTTTGCCTGGACTGGCAACAGCAGACTAAAGGGTTGCATTTCATGTATATAGTGCTTACAATTTCCTCTTTATTTTTACATCATTGCTTAAATGTATTTTACATCAATTTATGTTTGCTTCAAGATTTTGAATCATGTTGGAGGCTTTATTCACTAGTACACGATGTCTGCATATATTTCGCGCACTAGTCCTACTTTAGTTTTGATAAAACTTGCAAAATTCATCTACTTGCCAACGGTGGACTGTAGTTCTAAGAGGTACATTTATTACAATATGTACATTGCTGACAACTTTTTCCAATGCACAAATGTATTTTACATGAATTTAATGTATTTCACAATTTGGAATCATGTTTTAGGCAGCATTTACCTCTCTAAGATGGCAGCCAAACTCTGTGCACTAGTCCTACTTTTATTTTATTTTGATGTATGTTGTTTCAAACCTTGTAACTTTACTTAAATGCCGATTGTGACCATGCTGGGTTACACGTGAACAAGGCTCTTTAGCTGAAACGCGTTGTGTGATTAAAACTGCAGATTCTACCATTGGGTTCCTTCGCCTTTTTCCTGAGAGCGCAAACACGAACTGTGTGTCTTTTTTGGAAACTGATTCAATCAACCGGATTGCTTCGCCGGTATTTGCGCCACCTTTCTCGGGGCCCAGCACTCCAGTAGGAGCGATTCTTGGTTGTGGATATATATATATATATATATATATATATATATATTCACTGAAAAAACCATAGGTTATAGGCCATATATAGTTAGGAATTAGCATTTAAAAAACCTTATTTTACTCACACAAAACCATTGAAATTCCATATATAGTTAGTTGCACTAACTATATATCGCGCACCCGCAATCCACTGCTGATCATGTCACATATTACATCATTCATGACATGGTCAGTGACATCACTGATGACATCACTGATGACATCTCAAATGACATCACTGATGACATCTCACATGACATCACTGATGACATCATCTAGTGTCTGTGTGTTTTTGTAAAGTTTAAATATGTTTTACATATTGAAGAATGAGTGGATGTATAAGTGTCTGGATGAAGGATTTAGTAGGTGCGTGACTGACTGTATGAGTGAGTGATTAAATGTGTCTCACTGAATGCATGGGTTAGTGACTAAACTGTCTTAATTTGTGCATCATTATGTCTGTTGTTCTGTAAACTGCTGCATGTGTTGATCATTAGCTATACGAGAGGCTATATGTGTTATTAATTGGTTGCCCAAGTATTTCTATGGGAGATTGAGTTTGTGTAGGGGTGGCTGGAAGGTGTGTGACTCTATGCATAGATGTGTGAGCAGTTTATTCACTAGGTGTATGAGTTCAAGAGTGCATGTGGAAACAGCTACATGGGCAGTTGACTGTGTGCATGAGTGTATTGATGAGTGAATGGATATCTCAATGCTACATGTCATAGTAAGTACATATGTAAAACACAGTACATGTGAGAGTTGGCATATATAAATAACTGTGCATGAGAGCCACTGAATGAGTGAGTAGTTGTATCGATCATTGTGAACTTGTATCAGGGATTGTATAAGAGAGTAAATATGTGTTAGTATATGTTTCAATAAGTAAGGTGTGTTTAACTGTATAGTTGAAGAAATGGAGGTGAGATTGTTTCTTTGCATGACTGACTGGGTGTGTGAGTAACTCCATGGATGAGTGGCAGTGTGTGAGTGTCTGTATACACTGAGTGTATCTAAGGTTATATTAGAGTCTGAAGAGGTTTATCGTATTAGCACAAGAATGATGTCAAATGAGATGTCATCAGTGATGTCATCAGTGATGTCATTTGAGATGTCATCAGTGATGTCATCAGTGATGTCACTGACCATGTCATGAATGATGTAATATGTGACATGATCAGCAGTGGATTGCGGGTGCGCGATATATAGTTAGTGCAACTAACTATATATGGAATTTCAATGGTTTTGTGTGAGTAAAATAAGGTTTTTTAAATGCTAATTCCTAACTATATATGGTCTATAAGCTATGGTTTTTTCAGTGAATTTTCAAGGTTTTGTAAATGCTAATTCCTAACTATATATGGTCTATAACCTATGGTTTTTTCAGTGAATTTCAATGGTTTTTTAATAGCAAATATCATAAGCTGTCGAATGTCAAGTACGTGGTAAGTGAAAACATTTTCGTGTTTATGCACACTGATCTGCTTTGAATGGTGCCCCCCCCCCTCATTTCTATTAGGAGTACTCTCTCTTTGCAGATAGTGAAAGGTAGTTAACGCAGGCCTTTGCCCCCATTGTAATCCGTCGTGCCTGCTTCTCTCTCCATTTGATTGATTGTTATCCAAGTATTTACTGTTTTAGAATTAGTTCTCTTTGGTTCATTCTCTATTTACAAACAAACACAGAGTCGCAATACTCTGTTTAGTCTTTGCAGATAACGAAAAATCGTGTAAAAAAAAAAGAAAAGGAATCGAGCAAAATCAGTAGGCCACTAATGGGATCTCTTTTTGACCTCGCTAAAATAGAAACATTAGGAACAACCCCTCATGACAAATACAAAACTAGTGAGATGAACTGAACTCCACACAATGATGGCTGCAAAACAGCTCGGCTCCGCCACCCACCCCGCCCAAAATAACGATAAAGAACGGCTGCCATGATTGGTTGCGGAATGACCACGACGGAGCTACGAAATTGTGCTGCTCTCATGCTAACCCCAGCTTCAGTCTGAAACATCCAGAAACACTGTAGACTACCAATTCGATCAGTTCCGGTAGCGCCCCAATGTAACCCGGTAGAGAAGAACTAGCCCTCCCCTCTTTGACTGATGGTTCTTGTTGCCTGTCCCTTCTGTTGTCATTTAACAGAACTATTTAGCCTGCTGAAAGGGGTTGTGTTCCGACCGCTGGTTGGTGGAGACATTTTGACTATATTCTGTACCTGCGTTGTCGCGTAATGCGTCATATGACGCGCCGCGTTAGCGCATCCGGAAGTCATCCGGGGCGCGCAGCGCGTAACGTAAGCATAACAAGTCATGTGACTTGTTAATAAAACTTTTCATTGGTTCATTTTACTTTTCTTATTGTAATGATGAAAGGCTTGGTCATATGACCTAAAAATTACGCTTTTCATTACTTCCGAACATTATTTTTTCTTAAATATATGTTATAATGTTCCAGGCTAATGTACTTTCCCGGAAATTTTACAACTGTCCTGCAAGTAAAATATATTCTTTTTTCGAGAAAAAGAGCGTTTCTTCGTCCCATGACGGAGCCGTTGAGCAAAAGAGGGTCGACCTGCTGTCTTAGTCGCCGATACGCCTGAATATGAGATTCTTATCGATCACTTTATGTTGCAGGAATAGAAAACACAACAGCCCTTGACCATTTATCTTTACTGCGTTCCTTCGTATTATACCTTTTACCCTTCATGTAATTGGTCTGCTTTATTTCACTTGCCTTTTAATGATTCTAAAACAGTCACTATTATTAAAAACTTTACCAATGTATATACTACTACCATGTTTTCTTTTAAAAACCTTTATTGTGAAAATTTCATTATACAAATACGAGCCTATAACCACGTGGGCCTGCCACAGAGCAAACTGTAATCGTATATGATGAATAGACATTTACACTGTAGAGGAACGTAACGGGCGGGCCATTAGGTTGCAAGAACTAAGGTGTCTAACAGTTACGGAATCGGTGGACGTACATTTTATAATTAAAATACGACAGGGCCAGTTACAATAAAATTATCTAGATATACATTTGCGGGCAAGTACCATGGGTGACGTTAATTCGAACTTTCAACAGTACAGTAATCAATAACACATCAGAACTTAATATCAATAGGGATGTCGAAATATTCAATCAATTCTCGTCCCCGCCCGCCATGTGCTTCAAAACTGCATACGTATCTCGTGATTTCAAGGTTCTACAACCAGTACACAACAAGGAGTTACGAGTCCCATTTATTCCGGCGCCATTTTGGGCGAGGACGGGCAGGTCCAGGATATAGTCAAAATGTCTCTACCAACCATCGACTATGATGATGTTCATATGCTGTATTTATTAGAGTAACACTCATTTGTCCACATGAAATTAATTTGCCACAATCTAAACATGTCATTTTAATCTTTCCAAAGTTCTTCTAAATATTTGGGACCGTTTCCCTTGCCTCTGAAGCTCTCAGTGCCACTTCTTTGATGAATGTACTAGCAGGTCAGGGGTTCTCCTCCAAATCTCTCTTTTATGCAGCACTATAATTAATTGGTGCCACCTCTCCATATGACGATGCATGGTATAGTTACCACAACTATATTTGTTGTTCGGTTCCTCTGGAGAGTTCATCGTGGCAGATGAAGCGTGTAACGTACCGGGCATTTACCTTTTTTTGCATGTACAGGAAAGGAAAAAAAAATCGAGCGTCCGAGTTCTAAGGTGTCCCAGGGCCATTTTAGTGGACCAGGCCCAAATCCAAAGAACAGGCCGCCATTTTGAGAGTCCTCTTGCAGCCGCCTGTCGCTGTAGCATCAAGAGCAGCCGAAACTCAGCTGAATGGCAACTGAAACGGTAAAGGGGCGCCCCACTACAGCAGACGAGCCTCCACCTAGGAAGGCCCATTCACGCCGGCTCCCCCCCCTTCGGGCACCCCACGCCGTTATTCGGAGCAGTATTGTAGGATGGCCACACCAGTGCGGCAACTTGCTAGACATCACCTCGGTGGTAACCGAATCTCAACGCCTTGTGGTGTCTCCTATTCAGAAAACATTGTTATGCTGCCTTCGACCTATTCGCCGCAAGTGCGCACACAACTCAACTGCATAGCTTGCTAGACACCACCTCGGTGCCATCCGGATCTTGGAATGTCAGCACCTTTTGGTGTCTTCTCTTCAGAAAATATTGTTGCGCTGCCTTTGGCCCCATTCGCACATCGGTCCGCTACTGACGCCATCTCACAGGCTAATGGGGCGCCCCACGCCGAGTTTCAGCATTGTAGAATAACCACACCAGTACAGCAACTTGCTAGACATCACCTCGGTGCCATCCGGATCTCGGCGCCCCACTGCAGATGAAGTGCCTCTCAACTATGAAACCACCACGGTGACATCCGGATCTTGGCGCGTTGTGCTGCCTTCGGCCTATTCGCACATCGGTCCGCTACTGACGCCATCTCACAGGCTAATGGGGCGACCCACGCCGAGTTTCAGCATTGTAGGATGACCACACCAGTACAGCAACTTGCTAGACATCACCTCGGTGCCATCCGGATCTCGGCGCCCCACTGCAGATGAAGTGCCTCTCAACTATGAAACCACCACGGTGACATCCGGATCTTGGCGCGTTGTGCTGCCTTCGGCCTATTCGCACATCGGTCCGCTACTGACGCCATCTCACAGGCTAATGGGGCGACCCACGCCGAGTTTCAGCATTGTAGGATGACCACACCAACTTGCTAGACATCACCTCAGTGCCATCCGAATCTTGGCATCTCAACGCCTAGTGGTATCTTCCATACAAAAAATATTGTTACGCTGCCTTTGGCCCCATTCGCACATCAGTCCGCAACTTAGACATCACCTCGGTGCCATCCGGATCTTGGCATCTCAGCGCCTTGTGGTGTCAGTCAGAAAATATTGTTGCGCTGCCTTTGGCCCCATTCGCACATCGGTCCGCTACTGACGCCATCTCACAGGCCAACGGGGCGCCCCACGCCGACTTTCAACATTGTAGGATGGCCACAGAAGTGCGACAACTTACTAGACACCACCTCGGTGCCATCCGGATCTTGGCGCGTTGTGCTGCCTTCGGCCTATTCGCACATCGGTCCGCTACTGACGCAAACTCACAGGCCAACGGGGCGCCCCACGCCGACTTTCAGCATTGTAGGATGGCCACACCAGTGCTGCAACTTGCTGGACACCACCTCGGTGCCATCCGGATCTTGGCGCGTTGTATTGCCTTCGGCCTATTCGCACATCGGTCCGCTACTGACGCCGCCTCACGTGCCAACGTATTTTCTCCGCATTTTATACCCTATGCCGCATAACAGGTCATGTGACTTGTTTATAAAACTTTTCATTGGTTCATTTTACTTTTGGTTTCCTAATGATGGAAGGCTTGATCATATGACCTAAAAACAACACTTTTCATTGGATGAAAACTTTTTTTTCCCCCCAAACGATGAAAGCCCCACCTTGTTTCTGGATGTTTCAGACTAAACTGGCGTCAGCATGAGAGCACCACCATCTCGTAGCTCCGTCGTGGTCATTCCGCGAGCAATCATGGCAGCCGCTCCCCACCAGAAGCCTGCAGGAGTCGGGGCCCCCAAAACTTTTGATGAATTCTCAAGGCGGAGGGGACGCTTTCGAGAATGGGGTCCAAGACCTAGCAGACAAGCGTCCGATTTCCAAGGTGTCCCAGGGCCATTTCAGTGGACCACGCCCAAAAAGGAAAGAGCCTGCCACCATTTTGAGAGTCCTGTGGCAGCCGCCTATCGCTGCACCGCAAGAGTGGGCGCAACTCAGCTGAATGGCGGATTTTGACACAGTGGACCAAAAGCGGACGGAATGGCAACTGAAACGGTAAAGGGGCGCCCCACTAAAACAGATGAGACTCCACCTGGAGAGGCCCGTTCACGCCGACTCCCCCGGGGCGCCCCACGCCGTTATTCGGAGCAGCATTGTAGGATACCAAAACCAGTGCGGCAACTTACTGGACATCACCTTGGTGCCATCGTTCTGCTGCCTTGGAACTATTCGCACAACAGTTTGCTACTGATGACCCACCCCCCGCGACGCCCCACGCCGTTATTTGCTGGGTGGCAACTTACTAGACATCACTTTCGTGTCATCTAGATTTCGGCGCGTTCTGCTGCCTTGGAACTATTCGCACAACAGTTTGCTACTGATGACCCACCCCCCGCGACGCCCCACGCCGGAAATCTGGACGTTGTGCTGCGTTGGGACTATTCGCACAGCCGACCGCTACTTCGTTGTTTTTCCCTAAAAATGTTTATATGTTATTACTATTTTTGTTTTCTTGTATATATTTATAAATTATTAAAGTTTTATAATCTTACTACTTTGTCGGAGTGCTATATATTTTTAATGTGACACATAATTGTAAAAACTTTGATGTACAAAGAGTCATCCCTGGAATCTTCCGCTTCACGCTCGGTCCCCTCCCCAATCACAATACAGGATGGTTTTCAGATAATAGCAACGCTTCTGCTGTGACGGATCTCATCGAGTGTGGGCCTTGATCTACTATAACTCCTTTGAAGAGGGGTGATTCTTTACAGCTGTGGCCATAAACTACATCTGCAGGGCTAGCTGATAGCCTAGGACCGGCCTGGACAATCGGACACAGAGGAAAAGGAGTGTCAGAGGGTGCGGTAGTGAATAGGGCGAAAGGGAGGTGTCGGGCGGGCACAGGGTGTGATTCTCAGGGAAGAGCAGCGCAGATGGGGGGAGTTTTATTACCCATGCATAAGACAGAGAGCGGGGGTGACCACTGCCTGGGTGAGATGCTTGCGAGGGTGGGGAGCCATGCTAAGGATCGACAGCGTGCACAGAGTGGGTCTGGTCAAGGCATCTAAAATGGCTGCCGTGCACGACAAAAGTGTGGCATTTGAAAAAAGACAAGATGGCGCACACAATGTTTTTCAACAATTCCTGATTTCCTTCGAATCGAACGTTAACAGACGTTGGGGCATATTACCAAAGTTAAGCGATATTTATCCCTAACGATGCATTGCAAAGATTTTTTTACCGTCAGAAATTATCGCAGATAAACCTTGCTATTATCAAGGTTTATCGCAAATACGATAAAAAACGACCGCAATGCATTAATATCGCTGAAAACTCAGCGATATTCATGCATTACCGAGCTAATGCTCTTAGCCATGTTATCTACCTCCCATTGGATAACATGGCTAAGAACTGCTCAGGGCAGCTGTTACTTTTTGGAGATATTCGCGCTTATCTCGAATATTTCCAAAAGTTGATAATAGGAGATAGCGATGTTAGCGACTGTTTCCAGTCGCTAACATCTTGGCATGCCCACTTTGCATGTCATTAGTGATAAATATCACTCACATGCAAAGTGGGACCCAAGATGGTCGCTATCTCCTACTAGCCGTCGCTAACTGGTGTTAGCAACAGCTAGGTAATACAGATATAATTTTATCTCCGCGAAGCGGAGCGCTGTTACAGATATATATCTTGTTTTTGAACGTTAATTTCTCAAAATGCACTGAAGCACATATATTGAGACATAGCAAAGGCACATCGGGCTACCAGTCCCTAGGAGATAGCGATGTTAGCGACTGTTTCCAGTCGCTAACATCTTGGCATGCCCACTTTGCATGTCATTAGTGATAAATATCACTCACATGCAAAGTGGGACCCAAGATGGTCGCTATCTCCTACTAGCCGTCGCTAACTGGTGTTAGCAACAGCTAGGTAATACAGATATAATTTTATCTCCGCGAAGCGGAGCGCTGTTACAGATATATATCTTGTTTTTGAACGTTAATTTCTCAAAATGCACTGAAGCACATATATTGAGACATAGCAAAGGCACATCGGGCTACCAGTCCCTAATATTTTACCAAGTTTCGTGCAAATCCATTCAGCCGTTCGATTATTATTATTATTTATTTTTTTGGCCCCGCGGGGCCCTTTTAAAACCTCCACATCAAACCTAGGGGGTCAGCGAGGATCTACTATGCCCCCTTATGGTCATTTGCCCCTTCGCTTTGGCCTCCTCTTGTCTCTCGATCCTACCGAGAGACAAGATGGCGGCCGCTACGTACTGTTTGGAATGTTTACAGACACCGGGGAGCCAATCAGCTTCGCTTCGCAAAGCTCCGTAACGCGAAAAGTACGCGAAGCGGTGCGCTGTTACAGATATATATCTTTTTTTGAACGTTAATTTCTCAAAATCCACTGAAGCACATATATTGAGACCTAGCAAAGGCACATCGGGCTACCAGTCCCTACAATTTTGCCAAGTTTCGTGCAAATCCATTCAGCCGTTCGATTATTATTATTATTTTTTTTTTTGCCCCGCGGGGCCCTTTTAAAACCTCCACATCAAACCTAGGGGGTCAGCGAGGATCTACTATGCCCCCTTATAGTTATTTCCCCCTTTGTTTTGACCTCCTCTTGTCTCTCGATCCTACCGAGAGACAAGATGGCGGCCGCTACGGACTGTTTAGAATGTTGACAGACGCCGGAGAACCAATCAGCTTCGCTTCACAAAGCTCCGTTGCGCGAAAAGTCCGCGTCCTGGGCCGCTGCCCAGTCCGCTGTTACAGATATATATCTTTTTTTAAACGTTAATTTCTCAAAATCCACTGGAGCACATATATTGAGACCTACAAAAGGCACATCGGGCCACCAGTCCCTACAATTTTGCCAAGTTTCGTGCAAATCCATTCAGCCGTTCGGGCTAAAAGTGAGGCCAACCGCCCTATGGAAATTAACATGGGAAAAACGCGTTTTGGGACCCCCCTTTTTTCTCGGCCCCCACTGGACGAACCCCCCCCAAATTTTCAAGGGCTGCTCAGAAACAAAATGTGCCATTTTCCTGAAAATTTCAGCCAATTCCGTCCACAAACGCCAAAGTTATTAGACATAGAATTTTCAAAAAACCCATAGAGAAAAAATCCTAACTATATATACCTACTGGCGACCGCCAGTAGGTAATACATACATATTTAAAAATATATAACCTGCATATCTATATAAATACAAATATAAATGCATGCATACATATACATGTATGCATACATATGCATGTTATTTACATGAACGTTTGAAAAACACTATTAAAAGCAAAGCTAAAAAGCCACCTCATTACAAACAGAATTGCTTTAACTTAAACGAGGGAGAGATCTATTGCATTTTCAATGCTTGTTTACTTTGGTTCCATCAAGAAGGCATTCATATGTGTCACACATTTGCCATTAATTCTGAATGTTAGCACTCTAGTTGCTCATTATATCACTGTAGTAAAGCTACTGCTCACCAGGGAAGTCTGCTGCTGGTATTCAAAGTGCATGTTTCAGTCTGCATGTCAGAATTTTTTTTATGAAATTGAAGAGGATTTGAGAAGTCACTCAAAATGTGCCCTAATTTTTCTTTCTGAAGCACTAATCATACTTTCTATGGCAAAATGAACCCCCTCAATTTGTTCCTTTTTAAATTAAATGTTTTCAGACTTACCACTTTATTCCAATCAAGATGGCTTCTGGTGTGCCATACTTTTGTCATAAGTAAGACTGTTAGCACTCTAGTTGTTCTTTAGAACACTCTGGGACATTCTGTCATTGGGCTATACTTGGGCAACATCTGGGTGCTATTTGGGCTACATTTGTTTATTTATTTATTTATTTTTAAAATTTCTAGAGCGCGCAAATACCTTGCGGTGTCTCGGCGCTAGTGTGTACAGATTACATGGTTGTGAGAAGATGTTACTGGTTAAAAAGCCATGTCTTGAGATGTTTTCGAAAGGAAAACAGCGAGGTGTGTTCCTTGATCTGAGAAGGAATCTGATTCCACAGTTTGGATGCAGCCACTACAAATCGTCTGTCTCCCCAAGTAACCTTTTTTGTTGGGGGAATTTGGAGCTGTTGGGCTGTGGATGAGCGCAGAGTTCGACTGGGTTTGTAAATTTTGAAGGCGTTTTTGAAGAAGTCGGGGCCATTATTGTTCAAGGCCTTGTAGGTGATACACATGGCCTTGAACTTTATCCTGCTTCTTATGGGTAGCCAGTGAAGCTCTCTGATTATAGGAGAGATAGAGGCGTATTTTGGTATCCCCAGGAGGACCCTTGCAGCAGCATTTTGAACAAGCTGTAGCTTATTCACCACTTGTTCCTGTGCATTGAGTAGTAAGCCATTGCAGTAATCCACCTTGGATAAAACCAGGGAGGACATCAGAGTTTTGCCAGCAGTGGGAGGAAGAAACGGGAGCAGTTTCTTCACCATTCTCAAGGTGAAAAAAGAGGCCGAGACCACGGCGTTAGCATGGCCAAGGAACGTCAGCTTACTATCGAATAGCACGCCCAGGTTTTTCACCTTGGTAACTGGCAGTGGAGGCGTACCCAATTCAGAAGGCCACCAGACCGGAGACCAAGACGGAGTTAGTTCGCCAAAAACCAATACCTCCGTCTTGTCGGAATTTAGCTTTAAACAGTTCCGATTCATCCATGTACTGATTGCCTTCATGCCTGCCTGAAAATTGGCTGCCACAGCTTCTCCGTTTTTATGTATCTCCAGGATCAGCTGTGTGTCATCGGCGTACGATGTAAGCCCTATGCCGAATGACTTTATTACCCTCGCCAAGTCCGACACATAAATGTTGAAAAGTGTCGGACTTAGCGAGGAGCCCTGGGGGACACCGCATGGAAGAGAGAAGTCGGGGGAGCTAAAGTTTCCCATCTTCACGGATTGTATCCTGTTGGCCAAGAAGGAGGCAAGCGTTGCTCTGGCCCTGCCCTGGATGCCAAGGGCGGCGACACGGTCGATCAAAATAGTGTGATCGACCGTGTCGAAGGCGGCGGATAGATCCAGTAGTATTAGAATAGCGGTGCCACCCCTGTCCATGATAGTCCTGACCTCCTCAGCTGCTTTAATCAGGGCCGTCTCCGTCCCATGACCCTTCCGGAACCCGAACTGCGTGTTGTCCAGCAGGTCATTCTGGTCAATAAAGGTCGACAGCTGTTGATTCATCGCCTTTTCAATAATTTTGGAAGGGTAAGGGAGGGAGGCAATTGGACGATAGTTTTTGGGCTCTAAGGGGTTTAGTGAGGGTTTTTTCAAGAGGGGTGTTACAGTAGACTTTTTCCAAATTTCGGGAAATATGCCTGTCTGAAATACGGCTCTGCAGATGTTAGTAAGTACTGGGGCTATTACGTCAGGTACTGATTTAATGATGCGTGGGGGGCAGGGGTCCAAAGGGGATCCTGACTTTACCATATGTATAAGGTCTGTCATGGATGCCGGTGGTGTGAAGGCCTCTAGAGTTGGTTTAAGTGGGCAGCGGGGAGTCTCCCGATAGACTGTATTAGTCATTGATGTTGTGGTAAATTCATTGAAGATGTCATTGACCTTGGCCTGAAAGAAGTCTGCCACCTTGTTGCAAAATGATTGAGATGGTGCAACAGAGGGTGGGGCAGGGGGATTGGCTAGGTCTTTTACCACCTGGTACAGCTGTTTGTTTGAATTAAGAGCGTTTGTTATTTGTGTGCTGTGGAAGGCACATTTCGCCGCAGTAATCATCTTTCTATAGCTAATCAATGCGTTCTTGTATGTCTCTTTGTCAAGATCCGCGTATTTCCTACGCCATCGCCGCTCCAAGTTTCTGCAGCGTTGCCTCTCGAGCCGTAATGACTCCGAGAACCAGGCCGCCGAAGGTTTGGTGCGGTTAGGCTTTGTTTCTCTTTGAGGGGCTAGGTGGTCTAATGCCTTGAATAGCCAGCATTGATAGTTTAGGGAGGCTTCCTGGGGGTCGGGCCTATCCTCGGGTATCGAGGATTCCAAGATGTTATGCAAAGTAGTAACGTCAATGTTTTTCCAGTCCCGACACGGGATTGACGGACAGGTGCTAGTGTGGTTGTTTCTATGAGGTTTAGCTAAGATTGTGAATTTGACAGCTAAATGATCTGTCCAGGTAAGAGGGAGCACTGTGGAAACAGTAATGTAGGGGTTATTAGTAAATAAGGCATCCAGAGTGTGTCCTGCTTGATGAGTGGCTGAACTGACCTGCTGTTCTAGACCAGCAGCCAAAAAGTCTGAAATCAGCGTGTGCGATTCCTTGTCTTTCTCATTCTCCAAATGGAAGTTAAAATCTCCCAAAATAGTGTAGTCTTGATTGGCAGCTACTGGTTCTAGGAGCGGGTTGAGGGATTTTAGGAAGAGTGTGCGTGATGTTGGTGGTCGGTAAAGGAGGATTCCCTTAAAAGTTTGTATGGGAGAAAGAGAAATAGAAAAGGCGAGGGCTTCTGCACAATTATAATCAAGTGGTTCGGTTTTTGTTGGGAGCTTAATCCGATGTATGATCGCGAGCCCTCCCCCTCTCTTCCCTGACGATCTATCTAACCTTGTTACTTGATAACCGGCTGGGGTGGCGATGTTAAAATCTGGGCCAGAGGCGGGGTCTGCCCAGGTCTCGGTGATAAACATGATGTCAGCATTTTGACTGGTTATTAGATCAGCAACGTCGTTCCTATGTTTAATAAGAGATCGTGCATTTATCAAAATGCAGTTTATATCAGAAGCGCTATGATCCCCTGGGCAAGCAACCGCGGGGAGCTGGGAAATGGATGGTGTGATAGTAAAGTCGCAATTTGGGCAGACGGCGTGTGGAAAATTGTACAGTGAGCAAAAGTCGAAATGGGGGCAGTCCCTATCCTGCGTGCTGTTTCCTATAGTCAGAAGCTGAGACCTGGAGTAAATGAATACCTTAGATGTCTGTTGGGCAGAGGGAGTGGCACACTGCACGGACCCAGCGCGGACTGGCGCAGACTGGCACCCCTTTGGCACGGCTTCGGCGCGGAGACGGCGCTCCCGCTGCGCTCTACCGCTGCGCTTCCGGCCGGCCATTTTAAATCCTGAGCCCCGCCCCCAGCTGAGACACTAGCTCCCTTGTGATTGGCGAGCCAGCGCTGAGGCGCGATGGAGCTGACCCTGCCCTCCACACAAACGGCACAGAGCCGCGATGGAACGGGGCTAAGGGTGGGCACAATAATGCAATACAAGGTGAGTTCAGCGAGTGGTTTAAAAAATACAATTATCAAATCAATTGCATGGGTGACATAACGTTTTCTTAAAAGCTAGTGCATTCACGCGTTTTACAATGGCCGATCACAAACAGAGGAGGATCCCCTCGCAATCTGTAGTAGCACAACAGACCAGACAGAGCGCTGCCACTGGGCTCTTTTGTCTCTGGTGGCCATCTTGGGAGACTGCATGTCAGATTTTTTTTATGAAATAGAAGAGGATTTGAGAAGTCACTCAAAATGTGCCCTCATTTTTCTTTCTGCAGCACTAATCATACTTTTTATGGCAAATATACCCCCTCTTTTTGTTCCTTTTTAAATTAAATGTTTTAAGAGTTACCACTTCATTCCAATCAAGATGGCTTCTGGTGTGCCATACATTTGTCATAAGTAAGACTGTTAGCGCTCTAGTTGTTCTTTAGAACACTCTGGGACATTCTGTCATTGGGCTATACTTGGGCTACATCTGGGTGCTATTTGGGCTACATTTGGGCTCTTTTGTCTCTGGTGGCCATCTTGGGAGACTGCATGTCAGAATGTTTTAATGAAATAGAAGAGGATTTGAGAAGTCACTCAAAATGTGCCCTCATTTTTCTTTCTGCAGCACTAATCATACTTTTTATGGCAAATATACCCCCTCTTTTTGTTCCTTTTTAAATTAAATGTTTTAAGAGTTACCACTTCATTCCAATCAAGATGGCTTCTGGTGTGCCATACATTTGTCATAAGTAAGACTGTTAGCGCTCTAGTTGTTCTTTAGAACACTCTGGGACATTCTGTCATTGGGCTATACTTGGGCTACATCTGGGTGATATTTGGGCTACATTTGGGCTCTTTTGTCTCTGGTGGCCATCTTGGGAGACTGCATGTCAGAATTTTTTAATGAAATACAAGAGGATTTGAGAAGTCACTCAAAATTTTTAAATTAAATGTTTTAAAAGTTAACACTTTATTCCAATCAAGATGGCGTCAGGTGTGCCATACCTTTGTAATAAGTAGGGCTGTTAGCACTCTAGTTGTTCTTTAGAATACTCCAGGAGGCTGCAGTAGAACACAAAGGAATCAACTGACAGTCTCTGTCCTTGTTGGATGTACATGTTTTACTGAGAATGTCAGACTTCATTCTCACATGACTGAGAAAGATAATGTGAATTTACAGAAAATATGCTTTCAGTTTTGCCTTCCAAACCACTGTGGGAAAAGCATGAGATAATAGTTTTCTTTCAAACATGATTCATGATATTCCAGCAGAAGGCTTTTTCACATGGTAAAATCACCTTAGAACACACCACAATTCCTAAAATGAGTATGGTACCATCAACAAATGATTTATAATGTAACTAAAGTCCTAAAACCTTCTATTAACTGCAATGCTTTTTAATGAGGTGCTATCATGTATATTGGTCCCAAGATGGCTGCCAACACTTCTTGGATGAAGTGCTGACAGCCAATCAGATCTCACAATGAGATGTGTGGTTAGGCTCCGCCCAGATATATATATTTTTTTCAAGTTAATTTTCGTAAAAACCACTGGAGCAATTTTCACCAAATGTAGCAAGGGCACTTCTGCGTACCAGTCCCTACAATTTTGCAAAGTTTGGTGTAACTCCATTCAGCGGTTCGGGCTGTAGCCTTGTCAGACCGTCCTATGGAAATTAACATGGGGAAAACACGTTTTGGGACCCCCCATTTTTCTCGGCCCCCACTTCACGAATCCCCCCGAAACTTGCAGGGAAGGAGCGGAGCAGAGCTGGCCAAAATTGTTGATAATTACACACAAATTCCTCCACTGGCGCAAAAGTTATTCGCAATAGAATGTTGCGGATTTCCTATGGTAGCTAGGTCCTAACTATATATACCTACTGGCTATCGCCAGTAGGTAATATATATATATATATATGTGTGTGTGTGTGTATGTGTGTATTTATATATGTGTATATATATTTATATGTGTGGGGTATGTGTATATATAAGATAGTCTTACCTTTGTCTCACTTCTCCCTCAGGCTTCGACTAGAGCATTCTATACATTCTAGTATGGCCCAAAACAGTACCCTTGAGTGCTACCACTAGTTCATTGGGAGTATTGCCAAGCTTATATCACATTACTACATTTATACTTAGGGCCTGATTGCAAGTTTGGCGGTGACACGTGTGGTCCGTCCTGCCACCGCACCGCCAAACCCGTGGTCAGGCTGCCTGCTAGATTAAAAGTATTTACCGTGTCTGGCAGACTTTTATTTCCTTTTTTTATTCAGCCGGGGCATAAGGTGTTCAAAATATAGAAACCCAATTACCAGTGCACATTTCGGCAAAATTATATATCATAAATTGGAATATTGGGATTAAATGTTGTTACAGATGGACATTATTAAACTGCGTTGTTCTAAACATGGATAAAGTGCATCATGCATGCAATAGCATCTACTCGCCCAGCTTACAATTCACTAAAAAAACTGAAATCTTTGTTTCTCAAAATAAAATATATTGGAAGTTTCTACAAAGTGCAGCCGTGCCTAAAATACGCATACTACTCATTTCGAGACAAGCTTGCAAAATTAATTACTAGTAGACATTAATTACATAATGTTATTTCAGAAAGAAACAGATATTTGTGCAAGCACTATTATTCTGTACATTGATAAAGTGCATCATGGCAGACTCCACTCTCTGGCTTACAATAAAAACTTTCAACAAATTGCAAACCTGCCTGAAATATACAAACTACTAGTTCCAAGACTGACGATATTAAAAGATGGTATAGCAGCATCTATGAAATAAAAGAAATATTTTATACAGTACCTAGCACCAGATAAACCGATACCCCCTGACCGCAAGCCGCGCAGAACCAAAATATGCCTTAGAATAATATTTCGGAATAATCAGCTTAGGTGAATTATTTTTACGGTGAGTCTCCTAGAGGAAAAAAAATTGTGGAGAAAAAGAACTTAACCACCTGATCAAAACCACATACTTTCGCTTATTGGATATTCCATTAACATCACATGATATTATTTGAGCTAGACTGCTCTTATTTGGGCCCTCTTTAAAAAAAAAACATGTCTCAAAGTTACATTTGCCCCTATGCTTCTGCTCATTTTTACTAGATGTGCCCCTCCGCCCAAAATGCCCCCACCACACAAGACACCTTGCGACCCAAAAAAGTTGATTTCAAGTGAGGGAAGACTAGCCCACAATAACTTTCTCACCGTGTTACACGCCCTCACTAGGTGCCATGGTGGTACACCTTGGGTGAACACACAACCCCTCATCCATACTGTTAATATGTTCATTATGACAAGCTATTTACACTTCCATCTTAACATTTCATAGCTACATGCTTAGCTGGAGATCTTTTGCAGCAACTCCTGGGCTTCATCTAAGTTGGCAAAAAATTAAAACTGTTCTTTAGCCACTGCCAGTACCCTTAATTTAGACTGTTGAGCAATTGCTGCCTGAGTGCCCCGTTCTTTAACCAAGTATAGGAACTTAACAAATGCCTTCCTATGCACGCTGAGGCCATGTCATTATATATAAGTTATATATCATAAATTGGAATATTGGGATTAAATGTTGTTACAGATGGACATTATTAAACTGCGTTGTTCCAAACATGGATAAAGTGCATCATGCATGCAAGTGCATCTACTCGCCCGGCTTACAATTCACTAAAAAAACAGAAATATTTGTTTCTCAAAATAAAATATATTGAACGTTTCTACAAAGCGCAGGCGTGCCTAAAATACGCATACTACTCATTTCGAGACAAGCTTGCAAAATTAATTACCAGTAGACATTAATTTAGGAATATACATAATAAATTACAAAAAGTTATTTCAGAAAGAACCAGATATTTGTACAAGCACTATTATTCTGTAAATTGATAAAGTGCATCATGGCAGACTCCACTCTCTGGCTTACAATAAAAACCTTCAACTAAGTGCAAACCTGCCTGAAATATACAAACTACTAGTTCCAAGACTGACCGTGCTAAAAGATGGTATAGCAGCATCTATGAAATAAAAGAAATATTGTATACAGTACATAGCACAAAGTGATCCCCAGTGAAAGTGAAACCATGACACAATAATTTACCTAATAACTCTTCATTCCAGATGCTACACAATACACAACAGTACAATTTACAGAATCTTACGCTGTAGCGTTTTCTATCCCCTACATTAACTGCCATGAAGCAACACATGTTTTAATACCCATATTTGCAAACGCCTCCTCAAACTTCTTTGTTAGAATCATTTTATTATGCCACTCTTGACATGTTGGTACTCTAGATGTCTTCCAATTCTGCAAAATCATGGATAGAGCTACTAAAGAGGCGATCACAATAAATATTTCACCCCGTTTAGCCAATTGCATATTCTGTCTTAAAAAGCCGAAGAGCCCCACACCTGCCTGCGGTTCAATCTTACTCTGCAATCCTTAGGGCGATCCTAAGCGTAGGGCGACAAATACCTTTTCCCAAAACTGTACAACTATTGGGCAGGTAAAAAATATTGTCAAGTCACCCATCCCCTGATGCTGGCAATGAAAACAACAATCCTCCCTTTCTGGAAACATTCTATGGAGATCTTTAGGATCTTTTGTATGCAAACCAGTGCGACAAAAAAAGACATCCTATTAAAATGTGGTGTTCTTAAGGCCTTATTACTCAATTGCGAAATTGACTGCCACCTGACCTGAGAAAAAGTGCATTGTGTTAACGAAGTATTCTTATCTAAGAAACCTTGTACAGGTTGGCACTCTCCTTGTTCTTCAGTAATCTGTATCAATTACCAACTCTGCATAGCTTTTCCCTAAACAAAGTAGACACTACTGAAGACAAGACTATATTTGATTGAAGACAACATTTTTTCAATAGGTGCGAAATGTGCTGGAACTCAAAGGAAAAAAGCTTGCATCGATCATGGCACCTAGCTTGAAGGTCTTGCTAAGTATAACATTTCCCCCTGACCAAGAAATGTCCCAATTTTTCAAACCCATTTACTTTACTGAATCTTAAATAACTGTTTGGTAATTAGGCCCAGAACTTTACATTCATTAAGCTGCAAATATTCGTTCCCTGCAGACAAAGTACTAGAAGAATAGAATGCTTAAAGCCTCACACAATTTTCCAGCTCTGTTTTATATCTGTTTTTCTGGAAGTTTGGCCGTCTTAATAATTTTAAGAAGCTGGGATCCGGCATCCTGCACCACTTTTTGCTAAACAAAAACAAACCAGAGACCCCTTTGCATCTATTGATCAAACTAATGTATCTATAAGAGAGGCTTCATATTATGTGCGTAACGGGGGCAATGCCAATCCACCCTGACTTATATCAAGTTGAAGCACTGAGAGTTTAATGCAAAATAACAGTTGATGGACGTAATGCAGAACAATGTCATACATTCACCCCAGTAAAGCTTGTTTCCGGTCCAGGGAAGGCATGGCTTGGCAGTTCGGGCTGGTCTGTTCCCATGAGGCACAGGGTCAGACTGATTTGCATATGGCCATGTCTGAACTGGGGTCGCAGAGTGGGCTAAAGAACGGTGATGGATTAAACCCAGATCTGTTGACTGGGTGTGAGTGTTTGATTGGTTCAGATGCTCCGTCCATCACCACGCCCTTTTGTACCACTTTGTTCGCCATAAGTTGGCAGGGTATGCTCAGACATGAGTCCCTTGCTCACTTTGCCACTGGATTTAAGCAAGCCGGGCTGAAGACAGCTGAAATGCCAGAAACCGGTCCTCGGAAGCTTGTTTCCGGTCCAGGGAAGGCATGGCTTGGCAGTTCTGGCTGGACTGTTCCCATGAGGCACAGGGTCAGACTGATTTGCATATAGCCATGTCTGAACTGGGGTGGCAGAGTGGGCTAAAGAACGGTGATGGATTAAACCCAGATCTGTTGACTGGGTGTGAGTGTTTGATTGGTTCAGATGCTCCGTCCATCACCACCCCCTTTTGTAGCACTAAGAGATTAACCCTCGAGACCTTCTTGTTTCAAATAAAACATCAAAAGATTACCTCTAATTCTTTAAAATAGGTCATACTGTTTTTTATTGAATAGTAGTGAAAAGAAATATCAACAAGGGTAAAATGGACAATTTCATAAGATATATTTGCCCTGTTTGTATAAGAGGAAGAAGTGTCCATCTGTCCAATAAGTCATCAATCTTCTTTATCATCACCACATCATTTAGATAGTAAAGCTTTCCATAGCGATTAGTAACATATATTCCCAAATAACAAATCGGTTTGGAAGAAGAAGGCTGCTGCTGAAGATTAAGAGGAATAATGCTAAGAGGGGTATTAAGTAAAAGCAATTCTGTTTTATTTTGGTTAATTTTATATCCCCCAATGAATTGGAATTGCTCTAACTCACCCAATATTTTTCTAATATTTTGTTGTTGTGATTTTAGGCATGGAATTATGCCATCTGCGAATAATTTTAATTTAGACATTGCTACTACAGGTGCCCCAATATTAAGATTTGCCATAATCCTCAGGGGTTCAATAAAAAAGGTAAATTAAACGGGAGACAAGGGACAACCCTGCCAAGTTACCCTATTTATATTGACCGTCCCTGCTAATTTAAAATTAGAGTCACCTTTGCCTGAGCCCCTTGATATAGATTACGAAGCATAATTTGAGAAGGAAAGTCAAACCTCGCAAGGCCATAAAAATGGGCATCCAAATTTACCATATCAAATGCTTTCTCTGTATACACCATCATTATAAGTGTGGGAGTCTAATTCAATAAAAACATCTAATGCATGAAGTAGTAAACCAGTTTTAGATTACATCAGTCTCCAGCACAAACCCGATCTGATCCTTGTGAATTACCACATGGTCTGCCAGAGTAATAAGATTTGTCCAAATTTTCATTTAAAATTTGTAATCGGTGGAGGAGCTACGCTACGATCCAAGATGGCTGCTTAAGCTCCCGGCTCCGTTGACCTCCACCGGCAGCTCGCATATCCTGTCATTTATCCTTTACCTACGCCGGACTCCCGTGTGTATGAAGCTCGCCTGATACCGGTGGTGCAATCCCGGACTCCCTAACATACTGGGTGGCGGAGTTATGTCGTGTTCCATTTTCGGCCTACTCCAGGGCTGAAGCCGGGACCTCGATTTCTAGCCCATCCGGGCTGGAATTGATCAACAGCGGCTGTGGAACCAGTGTTTCGTCCGGTCTTCCGTGCTCGGATCTTTTTCTACATCTCCGATCTGCAATCCAGTTACCAGCTGGCACTGAGGACTCGGTCTTGTGACACAGGGTGTGCATCGTGCGCCGCGGTCGGGGGCCGCTCGCCCGGAGACCCTGCTGGAGACGGCGGTGTTGAAGGGTGGGCCCCCGCGGTCGGCGAAGGTGTCGTGATCACCAGCTGAGGGAGCGCCTGCTGTTGCCATCGGCTTCGTGTGTGCCTGGAGCCTCGGAAGTGAGTCTGGGGCTCGAGTCCTGCTTCGTCTCTTTGGGGGGGGAGATGGAGAGGACAGATGGCGCACCATCGTTGAAGTCCGTGATGGCCGCCATTAGGGCGCTCCACTCCCAATTCACAGTCACGTATGACCGAATGTCAGAAACGCTGGGAAATATCTGCTTGCGACCGGACGATGATGCTGCGACACACGATCAGCATTCCGTGGTTCCAGTGGAAGATTTGGCCTACTGTTCTGAGGTTCCCGCGCGGCAGCCTGACTCAGCTCACGTCGATGATTCTGGCCTCGTGAATGTTGCACCTAAGACCGTAGTTAGCTTTCCCGGTATGACTCCTGCTCGGTGAAACATCGTTGCCGAAGGTTTTGATCGCCAAGAACAGCTCTTTGGTGACCGTCGGAGAGGTCTGCTTATCTCCTTCATCTTTCCCCGTTGGTCCTGTGGATGCCGCCATCTTGTATCCTGTCCTCGGTCCGATTCAGCTGCTTCGAACTGCTATGAACGTTTCGATTACCACATGAATACTGTGGCTTGGGTGGCATGGGTTTTCATAAAGAATCGAACTGGTCAGGGCTGACTTCATCTTGTATCCTGCCCTAGATCCGATGCCACTGCTTTGTACTATCTGGGACGCTTCGCTTTCTGCGAGATTGCTGGCTTTGGCGACGTAGATTATCGTGAAGAACCGAACTGTCATGGTTGTCTTTGACTTTTGGGGTTAGCTACGCTTTGTGATCTATGCCGGGATTGTACTGTGTATCTCACTGGGAGTCGGGTGGTTTTGGTGGAGGTCCTCCCTATATTGGTGCTTAATACTTGCTTTTCATAATGGACACTATGTTTTGGGGAGGTCGCTAATGGCGGGGGGTATAGGTGGCCGGGAGTATGTTTGTTCTTCTCCTCCTCCGCTTTCTTTATTTCCCTTCTTTGGGGTGTTCAGGGGCGACAGGCACGCTGTTAGTGGGGTAGGCCGTAGCCATTACAGGGGTGCAGGGTGGCGGGTGTTGGGGGGGTTTGTTATTTTAGTTTGTTTTGTTCTATGGTCCCCTTTCTTTCTTTCCTCTTTCTTTGGGTAGGGTTTTTCCTTCCTTACAGTAGGGTTGGCTGTCTCTCCTTATCTTTTTTTCTTTCTCTGTTTGGCGTCTATACTTGGCTATACCTTAGTGTCTCCGGAGGGTGGGTTTTCGGGAGGGTGTGCTCGCTAATCGCTTGCTATTACATTGTCTTTTATTCCTCGTCAGCCTCGGCGGGCATAGTGTGCCCAAGGTTCATATTGCTCATCACCTGGACTTGTTTGCACTGCGGGGTACCTCCCCCCCATCTCTTCTTAACTTCATGTTATGGTGTGACACCACCGATAGTACAGCCACTTCTGCTTCTTTATAACTTTAAAATTAAACCTTTGATATCCTGCTGCGTTGAGGCATATACAATCACATGCTGTATCTGTATTGTCGATATTATCTAGTCGTATATACGTGCATGACTCCTGATCTGATTCCTGTGTTTGCGGCCGGCCTCTGTGGTTGTAGGCCTGCGCTTGTCATACTTTGATTAACTCAATAAAGGTTTTAAAAAAAATAAATAAAAAAATAATAATAATTGTAATCGGTATTCAATAAGCTAGTTGGCCTGTATGAGTATACATCCCTGGGGTTCATTCCCTTCTTTACAAAACTAGCAATTGTTGATTCCTTAAAAATTGATGGGACCTCTCACCCTTCCGTTATAAAGTTGAAAAGCTCCTTTAAAAAAGGCATCAGCTCAGTAGAAAATGCTTTAAAAACTCTGATTGAAGTCCATTGTTGACGCAGGCCTTCACACAAGGCATTGAGGCCGGGGCCTGCTGGATTTCTAATGTTATTAAATCTGCTGCTAATCCCTCTACCAGCATGCTGGTCAATTGTGGTATATTAATAGACTGAATTTAATGTATACTTTCATTTGAGGCCACATATTTGGTAGCATACAAATTATTATAATGTAATAGGAAGACTTTAGATACCTTGTTCTTTTCAGAGACCCAAACCCCTGTCCCTGTTGTCTGCAGCTCGGTGAGCAATAAGGCCTCCAGTTTAACCCTAGTTGACTAGGGAATATCCGTGAATTATTGATTTCCTCTAAAATGAAAAAATCCCATAGCTCAGGCTTAGCTTCAGCCAGCTGTATATCGGCTAATACTTGTGACCCCGAGGAACAAGTCTTTTTCTGCAAAGCAGTATCAGCTGCAGATTGGCGCTCAGCTAAGCATTTCACGCATTTTCTAGATTGTGTAGACGTAAATGGCACCATCCAACCCTGCATTGTTGTCATAAAAGCGCCCCAACCTGGTACACTTGTTAACCACTCCTGATTGGAAAGAAGGAGGAGATCCATCTAACACCTAGACTTCTCCCTTTTCCTTGCCTCAATTCAATTTCAGTACCAACCTGTGAGTGATCTGAAAATTAATTAGCCCAAATTTCTGACCCAACACATTTAAGAGAAAGGGAAATAAGAAAATAATCTATACGAGAAGCTGGCTGAAAACGACAAGTATACTGTGAGAGTCCCAGATGATCAGTTTGCCATTACAATCAATTGATATCCTGCTTCATCACATCTAACACCCTGTTAGTACCCAGCTTCAACTGTTTTTTTTTAATAAATATCCCATATTAAGTCCTGGATAAAATCCCCTCCATGATAATAGATCCCACTGCTCCCATTGTCATATCATTAATCTGAATAATTACATATTCCGCAATCGGGGCATATTAGTTCACAAAGTTGAGAGGGTTGCCATTAACTCTAACTGTAACCCAGCACATTTTGCCATTGGGATCGCTACATACTTGGAAAAACTCCCAATCCACACTTTGCCCCAGATAAATTGCTACCCCCTTACCGCAAAGAGCACAGAAGCAAAAATACACCATAGAATAATATTTAGGAATAAACAGCTTAGGTGAATTATTTTTAAGGTGAGTCTCTTGGAGGAAAAACAGTTGTAGGGAAAAATAAATTAACCACCTGATCAAAACCACATACTTTCGCTTATTGGACATTAGATTAACATCACATGATATTATTTGAGCTAGACTGCTCTTATTTGGGCCCTCTTTTTTAAAAAAAACATGTCTCAAAGTTACATTCGTGTCTATGCTTCTGCTCATTTTTACTAGATGTGCCCCTCCATCCAAAATGCCCCCACCACACAAGACACCTTGGGACCCAAAAAAGTTGATTCCAAGTGAGAGGAGACTAGCCCACAATACCTCTCTCACCGTGTTAGACGCCCTCCCTAGGTGCCATGGTGGTGTACCTTGGTGAACACGCAACCCCTCATCCCCACTGTTAATATGTTCATTATGACAAGCTATTTACACTTCCATCTTAACATTTCATAGCTATATGCTTAGCTGGAGATCTTTTGCAGCAACTCCTGGGCTTCATCTAAGTTGGCAAACATTTGAAACTGTCCTTTAGCCAGTACCCTTAATTTAGACTGTTGAGCAATTGCTGCCTGAGTGCCCTGTTCTTGAACCAAGTATAACAACTTAACAAAGTCCTTCCTATGGCATGCTGCCTCCATGTCAGATAAACTATGACAGCAAGGCACTTCATCTGTTGATAATTGTTTCTACTGATTTGGCTCTGGTCAAAATTTGTTCTTTCATAAGAAAGTCAGAAAAATTCACCATGATCATACATGGCAGTTTTGAGTTTGGAAATGGCTGAACAGGGACCCTATGGGCCCCTGTGATTCTCAGAACTCCTGAATATTCTTTTAAAACATTCTTCTTGATAAATGTATTGAACCATTGAAGGACCTGCAACATTTCACATTCTCCATGATATCCAACCAGGCGTAGGCTGGAGCAGAGTGAATGATTTTCCAACTCGTCTATTTTATTTTCTAGTGAAGAATTTTCCTTCATTACTATGTTGACTTGTTCCTGCATGACATTGACCTGATCCTCTAGCTGCCAGATTCCTGATTCTTCCTCCTGCATTCTTACAGGAAAACTGCTGACTGCTACTTCAATTTTAGATAGTTGTTGGTTCAAAGATGCTATTTCAAGTGCTTGTGCTGCTTTTAATTTTCAAATTGTATCCAGAATAAGGATCAGTGTTGTCTTTATATCCCCCTGTACGATAGCCTTCTTTCCTTGCTGCTGATTTAGGAGATGTACCTCCTGGGATCTGTCTGATTCCAGGACCTGAGGCAGGGACTGGTTTTGCTGCCTCTTGTCTAAAAAAGCTGCAAATGACAGCAACTGTGCTGGTAAGAAGATCAAAGTTGAACATATGTGGAATGCTGCCTATCACTGTCCTGCAACTGTGCTGTTTGCTTTGAACTCTGGACAGGAGCCTGTGTATTTGTAGGAAGCCCCTGAAGCGGCGTTCCTTTTCCATTTGTAAAAAGCATGTACTTTTTTGTCTTGCCTTGGCTCGGGCTAGTACTTGCATTATTACTATCCACCTGAGGAAGTTTGCTTTTGGTGTAATTCACCTTTTTAATTTCCTCCTTTTCTTTGTCTCTGCTGCTCAGCTGTTCTCTATGCACATACTTGGTGTTTCCTCGTGTGTGTGGGGGAAGCCACCACCAGGACCCCTTCTACTGCTTACAACTCTTGTGGGGCACTATCCAGGGCAGCCGCAGCGAACCCAGCTTCTTTTCCTATTGCCAGAAGTCCTCCTCTGAACTCAGAGGGCTTGACGCCAGCAATGACCCTTGGTGTGGCTTCAAACTGAGCTCTGATCCTGATGCTTTAGATGCTGTTTTCATGTGGGCTTTCCGTGTTTTTAGTTTTTAGGACCGGTGCAGCATGCAGATTGCCCATCAAATTGGCCATTTTTAAATGCTTCCCTAATGTCAATGTCAATAAAACTTTATTTGGCTTGTTAAAACCATAAAAGTGTGCACTTTACATTTTATAAAACTTTTTAAAAGCACATGACATAATACAATATTAAAAACAATAGCAGCTCATGGACATTACACACAGATAACCCAACTCCTTTAGGTACCAAACAGATTTCTTCCTAAAAATTGTTAAGATCAAAACAGATTCAACATATATACAATCCTTCTAAAATACATACATTGCTTAGTATTCACCCTTAAAAGTACACTCTCATTTTATACTAAGTGAACTGCTGCACCTGTTACAATATCGACTGGAGAAACACCCTCATTTTGCTCATAAATTTCCCCAAAGCACAGGCTATATCTAACGTTGTCATTTCCACTAGCAAACTAGCAGCTTGCATCCTATTCCTAATTCTATATTTTTTGAATATCGGAAATAAAATCTCTTTTCGTATATCTAAAACCGACCTACAGTCTAATAAAATATGTACGATATCAAAGGGGGTACCTAACATACAAGTATATTTACCATCACTATTTATCATGGAATTTTTAACCATATTATTTACGTAGCAGGGGTTTATTCCCATTCTCACTTTTAATACCTCACAACTTAGATGATAGTTCGGTAACCTACTGCGTCATATGGGCCACCAACGTTTTCCTCAAGAGATACTCACGGTCACCTATACGGGACCTATCGGCTCCCAGGGACCTTAGTTCTTTTTTACCTATTATTGCATGGCCTAGCTGCGGGCATAACTTTAGACCCAGCATTCCATACACTTCTCTTAAAGAGGCTCTTGATTCTTTTGCCCAGGACAGCTCACTAATGGCAATTTCACCTCTACACCACTGGGAGATTTTTTGAATCTCCTCTGACACTAGGTGCTGCCAAAAACGTATTAGGGTCATACTGGCGGTTACTGCCCAAGAGGTGAATTCCAACTCTATTCTAGCTGCTTGTACCATTGATGATTTTGGCAACGAGAACAGGCTTTTCAGGATAATTCCCTCCTCTGTTTTCCAACATTTTTTCCCACTTAGAGTAAGTACCTCTGCCCCATAAAGAAATTGTGCAGGGACTATTGCTAAGTAGGCCTTTATTAACGGCCCATCTAACATTTCGCCACAGACGCTGTTGAATTTTTTGAGACCCTTCTGAGTAGCCGTTGCCCTCATTTTTAAAGCTTCCAGATGGGTAGACCATTTCAGATTGCTCGTAAACCGTATTCCCAGGTATCTATACTCTATTACTCTCTCTAATAGGACTGTACCTAGACACCAAGGGTACCTAGTCTTGCTTCTATCAAAACCTAATATTTTGGACTACTTCATGTTCACTACTAGTTTTTAATTTAAGCAGTATTCATTAAATACATGTATTTCCTCTGGAGACCTATCTCTGTTTGGTCCATGATCACCAGGTCATCCGCATATAGCAGGCAAGATATGTGGTTACCTCCTAATTTTGGGCTAGCCCCTCTGACCTCTCCTAGTTTCAGTGGTAGATCGGCTATAAACAGAGAGAAAAGCAAGGGGGCTAGTACGCACCCATGCCTCAAGCCATTTCCCATCTGGATCCTCCCAGACAATCCTCCCTCCTCATCCAGGATTACCTGGGCCCAATTTTCTGAATGTAGGGCCTGTATCAGGGCTAGCAGATCATCATATATTTTGTAACCTACCAAGGTTGACCACAGCTGCTCCCTGCCCACAAGGTCAAATACCGCGTGGAAGTCCACAAAGCACCAAAATAGGTTACCCCTCTGCTCTATCGACTTTCGCGTGACCGCCCAGAGAGCGTAGCAGTGGTCAACCATTGAGTGCCCTTCTTTAAATCCCCCCTGTTCAGGGGGTACTATCAAATTATCTTCTGCCCATTTTTTCAGTAGCCCTAGGATTACTTTGGGGAATACTTTTTCTCCAATATCCAGGAGATTTATTAGGTGATAATCTTTAGGGAAGTTTACATCACCTTTTTTATGTATCGGTCTTATAATAGCCCCTTTCCAACTATCTGGCATAATTCCTGTATCTAAGATTGTCAGAAACAACTTTGGGAGGAATTTTGCCCACCACTCTGGGTTAGTTTTTATAATGACTGCAGGTAGATTATCTAGGCCAGCCGCACGCGTTAAATTTAATCCTGCTATTATGGTCTTAATATGGTCTGTGGAGAAGTGCCCTTTTACTTATTCCATGACTCTTAGCCAGCTGGTTGATGGTTTTCCCCCCCTCCTTGGCCATTGGCCATAAATTTCCTCCAGATAGGTTACCCACTTATCCTCTGAAACTGAGCATTGCATAGTCCCTGCCCCTTTCTCCGTACATTCCTGTATCATTTTCCAGAAGCCTTTCACATTTATTTATTCTATTGCTTTAAAGGATTTTTTTTTCTCTAATAGTTGCCTTATAATTTATTCCCAAGTGTCTTAAGTTCTATTGAAACCACATCATTGTAACTATGCCTAAGACATCTTTCGAGTTGCCTAATAGCGGCCTTTACTTTCCGCCACTCTTCATCAAACCATGGTTTATTATTCAAATTTAATTTAGTTTTACTTACTAAACCCTGGTTTCCCCGTTTGATTTTTATCCACAGGCATTCTACAAGTTGCTTTATTATATCCTCATCCCAGGATATATCCTCCCCTGATGGTACATTTTCTAAATCAACTATTATCTGGAATGCACTCAATTGCTTTATATATTCTTCGCTAATCCGGGTTGTAAGACGCTTAGGATATTCAATATCTACTTGTAGCACTTTCTGTCTCGGCGGGACCCTGTTTACCTGCAATTCCATCCATAGTTGGAAGTGATCACTGCCATCTACCATAAGTATTTCAAAGTGTTGTATTAAGTGGAAACACCATGCCTGCGCAAAAATATAGTCTATAGGGCACATTTGCTGTCCTATTTTAAAGGTGTGCCTTGCGGGCCAATCCGTTTCTTTCCTACCATTTTCACAGACCAACCCCATTGCTCCCAGCAGCTGGCCGAGCTCCACGTCTTGTTTTGAAATGTCACTACTGGTAAACATTGCAAACTCTTTATTGTACGCTTTTATCAAATCGCTAAGCCAGGCATACGTTTTTGGGGGATTTAGTCTATGATTAAAATCACCCAATATTAGGACCACATCTCTTGAGTAGGTTTCATATATATCCTTTAAATCTTTTTTTAGGTGTTCCAACCCCGCCTTATACTCTTTTTCCCCCTTTCTGTATATAAACATTAATAATGCATAGGCCTCCCTCGCCTACACTGTTATTTAGTGTCAGCACTCTGCTACCTAATGCCCAGTTACACTTTAAATCAAGAAGACGTATATCACTCACTATCCTTGTGGAGACCAACGTCATCTGTCCATCTGATGCCCTACCTACTTGTTTTTTTCTTGCAGGTTTTACATGGTGAGTAAAACCATCAGTGACTGGGGTTTCGTCGCACAGCCAGGTCTCATGTAAGCATAGAATATCGGTTTTCCCCAGGATATTTTTAAGGCATTCTTGAAACCGTATTCTTTTGTACCCATTGACATCACAGGACAGGAAGGATAGGCTGCACGAAGACCTACGTTCCTAGTCAATGTTACTCAGGTTCCCCTCTTCCTCACAGTCTATATAAGCTAGTTCTCTCTACCTATTTCCAACCAGGATATCTTCCTCCCCCACCTTAGCTTTTTAGGGATTATGGTGATTTCCAGGGCTTCATTATTACCCCGTCCCACGGTGATCATTTTTATTTGATATTCTCCCAGCCCCGCATGATTTCTGAGGAACGGTTTCCCTTGAATATCCATTATCACATCCTCTCTCTTTAGTAATCTAATTCCTTCCCTTAGCATTTCAGCTTCAGCTTTTTCCATTGTGACTTTTATTAGTGCTGAGTGGAGAAGGACCTTTGTTATTTCTTCCCCTTTGGTATTACTCAAAAATACCACTTCTTTTAAATCATCTGTACTAACATATTTTAGGCTGGGACATTTTGCAAATGACAAGAGGAGCTGTGAGCGATTTTGGAGGCTTCAATTTCTTAGCTCCTTTCCCCCCTTTCCCTGTCCGATAGGTTCCACAAATAGCCAGGTATCCACAGTTCTGTTTGTCTGTAGACTATTTAGACTATCATCCATCCTTTCATCCCTTCAGTCCATATTAACTTCTACTCTACCCCTATTTCTACTCCTACAGTCTTTCCACAGGGTTGGGGTACTGGGCCCTGCCCCCATAGATGTCTCTGTCCCCCATTCAGATGCATCCTCCTCCTTTCCCCAGGGTACTTCCTCAAGGGGATTTTCACACTCTTTACCAGGTTTTCCCTGATTCCCTCCTACTTTGATCTTCAATTCTATGGGAACTTGCTCCTATGTCTGCAAAGGTTAGCTTTCTTGTTTCTAGCAACCCTACCTTGTCTTTGGGCCTTGGCTCAGGGTTTACCTCCTTCCCCTTCTCCTGTTGTTTTGCTATCTGACTTGTGCATGAGGCCTTTTTCCCCTTCCTCCTCTTCGGGAAACACCTCCTTTCGCCATACCTTTTTATAATCATAGGGCATCGGCGAAATATATACTGTTGGATCATCCTCTTTGGGTCTGCTCACCCTTGTCTCTTCTTCCACCTCATCTGCATTATTCACTACTGGTCTTGCTAAGGCAGGCATTTGACCTTTAATCTGCGTCACCTCCCCAGTTATGCTCTTAAACTGGTTACTTTGTGTCTTTAAGATTTCATTATTTAAAACTGACACCTGTAGTATGCCCTGCAAAGTTTTCTGGAGCATCAACATAACCTCGAGCATTGATAAACTCGAAGAGCCCGTCACCTCCAGACTATGCAGGCCTGATATATCCGTATGGACGGCGTTGACATTTACCCGCCTTTCTTTCACATTGGGGCTAAGATCTACCAAGTTTTCCTCCCACATGGGTTTACTCTGGTTTTCACTCTGAATTTCACTTTCTTCTTCCTCCACCTCTACTTCAATGCCCTGAATAGTTAAAGACTGAAATAACTGAGGGGAGGAGGACAAGTGTGGTTCTGTTTGAATCTCGGCGATGTCAAAGTTCGTCTGATTCAGGATTTCCACGTTTATTACTTAGTCCTCTGTTATTTGTGGAGGCTCCACCACAATTATCTCCCTTTCAGGTGTCTCTTTCACTTTAAAGTGCTTGCCCAAAAAGTCTTTAATAGATTTTGAGAATGCCGCTCTGCCTTTTGCGCTTGCTGTCTTAGAGGTCAACAGCACCTTCTGTTGGATTGTCCCTGAGGGCGGTGTAGACCCCATCACAGTAGTTTTATTTCCAGTAGGTGTTGCCGTCACATTTATTACATTACTCAAGTCTTTAGGTAATTCCATTAGATCTTCCGCCCCTTGGCTTCTATTTCCTGATTTCTTGGAATTCTTCGGGGCTTTACGTGGTATATTTTTCTCCAGGGCCATTTTTTTTTAATCCCCCATAGTAGCCAAAATTACAGGCGGGTTTCTCCTTGGCTTTCTTTTGGATTCCCACAGATCCTAGGAGCGTTACAATCCCCTATATCAAATATACTTCATACAATTTATTAGGGAGGGAGAAATTTACCTCTTCACTTACCTCTGTTCTGTGGGCCCGCACTTTTCTCCCCCACTTCACCTTTAGGAACTCATTTCTCCAGGCACCAAACTGTCTCTGGGCTTGGTCCGCAGCTTGTTTGAAATCACCACCTTTGTCTTACTGTGGGTTTTATATTTCCTCGCTATCTTCAAGGGTATTCTTAATCCCTCACCACTAACAGCCTCCTTGATGGGAATGCCCGGTGCTTGCTTGCGCCGATTTTCTGCCGCTTTCGGCTAGGGGGACTCTAAACCTGCGCTGTCACTGCAGTCCACTATGGGCTGACTAAAAGAAAATTGAGCCCGCACCACCTGCGTTGCCCACTAGACTCGCGGTCCACTGCAGCGCGTTCGCTGATTTAATCGCGGTTTAATCCTCGGGTCTCGGGTCTCAAGCCGCAAATCCCCAATTTTATCTACCGCCCGCTCAAAGCAGTAGGATAAGGATGGATGCAGCCGTTACCTCAATGCCGCAATGCCAGCGGCACCGAAACTACCGCCGGAAGCCGGAAGACAAGAGGCGAAGTAAGAGGTACTCGGAGCGCGTCCGCAGCCACACAGAATGCTTCCCCATAGTAATATTGATATCAAGTTAGGGGAGAAACCAACCAGCGACAATTACCAGGTAAACCTATATTAATGTCAGTATTCAGCTAAGTGCTTACCACTGGTGTGAAACCTGGAAGCTATCCCCTAACGATGCCTTAAAGTAGCTTTATGACACCGTACTTGAGTTGAGGGCATGTTGAACTTCAGCAACTCCCTTGCTCCTCTGAAACAAGGGCCGTTCAGCACTGCAGCAGTGGAAATGCCCTTCCTCAGCCCTTCACAAGCGTTTACCACTCCAAGATGGTGGCTCCTTTGGACTGTGAAATCAACAGTGCGAGGTTACCTCATCTATGTCTATGAGCCTCTGGCAGTGTGTATATTATGTTTTGACCCACAGGGGTATTCACGTGTGATCAAGACAAGATTCATTGTCGAAACGCGTAGCGTGTCAACTGGGCAATAAACTTATGCTGAGTATTCCTGAGTGCGTCTTTTTGCTTTGTAGCAAAACTGTGGACTATAATTAATTTCGGTCGGCGTGGTCCGCCGAACTTTGAGACGCCACCTGACTGGGGAGAGAGGATCCCGGAAGGACCGCGCTGTTGTTTGAAACTTAATCGAGGGATCCAGTGCCTGCCACCGAGCTGTAACTATCACGTACTGATTGGACCTGCCGAGGAGAAGAACGCCTCGACTCTCACGGTGAGCCTTCTCGCTGCTTGTCGCCACGGTGCAACGGAGGAGTGGGGTGCAGAAGTGTGCCCTATCCTCCCGAACACCGATGGTTTATGGGGTGGAAGTGTTCCCGTGAGGGCGGGCGGGCGGTCGCAAGAAGAGAGTGGGAGACTCCCGTTGTAAAGCACCCAGTGGGTGCCAGTTTAATGAATCTTCTGTGCGGTTCCGTTTTTCACTTGGGCTTTTTCGAGCGGCATCAGGAACCACTTAAATAAGTGGGGGAATATTCGGCAAACAAATAACTTACTTACTACAGGAGACGGTACACGTACCGCTTAACTGTCCAGTTTAAAACTACGAGTGCAAGTTACAAATTGTCACACAGAGACTTCGTTACAGAACTAGTGACATAATCAGCACCCAGAGGATGGATGAGGAAGGAGAGAGAAAACGGGAGGCGGCAACGTTGTTTGCCAGAGCACCAGGAAAAGGTGCCACTCAACACAGCACAAATGAGAAACTAGACAATAAGCCCCTAACCGTGCAACTTAGAAAATATGAGAAATTGAGGAAGCAGGAAAGTTCCCGGTGGTGGGAGGCTACATCGCTACAAGACTATGTGGAGAAAGAGATGGTGCCACGAGGGCTCCGTATCTACATAACGCCATCCCATGAATCACCTAAACCACAGATGCTAGATGCTTGGGCACGTAATTCAGCAGCAAGCAGTAAAAACATGCTCCTCATTCTCATCCAATACGCATGGGAAGAACGCGATGACATTCTGTAACGAACAAAAAGAATTGGATGATGATTTCTCAAAAAATCCAGACCAAGAGACTATCGCCAAATTCAAAGAGGAATTGAAAACCCGCCTAAAAAAACATGAAGACGACATTAAATTTCGCAAACAGCGAAAACTTCACAGGGACTGTGGCGATTACGAGAGTGGACAGATCTTAACGTATAGCCCAAAGTACGACTATATGTACAATCAAACTGGACTACAAAATCCTAGTGCATCTAAAAACATCCCAGTAGCTGAAAAGGGAGCGCCCAATATTCAGACAGAATCAAGTCCGGACACATCTAGCCTAAGCACAAGCACTGCATCAGACCTGGAAGTCGTTACCAAGCAGGCTAATTTTTTAGACGAGTTCAGGGTACTAGGAACAAGACAGAAAAAAGAACAGATACCACCCATCCCTTTCCAAAAGAAACCCAATCGGGGGTGCCCGAGGGGAAGAGGAAGAGGAAGGGGAGAGCGTTCCGAAGAAGACTCACGCTCCAGCAAAGGAGAAGAAAAGAAACAAAAACCAGTGGGAAACAAAAAAGTTGGTTACAAAAACAGAAAATAACCAAGGATGTAGAAACGGTAAACAAAACCATTATCAATCTCTCCTCTAGAACTCTAACCCACACTGAAAAACAAACCTTATGCTTGGGTCTCACGTTCTGTTCCACTGAACTGTTCAATTACTCAGATACAAGGGTAGATCTTTTTAAATTTACCAGGAAACTTAAGTTAAAAAAATGGCACTTCCTGAAACAAAACAAAAATACAAGAGGTACAATTGATGGGGAGGTGTCGGATGGAAATGGGCAAAACGATGACATGTTAGACTTGACCATATGGGATAGTCAAGAAGATAGTAACAATTTGACCATGGAAGAAAATAGAACTGACAAACCAGCTTGTTCTTCATTCAAGCCCAAATCTATTTTTTGTCCTATTATGCCCCATGACGCAATCAACACCTTTCATGAGGTGGTAACCAAGGAACTCACAAAAATTAAACACACCCCAGGAGGGTGGGGAAAAGGCGAGTTCAACCTTAACAAAACCCAGAGGGAATTCATTCTCTCCTTGGCAAAAGACACGAACATCGTATTAAGACCAGCTGATAAAGGGGGGAACATTGTTCTGTGGGGAAAGGAAATGTATGTCACCGAAGCACTTCGTCAATTGACTAGTAGTAATTTTTATGCTAAATGTACCATGACAACGTATAATGATAGCATTCTGGAAACATGGGAAATGCTCAATGAATGGCGTAATAATGGTCTACTTACATGGCAGGAATTTTGCTTTTTAAAGAAGGATTACCCCAAACTTCCTATATTCTATCTCCTTCCCAAGGTGCATAAGAATGCCACAGTTCCACCAGGTAGACCGATCATCTCATCTATAGGCAGCGTAAATGAGAACCTCTCACAGTACATCGATCATTACCTGAGAGAGTACGTAAGCAAGTTACCAGCCTATATCAGGGATACTACTGACTTCCTTAAGAAAATAGACACTATACAATGGGTAGAGGGCTCTCTTCTCATTACGCTAGACGTAAGTGCCTTATATACAATCATAGAACATGTACAGGGCATGGAAGCCAGCTAACATTTCCTTAAACAAAGGGACACCTGCTATTCTGAACACACCCAGATGCTCATAGGCATGATGAAAATATGCTTGAGAAACAATATCTTTATGTTTAATGGGGATGTGTTCAAGCAGATACGTGGCGTTGCCATGGGCTCGGCATTTGCGCCGAGCTTTGCTAATCTGTTCTTAGGGAAATGGGAAAAGGAAATTAGAGAGGACAAGAATCTCACAGAAGATTTTAAAAAGGTATCTACCTGGGTCAGATACATTGACGACCTGTTCGTCATATGGCAAGGCACACGGGAGGAAGCCGTGTCGTTTATTGACAAGCTCAATATCAACACTTCTAACATACTCCTTACGTACAACATTGATGACAAATACGTGGAATTTCTAGACACGGCTATAGAGGTGATTGACAACCATCTCACCTCTAAGCTTCATAGGAAAGACACAGCAGGCAATACCCTCCTCCAAGCCCTCAGTGCTCATCCGGATTCACTCAAATGGAGTATTCCGTTCGGTGAGTTACTGAGGGCGAAAAGGAACTGCAGTGGTGAAGAGAGCTTTATGGCCGAACAAGAAGTCATGTTACAGAGATTCAGGACAAGAGGGTACCCGGAGGGAGTGCTCAGTAAGGCAGTCCACAAAGTGTCTCTTATACATCGCAATGACACATTGAATCCTTCAGGTACTAAAGATATTGATAATGAGACTGGCACCCGTGTCATAACGACCTTTAATCAACAATCTAAAAAAATTAGCAAAATCCTCGCCAATAACTGGAAAATCCTTAAAGCAGACAATATAGTGGGCCCAAGCCTCAAAGAAAGACCTCAAATAACATACAGACGAGGTAGAAACCTTAGGGACATGCTGATCAAAGGTGACATAACGGAAAACAAACTGCACACACAAGGCCTGAAGGGGTTTTACCCCTGTGGGCATTGTAGAGCCTGTACCAACAGCACTATGGTGAAACAGATAGACGTACCAGGCAGGCAAGAGCCAAAAATGATAAAACAGTTCTTGACATGCACTACGTCATTTGTCATCTATGTTTTAGTATGTCCATGTAAAAAGAAATATGTGGGTAGCACCACATGCATGGCCAAGAAGAGGATACAAGAACACCTCAGGGCTATCACACATGTGGATAGCCATTATCCCATTGCAAGGCACTTTCAAGAAAAGCATAACTCAGATAATTCCCTCCTCAGGTATTACGCTGTTGAACAGGTTAATATCGGGAGAAGAGGGGGAAACCGTGAACTAGCGTTGAGAAAGAAGGAATCACGCTGGATCATGCAGCTCGAGACCAAGTTTCCTGGGGGGCATAATTGGGATGAAGAGCTTGCAACCCATTTACATGAGGAATAATTAGATGAGGCAGAGAGATTTGAGCTCTTGGTGTGGCCCACACCGTGAACATGTCCTGATTATGTACATAAGATATAAAATGTAACGATAGATCTGTGTGTTTAGAACAAGTTAAAATGTTAATAATGTCTAACTGATTTTATGCATTTTTTAACTGTATGTTTTTTATGTGTTTTGTAGGAGAATGGAATTCTTTATTCACTCCTGTCACGTCCAAATCACGGTCCTTGGACCACCTTGAAATTTGGATGAAAGACACTATGCATCTGTATGAAAGTATAATTTTCACTTTATTGATTTTCTTTGCACCGTACCCTGTGGTATAATAGCAATATATTCTAATCTGGGGGTTCTATGCATAAGAGGCTACCCCATAAATAGGGGTTAGTTTCCACCTAAGCGGATCTGTCAGGCACTAGACCTAACCAGATCCGAAAAGAACTGATGTAACACGCGGTTCTGTTTTCCTGTGACTTGAGGTTTACGAAAGTTATCCTTGCCTAGCTTGTGGGTCAACTGGGGCACTAGTCCAACAGAAACCCAAACCTAGTGGTATAGCTATTAGATAATAGTACATATGAATATGTATACGATGTTGACAGACACAGGTGGTTAAGAATCATTGTAAAAAGTATAATTATTGTTACATACATCCACAATGGTTAGCCATTCCAAGATGGCGGCTCCTCAGGACTGTGGAGTAAACAGTACTAGGTTACCCCTTCCTCTAGGTATACGAACCTCAAGTTTGTGATAATGATCGGGGCCTCTAGGTTCATTGGGGCACTAGTCCGTTAGAAATCCTAGCCCATGTGACATAGCATTTATACAATAGCGCACATGCAAATGTATAGTTTGTTGAGAAATACAGATGGTAAAATCATTGATATTGTTGTGTATTTTCACAAGCGTTTACCACTCCAAGATGGTGGCTCCTTTGGACTGTGAAATCAACAGTGCGAGGTTACCTCATCTATGTCTATGAGCCTCTGGCAGTGTGTATATTATGTTTTGACCCACAGGGGTATTCACGTGTGATCAAGACAAGATTCATTGTCGAAACGCGTAGCGTGTCAACTGGGCAATAAACTTATGCTGAGTATTCCTGAGTGCGTCTTTTTGCTTTGTAGCAAAACTGTGGACTATAATTAATTTCGGTCGGCGTGGTCCGCCGAACTTTGAGACGCCACGTGACTGGGGAGAGAGGATCCCGGAAGGACTGCGCTGTTGTTTGAAAACAAAAAAAAAAAAAAAAATATATATATATATATATATATATATTTATTTATTTTTTTCACTGAAAAAAACATAGGTTTCAGGGACGTTATAGTTAGTTGGACATTTGACTCATATAAAACCAGAAAAATGCGCCAGTTATAGTTAATTGAGCTAACTATAACTCACATGCCAGCAATGCACTGCTGATGACGTCACATATTACATCACTCATGACATGGTCAGTGACATCACTGATGACATCACTGATAACATTTCAAATGACAACACTGATGACATCATCCAGTGAATGTGTGTTTAAGTAAAGCTTAAATATTTTTCATATATATCTATGCAAAGGTGTAATTGAAGAATGAGAGGATTTACAAGTGCCTGAATGGATTCTTTAGTAGGTGCGTGACTGACTGTATAAGTGAGTGATTAAATGTGTCTTACTGAATGCATGGGTTAGTGACTAAACTGTGTGAAAGTCTGTATTAGTCTCTCAGTTGGTGTGTAAGCGGCTGCATGTGTTGGTGAGTAGCTACATGAGTGTCTATATAGGTTATTGATTGGTTGTATGAGCATCTGTATGGGTGCCTGAGTGTCTGTGTGGGTGGGTGGGGGTGGGTGTGACTCTGTGCATAAATGTATGAGTTGGTGATTCACTAGTTGTATGGATTCAAAGGTGCATCTGTAAAGGGTTGCATGGGTGACTTAGTGTGCATATGAGTTGTTGGTGAATGAATGAATGTCTCAGTGGAATATGTGCAAATGACTACATATGTTTTAAGGCAGCATATGTCGGTGTTGGAGTATATAAATGTATATACATGAGAGTAAGCTATTTGAAGAGTGGGTGTATAAATCACTGTCTACTCGGATCAGTGATTTTATAAGACACTATATTAGGATGAAGGGCGGACTTTGTCCGCCCGCCATCCCATCGTATATAGAGACCGCTGCCATAAGGGCGGGGGTCCCGTGCCTGCAATTAGGATGCGCCCGCCACAGTTGCGGGCGCATCCAGCGTTCCTGACATTGTGGCGGGTGGTGCACTCAGCACCACCCGCCACAATGCCAGAAAGGCATGCTGTGCACTTCCATGCACAACATGGCAGGCACGGCGCGGTGCATGCCATGTTTTGCATGGAACTGCTGGGGGGTACCATTGGTACCCCCCATGTGCACCTCCCAACCCCCAGAGTCCCTGGGGGCCTGCAACAGGCCCCAAAAGTAGACTCCGCATGGCTTTCCATGGCGGCAATGCCGCCACGGAAAGGCATTGGAAAATGCCCATTCTAATATGGCTGGTGGGTTCTGAAAGACACCGCCACCATATAGAACCCTTATCCGCCCGGTCGTAAGGCAACCGGGGTGGAAAAGCAGCAGATGGTGTTTCCGTCCACCACAAACCCCACAGCCTTAATAATATGGTAGGGGCGATCCGCCGGCCTGGCGGGGGCGATCCGCCCACCATCCTAATGGTACCCTAAGTGTGTCTTTGTATCTGCATACATAAGTGATGTGGTGTGTGTATAACTAACTTAGTTGGTGTATATAACTGTATACATGAGTAAATGAGTATGTAATTCATTCTTTGCATGACTGACTAGGTGTGTGACTAACTCTATGGATGAGTGGTAGAGTGTGACTGTATGTATAGGTGTATCAGTACATATTATAGTACTGTATTGATGAGTAACTGTATGTATGAGACACTGGATGTGTGTATAGACCTATGAAATAGTCGGTGGTATGTAGTATATGGCATTCTTGTGTGTATGGTTTCAAAAATAGTAGTCTGTATTTTAGATTGCGTGTATCATAGTTTATATTAGGGCATCAGTATGTGCATCAGATTATCACGTGGATGATTTAATCAGTGATGTCATCAGTGATGTAATTTGAGATGTCATCAGTGATGTCACTGACCATGTCATCAGTGATGTAATATGTGACGTCATCAGCAGTGCAGTGCAGGTGCGCAAGTTATAGTTAGCTCAATTAACTATAACTGGCGAATTTCTCTGGTTTCATATGAGTCAAATGTCCAACTAATTGTAACGTCCATGAAACCTATGATTTTTTCAGTGAATTTCTAGGGTTTTTTTAAATGTTAATTCCCAACTATAACCTATGCTTTTTTCTGTGAATTTCAAAGGTTTTTAAATGTTAATTTCATATTTTTATATTTATAAAACCTATATATTTTTTTTAACTTTAGAAATTGTGTAATGTTTTATATCTTTCCCCAAAAATATGCATATCACATTTTTTGGGGGGAGAAAACTACAGTCCCGTACCGGTAGTCTACCAACCTCAATCAGCACATGAATCCTATCTACCACATTTAAATTAAGGGTGGGCGGCCAGCTACGCTCCGTGCACGGAGTGCACGGAGTGCCGTCTCCTACGCATTTTGCGTAGCGGGCGTAGCCAGGCGGCACTACGCGCGCTCCGCAGACGGTGCGTAGCCGGCCGCCACCCGCCTCCCTCCCGCCCTCCCTAAATACATAAATAAAAGTATAAAAAGCTTTTAAAAACACTTACCTTGTCTGCCGCGTCCCCGGGGCTCCCTCTCGCCGTCCCGCGATTCGCGCCGCCATTTCGGATCCTAATGCGCATGCGCGGACGGCCGCGCATGCGCATTTCTCATGAGGAATGCGCATGCGCGGCCGCCCGCACATGCGCATTAAGAACCGAATCGGTGGTGGCGCGAATCGCGGGACGGCGAGAGGGAGCCCCGGGGACGCGGCAGACAAGGTAAGTATTTTTAAAAGCTTTTTATACTTTTATATATGTATTTAGGGAGGGCGGGAGGGAGGCGGGTGGCGCAGAGTGGGGCTACGCGGAGTGTGCGGGTGGGCGTAGTTGTGTGCCCACTTCGCGTACCTCCGCGGAGCACCACTCCGCACACTACGCCCAGGGTTAATTTAAATGATGCACATTTCGTATCCGACGGGTTTGTGACACCGCATCCCGGGTCACAACATGTACTTATGAGGTCGCGTCAGCGGCTACTGTGGTATGCGACCGGTACGCATTACAAAAAGCGGCGCGCTACGTCATGTACGTATGGTGTGGCACCCACTGCGTGTTCCAAATGCAATAAATGCACGCTGCCACGCCCTGTGTTACATCATAGACGTACAATATCGCGCCGCCTACGCCATTCCCTCATTTTTTTGGGGTCTCAAATCTACATCGAAAGAACTTTAAAGTGTATATGAGAGCAAGCTATTGTTATTAATATTTTAAACAGTTATATATTTCTAACTCTAATAAACTTATGTTATAGTAAATATGTTTTCTCAAAATCACATCGGGTGCGATCTCATTGCACACTGTCTGCGCGATTGCCAAGTGACCATAGAAAAAACATTTCATTAGTGCATAACTATTTCCCATTGTAATAGTCAAAAACGCCACCCATTTTAGTCAATATCTGTACTGTATTTCCTGAGACAAACCTCTTCTGCTTAGAGAGCTTTGTTCTAAACTTTTTGCAATATACACATATCTTACACTACACACAACATGCAACATCATTTTCATCAATATTCATGCTCTGTAAAGTAGCCTTCCACCTGTGAGGGCCATACACCTAAAAGTTACATTACCGAAATGTTCTTCAATACCAGAGGTAACATGGTTGCATACGCTGTCCACAGCACAACGTAAAATAGTACGGCCCAGAGACAGTAGCATGCATAGACAATTAACACAGGGACTCACATAGATAGTGGAAGTGGGTATAACTTGCGCACAACTGTTTTTTATTACCAGGGTGACATATCCAGTGACGTCTGTGCTGGATGCGAGTAGGTTGAGTGTAAACCAGCTTTCAGGGAATGGTTGCTGCTAGCATCAACTACAATAGTAATCATTGGATCACACACAGAGATTCAATATTAAAATAATCGATAATTTGTGCTGCAATAAGGTAGGGACAGTAGATGTGAAATAATACAGAAATAATTCTATCGTAAAAGAACCACAACTTGTGGTATACTGACACACAATCAATAGATCTGAAATAATACACAAAAAGATGATATCATAAACGCTCCATCATTTCTAGTACACTCACATAGCCACATCAAAAGCATTCACCATGTGCACAGCCAGCGATAATGTGTGCTGTAGACAGGCCGGACTAGGAGCAATATATGTTGCCATCAACACTGCATCATCTGCAATAGCAACTCAATCTGAATTGTGAACACTGCTGTCTGCAGTGTTGCCAAAGCTACATAAGGTGACTTGAGCTGCCCAGTTTGTCATAAGCGAAGCAACAAAAAAGCGTGTGCGGAGCCTGCAATGATACGTATGCATGGTGCAGACAGTACGCACTAGAGCAATGTCTTTTCCTACAGGACTACCTCATCTACAATAGCAACTCAATCTCAATTATGAACACTGCTATCTGCAGTGTAGGCCAGAGAGAGCAGTCAGCAAGGGCCCACAGCCACATGGCATTGACTTGAGTGCTACAGTTTGCAATACACGAAGCAAAAGAAAATATTTGCGCCGAGCCTGCAATGATGCATATGAGTGGTGCAGACAGTACCCACTGGAGCAATGTCATTTCCTACAGGACTACCTCATCTACAATAACGACTCGATCTCAATTGTGAAAACTGCTGTCTGCAGTGTAGGCCAGAGAGCTGTCAGCAAGGGCCCACAGCCACATGGCATTGACTTGAGCTCTACAGTTTGCTATACACGAAGCAAAAGAAATGTGTGCAGAGCCTGCAATGATGCATATGAGTGGTGCAGACAGTACGCACTGGAGCAATGTATTTTCCGACAGGACAGCATCATCTACAATACCGACTCAATGACAAATGTGAACACTGAAGTCTGCAGTATAGGCCAGAGAGAGCATCCAGCAAGGGTCCACAGCCACGTGGCATTGACTTGAGCTTTACAGTTTGCAATACACAAAGCAAAAAAAATATGTGCAAGCCTGCAATGATGCAAATGAGTGGTGTAGACAGTATGCACTGAAGCAATGTATTTTCCTACAGGACAGCATCGTCTACAATAGCAACTCGATCTCAATTATGAACACTGCTATCTGCAGTGTAGGCCAGAAAGAGCAGTCAGCAAGGGTCAACAGCCACATGGCATTGACTTGAGCTCTACAGTTTGCTATACACGAAGCAAAAGAAATGTGTGCAGAGCCTGCAATGATGCATATGAGTGGTGCAGACAGTACGCACTGGAGCAATGTATTTTCCGACAGGACAGCATCATCTACAATACCGACTCAATGACAAATGTGAACACTGAAGTCTGCAGTATAGGCCAGAGAGAGCGTCCAGCAAGGGTCCACAGCCACGTGGCATTGACTTGAGCTTTACAGTTTGCAATACGTGAAGCAAAAAAAGTGTGCAGAGCCTGCAATGATGCATATGAGTGATGCAGACAGTACGCACCTGAGCAATGTCTTTTTCTACAGAACTACCTCATCTACAATAGCAACTCGATCTCAATTATGAACACTGCTATCTGCAGTGTAGGCCAGAGAGAGCAGTCAGCAAGGGCCCACAGCCACATGGCATTGACTTGAGCTCTACAGTTTGCAATACACGAAGCAAAAGAAATGTGTACAGAGCCTGCAATGATGCATATGAGTGGTGCAGACAGTACGCACTGGAGCAATGTCTTTTCCTACAGGACTGCATCATCTACAATAGTGACTCAATATGAATTGTGAACACTACTGTCTGCATTGTTAATAGAAGGCAGTACTCACACACACAACCATCAATACTTTTTCTCACTCCCTCTTGAAAAAAATACAACAACACAAATTACATAAAACTGTACAATAAATAAATCAAAACACTTCGAATTGGGATTTCATCTGTCCACAGTCTACACTATTTACTGTTCCTTTTGACTTGCAAGATGAATTTGGTCATTTTACTAAACCTATAACTCATCTAAAAAAAGTCTTCAAGCAAGTATACTATAGCCTTATAGACCGCAGTAGCAGGCTATACCGGCTATTAATGGCCCTCTCCAGCATTAAAGGTCCAAGCCAAAGGCGAGGGCCTTTAACAAGGGAGAGGGACTTTAATAGCCACTATAGCCCAGTTCAAAGGGCTATAAGGCTATTTGAACATTCTGCCACTAGAGGGTAGACTGTTCTAACAAATAAAGCAAAGCCTTAAGAGAGCGCAAGGGGATTGGAATCCCTTCAGTCTCCCTGAAGCATTTGTTCACAGCCAGAGCTGTGGACAAAAAACTTTGCAATGTTGGAGCTCCAGGCTTATACAAGCCATTATAGGAACGGAGCTTTTCCATTGTTTTCAATGGCGCTCCCAACATTCCAATATTCTAATAAAACAATATTTTGTATGTTTCAATAGATGTTCTAATTACTTAACTACTGGATTCTGTAATTAAACAATCACCACTCAAACTAAATTGTGAACCCTGCGAACCGCAGTCCAGACCAGATGCAGTGGTCATTAACACCTCACAGCCACATACCGTTGTATTCGAAAGCACTGAGTTTGTGGCACCTGATCAGAGAGAGTACACCGAAATCATCACAGACTTTAACTTATCACATCCTCAATCATACAATCAAGACCCAATTTCACTGTTCGCACCTGCTGTACCACAGTATACTCCACCGACTAGTGTCAACCAAGCCCAATAATCATGTGCAGCAGTTAGCTATGGAAGCACAGAGTGTGATGCACCTCACCACATGAATTTCTGAGAAAAGCAAGCAGCAGGTAATATCGGTCATCGTCTATTGTGAGATCAAGACACCGTTCCACTGTTGGGACCTAGAGTTGGTTGCACCTGATCGAAGAAAGTACCTTCATCTCCACTCTCAAATGCAATTCTAACATTGTCCATTGTGGAATCATCACACCGTTCCACTGTTGGAACCTAGAGTTGGTTGCAGCTGGTTGAAGGGAGTACCTCCATCTCCACTCTCAAATATGGTTCTAACATCGTCCATTGTGGGATCAATACATCATTTCACTGTTGGGACCTAGAGTTGCTTGTACCTCATCGGAGGGGGTACACAGAAATCATCACAAAATTTAACTTCTGACATTCTTAAGCATAGAATTAAGACCCCGTTACACTGTTTGGACCTGCTGTACTGCAGTGTATTCCAGCGATAACAGTCAACTAAGCCCAATAACCATGTGCAGCAGTTAACTACAGAAGCACAGAGTCTGATGCACCTCAACAAAGGGAGTTCTGTGAAAAACCAACAACAGGTAATATCAGACATCGTCCATTGTGTGATCAACACACCGTTCCACTGTTGGGACCTAGAGTTTCTTACATCTAGTCGAAGGGAGCACCTTCATCTCCACTCTCAGATACAGTTCTAGCATAGCCTACTATGGTATCAAAAACACTGTTCCACTGTTGGTGCCTGTCGGACTACTGTGTTACAGAGCACTCCACGGTGCTGGGCCTCAGGCTGGGTGCTGTGTGCCTGTGTTGGGGTACCCAGCGTTAATCTTAGGAGCCTTCTGAGCTCACAGACCTCGGCCCAGGAGCTTACGCCGGCATGTGATGGGCCCTCTTTCACATACAGCGGTGTCAAAAGGTGAACTTGTGAGCATATATGCATCGCAGCAGCCATTACGCTTTCTAGATACCAGCACGCTGAAAGCATCATTCACGCAGCCACCTTCGCTCATGGCGTCAGCCTTGTGGCAGTGTAAGCTGCGCAGACCTGGCAGACACATTCACCAATCCGAAAGAGAACCACACCCAGAGAAACGTGCCTCTTCTTCAAACCCCTATGCTAGCCTTGCGTACGCTGAGCCAGCCCACTACCCTAAACATTTAGGAGGGGAAGGAGGCACATATGTGCTACCATTCCGTAAGCTTCCCTACTGACTTTACTATCATGTTTGCGTCCACTGTCCACTTCACTCAATAGACCATCATTGTGTGTTGACGTGTCAATGTCTGTGCTCTGCATACTCCACTCTGTCCTGCACATCCCCTAAAGACTTTGCATTATATATTTTTATAATCAATAATTACTTACCACCTTTGCACATACTTTGCTCCCATCTCTCCCGCATTCTGCATTGTGAGGCAGAGGTGCCATGACATGTTTAGTTTGTGTACATGGCTAGCCAGGTTTCCCACAGTATGCAGTGTTGTTGTGTCTGCTAGGTGCACATGTTGTTTGTCATGTTGTATGTTATTATATAAGGTAGCGCGTTTATTCACGAGCAGTGGTTTCTCCCATTTACATATCGTTGACTTAAAGAGCATACAGAGGTTTTTCTCACAGGTGAAAAGTGGGACCACAATGACAGTCATTCATTACTATCCAAGAATGTCCAACTACACGGCGCTTCTAAGCTTACAGCCCCCAATATTGCGTCCTTTCTTATATGCACACCAACTCCCACAACCAGACCAACATTCACACAGCTTTCTAACGGCAGTTATCTGCTTCTCAATAACATGCACTCCTACGGAATATGAGCTGGCACACTGCATGTCCTTACTGTTTCAAACACAGTAACTTCCTGTGGCAATGTCTATTCCCACCCACACAAACTAACTCCCAAACTTCAACTTGGCCTTCAATTCGTAGTTTGAAAACAGATTTCAAGAAACAAACCAAACTAAAAGCGCTTTTGTTCAGAAAAGAAGTCTCCCTCACTTCTGCAAAAGAAATTTATCGACTGCAGATACCACGAACTTCGAATAAAATACACTCCCTTTTAAATACGAACCTCCAATTACACTTTGTGAATTGTTACACAATTTTCAACACATGTCACACTCAAGGTCTAGCACACTTTTTTTAACACTGTCTCCTACAGCCTTCTAACACGCTTTCAAACTGTTCTTCTTTTAATACCAGACTACATTTATTCGATCATCTCTGGAATAACAGGAACAGTGCCCATAATTCTCGCTCGCTTTGCGGCCATCCTACTACTAAATCTACTTCTAGTAATGGCTAAGCCCTCTGTGGTAACAACTATGTCGGAAGCTACATCAATACTGTAAAAAAACAGAAAAAAATGTGGCTACCTGCCTCTATCTATTATCGGAGCTAGCTACAACATTACATTTATCTACACTTATGCAAATGCGTACAACCATCGTTTGATTGCAAAACGTGCCCATTTGACTGGCAAATGGATGTATGCCTTGCCAACATCCTAACAATCGCTCCCGATATCCAGCAGGTAATGCATTATCTTGAAAACCATGAACGTGATTGTTCTGGCAGTGGAGAAATTGCAAATGCAATGCAAAAAGGAATCGCAGCAGAATGGGATTCCTGCGCAGCCGCAAAAGATCTCCAGCAACGTGCAACTTTTCACATCGAAGATTGCCTGCCAATTCAAATTGCCGCTCCAACATTTGAGGAACATTACTGTCCCTTCGAGGATATGAATTGGATAGCTTAGCTTTTCTTAGACGATGGCAACAATAGCCTCTTGGAACATTACGCATCTCAAGCAGCTGAAGAACTTCTGGATTGGAATCTCCAAGACTTGTAAGAAACTCACGTTATTCTTGAATGGATTTTTTTCCATCTTTTTTTACTTTTTCCTTTACATTTTTTATAATACACTTCAATCCTACTACTTTCATATAACAATTTTCTAAGTATACTCAGACATTTGAACTCTATCGTCATTATTGGCACTTACGTCTCCACTTTAACCAGGGATCGGTGATGTATGGCCTATGTAAATACGCTATTTACTTAATAAATTAGCCTAAACCCAACACCCATTTAGAAACCATGTCTATTCTTTGTGCACACGCCTCCCTGCCTCCCTGTTATTCACAAAGCCCTTTCACACAAATGTACTCAAAGTCAACCTCTGCTCAGAACCTCACAATAATAATTACGACTTTGTTTAGAAACTGGTGTGTACAGTGTGGTAATCATAAATTATCTTTATTTTCATTACACAATGTATTCATTCATGTCTAATAGCTATTGTGTAGGTCACATAGAACTGTAGCATATAATGTGCAATTCCCTGATTCAGGAGCTTTGATTTGACTACAGGAGAAGCGGTTGGAGTTTGCCTCAGCTTGATGCCTTAGCTCTCTACACAAGAATGTTTTTTTGAAACAGCTGAAGACAATAATGTATGGTTTGACTACAAAAGTACTGAATGTGCTTCTCAGAAGCACAATGCTTATATTCATCCTCAAAGTTCCAATGTGAGTAGAACTAGTACCAATTCTGACACGCACCACATTGAATCTACTGTACAACAAATTGTTAACTAGTCTACTATTGATAATTTTCTGTTACAAAAAAGCACTGCCAAGGTACCTAAAAAGTTTGATGACTACATTTTACAATTTCTTTTTTATTTCTTTCTTTTCTTGAAGGATACATGTGGTAATCGTATCCTACCGTTATTTTCCTTATAGAATGTAGAGTCATTCAAGTGTAATATCTTTTGCTTATGTCACATGCAACTGTAACATGTAATATGCAATTCACTGATGCAGGAGCTTACGTTTGAACACAGCAGAAGTGGTTCAACTTTGCATCAGCTGAATGCCCTAGCTCTTGTACCAGTGGGTTCAATTATGGCAGTTAAATAAAGACACTTTCTATATAATTTTTAAACTCCATCTCTTTATTACACACAGCCACTTTCTTAGACACACCTCATTTCACAATTTTTCTTCTGTGGCATTGCAACGTACTGCATTATATTCTTCATTAATATTTATTTATTCCTGCTTCCTAAAACACTTCAGTTGAGTCTGCAGACCGGTAGGGGTGAGAAGTTCGCTTCCCACTCCCTGTACAGTATAAACGCACACTAACACTACTTACACAGGTATGCTACAGCGGACAGTATCCTACAGCACCCACAGCACATCCCTTTACAGCAATAAACTCACGACTTACACTCACAGTTTCATCCCGAGTCTTCAGACCGGTACCGGTGAGTAGTTTGCTTCCCACTCCCGCTCTACTCTAAACACATACTAACACCACCTGCACACATATGCTACAACAGCCAGTATGCTATACCGCCCAGAGCACATCAGTTTACAGCAATCAGCTCACAGTTTAGGGCACGGTTTCATCCCTGAGTTTAGCGGTACCTCACCTCTGCACCATCTCACTCTAGACAAAACCGCACTTTCACACCGGTACGGGTAAATACTTTGGTTCTGACAGTATGCTACAGACCACTCAGCAACCAGTTTAGACATACGCTTTCATCCCCAGGTGTACCAGTACCTCACCACTGTCTCACAGTGGTCAAAACAGCACTTTCACACCGGTCGGAGTGAATACTTCACTTTGGCCAGTATGCTACTGACCACTCAGCTCAGTTTAGGCATACGCTTTCATCCCAAGGTGTACCAGCACCTCACCTCACCACCATCTCACAGTGGGCAAAACAGCACTTTCACACCGGTAGGAGTAAATACTTCTCTTCGGCCAGTATGCTACAGCGCCCACAGCACATAAGTTTACAGCATTCAGCTCACAGTTTAAGCACACGCTTTCATCCCCAACTTTACCGATAACTCACCTCAACACCATCTCACTCTAGGCAAAATAGCACTTTCACACAGGTAAGGGTAAATACCTGCCAGGATGCTACAGAGCACTCAGCTCACAGTTTAGGCACACGCTTTCATCGCCGAGCTCACCGGCCCCTCACCTCCGCACCATTTCACAGTGGGCAAAACAGTACTTTCACAGCGGTAGGGGTAAATACTTTGCTTCGGCCAGTATGTTACAGCGCCCAGAGCACATCAGTTTACAGCACTCAGCTCACGGGTTACAATCACGCTTTCATCCCGGAGCATACCGGCAACTCACTTCAGCACCATCTCACAGTGGACAAAACAGAACTTTCACACCAGTAGGGGTAAATACTTCGCTTCACACTCCCTCTACAGCAAACCCAACCACCATACAGACCTCACAGCACTCCTACTCTCTTCTTTCCCACTTTTTTCCGTCCCTTTTCCCCTTACTCGCTTTAACGGAATCACAAAATGGCAGCCAACACTTCCTAGTTGCAACCGCTCGCACAGCTCGCAGCCAATCAGCAGCAAGCTTGTGCTCATAATGCCTTAGCCAATCAGATGGCAGAAATCCCAAATATTGATATTGTATTTATTTATTTATTTTATAGTTTTATAGAGCGCGAACCAGACCCGTGAGGGTATCAGAGCACTTTACAGGATTAAGGGGTATTACACAAGCGTAGGGACAGGGGGATACATTGGGAAAGGTAGGGGGTGCATTATACAAGAAAAGCACACTGCACGTTTACAGTCCAGGCTACATATGATATAAAAATTAATACAAGTTGATACAATATACAAGAAGGCATGCAGTCTTAAGTCTAGGTGGGATGTCCAGGTGTACAGAAAGGTATCCTCCGTCTAGTCCCGGGATAATGCTGAGGTGGAGAGTTGGGTAAGTCGATGCGGTAATTGTAAAGTATTTCTAAGACGAGGTATTTTTCCATTAAGAAGGTTTTGGTTTCCTTCTTAAAGTGTGCAAGGACGGAAGTCTTCTGATGGTGGGTGGGAGAGAGTTCCAGATTCTTGGGGCGGCCCCAGAAAAGGCCCAATTGTAGGTTTTGTTCTTCCGGAAGCGTGCTGGTTGCAGTAGCAGTTCTTTGATAGATCGAGAGTTTCTGGCTCCTCCGCATAACACGAGTTTTTGTGCAAGAAATAAAGGGGAATTGGAGAAAAGGGCTTTGTGAGTAATGCAAGCCAGTTTAAATTGGATTCTGGCCTCTAGGGGAAGCCAGTGCAGGGCTTTGAGGTGGGGGAGATGTCGTTGAATTTCCTTGAGCCAGTAAGGAGTCTGGCGGCAGTGTTGAGGCAGGATTTCAAAGGAGTGAGGGAGTTCTTGGGTAGCCCTGCAAGAGTAGAGCATCCATATTCTAGTCTGGAAATGACTAGTGTCTGAGTTGCTGTACTAAGGTCGGCCACATCGAGGAAGGGTTTTAGGTTTTTTAGGTAACTCAGATGGAATCTGGCTGTTTTGGCTATCGAGTTGTTCTCTGTGAGCGATTCTGGAGGAAGGATCTAAACCATTCAAGGACCGTGCCATCCAACCCCATCCTAAGTTTGAGACGTTCTAAGAGAATTTTGTGGTTAACTGTATCAAAGGCAGAGGACAGGTCTAGGAGGATTAGGAGACAAGTTTTGCCTAGGTCGAGGGCTTGGAGGGCGTCATCCACTATGTGGAGGAGGGTGGTTTCCGTGCTGTGATCAGGTCTGAACCCTGATTGGAAGTCATTAGGCAGGTGAAAGTTGTTGATGTGTAGGTTTAGCTGCTGTTGCACACATTTTTCCAGAACTTTGGTAAGGAGAGGGATGTTGGATACGGGCCTATAGTTCTGGGCAGAGGTAGGGTCCAGCGTTGTTTTTTTTAGGATGGGGATAACTTGGCCAACTTTGAGCGAGTCGGGAATTGAGCCCTGTAGGAGAGAGGCATTTATTATTGAGGTCCAGGAAGGGATGATGGCCTGAGAGGCGGCAGCTAGGCAGTTAGAGGGGAGAGGATCATTGAAGTGATTGTTCGGTTTTAAGGAGGCAAGAGTTTTCGAGATAGATTGTTCATCATAGGTTTAAAATTTAGACCAGTGCTCTAGGTTTTTGGGTATGGTTTGGGAGGACAGCACGGAGAGAGAAGGTGGAGCAGGCGGATTTTGGTTTTGGTTGTGAGTAGCGGATTTAAGTTCATTTCCAAGGGCAGTGATTTTGTCGCAGAAGAAGGAAGATAATTCCTCGCTTGGTATTAGGCGATTGGGTGTTTCTTTGTTGGATTGGTGTTTGACCAAATTGAGCAGCTTGCGAGGTCGATTTTTGGTATTCTCTAGTTCAGATCTGAATAATTCTTTTTTAGTGTTGAGGATTTTCTTACTGTAGGCATTTCTGGCCTGGCGGAGAAGTTTTAGATGTGCTGCTGAAGGGTGTTTTTTCCAGTTTTGTTCAGTCTGTTGAAGGGATCTCCTCTCCTTGTTGAGGGATCCGCTGAACCAGGGGTTTCGGTCTTTGACCTGGGTTCTTTTTAGTTTTAGTGGTGCCAGGTCATCGAGAATGTCGGATGTGGTTGAGGAGTAATGAGTCGCTAGGTTGTCAACCAAGATGCACTGAGGGGGCGGGGGAGGTCAGACACACAACGCACTGCCAGTTTCTCATTATCAAGGTTCTTAGTGTCTCTAACCCATCTTTTGGGAATCACGGGTTGAGGTGTCCATGTTTTGTGCGCGCTGGGCAGGAGGAAGGTGACGGCATGGTGGTCAGACCAATCGCAGGGGTCAATAGAGAGAAGTGTGACCGGTGATTCCTTAGCAATGATCCGGTCTAGAGTGGCGCCTTTCGAATGAGTAAGGAAGGAGCAGGCTTGGGTAAGGGCTTGATCAGCCAAGAAGTCTCTGATGGCATTGACCTGAGGATCGTTCCAATGTGGGTTAAAGTCGCCAAGGAAAATGTCAAAAGAGTTTTGAGAAACTTTGGCTCTGATGATTTCCATGAGGAGGTCCGTAAAGGAGTCGTTCTTGCATGGGGGGGTGGTAAAAGATGTGAGGTTTGCACAGCTGATACTTGTTGTTGGAGATGGAGAGCATGAGGTATTAGCAAGAGTCTGTGGGGTCCACTGGCAGTTCCGTAACAATGAGGTTGGAGTGGCGGATACAGGCAATGCCACCCCCTTTTTTCTTTGGGTGCCTATCCAACCTTTCGATGTTATAGTTGGGTGGGACTAAGAGGTCTAGGTAGGGCGATGAGGAATCTTTGAGCCAGAATTCAGTCAAGATCACCAGGTCCGACTTATGACTCAGAATGAGATCGGCTACATCAGATGCATGCTTTACAGCTGATCGGCAGTTTATTAGGAGGTCGGCTAGGGAGGGGTAGGAGTGATTGTCAGGGGTAGCAGTGGCGGTGGGAATTTTAGCTAGGTTGCTGTTGACCACCCCTCTGGTGCGGATGGTAGCAGATCTGTTAGGGTTGGTTGCAACCATACAGATAGGGTGTTCTTCCCTCAGGTGTAAGGGGCGTGGGGTTGTCAAGGCACAGTCGTAACTAGTGAGGAGGTCAGCCACTTCTTCCTCCGTGAGTTCAGAGGGATTGGTCGTGCCAGGGGTGGGTTTGTAGGCGTGGAGGAGAGCAAGAATTTCCTTCTCCGAGAGGTGACAAGGTTGTTTGCGTGGGCGCACGTGTCTCAGGGATAGGGGTAGAGGGTGAAGGATGGCCTTCATAAAGGGAATGTGGGTCGTATTCTGTGGGAGCCTGAGATTCGAAAAGGAGAGTTCGGTGATGTGAAGGAGGTGCTGTAGGTCCAAAATCGATTTGTGGATGCTCCGTGTTCATTCGGAGGATCTGCAGATGCAGATTATCAATATCTCTTAGAGAGTTATGTTCTGAAAAGCAGGGGGACAGATGCAAGGGGGCGGTTCTGATATTATGTGCTGGTGGCCTAGAGGTGGGTTTACGTGGAAGTTCAGCATCCCCATGAGAGGGATGATCATGTGGACAGGGGTCCGAAGGGGTGAGGGCGATTACATCTGATTGGTTTTGCAGCCTGGGTTTGGGGCTTTTGTCGATCAGTGTACTGGGCCATGTTAGGCTTTTGTGTTGTAGGCCCTAGTGGGAGTGTCAGTAGCCCTGCGAGTGGAGTGATTACGTGGGCAGGAGGTTAAGGGTTTCAGGACGCCTCTGGTGGTATGTGCTGGATGTGTGATATCGGGATGTGTGATACCACAGCTGGGTTGACCTGAGAAGTAGGCCCTGGGGGGGTGTTCAGAGGCCGACGGAGCAGGGTTTGCTAGGAGGTCTAGGATCGGTGTTATGGGCACGCAGTGATTGGCATGGTGACGGGGCCAGGTGGCCCATTGACATGGTCACTGGCAAGATTGGTAGGTGAGAGGCAAGGAGCACTTGGCGGGATCGGCAAGAGGTGGAACGGCGGGAACGAGGACTGAGACAGGTTGTGAATTTGATTTTTAAGGCGGGTGAAGAGGTATGTAAATTTGATGAGGTTTTGGGGGCCCTTGAATCAGGATAATGCCGCTGTTGTGTAAAGTGATGGTAAGGTCAGCACGTAGGTTTGCCGATGGAGTGATTGTGAGCTTTTTTCCGTAGGGGATGTTCCTTGCTTCTTGTACTTTGAGGAGGTTCAAGAAGAATCTGTAAATTTCAATATTTCTCAACAACTACTGAACTGATTTACACCACATAAACAAAAGCAAGCATTCTAGACCAAGACCAAGACCCTTCTCCCTGCCAAAGTTGGGGTAAATCCGTTCACCCATTCGACCTGTAGCCTTGTCTAAAGTTTCCTATGGAAATGAACATGGAGAAAACAAGTTTTTTCCCCCTTGATGAATCACCCCCAAACTTTCAAAATAGGAGCTGATATGAACAAAGAATTAGTTTTGAAAATTTCGCGAAGATTCGTCAATCGGCGCCAAAGTTATTGGGAATAGAATATTGCGATTTTCCAATAGTAACTAGGTCCTAATTATACCTACCCACTGGCGACCGTCAGTAGGTGATATATATATATATATATATGTATACATATATATATATATTTTTAATTATCCATATGGCTCCCTTCTTTTTCAGTAGGCGCTGCTGGTTGTGGCCGCGTCGCTCCTGCGGTTGAGCCCAACCGCTATTAATCCAAACGAGGATTTCTTCCACAGAAAGAAATCTGGGAGTCGCAGTGAAACCACACAATTCTGTAGGAGGTTGATTAAGGTTCTTTATTTATCCATAAGGTGCCAAAACCAAACAAAAACCAACGCGTTTCGACAGCCTCCGCTGTCTTGGTCACGGTCAGCTTGAAAAGTGCAATAACACACACATTTAAACAAACACCATTTCCTGGAACACAAGATTACCTCCCACAAGGGGCGTGGTTTAGGTCAATCTCCCAACCCTGGGAATTGTGGTATCTGTAGTTAGAGTCCAGTATCCATGTTTTTAGGTTCACATTTCGCATTTATTTTGTCCCACCTTAGTCCATCTGGGTAGCCTTTTATTTTATTTACGGGTGGACTGGGTATTGTGTGTCAATAATTTTAACTTCAACTTTTTTTTAACTTATTTAACTTTATGTGACAAAACAACACCCGCCCTGGTCATTTGTCCTTTGTCTATATACTGAACCACAGGTTCCTGGATGTTGTAGTCATATGGTAATTTTTAGTTCTGGAGGGCCCCTTTGAAAAGCATTTGAAAATGGTGAAAACTGTCCAGTTCACATACAACTCGACAAACGAGACTCAGTGCATGAAATCAGAACTAAAAATTACCATATGACTACAACATCCAGGAACCTGTGGTTCAGTATATAGACAAAGGACAAATGACCAGGGCGGGTGTTGTTTTGTCACATAAAGTTAAATAAGTTAAAAAAAAGTTGAAGTTAAAATTATTGACACACAATACCCAGTCCACCCGTAAATAAAATAAAAGGCTACCCAGATGGACTAAGGTGGGACAAAATAAATGCGAAATGTGAACCTAAAAACATGGATACTGGACTCTAACTACAGATACCACAATTCCCAGGGTTGGGAGATTGACCTAAACCACGCCCCTTGTGGGAGGTAATCTTGTGTTCCAGGAAATGGTGTTTGTTTAAATGTGTGTGTTATTGCACTTTTCAAGCTGACCGTGACCAAGACAGCGGAGGCTGTCGAAACGCGTTGGTTTTTGTTTGGTTTTGGCACCTTATGGATAAATAAAGAACCTTAATCAACCTCCTACAGAATTGTGTGGTTTCACTGCGACTCCCAGATTTCTTTCTGTGGAAGAAATCCTCGTTTGGATATATATATATATATATATATATATATGTATGTATGTATATATATATATATATATATATATATATATATATATATATATATATATATATATATATATATATACAAAACATCCAGCTCCCACAAAGAAACCTCCATGGGAGAAGGCACAGGCACAAAAAGGTTCAGGATTCGGCACCAATTTAATGAATTATGTCACCCTCAATCCCAGGCACAAGAGATACGTTTTGGCCTGCACAGAGGCCTTTGTCAATCTCATATATATATATGAACTTGTGCATACAAAGCCATGCACTCATGGAGACACGTGCTGAAACAGAAAAGAATGGATCACTGACACAATATTGTGGTAAAAATATCGTTGACAAAACAATCGTGTAAAAAATATAATTTATCACAAAATCATGCTCATATACTTATAATGCTAAGTACAAAAATATTGGAGATTTTTTTAACACTAATATCATCCAACAAATGCAAAAATATTGTTTTTTTTAATAAATAGAGTTCAAAGTAGCAAATGTTAAATATGTATTTTAATATGTATATTTTAAATAATATAAATTCAATACATTATAGTAATTTTTAATACTACATATTAATATATATTAAGATATACTTATATAAACACACAGGCACATATAGGTATATATTTTATATATCTATATTCACTCATATAAATATAAGAAATATAAGTATATAGGTTTATATACGTATATAAATATGCTAAACACAGACAAATATGTGCTTGTGCTTATATGTATACATATATTTTCCATTGGGATTTTGAACACAACTACATCCCGAACTTCTGGATGGAATTACACCAAATAGCTCTTGGTCCAGACAGACCCTTTTTTTTATTTGGTGGAAATCCGTTCAGTAGTGGCAGAGTTATTAAAGGAAAAACACAATTGTATATCTAGGGATGCAAACCCTCCGCAGATCCCCCACAGTGGATCTGCAAAATCACGGGCCACCAGTAACGCCGTGATTGGTTGACCACAACCTGAATGGAAGGTTGCACTCACCATTTTAAAAATAGGGGAACGGTCCCAGGGATTGTAAAGGTTTTCTGGAAAATGATTAAAGGGGTCAGGGTAAAGGTACCCTGACCCAATGTGTGTGTTAGAAGAGTGTGTGGATTAAAATTTGAGTTATATCGGGCATATTTTTCACTTTGGGAATGCTGTGAGAATCAGCACACCCTTGTGTAAATCTGTGACAGAGCTGCACGTTGAAAACGAAAAAGAAAACCTTTATGAACCACTCAGACACCTGCGCATGTACTCACACACCCATTTACAGACCTGCAGAGGCAATCATGTACACACTCACAGACCTATGCAGGAATTACCATACCCACTCACGAAGCCATGTAGGCACTCTCTGACCCACTCACAGCCCTCCATATTCACTCATACACCCACTCACAAACCTACTCTGGTATTGACACTTGCACTCACAGACCCATGCAGGCACTAATAGACCCATTCCCATACCAATGTAGGCACTCAATCATCATAATGGGCCACTTAGGGTTTAACCTCCTGCCATAGAAGTTAGACATTGCCTGCATTCTCCAAGGTGCATTTTGGAAAGCATTTTTCTTCTGACCTCCCAGCTTCCAAAGAGTTTTTGGAGGCCAGTAAGCCGTGTACATGGTGAAAAAATGGTTTCTCCTTAGGGGTGCAGATCTCACTGTTAACAATAGTGTTGACGTAGATGCCTGCCATAGGTGTAGGATTTCTGATGACACCAGGTGCTCTTTCCATATCTCTCCTTGCAATGTGGGAGGGCTGTCTTCACCATGTACCATGACCCAGTACCACTTAGATTCTTCCTTTCTATATGTCCAAACAATCTATACTTCCTCGTCTCATTCTGTTCTACTCCTTATGTTGAGTTGTTCTCAAGATCAGCTGATTAGTTGGCAATTAGATCTGGAAAGCCTATTGTTAGTAATTATTGATAAGAAGTCTGATGAATTGAACAAGCCCTCTTCAAATCGGTTGCCCCATATTCCTATGACCTGCTGTAAGCAATGGGGTAGCTAGGATAGCTTGTCGACACGTAGGGGTCCAAGGAGATTTCCAAATCGGAGCCAAATTACTATATTACGAGATTTCCAGGATTTTTCTGACTTGGATCCACGCTTTTCATGCTGTACTTAGGCCTCTAATTCTGATCTACTTCAAATAGTTGGTTTGCCCACATTTAAAGAGAAAATAGTTACCTTCATGAGGAAGGTCTTTTGTTAGTGCTCGATATTGCAGAGATACATTCTGAGAACTATTTGTTCAAAAAAGTCATGTATTCGTCAGATTTATAACTGGAAATCTGGAAATGCTATGCCACCTTCTATCTAATTTTTGCGCAGTTTTTTCCAGGCAATCCTTACAATTTTATTCGCCCATGTGAAGCTACTTAATTTGCCATGAAGTTTTTTAAACGAGTCTGTTTTGATGTGTAGAGGGAGTGTGTTAAAGACAAAAGCACATTTTGGAATGATGATCATTTTAATTAAATTTGGTCTCCCTAGAATAGAAAGAGGAAGGTACACCCATAATCGCAAGAGCTGCTTGGTTTCCAACATGACCCTACTGACTAACTATAACGACCCTGAAACGTATATTTTTTCAGTGAATTTCAAAGGTTTTTTTAAATGCTAAATTCTAACTATAATATCCCTGAAACCTATTATTTTTTCAGTGAATTTGAAAGGTTTTTTAAAGGCTAATTTCTAACTATAACATCCCTGAAACCTATGGTTTTTGCAGTGAATTTCTAAGGTTTTTTAAATGCTATTTCCAAACTATAACATTCCTGAAACCTCAGGTTTTTTCAGTGAATTTCAAAGGTTTTTTAAATGCTAATTTCTAACTATGCCTACATAGGTAGGACATGTGCAGAAAGAAGAAGCAAGGCACAGAACGAAGCTAAATAAATGCAGAAAGAGGCAACAGAAGTCCAGAAAGATAAAGAACAGTGCCAAAAGAAGCAAGAGATGTGCAGATAGATCCAATTGAGGGACAGAAATAGGCCATGTTGCAAAGTCATCCTGTGCCTCCAGATTTTGCTGACTGGCACTGGTGAAAACTGACTCTGGCTAACCAGGCCTGTAGCCAGTGCTATACTGAAAGACACTTAGAATAGAGTGAAAACACCTTCATACCCTCTGGTACCCTATGGGTTGGGGTACCCTGTGATTGACTTCCCATGTGAGCCCCTAGTACATAATAGGGCAGGGGGGTTAAAACTATCTCTAAGTCAGAGGTGCAGAAAGAGTCACAACAAGTGCAAAAACAAGCAACAGAGATGCAGAAAGAGGCAAGAGATGTGCAGAAAGAAGAAACAGAAGTACAGAAAGACACAAGAGGGGTGTAGAAACATGCAAGAGAAGTACAGAAAGAGGCAAGAGATTTGCTGAAAGAAGCAACATAGGTGTAGGAAGAAGCAAAAACAGTGCAGAAAGAAGCAAGTGAGGTGCAGAAAGAAGCAATAGCAGTGCAGAATGAACCAACAGAGGAGCAAAAAGAGGAAAGAGGGGTGCAAAAAGAGACAGGAGAGGTGCACAAGGAGGCAAGAGGGATACAGAAGAGGCAGGAGGGGTGCAGAAAGAAAGGAAGAAAAGTGCACAAAGAAGCAACAGTGGTGCTAAAAGAGGCGCAAAGGGTTCAGAAAGATGCAAGAGAAGTGCAGAAGTAAAACACAGAGGTACAGAAAGAGGCAAGAGAGGTACAGAAACAGGAAGGAAAGGTTCAGAAAGAGTGAACAGGGATACAGAAAGAGACAAGAGAGATGCATAAAGAGGGGAGAGTGGTGCAGAAATAGGCAAGAGAGGTGCAGAAAGAAGCAAGTGAGGTGCAGAGAGAGTAAACAGAGGTGTAGAAAGATGCAAGAGAGGTGCAGAAACAAGCAAGAAAAGTGCAGAAAGAGGCAAGAGAATTGCTGAAAGAAGCAATGGAGGTGTATAAAGAAGAAAGAACAGTGCAGAAAGAGGCAAGTGGGGTGCAGAAAGAAGCAAGAACAGTGCAAAAAGAACCAACAGAGGTGCAAAAAAAAGCAAGATGGGTGCAGAAAGAGTTAGGAGAGGTGCACAAAGAGGCAAGAGAAGTACAGAAAGAGGAAGGAGGGGTGCAAAAAGAAGGAAGAGTAGAGCAGAAAGAGGCAAGAGAATTGCTGAAAGAAGCAACAGAGGTGTAGAACAAAGCAACAGAAGTACAAAAAGAGGCAAGTGAGGTGCAGAAAAAAGCAAGAGCAGTGCAGAAAGAACCAACAGATGTGCAAAAAGAGGCAAGAGGTGTGCAGAAAAAGGTAGGAGAGTTGCACAAAGAGGCGAGAAAGAGAGCAGGAGGGGTGCAGAAAGAAGGAAGAGAAGTGTAGAAAGAAGCAAGAGAGATGCTGAAAGAGGCACGAAGGGTACAGAAAGAGCAACAGAAGTACAGAAAAAAGCAACAGACTTATAGAAAGGGGTAAGAGATGTGCATAAACAGGCAGGAAAGGTGCAGAAAGAGGCAACAGCAATATAGAAAGAGGGGAGAGGGATGCAGAAAGAGGTAAGAGGGTTGCTGAAAGAAGCAAGTGAGGTGCAGAAAGAGGCAACAGAGGTAAAGAATGATGCCAGAGACGTGCAGAAACAAGCAAAAAAGTGCAGAAAGAGGCAAGAGAATTGCTGAAAGAAGTAACAGAGGTGTAGAAAGAAGCAAGAACAGTGTAGAAAGAGGCAAGTGAGGTGCAGAAAGAAGCAAGAACAGTGCAAAATGAACCAACAGATGTGCAAAAAGAAGCAAGAGGGGTACAGAAAGAGGTAGGAGAGGTGCACAAAGATGCAAGAGGGGTACAGAAAGAGGCAGGAGGGGTGCAGAAAGAAGGAAGAGAAGTACAGAAACAGGCAAGAGAATTACTGAAAGAAGCAACAGAGGTGTGGAAAGAAACATCAGAGAAGCATAAAGAGGCAAGAGGAGTACAGACAAAAGGTAGGAGAGTTGCATAAAGAGGCAAGAGAGGAACAGTAAAAGACAGGAGGGGTGCAGAAAGAAGGAAGAGAAGTGTAGCAAGAAGCAACAAAGGTGCTGAAAGAAGCGCAAAGGGTGCAGGAAGAGCAACAGACGTACAGAAAAAAGCAACAGAGGTTCAGAAAGAGGTAATAAAATGGCATAAACAAGCAGGAAAGGTACAGAAAGAGGAAACAGAGGTGCGGAAAGAGGCAAGATAGGTGCAAAAAGAGAAAAGAGGGGTGCAAAAAGAGGCAAGAGGGGTGCAGAAAGAAGCAAGTGAGGTACAGAAAGAGGCAATATAGGTGCAGAAAGATGCAAGAGAGGTACAGAAACAAGCAAGAGAATTGCTGAAAGAAGCAAGAGAGATGTGGAAAGAAGCAAGAAAAGTACAGAAAGAGGCAAATGAGGTGCCGAAAGAGGCAAGAGAGGTACATAAAATGGCAAGAGAACAGCAGAAAAAGGCAAGAAGGATGCAAAAAAAGATAAGAAGGGTATAGAGAGAAGCAAGAGAAGTGCAGAAAGAAGCAAGAGAAGTGCAAAAAAAAGCAAGAGAGGTGCAAATAGAGGGAATACGAGTGCAGAAAGAGACAACAGGGTTGCAGAAAGAGACAACATGGGTGCAGAAAGAAGCAAGAGAGGTGCAGAAAGAGGCAATAGAAGTGGGGGGAAAAGCAACAGAGGTGCAGAAAGAGGCAAGAGGGGTAGAGAAAAAAAAAAGAGAAGTGCAAAAATAAGCAAAAGAGGTGCAGAAAGAGTCAAGAGTACTGCAGAAAAAGGCAAGAGAGGTGCAGAAAGAGTCAGGAAAGGTGCACCAAGAGGCAAAAGGGGTACAGAAAGAGGCAAGAGGGGTATAGAAAGAGGCAAGAGGGGTACAGAAAATAGCAGGAAAAGTCTAGAAAGAAGCAACAGAGATACTCAAAAAGGCTAGAGGGGTGCAGAAAGAGGCAAGAGAAATAAAGAAACAAGTAGCAGAGGTGCCAAAAAGAGGCAAGAGGGGTACAGCAACAGGCAAGAAAGGTACAGAAAGAGGGAACAGGGATGCAGAAAGAGGTAAGAGGGGTACATAAATTTAAAAGAGAAGTGTCGAAAGAAGCAAGAGAGGCAGAAAACTAGGATGAGGGATGCTGAAATGTGCAAAAGAGGTGCAGAAAGAAGCAAGAGCAGTGCAGAAACAACCTATAGAGGTGCAAAAAGAGGCAAGAGGGGTGCATAAAGACATAGGAGCGGTGTACAAAGAAGCAGGAGGGGTACAGAGAGAGGCACAAGGGGTACAAAGGAAGGGAAGTGAAGAAAGAAGCAACAGAGGTGATGAGAGAGACACGAAGGGTACAGAAAGAGGCAAGAGAAGTGCAGAAAGAAGCAACATTGGTACAGAAAGAGGCAAGGGAGGTTGAGAAAGAGGCAAGAGAATTGCTGAAAGAGGTGTAGAAAGAAGCAAGAACAGTATAGAAATAGGCAAGAGGGGTGCAGTTAGAAGCAAGTGAGGAGCAGAAAGAACGATGGAGGTGCAGAAAGACACAAGAGAGGTACAGAAACATGAACGATAATTGCAGAAAGAGGAAAGAGCATTGCTGAAAGAAGCAAGAGAGGTGTGGAAAGAAGGAAGAGAAGTGCAGAAAGAGGAAGTTGGGTGCAGAAAGAGGTACAGAAAATGGCAAGAGATCAGCAGAAAGAGGCAAGAGGTATGCAAAAAAGGGAAGAAGGGTACGGAAAGAAGCAAGAGAGGTGCAGAAAGAAACAAGAGAAGTGCAGAAAGAAGCAAGAGAGGTACAGAAAGAGGCAATAGAAATGAATGAAGAAGCAACAGAGGTGCGGAAAGAGGCAAGAGGGGTGCAGAAAGAAGAGAGAGAAGTACAAAAAGAAGCAAAAGTGGTGCACAAAGAAGCACAGCAAAATCAAGGAGAAGTGCAGCAAGAGTCAGAAGAGGCAAAAGAGTACAGAAAGGGGCAAGAAAAGTCAAGAAAGAAGCAACAGAGGTGCTAAAAGAGGCAAGAGGGGTGCAGAAAGAGGCAAGGAAGTGCAGAAAGGAGCAACAAAGGTGGCAAAAGAGGCAAGAGAGGTGCGGAAACAGGCAGGAAAGGTACAGAGAGAGGGAGCAGGGGTGCAGAAAGAAGTAAGAGGGATACTGAAGTTTGTAAGAGAAATACAGAAAGAAGCAACCACAGTGCATAAAGAAGCAAGAGAAGTGCAGAAAGAAGCAAGAGAGATGGAGTAATAGGGAAGAGGGGTACATAAAGAAGCATGAAGGATGCAGTAATTTGCTAAAGAGGTACAGAAAGAAGCAAGAGAAGTGCAGAAAGCAAGTCAGAGGTGCAAAGAGAGACAAGAGGGGTGCAGAAATAGGTAGGAGAGGTGTACAAAGAGGCAAGAGGGGTACAGAAAGAAGCAGGAAGGGTGCAGAAAGAAGGAAGAGAAGTGCAGAAAGAGGCATGCAGGGAACAGAAAGAAGCAAGTGAGGTGCTGAAAGAGGCAACAGAGGTGCAGAAAGACACAAGAGAGGTGCACAACTAAGCAAGAATGTGCAGAAACAACCAATAAAGGTGCAGAAAGAGGCAAGGGGGTACAGGAAGAGGCAAGAGAATTGCAGAAAGGAGCCAAAGAGGTACTGAAAGAGGAAAGAGAACTGTATAAAAAGGCAACAGAGGTGCTGAATTAGGAAAGAGGGGTACAGAAAAAGGCTGGACAGGCACAGAAAGAGCAACAGAGGTGCTAAAAGAGGCAAGAGGGGTACAGAAGGAGGCAAGAGAGGTGGAGAAAGATACAAGAGAGATGCAGAAAGAGGCAAGAGAGGTGCAGAAAGAGGCAAGACATCTGCAGAAAAAAGCAACAGGGGGGTTGAAAGAGGCTATTGGGTTGCAGTAAGGGGCAAGAGAAGTACAGAAAGAGACAAGTGAAGTGCAGAAAGAAGACAGCGAGGTACAGAAAGAAGACAAAAGGTACAGAAAGAAGCAAGAGAAATGCAGAAAGAGGCAAGAGAGGCACAGAAAGAAGAGAGGTTTGTGCACCATTACTACCAATTTAACACCCAATTCTTGCAATAAGTAACATGTGACCATTCCAGCTTTGCAAAGGGCCTTCCACTATGCTGTAACACATGACTCTGCTTTTTTGGGAACATTTGAGCCGTTGGAGCTTGAAACAAGGCTTTTTCTGTTGGTGCACTGCTGCTCGGGGGATGAAGTCCCCTTGTGTCATTAGGTCCCCAAGACAAAAGAGGACCTCATCACCATACCAGCAGTGCACCAAGAGGCGCGTTTGCAGAGTGGTGTAAAAAGGGGCGTGGCCTCGGACCACCTCTCAGCAATCCTACTGTGAGGGGCTTACTGGAGGTATCTGGTGGGCTAGTTGCCCCCCAGGGACCCTCAGGAATGAAGGAGATTTAATCCCCCAACTCAGAATGCACTAGGCGGCCCGTTTGCAGAGAGGTGTAGGGAGAAGGCAGGGCCTTTTAAAAAAAATATTTTTAGTATTTTTTGGGTCCTTAAATACATGGAAAGGGAACCTGTGGACTCCCTTCCCTGGGCTGTTATTGGCCCCGGGGACCCCCTTTCCGGGACCTGGCCAGCATTTTAATTTTTTTTATTTTGGAGGGGGACCATGTGGCCCCCCTCCTGTGGCAAATATGGCTTCAGGGACACCCTACACTGGGGAATTGCCTCTTGTTTTAAAGAAAATCAATTAAAGAGTACAGGAGGGGGGCTGTGTAGCCCCCCTTCCCTTGGACACTTTTAGCCCCGGGGACCCCATTCCCCGGGGCCTGGCCAGCCTGATGCCAATTATGGCAATGGGAACCCAACCTTCAGGACCGGCCTACCATTTTTTAAAAGAAAATAAATTCATAAAATAAAGGGGAGGTGTCTGAGTGGCCCCCCTCCTGGGACACTTCCGGCCCGGGGACCCCATCCCCAAGGACCGGCACTCAAGTTGGGGACCGGGGGAGCCCCAATGCCCCTGGTGTCCCAGTCGGCTCCCCACATCATGCGGGAGCTGGCATTGCTTTTGGGCAAAGGGAGCTGCTAACATGCAGCTCCCCTTGCCAAAAAGCAATTCTGCGTTGCTGCTTGCAAGTGAGAGCAGGCTTCCAAGAAGCAAAGCAGTGTCTACTATGGCAGGGCGAGAGTCATGCTCCTGCCATAGCAAACAGCAATGTCCTCGGGTGGGCACCCCGGAACATTGCAGGAGCCAGCCCTTGGGGGGTGGCGGTCCTCAGGCCCCTCTAGGGCTATAGGCCGGCGCTACGTGGTCCCCCTTCCTACATTTGCACAGCCCCAGGGAGGTGGTGGGCCTGGGGCGGGAGGTCCACAACAGCCGCCCGTATTTTAATAATAAGTGCCCCAGGGGGGTGGTGGTCTCCGAGGCAGTGTGGGGAGCTCGAGCAGGGGGACACGTGGCCCCCACATTCAAAGCATATAGCCCTGGGAACGTGGTGTTCCCTTAGGGTTTGGGGGCCTACAAGGCCCCCTACCTAAAATATTAAATGGCCCGCGGAGGTGGTGGTCCCCGGGGCTTGGGAGGGCCTGCGAGGCCCCTGCACAAAATGTATATGCCCCAGGGAGGTGTTGGTCCCCAAGGTTTGGGGGGCCTGTGAGGCCCCCGCACAAAATGTAAATGCCCCAGGGAGGTGGCGGTCCCTGAGGCAGCAAGGGGGACAGCATGACCCCCCACCTGTTATAAATAAAAATCCTTTCGGGGTGGCCGCATGCCCCGCATATAATGCCCCTGGAAGGTGACAGTCCTCGGAGCTGCAGGGGCCCCCTCGAATTAATTGGGCTTTGTTCTCTAAAAAAATTGGCAAGATCCACTCACCCAGCGCAAATTTCTGCGATTTTTTTTTACATGCTTTTTTAGCCCTGGGGGTCCTTGCAGGAACCCCTGAGCAAGCATAGGTGGTCAGGGTGTTTTTACTCTGTCCTCTTTTCTTGTTTTTTAATTTTTTTCCTATTGTTTTCTTGTGACTGGATAACTGAGTCACAAGATTCTGGTTTGGACTGTGGGCAGCCAAACAGAATTAAGCTCGCGCTCGGGAGGGTTCGCAAACACTCCTCGGTGCTCAGATACATACATTTTTACTTTTTGAATTTCTCAGCAACTACTGAATGGATTTACACCACTTAAAAAAAGATTGCTTTCTGAACCAAGAGGTACCTTTTTGAAAAATTTGGAGTAATTGCGTTCTGCATTTAGGGCTGTAGCCGTGTGAAAGGAAATTAACATGGGAAAATGCATTTTGGCATCCCCGTTTTTCTCGACCCCCACTTGACGAATCACCAAAACTTTCAAAACAGGAGCTGACTAAGCATGGGCGGATTTTGCGGATCCACGATTCACGAATTTGCGGATTCACGGATCGTGGATCCGCAAAATCCGCGGATTTTGCGGATCTGCGGATTTGGGGGCGGGGCTTCCTCGAGTGTGTGGGCGGGGCCAAACGGACGGGGCTTCCATGCGAGCGCACATGCCTCTTGTGTGTATAAAAGGTCAGAGACCGATCAGAGCAGCAGATTAAGAGACAGAAGCCCCTGGTCACAGGAACAGCACGGGGATTGTGCTCTTAAAAGGCAAAGATGCAAATGCCACGATTTTTTTTGGGCTGATGAATGAGTCACCGCATTTGCGCTTCAACTAGTTCCAGCGACCAAGTGTGTGTTAATGCAATCGCGCCGAAGTGCGCAGGGGTCCCTTGAGTGAAATGTCCATCATAGTGGGTAAATGGCGGGAAGACGGTGCACACCTCGAGTGTGTGGGCGGGGCCAAACGGACGGGGCTTCAATGCGAGCGCACATGCCTCTTGTGTGTATAAAAGGTCAGAGACCAGCATCACAGCGGATTTCCGATGGGTATATTTGGGAACAAGGCACACCTGCAAGTGTTTCCTGTTGAGGTTTATTTTTTGTGCCAGGACCGTCGTGCCAGAATGAACCCTGCCCTTCAAATTTATGCAAGAAGACACTGTAAATAATTTACGATGGCGCCGGCAAGCTGCCAGCGCCATCCTGCAAAAGTTACTTAATTAGCTTCAACAGGAAGCTCCAACTGATAAAATAAAGCAGGCGCTCGAGCCCCTGCTTTATCTTATCTGTTAGAGCTTCCTGTCGAAGCTAATTAAGTAACCATTTGAGGATGGCGCTGGCAGCTTGCCGGCGCCATCGTAAATGCATTAGGCTTGAACTTTTGACCGCAAAATCCGCTCCGATCGCGGATTGCGGATTCTCGGTAAATTCGCGAGAGTTCGCGGATCGCGGATTTACCGAAAATCCGCAAAATCCGCGATCGGAGCGGATTTTGCGCTCATGCTTAGAGCTGACCTGAGTGAACCATTAGTTTTGAAAATTTCGCGAAGAGATTAGTTAAACAGCGCCAAAGATATTGGCAATAGAAAAAACGCTTTTTGAATAGAAACAAGGTCCTAACTATATCTACCTAGGTAATATATATATATATTACATATAGCACATGCTACCTGATTCCGTGTCCGTTCTTCTCTAAGAGGGTGCTGCGGCTCGTGGCACTCTTTGGAGCATTGTTGCATATATATATATATATATATATACTTTTCACATTCTCCTCGATTTACAGGACAGACAACTCGGACACCTTTCAAGTGCAAGTAAAAATCTCCATTTAATGGCACAAACAACGCGTTTCGGCGACTAAGCCTTGATCAGCGTGATCATGGCTTAATCGCCGAAATGCGTTGTTTGTGCCATTAAATGGAGATTTTCACTTGCACTTGAAAGGTGTCCGAGTTGTCTGTCCTGTAAATCGAGGAGACTGTGAAAGTATTGTGGGGACTTCCGGTGTCCCGGCTCGGACCGCCCGCCGACAGCTATTCCGATGGTACCGGAGAATGGTGAGAGAAGAATATATATATATATATATATATATATATATATATATATATATATATATATATATATATATATATATTACCTACTGGCGGTCGCCAGTAGGTATATATAGTTAGGATTTTTTCTCTATGGGATTTTTGAAAATTCTATGTCTAATAACTTTGGCGTTTGTGGACGGAATTGGCAGAAATTTTCAGGAAAATTGAACATTTTGTTTCTGAGCAGCCCCTGGAAATTTGGGGGGGGTTTGTCAAGGGGGGCCGAGAAAAAAGGGGGGTCCCAAAACGCGTTTTTCCAATGTTAATTTCCATAGGGCGGTTGGCCTCACTTTTAGCCCGAACGGCTGAATGGATTTGCACGAAACTTGGCAAAATTGTAGGGACTGGTAGCCCGATGTGCCTTTGCTAGGTCTCAATATATGTGCTCCAGTGGTTTTTGAGAAATTAACGTTCAAAAAAAGATATATATCTGTGACAGCGGACCGGGCAGCGCTCCGCTTCGCGTACTTTTCGCGTTACGGAGCTTTGTGAAGCGAAGCTGATTGGTTCTCCGGCGTCTGTAAACATTCCAAACAGTCAGTAGCGGCCGCCATCTTGTCTCTCGGTAGGATCGAGAGACAAGAGGAGGCCAAAGCGAAGGGGCAAATGACCATAAGGGGGCATAGTAGATCCTCCCTGACCCCCTAGGTTTGATGTACCATTTTGCCAAGTTTGGTGTAATTCCGTTCAGCCATTCAGGCTGTAGACGTATCTAAATGTCCTATGGAAAATTGCATGGGGAAAACACATTTGAAAGTGTTGAAATTTAGAACCAATTAAAATGTTACTTTGGTTTTGTATTTGTGTGTGATGAAAGTTAATTGGTTATGTATATATGGGGAAAACACATTTGAAAGTGTTGAAATTTAGAACCAATTAAAATGTTACTTTGGTTTTGTATTTGTGTGTGATGAAAGTTAATTGGTTATGTATATATCTAAAATGAGAGGAAACCACAGCCATTTTGTGATACTACTGTCTGAGGTACATTTGTGAGGAATTTTTGGTGCTCAATTTCTGGTGTTTGATTTACACAGTACTAACGCTTCTCCTACTTTCAAAAAGGTGAGTTGTTAATTTGTAAGGGGAACTATGTTGTACACTTTAGGATAATTTGAAAAATGTTTTCTGTTATTTATTTACAGTCCTTCTGTTATACTAAATACTTGATAAAGTTAGTTTTATATTATGTATTACTAAAAACGATAAATGAAAGTGATTATTTTTTTCTGCAATTTACAGCAAGAAATTTCAAAATAAAATGGATCACAATGAAGAGACCGTGGCAATTTCTTTTGAATTATCCACTACATTTATTGAAATTGACAGCACCAATAATGAAATATTCTCACAAGGAAGAGATGACTTGAATGATTTTTTTGATCAATCTCTTGACGGCGAATTTATCGAATGTTTGGAGACTATAGAGTTACAAGAATCATCATTGCAGACTTTTCATGAGGAGATTCCTGATGAGATGATTGAAGAGGAAATTCCTGATGAGGACATGTTACTAGTTCTTTCAAATTATGTAAATTCAGAAGAATAAATTTATATTTAGAAATCAAAAATTGTTTGAGACATTATTCATTTTTATTTTTAATTTATGAGGTTGTAGCGAAGTGATTGTAAGGATTTTTGAAAATTCTATGTCTAATAACTTTGGCGTTTGTGGACGGAATTGGCAGAAATTTTCAGGAAAATGGAACATTTTGTTTCTGAGCAGCCCCTGGAAATTTGGGGGGGGGGGTTCGTCAAGGGGGGGCCGAGAAAAAAGGGGGGTCCCAAAACGCGTTTTCCAATGTTAATTTCCATAGGGCGGTTGGCCTCACTTTTAGCCCGAACGGCTGAATGGATTTGCACGAAACTTGGCAAAATTGTAGGGACTGGTAGCCCGATGTGCCTTTGCTAGGTCTCAATATATGTGCTCCAGTGGATTTTGAGAAATTAACGTTCAAAAAAAGATATATATCTGTAACAGCGGACCGGATGGTTCTCCGGCGTCTGTAAACATTCCAAACCGTCCGTAGCGGCCGCCATCTTGTCTCTCGGTAGGATCGAGAGACAAGAGGAGGCCAAAGCGAAGGGGCAAATGACCATAAGGGGGCATAGTAGATCCTCCCTGACCCCCTAGGTTTGATGTGGAGGTTTTAAAAGGGCCCCGCGGGGTAAAAAAAAAAATAATAATAATCGAACGGCTGAATGGATTTGCACGAAACTTGGCAAACTTGTAGGTACTGGTAGCCCGATGTGCCTTTGCTATGTCTCAATATATGTGCTCAAGTGGATTTTGAGAAATTAACGTTCAAAAAAAGATATATATCTGTGACAGCGGACCGGGCAGCGCTCCGCTTCACGTACTTTTCGCGTTACGGAGCTTTGTGAAGCGAAGCTGATTGGTTCTCCGGCATCTGTAAACATTCCAAACAGTCCGTAGCGGCCGCCATCTTGTCTCTCGGTAGGATCGAGAGACAAGAGGAGGCCAAAGCGAAGGGGCAAATGACCATAAGGGGGCATAGTAGATCCTCCCTGACCCCCTAGGTTTGATGTGGAGGTTTTAAAAGGGCCCCGCGGGCCTGGGGAGCGTACTACAAGGAAACAAGAATGATTGACTTTTAACTTATTGTATGTTTATAGACTTTTTTTTCTATTTTTTCTGCTGAGTGACGTCTCGGCCTATCTCCACGGGATACAGTCCCTACCATCTCGGCGTTTAAGCCCAGGGGGACCGGTAGTGTGGTAGAGATAACGTCTGTTAACGTTCGATTCGAAGGAAATCAGGAAGTGTTGATAAACATTGTCTGCGCCATCTTGCCTTTTTTCAAATGCCACACTTTTGTCGTGCACGGCAGCCATTTTAGATGCCTTGACCAGACCCACTCTCTGCACGCTGTCGATCCTTAGCATGGCTCCCCACCCTCGCAAGCATCTCCCCTAGGCACTGGTCACCCCCGCTCTCTGTCTTACGCATGGGCAATAAACCTCCCCCCATCTGCGCTGCTCTTCCCTGAGAATCACAATCTGTGCCTGTCCGACACCTCCCTTTCGCCCTATTCACTACCGCACCCTCTGACACTCCTCTTCCTCTGTGTCCGATTGTCCAGGCCGGTCCCAGGCTATCAGCTAGCCCTGCAGATGTAGTTTATGGCCCCAGCTGTAAAGAATCACCCCTCTTCAAAGGAGTTATAGTAGATCAAGGCCCACACCCGATGAGATCCGTCACACCACACGCGTTCCTACTATCTGAAAACCATTCTGTATTGTGATTGGGGAGGGGACCGAGCTTGAAGCGGAAGATTCCAGGGATGCCTCTTTGTACATCAAAGTTTTTACAATTATGTGGCACGTTAAAAATATATAGCACTCCATTAAAGTAGTAGGATTATAAAACTTTAATAACTTATAAATATATACAACAAAACAAAAACAGTAAAAACATTTAAACATTTTTAGGGAAATAGAAGGAAGTAGCGGTCGGTTGTGCGAATAGTCCCAACGCAGCACAACATCCAGATTTCTGGACGGCACCCAGGTGATGTTGCCTGGGTGCCGCACTGATTTTGGTATCCGGCGTGGGGCGTCGCGGGGGGTGGGTCATCAGTAGCGGTCTGTTGTGCGAATAGTTCCAAGGCAGCAGAACGATGGCACCAAGGTGATGTCCAGTAAGTTGCCGCCCTCTGAATAACGGCGTGGGGCGCCCCGGGGGGGGGGGTGAGGCTGCGTGAACGGGCCTCCCCAGGTGGAGGCTCGTCTGCTGTATTGGGGCGCCCCTTTACTGTTTCAGTTGCCATTCCGTCCGCTTTTGGTCCACTGTGTCAAAATCCGCCATTCAGCTGAGTTGCGCCCACTCTTGCGGTGCAGCGATAGGCGGCTGCCACAGGACTCTCAAAATGGCGGCAGGCTCTTTCCTTTTTGGGCCTGGTCCACTGAAATGGCCCTGGGACACCTTGGAAATCGGACGCTAGTCTGCTAGGTCTTGGACCCCATTCTCGAAAGCGTTCCCTCAGCCTTGAGGATTGTACAAAAGTCTTGGGGGCCCCCGACTCCTGCAGGCTTCCGGTGGGGAGCGGCTGCCATGATTGCTCGCGGAATGACCACGACGGAGCCACGAGATGGTGGTGCTTTCATGCTGACGCCAGCTTCAGTCTGAAACATCCAGAAACAAGGTGGGGCTTTCATCGTTTGGGAAAAAAGAAGTTTTCATCCAATGAAAAGTGTTATTTTTAGGTCATATGATCAAGCCTTCCATCATTAGGAAACCAAAAGTAAAATGAACCAATGAAAAGTTTTATAAACAAGTCACATGACCTGTTATGCGGCATAGGGTATAAAAAGCATAGAAAATCCGTTGGCACGTGAGGCAGCGTCAGTAGCGGACCGATGTGCGAATAGGCCGAAGGCAGCACAACGCGCCAAGATCCGGATGGCACCGAAGTTGTGTTTAGCAAGTTGCCGCACTGGTGTGGCCATCGTACAATGCTGAAAGTGGGCGTGGGGCGCCCCGTTGGCCTGTGAGGTGGCGTCAGTAGCGGACCGATGTGCGAATGGGGCCAAAGGCAGCGCAACGCGCCAAGATCCGGATGGCACCGAGGTGGTGTCATAGTTGAGAGTTCTGAGCAGCGGTTGTAACACTGTCTGAAGCTTATTTGCAGCTGCTGCAGCTTCACTACGCGCCAAGATTCGGATGGCACCGAGGTGGTGTCTAGCAAGTTGCCGCACTGGTGTGGCCATCCTATAATGCTGAAAGTCGGCGTGGGGCGCCTCGTTGGCCTGTGAGTTCGCGTCAGTAGCGGACTGATGTGCGAATAGGCCGAAGGCAGCACAACGCGCCATGATCCGGATGGCACCGAGGTGGTGTCTAGCAAGTTGCCGCACTGGTGTGGCATCCTACAATGCTGAAAGTCGGCGTGGGGCGCCCCGTTGGCCTGTGAGGTGGCGTCAGTAGCGGACCAATGTGCGAATGGGGCCAAAGGCAGCGCAACGCGCCAAGATCCGGATGGCACCGAGGTGGTGTCTAGCAAGCTATGCAGCTGAGTTGCGTGCGCACTTGCGGCGAATAGGTCGAAGGCAGCACAACAATGTTTTCTGAATAGAAGACACCACAAGGCGCTGAGATTCGGTTGGCACCGAGGTGGTGTCTAGTAAGTTGCCGCATTGGTGTGGCCATCCTACAATCCTGCTCCGAATAACGGCGTGGGGTGCCCGAAGGGGGGGGGGAGGCGGCGTGAACGGGCCTTGCCAGGTGGAGGCTCGTCTGCTGTAGTGGGGCGCCCTTTACCGTTTCAGTTGCCATTCAGCTGAGTTTCGGCCGCTCTTGATGCTACAGCGACAGGCGGCTGCAACAGGACTCTCAAAATGGCGGCCTGTCCTTTGGATTTGGGCCTGGTCCACTAAAATGGCCCTGGGACACCTTAGAACTCGGACGCTCAAATTTTTTTTCCTTTCCTCTACATGCAAAAAAGGTAAATTCCCGGTACGTTACACGCTTCATCTGCCACGATGTACTCTCCAGAGGAACCGAAAAAAATATAGTTATGGTAACTATACCATGCATCGTCATATGGAGAGGTGGCACCGATTAATTATAGTGCTGCATAAAAGAGAGATTTGGAGGAGAACCCCCGACCTGCCAGTACATTCATCAAAGAACTGGCACTGACAGCATCAGAGGCAAGGGAAACGGTCCCAAATATTTAGAAGAACTTTGGAAAGATTAAAATGACATGTTTAGATTGTGGCAAATTAATTTCATGTGGACAGATGAGTGTTACTCTAATAAATACAGCATATGAACATCATCATAGTCGATGGTTGGTAGAGACATTTTGACTATATCCTGGACCTGCCCGTACTCGCCCAAAATGGCGCTGGAATAAATGGGACTCGTAACTCGTTGTTGTGTACTGGTTGCAGAACCTTGAAATCACGAGATACGTATGCAGTTTTGAAGCACATGGCGGGCGGGGACGAGAATTGATTGAATATTTCGACATCCCTATTGATATTAAGTTCTGATGTGTTATTGATTACTGTACTATTGAAAGTTCGAATTAACGTCACCCATGGTACTTGCCTGCAAATGTATATCTAGATAATTTTATTGTAACTGGCCCTGTCGTATTTTAATTATAAAATGTACGTCCACCGATTCCGCAACTGTTAGACACCTTAGTTCTTGCAACCTAATGGCCCGCCCGTTACGTTCCTCTACAGTGTAAATGTCTACTCATCATATACGATTACAGTTTGCTCCGTGGCCGGCCCACGTGGTTATAGGCCCGTATTTGTATACTGACATTTTCACAATAAAGGTTTTTAAAAGAAAACATGGTAGTAGTATTTACATTGGTAAAGTTTATAATAATAGTCACTGTTTTAGAATCAGTAAAAGGCAAGTGAAATAAAGCATTCGAATTACATGAAGGGTAAAAGGTATAATACCCAGGAACGCAGTAAAGATAAATGGTCAAGGGTTGTTGTGTTTTCTACTCCTGCAACATAAAGTGATCGATAAGAATCTGATATTCTGGCGTATCGGCGACTAAGACAGGAGGCCGACCCTCTTTTGCTCAACGGCTCCATCATGGGACGAAGAAACGCCCTTTTTCTCGAAAAAGGAATATATTTTACTTGCAGGACAGTTGTAAATTTTCCGGGAAAGTACATTAGCCTGGAACATTATAACATATGTTTAAGAAAAAATAATGTTCGAAAGTAATAAAAAGCGTAATTTTTAGGTCATATGACCAAGCCTTTCATCATTAGAATAAGAAAAGTAAAATGAACCAATGAAAAGTTTTATTAACAAGGTACATGATCTGTTATGCTTACGTTACGTGCTGCGCGCCGGATCACTTCCGGATGCGCTAACGCGGCGCGTCATATGACGCATTACGCGACAACGCAGGTCCAGAATATAGTCAAAATGTCTCCACCAACCAGCGGTCGGAACACAACCCCTTTCAGCAGGCTAAATAGTTCTGTTAAATGACAACAGAAGGGACAGGCAACAAGAACCATTAGTCAAAGAGGGGAGGGCAAGTTCTTCTCTACCGGGTCACGTTGGGGCGCTACCGGAACTGATCGAATTGGTAGTCTACAGAGTTTTTGGATGTTTCAGACTGAAGCTGGCGTTAGCATGAGAGCACCACCATTTCGTAGCTCCGTCGTGGCCATTCCACGAGCAATCATGCTAGCCGCTCCCCACCAGAAGCCTGCGGGAGTCGGGGGCCCCCAAGACTTTTGTAGAATCTTCAAGGCTGAGGGGACGCTTTCGAGAATGGAGCCCAAGCTCTAGCAGACAAGCGTCCGAGTTCCAAGGTGTCGCAGGGCCATTTTAGTGGACCACGCCCAAATCTGAAGAGCCCGCCGCCATTTTGAGAGTCCTGTGGCAGCCGCCTAAGGCTGCACCGCAAGAGCGGGAGCAACTCAACTACATGGTGAGCGAGACGTTGTAGTCGAAAGAGCGGGCGGTAAACAGCTGAATAGCGGAAGAGGCACAGTGTAGCAAAAGCGGGCGGAATGGCAACTGAAATGGTAAAGGGGCGCCCCACTACAGCGTGTCTTTAGGTGAAACGGATTGTGGGACAAGGTCAAGAATGGAAGAGTTACCAAAAGGCAAAAAGTTCCGCTTGATCCCGGGAGCCGGCCACCTATGTCGGGGGCGATCTCAGGCCACACCAGGAGAACACGACTTGGGGAGGGGGCCGGAGCCAAGCGCCCCCTCCGAGTCCGCGCCATCACACCGTCCCTCGGGGGCCTCCGTTAAGCGGTTCAGGGTGGCACCGCATCACATTGTTTACAAATGCAGTAACGTACTCAAACAGCCCCCACTTACTTTTAGAATAGGGAAGATGAAGCAAGTGCAAATAGGCTTCAGACAGTGTTACAAGCACTCTTCAAAACTTTGAATCATCAGAGTGCATGAGTTTCATGCTCGATCGATTGAGCTAGCCGGATCGGGCAACAAAAAGTTTAAAATAGTTATGTAAATAGTTGTTTAATAAAATGTTTTACCCTGTTACTTTGCTGGTGTGTTGTATATATTTGCATAGAGTTTATCGTTATTTTGGGCGGGGTGGGTGACGGAGCCGAGCTGTCTTGCAGCCATCATGGTGTGCAGTTCAGTTCATCTCACTAGTTTCGTATTTGTCATGAGGGGTTGTTCCTAATGTTTCTATTTTAGCAAGGTCAAAAAGAGATCCCATTAGTGGCCTACTGATTTTGCTCGATTCCTTTTGTTTTTTTACACGATTTTTCGCTATCTGCAAAGACTAAACAGAGTATTGCGACTCTGTGCTTGTTTGTAAATAGAGAATGAACCAAAGAGAACCAATTCTAAAACAGTAAATGCTTGGATAACAATCAATCAAATGGAGAGAGAAGCAGGCACGACGGATTACAACGGGGGCAAAGGCCTGCGTTAACTACCCTTCACTATCTGCAAAGAGAGAGTACTCCTAATAGAAATGAGGGGGGGGCAGCATTCAAAGCAGATCAGTGTGCATAAACACGAAAATGTTTTTTCTTACCACGTACTTGACATTCGACAGCTTATGATATTTGCTATTAAAAAACCATTGAAATTCACTGAAAAAACCATAGGTTATAGACCATATATAGTTAGGAATTAACATTTACAAAACCTTGAAAATTCACTGAAAAAACCATAGGTTATAGACCATATATAGTTAGGAATTAGCATTTACAAAACCTTGAAAATTCACTGAAAAAACCATAGGTTATAGACCATATATAGTTAGGAATTAGCATTTACAAAACCTTGAAAATTCACTGAAAAAACCATAGGTTATAGACCATATATAGTTAGGAATTAGCATTTAAAACACCTTTTTTTACTCACACAAAACCATTGAAATTCCATATATAGTTAGTAGTACTAACTATATATCGCGCACCCGCAATCCACTGCTGATCATGTCACATATTACATCATTCATGACATGGTCAGTGACATCACTGATGACATCACTGATGACATCTCAAATGACATCACTGATGACATCACTGATGACATCTCATTTGACATTACTGATCACATCACTGATGACATCATTCATGTGATAATACGATGAACCTCTTCAGACTCTAATATAACCTTAGATACACTCAGTGTAAACAGACACTCACAGACTGTCACTCATCCATGGAGTTACTTACACACCTAGTCAGTCATGCAAAGAATCAATCACACCTCCATTTCCTCAACTATACAGTTATACACACCTTACTTATTCAAACATATACTAACACATATTTACTCTCTTTTACAATCCCTGATACAAGTTCACAATCATCCATACAGCCACTCACACATTCACTGGCTCTTATGCACAGTTATTTATATATGCCAACTCTCACATGTACTGTGTTTTACATATGTACTTACTTTGACATGTAGCACTGAGATATCCATTCACTCACCAATGCACAGAGTCATACACCTCCCAGCCACCCACACACACACTCAGTCTCCCATACAAATACTTGAGCAACCAATCAATAACCCATATACTTACTCATATAGCTACTGATGAACACATGCAGCAGTTTACAGAACAACAAACATAATGATGCACAAATTAACACAGTTCAGTCACTAACCGATGCACTCAGTGAGACACATTTAACCACTCACTCATACAGTCAGTCATGCACCTACTAAATCCTTCATCCAGACACTTCTACATCCACTCATTCTTCAATATGTAAGACATATTTTAACCTAACAGAAATACACAGTCACTGGATGTTGTCATCAGTGATGTCATCAGTGATGTCATTTGAGATGTCATCAGTGATGTCATCAGTGATGTCATTTGAAATGTCATCAGTGATGTCATCAGTGATGTCATTTGAGATGTCATCAGTGATGTCATCAGTGATGTCACTGACCATGTCATGAATGATGTAATATGTGACATGATCAGCAGTGGATTGCGGGTGCGCGATGTATAGTTAGTACTACTAACTATATATGGAATTTCAATGGTTTTGTGTGAGTAAAAAAAGTTTTTTTAAATGCTAATTCCTAACTATATATGGTCTATAACCTATGGTTTTTTCAGTGAATATATATATATATATATATATATATATATATATATATATATATATATATATATATATTACCTACTGGCGGTCGCCAGTAGGTATATATAGTTAGGATTTTTTCTCTATGGGATTTTTGAAAATTCTATGTCTAATAACTTTGGCGTTTGTGGACGGAATTGGCTGAAATTTTCAGGAAAATGGCACATTTTGTTTCTGAGCAGCCCTTGAAAATTTGGGGGGGGTTCGTCAAGGGGGGGCCGAGAAAAAAGGGGGGTCCCAAAACGTGTTTTTAACATTGAGTTTTCCATAGGGCGGTTGGCCTCACTTTTAGCCTGAACGGCTGAATGGATTTGCACGAAACTTGGCAAAATTGTAGGGACTGGTAGCCCGATGTGCCTTTTGTAGGTCTCAATATATGTGCTCCAGTGGATTTTGAGAAATTAACGTTTAAAAAAAGATATATATCTGTAACAGCGGACCTGGCAGCGTCCCAGGACGCGTACTTTACGCGCAACGGAGCTTTGTGAAGCGAAGCTGATTGGTTCTCCGGCGTCTGTCAACATTCCAAACAGTCCGTAGTGGCCGCCATCTTGTCTCTCGGTAGGATCGAGAGACAAGAGGAGGCCAAAGCGAAGGGGCAAATGACCATAAGGGGGAATAGTAGATCCTCGCTGACCCCCTAGGTTTGATGTGGAGGTTTTAAAAGGGCCCCGCGGGGCAAAAAAAAATAAAAATAATAATAATCGAACAGCTGAATGGATTTGCATGAAACTTGGCAAAATTGTAGGGACTGGTAGCCCGATGTGCCTTTGCTAGATCTCAATATATGTGCTCCAGTGGATTTTGAGAAATTAACGTTCAAAAAAAGATATATATCTGTAACAGCGCACCGCTTCGCGTACTTTTCGCGTTACGGAGCTTTGCGAAGTGAAGCTGATTGGCTCTCCGGTGTCTGTAAACATTCCAAACAGTCCGTAGCGGCCGCCATCTTGTCTCTCGGTAGGATCGAACAGCTGAATGGATTTGCACGAAACTTGGCAAAATTGTAGGGACTGGTAGCCCGATGTGCCTTTGCTAGGTCTCAATATATGTGCTTCAGTGCATTTTGAGAAATTAACGTTCAGAAACAAGATATATATCTGTAACAGCGCTCCGCTTCGCGGAGATAAAATTATATGTGTATTACCTAGCTGTTGCTAACACCAGTTAGCGACGGCTAGTAGAATATAGCGACCATCTTGGGCCCCACTTTGCATGTGAGTGATATTTATCACTAATGACATGCAAAGTGGGCATGCCAAGATGTTAGCGACTGGAAACAGTCGCTAACATCGCTATCTCCTATTATCAACTTTTGGAAATATTCGAGATAAGCGCGAATATCTCCAAAAGCTACCACCTGCCCTGAGCAGTTCTTAGCCATGTTATCCAATGGGAGGTGGATAACATAGCTAAGAGCATTAGCTCGGTAATGCATGAATATCGCTGAGTTTTCAGCGATATTAATGCATTGCGGTCGTTTTTTATCGTATTTCCGATAAACCTTGATAATAGCAAGGTTTATCTGCGATAATTTCTGACGGTAAAAAAATCGTTGCTAAGCATCGTTAGGGATAAATATCGCTTAACTTTGGTAATATGCCCCAACGTCTGTTAACGTTCGATTCGAAGGAAATCAGGAAGTGTTGAAAAACATTGTCTGCGCCATCTTGTCTTTTTTCAAATGCCACACTTTTGTCGTGCACGGCAGCCATTTTAGATGCCTTGACCAGACCCACTCTGTGCACGCTGTCGATCCTTAGCATGGCTCCCCACCCTCGCAAGCATCTCCCCCAGGCAGTGGTCACCCCCGCTCTCTGTCTTATGCATGGGTAATAAACCTCCCCCCATCTGCGCTGCTCTTCCCTGAGAATCACACCCTGTGCCCGCCCGACACCTCCCTTTCGCCCTATTCACTACCGCACCCTCTGACACTCCTTTTCCTCTGTGTCCGATTGTCCAGGCTGGTCCTAGGGTATCAGCTAGCCCTGCAGATGTAGTTTATGGCCACAGCTGTAAAGAATCACCCCTCTTCAAAGGAGTTATAGTAGATCAAGGCCCACACTCGATGAGATCCGTCACAGCAGAAGCGTTGCTATTATCTGAAAACCATCCTGTATTGTGATTGGGGAGGGGACCGAGCCTGAAGCGGAAGATTCCAGGGATGACTCTTTGTACATCAAAGTTTTTACAATTATGTGTCACATTAAAAATATATAGCACTCCGACAAAGTAGTAAGATTATAAAACTTTAATAATTTATAAATATATACAAGAAAACAAAAATAGTAATAACATATAAACATTTTTAGGGAAAAACAACGAAGTAGCGGTCGGCTGTGCGAATAGTCCCAACGCAGCACAACGTCCAGATTTCCGGCGTGGGGCGTCGCGGGGGGTGGGTCATCAGTAGCAAACTGTTGTGCGAATAGTTCCAAGGCAGCAGAACGCGCCGAAATCTAGATGACACGAAAGTGATGTCTAGTAAGTTGCCACCCAGCAAATAACGGCGTGGGGCGTCGCGGGGGGTGGGTCATCAGTAGCAAACTGTTGTGCGAATAGTTCCAAGGCAGCAGAACGATGGCACCAAGGTGATGTCCAGTAAGTTGCCGCACTGGTTTTGGTATCCTACAATGCTGCTCCGAATAACGGCGTGGGGCGCCCCGGGGGAGGCGGCGTGAACGGGCCTCTCCAGGTGGAGTGTCATCTGTTGTAGTGGGGCGCCCCTTTACCGTTTCAGTTGCCATTCCGTCCGTTTTTGGTCCACTGTGTCAAAAGCCGCAATTCAGCTGAGTTGCGCCCACTCTTGCGGTGCAGCGATAGGCGGCTGTCACAGGACTCTCAAAATGGCGGCAGGCTGTTTCCTTTTTGGGCCTGGTCCACTGAAATGGCCCTGGGACACCTTGGAAATCGGACGCTTGTCTGCTAGGTCTTGGACCCCATTCTCGAAAGCGTCCCCTCCGCCTTGAGAATTCATCAAAAGTTTTGGGGGCTCCGACTCCTGCAGGCTTCTGGTGGGGAGCGGCTGCCATGATTGCTCGCGGAATGACCACGACTGAGCTACGAGATGGTGGTGCTCTCATGCTGACGCCAGCTTCAGTCTGAAACATCCAGAAACAAGGTGGGGCTTTCATCGTTTGGGAAAAAAAAAAAAGTTTTCATCCAATGAAAAGTGTTGTTTTTAGGTCACATGATCAAGCCTTCCATCATTAGGAAACCAAAAGTAAAATGAACCAATGAAAAGTTTTATAAACAAGTCACATGACCTGTTATGCGGCATAGGGTGTAAAATGCGGAGAAAATACGTTGGCACGTGAGGCGGCGTCAGTAGCGGACCGATGTGCGAATAGGCCGAAGGCAACACAACGCGCCAAGATCCGGATGGCACCGAGGTGGTGTCCAGCAAGTTGCAGCACTGGTGTGGCCATCCTACAATGCTGAAAGTCGGCGTGGGGCGCCCCGTTGGCCTGTGAGTTTGCGTCAGTAGCGGACCGATGTGCGAATAGGCCGAAGGCAGCACAACGCGCCAAGATCCGGATGGCACCGAGGTGGTGTCTAGTAAGTTGCCGCACTGGTGTGGCCATCCAACAATGCTGAAAGTCGGCGTGGGGCGCCCCGTTGGCCTGTGAGTTTGCGTCAGTAGCGGACCGATGTGCGAATAGGCCGAAGGCAGCACAACGCGCCAAGATCCGGATGGCACCGAGGTGGTGTCTAGTAAGTTGCCGCACTGGTGTGGCCATCCTACAATGCTGAAAGTCGGCGTGGGGCGCCCCGTTGGACTGTGAGATGGCGTCAGTAGCGGACCGATGTGTGAATGGGGCCGAAGGCAGCGCAACAATATTTTCGGAATAGAAGACACCACTAGGCGCTGAGATTCCAAGATCCGGATGGCACCGAGGTGGTGTGTAGCAAGTTGCCGCACTGGTGTGGCCATCCTACAATGCTGAAAGTCGGCGTGGGGCGCCCCGTTGGCCTGTGAGTTTGCGTCAGTAGCGGACCGATGTGCGAATAGGCCGAAGGCAGCACAACGCGCCAAGATCCGGATGGCACCGAGGTGGTGTCTAGTAAGTTGTCGCACTTCTGTGGCCATCCTACAATGTTGAAAGTCGGCGTGGGGCGCCCCGTTGGCCTGTGAGATGGCGTCAGTAGCGGACCGATGTGCGAATGGGGCCAAAGGCAGCGCAACAATATTTTCTGATTTGAAGACACCACAAGGCGCTGAGATGCCAAGATCCGGATGGCACCGAGGTGGTGTCTAGCAAGTTGTGGCACTGGTGTGGCCATCGTACAATGGTAAAAGTCGGCGTGGGGCGCCCTGTTGGCCTGTGAGATGGTGTCAGTAGCGGACTGATGTGTGAATGGGGCCAAAGGCAGCGCAACAATATTTTCTACAATATTTTCGGAGTAGAAGACACCACAAGGCGCTGAGATGCCAAGATCCGGATGGCACCGAGGTGATGTCTAAGTTGCGGACCGATGTGCGAATGGGGCCAAAGGCAGCTCAACAATATTTTCTGAAGAGAATACACCACAAGGCGCTAAGATGCCAAGATCCGGATGGCACCGAGGTGATGTCTAAGTTGCGGACCGATGTGCGAATGGGGCCAAAGGTAGCGTAACAAGATTTTCTGTATGGAAGATACCACTAGGCGTTGAGATGCCAAGATTCGGATGGCACCGAGGTGATGTCTAGCAAGTTGTGCCACTGGTGTGGCCATCGTACAATGGTAAAAGTCGGCGTGGGGCGCCCTATTGGCCTGTGAGATGGTGTCAGTAGCGGACTGATGTGCGAATGGGGCCAAAGGCAGCGCAACAATATTTTCTGACTGACACCACAAGGCGCTGAGATGCCAAGATCCGGATGGCACCGAGGTGATGTCTAAGTTGCGGACTGATGTGCGAATGGGGCCAAAGGCAGCGTAACAATATTTTCTGTATGGAAGATACCACTAGGCGTTGAGATGCCAAGATTCGGATGGCACCGAGGTGATGTCTAGCAAGTTGGTGTGGTCATCCTACAATGCTGAAACTCGGCGTGGGTCACCCCATTAGCCTGTGAGATGGCGTCAGTAGCGGACCGATGTGCGAATAGGCCGAAGGCAGCACAACGCGCCAAGATCCGGATGTCACCGTGGTGGTTTCATAGTTGAGAGGCACTTCATCTGCAGTGGGGCGCCGAGATCCGGATGGCACCGAGGTGATGTCTAGCAAGTTGCTGTAGTGGTGTGGTCATCCTACAATGCTGAAATGTAGTGGGGCGCCCATTTACCGTTTCAGTTGCCATTCAGCTGAGTTTCGGCTGCTCTTGATGCTACAGCGACAGGCGGCTGCAAGAGGACTCTCAAAATGGCGGCCTGTTCTTTGGATTTGGGCCTGGTCCACTAAAATGGCCCTGGGACACCTTAGAACTTGGACGCTCGATTTTTTTTCCTTTCCTGTACATGCAAAAAAAGGTAAATGCCCGGTACGTTACACGCTTCATCTGCCACGATGAACTCTCCAGAGGAACCGAAAAAATATATAGTTGTGGTAACTATACCATGCATCGTCATATGGAGAGGTGGCACCAATTAATTATAGTGCTGCATAAAAGAGAGATTTGGAGGAGAACCCCTGACCTGCTAGTACATTCATCAAAGAAGTGGCACTGAGAGCTTCAGAGGCAAGGGAAACGGTCCCAAATATTTAGAAGAACTTTGGAAAGATTAAAATGACATGTTTAGATTGTGGTAAATTAATTTCATGTGGACAGATGAGTGTTACTCTAATAAATACAGCATATGAACATCATCATAGTCGATGGTTGGTAGAGACATTTTGACTATATCCTGGACCTGCCCGTCCTCGCCCAAAATGGCGCCGGAATAAATGGGACTCGTAACTCCTTGTTGTGTACTGGTTGCAGAACCTTGAAATCATGAGATACGTATGCAGTTTTGAAGCACATGGCGGGCGGGGACGAGAATTGATTGAATATTTCGACATCCCTATTGATATTAAGTTCTGATGTGTTATTGATTACTGTACTGTTGAAAGTTCGAATTAACGTCACCCATGGTACTTGCCCGCAAATGTATATCTAGATAATTTTATTGTAACTGGCCCTGTCGTATTTTAATTATAAAATGTACGTCCACCGATTCCGTAACTGTTAGACACCTTAGTTATTGCAACCTAATGGCCCGCCCGTTACGTTCCTCTACAGTGTAAATGTCTATTCATCATATACGATTACAGTTTGCTCCGTGGCAGGCCCACGTGGTTATAGGCTCGTATTTGTATAATGAAATTTTCACAATAAAGGTTTTTAAAAGAAAACATGGTAGTAGTATATACATTGGTAAAGTTTTTAATAATAGTCACTGTTTTAGAATCATTAAAAGGCAAATGAAATAAAGCAGACCAATTACATGAAGGGTAAAAGGTATAATACGAAGGAACGCAGTAAAGATAAATGGTCAAGGGCTGTTGTGTTTTCTATTCCTGCAACATAAAGTGATCGATAAGAATCTCATATTCAGGCGTATCGGCGACTAAGACAGCAGGTCGACCCTCTTTTGCTCAACGGCTCCGTCATGGGACGAAGAAACGCTCTTTTTCTCGAAAAAAGAATATATTTTACTTGCAGGACAGTTGTAAAATTTCCGGGAAAGTACATTAGCCTGGAATATTATAACATATATTTAAGAAAAAATAATGTTCGGAAGTAATTAAAAGCGTAATTTTTAGGTGATATGACCAAGGCTTTCATCATTAGAATAAGAAAAGTAAAATGAACCAATGAAAAGTTTTATTAACAAGTCACATGACTTGTTATGCTTACGTTATGCGCTGCGCGCCCCGGATGACTTCCGGATGCGCTAACGCGGCGCGTCATATGACGCATTACGCGACAACGCAGGTCCAGAATATAGTCAAAATGTCTCCACCAACCAGCGGTCGAAACACAACCCCTTTCAGCAGGCTAAATAGTTCTGTTAAATGACAACAGAAGGGACAGGCAACAAGAACCATCAGTCAAAGAGGGGAGGGCTAGTTCTTCTCTACCGGGTTACATTGGGGCGCTACCGGAACTGATCGAATTGGTAGTCTACAGTGTTTCTGGATGTTTCAGACTGAAGCTGGGGTTAGCATGAGAGCACCACCATTTCGTAGCTCCGTTGTGGCCATTCCGCAACCAATCAGGGCAGCCGCTCTTTATCGTTATTTTGGGCGGGGTGGGTGGCGGAGCCGAGCTGTTTTGCAGCCATCATTGTGTGGAGTTCAGTTCATCTCACTAGTTTTGTATTTGTCATGAGGGGTTGTTCCTAATGTTTCTATTTTAGCGAGGTCAAAAAGAGATCCCATTAGTGGCCTACTGATTTTGCTCGATTCCTTTTCTTTTTTTTTACACGGTTTTTCGTTATCTGCAAAGACTAAACAGAGTATTGCGACTCTGTGTTTGTTTGTAAATAGAGAATGAACCAAAGAGAACTAATTCTAAAACAGTAAATACTTGGATAACAATCAATCAAATGGAGAGAGAAGCAGGCACGACGGATTACAACGGGGGCAAAGGCCTGCGTTAACTACCTTTCACTATCTGCAAAGAGAGAGTACTCCTAATAGAAATGAGGGGGAGGGGGCACCATTCAAAGCAGATCAGTGTGCATAAACACGAAAATGTTTTCACTTACCACGTACTTGACATTCGACAGCTTATGATATTTGCTATTAAAAAACCATTGAAATTCACTGAAAAAACCATAGGTTATAGACCATATATAGTTAGGAATTAGCATTTACAAAACCTTGAAAATTCACTGAAAAAACCATAGGTTATAGACCATATATAGTTAGGAATTAGCATTTAAAAAACCTTATTTTACTCACACAAAACCATTGAAATTCCATATATAGTTAGTTGCACTAACTATATATCGCGCACCCGCAATCCACTGCTGATCATGTCACATATTACATCATTCATGACATGGTCAGTGACATCACTGATGACATCACTGATGACATCTCAAATGACATCACTGATGACATCACTGATGACATCTCATTTGACATCATTCTTGTGCTAATACGATAAACCTCTTCAGACTCTAATATAACCTTAGATACACTCAGTGTATACAGACACTCACACACTGCCACTCATCCATGGAGTTACTCACACACCCAGTCAGTCATGCAAAGAAACAATCTCACCTCCATTTCTTCAACTATACAGTTAAACACACCTTACTTATTGAAACATATACTAACACATATTTACTCTCTTATACAATCCCTGATACAAGTTCACAATGATCGATACAACCACTCATTCATTCAGTGGCTCTCATGCACAGTTATTTATATATGCCAACTCTCACATGTACTGTGTTTTACATATGTACTTACTATGACATGTAGCATTGAGATATCCATTCACTCATCAATACACTCATGCACACAGTCAACTGCCCATGTAGCTGTTTCCACATGCACTCTTGAACTCATACACCTAGTGAATAAACTGCTCACACATCTATGCATAGAGTCACACACCTTCCAGCCACCCCCACACAAACTCAATCTGCCATAGAAATACTTGGGCAACCAATTAATAACACATATAGCCTCTCGTATAGCTAATGATCAACACATGCAGCAGTTTACAGAACAACAGACATAATGATGCACAAATTAAGACAGTTTAGTCACTAACCCATGCACTCAGTGAGACACATTTAATCACTCACTCATACATTCAGTCATGCACCTACTAAATCCTTCGTCCAGACACTTATACATCTACTCATTCTTCAATATGTAAAACATATTTAAACTTTACAGAAACACACAGTCCCTGGATGACGTCATCAGTGATCTCATCAGTGATGTCATTTGAGATGTCATCAGTGATGTCATCAGTGATGTCACTGACCATGTCATGAATGATGTAATATGTGACATGATCAGCAGTGGATTGCGGGTGCGCGATATATAGTTAGTGCAACTAACTATATATGGAATTTCAATGGTTTTGTGTGAGTAAAATAAGGTTTTTTAAATGCTAATTCCTAACTATATATGGTCTATAACCTATGTTTTTTTCAGTGAATATATATATACATATATATATATATATCTATATATATATATATAAATATATACACACACACACATATCAATATATATATTGTTTCAACAAATTGGAATTAGCACCCATCCAAAAATATACAATTTCAGAATTTTAATCGTTACGAACACTGTCGTCTTGCTTTGCTCTCGGCCACCGTGCCTTTTCTTGTAACCGCAAACACAACAATGATGGACAGAATGTGGATCAATGTCACACATTCACCCCAGTCCAAAGATCTGGGCCCAAATCCATCGTTTTTCCACTCCACACCACCCTGGGTTAGACAATGGCGATATGCAAATCAGCGCTGACCCTGTGCCCCATGGGAACAGTCCAGTCCGAACTACAAAAGCCATGTCCTTCCCAGAACGGAAACAAGCATCCGAGGACCGGCCCGGTTTCGAGGTAACACCTCTCATCAGCCCGGCTAGCTTGATTCCAGTGGTGTGGAGTGCCTGGGACTCACGTCTGAGCATCCCCAGTACACTTAGAGCGGTACCTGCAAACACAACAATGATGGACTCGGTAGTTCGGACTGGACTGTTCCCATGAGGCACAGGGTCAGAGCTGATTTGCATATAGCCAGTGTCTAACCCAGGGTGGTGTGGAGTGCAAATAAACGATGGATTTAGGCCCAGATCCTTGTACTGGGGTGAATGTATGACATTGTTCTACATTCTGTCCATCAACTGTGTTTTTTGCAATTTCACCCCGAGTGGGCTGGGGATGCTCAGACGTGAGTCCCAAGCTCTCCACACCACTGGAGTCAAGCTATCCAGGCTGATGAAGGCTGATAGCCAGAAACCGGTCCTTGGATGCTTGATTCCGGTCTGGGAAAGACATGGCTTGGTAGTTCGGACTGGACTGTTCCCATGAGGCACAGGGTCAGAGCTGATTTGCATATAGCCAGTGTCTAACCCAGGGTGGTGTGGAGTGCAAAAAAACGATGGATTTAGGCCCAGATCCTTGTACTGGGGTGAATGTATGACATTGTTCTACATTCTGTCCATCAACTGTGTTTTTTGCAATTTCACCCCGAGTGGGCTGGGGATGCTCAGACGTGAGTCCCAAGCTCTCCACACCACTGGAGTCAAGCTATCCAGGCTGATGAAGGCTGATAGCCAGAAACCGGTCCTTGGATGCTTGATTCCGGTCTGGGAAAGACATGGCTTGGTAGTTCGGACTGGACTGTTCCCATGAGGCACAGGGTCAGAGCTGATTTGCATATAGCCAGTGTCTAACCCAGGGTGCTGTGGAGTGCAAAAAAACGATGGATTTAGGCCCAGATCCTTGTACTGGGGTGAATGTATGACATTGTTCTACATTCTGTCCATCAACTGTGTTTTTTGCAATTTCACCCCGAGTGGGCTGGGGATGCTCAGACGTGAGTCCCAAGCTCTCCACACCACTGGAGTCAAGCTATCCAGGCTGATGAAGGCTGATAGCCAGAAACCGGTCCTTGGATGCTTGATTCCGGTCTGGGAAAGACATGGCTTGATAGTTCGGACTGGACTGTTCCCATGAGGCACAGGGTCAGAGCTGATTTGCATATAGCCAGTGTCTAACCCAGGGTGGTGTGGAGTGCAAAAAAACGATGGATTTAGGCCCAGATCCTTGTACTGGGGTGAATGTATGACATTGTTCTACATTCTGTCCATCAACTGTGTTTTTTGCAATTTCACCCCGAGTGGGCTGGGGATGCTCAGACGTGAGTCCCAAGCTCTCCACACCACTGGAGTCAATCTATCCAGGCTGATGAAGGCTGATAGCCAGAAACCGGTCCTTGGATGCTTGATTCCGGTCTGGGAAAGACATGGCTTGGTAGTTCGGACTGGACTGTTCCCATGAGGCACAGGGTCAGAGCTGATTTGCATATAGCCAGTGTCTAACCCAGGGTGGTGTGGAGTGCAAAAAAACGATGGATTTAGGCCCAGATCCTTGTACTGGGGTGAATGTATGACATTGTTCTACATTCTGTCCATCAACTGTGTTTTTTGCAATTTCACCCCGAGTGGGCTGGGGATGCTCAGACGTGAGTCCCAAGCTCTCCACACCACTGGAGTCAAGCTATCCAGGCTGATGAAGGCTGATAGCCAGAAACCGGTCCTTGGATGCTTGATTCCGGTCTGGGAAAGACATGGCTTGGTAGTTCGGACTGGACTGTTCCCATGAGGCACAGGGTCAGAGCTGATTTGCATATAGCCAGTGTCTAACCCAGGGTGGTGTGGAGTGCAAAAAAACGATGGATTTAGGCCCAGATCCTTGTACTGGGGTGAATGTATGACATTGTTCTACATTCTGTCCATCAACTGTGTTTTTTGCAATTTCACCCCGAGTGGGCTGGGGATGCTCAGACGTGAGTCCCAAGCTCTCCACACCACTGGAGTCAAGCTATCCAGGCTGATGAAGGCTGATAGCCAGAAACCGGTCCTTGGATGCTTGATTCCGGTCTGGGAAAGACATGGCTTGGTAGTTCGGACTGGACTGTTCCCATGAGGCACAGGGTCAGAGCTGATTTGCATATAGCCAGTGTCTAACCCAGGGTGGTGTGGAGTGCAAAAAAACGATGGATTTAGGCCCAGATCCTTGTACTGGGGTGAATGTATGACATTGTTCTACATTCTGTCCATCAACTGTGTTTTTTGCAATTTCACCCCGAGTGGGCTGGGGATGCTCAGACGTGAGTCCCAAGCTCTCCACACCACTGGAGTCAAGCTATCCAGGCTGATGAAGGCTGATAGCCAGAAACCGGTCCTTGGATGCTTGATTCCGGTCTGGGAAAGACATGGCTTGGTAGTTCGGACTGGACTGTTCCCATGAGGCACAGGGTCAGAGCTGATTTGCATATAGCCAGTGTCTAACCCAGGGTGGTGTGGAGTGCAAAAAAACGATGGATTTAGGCCCAGATCCTTGTACTGGGGTGAATGTATGACATTGTTCTACATTCTGTCCATCAACTGTGTTTTTTGCAATTTCACCCCGAGTGGGCTGGGGATGCTCAGACGTGAGTCCCAAGCTCTCCACACCACTGGAGTCAAGCTATCCAGGCTGATGAAGGCTGATAGCCAGAAACCGGTCCTTGGATGCTTGATTCCGGTCTGGGAAAGACATGGCTTGGTAGTTCGGACTGGACTGTTCCCATGAGGCACAGGGTCAGAGCTGATTTGCATATAGCCAGTGTCTAACCCAGGGTGGTGTGGAGTGCAAAAAAACGATGGATTTAGGCCCAGATCCTTGTACTGGGGTGAATGTATGACATTGTTCTACATTCTGTCTATCAACTGTGTTTTTTGCAATTTCACCCCGAGTGGGCTGGGGATGCTCAGACGTGAGTCCCAAGCTCTCCACACCACTGGAGTCAAGCTATCCAGGCTGATGAAGGCTGATAGCCAGAAACCGGTCCTTGGATGCTTGATTCCGGTCTGGGAAAGACATGGCTTGGTAGTTCGGACTGGACTGTTCCCATGAGGCACAGGGTCAGAGCTGATTTGCATATAGCCAGTGTCTAACCCAGGGTGGTGTGGAGTGCAAAAAAACGATGGATTTAGGCCCAGATCCTTGTACTGGGGTGAATGTATGACATTGTTCTACATTCTGTCCATCAACTGTGTTTTTTGCAATTTCACCCCGAGTGGGCTGGGGATGCTCAGACGTGAGTCCCAAGCTCTCCACACCACTGGAGTCAAGCTATCCAGGCTGATGAAGGCTGATAGCCAGAAACCGGTCCTTGGATGCTTGATTCCGGTCTGGGAAAGACATGGCTTGGTAGTTCGGACTGGACTGTTCCCATGAGGCACAGGGTCAGAGCTGATTTGCATATAGCCAGTGTCTAACCCAGGGTGGTGTGGAGTGCAAAAAAACGATGGATTTAGGCCCAGATCCTTGTACTGGGGTGAATGTATGACATTGTTCTACATTCTGTCCATCAACTGTGTTTTTTGCAATTTCACCCCGAGTGGGCTGGGGATGCTCAGACGTGAGTCCCAAGCTCTCCACACCACTGGAGTCAAGCTATCCAGGCTGATAGCCAGAAACCGGTCCTTGGATGCTTGATTCCGGTCTGGGAAAGACATGGCTTGGTAGTTCGGACTGGACTGTTCCCATGAGGCACAGGGTCAGAGCTGATTTGCATATAGCCAGTGTCTAACCCAGGGTGGTGTGGAGTGCAAAAAAACGATGGATTTAGGCCCAGATCCTTGTACTGGGGTGAATGTATGACATTGTTCTACATTCTGTCCATCAACTGTGTTTTTTGCAATTTCACCCCGAATGGGCTGGGGATGCTCAGACGTGAGTCCCAAGCTCTCCACACCACTGGAGTCAAGCTATCCAGGCTGATGAAGGCTGATAGCCAGAAACCGGTCCTTGGATGCTTGATTCCGGTCTGGGAAAGACATGGCTTGGTAGTTCGGACTGGACTGTTCCCATGAGGCACAGGGTCAGAGCTGATTTTCATATAGCCAGTGTCTAACCCAGGGTGGTGTGGAGTGCAAAAAACGATGGATTTAGGCCCAGATCCTTGTACTGGGGTGAATGTATGACATTGTTCTACATTCTGTCCATCAACTGTGTTTTTTGCAATTTCACCCCGAGTGGGCTGGGGATGCTCAGACGTGAGTCCCAAGCTCTCCACACCACTGGAGTCAAGCTATCCAGGCTGATGAAGGCTGATAGCCAGAAACCGGTCCTTGGATGCTTGATTCCGGTCTGGGAAAGACATGGCTTGGTAGTTCGGACTGGACTGTTCCCATGAGGCACAGGGTCAGAGCTGATTTGCATATAGCCAGTGTCTAACCCAGGGTGGTGTGGAGTGCAAAAAAACGATGGATTTAGGCCCAGATCCTTGTACTGGGGTGAATGTATGACATTGTTCTACATTCTGTCCATCAACTGTGTTTTTTGCAATTTCACCCCGAGTGGGCTGGGGATGCTCAGACGTGAGTCCCAAGCTCTCCACACCACTGGAGTCAAGCTATCCAGGCTGATGAAGGCTGATAGCCAGAAACCGGTCCTTGGACGCTTGATTCCGGTCTGGGAAAGACATGGCTTGGTAGTTCGGACTGGACTGTTCCCATGAGGCACAGGGTCAGAGCTGATTTGCATATAGCCAGTGTCTAACCCAGGGTGGTGTGGAGTGCAAAAAAACGATGGATTTAGGCCCAGATCCTTGTACTGGGGTGAATGTATGACATTGTTCTACATTCTGTCCATCAACTGTGTTTTTTGCAATTTCACCCCGAGTGGGCTGGGGATGCTCAGACGTGAGTCCCAAGCTCTCCACACCACTGGAGTCAAGCTATCCAGGCTGATGAAGGCTGATAGCCAGAAACCGGTCCTTGGATGCTTGATTCCGGTCTGGGAAAGACATGGCTTGGTAGTTCGGACTGGACTGTTCCCATGAGGCACAGGGTCAGAGCTGATTTGCATATAGCCAGTGTCTAACCCAGGGTGGTGTGGAGTGCAAAAAAACGATGGATTTAGGCCCAGATCCTTGTACTGGGGTGAATGTATGACATTGTTCTACATTCTGTCCATCAACTGTGTTTTTTGCAATTTCACCCCGAGTGGGCTGGGGATGCTCAGACGTGAGTCCCAAGCTCTCCACACCACTGGAGTCAAGCTATCCAGGCTGATGAAGGCTGATAGCCAGAAACCGGTCCTTGGATGCTTGATTCCGGTCTGGGAAAGACATGGCTTGGTAGTTCGGACTGGACTGTTCCCATGAGGCACAGGGTCAGAGCTGATTTGCATATAGCCAGTGTCTAACCCAGGGTGGTGTGGAGTGCAAAAAAACGATGGATTTAGGCCCAGATCCTTGTACTGGGGTGAATGTATGACATTGTTCTACATTCTGTCCATCAACTGTGTTTTTTGCAATTTCACCCCGAGTGGGCTGGGGATGCTCAGACGTGAGTCCCAAGCTCTCCACACCACTGGAGTCAAGCTATCCAGGCTGATAGCCAGAAACCGGTCCTTGGATGCTTGATTCCGGTCTGGGAAAGACATGGCTTGGTAGTTCGGACTGGACTGTTCCCATGAGGCACAGGGTCAGAGCTGATTTGCATATAGCCAGTGTCTAACCCAGGGTGGTGTGGAGTGCAAAAAAACGATGGATTTAGGCCCAGATCCTTGTACTGGGGTGAATGTATGACATTGTTCTACATTCTGTCCATCAACTGTGTTTTTTGCAATTTCACCCCGAATGGGCTGGGGATGCTCAGACGTGAGTCCCAAGCTCTCCACACCACTGGAGTCAAGCTATCCAGGCTGATGAAGGCTGATAGCCAGAAACCGGTCCTTGGATGCTTGATTCCGGTCTGGGAAAGACATGGCTTGGTAGTTCGGACTGGACTGTTCCCATGAGGCACAGGGTCAGAGCTGATTTGCATATAGCCAGTGTCTAACCCAGGGTGGTGTGGAGTGCAAAAAACTATGGATTTAGGCCCAGATCCTTGTACTGGGGTGAATGTATGACATTGTTCTACATTCTGTCCATCAACTGTGTTTTTTGCAATTTCACCCCGAGTGGGCTGGGGATGCTCAGACGTGAGTCCCAAGCTCTCCACACCACTGGAGTCAAGCTATCCAGGCTGATGAAGGCTGATAGCCAGAAACCGGTCCTTGGATGCTTGATTCCGGTCTGGGAAAGACATGGCTTGGTAGTTCGGACTGGACTGTTCCCATGAGGCACAGGGTCAGAGCTGATTTGCATATAGCCAGTGTCTAACCCAGGGTGGTGTGGAGTGCAAAAAAACGATGGATTTAGGCCCAGATCCTTGTACTGGGGTGAATGTATGACATTGTTCTACATTCTGTCCATCAACTGTGTTTTTTGCAATTTCACCCCGAGTGGGCTGGGGATGCTCAGACGTGAGTCCCAAGCTCTCCACACCACTGGAGTCAAGCTATCCAGGCTGATGAAGGCTGATAGCCAGAAACCGGTCCTTGGACGCTTGATTCCGGTCTGGGAAAGACATGGCTTGGTAGTTCGGACTGGACTGTTCCCATGAGGCACAGGGTCAGAGCTGATTTGCATATAGCCAGTGTCTAACCCAGGGTGGTGTGGAGTGCAAAAAAACGATGGATTTAGGCCCAGATCCTTGTACTGGGGTGAATGTATGACATTGTTCTACATTCTGTCCATCAACTGTGTTTTTTGCAATTTCACCCCGAGTGGGCTGGGGATGCTCAGACGTGAGTCCCAAGCTCTCCACACCACTGGAGTCAAGCTATCCAGGCTGATGAAGGCTGATAGCCAGAAACCGGTCCTTGGATGCTTGATTCCGGTCTGGGAAAGACATGGCTTGGTAGTTCGGACTGGACTGTTCCCATGAGGCACAGGGTCAGAGCTGATTTGCATATAGCCAGTGTCTAACCCAGGGTGGTGTGGAGTGCAAAAAAACGATGGATTTAGGCCCAGATCCTTGTACTGGGGTGAATGTATGACATTGTTCTACATTCTGTCCATCAACTGTGTTTTTTGCATTTTCTTGTAACCGCGGCGCTTAACTATTAAAGCCAGATATTTGGCACATTGAGGACTGACTACTATTGCACAGATTAATTCGTCTTGCATTTCCAGTGAAATTTTGGGAAATGATACAGCATCAATTTGAGATCCCCTTGTGACCATCCACATGATCACCATCATCTGATTAGGTCTGTTTACACCATTTGTACTGGTGAATTACAACATAATCACCAATACTTCAATTGGAGCCCTGAAGAAGTCTCGACAGAGACAAAAAGTGTTGGCTAAGTTTCTGATGATTTGGATTTTATAAAGAAATTTTTGAAGTACATCAATAAAGAACAATTTTTCTATTACAAGTGGATTTGAGACCTGCTCTCTTGAATTTATGTCTGGACATGTTATCCGATATATGAAGAAATTCTGAAATGTTATATTTTTGGATGGGTGATAATTCCAATTTGTTGAAAGTTTTGTATTTGGTTTCCCAAAATAGGGAGTGAAGAGGGGTGTACCTCCTGGTTTTGAGCACCATCACTTTACTGAATTAGCCAATTGTAATAGCTAGGTGCAAGCTTGTTTGCCTCAACCCCTATTTTTGTGCTTTCTCATATATATATATATATATTGTATTCATTGATAAGCAAGGATATTTGTCTTTCTTAGGCTTAAATATTAACGTTATTGTCTTGTTTCACGATGTTAGGGGGAGAAGATGTTCTATGTATATTGTGTTTATTAAGCTGGTCAAAACAGGAGGGAGTTTCTCTTTTAAGGTCTTATTCTGCTACAGCCAACTCTCAATTTCTTCTTTTAGTGCTGTTGAGTCATTGGTATATAAATCTTGGGAAAAACCCACGAAAGCCCTTCCAATATCGGAGTCCTGTAAGCCATGTTCTCTAGTACTATTAATTTCTGTTTCCTTGATCACATTTTGTACACTATCATGCCTTATTTTCCAAGCCAGACGTTTTCCACAACCTTCCCCGTATTCATAGTATAATATTTTACCAAAATTCTACCTATTCTGCACCACTCATCCAAATATTCTACCAGAGATCCCTTGGCCTCTCTAAAGTAAGTTGTCTTGAAGCTTTTATTTTTTTACAGGAATCCTTAAAAACTTGCCATCTGTTTATGAATTTCTTCTATTCTCAGCTCATGTTCTCTAAGCTTATTGTTACTTTCTCTCCTTCTGTGTGCTGCATAACTAATCAATCTCCCTCGAATTAAGGCTTTTTTCACATTCCATATAATATGCAAGAAGGCAGAATCATTATTTAGATCAAAAAACTCTATTGTGTCTCTGTTCATTGCATTTATAATTTCCCGCTACCCTAATACACCTCTATCTAAGGCCCATCTAGATGGGGGTAGGGAGCTCTCTAGAGAGAGAGCTCCAATCTTACTGCAGCATTATCTAAGAGGTGCTCTGGTTTATCGACTATCTTTCCTATCTTATTTCCTAGCTACATATCTATTAAGAAAAAGTCTATTCTGGAGGCGTGGCCATATTTCCTATTCTGAAAGGTACATTGTTTCTTTGGGCCACCCTCTGTCTCCAAACATCTGCTAAACCCAGGTTTTTTATCAAATGATGTGTGCGCCCCCTCATCTTTGGTGAGTTTGCTGTAGGTCTGGTAGAGAATTTGTCTAGAACTGGGTCTAGAAGTATATTAAAGTCCACGCCCATGATGATATAATTTCTTGTATCAGTTCGGTGTTTTTATAGTTACCTAAGCAGGGTCGGGTCATCTACATTGGGACCATAATACCCAACAAATGAATAGCCTATGCTGTGAATCTTAGCATTAACAATTAGCTGTCTTCCCCTATGAAGCTCTCCAACCTGGCTTGAGGAGATCTTTTAAAACGGATCGCCACCCCTTTCACATTACAATTTATTAGTACAGGCAGATTAAGATTTCCCTTCATTCTTCTTGACGTAAATGTGTTTCCTGTCATTATCCGAATGCATCAGAAATTCCAAAATCTTCCTTCTCCTGCTTATTACCTGCATACCATTTATGTTCCAGGCAATCTCCTTATATTGAGGACCTTCTTTACTTTTTTTGTCATCTTCTTAATTATTTAGGTCTAGCCATCTTAGAGTACTTGTCATGAAGAACCCCCCCGCCCCCACTTTCCCCTGTCCTGCCCTCACTGGTGAACCCTCTGTATCCAAAAGAGGGATGGTCTGGATAACTTGGTAGCCAACTAATACGCCAGTCGGGAGCTCCTACCTCTCGAGCGCATAAACCTTGACATGCTGCGGATCCTCAGGTAATATAAGTGGTGCTCATGCAAAGCACTTCAGTCCCTTCCATGCGAATTGGCGCTATGTTAAAGCGTGATAAACAGTGCTGTGCTTCTGTAAAGAGCTCCAACACCTTTGGGTCGAGTTAGAGCTATATACCAGCAATCCTATGTCAACAGAGGGGTGCACGAACTCCAAGACGGCCTCAACCACGCATGGTGCAACTCAGAAAGCAACAGTGTGATCCTGGGCAAATATATCTCGATGTGCCTCAGTTCCCTTACTACCAAATGGACTTATTCTAAGTTTTGGATTTGCTTTCTAGAAATGTCACCTCAGTCAATGTGTACAAGGTATTTCACGACCACGTCCTTCGACCCCCACTTAAAACAGCAATTAATGAGCCAAGGAAGGGATGCGCTCGCTTCAGAGATTTAGTGGTTGAAGTGGTGCTTATGCAAGCACTTCAGTCCTTTCCTGGGGAGTTGGAACTTTGTTAAAACGTGATGAACGGGGAAAAAAAATAACGGGCAGCTTGGTGCTGGATCCTTGTGTAATATAAGTGGTGCTCATGCAAAGCCCTTCAGTCCCTTCCATGCGAGTTGGCACTATGTTAAAGCACGATAAACTGTGCTGTGCACGTGTAAAGAGCTCCAATACCTTCGGGTCGAGTTAGAGCTATATAAAACTGCCCCCCAAAAAAGTGTCACTGGACAATTCTAGGCTATAACGATCCTCATACAGAAGATGCAAAACTTTTGTATCGGCTGAATATGTCTTTATAAATACATACTGTATTCAATTAATATTAAATCAGTAAAGCATTTTTTCAACTGAGAACATGTTTGCAACAGTTAAAGCCCAAACATCTGCAGTCCTAATGATAAAATGCAAACCATGCGACTGCGATAGAGTGTAATTCAAAAAAATGTATCTCCTTCAAATTTCAACAGATGCTGTCTAGAAAATGTAATCGGCTAGTTGCATAATACTGCACCACTCACTCTTGCCCCGCCCCCTCCCCGCATAAACGAACATTGAGCAATCCTATGTCAACAGAGGGGTGCACGAACTCCAAGACGGCCTCAACCACCCATGGTGCAACTCAGAAAGCAACAGTGTGATCCTGGGCAAATATATCTCGATGTGCCTCAGTTCCCTTACTGCCAAATGGACTTATTCTAACTTTTGGATTTGCTTTCTAGAAATGTCACCTCGGTCAATGTGTACAAGGTATTTAACGACCAAGCTCTTTGAATCTCACTTGAAACAGCAATTAATGAGCCAAGGAAGGGATGCACTCGGTTCACAGATTTAGTGGTTGAAGTGGTACTTATGCAACCACTTCAGTCGTTTCCTGGTGAGTTGGCTCTATGTTAAAGCGTGATAAATGGAAATCAATAAATAATGGGCAGCAGGGTGATAGATCCTTGTGTAATATAGGTGGTGCTCATGCAAAGCCCTTCAGTCCCTTCCAAGCGAGTTGGCGCTATGTTAATGCGCGATAAACTGTGCTGTGCTCGTGTAAAGAGCTCCAATACCTTCGGGTCGAGTCAGAGGTACATAAAACCGCCCCCCAAAAAAGAGAGCCACTATACACTTCTAGGCCATAACGATCCCCATACAGAAAATGCAAAACCCTTGTATCGGCTGAATATGTCTTTATAAATACATACTGTATTCAATTAATATTAAATCAGTAAAGCATTTTTTCAACCTAGAAAATGTTTGCAACAGTTAAAGCCCAAACATCAGCAGCCCTAATTATAAAATGCAAACCATGCGACTGCGATAGAGTGTTCTACAAAAAAATGATCTCCTTCAAATTTCAACAGATGCTGTCTAGAAACGTAATCGACTAGTTGCATAATACTGCACCACTCATTCTTGCCCCGCCCCCCGCATAAACCAACATTGAGCAATCCTATGTCAAAACAGGGGTGCACAAACTCCAAGATGGCCTCAACCACCCATGGTGCAACTCAGAAATCAACAGTGTGATCCTGGGCAAATATATCTCGATGTGTCTCAGTTCCCTAACTGCCAAATGGACTTATTCTAAGTTTTGAATTTGCTTTCTAGAAATGTCACCTCGGTCAATGTGTACAAGGTATTTCACAACCACGCCCTTCGACCCCCACTTGAAACAGCAATTAATGAGCCAAGGAAGGGATGCGCTCGCTTTAGAGATTTAGTGGTTGGTGTACAGGCGACGTAACCCTGACGCCAGGAATCTCAGCTACTTGACAATACAAGTGGGGGAAAGTGGGAGGCACACAAAGTGTTTCCTTTGTGGGAGCGAGCCAGAGTCACCATGTGTTTGTAAGTTAATTACAAACATATGGTGTCAAGCTCGCTCTCGCAAGAGAATTGCCAAACGTGAACGCGTTGCCATTGCAGGCCATGGAACGCGTGCACGTTTTAAGGCCAAAAAGTTAAACAATTGCAAAAGGTCTTTTTGCCTATGCAGCGCTTGTGCGCTGCATAGGCGAAACCTAAAAAGCAAGATGCATTGAAGCCCTCAATTGCTGCAGGAAAGATTGCAACTAAGAAGACAGAGAGGCACGTTGTCACAAAATTTACTGAGTCGTATGGCATAGGATCTGCAGGTAAAAGTAGATATACACTAAGAAACACTCAACTAGGGTAAACATCTTTGTAATTTAATGACCAGCAGAAAATTAGGGTGATTATTACCACCTCTATTGTCACATCTACGACATCGCTCTCTGCAATCTCTCTGGTCCAGGCACTGACTCAGGTAGGCAAATAGAGAGTTACCAGAGCTGTAAGAGATATAGCAAGCACTTTAGAAGGGAAAGTTTGAATTACACTGCCATTAAGATCTTATTTTAAAGTGAGGGACATTTAAACTCAGGCTAAATCACTTAAATGGATCTGCTCTGAATCCACCCAAAATATGGATTTAAGTAACTCATCCCAATCTACTCAGCTACGAAGGTAGATGGTTCAGTTCATCCTGTCTCGAATCGGTCCCAGGTTCTCTCCCAGAACCTCACGGGGGATAACACCTCAGAGGAAACACAATTGACCCCTCAGGATGATGGAAAAACAGTGGCAGAGACGTTAATCCCTCGAAGGCTGAACTTTTATTTGAGGTCAACCATGCTGTGAAGCCTACACTTGTTCATGGTTGTGAGGATAAAAAAAATCCCTTTTTTTTACCTAGACACCTGTCACTCAAAGCAATGCAGTAGGAAAATATGGAAAACATTAAAGACAATACTTAGGGTCTGCCATGCCGCTGCACTGCCAAATCCTGCCTAGTGGGCTTCTTTTTTGAATTTCCTATTGCGGTGCCCTGAAAATGAGCACCGCAATGGAATGCCAAAAACTATACCTGCACGACATGGACTGAAAAGTCCACACCATGCAGGAACTGGTGTGCATGTACACAGGGGGGCACATTTTGCGACCCCCTGTGTCCATCTATATACGGAGGATGCAGCGGGGGCCCTGCAGGGCCCCCTTTGTTTCCTCTCCGCCACAGTGTTCATGGAAGAGAACCTCCATGACACCGCGGGCTGAGAAAAAACTTGTAATATGCTCGGTGGCACCGTGGCAGGCCCGCCAAACATATTGCGACCTCCTGACTGGTGCAACACCGCCAGGGAACAGGCAGTTCCCTGGAAGCTGCGGCAGGGCTATGTCAATCTAACTGCCTGCATCGTAATATGGTGGTCGGGAGACTGTCACCACCATGCCTCTACGACACTAGTGGTCCAGGGACCACCATACTCATAATCCGGTCCTCAGAGATGACAAGATGACTTCATCATTTAACATTAATCATTAATCATTAAAACAAAATTGTGTAACGTGAAATCAAATTTTGGATATGTCCCCTGGCAAAAAAATACATAGCTGGCCACTCTTTGTTAATGGTACGTCGTCTAAGGTCCCTGCTTGCCCTACCCTGCTGTTGATAATATATACAGGACTCATTGCAGGGGCCTAACACAGGCCCCTGCATCCCAGCTGCAGGGGGACCCTCAGCACAGTACTCAGGAGGGCTGAGTGCTCCGGAGCACCCAAATGAAAAGACGCTGACCTTTTCAGGCCCCCAGTATGAACTTCATACAGGTACCTCACTGGCGCATGCGTATTCGTGCCTGGGTTCTGTGGTGTCACGTGTTAGGTTCTTGCGTCTCGCTCCGCAGATGGGCCCCGCTCCGTCTCTGCACTAAAGGTCAGACGCCAGCACATCTCTCTCCAAGAACCGATCGGTTATTACTGCTGATGGTAAATTAGCAGCTTGTAGAAATGTTATTTCTGGTAATTACGGCCTTTATTTAATATCAAAAATAGGCATCCTGCGGGAGAGACAGCTGACAAGGCACAGAGAGCACTGGTTAGTGCCAGAGAGCGCGAGGGAGTGACAGGGGCTGGGTGAGAGAGGGATAGTACAACGAGAGTGGGCGAGAGAGAGTAATGGCGAGGAAGGGTGAGGGGGAGTAGGAGGGAGTGACAGACTGTGAGAGAGAGTGAATACGAATGAGAGAGATGGGAGAGATACAGCGAGTAGGTGAGAGACTGTGTGAGGAGACGCGTGAGAGAGAACGTGTTTGAGTCAGTGCTTTAAACGGGCTGTTCACTTTTACATTTGAAAGTTTCAAAGAGATAGAGAGAGAGAGCACGTGTCTGAGCGACAGTGAATGCGTGCAAGGGTGAAAGAGAGCAAGAGAGGAGACAACAGAGAGGAAAGAGGCAGAGTGAATGAGAAAACACGAGAGGCAATGAGTGTTTGATGGTGAAAGTGTTACAAGGGAGAGAGGGTGGTGACAAGTCTCACCTGTTCATAGATGCCTGAAGGTTTAATGGTCACCTAGTAGTTTCAAGAGCATCGACGGTGGGTCTCACCATTGAATAGAAGGGCAGGTCAGCGTTGGACTGGGACAGAATATAGGACAGGTACCAAAATAAAAGTGGATCCAATTTGTGAATTAGATAGCTTTAAGTGGCGGATATTTGCAAAATGAGGTAGTTTTGTACTTGTAAAGACACGCTGCAAAAGGTATGAAAGATTGCATGGATTTTTGCTTGCTGAAGACAATGTTTGTGAATCAAAAAAAATCAACAACTAAAATCGACCCAGCAGACCATACAACATGGCTACAGGCTACAAGCAGTCAGAAAACCGGCCCTTCGGCTAGTCCGATCCAGTGGAGCTCTAGTTCGAGCCACACCCTAAGGGAGGAGGCATGTGTGTGGGTGTTTGTGCCTGTGTGTTGATTCACATGGTACTTTGTGTGATTGTGCGGGATTAGGGGAGGCAGAAGGCCATGAAGAGGTGCATGGGAAGAAGCATGTGTGCACCCACTTTAAAAATAATCCACTGCCATTATGCAGGGGCCTACTTTCAAGAGGATGTAGAAATGAGGCAGACTCGTAATATATATATTAATAAGTTTATTTCTAACAGCCCCACACCAAGAGCGGTGTGTAGGTCAGGGAGGAATCTCATATGGCAGTTGGGAATTTCAGAGGGACAGATAGAACTGTGGAATGTTGAGGGGCCAGTAGGAGGGGAGAAGGAACAATGGGTACTCTCGCGCAGGAGAGCTCGAGGGCATGTATTATAACTGTCACGCGCTGGTGGCAGCTCTTGAGGGTAGCAGTAATACAATACAACAGAGGAACACGGTGGACAGGTTAATGTAGGAAACAAATCAGTTTGATTAGAAAATTATTAGATTAGGTATTCCCCCAACTATATTTAAAATTTCTGTTGGCATTCTCAGCAGAGAGACACATGCCTGAAAGAGCAACCAAGAACCTCCACTCCAACCACCCCTCTTAAACAAAAAGGCGATTATGTTTCAGGAAAATGTCTATTTCGAACAAATCTCCTCAGCACTCCCTCTTGTAAAATGTGCTGATAGAGCTGCCATTTTGAGTCTGGCTGACCCTGGTGTCTAATGCCTATCCGACATCTCAAGTGCCCTCCAGTAAATATTGTTTTGTCCATTAAACCAGCATCTTCAGGACAGCGCTTGAAATGGAATATAAAAGTGCTGGTACTCCACTTTCGAGAGCACCTGTTTGCAACAGAGAAGTACAAGTACTCTCATTATAAGAATTTCATCTCTGCAGAGAAGTGCAGGTACTCAACCTGCCCATATAAGGCACTGATTCACTGTAATTTTAAATGCAGATACCTCTGACTCCGTCAGAAATGTTTTTTTTGTAGATACTTTTTCTTCCTTGTAATTTTGTTTAAACTTTAACCAGAAGTACGCACAAGTAAAACGTTTTGACACCCTTTGAAGTTAAGCAGCGCTATATGAAAAACGATAACTAAATGATGATTACTGGAGGGCAGCGTGGCCAAGATAACTGCTACAGATAATACAAATCCTTTTCTTGAAGTCTACCCTACCTTACGACCACGAATTAAACCTAAAAATCAGAGAAGCAGCTAGAAACCGGCTGAGAGAGATTGTTCAAAACTACTGCCAAGGCGCATTTCCACTTGGAAACAACACCTTTCTGTTGCCTTTTACTCTGGGAGTGCAGTTCACATAGTTATATGTGTTAAACTGGGTTAGTGCTGCAACAGATCTTTCACATTGCAGTCTGAGCACTGCTGCATGCCAGCACGCCAAGCTCTGTACTAAGGCCTGAGAGCGCCAGATTAAGTCCAGAGTGGGGGCCCCTCCATGTACCTGGCAGGGGTGCCCCATCAACTTTCCTTACGCCACTGACTCTTTGTGAGGTGCTGCTGTTATATTTTCCTTCAGAAGTTTGTTTTCAGAGATAGTCAGTGAGGGGTATATGTGTTATTTCTTGTGTTGAGCTGATTGGAAAAGGGTGCTGTAACTAACCTGCACATCTTGTAGAAACTAATTAGAAATAATATCACAGCGAGCCTCTGCCGCTCGCTCGTTGTTACTGTAGAAAGCGGCTGACTGATTTGCCGTTAATTTTGAGTGTTGACAAGCGCAAACTTCCATGCTTGCCACGAAACGCATGAATTCCCCGTTTTTTCGGGGAGATATTTATGAAACACGCTGGAAAATTGATATTTTGAACTACGAATGGATGGTGAGCTTGATCCGATGCCCCAGTTAAATTCCCGGGCTGTACTCTTTTCAACCTTGAAGCATCAATCACTAGTAAAAGAAAATTAAACCTCACCCAGGACTCGTTTCTTTTGTCCAGAAACCGCCAACACGCATTTGATGATGAGCAGAGGAACAACACTGTGGGTAGTATTTGTTCATGGTTCTAGTATTTCACCGATTTTTTCAACTCGTAGTTTTCAAATATACGGGTGGTTGTTGCATAATTTCCACGTGAAGGACTCATGCTAGTTGCAACTAAGACATTTATAGTGGTATTTTTTACCGGGTCATATTTTATGTATTTTTTCTCCGGTGGATTCATCATGACACCATTGTGACGTTTTATTTTCTACCACCGAGGCATTCGTCCCTCGAAAATTGCAGATGGGATGAAAAAATCCTCATTAGTCTTCTTAAATTGAATTGTGACCTAAGAATAATGATAGCAACTGCAACTTTTCTGTCTTGTAGCTTGTTTTTGGAGCACGTACAGTCCCTGCTGTGCGGTTGTTTGGCGCTAAATTACGGCCACATACCATTATTCAGTTCAATGGGCTGAGTTTGGCCTGCAGCAGGTGTATTAACCCACGACCCACTCCTGCAGCCGAAAGCGTGTGATTGGTTGCAGTTGATAAGGTCATTTCTGGTCAGCGGAATTTCACTCAGCCCTCTGTTTGGAACCAAGTGCTAGCTGAATCGGCAACATTGTTCCCATCTGCGCTCTAGAATTCAGGACACTGAAATATTCATATGCATTAATCCAACAGATGCAGACTTCTTAGTGGATCTGTCAAACGCACATTTCCGTCTTAATACTATATGCGACTAGAAATGTATATTTCTTCAAATGTATAAGCGGCTGCTTCCATGGCCCTACAACACATTCTAAGGCTTCAAAAATAGCCAGTTTTCATATCATCTTGTATCATGACATGAGCATATGCAGCACAACTGTCAAGTGCAACAGCCAATAATTCAAGAGCTCTCTTTTATTTGATCTATGAGCACAGAAAGTAGAGAAATCTACTTTTCCGTTCCTTATAATTACTTACCTACCATCTGATTCTGGAACTTTGAGCGCTCACTTCCCCACCTTCTGCAATAATGGTGTCTGTATTGGTGTAGCAAGGCCTGAAGCTCGTGCACATAATTTCACCACAAAGAAGACGAAGTGATCCCCCACAACTCTACCATTGTTTTACCCTTTTCACAGCTCTGACCACCCAGCATGAAGCCAACCTGAAGTGGGTCTATAAAAACAAATTCAAGACAAAGGGTCAAAATCCAGTACAAAAATTCAGGGCAAAAGGTCAGGTTTACAGTCATATCTGAGGAAGAGAGGGCATAAAATAATATAAAAGTAGACAAATAGACTGTCCACACATGTAGAAAACAAAATAGATATATGTTTGTTTGTTTGTTTAGCTAACACATAGCAAGAGTAAAGACATATTAACATGACGCTGGCCTTGTTTATGGATTAAACAACTAGCAAACATACACAATAGGTATTTGACAGCTGGTTTGAGTCAGCTTCAAGAACATTACCTGAAAGGGTGCGTGTCACAATAGGGGAAAGTAAGGCTAATCTGTCCAGGCCCTCTGGAGATTCTAATGTGAGCAACAGGCACAGAATAATTTTCAGGGTTGTGTCCATCCTGCTGGTACGTAGGTGCAGGTGCCTATGAATCCAACTTGTTTTACAAATAAAGTTAAGTGCGTAGCATGTGCGTTTCCATATATTTTTTAATTTCTTTATTGAGGAGATTAGGGAGTTCAAAATCCAATCATGTAAAGCGACATGATTAGGCAGGGTTAAGTGGACCAAATATATTGCGGAATTTAAGCGGTCCTTGTCTTATCTCTGCATTTATTATAGGCTAGTGAGAAGCACAGAGGCCTACCCTCTGAGTTTTATGGCTGCTCGTTGTCTGGTGCCAGAACACTACACCATACTTTACTAGTGAGGACACAATTGCTGTAGCATGTCCTAAGATGCTTGTTGTGAAGAATCCTGCAAGTAGGTTAAGTCACGCTAAAATCTGCCAATGAATGCATCTAGCTGGCATGGTAAATTTTTTTCACCCTTTCATACGTGCACTGCTTGATGGAAACTGAAAAAATTCTCCCACTAAATATATGTATTGGCATGATGAGTAGGTATCAGCATGGCAGCAGAAGAACACGATATCACAGCAGATTTTTTGCTAAACTTGATTTTGTTGGCTTAGGACTTTGTGACCTTTACCACTGCAAACCAGTGCCAACATGTGCATGTGATCTTTCCCTAAAACATGGTAAAATTGGACTATAACTAATTGTCCCATTTAATTTACTTGTAAGTCCCTAGTAAATGGTACTATCCACACCCAGGGTCCGTAAGTAAAATACTTCTAGTGGGAGTGCAGCACTCATTGTGCTACACATTAAAGTAGCCTTTTAAAACATGTCTCAGGCCAGCCACGTCAGCCTGCAGTGTCATTTTAAACAGCCATTTCGATGTGGCAAAAGACATCTTTTGCCAGGCCTAAGCCTTACTTTTTTAATATGTATAAGTCACCCACTATGTAGGCCCTACAGGCTCATACAGCAGGGTGCATTGTATATTAGAAGTAGGACATGTATGCTTAAGTTTTATATGCCCTGGCAGTAAAAAAACTCAAAAATGTACTTGAAAGGCACATCTTTCCATTGACTAATTTTGGTTATCTTAATACAATTAATAAGTAATGACTTAGGTCTGAGAGAAGGTAGACATATACTGTTTACACTCAAATGAATTATAATTCAAACTCTTCTTTATGGTAAAGTCAGATTGTATTTCACTGTAAGAAATTGGGTTATTGGCTGAGGGGAGTGGATGCTACACTCAGTCAATAACAACAATCCTTGTCAAGGTGAATCACAAAAGTCTTCCCCTCTGGCAGCTTGGCACAAAAGCAGTCAGGATTAACTTGGAGGCACTGTATAATGTATCAATGTAGCACACAAACAGTAATAAAGTGAAACACAACACAAGCAAATTCTCAAACGAATTTCGAACAATAGAGTATATTTAAATAAGTTAAATTATACCAAAATGAAAAAATTCCAATCAGTAGAACCTGAGATAATATTTTTACATTGATAGTGAAAACAGCGCCTAAAAACACAAAAAGTGCCATGGGCATCTAGTAATGCTGGACTGGGACACAGTCAAAGTTCAGTCTGACCATAATGGAACGTGATCAAGATGCAGTGACATTATTAGTCCCACTGAGAATTGCATTTTATTTCCATGATGCAAGGCTTCACGTTACTTGGCGTCTGTTCTGATCATTAGTTTTGCAGTGCTGTCTGTGAAGTCCTGCATTGAGTTGCATCACTCTGCATCGGTTCCGTTCAGGAGCTGAGAGGATTCTGATGTGAACTCCTTGGTTAGGTTGGTCACACTGTGTGGGGTCTCATCAGGAGCTGCAAGGGTTGCATTGTGAGGTCCTGTTTTGAGTTGCATCGCGCTTTGTTGGTTCCAATGAAGCTATCGATCAGGAGCTGGGAGGTGCTGTGATGTAAGGTTCTGCATTGGGTTCCCTTACATTGCACTGTATCGTTTTGGATGGAACCCACAGTGAGGCTACGAGGACTACACTCTGATGCCAAACAAGGGCCCAAGAACTGGGGAGGCACCTTGTGTTGACCAGGACTGACGCCAGACAAATGTGACAAAGATAAATACTTTTTTGGCAAGGTAAGGTAAGAGTATAACCACTTGAGTCTGGATTGCTTCTTTCTTGTTGTGAAAGCTTTTTTTTTTCTTAAACGCACAGTAATTTTGGATATTTTGCTTTATATTATGTGTAATACAATTTTTAAATAATGACTTGGGTATCCACAGTATTTTCTGTTGGAGCTTGGGACCTAATAGCACCAAAAATAGATGTCACTGTTCCCCACTGCGCCCTCAAGGATTCAATTCTTTGACCCTGTGGTTACACACACACACACACAGACATTTGCAGTGTGTGGTTAAACAAAGTAGCCTTTATAGCAGAAAGATTGTCTTTTCTTTCAAATTCACTTGTAATTATTTTTCATTTAAAGTTAAAGGCCAACAGCATATTTTGATCTTTTTAGGCTTGCCTCTAAGCCCACCCACATTCATTGATGTTGCATCTTTGCATTCGGGTTCACAGTTTCTAGGCTTTTTTCAAGGAACGTGAACCGATTGGAAAGAGGTAGAATGAAAAATGAGAAAGAGAGCTCTCAAGGGAGATGGCTACCTGGGGTCTCCAGGCATAGTCTGGTCTAATTTACTGCTTATCTGTGCTGCTGAGAAGTGCTGTGGTGTTGAGTGCGGGCAGGGACATTACAGAGTAATTCAGTCCATTAATGGATTGTGTAGACAACAGACATTTTCAACAAGTAACAGACAGTTTGTGTAAACAATGTACAGGTGGTCACCCTACACTGCCAGAACATCCCTCTCACCTCCATAACTTCTACCTTTCTAATACATTATTTCCCCATTTTGTCTCATTCCACCTCTTCCTGTCATACACATATCTATTGAAAATAAATTCTACCTCAACCTGTCCTGCCCTCTCCTGTCTCCTAGTTTACCTCGTAACCAAACGATGTACTCCTGCTGCATCCAATATGTTATCTGTTATTTTTACAGCCCTTTTACATGTTCCCTCCCACTGCTGTCTCTTATCCTCTCACTCCCATCCCTGATATATTTCCCGGCACATCGACCTCTTATTTTATAATCTCTGTATCTCTATATTTTTACTGGATTTCTTTGCACTAACCACAACTCTCATCCGAGTCCCTCAGATTTTTTCTCTTACCCTCAGCTGCATCACATTCAGTCTTCTACATTATTTTGTAACTTTTCCATGCTCAACTACATCACTCTCAGTTCCCATCCCAATTCTGTCTCTATTCTCATCACTGTGCCGCTTGCCCTTTAGCCTGCTGGTCTTGAAATCATTCCTCCTAACCCCATAACATTTACACCAAACTCTTTGATAAATATTGCTGCTATCTCTTCAGTTTCCCTCACTTTTCATTTCTAATCTTCTCACCGCTATATCCCTGACACTATCCTACCAACTTCAACTGCACCATGCCATCCCTAACTCTGCATACCACATATCAATTCATCCTCTTATCTTCTCATCCATCTTGCACGGTGTTAGAAATGGGATTTCTGGTTGGCTATGGCATGCACCTAATTCAGGCAGAAACCACCACTTTAGTCAGGGCAAGGGAGTTACACACCGAAAATAATTCCTGCTCACCCCCTTGGTAGCTTGGCAGAGCAGTCAGGCTTATCCCAGAGGCAATGTGTAAAGCCTTTGCACAACACACACGCACAGCAGCGACACATTAGGCACACCACAAAAGAAACTCCACGCAAGGTTATGTAAAATTAACCTTTGTATTACTCATAAAACACATTAGACTGCCTTCACATAGATACACTGTGCCACCTGGCACTTAGTATTAATGTACATGGATTATGTGCACTACAGGGCCAATCGGGCCACTGTCATAACCAACATATCACCATTAGTGAGAACAACCAGTAATTGTTGGCAATAGGGCACTGTACGTAGAATAAACGCATTAAACATAAATCATGAGCATGAACATCATTATTACAGCAGGCCCCTTTTCGGCATAACCACAACAATTAGTCAGAACAACCAGTAACTACTGGTAAAGGTACACTTAGCATAAGCATATTCTGCAAACATCCTAATTAGCAATGCACCATAGTAAACACAGGCCACGTGTACACGTTATCAACACATCCCTTTATGGCACACATACCATATACAGGGCAAGGGGGTAACTACCCCTAGATTGCACACATTACATCAGTCACGAATAGCTGTGCATCAAATTAGGCTATCTGCACATAAATCACCCCAAACAACGCAGAAGATGACTTTAGGCAGTAAGATGATAGGTCACTGTGCCTAAATCACGCCACTGCGTAGGCAGACCCAGCTTCACTCCCAGTGAAGCAACTCCTGCATCTCTCGTGAATGTGGGTCCACCGGAATCAGTGAATGGGGAGTGCAGGACTCTCTCCTGCACTCCCGATAGGGGCAATTCCAGTGATTTGCAGCACAAAAATGCCCCTGTTGGTGGAGAGACCTCCCGGAGTCCCCCACACCGCATATGGCACCAACTAAAGCTGCTGGCAATCGGGATATAGGAATCCCCAAATCAATACCGGAATGGCCGGACTCACCCTCATGCTGGTGAGTCAGGCTCATAAAGGCTATCTGGAAACCTCCCTATGGCCAAGGCAACGGCCCTGCAGCCTTGCTTCCCTTCTTCTTGGCCGGCCCCGCCTTCCTCCTTTCTCAGCAGCTGCAGGCTCTCTCTTGCTGGAGAGGAAGGGGCTGCCCGGTGTGTAGGAATGGAGCCCGCAAGGCTCCGGTCTCTCTCCGTCTGCATCTGGGAACCCCACCAACCCGCTCAGGAAACCTGCGGGGCTCTCAATGGCATGAGAGCCCTGCCCACCTCCAGACAGGAGGCTTGCCTGACTTCCGGGTCACTATGACAGGTTCATCTCAGCATCAGGTTTAGTTGGCCTGCAGGGCTCTCCCCTTCTTTCTGGGAGCCCTGCCCGCATCAAGGTGTTCTCTGCCTGTCTGCTGCTTTCTGGTGCGGCTAATCTCGCCGCCAGCACCCTCTCCTTCTCGCACATGTGGTGTAGCAGCCTGGTGCCACTTAGCAGAGACACCGCTGCGTACACCGCAGGGAAACAGTGATAGGCTGCCAGGGAGAGGGGGAGCACTTCTCCTGGCTCAGCTCCCCTCTCCTGTCCCTCAATAACCACTGCCAAGGGCTGCGCAGTAATGGAAAACGAAGCGCTTCACACAGGATGTATGACGGTACAACGCGTGCTTTTACAACGCGCACCATTACGACGCGCGTTTTACACCGCAACTCGTTACAACGACTTGCATTGGGGGGCGCTGGATAGTGAATAGTTTAATTTACTATTCCAACTCCAGTCCCCGTGGATAGTAGGGAAGGTGTTGGATAGTAAATTAAACTATTACCTATCCTAGAGCGCCCTCCAGCGAAAATCGTTGTAATGACTTTCGTTGTTAAACCTGTGTCGTAACGGTACTTCGTTGTAAAACTTCGTTGTAAAGGACGTTCCCCTTCACACACGCCTCCAACCTTAGGTCATAGAACGGATGAGGGATCACCTTTGAGTGCTCCACACACTTCCATTCAAAATAACAGGAAGGATAACAGTCCGGTCCTTCTTGAGCTCCAGGCAGGAGTCGTGCCTGCAGGGCAACTCACCCCTCACAGCAGGTCAGCATATCGGGGAGTATAGATGGGCCCAGGCAGGCCAGCTCACAGGGGCCTCCAGCAGAGGGGAGTCCTTTGTGGCAGTTCCTCCTGGTGCCCAGCAGTCCTTCTGCTCCAAGTCACCACAAAGCACATTACATAGGGGCACAGCCCCAATATTTATAATGCAAAATGTCTTTGTTCTCCCCCTGCACAGGGCTCTATGCCCAGTCCAAACCTGTTCTGGGGGCACCTACACATGTGCACAATACCCTCCTTTGTCAGTGTGGGTCCTGGCCCCAGACACACCACACGGGGCGGAGCCATCATTGCGTGAGGTATGCTCTGTCCTATTCAAGCCCAGGTGCAACTCCTCCCACCACTCCAAATGTAGATGGGCCTATTCAGCCTAGTGCTGACTCACCCAGTCCCTCTGGAGCCACTGCACCTCCCCAGCCCTTCACTCAAGACCCAGACATGCAATACACAACAGGCAGGCACAAAGACACATAGCACACAGAAATATCCACTTCTAAAAGTGGCCTTTCTAAAATAGTGATAATAAATCTGCGAACACCATTACGCATCATTTATTATCACTATTCCAAACATACCAAACTTGACCACTCTACGCTTCTCAGGGCAGGAATTACCACTGAAGCACATATCAGGGAATCCCCAATGCATTCCTCTGAGAGGGCAGCCTCGCAGTGACGAGAAACCAAAATGGCTGTTTGTCACTACCAGGACATTCCACACAGTTAAGGCATGTGTCCTACCTTTTACCTACAGCGCAACCTGCTCATAGGGCTAGCTAGGACCTACCTTAGGGGTGATTGATGTGTAGTAAAAGGGGAGTCACGGACGTGGCAACCACTTTATGTGCCATGTCACAGCTGCAGTAAACTGCACGCGCAGACCCTGCAATAGCAGAGGCCTGAGATAGATTTTAAAGGTTACTTTGGTGAGTGGAGCAAGCAGTGCTGCAAGCCCACCAAGTGCAAAAACAACAATTGATGGACAGAATGCAGAACAATGTCAAGGCTGATGAAGGCTGATAGCCAGAAACCGGTCCTTGGATGCTTGATTCCGGTCTGGGAAAGACATGGCTTGGTAGTTCGGACTGGACTGTTCCCATGAGGCACAGGTTCAGAGCTGATTTGCATATAGCCAGTGTCTAACCCAGGGTGGTGTGGAGTGCAAAAAAACGATGGATTTAGACCCAGATCCTTGTACTGGGATGAATGTATGACATTGTTCTACATTCTGTCCATCAACTGTGTTTTTTGCAATTTTCACCCCGAGTGGGCTGGGTATGCTCAGACGTGAGTCCCAGGCTCTCCACACCACTGGAGTCAAGCTATCCAGGCTGATGAAGGCTGATAGCCAGAACCCGGTCCTTGGGTGCTTGATTCCGGTCTGGGAAAGACATGGCTTGGTAGTTCGGACTGGACTGTTCCCATGAGGCACATGGTCAGAGCTGATTTGCATATAGCCAGTGTCTAACCAAGGGTGGTGTGGAGTGCAAAAAACGATGGATTTAGGCCCAGATCCTTGTACTGGGATGAATGTATGACATTGTTCTACATTCTGTCCATCAACTGTGTTTTTTGCAATTTTCACCCCGAGTGGGCTGGGTATGCTCAGACGTGAGTCCCAGGCTCTCCACACCACTGGAGTCAAGCTATCCAGGCTGATGAAGGCTGATAGCCAGAAACCGGTCCTTGGATGCTTGATTCCGGTCTGGGAAAGACATGGCTTGGTAGTTCGGACTGGACTGTTCCCATGAGGCACAGGGTCAGGGCTGATTTGCTTATAGCCAGTGTCTAACCCAGGGTGGTGTGGAGTGCAAAAAAACGATGGATTTAGGCCCAGATCCTTGTACTGGGATGAATGTATGACAGTGTTCTACATTCTGTCCATCAACTGTGTTTTTTGCAATTTTCACCCCGAGTGGGCTGGGTATGCTCAGACGTGAGTCCCAGGCTCTCCACACCACTGGAGTCAAGCTATCCAGGTTGATGAAGGCTGATAGCCAGAAACCGGTCCTTGGATACTTGATTCCGGTCTGGGAAAGACATGGCTTGGTAGTTCGGACTGTACTGTTCCCATGAGGCACAGGGTCAGAGCTGATTTGCATATAGCCAGTGTCTAACCCAGGGTGGTGTGGAGTGCAAAAAAACGATGGATTTAGGCCCAGATCCTTGTACTGGGATAAATGTATGACATTGTTCTACATTCTGTCCATCAACTGTGTTTTTTGCAATTTTCACGCCGAGTGGGCTGGGTATGCTCAGACATGAGTCCCAGGCTCTCCACACCACTGGAGTCAAGCTATCCAGGCTGATGAAGGCTGATAGCCAGAAACCAGTCCTTGGATGCTTTATTCCGGTCTGGGAAAGACATGGCTTGGTAGTTCGGACTGGACTGTTCCCATGAGGCACAGGGTCAGAGCTGATTTGCATATAGCCAGTGTCTAACCCAGGGTGGTGTGGAGTACAAAAAAACGATGGATTTATGCCCAGATCCTTGTACTTGGATGAATGTATGACATTGTTCTACATTCTGTCCATCAACTATGTTTTTTGCAAGCCCACCAAGAGCATTTAATTTACTGTCCCCGGGTTTCTGGGATACTGCTTTACTAGGGACTGATAGGTAAATTAAATTAGCCAAACAGGTGTGGACCAATCCTACCACATTTTGCCATAGAGAGCAAATGCACTTTACATTGGACAGCAGTGATAAAGTGCCCAGTGTCCTAAAACCACCAACACCATGTCGTAAAAAAGACTAGGAGTAAGGCAAAAAGATCAGGGATGACCCGGCAAAAAGGGCCAAGTCCAACACATGGGATAGCTCCCTCCATCTCTCTCTTTCTGTCGCCTGTTCTTTCTTGGATTAACTTTCTTTTTTTTAATTAACTCTTTATTGATGACGAACAAAACAAACAATGATATGTCTGTTGTTTCTCAATAAAGGCGCAGAGTGCTTTCACAATATTAGCCAGCATCACAGTTGTCGCAACATTTTAGTCACTCACATTTATCACTTCTCAGCTGCATTAGTCTAGTGTTCCCTTTCACGGGGACGGGTACCACCCAGGGGGAGTACACATGTCCATCCCCTATATAAATTCCACTTACCCCACACCTGTTCCCATTTTAGATTCCCTTTATTTACCTCATTCTCTTGGTCTGCATCTCACAGTCTTTCTAAAATGTTTCCACTTTTCTCATCGTGATGGAGTAACCTGTCTGCTGAGATCAAAATCAGGCCCTTAGTCTATCCTTTCTGCTTCTTTCTCTTTCCATTCCCTGTCCAGTGGCTATTACTTTGGCAAGTTATTTAAATATACAAAATCAAAAGTTTACCGGCGACAGAAGGCACTATGGTCTGGGGTAAGAGATCTTCTATGGGGACTGACACTCTCTGGGACACTGTGCAGCAGAACCTGGGATTGGCACACTCTATAAACTCCATCCTAGTTAAGCCACACACTCACAGCCTTATTGCAAGTGTCAAGGTGTCAGGCTGAGTATCTCCCAATGCTTGACTCATAAGTAACTCCTGGCGTGGAGAATTACTGGTCATTATGAGGTTTACTCCAAAAATATCCTCATAAATGTGGAATTGCCAGGGAAATCAATCAAACTACATTAATTTCCCTTGGTACTTTTCCATTTCGCCCTGGAGATTCACGTGGGTGTTTAGGGTCTTTTCAACAGCTTAAATGCTTGGGTGAATTGCACTAGATTTGCAGAGTTACCATGGCTATTCTAATCCCAATGAAGCTGATCATATTCTTTTTATTGACCTCACTGAATTACCTTAGGGTTTGAAATGAGGCCTTCAGAGATTTAGTTTGAAGGAATTGCTGTTTTTTTCAGCCAGAGAGAGGTTCTGCGTGGTCCCAGCACAAGAGAAAGTTTAAGTCAAATGAAAAATTATGTGGATGAGTTAATACCTTCTACAGAGAGTCACTCTATCATGTTAGAAAAAGTCATACCCAGCAGTATGCATACGTGCTACAGATCCAATTCAGGCAGGAGACTACTGATTTTTTAACAAAATAAATATGACTTTATTTTTATTTTGTCTCTGTCCTTAAATTGCCTCTGCTTCAATGTAAGTCAATAGGGAATATGTGTTTCCCAGATTTTTTCAAAATCTCTGCTTTTCCGTTTTACAATGTTGGCATGTTTCAGCACGCAAGCATACCCAGCCCTTTCTAGAGGCTCAGATATAGCAACTGAATCCTGCTTCATTACAGTTTCCTTTCCTTTTGCCATAGCAGGGCCATCAATGTATAGTATCCTTCCACTTGAGGGCAGTTACAGTGATGTTTGTTACACCCATGGAGAATAGCAACATTTTAGTTCACTAGAATGTCCATAGCTGCTTACCCTGGTAATCCTTAATTGACAGCCAAGCCAAAACCGGTCATATTTAAGACTCTTGTTGAATTTGACAAGGAGTGTTGCCTTTGTGGGGTCTAAGGAATCCCTGTTCCATTGGGAACTGCGTCCTACTGGGGCCAGTCGGCCAGCAAAACAGCAGACACAGACAGGCACTGATCTGTACATTGCCAGTCTGTTTTTCCCTTGAGTCTAGAAATGGAAACGTAATAGGAACAGTAGCAACAGCGTACACAGCTTGTTATGCATAGAAGTCTGGTACCCATATCCCAGAAGGGACATCACTGAAGACATCATCTACTTAATGTCTGATGCACCTCATCACACCCTAACATAACCTTTCATACACCCATTCTAAAATACAGACTACCATTCTCAAAACCACAGATACACCAATTCCAGTTAGTACATACCCACTCACTGATTCATTGGTCTAAACACACATCCACTCACTCACCCATACGGTTACTCATACACTTATTCACTCATCAAAACAGCCACTGATATATGCACTCATACACCCAAACAGATACTCACACACCGTTGATCACCCATAGTTACTCATACCCCTAGTCTGTCACCCAAAGAATCAATCACACTGCCATTTACTCATCTACACAGTTATACACACACCACCTGACTTATTCATACTGATAGTAACACATACTTACTCTCTTCTACAATCACTGACACAAGCACACACTCACCCATATAGCTCTCTCACACTTGCTTACTCAAACATAGTTACTTATATACTCCAACACTCACATATACTGCCTTTCACTCATGCAGTTACTCACATATATACCACTGAGACATCCATACACTCACCAACACAGCCATACGCACACTCACTCAACCATATTGTCCCTCATGTATGCACACCGAGGGATTTACCCCCTCATACATCCATGCAGGGAGTCACACAGCCCCTCATCTACCCACACAGACACTCAGTCACCCATACAGGTACTCAGACAACTAATCAATAACCCATGTAGACAGTCATGTACCTACTCACCAACCCATGCAGCCACTTACAGACCAACTCACAGACTGATACATACATTCACACAGAATAGGCACTCACCCACACCTTCACTAAGACACGTTTAATCACTCACTAATACAGTCAGTCCCGCACCTAACAAATCATCCATACAGACACTCATACACCCACTCATTCTTCAAATACACCATGGCATATATATATATATATATATATATATATATATATATAACATTGTTAAACTTTTTGGAAACATTCACACTCACAAATGGTGTCATCAATGATGTCATCAGTGATGTCATCTGTGATGTCATCAGTGATGTCACTGACCATGTCATGAATGATATGATATGTGACGTCATCAGCAGTGCATTGTGGGAACGTGAGTTGTAGTTAGCTCAGATACCTAAAACGGCTGAATTTCTCTGGTCTTTTATGAGTGAAATATCAGCCTAACTATAACGTACCTGAAACTGTGGTTTTTTCAGTGAATTTCTAAGGTTTTAATGCAAATTTCTAACTATAACGTCCCTGAAACCTGTGTTTTTTTCAGTGAAGTTCTAAGGTTTTTTAAATGTGAATCCCGAAGTATAATGTCCCTGAAACCTATGGTTTTGTAGAGAATTTCTAAGTTTTTTTTAGAAAGTTCATTTTATTTAAAAATGTTTGTAATTGTTTTTTTGAAGTTTTCTTACAAAAATTTTGCTTAGATTTTTAAAATCCTCTTTAATAATTATATTCACTTAAAAAAAATATAGATCTCATAGATTATTAAAGATTTCTAGTGTTATTGATTTGATAGATTACAATTTTTTGTAACTTGAAATAGTGCTCCATTATTTATAGTTTTGTACAATATATTATTGTAAGACAGAATTATAAATAGAAATAAAAATATTTTTAATATTTTGGAGAAATTTCATTAGCATTTTTTACTAAGTTAAGTTTTGTATGAATACTTTTAATAGTAAATAATATGTACAGTTGTATGAGTATAATAAATATGTCCTTTTTTCTTTTAAATAAAAGGTCGCGCACCGTATGAGAACCTATGCACTTGGTGTGTGAATTCTTGAATGTAAGTGCAAAATACATGTTTACAATGAAATAATATATATTATAGAGGAAGAAGTTTGATGCTGAGTGTAAAATAAATAGTATTTGTGTAGTTGTAAAATCTTTTACACATTCAGAGCAAATTTTTATCAATGCGACACGTTCGCGTAGGGGTCGCGAACCCTGTTGGCTCGTATTTTCAGAATCACGCAGGGGTCGCGACTTCGGCGTCATTTTTAAAAGTATGAAATATCACAGTGAAAACTTTGAATATAAGTTTTGCTTACAGATTTTCAAGAACAAACTTTAAAAAAATGACAAACTGAAATGTATACTTTATAATTAAGTGGGGCAGATTTTACAGGTGCACGACATATACGCTATGGGTGCGCATCCCGTATGCAAATCCATGTGACATGGAAAGAAAGATTTTGATTGGTTCAAAAGCTTTTCATTCTGTTAGAGGGAGGATCCAACACCTGTTTTATTCCTCTTATTTTGGGCGTATTTTCCTGTCAGGGCATCTTTTTTCTAGGCTCTTCCAATTTCCTATTTTTTTTGGTATTGTGACATGCTTTCATTGCAATGGCATCCAGTCGCCCAGAAAAAGAACTTCTGGGCAATTGAGAGCAAGTTAAGGAGCCTTTAAAAAAAGGGAGAGTATAGTGTGTTTTTGTTTACAGTGCCTGAGGGGGAGAAAAAAGTTAATGCCCTAAATGTTACGTGCACTCTGTGCCAAAGAGTGCTTTCATGAAGATTGGACAAAAAATATTCTTGCTGGACGTCATCAGTGGAAAAGCAAACAATGCATCCTAATGGATTGGCCAGAGAAGTGATGGTGCGTGAAAAGAGAGCACGCTGCCCAGGCTGATCCTAATCAGCCATCTACATCGAGTGCAGCAGTTCTCATTACACCTAAACAGTATAAATATACTGATCTTGCAGATGCTAGCATACACTGCAGGATATGTCAAACAAACCTGTCTATTTGAGAGCAATACATTCATGCCATAATTAACTTGTTAAGAACACACAAGTGTTAATTTTGGGGGAGTTTGACAATCTTGTCTTTTTTTGTTTTTTGAACACCAAAAAAATAAAAAAAAGTTGTTTGAAAATACAAAAATATCTCAACTGTTTAAAAAAAAAAACTTTCTTACGTAACCAGCTAGACTGGTTAACAATAGAAAAATTGTATGCAGTGAAACTGATTGCTTGGATAAATTCGACCCTTGACCCCACCAGGTAGGTCGCTTCCCCTCCGCACAGCACCGCCTTGTCTCCCTGCCCCAGCTGCTGCTGCTGAAGTAGTTCGAGGCCCTCCACCACCCGCAGGCTACCACCTGCGCCTAATCCCTGGTGGCCAGTGGTAGGCCGTAGGTAGGTTTGTTCATCCTCCGCTTTATTGCCTTTATTGTATTACCTGTATTTTCATTGTTGTGTCTGTGACTGCTGCTGTCTGTCTTCCCCCGCTGCCTGTACGTGGTCTGTGACCCTTTTTCTTCCCTCTGTTCCTCTCGCTGTCCCCGTGCTCTCTCTGCCCTGTCTTTCCTTCTGTACCCCTCGCTGCCCCGTGTCTCTGCCCGGTTTTCCCTTCTGTTCTGCTCGCTGCCCCTGTGTCTCTGCCCGGTATTCCCTTCTGTTCCCCTCGCTGTCCCCATGCTCTCTCTGCGTGGTCTTTCCTTCTGTACCCCTCGCTGTCCCCCGTACTCTCTCTGCCCGGTCTTTCCTTCTGTATCCCTTGCTGCCCCCGTGTCCCTGCTGGGTTTTCCCTTCTGTTCCCCTCGCTACCCCCATGCCTCTCTGCCCGTCCTGCCTTCTGTTCTTAGCTGCCCCTGTATTTCTGTATTCTGTATTTTGCCTCTGTGCCACTCGTTTTTCCAGTATTTCTGTGCCCTTTTTGCCTTCGGTGCCACTCGTTTTTCCCTCGTTTTTGTGCCTCTTTTGCCTTCTGTTCCACTCGTTTTTTTGTTCCCTTCTGCCCTCTGTTCTACTCATTTTCTTGAGCCTTTCTGACCTCTGTGCCACTTGTTTTTCCCTCGTTTTTTGTGCCCTTATGCCTTCTGTTCCACTCATTTCTTGTGCCCTTCTGCCTTCTGTTCCACTCCTTTTTTGTGCCCTCTGTTCCACTTGTTTTTTGTGCCCTTCTGCCCTCTGTGCCACTCGTATTTCCCTCCTTCTTTGTGCCCTTCTGCCTTTTGTTCCACTCATTTTTTGTGCCCTTCTGCCCTCTGTGCCACTCGTTTTTTCCTCGTTTCTGTGCCCCTTTTTCCTTCTGTTACCTTTGTTGTCCCTCACTGCCCTCGCCACTGCGTCCTCTGTGACCCCGTCCCCGCTGACTGTCCACTGCCCATTCTCTGCCCCCACCTCCCAGCTGCTCCTTCCTCCCACCTCCCATATATGGCGGCTGCTGTGCGGCCGCATGCAGTGGGCACCCCGATGGTGCACCAAAGGCACGCCCAAGGCAAGCCCATTTGTGCCCGTCCACGCCTGGACCACGCTTAGCGCCAGAACCCCTGGCCCCCGCACCCGCCACGATGACCGCTGCCACTACAATGCCAGCACTCTGCACGCTCTCAACTCCAGACGGAGCCACACCTGCTTCAAGGTCACCCCGAAATGCACACACGGCTCTTTCACCTGCCAGAACTGCAGCTACACCAGCCTCAGAGCCGACGAATCACCCGCCAAGAAAGACCCCAACCACCTCTGATGCATACTACTGAACACCCGCTCCGCATGCAAGCATGCCGTTGAGCTCTGGGACCTGCTCGACACAACATCCCCGGACGTCGCCTTCCTGACAGAGACCTGGTTTAACGACTCCTCCGCACCCGACATCGCCATAGCCATCCCAGATGGCTACAAGATCACCCACAGAGACCGCACCAATGGAGTCGGAGGAGGAATCGCCATTGTCCACAAGAACAGCATCAGGGTCTCGACTAGCACCAACGACGCACTCAGCACTGCTGAACACATGCATTTCCAGATCCACACAGACCCTAACTCCACGCTCAGAGGCACCCTCGTCACACGCCCTGACCTCCACCGACTACATCCTCCTCAGAGACCTGAACTTTCACCTTGAGAACAATAACAACAACAACTCCACAACACTGATCGATAACCTCACCAACCTCGGACTGAAGCAACTCGTCACAACGCCCACCCACTCCGTCGGCCAAATGCTCGACTCCGTCTTCTCCTCAAGCCTACATGTCTCTGTCAGCCACGCCACTGAACTCCTCTGGACCGACCACCGCTGCATCCACTACGCTTTCCAGAAACCCACCACCCACCACCAGACCCAACAGATCCCCTGCTGCTGTTGGAGCAAAATCACCAAAGATCAACTACACGCAAACCTCACTCTCAGCCCACCCCCTGAACCCTCCAACACCGACGACGCTGCCCACAGCCTCAGACGCTGGATCGAGGACTGCGCCAACACCCTCACCCCGCTGAAACCCCTCCCCAGGAGACACCAGCAAGAGGGCCAGCTGGTTCACCTAAGAACTCCTAGCTTCCAAGCAAGCCTGCCGGAAACTAGAGAAGAAATGGCACAGTAACAAACTCCGGACAGCCACACAGCACAAGAATGCCATACGCAACCACTACCACCTCATCAGGGTGGCCAAGAGGACCTCCTACAAAGACCGCCTTGGCAACAATGCACACAATAGCAAGGAGCTCTTCAACATCATGAAGGAACTCTCCAACCCCAGCTCCAACACCAACTCCAAGCCCTGTGCGACTCCCTCGCCACCTTCTTCCACGGCAAGATAACAGACATCCACAACAGCTTCAACACCCAGACAGTCCCAACAGACAGCAACACACCAGACCCTCCGCACACCATTGACCACGACCACCTGATAGCCTGGGCCAGTGTGAGCATCAATGACACCATCAAGACCATGCGCACAATCCACTAAGGCTCTCCATCAGACCCATTCCCGCACCACGTCTTCAACAGAGCAAGCAGCTCCATCGCATCCCACCTGCGCAACATCATCAATCTCTCCCTCAAGATAGCGACCTTCCCAGAGATCTGGAAACACGCTGAGATCAACGCCCTACTCAAAAAATCTAAGGCAGACCTAAGAGACCTCAAGAACTTCCAGCCCATCTCTCTGCTCCCCTTTCCGGCCAAGGTCATTGAGAAAACCATCAACAGAAAGCTAACTCAATACCTAGAAGAAAACAGAGTACTAGACGCTTCCCAGTCAGGGTTCCGCAGCAACCACAGCACCGAGACTGCCCTTATGGCCGCCACCGACGACACCAGGACCATGCTGGACAACGGCGAGACTGCAGCACTCATCCTCCTAGACCTCGCTGCCTCCTTCGACATCGTCTGCCACTGCACACTACGTGCACGCCTCCACGCCGCAGGGATCCAAGACAAGGCTCTGGATTGGACCACCTCCTTCCTCTCAGGCGGAACCCAGAGTGTCCGCCTCCCCCATTCCGTTCCAAAACCTCTAAGATCATCTGCGCCGTACCCCAGGGATCCTCCCTCAGCCAGATGCTGTTCAACATTTACATGGCCCCGCTCGCACAGCCCGAAAGCACAACCTCAACTTAGTTTCCCACGCCGACGACACTCAGCTGATCCTCTCCCTCACCAAGGACCCCATCACCGCCAAAGCCAACCTCCATGAAAGAATGAAGGCCGTTGCCGACTGGATGAAGACCAGCCATCTGAAGATGAACTTGGCAAGACAGAGGTCCTCATCCTCGGCTCCAACCCTTCAGCCTGGGACGACTCCTGGTGGCTGATGGCACTGGGGGCAGCCCCGACACCCACCGACCACACACGCAACCTGGGAATCATCCTCGACTCAACGCTCTCAATGACCAAGCAAGTCAACGCCATTTCCTCCTCCTGCTTCAACAACCTCCGCATGCTTCGCAAGATCTACAGATGGATAATGACAGGTACAAGAAAGACAGTCACCCAGGCCCTCGTCATCAGCAGACTCGACTACGGAAACGCCCTCTACGTGGGAGCCCCGTCCAAGTTCATCAAACGACTACAGCGCATCCAAAACGCTTCGGCACGACTGATCCTCGGCGTACCACGCCATGGCCACATCACACCCCACCTGAGAAACCTGTACTGGCTCCCCCTCAACAAGAGCATATTGTTATATGGCATTTTAGGATCTGAGTGAATTTTCCCGATTCATGCCCTTATATAGATACAATTCACATTGCCCTAATATAGGCATAGAAATCATACCCATATTTAGACATAGCCCATGCAGTCCAAATACAGGCATGGCTACTTTCATCCAAAAAGCCACAACAATTTCTTGGAAAAATCGGCTTAAGCAGTCAGGGACATCCCCTTGCTTGAATATTGATTTGTCCAAGAACTCATGGAGTTTTCAAAGACCTACCATTCCCTTGGGGTTCTTTGATGACGTTATTATGCCCAACTTTACATCAAACTAGGCACCTTCAAGGTATAAATATGCCTTCACTTGCTCTAGCAAAGACACGGTGGTTCGGAGCAGCTCGACCATCTACTTGCCCAATGCAGCTCGCTACAGCAAGTGCCGAAGGAAGTCGACCCTCCAGCTGACGCACTGATCGAGAAGCTATCCTTTTTTCTCGCTGAGAATCCAGCTCTAGTGTTTCCAAGCTCCCTTCGCGGGGTGTTGGGAAATCGAGTCCTGAGACAGAGATACCAGACCTCCTACATTCTAAATCCAAGGTACAGAGCTGATTAGACCCTAAAGAGAAATCTTGGATAGATTCTTGGCAAAGAAACTAAACCAATGCTACACCACACTTACTTCTTCCCTCGTACTAGACTTAGGTTAGGCGTATTTTAGAAGCACCAGTTGAGTACTTTTAGCTTTTGTTATTTATGTATGTATTTATCTATGGTTTAGAAACCATACAATGCTTTTACAGTATTGTTTTATAATACTCTTCACGCTGTACGCATTATACTTTACAGCCTGTATTACGATTGTAGAAGTTTACTTTACTTGCATGAGAAAGAAGACTGTTTAATAAATCCTTTTATTGAAGACGCTCGTCTCTCTATTTCTCTGCACCTCCGATGAAACGAAGCATGCACGACTGACTGGGGTAAAATATCTATCCATTGTTTCCACGACTCTGAAGATACGTTTATTCTTGGGGAAACAAAGTTGTCATGTCTATGCAGTTGTAAGAAACGAATCCCTTCTTGTGAATTTGAGAAAGTTTCTAGTGACCTCTGAGCTAGCTGGCACTCACAATTAAGTTTAATATATTCGATAGAGACATAGTAGACATAAGTCCTACGTCAAAACTATAGGATGTATTATTCCAATGTGCAGAGCCTATTGGGAATATAGGAACTACACTACAATATCCTTCAAGCTCCTCACCTACGCACACAAGGCACTCCACAAGACCGGCCCAGCCTACCTCAACAGACGGCTCTCCTTCTACAACCCTCAACTATTAGCTACGCTCCGCCGACCTCTCACTCGCCACCGTCCCGCGCATCCGAAGAACAACCACTGGTGGGAGATCCTTCTCCCACCTCGCCACCTCGCCACCAAGACATGGAACACCCTCCCACTAAACCTAAGACAGACCCAAGACCTGCTGACGTTCAAGAGGATACTCAAGACCTGGCTGTTCGATCAGTAGCACCCCCCCCAGCGACTTGAGACCCTCGCGGGTATGTAGTGCGCTTTACAAATGATTGATTGACTGTGTGTGGATGAATGTATGGATAGTGTATGGATTAGTGGATGAGTGCATGGGTAGTGCCTGAGTAAATGGTTAAGTGCAAGAGTACTGCCTGAGTGATTGCATGAAAGTACGGGGAGTCCTTTGGTGATTGCATGAGTCCAAGTGTAATGTCTGGGTGCTCATATCAGTGCATGGGTAGTACCTAAGTGAAAGAATGAGTGCAAGGGTAAAGCCTGGGACACTGGATGAGTTCATGGGTAGTGCCTGGATGATTAAATGAATGCATGGGTAGTGCCTGAATGATTGGATGAGCATATGGGAAGCGCCTGACTCGAAAGATGGATGCAAGGGTAATATTTGGGTCATTGGATGAGTGCATACGTAGTTCCTGAGTAAATGGATGAGTGCACAAGTAGTGCCTGAGTGATTGTATGAGTGCATGAGTAGTGCGTGAGTGATTGGATGAGTTCACGGGTAGTGCCTGAGTGAATGGAAGAGTGCAAAAGTAGTGCCTGAGTAAATGGTTGACTGCAAGAGTAGTACCTGAGTGATTGCATGAGTAAATGGCTAGTGCCTGGGTGATTGAATGAGTGCAGGGGTAGTGCCTGGGTGATCGAATGACTGTATATGAAGTACCTCAGTGATTGTATAAGTGCAAGGGTAATGCCTGGGTTATTAGATGAGTACATTGGTAGTGTCTGGGTGATTGAATGAGTGCAGGGGTAGTGCCTGTGTGATTGGATGACTTTATAGGAAGTCCCTCAGTAATTGTAAAAGTGGAAGGGTAATGCCTAGGTTATTAGATGAGTGCATGGGTAGTGCCGGAGTGAATGGATTAGTGCAAGGGTAATGCCTGAGAGACTTCATGAGTGCAAGAGTAATGTGTGGGTGCTCAGATCAGTGCATCGTTAGTGTCTCAGTAAAAGAATGACTGCAAGAGTAATGCCTGGGTCATAGGATGAGTGTATGAGTAGTGTCTGGGTGAATGGATGAGTGCATGTGTAGTGCCTGAGTGATTGCATGAGTGCATGAGCAGTGCCTCGGTGAATGCATAAGGGCAGGGGTACTGCTTGAGTGAATGGATAAGTGCATGGATAGTGCCTGAGTTACTTTGTGAGTGCAAGAGTAATGTCTGGGTGATTCGTTAAGTGCATGGGTAGTGCCTGCGACAATAGATGAGTGCATGCGTAGTGCCTGAGTGAATGTTTGAGTGCATGAGTAGTGGCTGCTTGATTACATGAGTACATTGGTAGTGCGTGAGTGGTTGCATAAGTGCAGGGATAGTGCCTAAATGATTGGATAAGTGTATGGTAAGTACCTGAGTGAAAGTATGAGTGCAAGAGGAAAGCCTGGGTCATTGGATGAGTGCATGGGTAGTGCCTGAGTGAATGGAAGAGTGCATGCATAGTGCCTGAGTGAATGATTGACTGCAAGAGTAGTACCTGAGAGACTGCATGAGTCACTCAGGTACTACTCATGTAATTACCGAGGTAGTGCCTGGGTGATTACATGAGCGCAGGGATAGTGTCTGGGAGATTGAATGACTGTATATGAAGTACCTGAGTAAAAGATTGACTCTAAGAGCACTGCCTGGCTCATTGCATGAGTAGTGTCTGAGTGAATGGATGAGTGCATATGTAGTGCTTGAGTGAATGTTTAAGTGGAAGAGTAGTGCCTGGGCAATTGCATGAGTGCACAGGCAGAGCCTGGGTGTTTGCGTATGGGTAGTGCCTGAGTGACTTCATGAGTGCAAGAGTAATGTTTAGGTGCTTAGATCAGTGCATGGGTAGTGCCTGACTAAAATAATGACAGCAAGAGAAATGCCTGGGTCATCGGATAAGTGCATGGGCACTGCCTTAGAGAAAAGATGAGTGCATATGTAGTCCCTGAGTGAAAGTTCTATTCTGTTCGTTCTGTTTGTATTTCAGTGGTAGAAGTAAATGAACACTCTTCACATTCATGATCCCATCTGTAACTTAGTTGAAATACGTTTTTAATCTGTATTCCTTCATGTTCTAATACTCCAAGCATAAGGATTAGAAATGATTGTGCATCTTGTTGTATATTAGGAGTAAATGTCAAAGAACCAGTTCATATGCCTAAAAGATGCCGAATGGCAGAAGCAGTATAGATTTTAATTACCAACTGTTGAAATACATGATGTTCTAAAGAACAAACTCTCTTTTCACGATTTGCCATGATTTCATGATGAATATCGTGTAGATAAAACACAACATTCAGAATCACGTTAGCATAACAGTTGATATCTGAGCTATTTTCCAACTGGTATCCTACAATCTCATCAGCAGTTTCCTTTTTCTTTTTCTTTACGGCTTCAAGTTTCTCTTCAATTGTTTTCTTTATTTGATCTTCCGTTGAATTTTTGACATATTTCCAATTTGGACACACTACACATTTCTCATATATGGAATATTCACCTAAATCAGGTGTATAAAGTCTTCTTAAACAATTGTACTCTCTTAAACAATTTTCTTCAGCACTAAACCTTTTCTCATCAAAATCTATCAAAATCAAACCAGACAATGTTCTTATTTGAGACAATGCAACGTATGCTATTCCCTCTTTGAAAACTGTACTTCCAATATTTACAAAAGCACTGTCTATGCTTAAACCTTGAGATGTACGAATAGTTACTGCATATGCAAAAGACAGAGGAAACTGTTTTCTGTGAACATACAAATCTTTTACAAGCAGAAAATGTAGAACACGATGCCCAATCTGTCTTGCCTCTTTAATCTGATCAAATTTTATAATCGAAAATTCTATTCCATCGCTGTTCTGAAATTTTACAAAGGTAATAACTTTTCCCATTTTCTCTATTTACTAAACCTTCTTCTACATTCAAATTACGCCGTAAAATTACCCAACAGTTTATACATACATGTAAAGTCTTTTTTAAGCCTGCAGTTTTAGATGCAGACTTTTTCAAATAATGCATTTTAGCCCGTAGTTTCTCTGTAAGAAGAATAGTCACTCCACGGTATTCAACTTTATCAATTGCTTCAAATTCCACTATTTGTTGTTTATCTAGTTTCAACATTTCTCGATTAAATGTAGAACAGTTTTGCAGTCTAGGCATTAGGTAAACTATATACTTCATTCGTCCATGCTTTTGTACACTACTTTAGCCACAGTGTTTCCATTTGTAAACAAGTTCCTTAGTAGCCACCTTTCTAATGCTTGTTTACCATTTTTTGTCCAGACACCAATCTTATGTCGTGAAGAATATTTTCATAATCTTCATCACTTGCTTGTCGCATATTCTTAATACGTTCTTTTTATTGAAAATGTAACCAAATGTTCACATTTCGAATACTTCCTAAAGATTTCCTTGTGTCATCATGGACAAGTGTTTTAAAACTGGCTGTCATTTTACAGGAGTTGGTTGTAGTAGATTTCCAAATACAATTGAATGTTTTGTCCAAACAAAACATCCTAATCTGGTTTTAAAATCTGTTGCATTCTCAAGTGTACAAAGGTGAGCATTAAGTTTGAGACAATGCTCACCTCATCAATGATTAAAGTTTCATTTTCTTCAGTACTCTTGACTTCTCCAGATAGCTTCTGATATTCCACTGTACTATCATGTTCAACTGGTAGCATAAGTAATCTATGTATATTAAGTCCTTTAATGTTGTGTGCTGCTAATGCAGTAGAAGCTGTCACAACACAATAAATGTGATTCTGTAGTTTTGTGTAGATAACTGGTTAACACTTTAATTAAGAAACATTTTCCTATTTCAGCTTGACCACTGTTGAACATTAGAATAGGTTTAAATGATGAGCATTGGCATTCTTTTTTTTCGTGCCGCAAACCATGTTGTATCTGTTGTTTGACTTGTAGATATATTTCTTTTTGACCCATATTTAGTTGTTCCTCTAACTTTTCTAACTGAATAATATCATGTTGTGCTTGTTGCATTGCAATTTCTACCTCATTCATGGCTATTGCTGCTTCATTTGCGATAATTGGTTGCCTCAGTGGATATTGACTCAGTGGACCGAAACTTTGACCATCTTGAGAACTGTCCCTAGCTATTTCAGCTGCAATAGTACTTTCTTGTTCAATCTCATCATTTAACATTTGTAGATATATAGGGAAAATTGTGCATTGAATGCTGTCTTTACTTGCATTAAAAGAATCTTAATAGCAGTCGAAATCGCCAATTTTTTCTGTTTCTCTATGCCAAGGTTTGAACAGGTGCAGAAGTGCTAAAAAGAAAACTTCCCTCATATCTGGACTTTCGCAACTGAGTTTTCTGTGGCAGTAAGATTTTCTTAGGCATGTTTTACTATCGGTCACATCCAATTACTTCATATTTTTCTTCTTTTATATTTTCTGTAACTTTTCTTTTAAAGCTGTAATGTTGAAGTTGTTCATACAGACTAGGTGTTTTACACTAAATGTAAATTTACATTTACATTTACATATACATTTAGGTGTTCCCGATGTGGACTCCTTTTGGGATAGTATGTATCCAACATATTAGTTATAACAATATCTGTACTTTCTGGTCCATTTTTTGCTAAGTATTCGACTTCTTGTAAAGATTTCAATACTCTATTTTGTGCGTAGGCAAGACCTAAACTTACCCAAATGATTCGTCTTGACTTTGAATGTAAACTGGCAGAGCTCAAGTGATCCGAATATTCATAGGATCCAATCTCTCGATGGAAAAGCATTTTCAAGCTAAAGCTGTTCAGTTTCTTGCTAACACTCCTCTTTTGAAATTGCTTCCAGCATTATTTCATCTCTGTCTTTTCATATTTGGTTAAATATGATGTAACATAGCAAGCAACAGCAATTGAATGATATGCAAAATATTTAATAGCCATGTCTACATTCCACATTTTCAAAATAACTGGATTGTAGTCATTAATATACTTTGAATCTTCGTTTTTTTTTAAAGTTGTATGTATTCTCTGGTGATTTCTGAGTTATTGTATGCCTTACTGCTAACAATGATTTACTCTACATTTAAAAATTATTGGATATGGGCATCCAAAATTACATTTTGTATAAAATTTCCCTTTACACTTGTATTTTTGTCAACAGTATTTTCCACATTGATGACTTCAGAACTGTAAAACATGTTGTCTCAAGCTCTTTTTTCTTCCTTCCCTTGTGATGACACATGTAACATACTGTTTAATGAAAGACAAAACCGTTTCATCAGTATCAGTTCTACATTTTGGAGCATTCTTTATTCAGAATAGCATGTGTATATGAGGAACATTTCAGGCTTGGTACTCTTTTTGCGAAAATAAATCAGTAACTTCTTCAAGAGGAGTAATATTTTTATTCCAAATAAATGCCATCATACTTTGAAACCTATGGTTAAAATACCTGCAGATATTTACAGGATCCAAGGAACAGAATTCTCCAGATGTCTTCAATTCAATATTTTTTACATTTGAATTTGCTTCTCGTAGAAATTCAAGTGTATCTTCCCACATGTATTCAGCACAGCTAAGTGTTACAAACCATGTAGGTGTACCTAAGATTCTTAAATACATTTACCTTCACAGTAACAACAAAATCAATATTCATTGGTACCACGTTGAAATGCCATCAAATAAATTAACTGTAATTCCAATTTTCATATCTTTGTTGAACTTTGTCTTTGATTTATTTTTCAGAAACATGTGGAGGATGAACTCCTGTTTTTAATATGTGGTTCACTGCATATGAAAGTGTAGACAAATCACTTTCAAACAGAAGATAAAATATATATGGCATTAACTCTCGAAGTCTAGGATCTTCAGAGTACAATCTTGTTGAGCGGTATTCTACAGCTGGAATCTATATAGCTCACTCATCAAATCGTGCACCTTCTCCAGTGGGGACCAGCTGTGAAAAACAACAAGCTTCTAAACCTTTTCCCATACACTCATGGGAGTTCCCTTTCCTTCCTTCATTTGAAATAATTCTATTACTTCTTTTGAATGTAGAAGATGTACAGTATAATGTTCATTAATCTCTTCACTCCTGAACTTGTCCATTTATTTTATTTGGCCACTTGAAATTTCAGTTTCATCTTCTAAGCATATTACTTGTTCATCAACATTTACATACTTATAATACATGTTATTCGGTACCAGATATAATGTAGCCTTTTGAAGTTTATTAACCTCTACAAACTATAGCCATATTTTTTGACTCTTTGTTGGTACACCATTTACTAAAATAACTACTGGCTCATTTTCCTCCCTGTCTACACCAACAGTTTCAATATTTAAAAAAAAATCTAAAGGTAAGTGCATAAGTCTTCCTTTCAGTCCTCTTTGTAAATCTGTTGGAGGCAGCTTACTTATTTTAGGCTCTATACGAACTATAGCAAATAATGGGTGCAGAGCTAGAAAAAGAATGGACTCATATGCATTCAAATCTGCCAGTTCCCGAGGAATAGCCACCAACTCTAAATTGTTATGTACTTCTCTAGGTTGCATTTTGTTCTTTTTTAATTTGTTGTAACAATATTGACAAATAAGTTGATCAGTAGCCAACTCAAACCGACCTTCTACCAACAGATAAGCACCAAATTGCTGCCACTTATCATTGTTTTCCTTTTCAATTTTTAAATCTAAATCAACATTCCTAGTTTTACTCCTATAGTGAGTACGTCGATAACAAATAAAACCATAGTTTTGTTTTTCAGATGAAACTGTCTTAAACTTTGTCAATTCTTCTGCAAACTCATCAATACTAATCTCTTTCACTGTTCTTCAAGACCTACACTTATCAAGCTCTCACTTTCTCTACACTGCTATTGTGAACCAAAAAAACAAAACTGTACATCATCACAAACTTTTTGTACATCTGATAGTGAACCGTGCAGAAGAGCTGTGTTCATTTCACGTAAACATAATGCACGACTTTTTACATAGTTGAGTCTCCTTACTAACATCTGCATTTCTGAATAGTGTACAGCTAACATTCTTAAATGATGAAAAGTACTTAGACACACTTTTCTCGAAAGACAAGCCAGAGAAGGACAGTACAAGTCAGTATATTTTCTTACTTTACATGGATCCAGTCTTTGTAATCTTCTGTTTAAGACTTTGGCATATCCTCATAAAACAATTCACAATATGTCAATAGATTCCTGTTGATTACTGCAAATATTGCTGCAATCCTACTTATACAGGAACTTGTGTACACTTCCCTTGAACTTCTTCAGCTATTACTTCTTCCACACTCCTAACACCCATTTTTTCTTTTGGAATGGGACCACCATCTTTCATCTCAAAGCATTGACCACTTGTTTCAATTGCATGTACTAATGTGCTTGTTGAAAATAGCTTTCTTCATTAAAGAAAGGCTCAGTGGGCTAGAAGTGTGCTTCCATTCACCATTAAACGTTTTGCAAAAGTTACTTCTATTAACCAGTCTTTTTCTTTTTCTTTTCTCCTTCATAAACAACTTTGTTTTATTCAATGTTTTCATTATCTTCAATACTAATATAAATATTTTTCATTTCATTCAATAGCAGTATATACTACACTTTCAATGTGTTGCTTCTTCTTATACTCTGCTGATCTTCTTTTATACTTTTGACAATCTTTTAATACATTTTGAATCACTCCACTTTGAAACAATCGTAAACGTATCTCTTTAAATTGTTTCTGTCTTTTTGTGACATGTGTTGTTGTTACAAAGTGAATGTTTTTTTACCTTTAAATTTCTTCTTTTACTTGTGCTGTTTTGTAGAAAATGTATTTTTCCTTTCATTGTTATTGTCTTTCTTTCATCTCTCTGTAACTGTTTTAAAAAATTGTGTAGTACTCTTCCCAAAACAGACTTGATCCTGAGTAATATTTTTTACTTTTTCTAGTGCACTCTTTTTAGTTTTGTTTAAGTACTTCTGTTTTCTTTGTTGTCTTCTCTTTTCATGTTTTCTTGCCATCTTCAATTTATAATCCCCAAAAATAATTTTATAAAAATCAAAGAATATTTTGAATAGTTTGTTACATCAATTAAACATTTAAAAATAATTACATCCCAATATTGATAATAACTAGTAAGCAATTAATTACATTTACATTGTATTGTATTTATAACAAATGAAAAAAGAAAAGTGTAGAAACAAGCGAGACAACTGCAGAAAGAGACAAAAAGGTGACAGAGAAAGAAAGGGGCAGAAAAAAAGAAAGGTTTAGAAATAGTGAAATGAAATACACAAACAACAACATAGCTACTGAAAAATATGAGACATGCACCAAGAGGCCACAGAGGTGCAGAAAGAGTCAATAGCAGTCCACAAAGAAACAAAAGAAGTGCACAAACATGAGCAAGTAGAAACATACCTCATTCACAAGACCATGAAATCCCTTAAACTTGACAGAATGAGCTTCCCATTTCAAGCAAACACCTAATTTTATGTAGCGTACTTCAAGTGTATTTTCCCACAGACTCATACAAAGTAGTGTAATCACTATTCCATCTGCCAGCATGTCTTAAACCTCACTTTTGTGCTGCAGCTTCACGATTCAGCAACTACTTTGACTGTTAGGCCTAGCCAAATATAAAGCAGTAACCGTTTGCATGTGTCAGTTATAACTCTCACCATATTCCTAAAAGCATGCATGCATGAATCCGTACCTTTTGCTAGAGGCATCATATATAAAAGAAACATACAGATAGATGTATACCTGTGTTTTATACATCTAATATCTTCAGATGCATAACACATGTGAGAATGCATGTGCAATTAGAAACGTACCTCAGTCACAAGACCATGAAATCCCTTAAACTTGACAGACTGCACTTCTCATTTCAAGGAGACACCTAAATGTATCTGGCGCACTTCAATTGTACCTTTACACAATCTCCTATAAAGTAGTGTAATCATTAATCGTTCTGCAAACATGTCTATACCTCACTTTTGTGCTGCAGATTCGCTGTTCTGCAACTACTCAGAGTTGTTGGACCTACCCAATTATATAGCAGCAACCATTTCAATGTGTCTGTTGTAAGTCTCACCATATTCCTAAAAGCATCCATGCATGTGTCTGTACCTTTTGCTAGTGGCATCATATATAAAAGAAACATACAAATAGATGTATACCTGTGTTTTATACATCTAACATCTTCAGATGCATAACACGTTTGAGAATACATTTTCAAGTAGGGACATACCTCAGTCACAACAACATGAAGTCCTATAAACTTGTCAGACTGCACTTCCCATTTCAAGGACACTTCTACATTTATGGGACGTGCTTGAAGTGTACTTTTCCAAAGACCGATACAAGATAACCTAATCACTAATCGTTCTGCCAACATGTCTTAAACCTCACTTCTGTGCTGCAGCGTCACTATTCAACAACTACTGAGAGTGTTGGGCCTAGCCGACTACAAAGCAGCAACCCTTTCAATGTATCTGTTGTAAGTCTCACCATATTCCTAAAAGCATGGATGCATGTGTCTGTTCTTTTTCTAGTGGCTTCATACATAAAAGAAACATACAAATAGATGTATACTTGTGCTTTACATGTCTACCATCTTCATAGGCATAACACATGTGCAAGTAGAGACATACCTTGGTTACAAGACCATCAACTCCCTTAAACTTGATAGACGCACTTCCCATTTCAAGGAGACAGCTAAGTTTATGCGGTGTACTTCAAGTGTACCTTTCCACAGACTGATATGAGATAGCCTAATCACAAATCCCTCTGCCAACATCTTTTAAACCTCATGTTTGCAATGCAAATGACATCATATATAAAAGAAACATACAAATAGATGTAAACCTGCATTTTATATATCTAACATCTTCAGATGCATAACATGTGTGAGAATACACGTGCAAGTAGAGACATAGCTCAGTCACAAGACCATGAAGTACTTTAAACTTGTCAGATTACACTTCCCATTTCAAAGAGACACCTACATTTATGCACCATACTCTAAGTGTGACTTTTCACAGACTCATACGAAGTAGCTTATTCACTGTTCCATGTGCCAACATGTCTTAAACCTCACTTTTTTGCTGCAGCTTCACTATTCAGTGACTACTGAGGGTGTTGGACCTAGCCAAATATAAACCAGCAACCCTTTACATGTGTCTGTTGAAACACTCATTATATTCCTCATAGAAAGCATGCATGTTTCTGTACTTCTTGGTAGTTGCATCATATATAAAAGAAACATACTAATAGATGTATACCTGTGTTTCATATATCTAACATCTTCAGATGCATAACACGTGTGAGAATACATGTGCAAGTAGAGACATATCTTAGTCACAAGACCACGAAGTCCTTTAAACTTGTCAGACTGCACTTCCCATTTCAAAGAGACACCTACATTTTTGCGGCATACTTCAAGTGTACCTTTTCACACACTCATTCAAAGTACCTTACTCACTATTCCATCTGCCAACATATCTTGAACCTAACTTTTGTGCTGTAGCTATTCAGTGACTACTAAGAGTGTTTTGGACAGATACCTAGAGCTGCAGTGGTTGCTCAAGCACTGGGGGCAAAGCAGTGTGCAAGGTGACCGGGATGTGGCACGGGGAATTAACGCCCACATAGAAGCTTGGAAAAGCCTGAGCAGCGCAGATAATAAATTGTGCATGCTCATCTACAAATAGGGAGCCCAAGGAGAACCTTTAATCAGGTGCATATTAATCACCATTTTTTTTCATGGGCACCTCAGCTGATTAATTCTACAAATTACACAATCCAACAGTGTGTCAGGTAAGGTAAGTGGGCTACAGCATCATTGACGTGCAGATGCAGTCAGCCCGCTGTGGTATATAAATAAATAATACCGGATCTATTTTTGAATGAATGAATGAATAACAGACAGCTCAATAAAATAAGAGTCAAGATTCGAGGTAGTAGGAGTTTCTGCAGGTTTATTACAGCATAAGGACAGGATCAGGACAACCTGCATAGAACAGAGGTGACAGGGCCCAGCAGGACAACTGGGGCCCAGCAGCTGCCGGGGCTTGATCTGGGATGAGCGCGCTAACTTTTAATAACAATACATCGACTTATATACATAGCGCAAACACATAGCATTACATTGCAGTAGGCGTAGCAGTGGGTGGAGCAGAAGGCGTGACGCGTAGCAGTCGCGAGAGATAACAGTAAAAGTAGGTGTAACTGGGAGTATACATGGACATGTGATGCAAACGTAACAGAATATGTCATGAATGGGCGGAAACATTGGAAGGGGCTACCTAAGGAGCCGGGACCTCTAACCTAATGGTGCGCGAAAACTGGCAATGACGTGTTACTAGGAGAAGCTGGGGGCTACGAACTCTGTGCTAGGAGCAGAGACTAGAGTCTGGAGGGTCGGAGCGACATGTACCTAAACCCTATCTGGTATCTGATGTTTAGGGAACATGTTGATATAAACTAGAAGTCATGAGGGGAAAAGCTAACTTGATTCTGAGACTGGACCATGCATTATTCTACATGTAGTGCGTGATGAAGAATATTAAATGACCATTAATACAGTATTTCTCTAACGTGGAGCCGAATAGGCTAGACAATGACGGAAACTATTGATGCAGTTCAGTAGCTTAGGAATGCAGAGAAGAAGGACTGAACTGATAGCTGGAATCATAACATACTCTTGGCAGACTCAGAGGCAGAGCCAGGCTGCACCGGGCACTGCGAGGCAGGAAGTAAGTGAAGGGTCGAGGATACAGGTGGGGGCTGTATCGCTCCTTAGCGAGGCTTCAGGAGACAGGAGCTGAATCTGTGGTCCGGGCCCTTTTGAGGCCTAGAAACGGGGACTTTATAATGGAATAACGTGCACACTGAGAAACGTGGCAATATAACTTTACATAGGCCTGATATTCGTAGTATTCACGAGGACTGGAAACTGACATACCAGAGGTGGACACAACTGTAATTGCGTCATTAATCAGACATGGGGAATAACATATGCATATTGGTCATGCACACATAACATATGATGGATGAAGCGTAGGGACACAGAACATGGCAAAATTTACTTTTCCACATTCCCTCCTTGTCACTACGTTTCCATCAGGAAACATCAATATTCATGATACCATCTATCATTTCATACAGTACCATTTGCTCGTCTCGAATTGTCTTGGAACGGGATTTAGAACGGGGCTTAGGACTAGGAATACAAGAGGTAGCACACATGCTGCAAATCGCAGGGCCACATTGTATACAGAGGCAGCAGCTAAATATGATCGCTACTGCAATACCTAGAAAGGACAGGACTTTCCATCCCCATGCGGAAATTATATTCCAGAACCAACCGGACCATGTCCAGGTGCCTGGATCTTGGTGTAACAGATGGGCAATTTTATGGAGTCTGGTTATAGCTGAATAAACAGACGGCGCGTTATTTGGAATGAAAATGCAGCAACTAGATCCGATGACTCTACAGGCCCCGCCCCTATCGGCCAGTATGACGTCAAGGACGAGACGATTCTGCAAAACGACAAATCTCATAGCAGATTGTTCTTCGGTTAAGTTACCTAGAGCAGAGGCAGTCTCATTTACTACAGCTTCAAGGGTTCTTGTTAACCTACGGATCAGTTTACTATTCTGGACAGGTCCTACAAAGAAGAAGAAACCTTTATTGAAATCTGTATACTGTTCTAGAGTAGTTTCAGTATAATCGACAATTGGGGACTCCCTTCTATGTCTAATGTGTACTAGATGTGTGTTTCTGTGATAATCAGATGGGGCTAGGAAAACAGGTGGCAGTAGGAAGGCAATGTAACAGGTTCCCTCCCAATCGAGGGGCAGACGAACATATGCAGTTTGACCACAAATAAAATAAGAATGGCGTGAAGCTTTAAAAATAGATTTCCTACTGTCACTATACTTGACAACAGTAGTACATTCACTATGTCCTACATGTACAGAACCATGACTACGGACACATAATTCGCCTTTGACTGGTAGTACTGAAATAGCAGGTAAGTCTGGAGTAGTATCAGACTGAACATTCAGGACCATAAAACTCGACGAATAATTACCTAAATTATATACTTCATTTTCTAGATCTAAACCTGTTCTGTGGGGAAGACCTTGCTTGTCTGGAAAACATGTACTGTTAAGAAAAGACATATCTGTTGAGGATGACGTTAACGTGGACCATGCTCCACACGAACCATTATGTGAGAATGGATAAGGAAACAGTGGCAGGACTCCCTTCGGTGTCTGGAAAGGGGGGAGTCGACCACACACCCAACAATTAGTGGCATTGCTGGTCTGGTGTGAATAATGTAACATGCGGATAAATGTGTTGTTGCGCATAGCGAGGCGGTATGAATATTCGTGAGGAGGCAGATCACTAAACGTGTGTTCTACTGTAGCATTAGCAGACATATTTACATGAGGAACTGGAAAATACAGATAGAATGCATAGCTGGTGCAGGAAATCATTATGCTGATGAATAATACGAAACTCAGAAAAACGATACATTGAATTGAGTTATTACTGACTCTCTCACTATGGGGGTCTATTTTATACATGTCAGAAACAGTCTAACCGTTTCACCTAGGGGAGGACTTATACAATCAAACTGACTGACTTATTTTACTAGACCTGAGCTTTAACTTATACTCCTGCTGCGGAGTTTTCTCTAACAAGGGAGGGGTTGTAATAATGTCTTTTGCGGGACAGTCCTTAAGAGCAATATTCTGGCAGTACTTCAAATCCTGGGAAATGTTTTTAGAAACGGATTTCAGTCCTTTAAAAAGTTTAACATGAGACAGGTGGATCCATCCTTTTCTGCCTTCCAACTTCACGGCTGTACGGGTGGTGAGGAGGACCTGACGTGGCTCCTTCCAACGTGGTTCCAGCGGACTTGATCTGTCGAAATTCCGGACCATCACTAGGGAGCCTGGAACGATTTCATGTGGTGCCACCTCGGTATTGTCTGGAAAGGCGGCGGCAACCTGTGAACGACATGAGTTGAGGGCAGACATCAAGGAAGCTAGGTAATCTGTCAGCATATTACATGAAACATCGGTAATACTTTGGGGTCTAGGAGTACCCCACATGTTAGGGGGGCGGCCGAATACGACCTCATACGGGGACAGACCTGATCTGGAATGTGCGACCATGCGCATATAAAACAAAGCGACTGGCAGAGCTACTAGCCAGTCCACACCTTTTTCTTTACAAACTTTGGCAATACGGATTTTCAGGGTCTGATTATGTCTCTCGACCAGACCGGCTGCTTCAGGATGGCGTACACAATGAAACTTCCACTGGTACCCTAACAACAGGGAAACGTGCTTCATTAACTCTGAGGAGAATGGCTGGCCATTATCAGAATATACGACTCTAGGGAGTCCGTATCTAGGGAAGAATTCACGAACCAACTGCTTGGCAGTGGTCGCGGCTGTGTAATCTGGGACTGGATATGCTTCTGTCCACCTGGACAAAGCGCATACAACTACAAGGACATACTTGAAACCTCGACATCGCTCCATCTGAATATAATCCATCTGGAGGACCTCAAAAGGGTGGTCAGGGGGCTGGAAACCACCTTGTTCCACCGGGACACTTTTACCTGGATTAAACTGACAACATATCATACAGGTGCGGACTTTCTGCTTGGCTGCAGCTCGTAAATGCTTGTTGAACCAAATGTTCTGAATACTGTCTAACATAGCTTTTTCTCCTAAATGTGCTGGACTATGTGCGGTATTAATAATGACTTGAACCATAGAGTCGGGGAGAAACCATGTGGCTCTACCCTTCGTCAACCATCCTTGATCTGTCTGGACCCCTCCTTGTTCAGACCATTTCTTGATTTCGTCGGGGGTAGCATGTAACTGGATATCTATGACGTCTTGTGTAGGGTCCTTAACTGTCATGCATGTAGTCGGATCTGGAGTATGTGTCATGTTAACTGGAATGTCTGGAGTCTGTGCTGTAAGCTTGGCTGTGCGGTCTGCTAGATCATTACCTTGGGAAATAATGTCAGTAACTTTCGTATGTGCTTTGCATTTCATGATGGCAATAGATGTCGGTAAATGTATGGCATCTAACAGGGCTTGAATAAGGAGACCATGCTGAATCTTGGTTCCATGAGAAGTCATGAAACCTCTCTCCTGCCAGAGCACTCCGAAGTCGTGTACAACTCCGAATGCGTAACGTGAATCTGTATAAACATTAACTTTCAGGTTCTTGGCATGTATACAGGCTTGTGTCAGAGCGACTAGCTCTGCTGCTTGAGCGGACAGGGTATCAATACGGTGTGTTTCAATAACTTCGGTGTCAGTAGTCACTGCATATGCTGCGACTAGTTCTCCTGTACTAGTTCTCATACATGAACCATCCACATAAAGTGTCAGGTCGGGATCTGGTAACGGAATGTCTGTCAGGTCTTGTCTTGGCTTTGTCGTAATGTTAACTACTTCCACACAATCATGTGGGTCTGGATTTGAATTAACTGATGGTAACAGTGTAGCAGGATTCAGGACGTTGCAGCGTCTGATTTCTATGTGTGGCTGGAACAGTGTCAATTCATAACCTGTTAAACGTGCAATTGTCAAGTGCTGAGTTTGTGTTCGGTTTAAAAGAACTTCCACTGAATGTGGGACTTGTACTGTCAGGGAGTGTCCTAAAACTATGGAATCACTTTGTCTGATAGCTAGTGCTGTGGCTGCAACTGACTTGAGGCACGCAGGCAACGCCTGGGCGACTGGATCTAATGTGCTCGAAAAATAAGCACAGGGCTTGTATTGTCCTGCTTGATCTTGTGTGAGAACAGATAATGCTGTACCTTCGCGTTCAGTAACGAAAAGTGTAAAAGGCTTACTGTAGTTCGGTGTAGCTAGAACTGGAGCTTGACATAGGGCTCTCTTTAACTCGTTGAAACTAAGTGTATGGTCAGATGTCCAAGGGAGGACAGTCGATACGGCTGCCTCCTGTGTCGTTAACTGTATCAGTGGCTTGGCTAGAAATGCATACTGGGGAATCCATTGTCTACAATAAGAAGTAAGGCCGATAAAGGCACGTACCTCCTTCTGGGTTCTGGGCTGGGGAAGACTCGCTATCAACTGGATACGGTCTGGTGTCAACTGCCTACCCCTCTTGGACAGTAAGTGTCCTAAGTATACCACTTGCTGGACACAGAATTGAAGCTTCGAAGGTGACACCTTGTGCCCCATCTCGGCTAGAAAATACAGGACTGTAAGTGATGCTCGCTCGCAAGCACGTTCAGAACGGGCTGTGATCAGTAGATCATCGACATACTGGAGCAGGGCAGTGTCAGTTGGCATGTGAATATTGTCTAGTTGTCTCTTAAGTGCTTGACTGTAAATACTAGGACTTTCTGTGAAACCTTGAGGAGCGCGTGTAAACATATAGCTCCTTCCATTTAAACAAAATCCGAAAAGAAACTGGCTGTCTGGATGAATTGGAACACTGAAAAATGCATTCTTGAGGTCTATGACAGTGAAGAACATGGCTTCGGAATCAATGGCTGTTAACAGGGAAGAGATGTCTGGAACAACTGGGTACTGCGGAATAATACATTTATTAAGCTCTCGTAAATCAATCACTAATCGATATACTGGGGGTGCATTTGGATCAGTACGTTTCATGACTGGAATGATCGGAGAATTGCATACATTGGAGTCAGTTTCTACAACTACTCCTTGAGCCATGAGCTCGTCAATAATTTTGGATAAGGCTGCTACAGCCTCAGGTGGCAATCTGTACTGTCTGATTCGGGGTAACACTACACCTGGTTTGAGAGTCACACGATGGGGTGTGATTTGCATGTAACCTACATCAGTTGGACCTTGCGCCCATAAATGCTGTGGAACTTTAGACAATCTTGAATCAAAATCTCGTAATACATAGTGACCCTTAAAGTCACGTAGGAACAGACGTATTCCCTCTGGGGAACAGCAAATAACTGCACCTAATTCTTTCAGTGTCTTAATACCTAATAGGTTTTCTGGACATGACTTAGTAAGTAACAGATCAGTAGTACGGGACAATGGACCTACTTCTAGAGTGACTGGCTTAGATATCTCATTAACTATTGGCTTTCCTGAAAATCCAAGGGAAACATTTCTTGAGCCTGAGAGCGGAGCCCCTGGAACTTCGGCATGACTAATTGTGGTCCTACTTGCCCCTGTATCGATCAAAAACTTTCTGTCTTTCCCTAATACTTGACTGTGAACATAGGGACCTTCTTGATCTACAGGTATCTCGATGAGAGGCAAGCCTACCTCCCTCTCTAGGCTGTTTCATGAATACTGCTGGTACTCTGGATACTCGGACTGTGCATACTGGTACATCTGCGATGTAACGTGCTGTGTTGCAGCAATAGGCTGCGGTGCGGGAACTGTCTGTTGTGCATTCTGTGGCTGAGAAGTCTGTGAAACTTGTTCTTGTCTCGGCGGACGTGGTCTTTCTTTAGTCTTACCAGTAGCTATATTATGTTTCAGAACTGCACACTCGTTTATAAAATGACCTGGCTGTTTACAATAATTGCAGTTCCCTTTAGCGGGTGCTGCAGGATGACTGGCTTGATTGGCTTGATTTGGACCCCTCTTCTGACTGTCTTGGGGAACAGATTGTGCAACTAGCACCTTCATTTTCGTGTCTTTCATACGTTTTCTCTCGTGTTCTTGCTCTTCCCTGATTCTATTCTGGTGATACTGGAGCATCTGGAGCATCTGGGACGGGGTATTAGCTTGCCAGGTGCTTTCGACTTTCAAAACTCGGTTTTTAATTTGTGGACTTGAATTCTCGACTAGTTTAGTAACGAAAAGATGAGGGTATGACTCACTACTTGTCTTGAGACCACTGTTGATACTGAAACATTTTTCAAATCTAGAATAAAAATCACTAATATCTTCATCTTGTTTCTGTTTACAGGCTGAGATTGCATCCCAGTCTTCTTTTCTCGTTGTCAATAATCTAGGTAAAACTTGAATCAATAATTCTGGTAATTCTTTACATTTATCTCCAAGACCGGTACCTGGTACTCGTGCCTTGTCTTCAGCTTCTAGAGCTGCCCAATCGATCTTTTTCTCTCCCACCTCCCATTCTTTTTCTTTTAACTTTTCATATACCCCTGCGGGCAGCAGGACTTTTAACATTTTAATGATATCTGGGTAAGTGTATTCTCCCATACGGAGCATGTCTTTTAATTCTCTATGGAACCCTGCTGGATCTTTGTCATGACAGGGAATTAATTTCTTCATTTCAAGAAGTTCCATCTTTGAAATCGGAGTGTATACAAACACTCGTTGCATTACGCCACCCGCCCCTTGGACTGGGTGGACTTCTCGTAACGGATTCTGTCTGTCTATGTAAAATGATTTACTTTCTGGGGGTGAGACATGAACAAAATGCGGGTTCAGAAACGTTCTATACTTGTGACGCTGTTCTAGAATGATACTGATTAAATCGGTACCTAGACCTCTCCATCTATACTGGAGTAACTCGTTCAGGACATCGTGCAACGGACCTGGATCAGAATGTTGATCCTCATACAGAGTAATGAGGTGCTGGATCATATACATACCCACCAGTCGTTGCTCGGCTGGGGGCAGTTTCAGAAACATTTGTGCCACTATTTCGTCTGGAAAAGTGGTAGAATCAGTAATCCATCGGACTGCTGATCGGGCTAGTTCTTGTTCATGCATAGTACTTAATTCACTGTAACCGACTCGTGATTTCAGAATGTGATCGGTAGCTTGAAATACTTGTTCTAGAGAACCTTGTTCTGGTGCTGGATGATGAAAAATAGACTTGTGTTCTAGACGTAAATGGCGATCTGGAAATCTAGATTTTCCTACATACGCTATTCTGGCGGGATTCTCGTTCTCTTCCTCTTCAGGATCAGAGATACTTTCTTTCTCGCTTACTTGTGCTGCTTTACGTTGTTCGTGTAACCTTATTATTTCTTTACGAATTTTCTTGTACATACTCTCCATGGCACCGACGGTCTTGTGCTTACCCTCGGCTATATTATCACTCCACCTTGTCAGGATTCTCATTTCGGCGGGATCTTTAGACGGGTAATCTTGTTCTCTTATTAGACAATTGATCAGGAACTTTAATATCATGAGCTGGATCTCGGCTTTCCTTTGAGACATAATCTCGCCAATACTTTCTGGATCATTCCCTGTACGGATGAAACGATATATTCTGTCTAGATCTTCTTTCATATTCGGCAAGGTGACTAGATACTCGGTCACTCTCCTTACACGTAAGGAATATAAAACCATATTATATTCGCCTGGAACTGGATCATAGACACATTCGTTAAGGGTTTGTCTGATTTCTGTAACAGACTGATGTTTGGGCGTGCGCTGTAACGCTTGAGCATGTAATTCGAGTAATGTTAAACGCTTGTGTGGCGGCGGGGTTTGAGGAAGACCTCCTCCTACGGCCCCTAGACTAGAATCGTCGACTGACATTCTTCGTCCTGGCAGGGTCGGTAATTGTAACGTGGGCTGGACTTGTATGGCGGACTGGACCGGGGGTACCGTAACAGGTACTCCGGTGTCTGGAGGAGCGGGAAGTGCCTGATTTACAGGGACTGGCGGAGCGCGAACAGGATTTGCATATTCTGGGACTGTGTCGTCCAAGTAGGACGAAATAAAAATATCAGCTGCGGTCGGTTTATGACGTAGCTTGGTCGGAACTAATGGTGGCGGGAAGTTACTGGATGCCTCTGGGGTCGCTTTTGGCAAACCTTCGGCAAGGAGAGGATACATACCCTTAATAAGGGCATGCCTCTGTCTGTCTGACTGTTCGGTTTTGACTTGTTCACCTATCTCGATTAATTCTCTTTCTTGGGCTCGTTCCTGGGATTCTCTACTTAACTCTGACTTTCTGACTTCTTTCTCGGTTCTTCTATGAGCTTCCTTACGCCATAACTCGATGGCATCTTTCTGTGACTGTCTGGCTTTCTTTTTCCATAATGCTTCTTCCACTCGCATGATACATTCGGCATCCCATGTACCCGATACGGGCCATCTATACTTTTCTTCTAACTGTTTGGTATACTCTACCCATAAATCTAGATACATTATGGCGCTTATGCCATGTTTCTGATACATAAAGTGACCTGGACTGTCCCTGGGCGGGACAGGAACCGCTTCCTCTAACAGACCCTTTCTAGTTTTTAACTGACGTAACTTGGAAAATATAGGCATGACTGAACTGTAATCTGGACACAATACAATACACAATAAAAACACGAAATCACATCACACTCATACCACAACAGTAAAATACATGAAGAACATTATAAATAACAGTTCGAACAGAATATTACCTGGAATACTGAGAACAGAAACAGAACAGAATTTCTCGAGAACGGAACAGACTAGAATTACTGGATGCACTGCTGTAACAGTACGGAACATACCGGTCCCATAAAGGGACGCATCAAGACCCGTATCCACCTAGGTGAACACTTCGTTTGTGAGTCTGGGCACCACCAACCCACGGACCAGGAGTCAATTTAGATTGGTCCTGTCTAGATACTACCCCAGCAATGGTACTCACCGGGCAGCACGGAACGGAAGGCCTCGGACTGGACTGGACTGCGGACGACGAACTTCGGACTTCAGTTACAGGTGGGCCTCCGGATACCTCGGACCTTGGACTCTCGGCTTGGGCTCTGGTCGGGACTCGCCGCGTTCCTCCACCGTCTCGTTTGGATGCTGGACCGCCTCCTCCGTCTCCTCCGTGGGCCTGAGGGATACTTGGAGCAGAAATATCTGCCAGTGCACGGTATGGTTCCGTCACGACTGCAGAGGGTCAGGGGGTCGGCGTGGCTTCACCGACGCGTGGGGAAAGGGCAAGTCCCTATTCGGGCGCCATTATGTGGTATATAAATAAATAATACCGGATCTATTTTTGAATGAATGAATGAATAACAGACAGCTCAATAAAATAAGAGTCAAGATTCGAGGTAGTAGGAGTTTCTGCAGGTTTATTACAGCATAAGGACAGGATCAGGACAACCTGCATAGAACAGAGGTGACAGGGCCCAGCAGGACAACTGGGGCCCAGCAGCTGCCGGGGCTTGATCTGGGATGAGCGCGCTAACTTTTAATAACAATACATCGACTTATATACATAGCGCAAACACATAGCATTACATTGCAGTAGGCGTAGCAGTGGGTGGAGCAGAAGGCGTGACGCGTAGCAGTCGCGAGAGATAACAGTAAAAGTAGGTGTAACTGGGAGTATACATGGACATGTGATGCAAACGTAACAGAATATGTCATGAATGGGCGGAAACATTGGAAGGGGCTACCTAAGGAGCCGGGACCTCTAACCTAATGGTGCGCGAAAACTGGCAATGACGTGTTACTAGGAGAAGCTGGGGGCTACGAACTCTGTGCTAGGAGCAGAGACTAGAGTCTGGAGGGTCGGAGCGACATGTACCTAAACCCTATCTGGTATCTGATGTTTAGGGAACATGTTGATATAAACTAGAAGTCATGAGGGGAAAAGCTAACTTGATTCTGAGACTGGACCATGCATTATTCTACATGTAGTGCGTGATGAAGAATATTAAATGACCATTAATACAGTATTTCTCTAACGTGGAGCCGAATAGGCTAGACAATGACGGAAACTATTGATGCAGTTCAGTAGCTTAGGAATGCAGAGAAGAAGGACTGAACTGATAGCTGGAATCATAACATACTCTTGGCAGACTCAGAGGCAGAGCCAGGCTGCACCGGGCACTGCGAGGCAGGAAGTAAGTGAAGGGTCGAGGATACAGGTGGGGGCTGTATCGCTCCTTAGCGAGGCTTCAGGAGACAGGAGCTGAATCTGTGGTCCGGGCCCTTTTGAGGCCTAGAAACGGGGACTTTATAATGGAATAACGTGCACACTGAGAAACGTGGCAATATAACTTTACATAGGCCTGATATTCGTAGTATTCACGAGGACTGGAAACTGACATACCAGAGGTGGACACAACTGTAATTGCGTCATTAATCAGACATGGGGAATAACATATGCATATTGGTCATGCACACATAACATATGATGGATGAAGCGTAGGGACACAGAACATGGCAAAATTTACTTTTCCACACCGCTTTAATGTATGAATTGCATCCACAGTTTAACCACTGGCAGCCGTAGTGCCCTGCTGAGGAAGAAATGCTGGCACGCACCTCTGAGGTGCTGTCAGGTGTGTGATGGATGGCAATGCTGTCAGAAAGCAGGTGTGCCCCGGGGGCATTACTTCCATTTTTTTAGGGCAAAAAGGGATGTTCAGGCTATGATAGACTTCCTGGTCCGGACCCTCACCTAAACTAGCACAAGCATATACAGGTTTTGAGATCTTTACATGTGACTGGCCCTGATTACGAGACATTTGCAAATCGCGTGTGCAAAGTGCAAAACACTGATATTACTGGGTGCAGTAATTATCAGGGTCCAACTTACACCCAATTGCGAATTGCAAAATGGCCACTTACATCCCTGATGGAGAATTGTGTAAAAGATTTCACCCGGTCCAGGGATCTGCAAACACGAGCTGCCTATAGTTTACACTGAAGTTTGCAGCAGGTAACATATGCAAACTTCTGTGTTGTGCTCAATTTGCGCTCATTTTGTAGTTGTGTTTTGAGGAAACTGGGATTTTGCAGGCGTGTAAAAAGTGATTTATGATCACTTGTAATCGAGGTCATTATATTTACATGTGACAATAAGCACTGATTTTAGCACCAAGCAGAGCTGATTTTCAGGAATTGCTGTGTGGCTACACGTAGGAAGCGGTACATTTAGACATGATATTTTTCACTGTTATGCCACTTTTTAGTGATTGTGATTCTGTAACCAAAAAGAGTAACATTGCCATGAATTAGCATTGTGAAGGAACAATGTGTATTGCCCTATCCCCCACTCCAGGGATTCGAGCAAATGGAACGTTATTCGCATCAGTTATGTATGAGTACTTTACTGGAAAGCCTTTCGGGAGTGTTTTTATCGCATTATTTACTGTAGCGCTGACAGCTTGTAATATCTCGCTGTCTATTTTTGTTTTTGACCGGGTGATAGCAGCTACGGAAGCCGTTTGTACAGCTGCCTTCGCGGCCTCATCAGCCAATGAATTCCCTGCAACGTGAACGCCATCACGTTGATGACTCAGTGTATGTATCACGTGAGTCTTTTGTAGTTCCTTTTGTAAAAGAACTACTTGTTCCCAAAGCGTTTTATGCTTGATTGTGCCACCCTTTGCATCTTTGAAACCATTTAGAACCCAATTCTGCAAGTACTCATTATAAGACTGAACGCAATAATATGAATCGCACACTATGAGTGTGGGGAATTCGCGATCAGTATTTTCAAGCGCCATCTTAAATGCTAGTAGTTCAGCTCGCTGAGCTGTACAATCTCCTAGAGATTGTGTTTTAGTGACTAGTGGTCTAAATTTTCCTTCGTGCCAACGACCTTTAACAATCGCGCACGCAGCAATGTAAGCTTGTTTACCCCCAACTGCGGGCTGTGCTGATCCGTCTGTATATATTATACAGCCGTAGTGTTCAAGAGGCAAGATTTCGGTCGGCAGAGGACATTCAAATTCATATTGGAGAAATTCTTGTGTTTTTAAATTAGGATCAAATTCGTAGACCACGTCTGTTGCAGCAAGAGAATTAACCCATTGGATCCATCTAGGATGTAGTGCTTTAGCATTTGGAATGCTTGCCTTTGTTACCGCTTCTAGAGCTGGTACTGGTGTAACGATGATTATTCGTTTACCTTGTGCTAGGGCTCTTTCTTTTGCTACCGCAGTCTGAACCGCAGTTCGAATTTTTTCCGTTGAGCTAAATTTTATTTCAGCTTTTGTGTACAAATGTGATTTGTATGCTATTGGTACCGTTTCTCCCTCATTTGAGGTTAGGTATGTGAATCCGCATCTTCCTGGGATGACCCGGATCACAAGGTTGCGTGTGTTATCGCGTGTTTGCAATTTTGTTTTAGCTAACATGTCTGTTTGCAATGATCTCAAAATTCCTGTGTGTTTTTGAGTCCAATTGATTGTTTTAAATTCTGGTTTATTTGTTCATAGAGAGGCTTAACCCTCTCTGCATAATTTAGAATGTAAGTTCTTCCGAAATTCAGGAAACCTAGAATTGATTGTAATTTTTTCAGCGTTCTTGGTGCTTGGATCACAGCACATTTCTCTAACAAATTGTCTGCCAGACTTTTGCCTTCACTTGATAATTCATATCTTAAAAACAGGACAGTTAGATGGGCAATTCGTGACTTTTTAAAGTTGAATTTGTAACCCTCTGCTGCGAACCCAAGTATTATGGTGTTCACTCTTTTCAAGTGAGTATCCAAGTCATCATCTGTTAGATAGATGTCATCGACATAAGATAATGCCTCATCATCATACAGTTGTAGTAACTCTGTTACTCTTGCTGAGAATAATCCTATTTACAACAAGGGGTGGTGAGGGACAGAGTCTCTGAATTAAGCAGAATACTCTCACCCAGTCAAGAGATCAGGGCTAGATCCAACACCGTTTTTTAGCTCACTGCACCATCCCAGTTTCAGAACCTGGCTGTATGCAAATTAGTCTGTTCCTGTCCCAGTGCATGATGGGAACAGGGCAAACCAAACTACAAAAGCCAATTCTTACACTGGGAAGGAAACAAGCTTCCGGGGACCGGTTTCTGGCATTACAGCCGTCTTCGGCCCGGCTTGCTTGAATCCTGATGGTGCAATGAGCAAGGGACTCATGTCTGAGTATACCCTTCCACGCTTAGGGTGGACAAAAATATTTACAACAAGGGGTGGTGAGGGACAGAGTCTCTGAATTAAGCAGAATACTCTCACCCAGTCAAGAGATCAGGGCTAGATCCAACACCGTTTTTTAGCTCACTGCACCATCCCAGTTTCAGAACCTGGCTGTATGCAAATTAGTCTGTTCCTGTCCCAGTGCATGATGGGAACAGGGCAAACCAAACTACAAAAGCCAATTCTTACACTGGGAAGGAAACAAGCTTCCGGGGACCGGTTTCTGGCATTACAGCCGTCTTCGGCCCGGCTTGCTTGAATCCTGATGGTGCAATGAGCAAGGGACTCATGTCTGAGTATACCCTTCCACGCTTAGGGTGGACAAAAATATTTACAACAAGGGGTGGTGAGGGACAGAGTCTCTGAATTAAGCAGAATACTCTCACCCAGTCAAGAGATCAGGGCTAGATCCAACACCGTTTTTTAGCTCACTGCACCATCCCAGTTTCCAGTAAAGAATTGGCTTGGTAGTTTGGTCTGCCCTGTTCCCATGATGCACTGGGCCAGGGACATACTAATTTGCATGTAGCCAGGTTCTGAACTGGGATGGTGCAGTGAGCTAAAAAACGGTGATGGATCAAGCCCTGATCTGTTGACTGGGTAGGAGTGTTCTGATTAACTCAGATACTCTGTCCATCACCACCCCCTTTTTGAATCGTTTTGGCCACCACAAGTGTGGAAGGGTATGCTCAGATGTGAGTCCCTTGCTCACTGCACCATCAGGATTCAAGCAAGCCGGGCCGAAGACGGCTGTAATGCCAGAAACCGGTCCCCGGAAGCTTGTTTCCTTTCCAGTAAAGAATTGGCTTGGTAGTTTGGTCTGCCCTGTTCCCATGATGCACTGGGCCAGGGACAGACTAATTTGCATGTAGCCAGGTTCTGAACTGGGATGGTGCAGTGAGCTAAAAAACGGTGATGGATCAAGCCCTGATCTGTTGACTGGGTAGGAGTGTTCTGATTAACTCAGATACTCTGTCCATCACCACCCCCTTTTTGAATCGTTTTGGCCACCACAAGTGTGGAAGGGTATGCTCAGATGTGAGTCCCTTGCTCACTGCACCATCAGGATTCAAGCAAGCCGGGCCGAAGACGGCTGTAATGCCAGAAACCGGTCCCCGGAAGCTTGTTTCCTTTCCAGTAAAGAATTGGCTTGGTAGTTTGGTCTGCCCTGTTCCCATGATGCACTGGGCCAGGGACAGACTAATTTGCATGTAGCCAGGTTCTGAACTGGGATGGTGCAGTGAGCTAAAAAACGGTGATGGATCAAGCCCTGATCTGTTGACTGGGTAGGAGTGTTCTGATTAACTCAGATACTCTGTCCATCACCACCCCCTTTTTGAATCGAGAATAATCCTGGGCTGTTCTTGAACCCCTGTGGGAGTTGACAGAAATTTTCTGCGAGCCCATTATTGAGAAAGCGGTCAAATACCTGCTTTCAGGTGCAATGTTATGACAAAAGAATCCATTAGAGATGTCTAATGTTGTTTTGTATTTTTTGCGCACAATGTTATTCATTAGTGCTGCACTATGTGAGTTTTGTACTGCAAATGTTTTGCAACATGAGTTAAGGTGTCTGTAGTCCAAAACTAGACGATATGAATCGTCTGGCTTGGAGACAGGAAACAAAGGATTGTTCATTTGTGAGGTGCATGTTTTAATCACCCCCTGGTATTCAAGTTGATCTAAGATCTCCCTGACCTGTTTTTTAGCTTCTTGCTTAATTGGGTACTGCCTCTGTGCAGCTGGTTGACATTTTAACTGGATTTTGTGAGGAGGAGAGTCCTCATCCCATCCAACATGGTTTTTATATAATGCAGGAGCTTGGGCTACTGCCCACTTTCTTGCAAGTGTATATTTTTTATGAATTGGAATGTGATTTGAGAAGGCAGGCATAATCATTTCTTCGCCATGAGGGCACTCCCTGACAAACTCCGGTGGCCAGTCTTTTTCAGCTAAAAGGATGTCATAGCCTTTGGAGAGGTTATCCCAAAATAGACTCCTTATTTTCCTAGTCTTATCTCCCTCTATACGTAATGTTATTTCGTATATTTTATGAGGTTTGCTAACTCTGGTATCTGCAGTTTCCACCTGAATGTATTCATTCGTGTCCACTGTCTCCAGACGATTCATCAGGATCTTGCGAGCTATGCTCACTTCTGCTGCGCTGTCTAGCATTGTCTGAGCCCACTCTCCGTTTTTCAGTTGTGTCCTGTTTGATTATTTTAATACTGGCTACCTTCTTTTTCGGAAATTGTAATTTTTTACTTTGATGAGCAGGTTCTTTGTCTTTGGACTTGACGTGCTCTTCCATGTGTTCTGACCGTCCTCTTCTTTCCGATTTCTGCGAGGAAGTCTGAAAAGATCGAGAGGGACGTGTATCAATATCTTGTTATCTATCAGGTTTCTTCAGATTATCCCTATTTCTAAGGTTGTATCTTTTCTCAGAGGGCTCCCTCTGGGGAGACTTGTGTCCTTGGTCCGGAGATCTTTCTCTCCGCCGAGGAGACCTTCCTCTGGACTGGAATCTTTTTTCTTTGGGAGTGGATTGTTTATTTCCATCCCAGCTCTTTTTTGGAGTATTTAGATTATTTTTAGTAAATATCTTTTCAGGATTTTCAGTTAGTTGGGGTTTTACTGGTTTCCCAACCAAACTATCTCTTCCTAGTTCTTCATAGGATTTTTCTATGATTCTGGCAAGTTCAAATGGCTCTTCTGCTATATCTGTTTCTTTCAATTTCTGGTGGATCGCCACAGATGCTGCTTCCCCTTTTATGCTGGCTAATAATATAGCCGAGACCAGCTTGAAGTCTTTCAGTAATTTCATACCCAGAGTTAAAGCAGGTTCTGGACCGTATTCGTTTTGAATATTTCTTAGCACATCTGGTAATACCGCCATGGACGGAACACCATGTGTTTTTGTGTAAATGGAAGCAAAAACTGTGCCCCAAGGGTCACAGTCCTCTACATGGGGTGCGATCCCCATTGGAAGACAGATAGTCAGAATTCTGTGTTTCTCAGTAGGGGTAGTATCCGGAAATACTGCCTCTATTTGAGTGATTTTTTGTGCTAACCAGAATGGAATTTGTTCCCGTTTTGCGGGTACTTTACCCAGACACGATTGTATGTTCTGTGGTGTAATTTTGTTTGTGTTCCCCTGATGAGGGGTCAGCTGTGGAATGTTAATAGCTGGTTGGACTGTTGAAGTCCGCATTACATATTGGACTAATTGTCTATGTATTTTAATCAGCTGTTTTAACTGTGCTAGAAGTTCTGGTACTGACATTTTTTCGATGTCGGGATGTGGTGTGTAGCTGGCTAGAACCGGCCACGTTGCTCCTGGTCTACCTAGTGGACCGAGTCTGGTGATGTGATTATTATGCTTTAGGGCGCCTTTAAACCAGAGCAGGTGCTCTTGGTATTTTAGTGGGATTTCCACTTCCTCGAAAGGAGTGTAATCATCCGGTGGTTCCTCTATTTTGTAATAGTGGAATTCATGTGTGACAGCGTTTGCTGCTGGAAAGTTTATCCATGAATAGAATACCTCTGTCTGCTGATATTCATGTGCCTCAATTACGAATATGACTGTACCACCTCTCGATGTTAGTCCATTTTCTATAAGTTTAATAGTTATAATTTTTCTTATGTTGACCGGGATGAGTATTGCATCCGGGTCGGTCTGCAGGAGACTATTGTCATCCTCTAGGAGACGAGCTGCTATTCTAGCTGCCTCCCTCTCTTCTTCACCGTCTGACATTTTACTGACAGGAAGTTTTTTGTTGCAGATCAGGTTTTCAAGGAAACAAAGATTAGGTGCACAATATTTTGGAACACTGTATCCTTCAACGTTGAATAAACCAAAAACTATACATAGAAATCACTTCCTACTAAGTTCCGGCGGATTTTAACCTTTGACCCACTCCAGACGTCTTTGGAGTATTTACGGGAGAAAGGGTCTGTGTGAAAAAGCACGACTGAGTTACTCTAACGTCTTGCGTTAGATTTATCGCCTTACCAAACGTTGGGCGCCATGTAGTGTAGTTCCTATAGTCCCAATAGGCTCTGCGCATTGGAATAATATCTTCAGTAGTGTAGACGTAGGACTGAGGTTAACTAGGTCTCTACTGACTATATTAGACTTAAGTTTTTTGCCAGCTAGCTCAGAGTTCACTAGAAACTTTCTCGAATAAGCGAGGAGGAGTTTAACCTCCCTGGATAGACAAGAAGGGATTTAGTTTCTGACAACCATAAAACATGACAACTTTGCTCTCCCTGATTAAGAGTATATCTCTAGAGTCGTGTGAAAACAAAAGACAGCTATTTCACTCAGTCAAAGGTGCGTACTTAGTTTCACCAGATTGCAGAGAAAAAGAGAGACGGGCGTTTTCAATAAAAGGTGTTATTTAATGAGCAGTCTCTTTCCTCATACAAGAGAAACAAATTGCTACAATTGCAATACTTATAGTTAAGTAAAGTGCATACAGTAAAAACAGGATTATGAAATAATACTGTAAAAGCATTGATATGGTTTCTTAGCCATATGATACTTTAAAATGGATAAAATAGATACATACATATATACATTGACTACTCGTACTCAACTGGCGCTTCTAACTACGCCTACCCCGGTGTACCTGACCTAAGCCTAATACGTGGGAAGGAGTAAGTAAGTAGCAGTTTAAGTTAAGTTTGTTTTGCCAAGAATCTGACTCAAGAATTCTCTGTAAGGGTTTAGTCAGTTTAGTACCTGGGTATTAGAAGGCAGGAGGGCTGGTATCTCTCTCTCAGGACTCTGTATCCCAGTCACCCGCAAGGGTAAGCTGGAAACGCCAGAGGCTGGATTTTCGGCAGGAGAAAAGACAGCGTCTTTCTCAGTGTGTCAAAAGGGAGGGGCAGCATCCGTGGGCTCTCGCATCAGCTGGGCTCTTCGGAAGTAGATAGCTGCTCTGCTCCAGGATTACCACCGTGTGTTTGCTTAAGGCAACGTTGGTATATTTATACCTGAAAGGTGCCGGGTTTGACGTAAGGCTGGACATAAGACGTCAATAAAGATGTCACTAAGAACTGGTCGTTCATACAGTGCTTTATAGGAGTTCTAGGATGAAATCAAAACAACGGCAAGGGGGATTTCCCAGGTTGCTGGAGGCTTGGTTTTGTTTAGAGAACTCGGTGTGCTTTCTAGGGGGCTGGAGGAATAGGCTTGCTTAATGTGACAGCATGCGCTATGACTGAATTATGAAAAGGGTTTCTATGCCGTTGTAGGGATATTATTGATTTATAACCACACAAGGGCAAATAATAGGAATATCGATCCAGGTACCTAGATAAACACACTACAGTAGAGGTACATTTTCAATTTAAGTTGTTATCATTTAATTCCTCCAGAAATTGCTGTGCGTCTCTTTTAGATCCCTGCCAAATCATAAATAGATTGTCTATATATCTCAGGTAAATGGGTACATGTTCTCGCATAGTAGCCTGATGTCGAACCATGAGGACCTGCTCCTCCCACATTCTCATATGTAAACATGCAAAACTGGAGGAGAAGCAGGCCCCCATAGCTACCCCCCTGATTTGTTGGTATCCCTGATTATTAAATAAGAAAAAATTCTGTTCTAGACAGATCTGTATCATTGATAACAGCATTTTATTTTGAGATGAAAAATTCATTGGACGCTTGTTTAAATAATGCTGTACTGCCTTTACACCATCACAGTGCTTTATAGAGGTATATAATGAAGACACATCCAATGTCATTAGCAAGCATTCTGAATCCCAAACAACGTTATCTATTTTACTAATAAAATCTGAGGTATCTTGTACATAAGAACATAGTCCTTTGACCCAGTCCTGCAAGAAGTAGTCTATATACTTCGAGATACCCTCAAGTCCTCCGTTGATTCTGATACTGTCATGTTTGTTGATTCCATCTGTTCCTTTTGAAGAGATCAAATGTCTTAAAAAATTGTACGGTCCCCTGCAGTTAACAAAGATGGGCTCCTTGGGATCTTTGTTCGGACTTTTTTATGTCGTTGTAAGCGATGGAATTTGCTTAACTTGAGTTTCCTCACAAATCTGTATGTATCCATACGTGTGTTGGCATAGTGGAAGTTGCACGGAGGAAAATAAATTAATCCTAATCCTAGGACTGCTTCCTCACTCAGTGTCAACTTGATATCAGTCAGATTGATTACTGCGTTGGAGTTTCCGATTGGGCTGGGGTTCGATTTTGAAATCGGTTCCATCTTCCCCGTGCTGCTTTCTTTCTTCCGCTTTGTTTTCTTGTGTGGCACATGCATCTCTGGCCTCGTTTGTAGTTGACCCTTTTGTTTTGCTGGTAATCGCGGTCTCAGCGTGTCCCGGCAATCTTGGCAAAGGCAGCTTACCTCCTGCGCAAGGGACAGCTTTGTAAACCCGAAACTTTGTACTCTTGTGGTGTTCCTTCAAGGTCACTTTCAGCAGCGGAGCTCAAGTCTATGGATGAGGCTGAAAGTGCTGTGTCTTCATTGTTTCGTGACACTATTTTGCCTGCTCGTGCTTTGACGGATTGATATCTACGTGCAAATGGTAATCAATTCGATCCCGTTCAAATTTAAAGGCTTTTATTTTCTTTATCACCTCTTCATCCTTGCTCAAGCTGATCATCATATCTTCTCTCATTTTTGTAGTTTGCTCATTTTTATCTGTTTTTGCAATTTCGGCTTCCATTTGTTCTGTTTCAATTTAAATCTTGGCGCAGTCACTCTCCGCATATTTAACCAGAATAGCCATGAGCCTGCTCGAAGACTCTAGATTTGTTTCTGCCCACTTGGCCAGCATGGCCAAATCAGGATTGTCATAACTTGGATCTAATGTTATATGAAGCCCCCTTGGTACTCTTCCAACTTGTAAATAGCGGGACAATAACTTGTGTTCCCACCACTTTGATTGTTCTTTCCGACTCAATTTTTCTACGTTTTTAAACATTTCTCTCGTGGTAGGATTTGCGGCAGCCACAATGGCGTGTCTTGAAGATGGCGACCCCCCCAGTGGGGAGTCAATAAACATGGATTCGGCAGCCTCTTCCCTATGCCCCAACACGTCTGCGGACATAGTTGCTGCTATAATATGGCAAATGGCAATATTGCAATGCACTGAAAACAAACGCTAGCGCTCGGTACAATGTCCGCGCTAACCCCCGGCACAGTCCTCACTGGAAACTCTGCATGGGTCCTACCTGGACAAGACTGTTAGCGCTCACTCCGGTCAGTCGACGCGGTTGGCGTTAACTCCTTCAATTCAGGTACAACGAACTGAAGCTCCCAGGGGCTTCACGCAGCTTGCTCCTTGCTGGAGTTCCATAGATTTGATTTCGGGTCACAGAACCAACAGCATCCTGCCACTAAGCCCAAACAAGAGGAGGGGTTCCGCTAGTACCGCTGAAGCTTCTTGGTACATCAATATGAAAGAGTTTTGCCACATAAAACAACCTTTGTCCAGGTGAAATGACAATGAGCAGACCCTTTTAGACGGTGCCAAAGTACAAGTGCTTTATTGTGCCATTCGTTTGCCCAGCAAAATCCGCCATGACTCATTTTGCTTCTAACTCGAAGCTTGATCAGATGACATGTTGCTGACATGGGAGAGGGTTTTTAAAGTGCTAGTACCCGGACGTGGCTGCGCATAGTGCAAAAAAAACATGAAAACTGATAACATACTATGAAATTTTACCACATAGCAAAATACAAGACATAGGGCCAGATGTAGGTCGCCAAATACGGGTCGGTAACGGCCGATTTTGGCCGATACCGATCGGTATTTGGGATTTGACATGTAGGTGGCCTTAATGTTACAGAATCGGTATATTTACCGATTCGGTAAATTTACAGAATCGGTAAAATACCGAATCGGTAAATTTACCGATTGTGTAAATCAATATGTAGGTGGCACTGTAATCAGGGCCACAGGCCCTTACCGAATCGTTATTTACCATGGAATACTATTCCATGGTAAATAACGAATTCCAGTGTACATGCACATCTGTGCATGTACACCTGTGCCATGTGGCACACAGACATGCCCTAAGGGCATGTCTGTGTGTCACATGGCACACACGCCAGAAACAGGGATGCAACAGGGTGTCAAAGTGACACCCTGTCCCCCTTGTAAAATCGGTAATTTTACCGATTCGGTAATTACCGAATCGGTATTTGCTATTGAATACTATGGGCTTCAAGGCCCATAGAAATCAATGGCAAATACTGATTTGGTAATTACCGAATCTGTAATTACCGAATATTACCGATTCAGTATTTTTACCGATTTTTTTACCTACATAGCAATTACCGAATAGTAAATACCGAATCGGTAAAATTCGGGATTTACCATTTGGTAATTTGCTATTACCTACATCTAGGCCATAGTGTCTAAAATCAATGGCCATATACTGTATAATAATTCCAATGAATAAAAAAACGTATACATTTTCTTATACAAAATCCTCAGAATAAATATATAAATACAAGTATCAAAAGATGACCTTAAAAAATCTTTCTCAATCTGATGTAAATGGTCATTTCATTTGCAAAGATTTTTTTGAAAGTTAATCTAGTTTCCAACAGATATATATATATACATACATATATATATATATATATACATATATTACCTACTGGCAGTTGCCAGTAGGTATATATAGTTAGGATTTTTTTGAATAGGGATTTCTGAAAATTCTATGTTGAATAACTTTGGCGTTGATGAACGGAATTGGCTGAAATTTTCAGGAAAATGGCACATTTTGTTTCTGAGCGTCCCCTGAAAGTTTGGGGGGGTTTCGTCAAGCGGAGGCCGAGAAAAAAGGGGGGTCCCAAAACGTGTTTTTAACATTGAGTTTTCCATAGGGCGGTTGGACTCACTTTTAGCTCGAACGGCTGAATGGATTTCCACAAAACTTGGCAAAATTGTAGGGACTGGTAGCCCGATGTGCCTTTGCTATGTCTCAAGATATATGCTCCAGTGGTTTTTACGAAAATTAACTTTGAAAAATATATATTGGGCTACATTGGGCTATATATATGTTAGAGCCCAAATGTAGCCCAATGTAGCCCAATGTAGCCCAATGTAGCCCAAAGATGGCCACCAGAGACAAAAAAAAACAAATGTAGCCCAAATATCAGCCAGATGTAGCCCAACTATAGCCCAGTGACAGAATGCCCCAGAGTGTTTTAAAGAACAACTAGAGCGCTAACAGTCTTACTTATGACAAACGTATGGCACACCTGAAGTCATCTTGATTGGAATAAAGTGTTAACACTCAAAACATTTAATTTGCAAAGGAACAAAATGAGGGGGTTCATTTTGCCATAGAAATTATGATTAGTGCTGAAGAAAGAAAAATTAGGGCACATTTTGAGTGACTTCTCAAATCCTCTTATATTTCATTAAAAAAATTCTGATATGCAGTCTCCCAAGATGGCCACCAGAGACAAAAGAGCCCAAATGTAGCCCAAATATCAGCCAGTTGTAGCCCAACTATAGCCCAATGACAGAATGTCCCAGAGTGTTCTAAAGAACAACTAGAACGCTAACAGTCTTACTTATGACAAAAGTATGGCACACCTGAAGTCATCTTGATTGGAATAAGGTGGTAACACTTAATACATTTAATTTGAAAAGGAACAAAATGAGGGGTTTCATTTTGCCATAGAAATGTTATATATATATATATTACCTACTGGCAGTCGCCAGTAGGTATATATAGTTAGGATTTTTTTGAATAGGGATTTCTGAAAATTCTATGTTGAATAACTTTGGCGTTGATGGACGGAATTGGCTGAAATTTTCAGGAAAATGGCACATTTTGTTTCTGAGCGTCCCCTGAAAGTTTGGGGGGGTTTCGTCAAGCGGGGGCCGAGAAAAAAGGGGGTTCCCAAAACGTGTTTTTAACATGGAGTTTTCCATAGGGCGGTTGGACTCACTTTTAGCTCGAACGGCTGAATGGATTTCCACAAAACTTGGCAAAATTGTAGGGACTGGTAGCCCGGTGTGCCTTTGCTATGTCTCAAGATATATGCTCCAGTGGTTTTTACGAAAATTAACTTTGAAAAATATATATTGGGCTACATTGGGCTATATATATGTTAGAGCCCAAATGTAGCCCAATGTAGCCCAATGTAGCCCAAAGATGGCCACCAGAGACAAAAAAAAACAAATGTAGCCCAAATATCAGCCAGATGTAGCCCAACTATAGCCCAGTGACAGAATGCCCCAGAGTGTTCTAAAGAACAACTAGAGTGCTAACAGTCTTACTTATGACAAAAGTATGGCACACCTGAAGTCATCTTGATTGGAATAAAGTGTTAACACTCAAAACATTTAATTTGCAAAGGAACAAAATGAGGGGGTTCATTTTGCCATAGAAATTATGATTAGTGCTGAAGAAAGAAAAATTATGGCACATTTTGAGTGACTTCTCAAATCCTCTTATATTTCATTAAAACAATTCTGATATGCAGTCTCCCAAGATGGCCACCAGAGACAAAAGAGCCCAAATGTAGCCCAAATATCAGCCAGATGTAGCCCAACTATAGCCCAATGACAGAATGTCCCAGAGTGTTCTAAAGAACAACTAGAACGCTAACAGTCTTACTTATGACAAAAGTATGGCACACCTGAAGTCATCTTGATTGGAATAAAGTGGTAACACTTAATACATTTAATTTGAAAAGGAACAAAATGAGGGGTTTCATTTTGCCATAGAAATGTTATATATATATATATATATTACCTACTGGCAGTCGCCAGTAGGTATATATAGTTAGGATTTTTTTGAATAGGGATTTCGGAAAATTCTATGTTGAATAACTTTGGCGTTGATGGACGGAATTGGCTGAAATTTTCAGGAAAATGGCACATTTTGTTTCTGAGCGTCCCCTGAAAGATTGGGGGGGTTTCGTCAAGCGGGGGCCGAGAAAAAAGGGGGGTCCCAAAACATGTTTTTAACATTGAGTTTTCCATAGGGCGGTTGGACTCACTTTTAGCTCGAACGGCTGAATGGATTTCCACAAAACTTGGCAAAATTGTAGGGACTGGTAACCCGGTGTGCCTTTGCTATGTCTCAAGATATATGCTCCAGTGGTTTTTACGAAAATTAACTTTGAAAAATATATATTGGGCTACATTGGGCTATATATATGTTAGAGCCCAAATGTAGCCCAATGTAGCCCAATGTAGCCCAATGTAGCCCAATGTAGCCCAAAGATGGCCACCAGAGACAAAAAAAACAAATGTAGCCCAAATATCAGCCAGATGTAGCCCAACTATAGCCCAGTGACAGAATGCACCAGAGTGTTCTAAAGAACAACTAGAACGCTAACAGTCTTACTTATGACAAAAGTATGGCACACCTGAAGTCATCTTGATTGGAATAAAGTGTTAACACTTAAAACATTTAATTTGCAAAGGAACAAAATGAGGGGGTTCATTTTGCCATAGAAATTATGATTAGTGCTGAAGAAAGAAAAATTAGGGCACATTTTGAGTGACTTCTCAAATCCTCTTATATTTCATTAAAAAAATTCTGATATGCAGTCTCCCAAGATGGCCACCAGAGACAAAAGAGCCCAAATGTAGCCCAAATATCAGCCAGATGTAGCCCAACTATAGCCCAATGACATAATGTCCCAGAGTGTTCTAAAGAACAAC